>NW_018744301.1:4139397-5549300 GCF_001683475.1 Chenopodium quinoa | reverse complement strand
TTCTTTCTCTTGGCATCTCTCTCCTCATAGGTGTGCACTAAGCTTGTTGTATGCCTTATTTTTTTCATGTGCACACTTACTTTCTTATGAAATGTGTAGTAGTACATTTGACAAGCTCTTGCGTGCGTTGAATTATTATTTTCTAGAGCGATCAAGCTTGGACCTTAAGAAAGCCTTTCTAGGGAAGTAATCCGTGTTTTATTGTTTTCATTTTCTTTTCTTTTTAGAATAGATTTCTCTCATGGAAATGTTTGTGTGCCTTTAGCTAGGTACATGATTTGATATACTTTGGTGCATTAGTTTGGATCAAGATTCAAGGAAGTATGATTCAACACTTGCTAGCATAAAGAAGACAAGATTCAAGTAAAGTGGAAATCGGCTTTGAAAGGTTAAATTGGGTCATTTGCGGGTATTTACACCCACCTAATCCGATAATATCTTTCCTTGCACTTTTTCTAATTGTTGAAGCCTTGTTGGAAATGTGTTGGTAATGTTGGATTGATCTATTTATTTTCCCTTCCCGTGGATTCTTTTATTTTTGTTTGAGCATGTTGTCTCATTCAAGCTTTGGGGAGGGTTTTCTATCATGTTTGATGGGATTTTGATTCATATATGCTATGCACATTTATATATGCATTTTCATATTCTTTTATTTTGAAAATCTCCAAAAAGATTTTTGTTTTTATTAAGGCAAATTTGCATTGTGTTTTGTTTTGTTCTTGCTTTAGACATAATACTTTTGGACTTGTATAGTTGAATGCATTTCTTCTTAAATGGTATTGGTGTGTACGGTTTGAGAGTATCTTTGGTTGATTCTAGGATAGAGTATGCTAAGGTAGTTATTTAGAACTTTTGGAACCTTGAAGCCGGATTCTATTGTGTTTGAAAATTTGAAATTGCTCCCTTTTGGTGAATTTGAAGCTTATAGTGAGTTTTTTTTACAACCATGTGCGGTTTCATTGCTTTTAAACCTTCTACATGCCTTGCATGACCGGCACATGGATCCTTGACTATTGTATGCTTTATCTAGAATTTGACTTTCATCTCCCAAGATCGCGACTGAGCCATTTAGGAAGGATAAAGGCATCTTTTTCGGGGTGGTAATTTTCCTTTTTCTAGGATAGTTTTCTTTTCTTTGTTTTGGGTTTACATTTGTCTACTTTCTAACCATTTGAGCCATATACCCTTCTTTTCAAGCCACATCTTTTGATTTTGAGCCTTTTGTTTCATTTCGGTTCCTATCTTTGTTTTTTGTGTAGCATTTGGTCTCTATTGTTGGAGTTTTGGTGGATCATAATTATTGTTTGGTTCTTATAATAAAAGTGTAGACACCCATTTGTGTCTTCCCCAAACCAAACCCAGTGATGAGTACCTTTCACGTCGAATCATAATCGAATGAAGTGAAAGTGTGGAAAGTCTAGTGTTGCGGTTAGTTTTTTATTCTTTTCTTTCTCTCTGTTTTGAAAATCTATTTTATGAAAATAGCCAATCCTGTTTAGTTTGGTCCATGGAAAGGGTCTAATAATAGTGTAGTTGGGTCGGGTTCGAAAAGAACTTTCCAACAACGTATTATAAGCTCGATTCCGATGAATAATGAGGAAGTTATGGCCAAATCACTAAATTGGGCCCAGTTTTATTTTTATATGCGGCCCAATGATCTAAGGGAGTGTCTATTATGATTTATCGTTCCTAATGCAATTAGGATTGATTATAGTCTTTGTTTCGGATCTTTTTTGGATCTCCTGGGATACTGGTCACGCTTTGCTGGCAATACGTTGGTCCCACCTGCAAAACCACGAATATTCCGTTCAACGGAATATTCGCCTCCGACGATCAAGTCAGTGATCAGAACGGAAAAAGGGCTAGAGAGAGAAAGTAGAGAGAAGTTGGAGCTATTTAATGCTCTGTGTTTTCAATTGTCCGAAAAATATCCCCTCTCATCATAAATGATTGGGGTATTTATAGGGGTGGGATTCGTGCCCCTCTAGGGTTTATACCCTAGATTTGCGTGACGTGATTGGCTGCGCAATCAGCGATCGCCTCGTGCCCCTCTAGGGGCGCCGTTTTGCGGCTTTCAGTATCATCTCTCAGAATTTGGGCCCTGACGTTTTTAGGGCTTTTTAGCGTGCTCTTTTTTAGAAGCATCTTCCCGTGGTACACGTGTCGCCCTATGGTTGGGCCACGTGTCACCATGGGATTGGCCTGAGACCTTAAAAACTCTGGATTGCGTGGCATCTTCCCGTGGTGACACGTGTCACCCCATAATTGGGCCACGTGTCACTGTGGGATTGGTCCACGTATATGTGGTATTTTTACCCTTAACATTTGCCCCTTAGAGGGGATGGCTCGTACGCTAATAGGCCGGCTCCTCTTACCTTTGATAGCCTAGGCGCGTACAGATGTTTTAGAGGTTTGTCGACTTTCTGTCCGCCTAACATTTTTAAGGCGAACGCCTGTCTATTCGAGCGGCGCGGACGAAGCTGGGCTGTCGATTTTTGCGGCCGTCTTGCCGTTTCGGAATGAGCCTTAGTTATGCCAGCTTTCCCTTGGACGAGCCGTTTATTAGGTCGTCCCTTCCGTCTATTTTGACGGAATTGCTCCTTGTCCTTCCAAATTCTAGGTCACTTTTTTCAAATTGTAACCGTTTAGCTAAGTTGGGCGGGAAAGTTGAATTTACCATCTTACCCCCATAAATTTTTCCTATATATACAAGGGCTTTGACTTCATTTTGGCACTTTGGAACTTTACATTTTCTAGAGAGAAGTCAGAGCTCCTAGAGAGAGAAAGTGTTTTTCCCTTTGAATCTTCAAGAGCTCCGCCGCGCCTTTGAGTTTTCCGGTGACATTAGTTGAGGTTTCCGATCAATCTTCAAGTTTCTCCGGGTTTTCAACACGTACAGAGGTAGGCCGCCTGCATTTCTTTTCCTTGTCTTTTTATTTCTTTGTTTATTTAAAGGCTGGCTCAACACTCGGCTTCGTCCGTTTCTCCTCATGAGGCCGGTCGTTCGCCTGGGACTGAGGAGTCTAGAGTGGACGGAGACGAGTTGTCTCCTTCATGGAGTGGGTCCATTTCTAGTGTGTACCAACTCATATCCACCCATTCTTCTCTGTCCCTGCAGCCGAACATGGCACGGACGATGCAAACGCACGACCGTCACGCGGCCAGAAATCCAGACGGAAGTCTGGTAAACCCTAGGCCGCCTTATGACCCAAACAGAGTTAATGCTGAGACCCCTTCCACTAATCCTACGACCGCTTCCACGGGCACTCACTGCTCGGACGTGGAGGTAACTTCCTCATTTGAGGAGCGTCAAAGAACTCAAGGCGTCCGGGCAAACTCCGAAGTTGAGGTTCCCTCAATATGCCAGCTCGGTCATGGATGGGGCCGAGTTGCTACTCTGTGAGGGGCCTCCTTTCTCTTCTCGAGCGGACGCTTATGCGTCCGTCCCCACTCCTTCAGAACTCTATCTCCGATATGGCGGGTCGGACAGACCAAGAACGGGGATTTCTCTTAACGAACTGTCCGAACTGTCCGAACGGGGATTTCGCAGAGCCCCTCCTACTGGGAGCCAGGCGGCCGGTGCCAAAGATAAGGGCAAACGGCCACTTGAAGACACAATCTCCCTCCGGGGCGGCCATAGCTCTAGGAGCCGCAGCTCGGCGGAGGCAGCTCACCTCGATAGAGTGTTGTCCTCCGAGTTTGGGAGTGCTCCTCAACGAGAGGAGGGCGAAGCTCAAAATGCGGCCGAGGGTGGAGCGGCGGCCGGAGAGGGCGAAGAGGCGGTCGATGAAGAGGTTGCCAATGTTGACAACTTCAAGGATCCGTACGCTTGCATGGTGGGTAACACGGCCTTGGGCTACCTGAACCACAACTTTGAGGAATACAAGGCGTTCCTCCTCCTCGGGGAAGGATTTGAGATCCAGCCTCCAAGGAAGTCCCGCGCCTTGGCCGCCTGGGAAGAAGAGAGGTCGCGCCAAAGATCCTTCAGCGGCCTTAGACGTTGGACTGCGCTTCCACCTCCATCCTTTCGTCCGCACAATCTTGGACGAGTATGACATAGCACTCTTCCAGCTGATGCCAAACAGCTGGTTGAACATTTTTGGATACCTAGGGACGTGCATCTGCAAGGGCTTCGTGCCAGACTTTGCAGTTTTCTATGAGATGCACTCACTAACTAAGCTAGACGCGGATATGGACGGCTAGCTCATCTTGAGCACCACTAGGGATTACATGGTGGTGATGGACCGCGTCTCCAAGTGGCGTGACTGGAAGCACCGATTCTACCGCGTCAAAACTAAGGACGTAGAATTTAACTTGCGGATGAATCGGTTCAATGCTGAGCCAATTCAACTTGGACGCGGGGATCTCAAGTCCGATAGGCCACTCGTCCACCCCAGCCAGGAGCACCAGCTTGAATACTTCAAAGTCAAGCGGGTGAAAAGGAACGGCAAGACTGAGCGCGTTCCAAGTAACTGGGTCCCTTTATCCGGTTGGCTGCGGGATCCCACCTTCATGTCCGCCTACGGCCTATACAGAAACCTGCCCCAAGGTGGACGCACGGACACATATTCTTACACTTACACATAATATTTGATCTTGAAAAATCTTCTAACTCTTTTTCTTCTTCTTTCAGCTGAGGCGTACAAGATGCTGGACAAGGAGCAAAAAGGGGAGGTCAACATGTCCGAGATTGACCTAGCTCGGTACATGGCTCGCCAGAGACTGTACGAGCAAACTAAAGGAGTAATTAAACCCATCTAGCTTTCTTTCTTACGTCCGTGTATGTATTACGGAAGAGATCTTCTTCCTGACTAGGCTCGGCCTATTATATTATCTTGCTTTCTTTTTCTAACTTTTGTTTCTACAGCTGGCCACTCCAACCCCCAGGTCCAAGCGGAAGCACTCGTCTCCTGCGTCCAAGACGGATTAGGACGGCAAGGCCTCCAAGCAAAGGAAGACGGTCGCATCCAAGACCACTTCCACTTCTGCGGCCAAGACGATGTCGCGGACTGTCTCAAGACAGTCCAAAGGAGAACAACCCCGGCTAAGTGATAGCGGGGCCTCCAAGTCCATGGATCCGGCCGCCATGCTGGATCATATTAGGTCCGAGAAATCGGACGATAGGGGTAAGTCGACCCAGGCAAAACCGACCGGGCCAGAAGTGACTCCGCCCGTCCAAAGAGTCAATGAATCTGATTGGCTTGATGCCAATCAGTCAGCCGGCGATCAGCCTGGCCGGACGGGGGAGGAGAGTAATGAGCCAACGCCGCCCCCGTCATTCACTTTCAACCTCCCAACTCCTCCAAGCTTCTCTGATGGTCAGTTCCAATAACTTTTCTTCTATTTTTTTTTTTTACTCTTTGCGTCCGTCTACAGACATTGCAGAGGAGCTACAAATGAAGCTGCCCGGCCAGTCCCTTACTGGAGCGGACAGGAAGGCAATGCGGGAGGCCATGGCTCAGGCCGTCCCTGCTGAGCAGCGAGACAAGCTGCGGGGAATTCATGAGGGCTTCCTCGGCCCCATGATCAATTACAGCGCTGAGGTAAATCTTTCCCTCAACTGCACTTAGCCAGTTTTTCGCTCATTTTGCTAACACATTTACCCTGTACGCAGCTCTTCTTGCGGCTTAATGCCTTCCTGGAATGGAAGGACAAGGAGAACGAGCGGCTGAAGCATGCCTGGGCCCAGATTCAAAAGACCCAGGATGCTGTTACTGGGGAGGCGGCCATCCAGCGCCGCTATTTTGAGACCCAAATCAATGCGCTGTCCAACAAAGCTGCGCGGCAGGCAGAGGATTTGGTGAAGCTGGGCGAGGCCCTAAAGCAAGAGTCCTTGGCCAGGGATGCCATGAGACAAGAGAGGGACCAAGCCCTACTGGACGGCGAACGCTGGAGGGCAGGGTTCGAGGCCTCCAAAAAGCTCCAAAATGATGTGGCCTTGGCCCAAAAACACTTAAAGGAGGCCTTGGATGAGTCGGACACTTTGAGGGCCGAGGTGGAAAGTTTAAAGAAGTCCGTTGAGGACTTGACTCTCCAGTTGCAAACACCTCGGGCCCCTAGCGCACGAGATCGTTCGCATTGAGCAGAACGCTGAGGATAGGCTGAAGAGTTTCTTCTTCGAGGCGTTCGAGCTCATGGTGGAGGATGGGGAGGCCGCCTACTTTCAAGAGCGCTTCACTAAGCGCCTCAACTTCGTCTTCCTCAGGGAGGAGGCTAAGAAGGGTGGCCAGCCTTCTCCTGAGATGGACGCCGCACCAACAACCTTAGAGGATGAGGAAAATCAAGTGGCGGACGGCAATGATGGTGAAGCGGATAGCAAAGAGGTACCAGCTGAGGACGCCTCTCCTGCAGCTCTTCAGGATCCCATCCCAGTCCAAGACTCAGCTTCTGCTCCGGCCGCCCCCTGACTTTCAGCTTTCTATGTTTTTAAGCTCTATTTATGTATAGTTTTCTTGACTTTTTCAACCGCCTTTTTGAGCGGTTTTTAAGTAAGATATTTTACCGCCTTTTGAGCGGCCCTTTTATTGATTTGGCTTCCGATTTTGCTTCATACTTTGCCTATTTTATAACTAACGAGTTTTTTGCATTTTTATACGCGTACAATTGGGGGGTATGCCCCTTTATTCGGCGTTCGCCTAGTCCATACTTTGGGTGATTTGATTGGCTTGGTAGAATTTATACCTTAGGTGGTATGACTTGTACCAAGTTAATCAAATCATAATAATGATTGCCCTTGGACTTGGTGTTACGCCGAATCAACACATAAATTGGTCGTTAGATGGGATTTATTTGAGTTTGCCCGTTGAAACTATCGCTCGGACGCACTCAGGAAATTCCAAGTGTGATCTCAACTTAAATTTTCATGTTCGGCTAGGCTGGAGTGCCTCGGTATACCCTTGCCCCACTATATGGGTTTCATAGGGTACCTTACCCCTATCGTCCGCATTAATTTAGAGCGGACGCATTCGTGCGAATTTTGGGCTCAAGCTGCCCATTCTTATTTTATTTAATTTATTTTTGTTCTGCGACCGTGTTGTTATGTTGCAAGTAACCTACTTGCAACTTTCACGCGGCCTATCCGTATAAATTATGACTTGTACAAATAAGCATTAATAAAATGGAAAAATGATTATAACAATGTTTGACTTTTTCATTAATCTGTCAAAATTACATTGTCATGGCCGTACGGCTTATATTGCTCGGTCAACAGACCTAGCTGTTTACACAGCTTTTTGGCTAAGTAATTAAACATATTATTTTTTCAGATTGTCGGTGTTCCATGTACGCGGGATGGGTCGGTCGTTCATGGCTTCAAGACGGTAAGTCCCATCTCTGACCTCTTCCCTGACTCGATAAGGCCCTTCCCAATTTGGGGTCAGCTTGCCATCCTTATTTGCTCGCCCGACCGCTTCCATCTTCCTTAGGACCAAATCTCCCAATTTTATCGGCCGCTTTGACACTCGGCGATTGTATGCCCTGATCATCCGAAGACGATAGATTTCATGCCTAAGCGCCGCATTGCCCCTAGCTTCAGGAAGGAAGTCTAGAGCGGTCTTCATGGCTTCCCAATTGGCAGCTTCATCATATAGCATCAACCTAAGAGTGGGCTCATATATTTCAATGGGAAGGACCGCCTCAACACCATATACTAGGAAGAAGGGAGTTTCTCCTGTGGAACTTTTGGCCGTGGTTCGTATAGACCACAGCACATTAATCAACTCGTCAACCCACAAGCCACCTGCTTTTTCTAGCTTGCGCTTAATTCCATTGGAGATCAATTTGTTGTATGCCTCTACTTGACCATTCGCTTTTGGGCGGCCGACCGAAACAAAGCAATGAGCTGTGCCTTGGTCATCCAACCATTTTTTGAGTTGAGGCGTTTCGAACTGAGGTCCATTGTCAAACACCATAGACTGGGGAACGCCAAAACGCGTGATGATACTCTTCCATATGAAGGCTATAACATCTGTCCACCTGATGCCTCGGACGGCCACGGCCTCTACCCATTTTGTGATGTAGTCAACTGCTACAAACACATACCGCCTCTGGCCGGACGCTAGTGTGTATGGACCTAAGATGTCCACCCCCCATTTGGCAAAGGGGAGCGAACTACTAATGTCCGAAAGGCTGTTGGCGGGTCGGTGAACTAATGTTGCAAACCTCTGGCACTTGTCACATTTCCTCACCATTTCCATTGCTTCCGACTTTAAGCTCGGTCAATAGTAACCTAGGCGGGCAGCCTTTTCAGCCAAAGCACGTCTTCCAATGTGAGAACCACACTGCCCCAGGTGAATATCATCCAAGACATCATACCCTCTCTCAGGAGTAATGCATTTCAGGTACGGCTTTACAAATTCCTTTTTGAACAACTCTCCTTGCTTAACTTCAAACCAAGCCGCTCTCTTTTTCATCAACCAGCTCTCTTTAGGATCAGCCGGGAGTAATCCGTCCTTGAGGTAAGACATGATCTCGTCCATCCAAGTGGAGCTTCTATCAATTGCATGCACTGGCTCAACATCAATGCTCCTCTTCTCCTTTACTTCCCAAAACACTGACCTGGGAGTATCACATGATGCTGAGGATGCTAACTTAGAGAGGGTGTCCGCCTGATGGTTGGACGAACGTGGGACCTGCTGTAGGGTAAAATGATCTAGGCTCTCAGCCTCCTCTTTTACAATATTCAAGTACTTTATCATGGCCAGCTCCCTCGCCTCGAAGTCTACATTCACCTGGTCGACTACAAGTAGGGAGTCCGAGCACACGTCAATTTTTGTCGCTCCTGCCGCCTTACACATTTTGAGGCCGGCCAAGAGAGCTTCGTACTCGGCCTCGTTATTAGAGGCTTGAGACTGGAATCTCATGGCATACTCAAACTTATCTCCTTCAGGTGACTGGCATATAACACCCGCACCGCAACCAGTGGTTGTCGCACTGCCATCCACGAACACTTTCCAGATATGATCTCCGGCCGTCTGAAGATCCGGCCGAGTCACTTCAGCTTAAAAATCAGCAAAGGCTTGTCCCTTGATTGTTTTTCTTGGCTCAAATGTAATATCAAAACCTCTCATTTCCAAGGCCCATTTGAGCATACGGCCGTTTGACTCTAGCGTTGTAAATGGTTTCTTCAAAGGTTGGTCTGTGTAGACCACAATTGAATGTGCCAAGAAATATGGCCGCAGCTTTTTTGATGCCATGTACAATGCCAAGCCAAATTTTTCAATGGGGGGATACCTTAACTCAGCGTTATGTAGGACGTGGCTAACAAAGTAGACAGGGATCTGGCGGCCGCCCCGCTCAGCAAGTAGGACGGCACTTAAGGAGTGCTTTGAGATAGCAAGATAGATGAACAACTTCTCACTCTTAAGTGGACTGACAAGCCGAGGCAATGTATGTAAGTGGCCCTTTAGCTGTACAAATGCTTCCTCGGCTTCCTCTGTCCACTCAAACATAGCTTTCTTTTTTATGGTTTGAAAGAAATAGCGGCGCTTATCCCCTGATCTTGACAGAAATCTACCAAGTGCGGCTAAACAGCCGGTCAATCTTTGGACTTCTTTAATTGTCCTTGGTGACTTCATGTCCAAGACAGCTTGGATTTTTTCAGGGTTAGCCTCAATTCCACGTTGATCAATTAAAAATCCGAGAAATTTACCAGACTCAACACCAAAGACACATTTCTTTGGATTTAACATCATCTTATGCCGCCTGAGTTCGGTAAATGTTTCTCTTAGATCCTTCAAATGGTCGGCCGGCTCTTTTGACTTGACAATCATGTCAGCAATGTACGCCTCCATATTCCAGCCGAGCTAATCTATGAAGACTGTGTTTCCAAGTTGCTGAAAGGTAGCTGGGGCATTCTTAAGGCCGAATGGCATGACTCTGTAACAGTACAACCCCTGCTCAGTCACGAACGTCGTTTTCTCCTGGTCTTCTTCCCATAACGGAATCTGATGGAATCCGGAGTATGCGTCCATAAAGCTCATCAGGGCATGCCCGGCCGTCGAATCAACCAGCCGGTCAATTTTGGGCAGGGGAAATCTATCCTTAGGGAATTCCTTGTTTAGATCTGTGTAATTCACGCACATTCTCCAAGTTCTATTCGGCTTTTTGACAAGGACCACATTAGCCACCCATTATGGGTAAAAGCATTGCCGAATGAAACCGGCGTCCAAAAGCTTCTTAACTTCTGCTG
The DNA here is from genome assembly GCF_001683475.1 of Chenopodium quinoa. Taxonomy (NCBI): domain Eukaryota; kingdom Viridiplantae; phylum Streptophyta; class Magnoliopsida; order Caryophyllales; family Amaranthaceae; genus Chenopodium; species Chenopodium quinoa. Next base: position 5,539,111 of record NW_018744301.1, on the reverse strand, counting down.
CCGCCGCCTGATTCCTTTCCTCTCCATGATTTCTTTTCTTCTGGCGGACAGCTTTAACGGCCGGATTTACCGCTAATTTGTGCACAGCCAGATCTGGAATTATGCCTGGCATCTCGCCGACCTCAAATGCAAATACATCCTTGAACTCTCTCAATAATTGAATTAACTCATCCCCAAGTACACCCAAAGCTATTGTGCCCACACTGACTGTCCGATTTGGTTGATCGGGGTCGAGCACTTTATCCTGGTGACTGCCGGCCGGCTGGGGTCGTAACTCTTCTGGCCGACCGACAGTCATTAGCTGCTATGCTTGCTCTATCTTGGCCGCCTTACGCTTCTGGCCGACCTGGTGTGTTGGGAGTGAGGTTCCTTCTTCTTTTGGCTCGGACGATTTTGGTCCGCGCGCTGTAGGCTTAACCGCCAACTGATTACATTCCTTTGCCATCTTCTGACTTCCTTGGATTGTACCTATTTTCCCGTCCGTCCTCTCAAACTTTCGCAGCATTAGGTGAGGCACAATGACTGCTTTTGCTGCATTCAGCGTAGGACGGCCGAGTATGACATTATAGCCAGTAAGCTCTTTCACAACCAAGAAGCGGACGACCATATCTCTTCCCTCCCCTTTTTTCCCAAATCGGACGGGTAAATCTATCCGGCCCACCGGGTGGATGACATTCCCCCCAAATCCGACCAACGGGTGAATGATGTCTTGGAGAGCATCCTCTAGAAAGCTTATATTTTTCAAGGCGGCCAGGCTAATGATATCAGCCGCGCTACCCGTGTCTATTAATATTCGTCCGACCTTCAGATTGGCTATCTTCATAATGAATACCATGGGATCATTGTGCAAGGCTTTGACCTCCCCCCGATCGGCCTCACTGATAATTACCTTGGGGAAGGGTTCAGCCTTCATTGAATCCATCTGCATCACCTTTCCCAGGTTCCGAGCATCCTGCTTGATCCCTCTCATAATGGGACCGCCTGAGGCAAATCCTCCTGATATCACGGCCACAAAGCCCGAATTAGTGTTGTTGCCATCATCCTCTTTATCTTTGTTCTTATCATTCTTCTGTCTTTGCTCGGACGTGTTGTTTTTCCGTGTGTAAGTGAATTTGGACTTCATCACATATGAATTCAGCATGCCCTTCTCGGCCAATTTGTCCAGCAGTCTCTTCAAGTTGATACAATCATTTGTGTCATGTCCCACGTCCTTGTTGTAATGACAATACTTGTTCTTGTTCCTGTACTAAGTCGGGCCTGTCAGCGGTTGTGGCTTCTCAAACTCAAACTTATCCTTGATTTCCATCAAAATAGAATAACAATCCTTGTTGAATTCAAACTGGGGCTCGTACGCCTTGACCTTCTTGGTTTTCTGCGGCTGGCCATCAACCACCCAGACTTCTTTTCTCTTTTTTCCTTCTTTCTTTTGGCCGGTCGAGTCTTTCTGAGAAGATTTTTTCTCAGCCCCCTTGGCCGACGCTTCTGCTTTTGGGACCGAACAAAAGTCCGCCGCCTCAATATAAGCTTCGGCTTCCCGCAGAACACCTGCGTATGTCCGAATCTTTTTCCTTACCAAGTCAAATTTAAAACCATTGTACCTTAATCCCCGGAGAAATTCAGAGTAAGCCATTTCATCCGGTAAATTATGAATTTGGGCTTTTTCTTGGTTAAATCGTTTGACGTACGAGCGTAAGCCCTCATTTTTTTCTTGGACGATTGTCGCCAAGTTAAGGCTAGTCTTTCGAGGTGGTATGTTATATGAAAAATTTCCCACGAACAGCCAACTAAGAGTGGTAAAACAATTGATACAACCGGCCGGCAAACTATTGAACCAGTCCTGTGCCACACCCTTCAGTGTGGCCGGGAAACATTTGCACCACGTAGCATCATCTAAACTTTTCAAGTACATCAGGTTCCAGTACGAGGTGATGTGCTCTTCTGGGTTGCCCGTGCCATCATAGGCTCCCACAAGTACACTTTTCACCTTTAGTGGCTGAGGGGCATTTAGGATATCTTGCAAAAACGGGGGCGGCTTATCTCCCAGAGTAAGTAGGCGCATTTTCCAATCAATGGGTTGCGGTTGCACGGACGGTCCAGTCAGATAGGGAGCTTGTCCGTACACCTGCCCATATGGCCCATATTGTACATATGCCTGGTGGTTTGGCTGCATCAAGCCATTGAACCCCTGAGGTTGATATTGCAGTGATTGGGCTTGAACAAGAGTTGGAGCATGGAAGACTGGAATAGGAGTTGGGGTGCGAATTGCCTGACTTCCACTGGAGGTGGCCGTGTTGGTATGTTGGGAGAGAGAGTGATGTGAAAAATTATCCGGCATAGTTGGGGTTGAAGCCGTGTCCGAGTGGGCAACGCGTTCCCGCTGCTTATGCCTAAGATACTCTCTTGCTTCCTTCCACCGTCTGGACGGTTCAGGCTCTTCTCTACGAGGCTGCCTACCCCTCCCCCCAGCCGACTGCGTTTTCGCCAACAAGTCAGAGAAATTAGTCTGCGGTACTCTCGGGGACCTTCCAGTCGGCCTCCGAAATGGAGTGTTTCCGGCGTCCGTTGCATGGACTGTTTTGCTGTGTGTCTTTCTTGGAGCCCTGTGTTCCTCTCTCCTGGGCGGCTGCCTAGAGGTAGAGGCTTCGTTTTTAATTTCCTATCTGAGTTTGTTAAGCGCGGCCTTAAGAGAGGCTGCAGTAACAGAAGGATCATCAGCTTCTTCAAACGTGGCTATTAGAGGATCACTAGTACGGATCGTAGGGATTATATCCTCTACATGTCCATCCTCGCCTGGATTAGGTGTCTGACCGTCTATCGCCATAACGTACGAGTATCCCCGTAGACGGCGCCAAATGTTTCGGGTCTTTTTTGGATCTCCTGGGATACTGGTCACGCTTTGCTGGCAATTCGTTGGTCCCACCTGCAAAACCACGAATATTCCGTTCAACGGAATATTCGCCTCCGACGATCAAGTCAGTGATCAGAACGGAAAAAGGGCTAGAGAGAGAAAGTAGAGAGAAGTTGGAGCTATTTAATGCTCTGTGTTTTCAATTGTCCGAAAAATATCCCCCCTCATTATAAATGATTGGGGTATTTATAGGGGTGGGATTCGTGCCCCTCTAGGATTTATACCCTAGATTTGCGTGACGTGATTGGCTGCGCAATCAGCGATCGCCACGTGCCCCTCTAGGGGCGCCGTTTTGCGGCTTTCAGTGTCATCTCTCATAATTTGGGCCCTGATGTTGTTAGGGCTTTTTAGCGTGCTCTTTTTTAGAAGCATCTTCCCGTGGTACACGTGTTGCCCTATGGCTGGGCCACGTGTCACCATGGGATTGGCCTGAGACCTTAAAAACTCTGGATTGCGTGGCATCTTCTCGTGGTGACACGTGTCACCCCATAATTGGGCCACGTGTCACTGTGGGATTGGTCCACGTATACGGGGTATTTTTACCCTCAACAGTCTTCTAGAATCTTCTAGAAGGTTCTTTTGAATCCTAATTTGATTAGCATTAATTATTGAGTTTTAAGAGTTTTATTTAGAAGTGTTTTTAAGGAAATTACAGTTTTACCCCTCGAACCCTTAAATTTTATTAAAATAAGAAAACGCGTGGAAAAACTGATTGCAGCGCCGCACTACAGTCTTTCGCCTAGCAAGCGTCGCGGCGACACGTCTGTCGCCTTGCGACAGCCATGTCGTTTGGTTATTAGGGCGTGTTTGGCGACAGCGTCGTGTTTTATTCTTTTCGAAACTCTTATTCTTTTTTTATCATATCTGGTTGATTTTATTTATAAATAGCATCCTAAAACCTCTATTTTCAATCACTAACTCTCATCAAGAAATTCTTGATATTCTCTCTCTCTCTCTCTCTTTTCTAAACTAGCCTTTTCTCAATCACAAAATTCCGCATTCTAAAGATCTAGATCGACACACCTAGCCAAGTTCGAAGTTGCCTTTTCCCTAGACGTGAAAGGTTTGATAATTTCTAAGGGTTTGGTCCCCAATCTCTATATCAATTATTTAATTGAATTGCATATTTTATTATTTTCCTTGAAGTTACTAAAATGTGTATTTTGTTATTAGAAAGAGGTACGAGGCATCCAAGTAAGTGATTTTAATTGTTTCATTGACATTATGATATAGAAATCATATCTAGGTTCCTATTTTGATTCCTAGTATCATGTTAGGATGCTTTTCTTAATTTGATGTTTAGGGGGACAACAATAAGTTCCTAGTATTTTGTTAAAGGTAAAGAATATAATGTCAATTATGATTTCTATGATGCCTTTGATTTTCTTTCTTAATATTCATGTTAGTATCATGTTAGGGATACATATTTGATCTTTGATGTTTAGTGACATAATAGGGTTTGTTATTAATCTTGTTAGTATCATGCCTAGGATATTGCTATTATTATGCTTTAACATTATTAATTTAATTATGATTGTTATTCTTATAATTGTTATAATTATTATTATTATGATGATTATTATGATGATTATTTTAATTATGATTATGATTATTATTATGTTGCTTGATGCTTATTGTTATTGCTTGATCACACCTTTTATGCATGTTTAAAGGGAATTTGTACTTGTAATCACGCTTAATAAGATAATTAATAATCTCGTTTAGATTAATATGATTATAATTCAAGTGATCGCCAATAATAGATTTGTTTGTGCATTAATATTCAACCAACATAGATTAAACAGGTTTACGGTAAAACTATTGATTGCATGTTAGTCAGAAAGCGCACATGAATACGAGAAGAATAAAGTAGAGGCCTATTATTAGGGCACGTTCACTCTCTTTTAGGTTGGATTTGTATCTTCTTCCTCGAACTTCCAGTCATGGTTCCAGACCTATTGGAGTTAACGATCTCCTGGATTAGTAAGGGGTATAACCTTCACCCTGTCAAAGGTTTACAAGTTCCTAAAACATGCTGGAGACTCTTTTTCTCTAGCGTCCTTCCCTTTGAACGCCACCATGCTTTAGTGTATGATCACAGTGGGGTTCAAGTTTGGAGTAATGTTTGAAATATTCCCTAAAGTTTTTTGGCGACTCCACTGGGGAGGATTTTTATTTTAATTCTTGAAATTTATTTCGACAATAATTTAGAATGAGTGGATGAGACTCGAAAAGTTCTAAGTATTTCATGTGCGTAATTTTTATCAACATTATTGTCATATGCATAAAAAAGATATCATTCGAAAGACCATCCGTCATGAGTTAAAAACATAGGATTTTTACACGTAGGAAATTTGAGGAATATCTTTCAAAAATAGAACAAAAAATAATGCTGCGAAAAACTTGAAAATTTTATCGAACACAAAAAGCTACTGATGCATGTAGGAACCGGCGTCTAGCAAACAGATCCTGTCACCGATGATATGGCTCTGTCGTCGAGCGACACTTCTGTCGCCAGGCGACAAGGCCATATTGCGGTGATGGTCTCTGTTGGATGGCGCTGCGTTCTTCCAATACCGAGCAAGAAATATGAGTTCTAATTTTGACCAGTTCTAGCATTGTTGGCTCGATTATACTTCCTTATTGAGTTTTTCTCACTATTCTGAAACCCATATGTGTTCTACATATGGACATAACCCTCTAGGAATTCATGCCCCATCTACCTGATTGAGCGCTCTTTGCAACAAAGGGTACATCCGAGAATGTTGAATTAACCAAACCATGGAAGCGAGTTTTTTAACTCGCGGGGTCCCATCCACTCGCGCCAAACCTTCCAAAGGTAAGGCTTCCGTGCGGTGCATCCGGACTCATAACCATGGACCCTCTTTGAGTAACCCATATCCCGAACTTTAGAAAACTAGAGCCATGGTCAGGTTGCAAACTCATTGCATCATATTGTGCCTACTTGACTAATTGTGCATTATTTGTTGTGTATACTCTATGTGTTTTTCCTAACCGTTTGTTTGACTTGTGTTTAAGCCTTACGTAAACTAATTAATGACTAAAAGGACTTTTCCTAATTAATTAACTAATTTATTGAGTAGTTAAAGTCTAATAATATAATCAGAATTGACTTAGTACGACTTTAGGCATGCCTCGTAGAGTAAAAATACAAAAAGAAGTCCCAGATTAATGCTCCAGTAATGGCGCAAAAATTTGGGCTACAGTGCCAAACGCTGCTGTGCAACGCCGAGCAACAACTCTGTCGTCTGGCGCTGCACTACAGTGTGCGGCGACAGTCCTCTTGCTTTGGCGATAGTTCGGTATTTTTCTCGAGTCATCACGAGGAGTCTAATTCAACAGTTTGCTAATTAGTTTGATTATTTTGTTAACAAAATTACCTTTGTTAAGTCCTTAATTGAGTCTAGACACTAAGTCCCATGGTCTTACACAAGAGTCAAAGCATGTCACTTGCACTCACAAAAAAAACACACTAATATGTATGTACACTTTGACCAGGATTAGAGAGTCTTGTATGCGCGTGTTTTCCGTCATTTTTTATGGGGGTAAGTCGGATATTAATCCTCCAATTAAACCACTTGTTTGAACCCTATACTTGATTCCCAAAAATATACACCCTATTTTTGGTTTTTATTTTCTTTTTCTTTATAAACCCTTAAAGTCAAAGTCAATTTGAGTCAATTAATTAAAATAAAAATGGTTTAATTTATAGCGCGTGTCAAGAAAGGAAAGGTGTTTGATCAGAGACAACCTTTTCGTTCATGTACAGCTTTTTGAAAAACCAATCGCTCGAAAAAAGAAAGCCAAGAAGATAATGGGGAGTCAAGAAGAAGTTAATGAGCTCAAGAAGTAAATGGCTAGTGTTACTGAACTAATAAAGACCTTAACTCTATAAATTAATGACCCTGTGAAGCAACAACAAATGGAGCTCATGCAAGAAAGCTTGATCAAGATATCTAATGATTACAGGTTCCAGGGCATTAGTTCACAAGGGGTCTCGGTAGACAAGGAGCTTCTTCCACAGAAGTTCAATGCCAACGACATCCCAAAATTCAAGGCAACTGATAACCCTTATTTTCATTTAAGAGCCTTTGAAACAATAATGAATATTAAGGGAATTGATAGAAAAGTATTTCATTCTCTATTTTCCTTATCTCTTGAAACCGTTTGCCAACAATGGTTCTTCTCCCTTGATAAAGAGAAAACCTCTACATGGGAATTTTTAGTGCTTTTATTGATAGGTATAAATGCAATATTCAAGTTGAAACTGGTCATAGGGAACTTGAAATACTTAAACAGAAAGAGAATGAAGGTTTCACTTCTTTCTTCAATAAATGTAGAGAAACCTCTGCTAGGATGATTGAAGTACCGAGTGAAAAAGAATATGTGAGGTTGTTAATAAAAAAACCTCCAAGAAAAGTACTCCAAGAATCTAAAATATCAAAACAATCTACACACCGTCAAGGTCGACTATGATATTGGGATTAACATTGAAGACGGCCTTACTAAATAAAAAGCTGCTAATAATAACTCCAATAGTGGCTAGAAAGGCAAGGAGAACGACAATCCTTCTTCTTCCAAAACCACCAACTCAAATAATGTTAGCATCTTTAATTTGAGTGAAGTCCTTGCTATAAACAACCAAGGACAAAAGAAACCATTGGGAGGAACTTTACTCATATTGGTATGAGTTATGACACCGCATTCGATCGACTAAATGAAAAAGGTCTTATAACTCCTATTGGACCATTTGGGGACCCACCAGTTGAAAAAAGTACAGCTAATTGGAACCCCAATGCACAGTGAAAATATCATTAAGGTAGGGGTCATATCACTGAGAATTGTTAGAAGCTTATGGAAGCTATCCAAGATTTGATCGATACGAACAAACTACCATTGCCCCCTACAAGTAAGAACCCAAGCATCAACAATGCACCTCTCTCCGATTCCTTGGCTATCTCTGATAAGGAAAACCATGTTGATCCCTCAATCTCTCATCAAACCTGTTGAATAAATTCATGCCATCAAAGAAGAAAAGAAAATCTCTTTCGATGCCATGAGTGATTTCCTAACAAGACAAGGACCGATGTTCGAAGAGTCGTCAGAGTCAGAGTCTTTTCCTGTAGAGTCTTCCAAGCCTTTAGCTATAGCACCCCCTATTTCTTCTATTTCTACTCCTAGGATAGTTAGTAATCATGTCCCTGAGGATATTTCACTTTTCGATGTAATGATTTCAGAATTCAATAATATGTCTTATCTGCTTACTCCTCGTGTTTTTTATTAACCCAAGATGACGAGCATTGCTTAAATAACAATGAAAATGACAAATAGATTATTAAAGCAATGGAAACACTTGAAAATAAAACACCTATAATTGAGGATACAGAGACGGTTGATATCTTAAATGATTTAACCATTAAAAGAGAAGTTAAAATCGGATTAACGCTTAATAAAAAAGAAAGAACCAATTTAATTAATATACTTAAAGAATTTATTAATGCATTCGCTTCGTCATATGAAGATATGCCAGGCATTAACAAAGAAATATCTCAATAGACTATACCGCTAATTCCAGGAATAAAATCTGTAAAACAGAAGTTACGTCGAATGAAACCCGACGTAGCTCTTATATTAAAAGAAGAAGTTCAAACACAAATAACTGCAGGTTTTATCAGGGTATCTAAATACCTCGAATGTGTAGCCAACGTGGTCCCAGTTCCAAAGAAGGATGGAAGGGTAAGAATGTGTGTCGATTATTGAGATTTTAATAAGGCAAGTCCAAAGGATGACTTCCCTTTACCACACATCGATATCTTAGTAGATAATACATCAACTCATGCGCTTCTCCCATTTATGGAGTGATACGCGGGATACAATCAAATTCTCATGGAAGAAGAAGACATGGAGAAAACACCCTTCATAACACCATGGGGTACGTACTGTTACACGTTAATGACATTCGAGTTGAAAAACGTGTTTGCTACTTACCAACGAGCAGCAACTTCCCTACTCCGTGACATGATGCACAAAGAGGTTGAAGTATATGTAAACGACATGATTGTGAAATAAAAAGATCGCCCAGGACATCAAATAACCTTGAGAAAATTCTTTGAAAGGCTAAGAAAATACAACATGAGGTTGAATCCATCAAAGTGCGCTTTCGGAGTCACCTTAGGAAAGCTCTTGGGGTATGTCATAAGCTCTAGAGGAATAAATATAGACCCAAGCAAGATCAAAGAAATCATGTCAATGCCACCGCCCAAAACCGAGAAACAAATTTGAGGGTTTATTGGCCGGTTCATATCGAAGCTAACAACGATATGCAAACAAATATTCAAGAAACTCAAAAAGAATGTTTATGAGTGTCATTTATGGCACTCATTTGGCTTCTTTTAGGATGATTTCCATGCTCTTTTATAACTCTTTTCTTTAGTTTTCCTTAGTTTTGTTATTTATTTCTTTAGTTTGTGCTTTCCTTAGTTAGTTTTTTTTTCTTTGTGCATTTATTTGTTTATTTGGTCTATTTCCCTTTTATTTGCTTGTTTTCATGTATTTTCAAGTTATGATCGTGTTCCAAGGATTCCCAAGCCTTCCACTCATATTTCTTATCATTTTGGATGCCTCTTGCTTGTCATTTGGAGCTTAAGTTTGAAGGAATGTAAGGAGCAAGTTCATGAGATCGGTGCATGCATGCGAGGGGGCATCATTTTTGGTGTGAACCCACCAAAGAAGCCATTTCAAGACTGCCTCCCTTAGTGTTCATACCAAGACGAGCGCATGAGGATGAGCTAGGACGAAAAAGAGGAAGCCTCCAAGTGCGGGCGCACCCGACTCTGGTGCAGGCGCACCACCCCTTGGTGCGGGCGCACCACTCCTTGGTGCAAGCACACCACCCCATGGTGCGGGCGCACCACCTTGTGCCCCTGTTCCGTACCCATTTTCTCGCGGCCGCGCCTCTCCCTTGTTTTGACCGCGCATTCCGGGGTTTCTTTTTGACGATCTAAGTAACTTTTCTCTTGTTAGTTTTACTATACATTGTTTTTTCTTCTATTTTCAGAGGGAGAATGATTAGAATAAAATGAAAATTAGTTTTAGATCAAATTAGAGAGATTTTTAGAGAGAGAAACTCTAGGTTTTAGTGAGAGAATTTCATGGTGGATAGTTGATGATTGAAGATTTCTCCATTTCCTTTGATCTTTGATCAAGTTTATAAGGATTCCTTTTCTTTCATTCAATCTTTAGTTTGATCTTTAGGTTGATTTCAATTGTTTTGTTGAATGTTCAAGTAAGATTGAAGTTTGATTGATTTGTGTTTTTATTTTAGTTAGTTTAATTTTATCATGATGAATTTTATTGTTTAGCTTTGTTTTGATCTTGATTTCTATGGATTGTGAGTAGTTTGATTGCTAGGGTAATGGTGAAGCATATATGAGTAATGTATTGATGTTACTTTGGGGAAAATTGATGGAGTTGATGATGTGATTCAATTGTTTAATTGATTATGTGCATGTGTGTGTTTGATTTATGCTTGATCACCCTAGTTATTCACACTAGATTGCATTGTAGGTTCACATTGATACGGACCATTGATTTGTGGCTTGCATTTAACGATTGAGGTGTCTTGTGACGTTCCTCGCTAGAGTTTATCGTGGTTGACGCTAGTTAGACCTCTAGGAAAATAGCTTTATGTGCTCTTTTGGTTGCATGATTGGTTTTCCCTCGCATCACTAGACTTAGTCAACTCTTTCCCAATTAGCGGAATCCGTTACAAGTATATTTGGGTCCCGAGCCCTAGTGTTTATTACATTTGTCCCAACCTAGCTTGTTTAGTTGTTTAGCATTCACACCCTTACCTAACCTTTCCGGAATAGCTTGACTTGAAAATATAAGATCGCCCTCCATTCCTTAGTGGTTTGAGCCTCGACTTACCATTACACTTGTATAAGGGTGTGTTGAGAGATTTCAAATTTTGTTGCCGGGGAATGGTGTTGTGATTTTGTATTGTTGTTGAGTCTATTCCATCATATTCAAAAACACAAAAAGATTTTCCTTTAGGCTACATTTGTAGCCGTGATACTAATAATTTTGTTTGAGATTGTGAGTGCAAGAGACCATGGGAGAAGCTCAAAGGATCACAATGAAAGAGTTGGGCACTCCGGGTGCTTACAAGTATGAGAGTGGGATTGCCCCTTTATTGATTCTGGATGGTGCTTTTGAAATAAAGCCCGCAATGATCACCTTGATTGAAAGGAAATGATATGGTGGTAGAACAAGTGAAAGCCTTCTCAACCATCTCAAAGATTTCGAGAAGTATTGCAATACATTTATGGAAGCCGGAGTTTCTCAAGAGTATGTAAGGCTCAAGTTGTTTCCCCTTTCTCTCATATGGTGATCCTTACAATGGTTGGACAAGGAAGTAAAGCCAAGGTCCCTAAGGACATGGGATGAAGTTACCAAGGCTTTCTTGTCCCGTTTCTACCCACAAAAGAAGACGGCGGAGGCTAGAGCCTTAATCAAAAGTTTCAAGCAATTCCCTAGAGAGAACCTCTGTGAAGCATGGGAGAGGTACAAGGATTACCAAAGGGAATGCCCTCACCACGGAATTCCAACCTATCAACTCATACAAATTTCTATGGTGGTTTGAGCTCTCAAGGTAGATCGAGCCTTGATGTCGGAGCCGGAGGGCCGATTATGAACAAGACGGAAGAAGAGGTTGTGGATGTAATAGATGATGTAGTAAGGAACTACATGAATTGGCATGATGTAGAGATGGAATCGACAAGCACAGGTGGCTCAATCCATCAATCTAATGTCGTTAACAATTTGTCCACATTGGTCTCGGAGTTAGGAAAGGATTCTCCCAAGACCAAGCTTGAGAGTCCTTCACAAGCTTCTAGTCTTCCCTCCCATTTTAAGGGGAGAGTTACATCTTCCTACTCTAACCCTCTTTTTGCTTCTTGTTGCATGATAAGAGAATGCTTAGTTTGTGATTTATGTGGAAAAAATGATCATGATGCTTCTAATTGCTCCAATATTCCTCATGAATGATATGATGGATATGAGAATGTGCATGTGAATTGTGTTGATAATAATGATTTTGGACCTAGATCTAATGCTCAAAAGAATGTTGGGAATAGGAATTATCACAATCATGGGAGCTATGATAATTATAACCAAAATAGTGGTTAAGGTAACTATGTGACCCAAGAGTGTTGTGGTAACCATAACAACTTTGGTTGTAATGATCAAAGCCAAAGCCAAGAATATGGGGATCAGATCATAACCAAGGTTATGGTAACCATAATCAAAATTCCAGCCAAAATCATGGTAGGGGTAATTGGAGTAATCAAAGTAGAGGAGATTTTCAAAATGATGTTCAAAGAGGTACCCCACCCTAATTTACTCCAAAGACCCTAAACCAAGGTGATGATTTCAATGCTTAACAATCTCAAATGAATTGGCTAGAGAATTTCATGATGGCTCAATCCGAGAAGTTGAATGAATTCACATTGTCTTGTAACAAAATGTTTGAGGTTCTATTTACTCATGTAATGATGCTTGAGAACCAAATCATTCAACTAGCCAACCCTTTGAGAGATTGTGCTAGTCCTCCTTCTTTACCAACACAATAAGTTGACCCTAGGGATCCGATGTGTGCTATCACCACTAGGAGTGGTAAGGTCCTTAAAGAGAGCGTTCCTAGGAAAAGTAAGGAGGGTGAAAAGGAGTGCGATTTGAGTGAAGGGAATAAGAATGAAGAGTCCAGCAAGATGAGTGAGAATTCCAATGATAAGCCTAAGGAGAAAGAGAGGAAGCAAGATCAGGTTTACAAACCTAGACTTCCTTACCCCCAAAAGTTCAATAGGCACAAATTGGATGAGCAATTTGGACAATTCATCGAGATGCTTAAGAAGATTCATCTTAATATTCCTTTCACCAAGGTCTTGGAACAAATGCCAAACTATGCTAAGTTTCTTAAGGAAATTTTGAGCGGTAAGAGAGGTTGCAATATGGTGGAACCGGTGAATTTGGGGGAGTGTTGTAGCGCCTTTATTCATAATGACTTACCCCATAAGTTGAAAGATCCCGGAAATTTTTACGTACCTTGCAAAATCAAAGGAAAATTGTTCCAAAATTCCCTTTGTGATCTTGGTGCTAGTGTTAGCATCATGCCTTATTTCGTTTTCAACAGACTTAAGCTAGGTGAGCTCTTTCCATCCAACATGACCCTTCAATTGGCCGATCGGTCTATTAAGTTTCCAAAGGGGAGAGTTGAGGATGTTCCCCTCAAGATAGGAGAGTTCACCATTGACGAGGGAAAAACTAGGTCGTTATCTAATCTTCCCTCAGTCAAACTAAATTTATAAACACTTAAAAAACCTAAATACGAGTATAGAGGCGAGTCAAGGATCGAACCCAAAGGAACGGTAATGTTCAAGCACTTTCAATTATGCACCTAAGCTAGGTCGAAGACGAAGGTAAAAGAGAATACTAAAAACTAACAAAACAAGTAACCAAGGAAATAAAACACTAGGAACGGGGATCAACAAGTAATCATAGCAATTGCAACAACTTGGGAAGAGCATGCCAATCAAAGGTTGTGAGGACTAATGATAAGAGCAATCAATAGGAATCAAAGAGCTATCTCCTAATTGTTAAGCTAGGGTTCACTATGAATAACAAACTAAGAGAATCACAATCAAAACCAATCGATAATTGCAATTCCTAAATCAATTGTTCATGTCATTAGCAATTACAATGCAATCTAGCATAATTCTCAAGGCCTAATTGAATTACACACATGCAAACCTTCACTAATCACTTTAATCTCAACAATTAATCAACACAATTCCCAAATTAATCACAATTAATCAGTCATACAAGTTTCACCCAATTCCTAGCCAAATAACTATTCAAGAATCATCATCTATCAACTAACAACTATGGAAATCAAGAATCAACAAAATACCAAGAACAATTACACTAATCAAGCATCAAACATCAAAATTAAACCAAACAAACATCAAATTAAACAAAGCAATAAGGTGAGATAGAGTTAAGAATGCTCATTTATAATAGAGAAGATCTTGAACACAATTGTCACCTTTGTATCTTCAATCTCTCAATCACCATTGAAATCCTTCACTTTCTCTCTCTAAAACTACTCCTAATCTAGCCTAATCTAGAGAGAGAAGCTCTCAACCTAAGAGAGAGAAAACTATTCTAAAACTAAAGAATTACATGAATAAAAAATAAAGGAAACCAAAAACTATATAAACAAAAGGAGAAAAGAAGCTTAAAATCGTAAAAGACCCAAAAACCCGCGCCCGCGGAGAAATCGGCCGCGCCCGCGGAGGGGAACGGACACCCCGATAGCCGCGTCCGCGGCCCAAGCCCGTGCCGGCGGGGCAAGGCCCGCGCCCTCGGGGAGCCCTGGGGACAACCGCGGGTGCTTACTGCCCAAATACGGCAGTTTTGGAGCTGCAGCAACCCCGCGCCCGCAGCAGTTTTCCAGGGCCAACTTCAGAAGGCTGTAAATTCCGATCTAAGAATTGTATGAAGGCGTGCAACCTATCATTGGAAATCTCTTCAAGTCTAGTGTCCAACCTAACTTGAATCACCCTAATCCGATATGTAGAACTTGAGATATGACTAAAACAATGCACAAAGGTCCTATTTGATACTTTGCAATCCTTCGTTTTCCTTTGTTTCAAACTTAAATTCAATTCCGAAAAGTACATATTTATCCTAGTGGGTGCTATTTTCAATTCCCATGCATATAGCCCGCGACGTACCTACAAAACAAGACAAAGAAACGGAGAAGCAAGAGAAATAGCCGAGAAATGAATAAAATGATAAGAAAGCCATTAAAAGCATGCATTTCTCTAAACTAACACAAAAACACGCGAATCGAGCATTATTTTCTAAAAACACGACATAAACGACTATAAAGGAGCATAGAAATATAAAGAAAACATAGCCTAAAGGTGCCATAAATGGCACGGATCAAATTCCCCCAAGCTAAACTTTTGCTCGTCCTCGAGCAAAACAAAATCCAACCCAAGGGAAAAATGATGACATTATTCAAGCAAAGAAAGAAACGAGAAAACTAGAGAAGATGAGAATATACACTAACTCACTTTCGTAGGAATCACGGTCAATTTTAGCAACTAAAGACAAGCCATTTAAACCCCTAGATCGCCCTAGAGGACGAGTGATGCTCTCGTAAGGGTATCCTAAGAGTTTACCCATAACTCTCATAATAATACAAACAAGGAAAAGCATGAAAAAGAAAACAAAATATAAGAAAAGCAAACAAATGTTCATGAAAGGACTTTTGCAAATGTACAAGCACAATGAATGCAAATCTTTCTAAACAAGTAAGGGAGTGCACGCTATAAGATACCTAAGGTTGATTGAAACATAAAAATGCTAAGCATAGGAACTAGTTATCACACTCCACTTTCATCCCAAACGGTCTTACCGCGTCCCCCTACTAATCTCATATCTCCCCCATAGTGAGCATCTCATAAATTCCGCGAAGGAACCGGAAAAAGATCAAATTTTTGGGCTACTCGACATCTTGACTTCGCATCCCCTTTCCTTAGGCAATGACCCATGATTCCCTCCCCCGAATAGTGACTCAACTTTCTAGGTCGAAAGGTCTTTCCCCAAGGTTGTAACATAAGGCATAAAGGGTGAAGGTAGGCTAAAATTTAAAATTTGGAGGTTTTCCTAAAAAGTGAAGCAAAAGGGTGATCAATCCTTAACAACACGATCAAGAAATCACCAAGCAAAAGCAACATCCCCAAGCTTATTTGAAGCTATACTCACAAGAAATATATACAAAAAGCGTAAACGCTTCTCCCCCAAGCTTAAATGAAGCATTGTCCTCAATGCTTAGAAGGAGAAAAGAATACATCAAAATATTTTTGAATTTTCACTTTTTTCAAATTTTTTTCTTTTTTTTTTACTTAAACTTGCAATGTCCTCGCCTTTTGCTAAATTCGGACGGCTTTTTCTATAGTGCAATTTATTAGTCCGTGTCTTTTATGATTAAGGACGGCTTTTACTCAAACACTTGCCATTATTCACAAAGAAGACTTAATCACAAACTAGCACTCATAAAAACCAAATTTCCAACTTATCCACCACAAACTCCATCATACGTGATCAATTTGCTTCACAAAAAACCAAGAATAGAAAGAAAATGAAACAAAAGGCCAAAGAACTAAAGATGTGGCTTGAAAAGAAGGTATAAGGCTCAAATGGTTGCAAGAAGGCAAATGGAAACCCAAAAACAAATATGAATCAAACTAACCTAAAAATGAAAAATACCACCCCGAAAAAGGTGCCTTTGTCCTCCCTAGATAGCTCGGTCTCGGGTTTAAGAATCATACATCAAGGTTTATAGATTAGGCTTGCAAAGTCAAGGACCCCATGCCGCTCATGCAAGAATATGATGAAAGCTTGAACAAATATAAATCTCACATGGTTGTAGCAAAAACTCACTAAGGTTGTCAAATCGAAGATAGGGAGCAACTACCAAACATGCACAAACAAGTAGAATCCGGCTTCATGATCCCCCTAGTTCTAGACAACTACCTTAGCATGCTTTATCCTAGAATCAACCAAACGTAATCTCAAACCGTGCACACCACTACCATTTAGGAAGAAAAGCATTCAATTATACAAGTCCAAATTTTATTATGTCCAAAGCAAGAACAAAACAAAACACATTGCAAATTTGCCTTGATAGAAACAAAAATATTTTTGGAGTTTTTCAAAATATATGAACATGGAAAAGCATATACAAAGGTGCATAGCATACATGAATCAACATCCCACCAAACATGATAGAATACCCTCCCCCAAGCTTGAATGAGACATTACACTCAAACATAAATCATATAATCCATGGGAGGGAAAACAAGGAGATCAATCCAACAAACCAACATATGTCCAACAAGTCATCATCCACTAGAGAAAGAGCAAGGAAGGATATTACCGGATATTAGGTGGGTGTAAATACCCGCAAATGACCCAATTTAACCTTTCAAAGCTAATTCTCAAGAATTAAACCTTGTTTTCCATATGCTAGCAAAAATAGGAGTCGAACTTCCTTGATTCTTGATCCAAATCGAAGCACCGAAGTATATCAACTCATGTACCTAGCAAAAGGCACACAAAAATTTCCATGAGAGAAAATCTATTCTAAAAACAAAAGAAAATATATTCTAAAACACGGGTTACTTCCCAAGAAAGGCTTGCTTAAGGTCCAAGCTTGTCCGCTCTAGTAAAATAATATCGCAACGATCGCAAGAGCTTGTCAAATGCACTACTACACATTTCATATGATAGCAGGTAGGAAAATGACGGAAGAAAAACGTGCAACAAGATCATTGCACGCAAGTGAGGAGGGAGGTGCCAAAAGAAAGAAGAAGAAGGATCAAAAGGAAAAACAAGAAAATAAGAAGAAGAAGAAGAAGAAGAAGAAAAAGAAGGGGGAATAAAAGAATGGAAAGAAAAATAAAAAGGCAAATCCTCCTCACTAAAATATTTTTGGGTGGCAACATCACCCTTTTCCTCAACAATAGACGAATGAGGGAAATTAAGATCATCATAGACAAGGGAGTCCCCAATAGGCTTATCAACAAAGGAAGGGAGAAAAATAGGGCAATAGGGGATTTGGTCAAACATTTGAGAAAAAGGGGTATGAGAAATAGGCAAAGGGTTCGTGACTCCCTCAACACAAGGTCTCACATCGCCAATGAGGGAATGAAAATCAATCATAGAGTCCTCAAATGAAGTTCTCTCACAATCGACATCTCCCTCAAGCTCAAAAACTCCAAAGGAATCAACCTCATCCTTCTTTGCACCACAATAAACAACCTTTCCTTCCACAGACTCAAAACCTAAGTCCTCAAAACCATGCATGAATGGATGCAAATATAACTCAAAATCATCTCTCTCCCATGAAGCATCATCAATGAACTCACTTAGAAGGCTATGGGTTTTCATTTGACTCTCAATAAACACATTGGACATAACCTCAAACAATTCCAAACACTCATGGATAGAAGAGTGACATTCATACACTTGAGACTCATCATAATCAACCAAGGAAGAGGAGTTTAGATTCACAAAATCATCATAATCATCATCACTCTCAACTCCCTTTCCTTCACTCCTATGCTCAACAATAGGATCCTCACACACTCTTGGTTGTTCAAAATGATCATCATCATCATCCTCAACACACACATCAAATTGAGATTTTTCACAAACAAGCATCAAGGATGACAATTGGCTTTCTAACTCATCTTTTCTTGTCTTTCCCTCCTCAAGACGCTTCTCATTCTTTTTGATTATCTCTAATTGACCTCTCATAGAATTAAGAATCATCTCCTTACTAGGCCCAAACTCATTATCAAGCTCAATGCACCTAATTTGAGACTCAAATGTATCAACAAGAGATTCAAAAGATGTATAAGGTTGAGGCTCAACAAGAGAAGAAGAAGTACAACCAATATTGGAAGAATCAACATTAAGATCATGAGCATATACATCACATTGGGGAGTGGGGGCACAATTTATAACATGAGATTCATCATTAAGGGAATGAAGCACATCACAAGAAGGCATGGTAAATAATGAAGAATATTGAAACACACTATTAGCATCAACTTGAGCTTGCACTTCATTATCATGAACAAAAGGAGAAATAAAGTTGAAATCATGTGTTCTAGGTTCACTTAAGAGATCATGTGACAAATCATGGGAATTCATGCGAATATTAGAAGAATCAAGACATTGCATATCAATATTAGACTCATGATTACCCCTATCATAAACATCCCTAGCAAACCAAACATAAAAATCCCAAGCATCATCAATTGACAATGCTCTAAATTCACCATTATGCATACATTCAACTTCATCCCTAGTTTTCTCATTCAAACCAAAATAACAAATCTCACAAGCCTCCCAAATATTACAACAATTATAGTCCAAAAATCCCTCAAGTCTAATGAAATATTCACAAAAAGGCTCATTGTTATATTGAGGAAATGATAGACATGCCATTTTTTTTTTTCACAAAACAAAAAAAAAAATCAAATAAAAGTAAAAATTATACACAAAGACCTAGACTCAAGCAATCAAAAACACTCAAACAAAGACACCGTTCCCCGGCAACGGCGCCATTTTGACGAGGGAAAAACTAGGTCGTTATCTAATCTTCCCTCGGTCAAACTAAATTTATAAACACTTAACAAACCTAAATACGAGTATAGAGGCAAGTCAAGGATGGAACCCAAAGGAATGGTAATGTTCAAGCACTTTCAATTATGCACCTAAGCTAGGTCGAAGACAAAGGTAAAAGAGAATACTAACAACTAACAAAACAAGTAACCAAGGAAATAAAACACTAGGAACGGGGATCAACAAGTAATCATATCAATTGCAACAACTTGGGAAGAGCATGCCAATCAAAGGTTGTGAGGACTAATGATAAGAGCAATCAATAGGAATCAAAGAGCTATCTACTAATTGTTAAGCTAGGGTTCACTATGAATAACAAACTAAGAGAATCACAATAAAAAAACAATCGATAATTACAATTCCTAAATCAATTGTTCATGTCATTAGCAATTACAATGCAATCTAGCATAATTCTCAAGGCCTAATTGAATTACACACATGCAAACCTTCACTAATCACTTTAATCTCAACAATTAATCAACACAATTCCCAAATTAATCACAATTAATCAATCATACAAGTTTCACCCAATTCCTAGCCAAACAACTATTCAAGAATCATCATCTATCAACTAACGACTATGGAAATCAAGAATCAACAAAATACCAAGAACAATTACACTAATCAAGCATCAAACATCAAAATTAAACCAAACAAACATGAAATTAAACAAAGCAATAAGGTGAGATAGATTTAAGAATGTTCATTGATAATAGAGAAGATCTTGAACACAATTGTCACCTTTGTATCTTCAATCTCTCAATCACCATTGAAATCCTTCACTTTCTCTCTCTAAAACTACTCCTAATCTAGCCTAATCTAGAGAGAGAAGCTCTCAACCTAAGAGAGAGAAAACTATTCTAAAACTAAATAATTACATGAATAAAAAATAAAGGAAACCAAAAACTATATAAACAACAGGAGAAAAGAAGCTTAAAATCGTAAAAGACCCAGAAACCCGCGCCCGCAGAGGGGAACGGACACCCCGATAGCCGCGTCCACGGCCCAAGCCCGCGCCCTTGGGGATCCCTCGGGACAACCGCAGGTGCTTACTGCCCAAATACGGCAGTTTTGGAGCTGCAGCAACCCTGCGCCCGCGGGTACTTTAGCCCGCGCCCGCGGCAGTTTTCCAGAGCCAACTTCAGAAGGTTGTAACTTCCTATATAAGAATTGTATGAAGGCGTGAAACCTATTATTGGAAATATCTTCAAGTCTAGTGTCCAACCTAACTTGAATCACCTTAATTCGATATGTAGAACTTGAGATATGACTAAAGCAATGCACAAAGGTCCTATTTGATACTTTGCAATCCTTCGTTTTCCTTTGTTTCAAACTTAAATTCAATTCCGAAAAGTACATATTTATCCTAGTGGGTGCTATTTTCAATTCCCATGCATATAGCCCGCGACGTACCTACAAAACAAGACAAAGAAACGGAGAAGCAAGAGAAACAGCCGAGAAATGAATAAAATGATAAGAAAGCCATTAAAAGCATGCATTTCTCTAAACTAACACAAAAACACGCGAATCGAGCATTATTCTCTAAAAACACAACATAAACGACTACAAAGGAGCATAGA
The DNA here is from genome assembly GCF_001683475.1 of Chenopodium quinoa. Lineage (NCBI taxonomy): Eukaryota > Viridiplantae > Streptophyta > Magnoliopsida > Caryophyllales > Amaranthaceae > Chenopodium > Chenopodium quinoa. The sequence continues at coordinate 5,518,339 of NW_018744301.1, read as the reverse complement.
AATATAAAGAAAACATAGCCTAAAGGTGCCATAAATGGCACGGATCAACCATTCCCGTTGATTTCATTGTTCTTGAGATTGCGGAAGATGACCATATCCCTATCACTTTAGGAAGACCTTTCTTAGCCACTTTGGGAGCCTTAATAGAAGTCAAAGGAGGTCGTATTACCTTGAGATTTGGTAAGAATGAGGAAAGTTTTGGGCTAAAACCAATGCATGAGTCTTTGTCTCTTGTAAAAGGAATTGTGTGTGTTAATTCCCCTTGCCCTATTGATAATGTATGCATGATTGATTCTTCAAATAACAATGTTCTTGAGAATTGTGAAGATGTGCTTTTGAGTTGTGATTGCAAGAAGGTTAGTGAAGAGAAAACGAAGCTTCCCAAACTTATGGACGAGGAGGAAATTGACATTCTTCATTGGTTTGAGCTCTACCCTCAAGATGAGGACAATGACCCTAAGAGTGTGGATGGTGTGAAACCATCTACAAAGAGGAACAAGGCAAAGAAAAGGGCACGAGCTTCTAAGACAAAGAAAAAAAGAATGAGATTATGGAAAGAGAAGCTTGCTTTTGAGGAATTATTGAATGAAGTCTCATCAAGCAACAATGAGAAGTTGCTAAAATTTGAAGAGGAATTTGCTCCTTCCGCCACTTTGAAGAAGGTGGTGTTCTTTGACCCTCCATGATTTGGAGGAAGGGTCAAGCTTAGGACCATAAGCAAGCTCTTCCCGGGAGGCAACCTAGAGATTTCTAACCCTTTTCTTTCGATTTTCAGTTTTTTTTAATTTTCTTTATTTTAGTTTATTTTCTTTCTTTCACTTGTTTTTCTTTTGGATTTATAGGTTGGATTCTTGGAGTTGGATTTCATCAAGTGAGCACGAGCAATGGGAAGGTGCTTGCGGCTTTTGATGTGATTGAGCTTCTTTTGTTTTCCTTGTTCTCACGTGGCTTTATGATGAGGCTTATGATTTTGGAGCGCAACAAAGGTGGTTCTTTCTATCCCCTTTCTTTATTAGCTAAGCATGGATAGCCCGGTGAGACCTTTATAATATTTCTCTTTATTTTATTTGGAAGCATAGATTAGGTTTAGTTTAGGGGAAGTTGAACGGTTCGAGGATGATTGCTTGTTAACACTTAATGTGTTTGAGATCGATGACGATGTTGTCATTTGATCAATTGTATGTTGATTGGGTTTATTGTGTTTAACTTGCTTTCTAGTTCCTTTCTCCCTTTTCCTATTCTTCCTTTATCTATGGCTTTCCTTTTCTTTTCTTTTCCTTTTATTTTTCTTTTCCCTTATTTTCCCTTTGTTCTTGTCTTGGTATGTGGTATGCTTTTGAGACTTGTTTTTTACCCTTTTTGTTTTTCTTATGATTTGGACTTTGTACATTGGACTTTGTCTTTTGAATGAATTTCTTCCTAGGTAGTAAAGGTATGCACGGTTGGAGAGTATGCTTGGTTGACTCTAGGATAGGTGTATGCTAAGGTAGTTGGTTTGAACTAGGAGTATCATGAAGCCGAATTCTACTTGTTTCCGGCATGCTTGGTAGTTGCTCCCTATAGTTGATTTGACATCGCTAGTGAGTTTTTGCTACATCCATGTGATGTTCATTGATATTTCTAGTTCCTATGCTTAGCATACCCTATGTTTCAATCAACCTTGGATATCTTGGAACGTGCATACCTTGATTGTTTGAGAAAGATGTTCATTCATTTGTAGCGTAGTCTCTTTGTAAGTCCATTTCGCAAAGGTTTTATTTTCCCTTTTCCCTTTTCTTTTCTTTTCATGGTTTTTCCTCTTGGATGTTGGGGGAGAGTTATGGGTAAACTCTTAGGATACCCTTACGAGAGCTTCTTTCGTCCTCTATGGCGATCTAGGGGTTTAAATGGCTTGTTGTAGCTAAAAACAACCCTGATTCCTACGACAGTGAGTCTTAGTGTATATTCTCATCTTGTGTCTTTCTTTTTCTTTTTGAATAAGTCTTTCATCCTTAATCTTTCTTGCTTTGTTCGAGGACGAGAAAAAGTTTAGCTTGGGGGAATTTGATGAGTGTCATTTATGGCACTCATTTGGCTTCTTTTAGGATGATTTTCATGCTCTTTTATAGCTCTTTTCTATAGTTTTCCTTAGTTTTGTTCTTTATTTATTTAGTTTGTGCCTTCCTTAGTTAGCTTTCTTTCTTTGTGCATTTCTTTGTTTATTTGGTCTTTTTCCCTTTTATTTGCTTGTTTTCAAGTATTTTTAGGTTATGATCGTGTTCAAGGATTCCGGAGCCTTCCTCTCATATGCCTCTTACTTGTCATTTGGAGCTTAAGTTTGAAGGAATGCAAGGAGCAAGTTCAAGATATTAGTGCATGCATGCGATGGGGGCATCATTTTTGGTGTGAACCCACCAAAGAAGCCATTTCAAGATTGCCTCCCTTAGTGTTCATCATCATCACCAAGACAAGCGCCCGAGGATGAGCTAGGACAAAGAAGAGGAAGCCTCCAAGTGCGGGCGCACCACCCCTTGGTGCGGGCGCACCACCCCTTTATGCGGGCACTTGGGCGCACCACCCATTTTCTCGCGGCCGCGCCTCTCCCTTGTTGCGACCGCGCATTCCGGGGTTTCTTTTGGACAATCTAACTAACTTTTCTCTTGTTAGTTTTACTATATATATTTTTTCTTTATATTTTTAGAGGGAGAATGATTAGAATAGAATGAGAATTAGTTTTAAATCAAATTAGAGAGATTTTTAGAGAGAGAAACTCTAGGTTTTAGTGAGAGAATTTCATGGTCGATTGTTGATGATTGAAGATTTCTCCATTTTCTTTGATCTTTGATCAAGTTTGTTAGGATTCATTTTGTTTAATTCAATCTTTAGTTTGATCTTTAGTTTGATTTCAATTTTTTTGTTGAATGTTCAAGTTTGATTGAAGTTTGATTGATTTGTGATTTGATTTTAGTTTGTTTAATTTGATCATGATGAATTTATTGTTTAGCTTTTGTTTGATCTTGATTTCTATGGATTGTGAGTAGTTTGATTGCAAGGGTAATGGTGAAGCATATATGAGTAATGGATTGATGTTAATTTTGGGAAAATTGATGGAGTTGATGATATGTGATTAAATTGGTTAATTGATAATGTGCAAGTGTGTGTTTGATTTAGGCTTGATCACCCTAGTTATTCACACTAGATTGCATTGTAGGATCACATTGATACGGACCATTGATTTGTGGCTTGCATTTAACGATTGAGGTGTCTTGTGACGTTCCAAGCTAGAATTTATCGTAGTTGAAGCTATTTAGACCTCTAGGAAAATAGCTTGATATGTTCTTTTGGTTCCATGATTGGTTTTCCCTCGCATCACTCGACTTAGTTAACTCTTTCCCAATTAGCGGAATCTGTTACAAGTATATGTGGATCCCGAGCCCTAGTGTTTATTACATTTGTCCCAACCTAGATTGTTTAGTTGTTTAGCATTCACACCCTAACCTAACCTTTCCGGAATAGCTTGACTTGACAATATAAGATCGCCCTCCATTCCTTAGTGGTTCGACCCTCGACTTACCATTATGCTTGTATAAGGGTGTGTTGAGAGGTAACAAATTTTGTTTGGCTTAGGGTAGAGTTAGTTTCAATGACCTAGTCTGACCCATGTCAAATGTGCCAGTAATATGGGATGATGAGTGTCAAAAAGCATTTGAAAAGATCAAAGCCTATCTTGCAAATCCTCCCGTATTAGCACCAGCACTTCTAGGGATCTCTCTTAGGTTGTACTTAGCAGTCACCAAGGAGACAATGGGGGCTATGTTTGCACAAGAAGTAGAATGTAAGGAAAATGCAATCTACTATCTAAGCATAAAGATGCTCGAGTATGAAGTACGCTACACACCGCTTGAGAAATTGTTCCTCGCATTGGTGTGGGCAACAACCAAGCTAAGACATTACATGCTCGTGCATACAGTATTTGTAGTTTCTCGAATGGATCCCTTAAGTATTTATTCAAACAGTCTACGCTCAATGGGCGCATATCAAGGTGGATAGTCAATTTAGCCTAGTTCGATGTAAGATCCATGCCTCAAAAGGCTATCAAAGGATTTGTGGTCTCGGATTTCCTAGTGGATTTTCCAATAGAAGACTCGACACCGATACATGACAATGAATTTCCAGACGAAGACTTGATGGTCACTGAAGATGATACTTGGACTTTATACTTCGATGGAGCCTCAAACCAAAAGGGATGTGGGGTTGGAGTATTATTAGTATCACCTAAAGAAGATCACGTTCCAATCTTTATAAAGCTAGATTTCGACGTTACCAACAACGCTGCTGAATACGAAGCATGCGTGGTAGGCCTTGAAACAGCTTTGGCATTGGGAGTAAAGAAATTACGAATATTCGGAGACTCTTCATTGATCATCAACCAGATTTCAAAAAAATGGAAAGTAAGGAGTGAAAGCCTAGCCCCTTACCAAAATTACCTGGAAACTCTCACCAATCAATTAGAAAAGGTAGAATACACTTATCTACCTAGAGAGGAAAACCAATTTGCTGATGTGTTGGCAAGACTGGCCTCAATGGTTAGGATTCTTACGGAAATCGAGCAAATGCCACTAACTATAGAGAAAAGGCATAAATCGGCTTCTATTCAAGATATAGAAGACGATGAAGTGGTCCAAGATGAAGAAGAAGAAGAAGAAGAAGAAGAACCGTGGTATACAGATATAGTTAATTACGTCACCAAAGGAGAATATCCTCCTCATGCTCACAAAAGAGCAAAACGTGCATTAAGACTCTTGGCTTCCCAATACGTACTCATAGACAAAGAGTTACATAAAAGGGTACCTAAGGGTCGAGCTCTCTTGTGTGTAGGGAAAAAGGATGCCCAAAGAGCTATAAGGATAGTCCACGAAGGCATTTATGGAACCCATGTTAATTGCAAGATGCTAGTCCAAAAGATAACGCGAGAAGGGTACTATTGGACTACCATGAATAGGGATTGTCATCAATATGTAAAAAGATGTCCTAAATGCCAAATTTATGCCAATTTACAACATGTTCCTCCATCTCTACTTTACACCTACACTTCACCATGGCCATTCTCTACATGGGGAATTGATATTATCGGTAAAATTACCCCTCTCGGGACAAGAGGTCACAAATACATCCTAGTAGAAATTGATTACTTCACAAAGTGGGTTGAAGCACAATCATTTGCTAAACTCACTTCAAATTATGTAGCACTCTTTATCAAAAGGAATATTATTAGTCGATACGGAGTCCCACATGAGATGATAAGTGACAACGGAACTCACTTTCAAGCTGAATGTGAAGAATTGTTACAAAAATATGGCATTCAACACTATCATTTTTCCCCTTATAGACCTCAAGAAAATGGAGCAGTTGAGGCGGCTAATAAAAATCTAAAGACTATTATCGAGAAAATGACAAAAATTACAAGGATTGGCCTGACAAACTCCATTTCACACTTTGGGGTTATCGCACGTCAATTCGCACATCAATAGGAAATACACCATTCTCCTTAGTTTATGGAATGGATGTCGTACAACCTATAGAGCTAGAGAGACCATCTCTACGCATTGCACTAGAAAGTAAACTCGATGAAGTCGAATGGACTAGAGCAAGGTATGATGAGCTAATTCTACTTGATGAAAAGCGACTAGAAGCTCTACCTCATACCCAATGTTATCAAACCTGTATGGCTAGGCATTTTAATAAGAAGGTCAAGAAAAGAAACATCAAAGTAGGAGACTTGATGTTAAAAGCATTAAGGGAAAATGTTGTGGATCTAAGAGGCAAATTTAGGCCTAAATGGTCAAGCCCTATATTGTCAAAACAATCCTATCAGGAGGTGCAGCAAAACTAACTGACATGGATGGCAATGAGTTCTCAAACTTGACGAACCTTGACCAACTTAAAAAGTACTACTCATAATTACTTGAGTAGGACACTCAAAAGAGCTACGTTTGGCCTGATTCCTTAGGAAAGGAAACGTAGGCAAACCTTTACAGGGTGCAGCCACTATAATTTTTGCAAACCTCGCATCCCAGAAATAAAAAGAAATTCAACAGAATAGTAGCGTCACAGAAAGAAGTATGTCGCCGACCGACATACTGCAGCGCAAAGCGACGGCGCCTATCGCTGGCCGACAGACAGCAACGTCATGCAACAGCCGCAAAACGGTGGCGCCGCTTTTCCGAGAGTATCTGTACAAATTTTGGTGTTTTTCGAAAAATTTTGGACTTCCGTACTCGAAAAAATTTCTGGAAAATTAATTAATCTGTTTTTATTGCTTTAATAAATTAAATTGAAAGAAATTGATTTAATTAAAAAGGCTAAAATTTTCATTAATTAAATAAAAATTACATTTTTGATGGAATTTAAATGAAGGCTAAATAAAACAAATTAACTTTAAATTTAAAACTAAGTCTAATAAATTGGAAATTATGCAATGCTTCAATCTTTCTTCATTTTGTTTGCCCTTTTCCAATTTTTATATGCATCCTCTTTATCCATGACTTTAGCTAGTAGGCATCCTTTAGAGTACCTACATTCAATTTTATAGTAAATGGTTTCTCCCTTAGCTAGGACACCATGTTTCTTTTCCATCCAAACCTTCTTTTCTGAAGTGTCAGCTTTTCTTTTCCCTTTAACCTTTGTAGAGTCTTTCTTCATAGGCATCAGAGGTGTTTTGAATTCCATCTTTTCATCCAAGATTTCCTTAACAGGAATCACTTTGTCACCTAGACGATTCTTCACATTGGTTTTACACTGATTTTTCTTCATGTCCTTTGAAGGATTTTTAAAAAGTCATATTTTCACATCATTAGGCAAGGAAGGAGGAACTTTTTGGGTAATCACTTCCCATAAAGGTCTAGCGCCCCAATATTTTTCAAATTTCTCTACTTCTTGTGAAACAGGGAATTCATAGGGACGACGAAGTTCCCTAGAAGGAATTGTTTGAAGTAAACCGTATTGCCTTTTTACCCTGCAGGGATAATAAAAAGTCATCTTGGTTAAGCTTGGAAGTCGGTAAAAGGGTTGTTTGTTGACACCAACCATGTTCTCTATTTTCCACCAAGGAATGATCCACTTGAAAGCAAAATTGCAAGAGGCAAAGACTTTATTCCACTCATGGAGCCCCATCTTAGAGAAGCGTTTCTTTCGCCTCACAAAGAAATTTGGAGTATATTTTTCGATATTGTCAGGAGGACTAATTAATTATAGCCTCTCTATTAGCCATATCTGCAAAAAATTCAATGCAAATAGATTAATATTATTATACAAAAATATGTTTTTGATTACTGTAATTAAAAATATTATTTTTCTACCTGTAATAAAATTGGAGAGCCCCGAAAAGGTGCTTTTGGATTTCTCTTTAATTCATCAAGACTGAGCATAGTCTCTCCAACAATTAATGGCATTGGATTTCTTCAAGATTCAATTTGCTCCAAAACAGTTAATATAATATCTTGACCCTCATTAGTTCTACTACTAGTGAGAAGATATTGGTTAAGCATGCAAAAGAGAAAAGCCCTTCTTTTATAAACATGAAAACATTCAGAATAAGGTCTATTAAAGTAATGGCGTGCAAATTCTTTTGAATTAATTACTCTACCATCTACAATATTTGTTAGATATCTATCTCTTAAATTAAAGAAGTGCTCAAAATCTTTATAATAATATTCATGTATTCTAGGGATTACCGGAAGATCTAATGAAGGGAAGCCTAAGATGACACCAAATTCTTCCGGTAAAGGGCTAATTTCATCACACCCTAGTCTAAAACAATGTGTATCTGTATCCCAATATGTTAAGGCGGTATGAATAAAATCTATATCAAGATCTACCCCCTTAACACCATAAATACCTCCCATGTGAAAAAAGTAGAGTTCTTTTCTTTCTTTTGCAGTTAAGGACCGACACCATTCACGAGTGAAATTGCTAAAACTCTTAGTAACTTAAGACATGATTATTTGTTGAGAAACTAAGATTATGATTAATCTATTAGAATTATACAGAAATTTGGCAGATTAGGGGGCTATTTATGCACAAAATCGAGCAGATTGACTCCGGAAAGGACTCAGAATCAGCGCATTGCAGCGCCAAACGACAACCCAATCGCCTGGCGACAGCAAAAGCGCTCGGCGACAGCGCAAAACGTGTGGCGACACGTGACGCTGTAGCGTTTCCTTAACGTGCTATAAAAAACGCGTTTTTCTTGCTATGATTCGAATTCGTACAATGACTTTACGATTTTACCCTTTCTTCAAATACCCATACATATTAATTTAATATATTTTCCTTCTACTTTTTGAATTTATTCAGACTTAATTTAATTTTAGGTTTGTTTTAAGTCAAATTTATTTTTCATTTTTTCATTTTGGGGGAGAAAGTAGGATAACCTCCATTAGTAATAAAAATGACGAAAATTTTTTATCAGAATTAATCACAATTTTATCACAATATTTTGCACACACACATATGCACAAAATAATACAGTCATAATATGTATATACAAAATGTGTCTAACAAGTGAGTCAGTTAGGCAAAGTCCTATAAAAGACAAAATAAATAACAACACAGGTACAACTACAGTGCTGGAGGACGTAGATGATGAGGAATGTTCATCATGTCAAAGAACTACGCAGAACGAGGAGTATGCTCCCCACTAGCTCCGGTCTCTCTAGGAGGAGGGAAAATCAACTCAGGACCCGTCCACCCAAGGTCGCCCTGGTGATGAATCAACAGAGGCCGAGGCGACGACGATCCGGCCTCGTACGTCAGACCACCTCTCGGAGCTGAAGTCTCCTCTTCCAGGCCTGTCAGCCCAGCATGTGCACTCTCAGATGAAGAGCCCGAGCCCTCCATCGCCTCGGTCCGAGCAGCATCAGATCGGCCACTCCGACCACCAGAAGTAGTGCGGCAACGCCTTGAGCTAGACCTAGCCGGCTCTCTCCGAACCTAAGGCCTCCTCCGTGTACGGGAAGGAATAGGCTGTCCCTTAAAGAAGAAATCAAGTTAGAGGTAACGAAAATAGAAATATAAACAATGTAGAAATAATAAGAAGGAAAAGCTACCTCCCGAACAGCGTCGTCGCGACAATAGGAAGCCACGTTCCTCATCTGCACGAGCTGGCTCCGAAAGGCGTCTATGCACCTCGCCATCGTCGTAGCCACCTCGCGCGAGAACTGTCAAAGAAATAAAATCAGTAACAATGCAAGACATAAATGAACAAATATCAAGTAAATAACTCACCCGTGTCTGGTGACGAGGAATAGATCGCTTAACAAAGCGTTGATCCTTGGGAGGCGGAGGGATCATCTCCCAAATAGGCCGGTATGTCCCCTGATGGTGGATGGACATACGAGGGGGAACGAACTCAGTAGGCTCGGTCTGGAAATTTAAAAAGCAAACCAAAGTGAATAAAATATCACTTTGGGGCTACTTAGCAAAAAAAATAAGAGATATAAATCATACCGCCGCCTCCTCATACAGAATAGGAGTCAGAGTTAACAACGGCATGAGCTCCTCCTCGTAGCACATCCCTAAAATAGCATCAGATCGGCAAGGGGTACCAGAATGCGACCTCTCCGATATGCTGAGCAGCCTCGCATCATTGGACATATGATGTGGCGGAGGAGTAGGGACGACAAAAATCTCTAAGGAGTGCTGAATGACAACTCTTTCTGCTAGGTACACCACCGCCATATACGCCCCCTGGAAGTAGTGACACTCAGCAGTATACTGCGCAGCCAGCGCGGGAATAACCAAACCGCCCCATGGTTGGTATAGCACGTCAGGCTCCAACAAAGAATGCCTATAAGATAAAGATCTACCAAAAGCAATACAAAGATGTTAACTATGCAAAAGAAAATACCGAGAGAATAGCTCTCGAATACTGGCAATAGTTTCCCGGTTATTGTAGCGACCTCCCCAACAGGTGCCAACAGGGAACTTGTGTGGAGATGGCCTTGCCGGCGCTAGTGAATGAAAGTACTCATAGAACCAAATCTACAAAAAATAAAAGATATCAGCAAGTGCTAACAAGAGTTTAGAGCTAACTTTGTAAGAGACGAAGTATACCTCTACGACTCTCTAGAAGCCGGACAGAGTGATGTCTCCTGTGTAAGACCTGTGTCGACATGAGTCTTACAATCCTCGTAGAAAGTCAGCATAGGCCAAGCTGGCCCAATCATAAGTCCCAATCAGCTGAAGATCGCGGACATTAGGAAAGTAGTAAAGCAGCACCCTACTACCCTTGTCTGGTGAAAACGTCCCTGACAGCAAAATAAGTGCAAAGATGCGCACCCGCTACTCTTAGGTGCTCGTATCGTCCTCAAAAGCTGTCGCCAGAGTAGACCGGCGAATGCACCAGGAGCTGAATCGTGATGGCTCCACCTTAGCGCGGCCCTGAACAGCAATCGGACCCAACAACTCATCAAACTTAGGAGAGAAGACGCTGATGGAGATGTCTACGGTAGTGTAGTCGAACTAAACTCCAATCCCGAGATGAGACTGATGTTGGCTGGGGTGACCATCATCTCACCCCTAGGAAAGTAAAAAGTGTTGGTTGTGTCCCAGAAGAACTCCACCGAAGCAAGAACCACACGGTTACTCGCGTTAAAAGAGTACATGGCCTGCGTGGCCCGAAACAGGGCAGTCAGCCAACAAGACTCCCAAAGAAGTCGCAACCCCTCATCGCCGCTGAAGTGCGTGATGTACAGCTTGTCCAGGGTGTTGTTACAAGAACCGTGGCATTGCATCCTACTGCTAGTAATCCTGCGACGCACCCTCTCTGAAATGTGGTGCTCGTGGGCAAATTTTAGTGTCCGCTCGTCCCACTCAGCGAAGGGCCCAAGAGAGGTAGACGGGTCGGCGTCCTGCTCAACGGGCTCATGCTCCCGTCGCGTGTCTCAGGACCGGGAACTGGAACCTCGCTGTCTAGCCATACTACATTGTGCAGAATTGACAAAAATTTAGGTTCTATAGTATCTAAGGTTTTCCTAGCCGCATGATACTATGTTTGCAAAAACAAAGTACGTAATACTAGAGTACAATTTCAATTTGAGCATATATGGAAATTTTCAAGCAACCAAAAAATTTCTTGAAATATTATGATAATTATTGTGACAAATTGGACAAGAATTGCTAGCAAAAACATCAAGAACGAGCCACATTATTTTCCCGACCTTAAGAGGTTCAACAATGGTGAATTGTTTGTTTCTTCACCAAATTGAGTCAAACAAGTCTCAAAATACTCCCAAGGCAATATATAAACATAATCAAGCAATTTCATGGTATAAAATTTTTACAAGAAAGCAAATTGAGCAATTTAAATTTTAAATTTTCAAGAATTTTGTGAATAAACATGTGCAAAATTCGTCAAAATTCTAGTGAGTTTAGAAAAAAATTACATAGATTAGGAAACTAGATGAACAAATATTTGATTTGCAAATAATTTGAGCAAATTTGGTTGAGAAATTAGCAAGAACAAGCATTTTGAAGTTTCGCGGCGAACACAAACGAAAATGAAGCAGTAGCAGCAACACGGGGAAGAAAGGGGATTTATACGAAAATTCTGAATACAGTATCGCACGACATCTGTGTTGCCGGGCGATAGAGTGCAGCGTCTGGAAACAGGGAAAAATCGTGGCGCCAGCAACGTTCCAACAGCGATAGAGCTCGAAGCCTCTCAGAGTGGTATTTCGATCTGGTATAGCAATTTCGGGTTCCTTGGTATGCCAATTAGCCCCTATAAGCAATTTGACATGATTTAGTAATTGGCTTGGTTACAATCGCATTAAGTGATCAACCTGATAAATGATCGTCTCACTTAGCTTAAAGCGCCTAAACATTGGCTCACTGCAAAGGCACCGACATAATGGTTCATAAGCAAAAAAAAGCACCGACATACTGGTTCACAAGCAGCAAAGCGCCGACGCACTGGCATAGTAAAAGCAAAGTTCAAGCAAACTTTAAAGGATCGACAGGCGTTGGTCTTTGGTGATGTTGTTCAGAGTATTATCGCAACAAATGAGGATAGCTTCAGGTAAAGCAATCTTCGATCGTGTTCTCTGGCTTGCGAAAAATTGTCACAAAGCGCTAGAAGGTCGTTTGAGGCAAAGCAATCTTCGATAGAGTTCTCTAGCTTGCAGGAGTCTATCACAGCAGAATTGGAGACGGTTACAAGCATAGCAGTCTTCAGGCGCCATCCCCTAGCTTGAGGAAGATCGTCAAAACAACACGATGGTGTTCCCTATCTTATGGAAGGTTGTCACAACAACAATGCAACACAAATCGGTTACCTTCAGAGACGTGTGCTCACGGTGCAAGATACGCGTTTCTTAACACTTTTATATGTTTTAAACTAACGCTATTTTGCAGGTATCGGCGTTACAAGAATGATTTGGGATCGCAAATTATTTTGAATCATTCTCCGTCCCTATCGCTACTTTGGCTTTTGTTTTCGAAACTTGAGTTTCTCCAAACTCAGTCAAAGTGGGGGCTTCTGTAGACACCCATTTGTGTATCCCAAAAAAAAAATCAAGTGATGAGTAGCTTTCACGTCGAATCATAGTCGAATGAAGTGAAAGTGTGGAAAGTCTAGTGTTGCGGTTAGTTTTTTATTCTTTTCTTTCTCTCTGTTTTTGAAAACCTATTTTATGAAAATAGCCAATCCAGTTTAGTTTGGTCCATGGCAAGGGTCAAATAATAGTGTAGTTAGGTCGGGTACGAAAAGAGCTTTCCAACGATGTATTATAAGCCCGATTCTGATGAATAATGAGGAAGTTATGGCAAAATCAATAAACTGGGCCTAGTTTGATTTTTATATGTGGCCCAATGATCTAGGGGAGGGCCTATTATGATTTATCATTCCTAATGCAATTAGGATTGATTATAGTCTTCTAGAATCTTCTAGAAGGTTCTTTTGAATCCTAATTTGATTAGCATTGATAGTTGAGTTTTAAGAGTTTTATTTAGAATAAAAGAAGTGTTTTTAATTAAGGAAATTACAGTTTTACCCCTCGTACGCTTAAATTTTATCAAAATAAGAAAACGCGTGGAAAAACTGATTGCAGCCCCGCACTACAGTCTTTCACCTGGCGATACGTCTGTCGCCTAGCGACAGGGGCGTGTTTGGCAACATCGTCGTGTTTTATTCTTTTCGAAACTCGGATTCTTTTTTATCATATCCGGTTGATTTTATTTATAAATAGCCTCCTAAGACCTCTATTTTCAATCACCAACTCTCATCAAGAAATTCATGATATTCTCTCTCTCTCTCTTTTCTAAACTAGCCTTTTCTCAAACACAAAATTCCCCATTCCCAAGATCTAGACACTTCTAGCTAAGTTCGAAGTAGCCTTCGCCCTAGACGTGAAAGATTTGATAATGTTTGAAGGTTTGGTCCCAAATCTCTATTTCAATTATTTAATTTAATTGTTTATTTTATTATTTTCCTTGAAGTTACTAACATGTGTATTTTGTTATTAATATGAGGTACGAGGCATCCAAGAAGTTCTTTTAATAGTTTCATTAATATTATGATATAGAAATCATATCTAGGTTCCTATTTTGATTTCTAGTATCATGTTAGGATACTTTTCTTAATTTGATGTTTAGGGTGACAACAATAATTTCCTAGTATCATGTTTAGGGTAAAGAATATAATGTCAATTATGATTTCCTTTGATGCCATTGATTTTCTTTCCTAATATTCATGTTAGTATCATGTTAGGTCTACATATTTAATCTTTGATGTTTAGTGACATGCTAGAGTTTGTTATTAATCTTGTTAGTATCATGCCTAGGATCTTGCTATTATTATGTTTTAACATGATTATTTTAATTATGATTGTTATTTTTATAATTGTTATAATTATTTTTATTATGATGATTATAATGATCATTATTTTAATTATGATTATGATTATTATTATTATTATTATTATTATTATTATTATTATTATTATTATTATTATTATTATTATTATGTTGCTTGATGCTTATTGTTATTGCTTGATCACGCCTTTTATGCATGTTTAAAGGGAATTTGTACTTGTAATCACGCTTAATAAGATAATTAATAATCTCGTTTAGGTTAATATGATTATAATTCAAGTGATCGTCAATAATAGATTTGTTTGTGCATTAATATTCAACCAACATAGATTAAACAGGTTTAGGGTAAACCTATTGATTGCATGTTAGTCAGAAAGCGCACATGAATACGAGAAGAATAAGGTAGAGACCAATTATTAGGGCAGGTTCAGTCTCTTTTAGGTTGGATTTGTACCTTCATCCCCGAACTTCCAGTCATGGTTCCAGACCTATTGGAGTTAACGATCTCTTGGATCGTTAAGGGGTGTAACCTTCACCCTGTGAACGGTTTACAAGTTCCTAAAACGTGTTAGCGACTCTTTTGCTCTAGCTTCCTTCCCTTTTGACGCCACCATGCTTTAGTGTATGATCACATTGGGATTCAAGTTTGGGGTAATGATTGAAATATTCCCTACTGAAAGCAAGTTTGTGTTGTAAATATTTTGTGAATAAAAAGCATATGCAAAAGTTGAAAAAGCCCTCCATAGTTAAAAGAGGTGAGGACAATGAAAAAAGTGAAATAAAATGAAAAATTGAAAAAAAATGAGAAAAAGCAAAGCTAATTCAAAAGCCTTTGGCAAAATTGAAAAAAGTGAAAAAACGAGAAAATTAAAAAATTTTAATCTGCTCATAATCATTTTAACCTACGTGCAGTGTTAATGTGGACTATAAATGATTTTCCAGCTTTTGCCATGTTATCAGGGTGGAGTACAAAGGGATTTTTAGCATGCCCTTGTTTTCAGAAGGATACACGTTAAGAGTGGCTACTCATGGAGGAAAAGAATGTTATATGGGTCATTGATGCTATTTGCCAATGAGTCATAGATGGAGAAAGGACAAGGATTCATTTGATGGGAAAGTCGAGTGTAGTCTACCTCCAAAACCTTGCTCTATAGATGAAATTCTTCATCAACTTGAGGCTCTCGAAAATATTGTATTGTCTAATGATCCACATGTGAAGAAAAAAATAAAGCACGATCTTAGAGGTGATAAATGGAATAAGAAAGCATTTTCTGTAAGCTTCCTTACTGGAAGGCACAACTATTGCGACACAAGTTAGACGTGATGCATATTGAGAAAAATATGTGTGATAGAATTCTTGGGACAATTACGAACATTAATGGGAAGAACAAAGACACTTTAAAATCACGTCTTGACTTAAAATCCATGGGGGTAAGGTCCACACTGCACCCTATAGACGATGGGGACAAATTTAAACTACCTCCTGCTCCATTTACATTTTCTGCCTTCGAGAAGAAAACTTTCTGCAACTTTTTAAATCACGTTCCTGATGGTTTTTTTATCAAATATATCGTATTGTGTCAACTTAAAGGATTCTAAAATTTCGGGTTTAAAGAGCCATGATTGTCATGTAATACTTGAACATCTTCTGCCTTTGGCAATACGTGCTCTACTCACTGCACTTGTACGTGAAGAACATACTGAGTTGTCAATGTATTTCACTTTGTTATGTGCTAAAGTATTAAATGTGGAGGAGTTGAAGCAATTAGAGGCCCAAATCCCTATGACCCTTTGTAAATTAGAGAAGGTTTTACCTCCTTCCTTCTTTGATGTGATGATGCATTTACCTATTCATTTAGCTAATGAAGCTAGAATTGGAGGTTCGGTTCAGTTTAGATGGATGTCCTATATATTGGGCAATATATGTATAAGCTTAAATCTTATATAAGAAATAGGGCTCGTCCAGAGGCTTCAATTGCAGAGGGATATCTTGCAGAAGAGTGCATGACTCTTTGCTCTAAGTACATGGACAGTGTGGAAACAAGATTTAATCGTCTTGAACGAAATTATGAAAATGCAAATGGTGGTGATGAAGCATTGACTATTTTCAGTCATCCTGGTAGACGTTTAGGAGCTCAAACCATTATAGATATTTCAAAGAATGATTTAAATCAAGCTCATGATTATATTTTTACAGAATTGTGAGGAGGTTAAACCTTTCCTTTGGTAAGAGTCTTAGCCCTAATACGTTTTTCATTAATCTTTAGTAATTGTGGCTGTCATTAAGTTTTGCTTTATTTTTAGAGAGTATTCTGAAGCTCATCCATATAATGATGCTGGAATCTCATAAGAGGATGGAGTGAAAATTTTAGACAATGGTTTAAGAATGAAGTAAGCAATTTATACTATTTCTGATTTTAGGATAAGTAAAATCATATATTATTCAGTTTTTCTACTATTTTATGATAGGTTGTGCGATTATATGAGAATAATAGAGCAAGGAAATGGAAATTCTCCTCTCATTGTCACTTGGACCAACACAATATGTAACTTCTTTTACTGGTTACATTGTGAACGGTTATAGATTTCAAATACAAAGTCGTGACCAGAATTTGAGAACGTAAAATAGTGGGGTCTATGTGATTGGAAACATGGGAAATGAAGATGAAAACATAGATTTTTATGGAGTGGTGACACAAATAATAGAGATGCAATACCTTGGAGGGAATAGAGTGGTGTTATTTTGTTGTAAATGGTGGGATGTGTTTGACAAGGTAAGAGGATTTAAAGAAAATGAATATAGGATTGTTAGTATTAATTGCAATAAGCAGCTAAAAACTAATGAACCATTTATCTTAGCTAGTCAAGCGAGATCTACAAAGAGGAGGAGAGAGGAATGATTTGTTTATCAATTGACTCTTAGAAAGCTTTTTTGTTTATTATTCTTTATGACTACCATATTTTATTTCATAGTTGATCTTTGACATTGAACTTTGTTTGCTATAGAAAGGTTATATTAGGTTATTTTTTTTTTTTAAAAATATCATTTACAATGTGTAGTTGAATTCATTCTTTTATTTTGTTTGTTTGTTTCTTTGTTTGTTTTTTTTTACTGTAGTGTATTTCATTTGTCTTAATCGTATTTTTTTTCCTAATTCATGTTGATTACTTTTTTTTTTTTTACTGTAGTGTATTTCATTTGTCTTAATCCTACTTTTTTCTTCTTAATCCTACTTTTTTCTTCTTGTTATTATGCAGGGAAATAATGGCTCCTCCTACCTAGAAGACTTCAATGCTTAGATCTAAAAGGGAGTATGTACCACCTCTAATGTTAGCAAGGGGGCGTGGGAAGAGGTTAGCAAATATGTATTCACCCAAAAGTTCCCATCTTCACCTTAGATTTGGTAATGATTCACCTATCCAAAAAGGAAGTACTGATAGAAATCTTTTACAGTCAAGGAAACCTCCGCTTGGTCAATTTAAAACTGTTAGTAATTCTGCTGTTGTTAATAGCGTTGATAATACAACTTCCTTTGATCCATTATTTGCCCCCCCCCCCCGTCCACTTAAATTGCAATAACAGAGAAGATCAAGAGTCGTCTTTTGAGGCAAGTGACCAAAACTTTCATGATGATGGGCTTCATTATCAATCTGAAGATGAAGATATGCATTATGAACAAGGATATGAAGATAACAATGATCATGGTCAAGATATAAGTGGAAACAACCATGAGGCTGATAATGAAAATGAAGTGGAAGTATCCCCAACAATGCAAGAAGATGCTCCAGGTTATGATTTACATTTTATTATTTCATTGAATTAATCAGATTCCTTGCTATTTATATCTTCTCACACTTTTTACATTACATTGTATCAATTGAAAGTGGTGATCCATCAACTTCTAAGAAGAATGATTCTGAAAAGAGGAGAGGTGATAGGCGTGTCGCGTACCTAATAAAAATATACCTAATTAGACAACTACTATGTTAACAGGCAAGCAAGGGTCGGATCCCAAGAGACTATGGTTCAACTAATAAAATAGACTCAAGCAATTACTAAACAAGTAACCAAATCAAAAAAGTGAGAATCAATAACTAAAGAACTAATTAAAACGATTATATCTAAACAATATGAAAATTCAATGATAAAAACATCCAAGATCAAGCTTCACCACGAATACAATTAATGCAATGCGATTAAAACAAAGGATTAATAACAATACTAATTATCCCTAATCTAGTATTGGCATAAGCATAAACAATTAAGCATATCAATTACATTTATTATTAGAGAATTTGAAGAAGTAACTCATGCATCAATTATACTCGGGTTCTGCTAGATCTGGGAATAAGGAAACTACTCATACATATTAATGAAAGCAAAAACAATAATCAATGAAGAAAACATGATTAATAAGTAATTAAAAGCAAAAGAATAAATAAAGATGAGTACCAAATACTTGAATGAAGAAAAGTACCAATTGTTGATGAACAACGATCAAAACTTGAAAGTGCAATTTTAATCTATATGTAGAGAGAATATTAGGGTTCTAATGAGAGTTTAAAAGCTAGAAAAATAATAACTAAGTATGTTTTAGTCGGGCTTTACAAAGGGTATTTATATCCTTTAATTAAGAAAACCCGAAAAAATAGGAAAACGCGATCTTCAACACTCTGCCAAGTCTGACTGGGCAAGGCTGCCCGCCCGGTCGGGCGCAGCAGACAAACTCGCCCTAGTGCTTCTTCATGTAGCCTCCTCGTGTAGTACCTCGTCTGCCCGGGCATTGCTGTCAGGTCTGGGCGGACAGAAATAGAACTCTTCATACTTTCTCTCTCGTGACTTCTCTTATTTCCTTCTTACCCCTGGCTGCCAGGGCAATGTTACCCTCCAGGGCAGACACGGGTAAAATTCTCCTCCATCTTGATTAGCTATTATGGCTATCCAAAACAAGTCCAAATCATCCTAAAATCTTCATGTGCCTACAAAATCAATTAAATAGACCAAGCCACACTAGAGAAGAGAATATTAGCGAGAAGTAGCTCCGTAGAGCTTAAAAACCATACAAAAATAGCTATAAAATGAGGGTAAAATATGGTATAGAACGTGTACATCAAATTCCCCCAAGCTAACTTCTTGCTTGCCCTCAAGCAAGACAATCAATGACTATCGACAACCAAATAAACATACTTCACCCCATAATACATTTGAAAATACGAAATCGGACACACTGGCATCTTAGCCAACCAATCACCTCATTCAAACTATCAATCAACCTAAATGGCCATCAAATAGAGTCAACCATGCGCACATATTGAATCGATGACTAGAATATCTCACTTAGTGGTCACTCCGCACAATTTTATGTGGCGAGCTAAGAATGAGCCCGATCTCTCTCCATCCCCACTAATGATGATAACCCCCCTTATCTCACAACACTCGCGTATTTAAAGGGTGATGATGCCGCTAAACCTAGTCAAAAGTCGACTCAAAATGTGACAAATACTCCAGCATTTTGATAAAAGACACGTTTCACATGAACCTAATACTATGCACGAAGGTCAGAAGGTCTTTTTTAAAGCTTGTAATGTAGGCCGGGTGAAAATGGGTAGGAAAAAATTGGAAAATGTAGGCAAATATAGTCCCTCAGGGAAGCCATCAAAAATGAACAATACACATCAAAATCCCTTCGACCTAATTCACAATAATAGACACTCCAAACATAACCTGAATTAAGAGAAACTACCACCTTATTCACCCTACATTTTTGAAGCTCTTTTATTTATTCATCAAGAAGCTGAATTTTTTTTCTTTTTTTTCTTAATTTTTTACTTTTCTTTTCTTCTTTTTTTTTATTGATAATAACACACTATAAGAGCTTCAAAAATAGATCATATAGCAAAAATTCAAAAACCTTCAAGCTTCAGATTAATCTTCTCCAAAACATCATCAAAAACCATAAGAGAACACCAAGATAAATGGCTCCCCCAAGCTAGACTTGGGATAAGTTACTAATTGGGGCCGATAGGTGAATTTTGTGACTTAGATGAAGAACATGGAATAGGCTACAACATGGGTAAGCAAGGAGGGGACAGACGTTTCTAAATTCATCTAGAGGCTACCTAATGAACATGGCCTTCGTCCTCCTCATCCTGCACGTGCAATGTACCATGACACATTACTAAAAGTCTCAAGACAAAACTAAGATCAATTTCACACCAGGAACTAACACACATGAATAAATAATTAAGGCTCAAGCCTCACAGTTAACACAGTCAAGCTTTAGATTCATACACAGTTGCACAAAGTTGATTTCCATTAGGCCAAGACAATCCAAAATCAGATCATGATCATTTAATCCTCATTGCAAGTCTATCAATCAAAATAAAGCCAAAAACCTTTAATTAATCAAAGATAGGTGCACAAAGAATTAGTTTACTAGCTATTCATCGTCATGATTCACAAAGTAACTGCCCAAAGCCAAAAGTAATCCCTCCCCCAAGATAAACTTCACATTGTCCTCAATGTGAACATATATTGAATAAGAACGAGCAAGGGAAAAAGAAAAATAGGCCCTACTGGCAAAGGAGGGATCATACCTAAGGGCGAAGCTGGGACCGCCCTCAAAATAACGTCGCATCATAACCCCAAGACACTAAAAAAAAAGAAAAATAAATAAATAAATAAAGGGAAAATAAAAGAAGTAATAAACGGAATGGGTTGCCTCCCATTTAGCGCTTGTTTAAGGTCTTTAGCTTGACTTCTCTTTAGTAACTCAACCTGGGTCACCACACACAGAAGATACCCTATGGTATTGCTCATCAATATATCCACCTCCAAAGGACTCCTTCAAATTAGAGTTGATGTGCTTTGTATCCGAATTGACCTTCATGTAACTGAACCCATCATGTTGTGGAATATTGTCCTTTTTACTCACAAGATTTCTATTAGAAATACACTTATCAACAAAAAGGTTAGTAGCATCGATTCTGAAATAAGTACCACCATCAAAAGTAAAATTATGGTCAATGAAAAGCTTAAACACAACTTGTTTATCCTGAGCTCTAATGGTCACTTGTCCTTTAGGAACATCTATTAAAGCTTACTTGTAGCGAGAAAAGGACGACCAAAGATTAGTGGGATCTTAAGGTCTTCTTTCATATCTACTACAACAAAGTCAACTAGAAAAACAATTCACTAATCCCAACTAATACATCTTCAACTACACCCTTAGGGAGTCGAATAACTCTATCAGCCATTTGAAGAGATATGGGGGAGGGTTTAAGTTTTTTCAAACCTAATTTTTCATATAAAGAAGAAGGCATTAAATTAAAACTAGCACCTAAATGACAAAAGACCCTATCAAAAGTTGTTTCGTTTATCTTGCAAGGAATAGTAAAATTACTAGGATCATGCAATTTAGGTGGTAGGTTCTCATGTAAAATATCAGAGCTATGCTTCTTCACTACCAAATTTTCTAATTACTTATTATTATGATTATGATCTAGAATTCCTTTCACAAATTTTGAAAATTGAGGCATTTCAATCATAAGATCTAAAAAAGGAATGGTAGCATATACCGTCTTAAGATTCTCAGAATATTTCCCAAAATGCTTATCGAGCACAGCTTTTGATAACCTTTGCGGGAAAGGCATCGGTTCCTCATAGGCTTGTGGAGAAATATATTTGGGACCTTCATTCTCGCGTATTTTAGTTTTCGACTCCAGATTGCACACTTTTTCCTCTAATCCCCCCGTAGTCAATCCATCTCTCTTCACGAAAATTGCATTGCATTGTTTCGTTTGGACTTTTGCTTGATCTTGAAGAGTTGATAGATGACTCACTTGTTGTAATAGTTGAGAAAGATGGGTTTCTATCCTCTTATTTTGAGCAACGAGCAGTTGGATCGAGTTTTCAAAATATTCATTCTGCTTTGCTTGTAACTCAAATTGCTTTGATATAAGCTCTTATTGTTGGTGTTGGGAGGTAGCAAAAGTCTCTATAATGGATTCAAGATTTGAAGATTGAGGTGGTGGTTGGTGCATGGGATGATGATTGAAAGGTTCCCTTGCTTGAAAAGCTGGTGGTGGTGGAGGATTTGCTATAAGTTGAGTGTTCTTGTATGAGAACCCTTCATAATTTCTCCACCCTTCATCAAATGGCCTTGTGGAGGTCGTGGTATAGGAAGAATTAGCTTGCTCAATCTTAATTCCATCATAATTGGGTTGACACTCCCACGCAGTATGGCCTTGCAATCCACACATCTGACAAGTTTCCATCGAGGGTCGAGGGGACTCGGCTTGGAATTGATTGACTTTATGAGTTAGTGCCTGCACAGAACTAGTCAACATGGTTAGGGCATCAAAATCATGTTTATTACCCGTGTTGATAGAATTTCGTCCCCTTGGATGGTAATTATCATTAGCCACCATCTTCTCAATCAAATCCTTCGCACGGTTGGATTCTTTGTCATGATATAACCTCCAGACGCAGCATTAATGTATATGCTAAACTCATGGTTCAAACCATTATAGAATGTTTAGATCAACATCCATTCTGGAATACCATGGTGAGGGCATTGCCTCTGCAATCGCTTAAACCTTCTCCATGCCTCATATAGGGATTCGTCATTAGATTGATGGAAGGTAGATAGCTCGTTCCTTAATTTTGCGGTTTTCTCTTGCCCCAAGAATTTTATTAGGAAGGCCTTAGCAAGCTTGTCCCACGTATCAAAGGAACCAATACCTTCATCTCGTAGCCACTCCCTTGCCCTATTCCTTAGTGTAAAAGGGAAAAGGCGTAGTCTAATAGAATCATTAGTGACACCGTTGAGCTTCATAGTGTCACACTTCTCCAAGAAACTATCAATGTGAGTCACGGGGCAATCATTTGATGAGCCCGCAAAAGCATCATTGGAGATGAACTATATGAATTAGGGCTTCAACTCAAAACTTTGAGCAGTGACAGGTGGTCTTACAATACTGGAGAGAAATCCGGTTTTTGTATCTGGAATACCATACTCCAAAAGAGATTTTGTTCCTAGGTCGATCATGTTTCTTACACTAGTAGAAAAATATAAAAGGGCACCGAGAAATTGGCACCGGTTCTTCAAAACCGGTGGGAAAAAAACAAGGCAGAATTTAGTTTATGATTTAGCACTGGTTCAAAATAAACCAGTGCCAAATACCTTAAGGCCACAAAGAAAACTCGGCCGTTTTTTCCCCTTCCCCTATTCATTCTCTTAATCTCTTTCCCTTTCTTTTTTTTATTTTCACTCTCTCTCCTCATATGTCGCTCCTCCTCTCTCTCTCCTTTACCAAACCCTGAAGCTCCATTGAAGCTCCGTCCACAAGATTAGATCTGCAAGCTCCATTGAAGCTCCGTCGATCTGCAAGCTCCATTGAAGCTCCGTCTCTTCTTCTCCCTCGAACTCCCTTCTCTCTCCATTGAAGCGTAGAACCAAGCACAATGGCGGTGGTCGGTGGTCGGTGGTCAGTGGTCAGTGGTCAGTATAACCAAGCACAATGACGGTGGTCGGTGATGGTGACGGTCGAGTCTGATTTCTAGGGTTCAGATTGGTGTTCGTGGTATGCGCTTCTTTAAACTTTCCCATTTAAATTCCAAATTTAGGGTTCTTTTGCATAATTTCCAGTTCAGATCTTAGATTTTGTTTGATTTATAGTGTTTTGATTTAATTCCTAATTCAGATCTTAGACTTCGTTTGATTTATAGTGTTTGATTTTGTTTAATTGCATGTGTTTTCTGTTTTAATCGAAAATTTAGGGTTTTAATGAACAAAGTTATATTGGGGTTTTGATTATGATCTTGCTCATCTATTTCGAAATTAGGCAATCTGATGATAAGAGGTGAGGTAGTCTATGTGTTTTGTTATACTGGATTTTGTGAACTTGTATTAAGAAACTTTGTGAATTACCTCGCCAAAAGCGGTTTTCAATGTCCTGATGTTCCGTAGGTGTTTTTTTTTTTCTCAAAAGTTTTAATTATAATTGCTAAATTTTGATCTTCTGGATGATGTTCCTGGCTTCTGCTAGTCCTACAGGATCTCCTTGCATCCAAGATAACAGTCTTTGATCCTGCACAGAAATAGCTTCACTGACGGCATGATAAAAGGCCGCGATAGCACTTTGCTCTTTGCCTGTGGCTTCCAGGTTCAGCCTTCAACTATAGGCAACGCAGAAACATGTTTGCTTCTCATGGCCTCTCTGAAGTTGACTTGATTGCTTTATCAGGTTCACTCTGCTCCTTACAATCATCATAATTTTACATCACTGTCTTACAAAGTTGTAGATGTAAATATTATTCCCCTTATTTCTTATGGAAACTAATTAGCTTTATCAAGTACAACTCTATAAATTATAAGACTTCATTAAAAAGTTACAGTAATTTCATTTCATTCCTCTTATTATTTTATACTTCTATAGTAGCTGACATGTTTATACAGTTACTAATGTTACAGTTCAAAATCATGTAATACTTATTCTTTTTAGTAATGTTGTTTTATTCTATAGGTATTAAACCACTTATACTATGTGTCATTTGGTGATTTATCTTTGAGTTTTGTTTATATTTTAAAACCATCTGTCATAGATGTATCAAATCTGTTGGTTTAGGTTGAGTTTAGTTCTAATTAGTACAGTTTGGATATATTCAGTTGGTTACGAGTAATTTGATTTACTTGTAGGTATGTTGGGTTATACCGTCAATTAGTTTGATATAATGAACAAATGAATGTTCTATTCGTGTTAGTGTATTCTGTTTGGATCAAATCAAGTCATGTAATTTCTGGAACAAATTGGATTTAGGTCGGGTAACTAGGATTTTTTCCTCCACCCCCTCGCCCTCCCCACTCCGATCTTCATGATCATTGTCATATTGTCCCCATTCCATCTTCTCTTATGGAGTCTAATGTAAATTGGCTTATGTTTTTTTTTCCCTAATGTTATAAAGGAACACATACAATGGGGTTCTCACAGTGCAGCCAGTTCTCCAAGAGAATGTACAACTACAATAGTCAAAACAGCATTGATCCTACACTTAATCAAGGATATGCAAAGCAACTCCAGAAAGCTTGCCCAAGAGATGCTTATCCGGGAACCTTCTATAAGGGAAAGGTCTTCTTAAGAAATAAGGGGAAATTACTAATTTAGGCAGGATTGTAGCCATTTGTAGGGTGATAAATAGTTAGTATTAGTGAATTATCTGGAGAAAAAAAATTGACAAATATGGTTTATCATAATCTACTACATTTGTTTGGTTAATTTGTCAATTTCTTTTGCATCCTCAAGGTTTCTAGAGATTGATTCTGGAGCATGGTCTGGGATTGAAGAGACTGCCAGCGCTTCACATTCTACTCATCATGTTGGAGCGGTCATTCTCTTTCTCTTTCTCCTGTTCTTTTTATATTATTCATATTCATATTATATGGAATTATGGATTACATATTCTAATATTCTGTTTTTATTCCTTTTTTTTTTCAAAGAGTCTTCGACATTTGAATGCATGATTATTTCATTAATAACACATTACTCATTGTTAGTGATTCTTTGTAAGGCTAATTTAATATTTAGGGTCTCTATAACATGTTAGAAATTATGTTCACCTTTTTTTTTTATAGAATGCTTTCAACTCTAATTTAATAATTTAATCTTAACATCTAATACCAAATATTCAATTGACCTTAACGTTTGAGGGATATGGATTCATTGATTAAGGTTTTTAGGTAGCATAATTTGAGTTGGAAACAACCCTTTTTTTATAACAACTTGGTAATATGGATATGACTATATGAGCTTGATATTTATATCATTTTCTATTTTGTTTTTATTTTTTTGTCTTTTTTGAATTTAATCATCTGTGTTTCTTAGCTTTGAATGAAAATTACAGCTTCATTTAGTATTAATGCATGCCTTTTACTTTATAATCTCTGGTGCTTCTTAATTCTTGTGAATGTGTTAATGCATTTCAAATATAAAAATGACCGCTGTATATTCTTAGCAAGGAGAAAGTTTGTGGTACGAGTAATAATATGCTATGAATTTTGTATCTAATTGTGAGTCAATCTATTTATTTAACACCTGGAACTGCTCTGTTATGAAGCCTGCCACTTCAAGTAGTCTTAGATTTTAACATGTGATACTTGTGAGAAGTAGGCGCTCACGTGCTGTTGACCCGGCTATAGCGAGTCTGTAGAGTCATACACTTGTGTTTATGTCGTCTTGCTAGCTTTAGCTGTTAATTTTATTGGCTTGTACCTACTGCCCTAATTAAATTACTAATTAAATGATCATTGGCTGCTTTTAAAACAGGATGAGGAATTTTATCAGTTCTTTTGCAACACCAAACAACTTCAATCTAGCATTTGTTGAGGCTGTTCGGGTGATTGTGGACCGACACACAAGTCTTGAAAAAGGGATACCTTATGTCTTGTTCAAAACAAGGGTATGCCTTATTCTCTGTCTGTGCAACCACTGCAGCGGCTGCTGCAGCTGCTGCCACGCAAGGCGGCTGCCTTACATCACAAGGCTGATGCTGCATGCTTCCATGCTCCTGCTGATGTTCTGGTCTACGCTGATGCTGCTACTACGCTCTACGCCACTGCTGCTAATCTGCTCTACGCTACTGTTGTAATATTATTACAATCAGTCTGTTTACAATGTAAAACTATGTTTTGTTTTTTTTTTTTTTTTTTGAATTAAAATTGTAATGTTACAGCTTTATTTTTCAATGAAGTTATAAGTTATATATATGTATGTGTTTATATATCAATTTAAGTAAAAAAAATGCAAAAAAAAATAAAAAAAATAAAATAATTTTTTTTTTGGGGCATTAAGGGCACCGGTTCTGAACCGAACCGGTGCCAAAAGCTCTCACTTTTTGGTATCCCTCACATTAACACCGGTTCAAAACCGGTACTAGAGGGGGGTTTTTAACCGGTGCCCTTTTATATTTTTCTACTAGTGTTATAGTTAAATGTCTCCTTCTACCTCTTCGTCTTCTTGCAGTAGCTTCGATCTCTGAATCAAAAGGTGTTAAATCATCTAAGTCTGAACTTTGAGTTTGCATGCAACAAAGAAACTAAAACGGGAAATCAAAGACACAAGGAACAATAGCCGAAGCAACAAAATATATGATTAGTAAAACGAATCACAAATAACTAGAATGAAACCGTTAGTCCCCGGCAACGGCGCCTAAATATTATAGGCGTGTCGCATACATAACAAAAATAAACCTAACTAGATCACTTCTATGTAGACGGGCAAGCGAGGGTCGGATCCCAAGGTACTATGGTTCAACTAATCAAATAGACTCAAGCAATTACTAAACAAGTAACCAAATAAAATGAGTGAGAATCAATAACTAAAGAACTAATTAAAACGATTAAATCTAAACAATATGACAATTCAATGCTAAAAACATCCAAGATCAAGTTTCACCACGAATACAATTAATGCAATAGTCGTTCTACCCCTAACACATAATTCAATTGATTAAAGAGGAAAAGTAATCCATGAATAATACCAATGGTCTCTCCCGAGTTATTAATGGCTTCTCTAATAACAATCAAGCCTAATTCCGTGGAATCATGTAAATTAAAGACCTTAAGCACATTACTCTAACTTCCTAATCATCCATTCAACTAGTCCTGTGATGAACTTCAAACCCTTAATTGATTTTTTCAAATCCGTCAAAACCCAATTCCCGTTGCGATTAAAACAAAGGATTATTAACAGTACCAATTATACCTAATCTAGTATTGGCATAAGCATAATAAATTAAGCATATCAATTACAATTATTATTAGAGAATTTAAAGAAGTAATTCATGCATCAATTACATTCGAGATCCGCTAGATCTGGGAATAAGGAAACTACTCACACTAATGAAAGCAAAAACAATAATCAATGAAGAAAACTTGATTAATAAGTAAAAGCAAAATAAGAAATAAAGATGAATACCAAATACTTAAATGAAGAAAAGTACCAATTGTTGATGAATAAAGTTCAAAACTTGAAAGTGCAATTTTAATCTAGATCTAGAGAGAATATTAGGGTTCTATTGAGAGTTTAAAAGCTAGAAAAATAATAACTAAGTATGTTTTAGAAGGGCTTTACAAAGGGTATTTATATCCTTTAATTAAGAAAACCCCAAAAAATAGGAAAACACGGTCTTCGACACTCTGCTCGGCCTGACCGGGCAAGGGTGCTCAGTCGGGCGCGACAGAAAAACACGCCCAAATGCTTCTTCAAGTAGCCTCCTCGTGTAGTACGTCGTCTTCTCGGGCTGCCCAAGCAATGCTGCCCGGTCCGGGCGGACAGAAATTGAACTCTTCATACTTTCTCATTCTTGACTTCTCTTATTTCCTTCTTCGCCCCGGTTGCTATGGCAATGTTGCCCTCCAGGGCGGACACGGGTAAGATTCTCCTCCATCTTGATAAGCTCTTATGGCTATCCAAAACTAGTCCAAATCATCCGAAAAATCTTCGTGTGCCTACAAAATCAATTAAATAGACCAAGCCACACTAGAGAAGAGAATATCAGCGAGAAGTAGCTCCGTAGAGCTTAAAAACCATACAAAAATAGCTATAAAATCAGGGTAAAATATGGTATAGAACGTGTACATCAAGGGGAAGAAAAAAATGTAAGGTGATAGCTAAACTGAAACCTTATGAGAAGCTACAGATTGAGTTCTTTAACAATCGAGCAGTGGGAAAGAATCACAAAGTATTTGCAAGACATTTGGGAATTATAATACGAAATACTAACATATGTCCAGTGAGAGTGCACAAATGGAATGATATTGGAGAAAGAGAAAAGGAACACATGTGGGCAGCAGTTACAGTAATCGTATTAATTGTTCTAACATTTTCATGAGTTTTCTTTGCACTTTTAATCCCCTGCTTCAGTAACTTTATAAGCTCTTTTCGCTTTTCTAAATTATTCTCTTTTATTTTTTAACTTAATAATATTCATGTAAAATAATTGTAGGTTATTCAATGTTTACAAGTGATGATGTTATATCTATTTTTGTAGGATGTATTTGCTAATGAAAATATGGAAACTTACAAAGATCATATTCTCGAGCATATGAAGGAGCTATGGCAAAAATGGAGGTCAGATTTATTATGGTATAATGTCACTAAGAAGAAAATCATCTTAGCAGCTACATACAAGGGTAAGCCACCTAATGGGCTTGACATGAATGAGTGGAAATGGCTTATCAAGGAGATATATATGAAGGATGATTTTAGGGTGACTTGAAACAACTAGAAATTGCTTTCTACTTCCATTTAATTAGTATTTTTAAATGAAGAGATATTTATTGATAAAAAATTCCAGAAAAGAAGTGCAAGAAACACTGAAAATAGGGGCTACTATGCTAAAGAGTTAATGCCTCGAACTCGAAGTAAGCCATTTAGACAAGTCATATGGGATGGTTTGGTGAGAATTATTGTTTATATTACTTGATTATATTATAGCTTTGATAAGTTATATATTAATCAAATTAATGACAAAATAATGATTTTCTTTCTTAAAAAGGGGGCAAATAAGGAAAATCAGCCAACTTTAGTTGATGTGTTCTATTCGACCCGAAAGAAAGGCACTGAACTTCCAAATGTCGAGACCACACAAAAATTGGTATGTCCATTAATTGCTTATTGTTATTACGCAGTGTAAACAAGTAAAATTTTTTTGATGTTTTGTTTTAGAATGAAATTCGAGAAACAATGGAAAAAGATCCATCTCTTTCCCACGCTGAGGTAACTTTGCTTGTACTATTTTTTTTTTTTATCATTGTGTTATAATTTTCAATTTCAATCAATGGCGTAATCATTTTTTTTGCTAGAGACTTCTTTTATATAAATAACTGATACTGCATGAATGATATAAACCTTTTTTTTTTCCTTCAACACATCAAAAAATGTAGAGAGTTAAGACAATATTTATCTTAAACCTTGACTCTTCTAATGTACTTGGTAGTGTATACCCCTTAATTACCTTGTTTTTGTAATGTTTGGATTAGAAACTTGCTTCTTTGTTTCTTTTTAATCTAGAGGGCGAGGAGGGGGAAGGCATGTGTGGGCTAGCAGCAGCATTAGGGGAGTTTGGAGGGCTGGCTGTGCGCTGCTGCTGGTCTGTGTGGCCTTGCAGACCAGTCTGCAGGCTGTCTGCGGTGTGCGGTTGTGTGCCGCGGCCTGCTTGTGGGCTTTTGGGCTGGGCTAGGTGGTCTGGCAGGCTACTCCGCAGGCTGCCTGCGGTGTGCAACTGTGTGTTGCGGCCTGCCTGCAGTGTAGGCTGTTTTGCACGGTTAGTGGCCAAAAAATGATTTAAAATGGGGGATGGGTCATCGACACTAAGAAAATCAAAATCGGTGGCACGGAAGTGACTAATATTTCGATATGGAAGAGTGTTTTCATCGAATGTTACATTTCTAGAGATGATGATTTTATTAGTGGTAATATCTAAACAACGATAACCCTTATGAATCACGATGTAACTCATAAAACCCAAGATGGAAATCTATGTATATTAATAGGAATATATTTTTGATGTAAGTCATAACTAATTGTGTAGCATATAATATGATAAGTACATAAATTTTTGTTCTCTTAACATATATTTTCATATTAATGTATATTTTAAGCTTTTAATGATTATAAAATCTATATCACATGTGCAGGTAGCACAAAAGGTATTTAAATCCAAGTCTCGAGATCGAGTAATAGGCTATGGAGGAGGAATAAAGCTCACAACCAAGTAGAGAAGAACTTCAAGTTGAATTGAATGCCTCTAAAAAACAAACCAAGTTCTTATAAACCGCGTTGAGCAAGTACAAGAGGAAAACAATGAATTAAAAGGTCGCATTGGATCAGTTGAGTCTAGAATGAAATTATTTTAAGGAAATGTTAGTGACACAGCTTAATGTCACTATACCTTCACAAGATGGATTAGCTTAATCTGGCACATGTTGAGTAGTTGCAATATATCATTGAAGATCTAGGATCTCCAATAATGTTTTTAATTTTATTTTTATTTTTGTTTCAAGTTTAAGATAACAAAATTCTTTTTAGATATTCCTTGTTTAAAACATACTATTTTTTCTTGTTATATTTGATGGTATTTGGTTTAAAATACATTAAATCTAATTTAATATTATGTTATGAATATTTTGGTTGCATTTTCCTGTTTTGGTACAATTATGTTTATTGTGTTTTTTTCCTTATTACCATAATAAGTATCTAGCAGATGAGAACAGGTGGGATAAAGCAAAAAATATTTGAATAATTTAATACGATTTATATTAACGACGAAATATTTTGTTGTTATTGGATATTAATTCAAAATTTCGTTACCATTAGAAAAAAATTTAACTATAAAATTGTTGGTCGTTAGTTTGTAATAGTTCGACGCTATTAAATCTAAAATTAACGACAAAAATTCATATTGTCGTAATTAAGTAACGACAAACTAATAATTTTGTCGTATAAATTTAACGACGAACGTCGTCGTTAAAACAATAACGTCGGAACCTATTACGACAAAAGCACGACGAAATAACTATTGTCGTCAAAGATTTTAATGACGATTATTGAGCCTTGCTACGACAAATATTTTCGTCGTAAAAAACCCTTTTTCTACTAGTGAAACTCACTGTAAAATTTAATTAATTTAAATTAATCATGAGATTTTGACAAAATAAAAGGGAGTTGGAAATGTGAACACAAAGTTCGATATAAAAATTATATATTCCAATATTAAGATAAATGAAATTTCTATCACAAGATTTAAACTTTATGATTCCAATCAACTTCATACATGA
Organism: Chenopodium quinoa; assembly: GCF_001683475.1. NCBI lineage: Eukaryota > Viridiplantae > Streptophyta > Magnoliopsida > Caryophyllales > Amaranthaceae > Chenopodium > Chenopodium quinoa. The sequence goes on along the minus strand of NW_018744301.1, from coordinate 5,486,651 downwards.
TTAAATAAATAGTTCAACAAAAATTCATGGAATTCAGTAACTCAAAGTTTCAATAACTTAAAACAATTAAATATTGAATCTTTAGTACTTAGAAGCAACAAAGAACAAACTTTTCACAGTTAATGCAATTAATTTGCAATTATGTGAAGAATAGAAAAACCAAACTTTCAAGCACCAATTACTACGAAGTAACCATGCTTAAAGAGGTTTAAAATTGCATATAAATTAAGGAAAAAACCAAATACAAAACCACCCTATATATGAAATAAAATTTCAAGGTTAGAAAGACTAAAAATTTTACGTCAAAATAGAAAATCCCTCGAAAAGTGCATTTCTGGTCGTTTTTTTTAGGCTAAAAACACTAGTTTGAAATGGTAAAACCGTTTCCAGAATGCCTTTTCTAGCAAAAATTCACTATTTTTTTGAAGAAATCTGGGTTCGAGCTAAAATCAAGTTTAATACGGGTTTAAAATTAATAAAACTGAGCTACTAATCTAATTGGCAATATAAACAAGAAAAATTAAGCCATAAAAACACCTTGCAAAAGATGATTATAAAAATAAATTAGCATGGCTTTGATACCACTGTTGGGTTTCGGTGAGTCCGACCCATCGCGGAAAGAAACTCGATCCAAAATTAAACTCACAATAATTATATCCATAAAGCATATTTAATAAATACACAAGACTAAGTAAGAGATTCATACCTTTGTAGCGTGCTTTGCTCACTTAATTGAGCTCTTACTTCTAAAACTCTTAGCCCCGCTCACACGAAGACCTCCAACAAAGTCCACCCACAACGCGAGCACTGAAATTGGTCTATTGCTTGGGAGTTAGCCAAGCCTGACCTAAACCCGAGTAATTAATTGTGTTCAAAGGTTTTCACCATGGCGATTCCTTTTTCAACACTTACAGAAGTGCTTTTCCCAATACCCCAAGTAGGGTATTTATAGGGAAATGCAAGATTGAGAAAAGCTCACCCATCAATGTGGGAAATTTAATTTTTCTATTTTATTTTAAATCAAAAATAAATTTAATAATCAAGCTACTTATTTATCAACAAGTGGAAAGCTCACATGAGAGGTTAGGTGAGGACCATTTGTAGAAGGGGGGACTAAACTTGCTCCCCACTCCCTCTCCTAAAACCGGCCAACACACACCCTTACCCTCCAATTAATTTCTATTACGTAGCAGCCCCACACTTGGGCACCAAGGCACCCAAGGTGGCCAGCCACGACTTCTACTACCTCTCTCGTCCAGAAGGCCTAACACCATGCGTGCGGGTTGCTGCTAGCAAGCCGCACACCATGTGCGGGCTGCTAGCTTTTCCATGTCCCTAGCACTCGGCTCTCCGATACAAGGGGTATTTTAGTCATTATGTTGATTTATTAGTAATTTTCTCATCTTTTCTTTCATCATTTTTGACTGCACTTCCGACGCTCAGTTTTGACGCTCCAAGCTCGAATTTCCGACGTCTAAATATTAATTACTCGAGCGACTCATTAATCTTCCGAATTAATTCGTCGCTTCGGTTCGTTAGTTGCTTGGGTGTGACCTTAAGGGATCAGTCAAGATTACGCATAATATTAATTATACATTAATATTGCTGATCGGAAGCGGCCTCCACCAAAGCATTCCAATCACTTAACCTCACTGAATAATTAGCTTTCTAATAATTTCTAACCCTTTATCTAAATAATACACTTGTTCGAAGGACACCATTCCTTTCATTCCGTAAGCTAATGAAACGCCTCAATGAAAGCTTCATTAAAGCTAAAGACAACATCCCTTTGAGTAATTCGGTCAAAGGTTTGGTGATTGATGAAAAATCTTTAACGAATCTCCGGTAAAAACCGGCTTGCCCAAGGAAAGCTCTTACTCCTGTGATGGAAGTAGGAGGGGGCAACTTTGTAATCACTGAAACTTTGGCTGGAACAACTTCAATGCCATTCTTTGAAACTTTACGGCCAAGGAAAATACCCTCCTCAACTATAAAGTGGAATTATTCCCAATTCCAAACCAAACTCGTCCCTTGAAACATTTTCAAAACATTTTCAGGATTGTAAAGACAAACGTCAAAAGACAAGCCACCAACATTAAAATCATCCATGAATATTTCAATCTCTATTTCAAGCATTTCGAAGAAACACAGAAGTCATGCATCGTTGGAAAGTTGAAGGAGCATTGGAAAAACCGAATGGCATCTTTTGGTATGCAAATGTTCCATATGGACATGTGAAAGTAGTTTTCTCATGGTCACTTGGATGGATAGGGATTTGGAAAAATTTTGAGTACCCATCTACGAAACAAAAGAAAGCATGTGAGAAAATCTTTCCATGATTTGGTCCATGAATGGGAGAGGAAAATGGTCCCTCTTTATATTTTTGTTTAATCTCCTATAGTCAATACACATCCTCCACCCAATCACCGTTCGGGTGGAGATTTACTCTCCTCCTTCATTTTTGATGATGGTCATCCCACCCTTTTTTGGAACTACATGAAATGAGCTAACCCACACTCTATCGGAGACAGCATAAATCATGTCCACTTCACGTAGTTTTAAAAATCTTTCTTGACAACCTCTAGGAGGTTAGGGTTCAACCTCTTGGAGGTTAGGGTTCAACCTCCTTTGAGGTTCAATAGAGGTGGATTGAGCATCTTCAAGTTGAATACAAAGAATGCACAAAGAAGGAGTAATACCCTTGATATGATCAATGCTTTACCTTATCACATCTTTATATTTTCTCAAAACATCAAGCAAATTTTCAAAATTAAGTTCATTAGGGGTAACATTTACAATAATATGGTATTTTCCCTCAGCATCAAGATATGCATATATCAAAGAAGGGGAAATGGGCTTGATTTTAACCTTGGGAGGATGCTTAAAACTCTCCTCAAATGTCTCCTATTTATGCTCAAGCTCGATCTCCTCTTGTTGCTCAACCTTTTCCTCCTTTGAGGTTTCTTCCATATCCATGACAAACTCTCGTGCCTCTTAAGAGTGGAACTCTTCCTTGCATGTAAGAGCTTCAATCATTGGATCTTGAGGCTTCATCATTACCCTTCCCAAGCGATCTAACTCCTCATTCACTACATAAACTCGATAGCATTTCTCAACCATGGGGGTCTTGAGTAAATTGGAGAACTCAAAGACAATCTTTTCATCGGCCACCTCACATGTAATAGTATTGTTCTGGCAATTAATGATCGCCCCCAAGGTTTTAAGAGCTTCACGACCCAAGATCAAAGGAGTATCAACTTTGTTCTCCATATCCATCACTACAAAATCACATGGCATATATATACCCAACTTGAATAGGAACATCCTTAAGTTAACCACAAGGAAGTTTGACCAAGCGGTCCGCTAGTTGAATTGTATTTATTGTGGGAATTATTTCAATATTGAATATTTATGCAATGGAGAGGGGAATTAACACTACTACAAAAATGCCCAAGAGACCATTTATTACTAATAACGGGTCTCTAACTTCATTTGTTGGATGGGTGAAAACTTTCGAGAGACCTGTTATTTAAGATGACGGGTCTCTTGCATTTTTTTTTCAAAAAATAATTTTTTAAAATTAAACTAGAGACCGCTTATTCAATTAACTGGTCTTTTATTTTTGCTAGAGAGATCGGTTAACATTAAAGGCGGGTCTCTTGTTTTCGAGCTTTCCACTTACACGTACGCCCCACTCATCACTTTTTCTCTTTTTATCTCTTCTCTCCTCCTCACTCTTACCTAGTCTGCTCCATTCCCTTCTTATCTCTTTTTCTCTCTACTCCTTAAAACCCTAACCATCTCCTTGGAGCCAAATAGCAATGATTCAGATCGAGCATCCATAAACAAATAAAAGGAAAGAGGAATGGCGAAAGAAAGTGAACAAAATTACGGAAGTTAATCTCTTCGATTTCTTGAATATATGCTCGATCGGTGAGAAATTTCCCCCTTTTTAGATTTCTTTTTTTTATATTCTTTTTTTTTGCTCTTAGATGTGGCGCAAAAAATAGGGGTTTTCCCTTTCAATTGCTTGTTAATTTTGGTTAGATCTTTGAATTTTAACCCCAAAAAACTATAAGATAACAAGAAAATTCAAGTTTATTAGATCTGGTGTAAAAAATTTAATTTGATTTGTGAGTTACCAAGTACAATAGGTTGTTCGATATTTGTGATAATCTTGATTTGCATGTATGTTTTGTGGTATGGAATTTTAGATCGGTGCAAAATACTAACACATTCTTATAAAAAAGAAATGTTATTTGTGTTATATGGAATTGCAGATCTTTTCTATTATAATACTTTTTGTTTTTTAATGTTTGATGATGAGTATGTTGTTTTAATGTTCAAAGTTTTACATGATGAGTAGGTTGTTCACTATTGTTATTTTTTTTTTCTCCTACTTTTTCTTTTATAATTAGTAATTATTTTTATGTTTTGATTTAAGCTTTTAGATCAGTTTGTGTCAAATTGTAAATCAATTTTGATGCTTATATATTACTCCTAATTTTTTTTATTATGATACTTCCACCCAGATTCAGTGAGTTGATCTGATAAATACTCCCTCTTTTGCCTATTTGATTTTTATTCTTCAATTTTTATTTTTGTGTTTTTATTCTGATTTCGAAAAAATAGTTTTCATTTTCATTTTCTATTATGATTTTTGTTTTAGAACTTACAGGTTTAAACTTGTTTCTTTTTTTTTTTTGGTTTCTTTTTTGCTATTTTATTTCGATTGTAAATTTTTTATATTATTTGTGGTTATACAAAATGGAAAATTTTTGAATTTTTATTTTGGATATTTTTTTTTTCTGTTTTTGCTTTTTAATTTCATTATTTATCTGTACATTGTCAGTATTATGAATTCAATTTTATTTAACTTCGTATAGGTTTTATTTAGTGTAAATCTTTAATTTTTGTTGCTTGTGTTTAGTGGAAATTTAACCTTGTTATTGTTTGCTCTTATTATAGATCATCTATGAGCTAATGTTTAATGGAGACATGATTTGAAGATGACGAGGATGCTAACAGATGATGATGAAGATAAATATTCCAATGAAACAAGCTAGTGGAAGATAGTTCATTTTTAGTGTTAATTTTCTTTATATATGATTACAGATTAATAGATTATAGTACCTAGATAAATTATCTAATACATGCTATAAATTACGAAGTATCTAATATGTAAATACTTCGTATGCATTATGTGCTACAGATTAATAGAGTAGTACCTTAGATTGTTTTTTTTTCCGAGCGAAATATGAAATTGTATATTTTTTTTCATAATTTTTTTTTTAAAAAAATAGAATGTAGCAAGAGACCGCCTATTTAACATAACTGGTCTCTCTTAAAATCATAAAAGAGACTACTTTTGTAAGTTCACGGGTCTCAATTTTTAAAACGAGAGACCGCTTTTCTAACAAAAAGGGACTTTTATGCATCTACAATTTTAATATTTCAGCCACCCAAAGAGACTGCTTTTCTAAGATAACAGGTCTCAAGTTTTGAAACTTTAGACCGCCTCTAAAGAAGCAGTCTCTTAGCCAAAGACACCGCTTAGCTAGAGACCACCGCTAAGGCAGTCTCTTTGCTAATTTGGACGGGTCTCTTTGGCTAATTTAGTAGGCTTAAGCTAACACTCACTCCTAAATCCGCCAAGGCACCCCTAGGTTCCATGTTACCGATCTTAATCGGTAAAATAAAGCATCCCGAGTGCTTCTCTTTCTTTGGCATCTTGTGTAGGACGAGTGCACTTACTTGATGAGGGCATGTAATGAGTTCATCATTGAGCTTCCTATTGATGGTTAAGATGTCTTTTAGAAATTTGGAGTAAGAAGGCATTTAAGTAACAATCTCGATAAAAGGGAGACTTATGTGTAAGTTCTTCATTACATTAAGGAATTTTACGAATTTATCATTCAACTTTCTCTCCATAAGACATCCGGGAAAAGGAACCGGCTTATCTAGATTTCTAGTCTCACTAGGACTTGAAGTTGTCTTCTCATCATTAAGCTTCTTCTTTTCCACTTTCTCTTCTTTGCCAACAACCTTGTCTTCCTCAACTCACTTTTGCACCCTTACACCTTCTTCTTCACCCTTCTTTCCCTTAATATCTCACTCTTTAGGCCCTTTATAGTATGTGCCCGATCTCAATGTGATTGCCTTGCAAGAATCGAGTTTTATGTTGTGAGAGGGGTTAGGTTGTGATTGCCCGGGTAAGAAGGTGAGTTGAAAGGTACTTTCTCGGCCAATTGAGCTAATTGTGAATCAACCATCTTGTTATGAGCTTTGACCTCTTGTCTTTGCTGATTTACGACTTTGAGTTGTTTAAGAATTTAGGTTCGTGTGAAATCAGATTGAGATGCTTGATCTTGACTCCTTTGAGACCCTTGATTTTGGTTGTTGTATTGGTTGTGGTTGTTGTGTTTCTTGGGTAGTTACCCCTTGGGTTTTGGTTTTGAGGTGGAGGTGAGTTTTGATATTGAGGGTTAGAATTGTATGATGGTTAAGCTTGTTTCCCCCCTTATTGAGATTTAGGTGCAAATCCGGGTGGTGGTTGTCTCCAAGCTACTCCTCCACCACTTCCCTATATTCATCTTGCCATGTGTTATAAGCCGCTACATGTTCGGGGCTCAAGTCTCCATACTAAGATGTATTGTGGTTTGTGCCACCAGAACTTTGACATTAGAAAGAATTGACTTAAGAAGAGCTTGCCCCACTATTAACACATGTGTTTAACTTTGCAAGCCCCTTGGTCAAAAGCTCAATTTGATGTTGCAATTGATCAACCTTCTCTAATTCATACATCGCACCTTTCTTCGGTGCTTTCCTCCTTTTACCACCCCAAGAGTAGTTCTTCACTACTTCTTTGATTGTTGCTTCGACTTGGTTTTGGGGGATCATAATCAATTGTTTACCAACCCCCGCATCCAAGTTAGCTCTAGACATAGGTTCCAATCCATTATAGAAGAATTGCATAAGCAAGATTGATTGTATTCATAATGAGGACATGCTTATACAAACTCCTTAAACCTTTCCCAAGCTTTACTAAGACTCTCATCCGTTTCTTATTCAAATGATGCAATTTTCCTCCTCATCTCGGCGGTCTTTTTTCGGAAATGAACCTCTTCAAGGATTTGTTGAATATCTCTCTCTATGTTATAAGAGAATTTGGTCTCTTTTTCTTGAGCCACTTCTTAGATGTACTCGAAAGAGATTGTCGAAATAGATGCACTCAGATGTAATCCTGAAAAAATTTATTAGTTTGAATCTGGCACATAGCTCAAGGAATCTATCAAGATGCACAATTGGATCTTCACTTGGTAAAGTTGCTCCCCTTGTATCATCCTTATGTATTGGGGATGAACGTTAAAGATGGTTTCCCTGACGGGAAGCAAAATACCTCCCGTGAGTTCATGATCTACCGGCTGTCCAAACTCATGAAACAAACATCAGCCTCTTCTCCCGCCATTTTCTCACTTTGTGCACTTGAAGAACAAGAGTCACTCCCACTATCAACAATAGCACCAAGACCTCTTCCGTCTTCTTGATAAAGCCTACAAACTTTTCTCAAAGTTCGGTTGATCTCGTGGTCAATTTTATGTGTGGGCGGACCTTGAGATCTGCTACGCATCCACAAAAACTAAGGAAACAATTAGAAATTGCAAGTAGGATAAAACAAGCAAAACAAAAAGAAAAGCAAATAAAATGACTTTAACAATAGAAAAAATAAATGCTAAACAAGTCGCTTCCCCGGCAACGGTGCTAAAATTTGATCACGGTAAAGTAGGTCGTTGGGACTACTACCCCTAACCAAATTAATTATTTATAAATCTAGACCTACACTAAACTATTTAGTGGAACGTAAGGGTCAAACCCAAAAGGAAGCACACTAATTAAACAACAAATTTACTAATGTAAGAGTAAATGACATAATATTTTTGTTGTTTTCTTTGATTAAGGACACTAAAGTAATAAAGAAAGAAATATAAAAAGGATTAAACCAAATATAAACAACGCTAGGGGTACAGAGGTGTCAAACACGATAAAAAAGACGGACAACGATGATTATCATGAAGAACATGCCATAGAATGCTAAATTCTACATAAACAACTCACTTTCATGCAATTGTCTAAGCAAATCAATGAATTAAATCTTGGCCTAATTGAGATCACATTCATGCATCCATTTAGTAACTAATAAAGGTAAGAGATTAAGAGTACACAATACATAAAACTCTACTTAATAATTCATTTTCATGCAATCATTAAAGTAAAGGTGATCTTAATCTAATTTAAATCACTCTCATGCATCTAAATTAGGGAACATCAAACAATGTGCTACTAGTAATCTCAAGCTATCAACTTTCATACATTCATAAATTTATAGCATGAGTTCAATCAAATCATTATCAATCATCAATATTTATACATGTTTTTAACCCCTTCCCCTAGCTAAAAACTTAGCCTAGGGAATAGAAACTAACCATCATAACAAAACTAAATAAGAATTCAATAAGCACAAAAATAAACATGATGAAAAACAAAGAAAAACAAATCCAACAAGTTCAACTAAAGAGATATATGAAAATAAATAGTATCAAAGCAAATAAATCAAACTTAAAGTAAGGATTAAAGATTACTAAAGTGAAACATGATTAAAGATGGAAACTTGAAACTCTAGCATTGGATTGAAGTAACCTTGTCCGAGTCTTTAATAAAATGAAGAAACTTTAAGAATAAGCTACTTTCTCTCTTTTAAATACAAGGTCTAATGTTGATTGAAAATAAGATGATTACAAAATGGAAAAATTGCCCAGAATAATCCCACCTTTGGGCCGTCCGCCTAAAATAATCCCTCCTTTGAATTATTTTTAAATAATCCGACATTTGTACCAAATCCGCTCTAAATGGTCCTGAGTGACTAGTAACCGGTTGAAGAGGTAATTTTTTTTTTATTAAATTTAATTTACACATGTCACAACTTGATTTGTCCAAAAAAAAAAATCAAAGTTTTAGCCACCACCATCCCCGCCACCTCCCAAACCTAAAACCACCACTACCACGAAAACAGACCCCAGCCAACCCAGGAACCACCGCCACAGCGCCACCAAACCAGATCTGAAACCAGACCCCACCCAACCCAAGAACCAACGCCACCGAACAAGACCCCAGCCAAGTCTACCCAAAAAAACCCATCGAAAATTTAAAAACCCAACAAACAAGAACCTAGGGAGTTTGACGCGGCTGAAAACGGTTGGCGAAGAGATCGACACGACCATATCTAGGGATGGGGGAGATCGGCGCGCCGGAGCTAGGTTTAAGGGTGATCGACGTCGCGGCTAGAAATTGTGGTGGCTCGCATCGCCTGGATTTTCGCGAAGGAGTGAAGGAGAGGGTTGGTGGTTCAGGGGAGGGGGAGGGGGTGAGTTGCGCGCCGGAGCTGGGTTTAAAGGCTGGATGGTCGGAGCCGCATGGCTGGCCAGAGCTGCGTTAATGGGGTTGGTCGGTTGAGGGTTGGCTTGGGTGGTGGATGGTTTTTGAATATTAATTTTTTATTTTGTTTTTTAAAAAATATTTATTTTATTTTATTTTTATTTTTATTTTTTTTAGCAATTTTAGGCTGCCATGTGTATGGTAACTTGTCATAACAAGTTAAATTACCGGTTAAGGCAAGTTATAGCTGTAAGCGTCGTTTGAAGTGCGCCTCGTTAAAGCATGTTGTGAATATGCTTGGCACTCATAGGAAGTGGGAATTGACATATACGATTAGGGACAAGGAAAGTACAGAGTCGTCAACAAGTTTTTAAGGAACTTGTAAAGCGTTCACGGATCATAAAAGGCAACCACGATAAAGGGACAACAATAGGCAACAACGATTGACCCGTGAAGGTTACACCCCATTCATAATTCATGAGATTACTAACTCCATATGGTAGGGAACCACGAAAGGAGGATCGGGGATGATAGTACGAAGTGAGTCATGGAGTTACATTCGCCCGTATTGGCCTCTACTCGATTCTTATAGTGAAAAGTGATTCCTGCGATCTCAAAGGCATACAAACAAAGATTCAATTTGCTCCAAACTATTATTATGCTAAATTGGTTGAATATTAATGCAACATATAATTCTAAAATATTTGGGATCACTTTAATTAATGACAAGATTAAAAAGGAACCTAAGCCAGTTGTCAAATTAACTTATTAGGCGTGATTTTCAATTACATATTCCCTTTAATATGGTGATCATAAATAATATAATAGAACAAACATTACTATTGGAAGCAATTTAACAATAATAGTGTAAGTTAAATCAAAAATAAAATAACCTAATCATGATGCTAGCAATATTAGAATAAAATAAGAGTAATTAAATTAATTAATTACTCACATTCCGCGCATTCCTTTAAATTGCTACATCATGAATAAACTGTTAGTAACTTCAATAAAAATATAAAGTAAATGGAAATTAAATTAAAATAGAGTTTATTTTGTCCAAACCCTCATTTAATTATACCTATCACGCCTTGGTTAAAGTATATAACTTCAGGTATTGTATGGACTCCTTGGAGTGCTTAAAGGAAGAAATAGTGAAAGAATGGGGAGGCTAGTGTTTAGGCTAAAGAGGGAGAAGAGAATTATTTGATGATCAAGCTTGTTGATGATTGAAAAAGGGGTGATATGACCTCTATTTATAGGGAAAAAAGAGGGGTCAAAAAATTAAGATAAGATCCGAATTAAATCGGAATAAAACTCTTGCGATAGACAACAGTTTTTGCGGTTTTTGTTTTTATCATATCTTTTGATCCAGAAATCGGACTAAGACAAATAAGATATAGTTGGAAAGCTCATGAAGTCTACTTTCTAACCCAATTAGAATCAGATTATGGACCAAAATAAACTGGATCAAACGTTTTTATAAAAAGGACACGAAATGAACGATTTTAAAGGACACGAAATGAATTATTTTGGGTTTAAAGGCACGAAAAGAGGAAAATAAGTTATGCTTTGGGGAAATGGGATAGGAATTGGGTTGGTTAATGAAATGGAAATGTGGATTTAAGCACTCTAAGAGATTAAATACTCAACCCGACCAATAATGGCGGTGAAAGGTTGTTCATCATCGAGTTTGGTTTTAGGGAGACATTTTTAGGTGTCTACAGAAGCCCCCACTTTGATTGAGTTTGTAGAAACGTCAGTTTCGAAAACGATAGTCAAAGTAGTCGATAGGGATGGAGAATGAGTAAAGACGTTCTGCGATCCTAAATCACTTTGTATACGCCGATACCTGCAGAAAAATGTTAGTTCTACAGTTAAAAGAGTAAAGGGATAGAATGCGTATCTGACACAGTGTATCGGTGACAAATGTGTTTGGTAGCTTTCCAAGCCTGAAGGAATCCACCGGATGACGTATGTTGAAACGCTTTCCATGCCTGAGGAAAGCCGACTGACGAGTTTGGTAGTTTTCTAAGCCTAAAGAAACCCACCGGATAATACTTTCCATGCTTGAGGAAAGTCGACAGATGATGAGATTTCAAGTCTCTGTGTATCGAGAACCTTGCGTCATGAAATGATGGTGGTTCGATTGTCCCCGAACGTGGGCTGTAGATGGTTCGCTTGTCCCCGAATGTGGGCTGTAGATGATCCGCTTGTCCCCCGGACGTGGGCTGTAAATGGTCCGCTTGTCCCCGGACGTGGGTTGTAGATGGTCCGCTTGTCCCCGGACGTGGGCTGGTTGTAAATGGCCCGCTTGTCCCCGGACGTGGGCTAGTTGTAAATGGTCCGCTTGTCCCTGGACGTGGGCTGTAGATGGTCCTCTTGTCCCCGGACGTGGGGTAGTTGTAAATGGTCCGCTTGTCCCTGGACGTGGGCTGTAGATGAGACCTACAAAATAAAATTTGCCAAGGGACTCGTATAGACTCTGATTGACTTGACCAACTCACTTGACCAATTTTGACATGAAATGACATGTGTATGACTTGTGATTGTGTGTGTATAGTTTGAGTGTGTGTGTAGACACAAGTAAACGAAGATACAAAAGCAAAAAATTTCCGTCAATTTTTGTCATGAGTGGAGGGTACCGACTTTCTCTCGAAAAAGAAAGATGTGAAAACTGAACTTTTATTTTCGAACATCCCTCGATGAGAAAATTTTGAAAAAGTTTTTTTTTTTTTTAAACTTCCCCAAAAGAAAAGACGCGAAAAAAAGGAAAGATGTTTTGAACTTCCTCATTGGGCAAGATAAAATGAATCGCATGGATTGGATTGCTTTTCTTGAAAGTAATGTATGCATGATGCATGTCCTTAGGCCAGGAGGCTATGGACAATTACATCATGTGACACGATGAATGAACTTAGATCATGGAGCTAAGAATCATTTATGGTGTAAAGAAACGATCTTGAACGTCACTTAGGTTTGGAAGCTAAGCACGTATACAGATGAAGTGATTATTGCATAATGAACGTTGCTTAGGTGAAGGAGCTAAGAACGATATGCTTTGTATGATTAAAAATAATTGATATATAAATGTTTCTCAGCACATTATGCGATGCATGAAACAATGAATATTGCTCAGGTCAGGAATCTAAGCAAGTATACAATGTTTGTCCTAATGAATGTTGTCTTTAAATATGATGAAACATGCACAGTTGGGAAACAAGATTTCATGATAAAGGGTTCCTAAAGATCAGGATGATATGGATATGGATGTGTGAGTGAAGTGTGTGAATGTGATACTAAGGCTGGCTGCAAGGGTTATGTCGATGGAAAGAGATGTGAGAAGAGTAAAAGATGATGACTCTTTAGGTTAGGTAGGCTAAATGATGTGGGTTCAAGCCCCCAAGTCTAGCTCTAAATGGGTAGGGGTAAGTATTGGATATACTTTGAATCGATCAAGCATGGATATGAATATGAATGTGACCGCACCTCGATGTGAGGTTGCCTACGTATCCGTTAGGAATCAGGCCGAACGAAGCTCTAAGCGAACTTTGCAGAAGTGTGTGTACACCTTAAAGAGGTCTTTCAAGGGTTGTAATGTGGTTAAGCTTAAGGTTTAAGGAAGAAAAGGGTAAAAGGCTCAAGACCCGAGAGAAGCCCCCAAGATATGCAATTATGTATTAGACTTTGCAAGTTTTATTTTTCATATATTTTTTTTTTGTTTTGAATTTTTTTTTTCTTTTTTCCATTTTTGTGAATCAATGTAGGCAATCTCAGATCATGCGGTCCATCACTCACTTAGCATTCATGTTTCTCAGGCATGGTACAAAGCACTCGATGAGAGACGCAATTTGAGACATGTTCATATCGGAGACATTGGAGCACTTGCCTTTAGACATTTTTTTTTATTTGAACTTGCTTTCTGACTGTTACACAAATTTCACACCTTCCCATACCAGGGTTAAGTGAATGGTTAAGACGAGGCTCAAAGCGGTTGACGAAGAAATGGATATGTGATTGAATGGTTAATAGGGAATGACAGGGTTCCAAAGGTGCCTCAAGTCATTGGTGTACCTTGTGTTGAGTTCAACAATTTTTATTTTTTTTTTTTTTTTTTTTTTTTGGCGAATGACATGATCGAATGTAAGAAAGAGATGCTCGTTTATGAAGAAGGTAAGAAATGTAACACATAGACACATGGATAAGGAGAACCTATGCTAGACTTTTTAGGGGGAAGGGTTTGAAACAAAAGAAGAATAAAACATGAAATCTTGGTGAGAAGCTTGCATCGTGCTTTGTCTTCATGGCTGTTTATGAGTTACTTCTAGATGCCTCCTCAGGAAAATAGTTTCTTGTTGTTGATGCTTTGATTGGAAGGAAAGAAGGAAGGAGTGACGTTCCCCTTATTCTTCCAACTATTGTCTAGTTATTTTAGACTCAAGTACTGTGTAAGGAAGAACTCACTTAATGCACTCACTCAATTCTCGGATTGAAAAGGAAGAATGTAACAATTTTGAAATCTGATGAGAAATACTCCACTTATTTCTATTACGACGGAAAACGATGCATGCATGGTCCTAGTATACGATCATAAACAATATAGTGCATTACTCGAAGACAAAGTGTGTGCAATGACTCAACATGTGTGATAAGGTGAGTTTATTAAGACTCATGGTATGATCGCATGGCTAGACATGAGGTCGTTGTGAAAAACAAAGGACCTAATGACCAAATAGCACGGAAGACTAAAAGACAAACTAACTTGATTAATTTTGTCAAATTTTAATGTTTATGCTATTTACTAGGTGAAAACGGTCCATTGGAAATCGTTAGTCATAAATAAGATCAACAACAATCAAAGAACACTTGTTAAGGGTAGCACAAAAATTGATCACAAGAAACTAGAAAGAGGACTAGAATTCTAGAAGAGTTATGACTCATGGGTATAAAAAATAAATAAATAAAAATATATAATCCTATGTTATATGAATTGACACGGATTAAAAGATTTGGCTAATACTAGCATGAAACGAAAAGATATAATAAAATTAAAAAATAAAAATTAAAACAAAAGAAAGTTGACGCTATAAAGACACCTAAACTGGACAGGTTTTAGTATATCGGTTATAACTTTTGATCTGTGACTTTGATTGGGACGCAACCAATTTCAAATGAAATCTAAAACTTGGGGCTACAGATACATAGTTTGCACGACACGTAACTCTTTCTAGAACTCCGGCTATGACCAAAACAAGTTGACTCTTGTGCAGGATACGGGAATAAATATCCGGGTTGATTCAAATTTTAAAAAAATCTACGACTCGACTCTAAAAAAATAAAAAGGGGTTGATAAGAGAAAAAAAAAATAATTAAAAAAATGTCAACAAAAAAAAATGCATATATAAGCACATCGTTTAGCATGATGCAATGAAGTTCGCAACCAAAAGTCAAAATCTATGTTCCACTATGGTCAAGCTTTTGGGTGCCAAAGGGTACCATGGCTAAGAGTTTGGACGCGTTAGCAAGGCATCATCCCTTGAGGGTGTATTCCAACGGGCGGCTCTGCGAGTTCGTGATGAAATCGAACTCGACTCCATGGTTTGGGTGGCTTTAAAAACTCAGATGAACCCTTATTGCCATGAGCGTTTTCGGGTTGATAGAGCATAAATCCCCCGGGCTAGCCACATACGTAGAACACGTACTATTGTGGCAAAATAGGTAAGCTAAAATGCATATGCATATTCATATGTGACAATGCCAATTAAATCGCAGGAATACAATTCAAGAATCTTTCAAGTCTCATCCACTCATCTCAATTATATACCGACCACTCAAATCGATAAATAACCAAGAATCCTCCCCAGCAGTGTCACCAAATTGTAGACGTCGTTCGAAGTGCGCCAACGTTAAAGCATGTTGTGAATATGCTTGGCACTCAAAGGAAGTGGGAATTGACATATACGATTTGGGACAAGGAAAGTAGGGAGCCGCCAACAAGTTTTTAAGGAACTTGTAAACCGTTCACGGATCATAAAAGGCAACCACGATAAAGGGACAACGATAGACAACAACGATTGACCCGTGAAGGTTACACCCCATTCATAATCCATGAGATTACTAACTCCATATGGTTCGGAACCATAAAAGGAGGATTGGGGATGATGGTACGAAGTGAGTCATGGAGTCACATTCGCCCGTATTGGCCTCTACTCGATTCTTATAGTGAAAAGTGATTCCTGCGATCTCAAAGGCATACAAACAAAGATTCAATTTGCTCCAAACTATTATTATGCTAAATTGGTTGAATATTAATGCAACATATAATTCTAAAATTTTTGGGATCACTTTAATTAATGACAAGATTAAAAAGGAACCTAAGCCAGTTGTCAAATTAACTTATTAGGCGTGATTTTCAATTACATATTCCCTTTAATATGGTGATCATAAAAAATATAATAGAACAAACATTAATATTTGAAGCAATTTAACAATAATAGTGTTAGTGAAATCAAATATAAAATAACCAAATCATGATGCTAGCAATATTAGAGTAAAATAAGAGTAATTAAATTAATTAATTACTCACATTCCGAGCGTTTCTTTAAATTGCTATATCATGAATAAACTGTTAGTAACTTCAATAAAAATATAAAGTAAATGGAAATTAAATTAAAATAGAGTTTATTTGGTCCAAACCATCATTTAATTCTACCTATCACGCCTTCGTTAAAGTAAATAACTTCAGGTATTGTATGGACTCCTTGGAGTGCTTAAAGGAAGAAATAGTGAAAGAATGGGGAGGCTAGTGTTTAGATTAAAGAGGGAGAAGATAATTATTTGATGATCAAGCTTTTTGATGATTGAAAAAGGGGTGATATGACCTCTATTTATAAGGAAAAAAGAAGGGTCGAGAAATTAAGATAAGATCCGAATTAAATCGGAATAAAACTCTTGCGATAGACAGCAGTTTTTGCGGTTTGTGTTTTTATCATATCTTTTGATCCATAAATCAGAATAAGATAAATAATATGTCTTTGGAAATATCTTGAAGCCTACTTTCTAAACCAATTCGAATCAAATTAAAATATTTTATAGAACAAAAGATATAGCCAAAATAGTGAGACAGTATCAGTTTTGGGTAGAGTTTGACATTTTATTCATATCTTTTCCGTTATAGCCCGGAATTGTTATTATAATATATAATTTGAAAGATAATTTCAAGGGCTATCCAACCATATAAAATTTGGATCAAAACTATGAGGCACTAAAATAATATATGTCTATCTTTGAATGTCTTTCAATTCGGATAGAAATAGGATTTTCAAAAAAGGAGTTTTATTCAATTTCAAACTATTTAATCTTATGCTTTCAAAAAAAAAAAAACTATTTAATCTTATCTTTTCAAAAAGGATAATTAAGATCTTTTAGAAACTTATAGAAGCTTCTAATTAATCCTAATCGGTTTAGGAATGGGATTAAATAATTTGGACCCTCCACATGATCATTGGGTCGTAGGTAAGGTGGGCTTAGGTTCGGTTAGGGCTCGGTTTAATATTTTGGCCATAAGTTATTCGTTATAACTCGGATTTGGGCTTATAATATATCGTTGGAAAGCTCTTTTAAAGCCCCATCTAACTATTTAATCTTTGGACCCAGATTATCGACCAAATTAAACTGGATCAAATGTTTTTATAAAAAGGACACGAAATGAAAGATTTTAAAGGAGACGAAATGAATTATTTTGGGTTTAAAGGCACGAAAAGAGGAAAATAAGTTATGGTTTGGGGAAATGGGATAGGAATTGGGTTGGTTAATGAAATGGAAATATGGATTTAAGCACTCCAAGAGATTAAATACTCAACCCGACCAATAATGGCGGTGAAAGGTTGTTCATCATCGGGTTTGGTTTTGGGGAGACATTTTTAGGTGTCTTCGATAGCAGAGTGGGTATAACGGTGGGATTATTTAAAAATAATCTAAAGGTGGAATTATTTTCAACGGACGACCCAAAGATGGGATTATTTTTGGCAATTTTTCCTTATAAAATTCAGTAAGTGTAGACACCTTAAAATGTCTCCCAAAACAAAACCCTATGTTGAACAACCTTTCACTTTCATTATTGGTCAGGTTGAGTATTTAATCTTGGAGTGCTAAAATCCTTGTTACCATTCAATACATTTCATAAACCAATCCATTTCCTAACTCATTTCCCTACACCATAACTTGTTTTCCTCTTATTCTGTCCACACGCAAAACCGAAAGAAACTGATTTGTTGCCATAAAATTTTCATGCACCTATTATTTTTTTATATTGGCCTTTTAGTAAGATTTCCAACATTATATCATAAGCCCAATTCCGATTTAAAACAAAGAAGATATGAACCAAACACTAAACTATGCCCAAAACCGACACCCTTATACTAAAACGGTCATATCTTAAACTATACAAATGATTTTGACCGGATTCGAATTGGGTTAGAATGTAGGCTTGATACGATTTCCAATGATATATTAAATGCCTTATTCCAAGTTACGAATCAAATGTTATGATAATTTTAAAAAACGTGTTAAAAACTTTAATTACCGCGCATTAAGCAAAACTGCTGTGTCACGGCGCTTGATGACGTGGTGCGGTGCCTGGTACCGTGACACGGTATTCTTCACATGTCACAGTGTTTTCCCGTGTTTTTTCCGCAATCTTTTCTCACGCGCTTATGAACTTGGACGCAAAAAATGTCCCGCGTCACTTCATATTTTGCCGCGTCACTCCATATTTTGCCGCATCGCTCTATATTTTGCCATGTCACGGTGCATATGGAGTGACACGGGAATTTCTCGGGTTTTCTCCGCGTTAAACTTTAATCGCGTTCTATCATTTTAGGGCTGCTAATTCCCCACATCACACTATTTTTCCCCATGTCGTTGCATAGTTTACAGATCTAAGGCGAGACTAGGTCGTTGAAAACTAATCTACCCTCGGTCTAAACATCATTTGTAATCTCTCAAAACACCCCTATGCCAAGCATAGAGTAAGTCAAGGGTCGAACCACTAGGAATTGGAGGTGAATGCTAAAGTCAAAGCTAAGCTATTTCGAAGCAATGAGGTGAGGTATGTCTATTCTACCAATCAAACAATTTTAAATGAAAATCAAATTTATCAAGCACTAGGTTGTCGATCCACATAAACTCGTAATTAATTCAACTAATAGGGATTGGAGATGACTAAGTCAAGTGTTGCGGGGGAAAATCAATTAAGCAATCAAGAGAATACGGTAGGCTAAACTCCTAGAGGTCAAACTAGCGCCAACTACGAGAGATTCTAGCTAGGAAACTTGCAAACCTACTTAATAGACAAATGTAAGCCACAAATCAATTTTCTATATCAATGTGAACCTACAATGCAATCTAGTTTGAGAAACGTAGGTTGATCACTCCTAAATCAAACACACACATGCACATAATCAATCAATTAATTTAATCACAACATCAATAACATTAATTTCCCCCAATTAGCATAAATCAATTACTCATAAATGCTTCACCATTTCCCTAGAAAGAAAACTATTCACTATTCATGGAAATCATTATCAAAATTAAACTAAGCAAGACATTCATCATCATTTTATTAGTTAAAAAAATATACCAATTCAAAAATCAATCAACTTGAACAATTAACCAAGAAATTGAGATCAAAACTAAGATTGCATTAACGTAAAGAAATCCTTACAAACTTGCTTTAATTCAATGGAGAAAAACACTTGAATCATCAATCAAGAAATTCTCTCACAACAAACTAGAGTTTCTCTCTCTAAAAATCTAACCTAATTCTATTCTAATTTCTTAAAAATTGAACTCTCTCCAAAAATAGAAGGAAAATCTATATATAGTAAAACTAATTAAGAGAAATTTGTTAGATCGTCCCCAAATAAACCCGAACAGGCACGACCAACTATAAGAGAGAGCGCAACCGCGAAAATCGCCCGCGCCACCAGGCCGCGCGCCCGCGCCATAGTTACGTGCGCCCATGCCTGGGAACAGGGCATCCTTCTTCCCTATCATTCTGATGCTCCTCGTTCGTTCCACTTAATGCTCTTGATAAACACGGGACCTTGCAGTTTCTAAACTCTATGTTTGCGGGTTCAACACAAGAAATCATGCCCCCACGGCTTGAATGCACAGCTCAAGGACTTTAGGAACTTGCACTTCTCCATGCTTGAGCTTCAAATGGAGAACACTAGACATCCTAATCAATTCAAAACTTGGGAAGAGGCCTCGAGAAACTTAGATACTGACCTTAACCTGAAAATTAAAGGAAAACAATCAAATAAAAGAGAAAATAACAATATAAACCAAGAAATGCATAAAGAAAGGAATCAAACTAAGAAAATGCAAACTAAAAGAAATAAAGAGTAAAATTAAGGAAAAGCTAAGTAAAAGAGCTATAGAATAGCATGAAATTCACCCTAAAAAGAACCAAATGAGTGCCATAAATGACACTCATCAAATTCCCCTAAGCTAAACTTTAGCTCGTCCTCGAGAAAAATAAAGCAAGAAAGAATAAGGATGAAAGTCTTATTCAAAAAGAAAAAGATAGACATAAGACGGGAATATACACTAAGACTCACTAACGTAAGAATCACGGTTGTTTTTAGCTACAACAAGCTCTTTAAACCCCAAAGTCGCCTATGAGGACGAGTGAGGTCTCGTAAAGGTTTCCTAAGAGCTTAACCTATAACTCTCCGCCATCATACATGAGGCAAACCTCAAAAAGGAAAGTAAAAAGAAAGTAAACAAAAATTGAAGCCTTATGAATTGAACTGTACAAAATGACCACATTTCAAATGAATAAACATCTTTATTAATCAATAGGGGTATGCACGTTTCAAGATATCTGAGGTTGATTGAAACATAGAGTATGCTATGTATAGAGAACTAGTTATCACAATTCACCTTCATCCCCTTCGATCTTACCGCGTTCTTCCTATAATCTGAAATCTCTCTCTAATGAGCATCTCGATAGCTTCTTGATGGAGCCGGAAAAGAAATACATTTGGGCTACACGGCGTCTTTACAATGCATCCCCACTCTTTAAGATTTAACTCATAATTCCCTCCCTCGAAATTTGACTCAACCTCTAGGTCGAAGGGTCTTTCCCCAAGGTTGTAACGTAAAGGCAAAAGGTTAGGGGTAGGCTAAATTTTTAAAATTTGGTGGTACACCTAGGTGATGAAGCAAAGATTGGCAAAATCTCAACACCAAAACCGAGAAGTCACCAAACATAAAAAAACTAACACCCCTAAGCTTATTCAAAGCTATATCCAATAGCATATATACAAAAAGCGTAAACGCTTCTCCCCCAAGCTAAAATGAAGCATTGTCCTCAATGCTTGAAGGGGAAAAGAGTCACATCAAAATATTTTTGGAATTTTCTCATTTTCAATTTTTTTTCTTTTTTTTTCAAATTTTTCAAAGCAAATGTCCATGCCTCTTTATCCTAGTTTGACTTTTGCAATTTTTGCATTTATTAAGTCCTTGCCTTTTGTAAACTTAGGACGGCTTTTTCCATCTATCATTTGCCATTATTCACGAAATATTCATACAACACAAGATTTCTTACAAAAGGAACCAATATCCATACTTATAAACCAGAAACTCCAAAACATGACCATTTATAAAAACCAAAAATGGAACAAAAAGAAACAAAAGGTTCAAAATTCTAAAGATGTTGCTTGAAAAGAAGGGAAAAGGCTCAAATGGTTTGCAAGAAGGAAAATGTAAACCCAAAAAACTAAAATAAAGAAGATTAAACCTAGAAAAAGAAAAATTACCACCCCGAAAAGATGCCTTTGTCCTACCTAGAAGGTTCGGTCTCGTGTTTGAGAATTATGAGCCAAGACTCAAGATTAGGTCAGCAATAGTCAAGGATTCATGCCACTCATGCAAGATATGTAGAAGGCTTGAAAAATGATGAACCTCACATAGATGTAGCAAAAACTCACTAAGGTGTTAAATCGACCATAGGAAGCAACTATCAACATGCAACAAGAAGGTAGAATCTGGTTTCATGATCCTCCTAGTTCTAAAACATGCTTCCTTAGCATAAACCTATCCTAGAGCCAACCAAGCATATTCTCAAACAGTGCATACCTATACCATTTAGGAAGATATTAATTAATAAGAAAAAATCAGTTGTATACAGTCCAATTCAAAAAGAAAAACAAAAAAAGTAACAAATAAAGCCTCAAAACATACCAAAAACCAAAAACAAAAAGAAAGAAAAATTAAAGAAAAGAAAAGAGAAAAGAAAAACATAGATAAAGGAAAAGAAGGAAAATAAAGAATGGAATGAATATGCAAGTAGAACATGTAATTCCCAATCGACAAACAAGTGATCAAATGACAACATCGCCAATGATCCCAAACACTCTAGGTGTTAAAAGCATCCATCCTCGAACCATTCAACTTTTCCTAATACTAATCCTAAACTATGCATCTAAGAAAATAATAGAGAAATAAAGAAAAAAAAAACAAGAAAGATCTCACCGGGTATTCCAAGTAATGCGAAAGAGTAAGAAAGAAAGAAAATGCAAACAGTCATGATACTCCAAGAGAAATTGCAAGGATAACAAACCAAGAGAGAAAAATAAAGCTATATACAGAAACAAAATTGTTAGTAACTTCCATACAAAATCAAACAGCATCGTAGGTGACAGAAACGATTAGAGCAGCAGAGACAGAGAATTAGAGAGTAGAGAGAAAAATCAGCCAATAAGAAAGCAATCAATCATCAGGAAAACAGAAATCAAGAATTAGTTCATCAATATATCATTAGCAGCAGAAATCAACACACAGATAACAAAACCAAGAAGCATTAGCAGAATACTATCGCAGGGAAAAAAAAGCACCATAAATCATCAGCAGAGAAAAACACCAGATGTGAGATAAAGCCAAAGTGAACCATAATAGCAAGGGATAGAGAAAAGAAGTGCAATAGACAAAAGAATATTCCCCCAAGCTAAAAATGAGCTACCCCCAAGCTAAAACCAAGCTACAAGATGGAAAAGAAATAAAAGAAAAGCACACAAGCATAAAAGGGAGGGTAGCTAATAAGGTATCACTCGGCACTACTGTAAAGTGTAGAATGAGCACTCGCCGCAGCAACATCACCAGAAACCTTGCTAGAAACATCATCCATGAGCATAGGGCCCTTACCCTTCAACCTCCTCGCCTTCTCGGCTCTATCCCTAGAAAAATAGTGGGACCAATCATCAAGGACCGGTTCGCCCGATAACCCCAACGGCCAAAAGTCTCAGGAGAAGGAAAAGGGATGGGGTTTGCCGGATCGTAAGTAAAATCACTTCCGCCCAGCTTCTTATAATCATAAGAGGTCGGGGAGGTCCCCCTAATAGCATGAGGAGGTACATTAGGCCCCTCCCAATAAGGATAACACAACCTAGGGCCGATGGTCTCATCAAATGGCTCCCACTGAGGTATGGGTCCCTGTTGGACCAATAGGTACGGGTAGTTAAGATATGGTTGGATATCCCCCTCATGACATGAAAATCGTAGACTTGCCTAGCATGAAAGTCATAGCCTAATACAAAAACTTACCTAAAATTGAACAATTTATAACATTCGCTATGGGATCAATTTTTGCATGCAAAATAGACAAGTCAATAGGAGAAATAGTAAAAGAAGAGGGAGGAGTCCAGGATGTACCTCCCCAGGGATATTTACCTCCCCGGGATAAAGAGAGAGAAATAGGAAGATAAGGATTACGCCGAAGGTTAGGCAACAGAGCTTTCTTGAGGGCTTGATCAATTGACACCTTGTAAGGTCTACATGGAAGAGGGGTGTCCACACATCTAACCATAGCCTTGGGGTGAGCGATGGGGCACCAATTCGTAGCCCTTGTAACCTTCCAAATGTACAAGTTTGCTTTGGTGGTGCGCTCAGAAAAAGGATGATTTATCATGGCATAGATGCTTAAGAAAGGGTAAGGAGCTTTCTCCCTTTATCAGGGATTGGGACAAGAGACTCGAGCATTGCTTCATACTTCTTGTTAAGAGAAAGGATCAAAATGGTAATCATACCCCCTAATTGGATACTTCCGGAGACATGGACACCATCTTTTATATCAATTAAACTATAGAGCAAATGCGAAGCGAAGTCGATGACCGCTACCCCCTCTTCAAATGGCTTATCCGCTAGCCATAACCAACTCAGCTCCTCTAAAAAAATAGCACCTAGGGATTCCTTGGAGAGGAAAGCATATGTAAGGAGTCGACTAAAATACCACAAGGTCGCATGAGTTATCGACGTTGCCTTAGAATATTGAGGACTAGTCCTCGACAGAAATATACCTCCACCACTTGAATTCACTATAATTGTTATCACGTTGCACAACATCAAATACCGAAAACACAAGTGGGACATCCTCACTGGGAGTTGGAAACTTGCAAACCTCATTAAAATAGGAAAGAGGCACCAAATGATCATTGTTGAAAACTTGAAAAGAAATTCTTCGAGAAGTTTCACCTTCCAAATCCCCTCAAGGACCTCAAGTGAAGAGAGGAATTCAAAAGTAATCCTAGAGTAAGTGGGAGCATGAAGGCTTAAGAATTCCTCTAACCCAAAGTTTCGAGCCAAAAATCTCACATCATCGTCGATACCCAACGAAGTAGTTGCCGAAGAATCATAGAATCTAGTAGAAAAAAGTGTCCGAGTTGAAAGCTTGGCAAATCTCTTCCAATGCTCTTCCTTTGTGAACTCAATTCTATATGTCACTGAAATGTGGGAAGGAGGAGGAACCACTACCCTATAGGTAGAGCATCTAGCCCTCTTAGATCGACAGAGAAGAACCATTCTACACATATAATTGAAAAATGCTCTAGTGAGTAAGGACCATGAGCCACAAGTATGCATCATGAGCTACAACATTCAAACCATCATAAATAACAAACTATGCACATTGATATTTCCATATCAATATAATCATACTATAATTCCAACAAAGGTGGTGCCAAAATTATAGTATAGTCAAGCAAAATCCTCAAATACAAGTTCATACAATCACCAAAATTTCATCATTAACACAACAAATGAAGGAGATAGTAGGCAAAATGGATACAATAATGAGGCTATAACCAAATCAATCTAAACACTCATGAACATCCAAGGTAGAAAATTTATCATATGTATCAATAGAAATGAAGAAATCATACCTTAGATTGATGAGAGTTTACAAAGAAGTGGAACACAAAGCACTAAAAACACAATTATGCCAAATTGCAAGCAACAAACCCCAAACCAAAGGGGTACCCAAAAATCCAAACTTTAGTAAAGAGAAAATCACATGAAATTGTTAGAGCAGGGATTAAGAGTAATAAGCAACCAGATGAAGTGAAAAATTGAGAAATTTCAGTAGTAAAATAATGAAGGAAAATGGTGATGATGTTTGAACAAAAACCATGTGAAAATGAAATGAAAAGAAGAGAGAGGAAAAGAGAGAAGGTCAATGCATTTAAGGAGCATCAGCAGGGGGTGCGCGACCGCGCCATAGTCCCGTGCGCACGCGCCCTTCTGGGTATGCTATCTTCCGAATACCTTCTCGTGAGCACATCGGTCAGTACAAGGGAAACGATCATGATGAAGTTTGAGGCAAGCAGTTTCTAAACCCCAAGAATGTGGGTTCAACACAAGATTTTAATGAGCCCACAATTTGAACCCACAATACTTCAATTTTTTAAGCATACTTCCAATTCATCAACTTGAGCACTCTCTTTTCAAAATAGGCACCAAAATTGTTGGAAATCCAATCAAAACCACCTAAAAAAACAATTAAGAAAAGAAATCAAATAAGGATAGAAACAAAAAAAAGAAAACAAAAATTAAGGAAAATAGAGAAAATTGTTAGAAACTCGGGTTGCCTCCCAAAAAGCGCTTGTTTAATGTCACTAGTTTGACGTTCTCCACCCTTCAAGGTGGATAAAAAAGAGTCATATCATGTACAACCCCCACAAAAAATCCATCATAGTAGCGCTTGAGCCTATGACCATTAACTTTGAAAGTTCTTGAAAAATCGAAAGGAGATCTTTTAACCGCACCATTAGGAAAAACCTCTTGAACAACAAAAGGACCACTCCAACGAGACATTAGCTTCCCGGGAAATAATTTCATCCTAGAATTTTAAAAGAGGACCTTATCACCAACATTGAACTCCTTTTTCACAATAAGTTCATCATGCACTTCCTTGGTGCGAATCTTGTACATGCTTGCACAGTCATAAGCATCCAATCGAAGTTCTTCCAACTCACAGAGATCAAGCCAACGTTGCTCACCCGCACTTGCCAAATCGAAATTGATTTTCTTTATAGCCCAATGAGTACTGACAAGCGCACATTAGGGCGCGCTTTAAGGCATATATATGGTTGATTTTGGATGTATTTAGGCCCGTTTTGGTTGTTTATTGCCTTGTTACACTCGTTTCCTTCATATTACGTGCTTCACGGGTTTCGGTCTGTTTTTGGTGTGTTAACAGGTATAGTTGACCAAGTTATATCGAGTCCCGAACCATTGGTGCGTAATCAGGCTATTATCGATCCTAGTCCACCAAGCTAAGGCTTTGCTGCGGTTCTCAAGGCCTTGAAAGGCAAGTTAAGTAGCAGGCAAGGCAGAACAGTTCACAAATATGACACCTGTTCACTATTTTGCTAATAACGTTCGGTATACAAATGATATTGGAGTGATTCTAATTGCATTAGAAAGTAGACTTGAAGAGATTTCCAACGATATATTGCACGCCTCAAACAAAGTTCTAGATAAGAAGTTGTGACTATTTTAAGAAGACCAAAGTGCCTGCAACCTTCCTGCCTATGCTTGCATGGCCGTGCCAGGCATTAGCACGGCAGTGCCAGGCATTAGCACGGCCGTGCCAAATTCAGCACGGCCGTGCCATTTTCCAGATTCAGCACGGTCGTGCCAGACATTAGCACGGCCGTGCCAGGCATTAGCACGGCCGTGCCTAATTCAGCACGGCCGTGCCAAAATTGAATATATTACGGATCAGCTACTGCCATGCTTACACGGCCGTGCCACTTCTAGCACGATCGTGCTGATTTACGAAGGGCAGTCTGCGCAATTGCTTTCTAAATTAAAACACACACACATATATATATATATATATATATATATATATATATATATATATATATATATATATATATATATATATATATATAACCCTATTGTGAGGGTTAAGGGGAGAGAGATTTAGAGACAGTTTTAGAGATAGTTTTTAAGAGCCTTTGTAGAGAGTTATTGGAGAACGTTCTTAGTATTAGAGATTCATTAGTTTTATTAGAGATTATTCTAGAGATTTTAGTTTTCTTGGATTGATTTGAAGCAAGATTTGTGAAGATTCTTTGTAATATTCATTGACGACGGATATCAAAGTTCTGAACTTTTCCATTGATTCGCATCAATACAATTGGTATTATTCATTCTTGTTTATTAATCAAGCTTTATTATTCCTTAATCAGAATTCATGTTTATATCTATTATGCTTTTGGAATTCATTATTGCTTTGATTATGAATATGTGTGAGTAGTCTCCTAGCTAGGGTTTTGGGATGAAACCCGGCCTAGGTAACCTATGTAATTGAGGATTGATTTTGATAAACGGATTGTGATTAAATTGATTATATGCGATTGCATGTTAATTCATTATAATAGGAGTAGCTAACCTAGAATCTTGAATTTGATTGCATGATATCCTTAATTTGAACAAGAGATTGTGAATTGAGTATTTCATTGTTGAATGTGGTTTGATTATGTATCGAGTAATGTTAAGTGCATGAGAAATCCAAGCTTAATATTTCCCGTTGTCTTCCTACCTCATGATATTGATCAGACATATAGTCTTTGCATATCCCGTTTGTCTCTGTGATTCCTTGTTGCGTAGTTACCAATGGTTTGGTGAATTCCCGTCTTCCCTAGTGTCTTAGTTTATCTGGTTTATCCCATCTTATTAGTAGTATTTTAGAACACCATTTTCCATTGATTTCGAACTAGCTTAGGTTTAAGATTGATTTGCAATTACTCTCGTTCCTCGTGGACCGAACCTTTATTTGCCATTGTACTTAGTTATAGGGTGTTCGTATAAGTATTGTTTGATTGAGAGTTAGATTGTAGCGACCGATTTAACCCTCGTCAAAATGGCGCCGTTGCCGGGGAACGGTGTTTTGTTGATTGCTTTTTGATTTCTTGAGTCTAGTTCGTCAAACAAAAATATAAAAAGATTTTTCTTTTTGGCTACACTTGTAGCCTTGCTATTTGATTGGTTTGGTTAGTGTGTATGCGCAGGTCTAAACAGGGAGAGTTAATACCCTTCGATCCTGAAATCGAAAGGAATTTGAAAAGCAATCGAAAATCCCGATCGAAATCATCAAACTCTCAAGGAAAGGAAACCGGCCTAAGCACACAACCAGTTCCAATGACAGAAAATCAGCCACCACCACGACCTCTTAAGGAGTTGGGAACTCCCGGGGCATATAGAGCTTCAAGTGGGATTGCTCCACCAACCACTCAAGCCAATGACTTCGAGATCCGGCATGCCATGATCACCCTTATCGAACAAAGACAGTTTAGCGGTGCCAAGAATGAGAGCCCTTTGGCTCATCTGAACGAGTTTGAGAAGTACTACAACACTATTAAAGTCAATGGGGTGACTTAGGAGTTCGTGAGATTAAAGCTTTTCCCATTTTCACTCATCGGGAGAGCCCTCGAATGGTTAGAGAAGGAGGTAAAACCAAATACTCTACACACTTGGGATGATGTCACGACAGCATTTTTGGGAAGATTCTATTCTCAAAAGAAGACGGCCTATGCTTCAAGGGTTTCGGCAAAGGAGTGGGGAGTCGATCTATGAAGCATGGGAAAGGTACAAGGAGTACCAGAGAGAGTGTCCGCATCACGGAATTCCAACATACCAGGTGCTACAGATATTCTATGGAGGATTAAGTCCTCAAGGGAAAACCAGTTTGGATGAGGGAGCAGGTGGCCCAATAATGAACAAAACTGAAGAGCAAGTCATAGATATTATCGAAGATGTGGTACGACACCACATGGATTGGCAAGACGGAGAGCGAGATGCTGTGAACAAGAGTGGAGGAGCGGTCTATTCAGTGGACCACCTCAATGCCATTAGCAACCTGACATCACAAATTACGAACCTCGGGAAGGAGATGTCAGTGATTAAAGCCAAGCTCGATTCCGTGCCATTGCAAGATCTTCCCTCCCAATCTAAGGGGAGAGGTATGAATCCTAATCCTTCCGTTTCTAATATGCCTGTAGGATGTATTTTCTGTGAAAACTGTGGGTCTTATGATCATTATACTAATGCTTGTAATTTTGATCCCTCATATGATCCTAATAATAATGATGGTAATAGATATAATAATGAACAGGTGAATGCTATGTCTTATGATAACGGACCTAGGAATGACAATAATAAATATCTGCAACCTAATCAAAGAGGGAACAATTATAATCAGGGAGGTAATGATTTTGATTATCAAAACCAGTGGGGAAATAGGGGTCAAAGGGACCAAAATTCCCAAGGACCCTATAATCAACATGGTGGTTTTGGAAATCAAAACCAATACCAACAGGGTAATCAAATGAATCATAATTCCCAAGGGCAATTCAATCAAGGGGGAAATGGCATTAATAACAGGGGAAACTGGAATAATAATAAGGGGTACTCTAATCAAAATCCCCAACAATCTAATGTACGTTGTTCCCGAGCTACAAATGATAATTATTATGCTCAAGGACCACCACAGAGATCTAGCTTGGAGGAAATGATGGAGTCCCAGGCCAAAAAGTTCAACACTTTTATGTCCACCACTGATAAAAAGTTTAGTGAAGTGATGACACATAATAAGATGCTTGAAACCCAGATTTCTCAGTTGGCTAGTGCTATAAAAGATAGGGTTGGAGTTTCAAAACTACCGCCTCAAGGTATTGACCCTAAAAATTCTGTGAATGCTATCACCACTAGGAGTGGAAAGACTTAATAGGGATCGATAATGTAATACCACCAAAGAGTTAACCTGTGACTCCACCTATCACTGATAATGTTGTAGAAAGTGAGGATGAGAGGACCAGAGAAAAAGATAAAATTATTGAGGTCCCAAAGGAACATATGGGAGCACAAACCAATGAACCCGACCTATTACATAGACTCCCCTACCCCCAAAAATATGTGAGACATAAGCTAGATGCCCAGTTCGGGAAGTTTTTAGAGACTTTGAGAGAAGTCCACCTTTCTATACCATTCACTGATGCTATTAAGCAAATGCCTAACTATGCTAGGTTTTTAAAAGATATATTGAGTGGTAGAAGAAACTGTGAAGGGGTAGAAACTGCTAACCTCACTGAACACTGTAGTGCTATAATAATGAACAAAATGCCTCCTAAGTTAGGAGATCCGAGTAGCTTTTCAATCCCTTGTGCTATAAACAAAATGAATATTGATAATGCTTTGTGTGATCTTGGAGCTAGTGTTAGTCTCATGCCATATTCTGTTTATCAACGATTAAATATAGGAGAACTTCTTCCCACTAACATATCCCTTCAATTAGCCGATCGATCGATCAAATTTCCAAAGGGTAAGGTGAAAGATGTTCCCCTAAGGGTGGGGAAGTTTGTCATACCTGTTGACTTTGTGGTCCTAGATATGGATGAGGATGTTCATATACCTATAATTCTAGGACGTCCTTTCCTAGCTACTTCGGGTGCCCTTATTGATGTAAAGGGTGCCAAGATTTCATTGAAAGTAGGAAAGGAGGTTTTAGATTTTGATTTAAATAAAACTATGAAATATCCTTGTTCTAATTCTGATAATTGCATGATGGTTGACACTGTTGATTCCATTGTCTCTGATATGCGTACAGAATTATTCTATACTAATCATGATTTTGAGTTGAATGAGAACAAGGAAAACAGGGACATGGAGGAGCAATTTCTAGATGCATTAGATGTGGCCACTACAAAGGAGGCAAATGAAGCACCAAAGGTAAAGCTTAAACCCCTTCCAACACATCAAGGAAGGGTTTCCCCTGTGTTTGTAGTACCTAAGAAAGGGGCGGTGACTATTGTCAAGAATAAAAATGGTGAGCTTATCTCCACTGCAATGGCAAGTATTGATTATGGGTAACTTGTAATCCATGTGTTGCGTCAAGCTAATGACTTTAAAGAAGCGCTTCCGGGAGGCAACCCGAGACCCAGTCAATGAGGTACTTTTCTCTTTCCCTTTTTGCCTTCTAGGTAGTCTCTCGATGCCTGACATTGAGGACAATGTCTATACTAGCTTGGGGGGGTGAATGGTTTTCTTGTTGATTTTCCCTTGTTTTTCTTCATATTCCTATAAAAAAATAAAAAAACGAGTTTTTTTTTGGTTTCGTTTTGGTTTGTTAATATCTAACCTATGCAGATATGAAGACTCATGGAGGTAGCATTAGGAGCTTCGCCGCATCTCATGTTGTCTTAGTGTGTTTTCAAGAAGCATCTGGTGAAATCTTTCCCTTTTTCCTTTAGTTTTTTGTTTTTGTGTGCTTAGGATAGTTTAGTTTAGGAAGAAGTTGAATGGTTCGAGGATGTTTAATCGGTTCTAAAGAACCTGGGATCATTGATGTTGATATCAATTGATCACTTGTTTGTCGATTGGGATTATTATGTGATTTTCATGCCTCTTTATGAGCCATTTAGCTTGTTTAGATTACTTAGTTGTTTATATATGTGTGCAATATAGGAAAAGCTTCTGTTATGAGAATGTGTAGTATAATTTATATGATTTGCCTCATAGTCTTTTCCTATATTTTTGGATCGTGATAAACTTGTCTAATTGCATAAACTTTTGGAATAATGCTCATATTTGGATTCGAAACGTGAATGAATGTGTGTGGAATATCTATTTCTACTTAAGCAAGTGATGAATACACAGTTTGAGTCTATTGTTGATCAATGTAGACGAGTCTAGGCGAAGGTAGTTGGTTAGAACACTTTTGTCATGTGAAACTCTATGCCTTTGGGCTGTGGTAAGATGGAGTCGCTTCCCATTTGTGGATTTGATCCCCTTAATTGGTAGTTGCTTTGTTTTTGAATCCCGTGAGGTTTTATTGTTCTAGCCTTCATCATTCTTCTTGAGTGGCATATTTGGATCCTTGATTACGCATGTTTCGATCTTTGTGTTGACTTGTAGCTCCCAAGACCGACTTGACACTTTTAAGGGAGGAAGAGGGCACCTTTTTCATTTTTCTTATTCTTGTTCCTTTTGTTTTGTTACAAATTAATTTTCTTTTTACATCATCTTACTTGCTAACCATGTTGAGCCTCTAATTCCATTCTTGGTTACCCATGTTACAAACCCGATGGCCGATGTTTTACCAACCCTTAGTTGTGAAGCGTTTACCTCGCAAGGTTTGTTTGAGCTTATTGTGTATAAATCAAGAATAATGATCGATAGTTGGTTTGAGCAAGTTTGAAAGTGATCTTAATTGTAAAGATGTAATATGAAAATTTGTTTTTGAAAAAAAAGAAGAAAAAAAAAGAAAAGAAAATCAAAATAAAAAAAAAGGAGAAAAGCCGTCCGAATTGTGAAAAAGGCGAAGACATATGAATAAAAGCTTTGAAGTTTGAAAAAGGTGATTTGAGTGTGTATAACATAGAGAGTTTGGGATGTGTAAAAGTGTGATCAATGTTTATTGTGGAATGTGAATTGCATCTTTTGAGCTTTGTTTTTGAGAATCGTGATTCTTGCGCTTTATTTAGGATTTAACTCCACTTTTTAAATTGTTTTCACCACCTTACCCATTGCCAATACATTACAACCTTGTAAGACCCTTAGACTTTAGAGGTGTTCGGTTTTCAAACGGTGGAGGGAGATACCTTTTAACCCTATGGAAAGATTATGCGTAATCAAGATGTCGGGATACCTTTGTTATTTCCTCAAAATATCACTTTTTCTGGTTCCTTCGAGGGATCACGAGGGGCCAATTAGGGTGGTGATTTGAAGCAAAAGGGGAGGACGTGGCCGGCTTGGTTGGGTTTAGAGGGAAGCATGACTTATTTGTTCTCTATGCTTGGTTTAGGTTTTGTTTGCATTTTGATCAACGATACCTTGGATTGTGTGTCTCGTTGCTTGTTTGAGTGAGTTTTCATTCCGTGCATGGTTGTTCTAAGTAGGATCCATTGACTTCATTCCATGCTAAATTGGATTTATATGTAATGGCAATAGTTTATTTGATCCTTTGTGTGTGTGTATCCCTTAGTTTTGCTCGAGGACTAGCAAAAGTGTAGCTTGGGGGATTTTGACAAGCGCACATTAGGGCGCGCTTTAAGGCATATAAATGGGTGATTTTGGATGTATTTAGGCCCGTTTTGGTCGTTTATTGCCTTGTTACACTCGTTTCCTTCATATTACGTGCTTCACGGGTTTCTGTCTGTTTTTGATGTGTTAACAGGTATAGCTGACCAAGTTATGTTGAGTCCCGAACCATTGGTGCGTAATCAGGCTATTATCGATCCTAGTCCACCAAGCTAAGGCTTTTCTGCGGTTCTCAAGGCCTTGAAAGGTAAGTTAAGTAGCAGGCAAGGCAGAAAAGTTCACAAATATGACACCTGTTCACTATGTTGCTCATAACTTTCGGTATACAAATGATATTGGAGTGATTCTAATTGCATTGGAAAGTAGACTTGAAGAGCTTTCCAACGATATATTGCACGCCTCAAACGGAGCTCTAGATAAAAGGTTGTGACTATTTTAAGAAGACCAAAGTGCCTGCAACCTTCCTGCCTATGCTTGCACGGTCGTGCCAGGCATTAGCACGGCCGTGCCACATTCAGCACGGCCGTGCCATTTTCAGCACGGCCGTGCCATTTTCTAGATTCAGCACGGCCGTGCCAGGCATTAGCACGACCGTGCCAGGCATTAGCACGGCCGTGCCAAATTCAGCACGACCGTGCTAAAATTGAATATATTGCGGATCAGCTACTGCCATGCTTGCACGGCCATGCCACTTCTAGCACGGTCGTGCTGATTTACGAAGGGCAGCCTGCGCAATTTCTTACTAAATTAAAACTTATATATATATATATATATATAACCCTATTGTGAGGGTTAAGGGGAGAGAGATTTAGAGACAGTTTTAGAGATAGTTTTTGAGAGCCTTTGTAGAGAGTTATTGGAGAACGTTCTTAGTATTAGAGATTCATTAGTTTTCTTAGAGATTATTCTAGCGATTTTAGTTTTCTTGGATTGATTTGAAGCAAGATTTGTGAAGATTCTTTGTATTATTCATTGACGACGAATATCAAAGTTCTGAACTTTTCCATTGATTCGCATCAATACAATTGGTATTATTCATTCTTGTTTATTAATCAAGCTTTATTATTCCTTAATCAAAATTCATGTTTATATCTATTATGCTTTTGGAATTCATTATTGCTTTGATTATGAATATGTGTGAGTAGTCTCCTAGCTAGGGTTTCGGGATGAAACCTGGCCTAGGTAACTTATGTAATTGAGGATTGATTTTGATAAACGGATTGTGATTAAATTGATTATATGCGATTGCATGTTAATTCATTATAATAGGAGTAGCTAACCTAGAATCTTGAATTTGATTGCATGATATCCTTAATTTGAACAAGAGATTGTGAATTGAGTATTTCATTGTTGAATGTGTTTTGATTATGTATCGAGTAATGTTAAGTGCATGAGAAATCCAAGCTTAATATTTCCCGTTGTCTTCCTACCTCATGATATTGATCAGACATATAGTCTTTGCATATCCCGTTTGTCTCTGTGATTCCTTGTTGCGTAGTTACCAATGGTTTGGTGAATTCCCGTCTTCCCTAGTGTCTTAGTTTATCTGGTTTATCCCATCTTATTAGTAGTATTTTAGAACACCATTTTCCATTGATTTCGAACTAGCTTAGGTTTAAGATTGATATGCAATTACTCTCGTTCCTCGTGGACCGAACCTTTATTTGCCATTGTACTTGGTTATAGGGTGTTCGTATAAGTATTGTTTGATTGAGAGTTAGATTGTAGCGACCAATTTAACCCTCGTCAAAATGGCGCTGTTGCCGGGGAACGGTGTTTGTTGATTGCTTTTTGATTTCTTGAGTCTAGTTCTTCAAAAAAAAATATAAAAAGATTTTTCTTTTTGGTTACACTTGTAGCCTTGCTATTTTATTGGTTTGGTTAGTGTGTATGCGCAGGTCTAAACAGGGAGAGTTAATACCCTTCGATCCTGAAATCGAAAGGACTTTGAAAAGCAATCGAAAATCCCGATCGAAATCATCAAACTCTCAAGGAAAGGAAACCGGCCTAAGCACACAACCAGTTCCAATGACAGAAAATCAGCCACCACCACGACCTCTTAAGGAGTTGGGAACTCCCGGGGCATATAGAGCTTCAAGTGGGATTGCTCCACCCACCACTCAAGCCAATGACTTCGAGATCCGGCCGGCCATGATCACCCTTATCGAACGAAGACAGTTTAGCGGTGCCAAGAATGAGAGCCCTTTGGCTCATCTGAACGAGTTTGAGAAGTACTACAACACTATTAAAGTCAATGGGGTGACTTAGGAGTTCGTGAGATTAAAGCTTTTCCCATTTTCACTCATCGGGAGAGCCCTCCAATGGTTAGAGAAGGAGGTAAAACAAAATACTCTACACACTTGGGATGATGTCACGACATCATTTTTGGGAAGATTCTATTCTCAAAAGAAGACGGCCGATGCTTCAAGGGTTTCGGCAAAGGAGTGGGGAGTCGATCTATGAAGCATGGGAAAGGTACAAGGAGTACCAGAGAGAGTGTCCGCATCACGGAATTCCAACATACCAGGTGCTACAGATATTCTATGGAGGATTAAGTCCTCAAGGGAAAACCAGTTTGGATGCGGGAGCAGGTGGCCCAATAATGAACAAAACTGAAGAGCAAGTCATAGATATTATCGAAGATGTGGTACGACAGCACATGGATTCGCAAGACGACGAGCGAGATGCTGTGAACAAGAGTGGAGGAGCGGTCTATTCAGTGGACCACCTCAATGCCATTAGCAACCTGACATCACAAATTACGAACCTCGGGAAGGAGATGTTAGTGATTAAAGCCAAGCTCGATTCCGTGCCATTGCAAGATCTTCCCTCCCAATCAAAGGGGAGAGGTATGAATCCTAATCCTTCCGTTTCTAATATGCATGTAGGATGTATTTTCTGTGAAAACTGTGGGTCTTATGATCATTATACTAATGCTTGTAATTTTGATCTCTCATATGATCCTAATAATAATGATAGTAATAGATATAATAATGAACAGGTGAATGCTATGTCTTATGATAACGGACCTAGGAATGACAATAATAAATATCTGCCACCTAATCAAAGAGGGAACAATTATAATTAGGGAGGTAATGATTTTGATTATCAAAACCAGTGGGGAAATAAGGGCCAAAGGGACCAAAATTCCCAAGGACCCTATAATCAACATGGTGGTTTTTGAAATCAAAACAAATACCAACAGGGTAATCAAACGAATCATAATTCCCAAGGGCAATTCAATCAAGGGGGAAACGACATTAATAACAGGGGAAACTGGAATAATAATAAGGGGTACTCTAATCAAAATCCCCAACAATCTAATGTGCGTTGTTCCCGAGCTACAAATGATAATTATTATGCTCAAGGACCACCACAGAGATCTAGCTTGGAGGAAATGATGGAGTCCCAGGCCAAAAAGTTCAACACTTTTATGTCCACCACTGATAAAAAGTTTAGTGAAGTGATGACACATAATAAGATGCTTGAAACCCAGATTTCTCAGTTGGCTAGTGCTATAAAAGATAGGGTTGGAGTTTCAAAACTACCGCCTCAAGGTATTGACCCTAAAAATTCTGTGAATGCTATCACCACTAGGAGTGGAAAGACTTAATAGGGATCGATAATGTAATACCACCAAAGAGTCAACCTGTGACTCCACCTATCACTGATAATGTTGTAGAAAGTGAGGATGAGAGGACCAGAGAAAAAGATAAAATTATTGAGGTCCCAAAGGAACATATGGGAGCACAAACCAATGAACCCGACCTATTACATAGACTCCCCTACCCCCAAAAATATGTGAGACATAAGCTAGACGCCAATTCGGGAAGTTTTTAGAGACTTTGAGAGAAGTCCACCTTTCTATACCATTCACTGATGCTATTAAGAAAATGCCTAACTATGCTAGGTTTTTAAAAGATATATTGAGTGGTAGAAGAAACTGTGAAGGGGTAGAAACTGTTAACCTCACTAAACACTGTAGTGCTATAATAATGAACAAAATGCCTCCTAAGTTAGGAGATCCGGGTAGCTTTTCAATCCCTTGTGCTATAAACAAAATGAATATTGATAATGCTTTGTGTGATCTTGGAGCTAGTGTTAGTCTCATGCCATATTCTGTTTATCAACGATTAAATATAGGAGAACTTCTTCCCACTAACATATCCCTTCAATTAGCCGATCGATCGATCAAATTTCCAAAGGGTAAGGTGAAAGATGTTCCCCTAAGGGTGGGGAAGTTTGTCATACCTGTTGACTTTGTGGTCCTAGATATGGATGAGGATGTTCATATACCTATAATTCTAGGACGTCCTTTCCTAGCTACTTCGGGTGCCCTTATTGATGTAAAGGGTGCCAAGATTTCATTGAAAGTAGGAAAGGAGGTTTTAGATTTTGATTTAAATAAAACTATGAAATATCCTTGTTCTAATTCTGATAATTGCATGATGGTTGACACTGTTGATTCCATTGTCTCTGATATGCGTAAAGAATTATTCTATACTAATCATGATTTTGAGTTGAATGAGAACAAGGAAAACAGGGACATGGAGGAGCAATTTCTAGATGCATTAGATGTGGCCACTGCAAAGGAGGCAAAAGAAGCACCAAAGATAAAGCTTAAACCCCTTCCAACACATTAAGGAAGGGTTTCCCCTGTGTTTGTAGTACCTAAGAAAGGGGCGGTGACTATTGTCAAGAATAAAAATGGTGAGCTTATCTCCACTGCAATGGAAAGTATTGATTATGGGTAACCTGTAATCCATGTGTTGCGTCAAGCTAATGACGTTAAAGAAGCGCTTCCGGGAGGCAACCCGAGACCCAGTCAATGAGGTACTTTTCTCTTTCCCTTTTTGCCTTCTAGGTAGTCTCTCGATGCCTGACATTGAGGACAATGTCTATACTAGCTTGGGGGGGGGGGGAGGGTGAATGGTTTCCTTGTTGATTTTCCCTTGTTTTTCTTCATATTCCTATAAAAAAATAAAAAAAAACGAGTTTCTTTTGGTTTCATTTTGGTTTGTTTCTATCTAACCTATGCAGATATGAAGACTCATGGAGGTAGCATTTGGAGCTTCGCCGCATCTCATGTTGTCTTAGTGTGTTTTCAAGAAGCATCTGGTGAAATCTTTCCCTTTTTCCTTTAGTTTTTTGTTTTTGTGTGCTTAGGATAGTTTAGTTTAGGAAGAAGTTGAATGGTTCGAGGATGTTTAATCGGTTCTAAAGAACCTGGGATCATTGATGTTGATATCAATTGATCACTTGTTTGTCGATTGGGATTATTATGTGATTTTCATGCCTCTTTATGAGCCATTTAGCTTGTTTAGATTACTTAGTTGTTTATATATGTGTGCAATATAGGAAAAGCTTCTGTTATGAGAATGTGTAGTCTAGTTTATATGATTTGCCTCATAGTCTTTTCCTTTATTTTTGGATCGTGATAAACTTGTCTAATTGCATAAACTTTTGGAATAATGCTCATATTTGGATTCGAAACGTGAATGAATGTGTGTGGAATATCTATTTCTACTTAAGCAAGTGATGAATACACAGTTTGAGTCTATTGTTGATCAATGTAGACGAGTCTAGGCGAAGGTAGTTGGTTAGAACACTTTTGTCATGTGAAACTCTATGCCTTTGGGCTGTGGTAAGATGGAGTCGCTTCCCATTTGTGGATTTGATCCCCTTAATTGGTAGTTGCTTTGTTTTTGAATCCCGTGAGGTTTTATTGTTCTAGCCTTCATCATTCTTCTTGAGTGGCATATTTGGATCCTTGATTACGCATGTTTCGATCTTTGTGTTGACTTGTAGCTCCCGAGACCGACTTGACACTTTTAAGGGAGGAAGAGGGCACCTTTTTCATTTTTCTTATTCTTGTTCCTTTTGTTTTGTTACAAATTAATTTTCTTTTTACATCATCTTACTTGCTAACCATGTTGAGCCTCTAATTCCATTCTTGGTTACCCATGTTACAAACCCGATGACCGATGTTTTACCAACCCTTAGTTGTGAAGCGTTTACCTCGCAAGGTTTGTTTGAGCTTATTGTGTATAAATCAAGAATAATGATCGATAGTTGGTTTGAGCAAGTTTGAAAGTGAGCTTAATTGTAAAGATGTAATATGAAAATTTGTTTTTGAAAAAAAAAGAAGAAAAAAAAAGAAAAGAAAATCAAAATAAAAAAAAAAGGAGAAAAGCCGTCCGAATTGTGAAAAAGGCGAAGACATATGAATAAAAGCTTTGAAGTTTGAAAAAGGTGATTTGAGTGTGTATAACATAGAGAGTTTGGGAAGTGTAAAAGTGTGATCAATATTTATTGTGGAATGTGAATTGCATCTCTTGAGCTTTGTTTTTGAGAATCGTGATTCTTGCGCTTCATTTAGGATTTAACTCCACTTTTTAAATTGTTTTCACCACCTTACCCATTGCCAATACATTACAACCTTGTAAGACCCTTAGACTTTAGAGGTGTTCGGTTTTCAAACGGTGGAGGGAGATACCTTTTAACCCTATGGAAAGATTATGCGTAATCAAGATGTCGGGATACCTTTGTTATTTCCTCAAAATATCACTTTTTCTGGTTCCTTCGAGGGATCACGAGGGGCCAATTAGGGTGGTGATTTGAAGCAAAAGGGGAGGACGTGGCCGGCTTGGTTGGGTTTAGAGGGAAGCATGACTTATTTGTTCTCTATGCTTGGTTTAGGTTTTGTTTGCATTTTGATCAACGATACCTTGGATTGTGTGTCTCGTTGCTTGTTTGAGTGAGTTTTCATTCCGTGCATGGTTGTTCTAAGTAGGATCCATTGACTTCATTCCATGCTAAATTGGATTTATATGTAATGGCAATAGTTTATTTGATCCTTTGTGTGTGTGTATCCCTTAGTTTTGCTCGAGGACTAGCAAAAGTGTAGCTTGGGGGATTTTGACAAGCGCACATTAGGGCGCGCTTTAAGGCATATAAATGGGTGATTTTGGATGTATTTAGGCCCGTTTTGGTCGTTTATTGCCTTGTTACACTCGTTTCCTTCATATTACGTGCTTCACGGGTTTCGGTCTGTTTTTGGTGTGTTAACAGGTATTGCTGACCAAGTTATGTTGAGTCCCGAACCATTGGTGCGTAATCAGGCTATTATCGATCCTAGTCCACCAAGCTAAGGCTTTTCTGCGGTTCTCAAGGCCTTGAAAGGCAAGTTAAGTAGCAGGCAAGGCAGAACAGTTCACAAATATGACACCTGTTCACTATGTTGCTCATAACTTTCGGTATACAAATGATATTGGAGTGATTTTAATTGCATTGGAAAGTAGACCTGAAGAGCTTTCCAACGATATATTGCACGCCTCAAACGGAGCTCTAGATAAAAGGTTGTGACTATTTTAAGAAGACCAAAGTGCCTGCAACCTTCCTGCCTATGCTTGCACGGTCGTGCCAGGCATTAGCACGGCCGTGCCACATTCAGCACGGCCGTGCCATTTTCCAGATTCAGCACGGCCGTGCCAGGCATTAGCACGGCCGTGCCAGGCATTAGCACGGCCGTGCCAGGCATTAGCACAGCCGTACAAAATTCAGCACGGCCGTGCCAAAATTGAATATATTGCGGATCAGCTACTGCCATGCTTGCACGACCGTGCCACTTCTAGCACGGTCGTGCTGATTTACGAAGGGCAGCCTGCGCAATTGCTTTTTAAATTAAAACATATATATATATAACCCTATTGTGAGGGTTAAGGGGAGAGAGATTTAGAGACAGTTTTAGAGATAGTTTTTGAGAGCCTTTGTAGAGAGTTATTGGAGAACGTTCTTAGTATTAGAGATTCATTAGTTTTATTAGAGATTATTCTAGAGATTTTAGTTTTCTTGGATTGATTTGAAGCAAGATTTGTGAAGATTCTTTGTAATATTCATTGACGACGGATATCAAAGTTCTGAACTTTTCCATTGATTCGCATCAATACAATTGGTATTATTCATTCTTGTTTATTAATCAAGCTTTATTATTCCTTAATCAGAATTCATGTTTATATCTATTATGCTTTTGGAATTCATTATTGCTTTGATTATGAATATGTGTGAGTAGTCTCCTAGCTAGGGTTTTGGGATGAAACCCGGCCTAGGTAACCTATGTAATTGAGGATTGATTTTGATAAACGGATTGTGATTAAATTGATTATATGCGATTGCATGTTAATTCATTATAATAGGAGTAGCTAACCTAGAATCTTGAATTTGATTGCATGATATCCTTAATTTGAACAAGAGATTGTGAATTGAGTATTTCATTGTTGAATGTGGTTTGATTATGTATCGAGTAATGTTAAGTGCATGAGAAATCCAAGCTTAATATTTCCCGTTGTCTTCCTACCTCATGATATTGATCAGACATATAGTCTTTGCATATCCCGTTTGTCTTTGTGATTCCTTGTCGCGTAGTTACCAATGGTTTGGTGAATTCCCGTCTTCCCTAGTGTCTTAGTTTATCTGGTTTATCCCATCTTATTAGTAGTATTTTAGAACACCATTTTCCATTGATTTCGAACTAGCTTAGGTTTAAGATTGATTTGCAATTACTCTCGTTCCTCGTGGACCGAACCTTTATTTGCCATTGTACTTGGTTATAGGGTGTTCGTATAAGTATTGTTTGATTGAGAGTTAGATTGTAGCGACCGATTTAACCCTCGTCAAGTACGAAGCTCAAGTTCGACCAGAAGATGACAAGACTTCCCATAAATCAAGCGGTAAAGAGTAGTGCCAATAGGAGTATTAAAAGCCGTTCTATATGCCCATAAGGCATCATCTAGCTTATCCGACCAATCCTTTTTATTTCTTGCTACCGTCTTCTCAAGAATCAATTTGATTTGACGGTTAGACACTTTGATTTCTCAATTTGATTTGACGGTTAGACACTAGTTTGAGGGTGATAGGGGAGCCCGAAACGCAGATCAACTCCATGTTTCTTCAACATCTTGCGGAAGTCGCTATGCACAAAATAAGATCCATTATCAATAATAATTTCCTTTAGGATGTCAAACCATGGGAAGATTATCTTCTTGAACATCTTCATTGCTACCTTATGGTAATTTGTAGGTGAGGCAATAGCTTCTACCCATTTTGACACATAATCGACGGCAACAAAGTTGTACTGATTCCCATATGAATTAGGATAAGGACCCATGATGCGCTAACAATCATGGGGTAAGTAGAATTTGGGCCAAAGGAATTCACACCTTAGGTGAAATCGTAAAGGTTTGAGCTCTACCATAGGAACACCTTTACTTTCCTTGATCGAAGCCGCTTGTAAAGCCTCTTGGCTTGAGATTTTCATGCAAATTTGCTCATCATTTACCTCAACGCTTCCATCTAACAAGTTCTCATACAAAGCCATGTCCTTGCTAGGAGCACCTATCTTTTCTTTGTTCAATAAAACACACTCAAGAGGATCATTAGTTGTGAGCAAGTGCTCATGCATTGAATGTACAAGATTATCTAAAATTTCAACTCTCATGCAATTCTCAAGAGATAAAGTAGGATATTTCATACTTTCATTCAAATCAAATTCAACTCCCTCATCTCCAATTTTAAGTGAAATCTTAGCACTTTTA
Organism: Chenopodium quinoa; assembly: GCF_001683475.1. Taxonomy (NCBI): domain Eukaryota; kingdom Viridiplantae; phylum Streptophyta; class Magnoliopsida; order Caryophyllales; family Amaranthaceae; genus Chenopodium; species Chenopodium quinoa. Next base: position 5,444,238 of record NW_018744301.1, on the reverse strand, counting down.
ACATCAATCAAAGCACCCGAAGTAGCAAGATATGGTCTACCAAGAATAATAGAAATTGTAGAATCCTCATCTATGTCAAGGACCACAAAATCTACCAGAATGATGAACTTTCCTACCCTTAAGGGAACATCCTCTACCTTGCCCCTTGGGATCCTAATTGATCTATCGGCTAATTGCAAGGTAATCTTGGTAGGTAAAAGTTCTCCCTTCTCTAGTCTTTGATATACCAAGTATGGCATGATGCTAACAATAGCTCCTAAATCACACAAGAAATTATCAATTTGCATTTTATAAATAGCACAAGGGATAGAAAAGTTTCTGGGATCCTTCAACTTGGGTGGGATTTTGTTCATTATGATTGCACTACAATTCTCGGTCAAGTTAACCGTTACCACCACATCACATGTTCTTTTTCCACTCAAAATTTCCATAAGGAACTTTGCATAATTTGGCATTTGTTCTATCACATCGGTAAAAGGAAGAGTAAGATGAAGTTGTCTAAGAATCTCTATAAATTTCCCAAATTGCTCGTCTAACTTATGCCTATTAAACTTTTGGGGGTAAGGGAACTTAGGTTTATATACTTCTCTTTCTCCCTCTTTCACCTTCTCAACTTGTTCCTTATTTTCATCCTCAACTAAAGTATTCTCATCTCCCTCATTCTCAATTTGGCCATTGCTAGGACTATCTTTAACATCACTCTTCTTAGAGATTTCACTTTTACGGACCCTAACACTTTTAGTCACAATAGCATTCATAGAGCTCTTAAGATCTAAGCTTGGTGAAGTCAAAGAAGAAAGATTTGTAAATTCCTTAAACTCATTATCCAATTGAGAAATTTGGGTCTCCAACCCCTTATGGCAAGTTAACATGTCATTGAATTTCTCATTGCTTAAGGTCATGTAGGTGTCCAACAATTTGGCTTGCTTCTCTATGACACCTTCCAAGAAACTCCTAGAGGAGAAGGATTGATCATATAAATTATCACTATGTTCTTGGGTATTCGGAATAAACCCAAGTGGGGCATCTCTTTGAACATTCACTTCGAAATTTCCCCTATTTGATTGTTCCAATTACCTCTACCTTGATTTTGGCCACTATCGTGATTATGGTTACCATAACCTTGGTTATAGTCCCCATATCCTTTGCCATAAATTTGACCATTATAACTATGGTTGTTATAACTACCACAATTCCCTTGGATTCCATGGTTTCTATAACCGCCATTTTGGTTATAATTATCATAGTTCATTTGGTTGTGATAATTCCTACTTCCAACATTCCTTTGAGCATCAAATCTAGGTCCAACATTTTTATTAGCAACTAAGTTCACATGTTCATTCTCACTCCCAACATATTCATTACAAGGAACATTAGGGCAAATAGAAGCATCATGGTCATTCATTCCACACAAATCACAAAATCAACATTCTCTAATCATGAAACAAGAATAAGTAAGAGAGTTAGAGGAAGAAGTACCTCTCCCCTTAATTTGGGAGGGAAGAATTGGTGCTTGTGAGGTCGCACTCTTAAGGTTATACTTGATAAAAACTACCTCCTTTCCTAAATCCGAATTTTGAGTCGACAAATTGTTGATAGCATTGAGTTGTTCCATTGAGCATCCCATTATACTACTCTTGTTTATCGACTCCTTATCACCATCTTGTCATTCCATATAGTTTCTAACTACATCCTTAATGATACTTACAACCACTACCTCAGTCTTATTCATGATTGGGCCTCTGGCTCCGGCATCTAGACTTGCTCTCCCTTGAGGACTCAAACCGCCATAAAAAATTTGAATTATTAGGTAAGTGGAGATCCCATGGTGAGGAAACTCACGTTGATACTCTTTGTATCTCTCCCATGCTTCATAAAGACTTTCAATAGACTTTTACTTGAAAACTTTAATTAAAGCTCTTGCCTCCGCTGTTTTCTATTGAGGGAAGAAACGGGAAAGGAATTCCTTGGTTAATTCATCCCAAGTTCTCAAAGAATTAGGCTTCACTTCCTTATCTAGCCACTCTTGAAATCTTCAAATTAGAGAAAAAGGAAATAGCTTAAGCCTTATGAATTCTTGAGCTACCCCGGTCACCTTAATTGTGTTGTAATATTTCTCGAATTCCTTAAGATGATTTAGGGGGCTTTCATTAACTCCTCCACTTTATTGCCTCCTTTCAATCAAAGTTATCATTGCCGGCTAGATTTCAAAGTCACTATCCGGAATCAACAATGGAGCAATCCCGCTCTCATACTTGTATGCACCTGGAGTACCCAATTCCTTCAATGCAACCCTTTAAGGTTCTCCCATGTTCTTTTTCACACACAATCTCAAATAAAATTATTAGTAGCACGGCTACAAATGTAGCCTAAATAAGAAAATCTTATTTGTATTTTTGCGAATAAGGTGAAATAGACTCAACAACAATAGCAATCATCTACGCCATTCCCCAGCAACGACGCCATTTTTTTTTATCTAAGGCAAGACTAGGTCGTTGAAAAATTATCTACCCTCGATCAAAACATCATTTGTAATATCTCAACACACCCCTATATTAAGCATAGAGTAAGTCGAGGGTCGTACCACAAGGAATGGGAGGTGAATGCTAAAGTCAAAGCTAAGCTATTTCGAAGCAATGAGGTGAAATGTGTCTATTCTACCAATCAAACAATCAAAACGAAAATAATATTTATCAAGCACTAGGGTATGGATCCACATAAACTCGTAATTAATTCAACTAATTGGGATTTGAGATGACTAAGTAAAGTGTTGCAAGGGAAAATAGATTAAGCAATCAAGAGAATACGGTAGGCTAATCTCCTAGAGGTCAAACTAGCGCCAACTATGAGAGACTCTAGCTAGGAAACTTGCAAACCTACTCAATCGTCAAATGTAAGCCACAAATTAATTTTCCGTATCAATGTGAACCTACAATGCAATCTAGTATGAGAAACTTAGGTTGATCACTCCAAAATTAAACACACACATGCACATAATCAAACAACTAATTTAATCACAACATCCACTCCATCAATTTCCCCCAATTAGCATATCAATTACTCATATATGCTTCACCATTTCCCTAGCTAGAAAACTACTCACAATTCATGGAAATATTATCAAAACTAAACTAAGCAACAAATTCATCATCATCATATTAATAAAAAAATATACCAATTGAAAAATCAATCAACTTGAACAATTAACCAAGAAAATTTAATTAAAACTAAGATTGCATCAAAGTAAAGAAATCCTTACAAACTTGCTTTAATTCAATGGAGAAAAACACTTGGAATCATCAATCTTCAATCATCAATCAAGAACATCTCTCTCTAAAAACTAGAGTTTCTCTCTCTAAAAATCTAACCTAATTCTATTCTAATTTTTGAAAAATTGAACTCTCTCCAAAAATAGAAGGAAAATCTATATATAGTAAAACTAATTAAGAGTAATTAGTTAGATCGTCCCCAAATAAACCCGAACAGGCGCGACCAACTATAAGTGAGAACGCTACCGCGCAAATCTGGGTACGGAACTGAGACCTGAACAGGCGCGCCCGCGCCCAAGAGATGCGCGCCCGCACCACCAGGCTATGCGGCCGCACCAAATCTGCGCGCGCCCGCGCCTTGGAGAAAGGCAGCCTTCTTCCTTATTATTTAGATGCTCCTCGTTTGTTCCACTTAATGCTCTTGATAAACGTGGGACATTGCAGTTTATAAACTCCATGTTTGCGGGTTCAACACAAGAAATCATGCCCCCCACGGCTTGAATGCACAGCTCAAGGACTTTAGGAACTTGCACTTCTTCATGCTTGAGCTTAAAATGGAGAACACTAGACATCCTAATTAATGCCAAACTTGGGAAGAGTCTTCGGAAAACTTGGATACCGACCTTAACCTTAAAAATAAAGGAAAACAAGCAAATAAAAGAGAAAATAACAAATTAAACCAAGAAATGCATAAAGAAAGGAATCAAATAATTAAAATGCAAACTAAAAGAAATAAAGAGTAAAATTAAGGAAAATCTAAGTAAAAGAGCTATAGAATAGCATGAAATTCACCCTAAAAAGAAACAAATGAGTGCCATAAATGACACTCATCATCAACTGTGTCGCGGCAGTGTTTTTTTTTTAGGGTTTTTGTCTTTTTAGGGTTGTGTGTGTTCCCTCAACTTATTTTCTCTATAAATACCAAATCATTCTCTTTTCCTCTCTTCTACACACAAAAAAATCACTCACTCTCTCTCTCATATTCTAAGCCTTAAACCTATCCTCCTAATTACACCAATCTTCCCTTAAGCACTCCAAGGAGTTTATAAACCAAGGTGTGAAAGGTACAAATAACTGAGGGTTTGAACCCAATCAACTCTACATTAATTTCATTTATTTTCCATTTGATTTATATTTTTTTATTGAAGTTACTAAAAACTTATTCATGATGTAGCAATTTAAAGGAACACGCGGAATGTGAGTAATTAATTAGTTTAATTACTTATTTTATTTTAATAAAGCTAGTATCATGATTAGGTTATTTTATATTTTATTTGACGAACGTTATTATTGTTAAATTGCTTCCAATATTAATGTTTACTCTATTATTGTTATGATCACCATAGTACATGTTAAAGGGAATATGTAATTGAAAATCATGCCTAATAAGATAATTTGGACAATCGGTCTAGGTTCCTTTTCAATCCTGTTATTAATTCAAGTGATCACAAATATTTTGGAATTATGTGTTGCATTAATATTCAACCAATTTAGCCTAATAATAGTTTGAAGAAAATTGAATATTTTGTTTGTATACCTTTGAGATCGCAGGAATCACTTTTCACTATGACTCACTTTGTACCATCATCCCCAATCTTCCATGACTCCATGACTCACTTGTACCATCATCCCCAATCCTCCTTTTGTTGTTCCGAATCATATGGAGTTAGTAATCTCATGGATTATGAATGGGGTGTAACATTCACGGGTTAATCATTGTTGCCTATCGTTGTCACTAATTCGTTCTTGCCTTCTATGATCCGTGAACGGTTTACAAGTTCCTTAACAACTTGTTGGCGGCTCCCTACTTTCCTTGTACCTAATCGTATATGTCAATTACTACTTTCCTAAGAGTGTCAAGCATATTCACAACATGCTTCACGTAGGCGCACTTCGAACGACGCTTATAATTTGGCTACTCCACTGGGAGGATTCTTTGTTATTTATCGATTTGAGTGATCGATACTTAATTAAGATGAGTGGTTAAGACCTGAAAAATTCTTAAAAATATTCCTGTGATTAAATTGGCATTTTTACATATGCATAAACGTTTTAACGTCGTATTTTAGGTCTTTCCCATAGGAAAAATTGGATAACCTGGTCGTGAATGAAGAATATAGGGGCACTAGTCAGATTTCCTGACTGCCGCGCCACAAAAGTGCTTCTCGTGTCATGGCGCAAGGCACCGTGACGCTGTGTCCAGCACCGTGACACGATAGATTCTTTCGTGTCGTAGAAGTCCTAAAATCCTTGCAGTGGCTTTATTTCCCTTCTCACAGTCAGCTTCCTTTGATTTTCTCAAAAAAAAACGTGTGTGTTCTACATATGTCTTAGTCCCGGGGGATTTAAGCTCTATCAACCCAAAAACACTCATGGCAATAAGGGTTCATCCGATATTTTAAATTCCCCCAAACCATGTAGTCGAGTTCGATTTCATCATGAACTCGCGGAGCCGCCCGTTGGCATATACCTTGAAGGGAGGCTGCCTTGCTAACGCGTCCAAACTCTTGACCATGGTACCCTTTTGACACCAACTAAAACCTGACCATAGTGGAACATAGAACTGAACCTTAAGTTGCGAATTATTCTTTGCATTATTATACCTACGTGTCCTATGTGTATATATTTGATCGTTTTGATCATAACCTTAACGATCTTCCTTTGTGTATGGTGGATCATTTTGCGACTACAAATTGCTAATGGACCATACTCATTTAGTAATAAGCGCAAACTCTAAAATTGACAAAAGAACTGGTAAAATCACGTAAAAACCTAGAGTTGATTATCGTGCCACGACAAAAAACGCTGCGTCACGGTAATTAGTACCGTGTCACGGCGTTCTGTACCGTGCCACGGTGCATGTTTTCCATGTCACAACAGTTGCGCGGCGACACGGTGCCCAAGTTTAATCAAGTCAGCACCTATTTTGATCTTCCGTGCTAATTTAGTTCGCGTGTCGGACATTTTGGTTACAGTTCACATGTCTAGCCATTCAATAATACCACGAGTCTTATAACATCACTTAATCACTCACGAGTCAAGTATAGTTTCTTTATGTTCTGACTCGAGTCGTGCACCATGTTGTTTTTGATCGTATATTAGATTCATGTACACTTTTTTCTCATCATGATAAAAAAAAAAGCATGGAGTTTTTCTCACCTGTTTTCAAATGTCTATTGTTTCCCTTCCTTTCCTATGATGATCAGTGAGTTAAATAATTAAGTGAATTGTTTTATTTCACAGTTCTTTGTCAAGGAGTAGGGGTAGATTAATACGGTTCGAGTCATTACCGCAATAATCTCTTAAATCCAACAGGCGTTGAAAGAGAACTTCGCTACCTGCACATTACTTATCACCTTTCAATGGCTCCTAAGAAGGATATTGAGAACATTAACAGGTCCATCGAGAGATTGTCTACCATGATTCAAGCACTCACTACCAAAGTCAACACAGTAGAGCAAGAAAATCAAAACAATGACATTGTGGCTGTAATGGACAAGATCAAAGAGAAAATGAGTAAGATCTTTGAAGAAATCACCTATATGGAACAGCCTCCCACTCCTTTGGATGTGAAACACAGGATCCCTGAAAAGTTCTCCACTGCTGATAATCCAAAGTTCAAGCCTACTGACAATCGAATATTCCATTTGAAGGCATTATCTATAACCATGTCTCTTAAGGGATTTGACGTAACACTCTTCCCTACACTGTTCCCTCTCTCCTTAGAACATGCTTGCCAACAATGGTTTTATTCCCTAGATTCCAAGCGTAGTGCGACTTGGAAAGATGTCATCGAAAGTTTCATGAATCGTTACAAGTGTAACATTCAAATTAAATCTTCTTAACGTGAACTATCTATTCTCAAACAAAAAGAGAATGAAGGCTTCACCGCTTATCTGAACAGGTGGAGGGAAACAACTTCACTCTTAGTAGATCCTCCCAAAGAAAGAGAGATGGTTCGTCTCTTTATTTAAAATATGACTCACAAGTATAGAGAACATCTCAAATTTCTTCCACTGAACACTATTGAAGTTGTATACGACATCGGCATCAATATCGAGGATGAGCTAATAAAGACTGCTAGTAGTAACAATAATAACACTTGGAAAAACAAGAAGAACGACCACCCTTCTTCTTTGTCTTCTAAGCACGAAAATAATACCAACAATATAAGCCAAGTTGATGTCGATGAAATGTTATCTCTTGATGCTCCATTGCCCAAGAAAAGGAGAACTTACATTCCTTTAAGAATAACTTATAATGCGGCCTTTGATCGCCTTTACGGTCAAGGCTTGCTCACACCTATTGGGCCATTTTCAGAGCCAAAACCTGAAGAAAGAAGCGCTAAATGGAATCCCAATGCCCATTGCAAGTACTATCAAGGAAGGGGCAACAATACCGAGCAATGTTGGAATTTATAGGATGTCATTCAAGACTTGGTGGATGCAAACAAACTTCTTGTCCCTCAAGGCGGCAAGAAGTAATGAACACAAGGCGCACAGCAGATCGTTCGTGCAAGATTTGATGATTTCTTTTTCTTTTTTTTCTTTTTTTATCATTCATCTCCATTCCCCTATTCATTTCTAGCATAGGTTTTCCATTTCGAATTTCTATATGTTTCATGTGTTTCGTTCACCTTTTCCATTAATAAAATGAGCATATTTCCCTTACATCTCGATCATAGCATTTTTCATTCACTCATTCAAAAAAATTAAAAGAAATAAAAAAAAATTCAATTGCCGAACAGGACATAAGGTATACCAATGATTTGAGCTACCTTTGCAACCCATTCATTCCCCATTAACCACTCAATCACATATCCATTTTTTCATCAACCACCTTGAGCCTCATCTAACAATTGGCCTTGTTTATTCAACCTACATTCACTTAACCCTGGGATGGTAAGGTGTGCAATTTGTGTAACATTAATAAAGCAAATTAAGAAGGAAAAAAAATATCTAAAGGCAAGTGTTCGTATGTCTTCAATATGAATACGTCTCAAATTGCGTCTCTCATTGAATTCTTAGTACCGTGCCTGAAAAACACGAATACTAAGTGAGTGATGGACCCATGATATGAGACTGCCTACATTGAATCAAAAGAAAAAAATATATTCAAAACAAAAAATATATGAAAAATAAAACTTGCAAAGTCCAATACATAATTACATATCTTGGGGGGCTTTTCTCAGATTTTGAGCCTTTTACCCCTTTCTTCCTTAAACCATTAGCTTAACTACATTACAACCTTGGAAAAACCTCTTTGAGGCGTACATACAGTTGTGAAAATTTTGGTTAGAGCTACGTTCGGCCTGATTCCTAACGGATACGTAGGCAACCTTACATTGAGGTGCGGCCACAGTCATATGCATGATCGAGTCAAAGGATATCCAATGCTTCTCCCTATGACCCTATCCATCTAGAGCTAGACTTGGGGGCTTGAACTCACATAATTTAGCCTACCTAGCCTAAAGAGTCACCATTTGGACTCTTCTCACATATATTTCCCTCACCATAGCCTTTGCAGCCTCACCTAATATCACTTTCACACACTTCTTTCACACATACATAGCCATATCATATTTCCATTAGAAACCTTTTATCATGAAATCTTGTTTCCCTACTGCGCATGCTTCATCATCTTTCAAGACAACATTCATTCGAAGAAACGAAAATTTCACTAAATGCCCCTGAGTAATTTTTTATTCACCAAATACCCATTAAAACTTTTGAATTCACTAAATACTCCTAATTTTAAGAAAAATGTCACCAAATGCCCTTAATGACTAACGACGGTTAACACTATTAGTCATTAATGACTAATATGCCACATGCCGGCTCCATGACCTAAGTTTATTCATTTATCGTGTGACTTGATGTAATTTTCCTTAGCCTCATGCCTTAAGAACATGTATCATGCATACATTATTTTCAAGGCAAGAAATTCAATCCATACGATTCATTTTGTCTTGCTCAACGAGGAAATTCAAAACTTCTTCCCGTTTTCATATTTTTCTTTTTAGAGAAATTCAAAAAAAATTTCAAAATTTTCTCGTTGAGGAAGTTCGAAAATAAATGTTCAGTTTTCATGTCTTTCTTTTTCGGGAGAAAGTCGGTATCCTTCAATCTTCTCATGACGAAAATGACAATTTTTTTTTGCTTTTGCATTTTTGTGTTTGTGCACACAATCACCAATACACATATACACACAATCACAAGTCATACACATGTCATGTCATGTCTAGTCAAGCTTGGTCAAGTCATACACATGTCATGTCATGTCTAGTCAAGCTTGGTCATAGTGTATACGAGTCCCTTAGCAAATTTTATTTTTCAAGTCTCATCTACAACCCACGTTCAGGGATAAGCCAACCATCTAAAGTTAACATTCGAGGAAAAGCGAACCAATTACAGCCCACGTTCAGGGACAATCGAACCAACTACATCCCACGCCTGAGGATAAGCAGACCATCTACATCACATGTTCGGGGACAAGCAAACCATTTACAACCCACATTCAGGGAAAATCGAACCAACTACACCCCACGTTCGGGGACAATTCAACCACCATCATTTCATGGTGCAAGGTTCTTGATACATAGAGACTTTTAATCTTATTAGACAAGTTTTTCATCATGCATAGAAAATTATCAGACATTATCATCTCTTAAAGCGAAGAAGTCAGCGATTACATCGTATGTCAATTTTTCTCAAGCATGCAAAGTATCTCAACCGGTGGGTTTCTTTCATCAAGCATAAAAAAATTGTCAGTCATTGTCATCTCTCAAAGCAAAGAAGTCAACGATTACATTATATGTCAATTTTCCTCAAGCATAAATAGTATCTCAATCGGTGGGTTTCTTCAAGCATAGATAACCATCAATTCATACGTCGACTTTCCTCAAGCATGGAAAATACCATCCAGTAGATTTCTTCAAGCGTAGAAAGCTACCAAACTCATCAGTCGACTTTCCTCAAGCATGGTAAGTATCTCAATATTACGTCATCCGGTGGATTCCTTAAAGCATAGGTAGCTACCAAAATCATTTGTCACCGATACACTGGTGTCACATAAGCAATGTATCATTTGATTCTTTTATCTGTGGAATGAACATTTTTCAGCAGGTATCGGCGTATAAAGAGTGATTTTGAATCGCAAAATGTCTTAAATCATTCTCCATACTTATCAACTACTTTGACTATTGTAGGGAATATTTCAAGCGTTAACCCCTAGCTTGAACCCTACTGTGATCATAGACTAAAGTCCGAAGGGAAAGAAGATAGAGCAAAAGAGTCGCCAACAAGTTTTTTAAGGAACTTGTAAACCGTTCACGAGGTGAAGGTTACACCCTTAACGATCCAAGAGATCGTCAACTCCATAAGGTCTTGAACCAAATAGGGTTTGGGGATGAAGGTACAAATCCAACCTAAAGAGATTGAACCTGCCCTAATAATAGGCCTCTACTTTATTCTGATCGTATTCATGTGCGCTTTTTTGACTAACATACAATCAATAGGTTTAACCCTAAACTTGTTTATCTATGTTGGTTGAATTTAATGCGGAAATAAACTATTATTGGCGATCACTTGAATTATAATCATAATTAACCCTAAACAAGAATGTTAATTATCTTATTAAGCGTGATTACAAGTACAAATTCCCTTTAATCATGCGTAAAAGGTGTGATCAAGCAATAAATAATAAATAAATATAATCGAGCAACATAATAAAAAATAATAATAATCATGAATCATGTTAAAGCAAAGTATTAATAGCAAGATCCTAGGCATGATACTAACAAGATGAATAACTAACCCTAGCATGTCACTAAGCATATAAAAATCAAAGCTTTAATCCTAACATGATACTAATAATCATAAATATTAGGAAGAAAATAAGAGGCATTGTTTAGGATAATTTTACCCCGCCACGTGGTCCAATCAGAGGATGACATGTGTCAGCCCCAGGGTGGCCCAAGGTGGGCCTATCCCTGCTTGACACATGTCAATCAAGAAACCTCGGAGAAATGGCGGCCTTCAGGCCCAAATCCTGAGAAAGCCGCAATGCGGCGCAGCCCACCAATGATTAGGGTTGAGTGAACTAATCAGGGGCAGACATCCCGAGGACCTTATAAATAGGGAGATTCCCCTCTTTTGGAGGGCACGTTTTACCATTTATTACAAACTGTCCCTGTGATACAGACATCTGAGCTTGGAATCCGAGCAGATATCCACCTAAATTTTCGCACCTTTTTCTCGCCCTTCAAGTTACTAACTTGTTCGTCGGAGGTGGAGCACCACCCAAGCGGTGTCCCCGTTTGTTTTGCAGGTACAGCTCACGCCGGATAAGTTTTCTTGTTGTAACTCTTCCGAGGGACAAAAACACCCAAAACATTTGGCGCCGTCTGTGGGGAGAGTACCTCAAAAATGGTTCAAGAGTTTGTACCTCCTCCTAACCGTCTGGGCGATGACCAAGAAGTCTTTACAGACCAGGAGGATGAAGATCCTCAGGACAAAACCTTTACAGCCGATGATGGCTCTCTCAGAACCAAGCGCATCCGGCCCAGAGACACTCTGAAGCGGGGTGCCTCCCAGGCGGGTGCAAATCCATACCGCAGCTGGTTCAACACCTGTCACCCGAGACGAACTCATGAGATTCATGACATGTTACAAGGGTGAAATTAAAGAGCTGATCACCCAGAGCCGGGCTGGCCCAAGTAGAGGTCAGTCGGCCAAGAAGACTCCTCTGGAAAAGGGGAAGTCAGTCAGAGAACGGCAGCCCACTCCTTATCCAAAGGAGAAGGCAACCGGGACCATTGATTGGTAAAAAATTCTTCTTCCTAAGAGGAATGCCAATAATACCCGCCGGACTCAACAGCCGTGGGAAGTAAAAAATCAACTCTTGATGCCCGGGAAATCATCAACCGGAAGAGAAATCAACAGTTGTCTGAGTCGGCATCCACGTCAAACTTTCCTGACAGCTTCAACAACACCTCTGCAGGGAATGCACTTTCCCTGCATGAGAGCCAGACAGGCGGTAATACCGTCCATTCTGACCCTCAGATGATAGGAACTGTATCGTATGTACCATCTCAGGTCTACGGTCAGTATCCCCCTCACTTCATGCAGCCGGCCCTCTTCGGAGGTCAGGCGGCATATCACAATGTCCAGCCACTAGACTAGCAGCTCCCTCTGCTTCGCCTGGGTGAACAACTTTCTGCGTTCACACGAGAGACAACCGAGGCGGCACAGCCGACCATGGTTAAGAATGTATTGGTAGGTACCTATGATGGTACCACCAACCCGGAAGATCACCTCATGGCTTACACCAACCTCATGTACTTACAGGGGTTGGATGATGCCACATGGTGTCGATGCTTTGCGGCTACATTGAAGGGCATTGCCCAGTAATGGTTTGGCAACTTGCCAGCCGGGTCCATTGACAGTTTCAGGAAGCTCGCCTTCCTGTTTGCTTCCAATTTCTCAATGAACATCCCTGCTAAGAAAACAAGTCTTAACTTGAGCACCGTTAAGCACGGAGAGAGAGAAGGGTTGCGCTCCTATGTCAGGCGGTTCAATCTGATCAGAATTCAGATTCAGAGACTGTCTGATGAGGTAGTTTTTACAAACTTTTTCAAGGGTCTGAGAGACGGGTCGAACTTTAAGTTCGACCTAGTCAAAAAAGGGGCTTTCACTTTACAGGCGGCCCTGAGGGAGGCAAAAAGCTACATTCAAGCAACCGACCTCTGCTCGCCTGGTAACGAGTCGGACTCCAAGAAGTCCGACAAGCAGAAAGACAGCCGGCCCGCTCAGCCGGCGAAAAATAAAGAAGAGAGCAAGAAAAGAAAAGAATTCTGGGCGGTTAGTGACTCTGACCAGCCGTCCCAGAAGAAAAAGAAAGAATTTAAACCGTACGTCCCTAAGTACGAGTTTAACAAGGACTGCAACTCAATCCTCATGGAAGTTAAGGACTGGCTGTCCTTAGAGAAGCCGAATCCAATGAAAAGTTCCATTCAATCAAAAAACAAAAACAAATACTTCCAATACCATGAGGAAGTTGGCCATGACACCAACGACTGCTTCAGCCTTCAACGGGCGTTGGACCGTCTGGCTGACAAGGGGATTTCAAAATCCTACATTTCTAAGTCCCCAGCCGGGGCAAAGAAGAAGAACAAGGGTCAATCCTCCAATACTACCCCCCAGCCTGCTAGTAGCTCGAATACCGACAAGGAGCCATTCTACACAATAGCAGGCGAGTTCTCATGTGGTGGCCCTACCATCTGGGGCACCAAGAGCCATATTCGAAAGATGGACAAAGATGATGATGAGCAAGCGTCTGCAAGCTCCTCCTTCCCAGAGGTCTTGATCACTGAGAAGGACAGGGGCAGCGTCCGCCGTCCGCATGATGACCCGGTCGTCATTGAATGTAAGGTCGCCAACCAGATGGTTGGACGGATCCTTATTGACACCGGCAACTCATCAGAACTCATCAGCCTCCGGTGCCTGCAAAAGCTGAAATACAATGTTAGCAGCATGCATCCGGTCACCCACCCCCTGGTTGGTTTTGGGGGTGGGATGGTCTACCCAGCCGGAAGAATTGACTTACCAATCCGGCTGGGAGAGAAAGGTCAGGGACGACATATTGTGGCCCCAGGCGGTAATCATCCCGTCTCTCATGCTCATCAAGTATGAGAGGGATGACGACTTTGTTGGTTCCTTGAATGAGGATCAGAAGACGGCCTGGGAGTGCTACCTCTCAGCCGTCAAAGATAGTGTGGCCCTAGGCGGCCAGGAACCAATAGACCTTGACAATGTCAAGGATGCCGAGCCAGCACCTGTCCCACCAGCAGTTAGGAAGAAAATAAAGGCACCTTTGCTGGTGGAGGTGAATAAAGAGAAAAAATAGCAATCACTGACCGGTGAACGGTCAGACGAGCTCCGTCCCCAACCGGCTGGTGAAAACATTGATCTCGCTCTGGATGACAGCCGTCCAGAGTGTACTATAAAGGTTGGGACGGTTGCTCATGCTACTCTGGGTGCAAGCTTGCACTTTCTGCTGAAGGAATTCAAATAAATTTTTGCCTTTGAAGTGGAAGAGATGCCAGGCGTCAGCCCGGATCTCGCTGTCCACAAACTCAGCGTGGACCCCAAAAAGAAGCCCATCCGGCAAAAGAAAAAAAACCACGGCGAGGAAAGAAGTCAGGTGGCAGCTGCCGAAGTAAAAAATCTGCTAGACGCCATGTTCATTCGGCCTTGTAATTTCCCCGACTGGGTGGCCAATGTGGTCCTTATTAAAAAACCGAATGGGACCTGGCGCATGTGTGTTGATTACACAGACCTCAACAAGGCGTGTCCAAAGGATAGTTACCCGCTTCCAAAGATCGACGGTCTGGTCGACTCTACAGCCGGTCACGCCTTGATGAGTTTTATGGATGCCTACTCTAGATTCCATCAGATACCCCTCTGGAAGAAAGATCAAGAGAAGACGGCCTTCGTCACTGATTTGGGTTATTCTGTTATATTGTGATGCCATTTGGCTTGAAAAATGCGCTTGCGACTTTCCAACGGATGATTAATACGGTCTTCATTAATCAAATTGGGAGGAATGTGGAGGCGTACATTGATGACATGATAGTCAAATCCAAGCAACAAGCGGATCACCTTGCTGATCTCCGAGAAACATTCACCACCCTCTGGCGGCATAAGGTTATGTTAAACCCCAAGAAATAGGTCTTTGGTGTTGAGTATGGGAAGTTTCTCGGATTCCTGATTGATCAAAGGGGGATACAGGCTAACCCTGAAAAGATACAGGCGGTGATTGACATATATTCATCCCGTTCTATCAAGGAAGTTCAGAGACTCACCGGTTGCTTGGCCGCCTTGGGGAGGTTCCTCAGCCAGTCAGGCGACCAATGCCTTTACTTCTTTCCAAGCAATAAGGAAGAAGACCAGGTTTGAATGGAGGGACGATACTGAGACGACATTCCAGAAGTTAAAAAAACATTTGCATTATCTCCCTAGGCTGGTCAGTCCCTTGCCTAGGGAGACGTTGTACATGTTTTTAGCCGTCTCAGATCACGCTCTCAGTGCGGTTCTCCTTGCTGAGCGAGACGACGTTCAGCTCCCGATTTACTTCATTAGCCATGTTCTCAAACATGCTGAACTCCGGTACCCCATGGTTGAAAAATTTGGCCTTGCTTTGTATATGGCATTCAAAAAGCTGAAGCCTTACTTTCTGGCACATCCGGTGATGATTTACACCGACCAGCCACTCAAGCGGCCAATGTCCACCTTGGAGTCATTCGGGAGAATGTTGAAATGGGCTATTGAAATGCAAAGTCTCAAAATCACTTACGAACCAAGGAAGGGAGTGAAAGGTTAGGCGTTTGACGACTTCATTGTCGAAATGACCCGTCCGGTGGCTCCGAATAATCTTAATGAGGTTTAAAAAGTGTATGTAGACGGGAGCTCTACAAAAAACGACTATGGTGCAGGTGTAATCTATGAGTCTCCTGAAGGGGACATATATGAGTATGCACTACGGTTCAAGTTTCAGGCCTCTAATAATGAGGCAGAATATGAAGCCTTGCTAGCCGGTATCCGTATGTGTATAGCGGCAGGAGGAATGAAAATTAACGCCTACTCTGATTCACAGTTGGTCGTTAGCCAGTATGAGGGAAAGTATGAAGCGACTCATCCGGCTATGATCAAATACCTTTAGTCAGTCAAGGAAGAGGCTGGGGCACTTGAGGAATTCCGTCTGAATCAAGTGCTTAGGTCGGACAACAACCAGGCGGATGCATTGTCAAAGCTGGCATCTTCCGCCTGCCATGATACGCCTCGGTCAGTCTTCTGGGAAGTACTTGAAAAAAGAAACATATATGAAGATCCCGTTGGAATTCTTGACCGAAGCTCTACCTGGATGGATGGCATCCTGGACTACCTTTCAGACGGTATGCTTCCTGATTCGCCATAGGAGGCAGCCGTCCTGAAGAAGCGAGCTGCAAGCTTCGAGGTGAGAAACGGAGAACTCTTCAAGGCGGGGTTTCTTAAGCCTCTATTGAAGTGTGTCACCCCAGAAAAGGGGAAGGAAGTTCTTGAAGACTTGCACTCGAGATTCTGAACCTCCCACATAGGCGGCAGGTCCCTAGCCGTCAGAGCTAGACGACATTATTTTTGGCCTACTCTTGAGGCAGACGCCAAGGAGTTGGTGAAGAAATGTGACAAGTGCCAAAAATTTGGCAAACTTATTCACCGTCTGACTACTGATCTGAAGGCCATCCACAGCCCAATCCCGTTTGCAAAATGGGGCATGGACATTTTAGGTCCTTACACGCCTACGCTAGGCGGAAAGCGCTACATCTTGGTGGCTGTGGATTATTTCACCAAGTAGGTGGAGGCTGAGGCGGTTAAGAACATCAAGACCTCACACGTAATTTCC
Organism: Chenopodium quinoa; assembly: GCF_001683475.1. NCBI lineage: Eukaryota > Viridiplantae > Streptophyta > Magnoliopsida > Caryophyllales > Amaranthaceae > Chenopodium > Chenopodium quinoa. The sequence continues at coordinate 5,427,529 of NW_018744301.1, read as the reverse complement.
TTCATCTGGAAGAACATTATCACCCGGTATGGGGTGCCTATGTCTATGGGTTCGATAGTGGTCCTCAGTTTGAGACGCCTCAACTCAAAACTTGGTTGGGAGATCAAGGGATCTTAAGCTGTTTTGCATCAGTCTGTCGACCCCAAGCAAACGGCCAAGTTGAAGCCTTCAAAAAATTAATCTCAGATGGCATTAAAAAGAAAATTGAAAGAGCCGGTGGCTTATGGCAGAAGAGTTAATCCATGACCTATGGGCCATCCGGACAACAGCAAAGGGGGCAACCGCTGAAACCCCATTTCTCATGGTTTACGGTGCTGAAGCCGTCTTGCCCATTGAACATTACGAGCCAACTCTCACAGTCATGTTATATGATGAAGAGGCAAACTGGGAAGCAATGCGCCTGACATTGGATTCACTCCCAGAACGCAGGGGCAATGCCACTTGCGCCATGATATTTATCGTCTGAGAATGACCAGAAAGTTAACGACTTAGTGTTACGGAAAATGGAGGCAACCGATAGGGCCAATGAGCTGGGAAAGCTACCTCCAAATTGGGAAGGTCCCTACCGGATTTATGAAGAAGTAAGAGACGGAACCTACCTCCTGGAAACCCTAGACGGCAGGCGCCTGCCCAGAACTTGGAATGTAGACAATTTGAAAAAGTACTACTTCTGAGAATGTAAATTTTTTGTAAACAGTGAGTCAATTAATGAGAATTCAGACTTTGTTTGCAAAATGGTTTTGTTTATCCGCTTGGGTAATACTCAGACGGATTCTTCATTTACCTAACTAAATTTTGATACTTAGTAAAGGTTACATTTGTTTGACCGTCTGGGTAATACTCAGACGGATCCTCTATTTATTTAACTAGGTTTGATACTTGGTATGATTTAATAATTGCCTGTCCGTCTGGGTAATATCCACACGGGCTTATTTGTTTAAACCAACTAAGTTCGACACTTAGTGTAAATTTAATGTTGTAATAACACTCGGCCAATGCTCCGATTTAAAACTAAGCACAAAAACGCTTAGTGGCTATTCAACCGGTCCTAAACAAGACTAAAGGCTAAAACGGTCGGATGGTTGCTTATTTTATAAAATCGCCTGTCCCAACATGGACAAAGGCGTCCAGAGACACCCCTCCGGGTGCAATCATCGCAGAGAACAGACTATTTGTCTGTTCTACGTACCTATGCAGACGGCTAAAATTGAACGACCGAATTGGTCAACTCATAGTCGTCTGACCAGAATGATCTGTGAAGAACGATCAAGTTACCGAATACCAGATGCCCCTAGGCATCAGTCGGTCACCGGCTAAGGTTCTTAGGTTATTTATTCCAAAGTTGCATTTTCTATCCAAATTGGGGCAAAAGAGTTGTGTAATGGCTATGAAATCTCTACCAAGACTGGGAAATACCGTTTGAGTAGTGACTGGAACGCCTGTTGGTGTACGGCTGTGCACTTGGTTTGGGGAAATCACTACTGTGATTGATTGACTTACAAACGTATCATGCTCTTTGCAGCATCAGACGTTCCCAAGTCAATCAACCAACTCATTTGAAACCAACCACATAAGTTAGGCAAAAAACGCCGGCTTTTGATAAGTTAGGCAAAAAACGCCGCATTCTTTTGATAAGTTAGGCAAAAATCAGGCATATACACAAAAATGCAAAAATTGAAATCCATACATTAATGCAAAATGATCAAAACCGACTCAGTCGTTGCATTCATAAAAAGCCCACCCAACCAAACGTTTGTGGTGGATCCAATGTTAACCGGACCCCGTCCGGGAGAAGATAGAAATTGTTGATTACCCGGCTCTTCAGCCGGTAAATACAAGGATACTCGGCACGCAGGCCAGAAAATCAAGTTCTTGGCATACTGCCGCAGATTAAAGAAAATAAAAATAAGAGTTGGCATACTGCCACTGAAAATCACTGCTGGCCCACAGGCGGCTCCTCCTGGTCCTTCTCTTCCTCATCATCTGAGGGAATCTCTTGTGCTTCATCAGGACCGGGTAGCTCAGACGCGGGAAGCTCAGTGTTGGCGTTGGCCTAGGCGTCGAAGGAATCAGGCTCTTGCTCACCTTTCTCTCTCAAGTACACCATGTCCTCGGCGTACCTGTGAGCTAGTGCCAAGATGCCATAATCCTTGTCTGGGTACAAGGCAGCCCAGGCGATCTTCATTCGGGCATCGTTGTCAGCATCACTTTCAGCAACCAGGCGGTCCTGCTCCGCCTCTAGAGTTGATGCAAAGTTTATCTGAGCTTGGGCAGCCTCCTTCTCCAACTTCTCAACCTTGGTCTTCAAGTTGGTGTTCTATTCAAAAACACCTTGGAGTGCGCCAAGGTCCGCCTGGGCCTTCTTGAGCGCCTCCTCAGACTTCTTGAGGCACTCCTCCGCCTTTTTCTGGGCTTTCTCCGCCCCCTTTTTAGCCGTCTCAACGTCGCTCGCCCGCTGGTTGGCCGTCTTCGGGTCCGCCTCTAGCTGCTGGATTCTCGACGCCTATGTCATTGTGATTGCTTTAGTTTCAAGTTCATTTACGATAGTGGAGTGTAAAGCGACATTATCAGCGTCTATGGCAAACTTCTTGGCCCTTTTTACCTCTTCCCGTTTGCGGGAATAAGGACGCTTGAGCCCTTATACCCGCAGCAGAGCCTGCAAAAGCAAATCAGGTTAATATTGTAGGCAGAGTAAAGTACTTGGAAATTTTTTTTAAGTATCTTACCTCAGCCAGAAGGGACAAGATTCGTTCCAGGTTGAACGTCTCTATCCCAGGGATATCATTCTTGTCCTTCCTGCTCACCGCCTCTATCATGGCTTTAGCATGCCTCTAGACGTCTGGCCAGTGGGGAGATTGATCTGTACCATAATCAATAGGTGATGAGTAAGAAATTAAGGCAGCACCTATCTGTTGCCGACCGTCAGAGGATGACGTCTGCTGGGAGTGGGATTTTACTCGCAAAGGCCACCCCAACTCAGGCGGGGATTCAAATGGGTTCTTACCTTCAGAGCCGACCAAGCATGGTGAACCCCCCGGTTGCTGATAAGGGGTTGACGAGGTCGAGGCACAGACTGCCGCCTATCCTCTTGTTTCGCCCCCTATTCGCATCTTTTGGTTCCCGGCTGAGGCGCCAGGAGTTAGGGCGGAGGCTGATTTTTTGGTCTTGTTAGGGGTGGAGGCGGAGTCCTCCTTGGCCCGTTTGAGATCTTTCTCAAACGTTTTTCCTACCTTTACCCCTGTGAAAATAACCAAGTTAAAGTTAGCATTCGGAGAAAAGTAAACTTTTGAGGCCAATCTAAGAAAGAGTCAGGCGTTTTTTACCTTGGCCTTGACTGCGGCCGCATGTTTTTCCACAAGCTCCTTGCGGATGACTGCAGAGGACCCCTTAGGTGTCTTCTCCGTCTGCAACATGCTGAAAGATTCTTCTGCAAAAAAGAAAAAGATTGGTCAATATATCATCAAGCAATTCTGATACAAAAGTACTACAGGCGGATGTGAACTTAGGCGCATACATTTCGTAAACATGTTTCCTAACCCGCAGGCGGCTAAGAAACACTCGTCCCTGAACCATGCGCTCTTAGGGATCCAGTTCATGGGATCTTTAATTGTCTCCCCGGTTGACAAGGTTATGTCTGTGAGGCCGAAAAAGTCTGCCTCAATTATTTTGTCAAAATCCTCATCAGGGATCCGGGGAAGAGCGCACTTCCGGCCCATCAGGTCGGGCTACTTATTGTACTGGCGGAACTCATAGTTCTTCCGCTTGCTGGGAGCCGACAGCAGGTAGAACCTGTGCTTCCAGCCGTCATATTTGGAGACCTTGTCCAAGGTCATCATGTATTGGGGATACGTGGTTAAAGTGTACCACGCCCTCCAACCGCCTGGGCTTCGGCTAAGATAATGCATCTTAGCAAAAGCTTCCAAGCCGAGATGGAGCCCTTGTAGTTCGCAGGCGGCAACATACCCCAAGATGTTTGCCCAAGAATTGGGGGTAAGTTGCCAGACTCCGTGGTCGTAGCCTCTCAAGATTGCCTTCACCACCTGGTGAAGGGGAAAGCGAAGACCGGCCTTGAACGCCGCCTCATAACAGCCGAAGTAGTTGTTGGCGTTCTGTTAATCGCCTTCCCAAGCGATGGTGCCGTCCTCTGGCGGCACTCTTATTTTGTACCCGTCTCCTGACGGGTGCATTTGTTTAAACCTCTTCAAGTTTTCCTCCATTTGACTCTTGTCCTTGGCAGAGACGTGAATTTTGAAGGGGTCGTCCTTCTTACTCTACTTCTTCCTCTCCTCCTCCTCACTATCCTCAAGCGGTGGCAAGTCGTCACTGCTCTCAAAAGTGGAGACGGAGCTGTCGCTCTCCGTCTCCTCCTCATTTTGTGGCAAAGGAGATGAGATTGATTCATCGCCGCCTTAGTCGCACTCTTCCAAAAAGGAATCTGCGGGAGTTGAAGGGGCACACGGAGGGGATCTCTCCATAGCCGTCTGGTTTCTCTGACCTGACGTTTCTCCCTCAGGCGTTTGACCGCCTGAGCCCTCGCTTCTGTAGTCCGGATCGGAGGCCGTCTACATAGTCCGAGCCATTGTGTCCAGCACAGACACATAAATGGTCGGAATCCAAGCAAAAGGGTGGTCCCAGTCCTTGACTCAGCCGTCCCTGGTGACCGGCTGGACTCTAACCTAGGCTGTGCCGTGTGTGTTGGTGATGCATCCATTTATTACAAGAAATACGTACAAGCGGTGAAACAAGAAAAAGAGCTGAGAGAGGCAGAGACGGTACCTTTAGATTTGATATCTGAAGATAGACGGGTCCGGCTGGGTTGACGAAGAACGAGTTTTCTTGCTTGCGCTTGACTCAAACGGATGACTTCTGCTCTCTCAAATTTGTCTTTCTTGAAAATTTTTGTAACGTACAAAATTATGAGGGTAAACGACTATATATAGAGGGTAAAGAGGGGGCATTTCCGTAATTTACCCGGAAAGCGAACGGTTAATCTTTGGTGGTAAAATTACCACCAACCGGAGCATGACGCGTGTCACAGATGCCACGTGGCGTACCACGTCACATCTGTAAGGGGAAAATGTTTAGGATTATTTTACCCCGCCACGTGGTCCAATCAGAGGATGACACGTGTCAGCCCTAGGGTGGCCCAAGGTGGACCTATCCCTTCTTGACACGTGTCAATCCAGAAACCTGGGAGAAATGGCGGCCTTCAGGCCTAAATCCCGAGAAAGCCGCATTGCGGCGCAGCCCACCAATGATTAGGGTTCAGTGACCTAATCAGGGGCACACATCCCGAGGACCCTATAAATAGGGAGATTCCCCTCTTTTGGAGGGCACGTTTTACCATTTATTACAAACTGTCCCTGTGATACAGACATCTGAGCTTTGAATCCGAGCAAATACCCACCTAAATTTCCGCACCTTTTTCTCTCCCTTCAAGTTACTAACTTGTTCGTCGGAGGCGGAGCACCACCCAACCGGTGTCCCCGTTTGTTTTGCAGGTACAGCTCACGCCCGATCAGTCTTCGCGTTGTAACTCTCCCGAGGGACAAAAACATCCAAAACAGGCATCATACTTGATATTAAAGTTACCCTATACATGATGATAGGAATCATAATAACAACCTAAGCATGATTTCTACATCATAATAATAATAAAACCATTAAAGTCACTTACTTGGATGCCTCGTAACTCTTTCTAATAACAAAATACACGCGTTAGTAAATTCAAGGAAAATAATAAACAACAAGTAAATTAAATAATTAAAATAGAGATTTGGGACCAAACCCTCAGAAATTAAACCTTTCACGTCTAGGGCGAAGGCAACTTCGAATATGGCTAGGTATTTCTAAATCTTGCGAATGCGGGATTTTGTATTTGAGAAAAGGCTAGTTTAGAAAAGAGAGAGAGAGAGAGTAATCAAGAAAATCTTGATGAGAGTTGGTGAAAGAGAGAATTGGTGAATGAAAACGGAGTTTTTAGGAAGCTATTTATAGAGAAAATCAGCCAAAAAGATAAAACATCAAAAATAGAGTTTTAACGCACAAAACCAGGTTAGCGCCAGACGCTGACGTTAGCGCCAGGCGCTAAGCGTAGCGTGTGGCGCTACTGCTGGCGTTTGGCGCTGACTGAGTTTTTGACGCGTTTTCTTAAAATCAGATAGAAATTTCCGTACAGGAGGATAAAATCGTATTTTCCCCAAAAATAATCTTTTATTCTGATTAAAACTTTAAAAAGTCAACAAAAGTCAATTTATCAATGCTAATTAAATTAGGAATCAAAAGAGCCTTCTAGAAGAATCTAGAAGACTAAAACAGAGAGAAGAGAAAAGAAATTAAAGTTATCCGCATCACTAAACTTTCCACACTTTCACTTCATTCGATTATGATTCGACGTGAAAGGTACTCATCACTGGGTTTGGTTTTGGGGAGACACAAATGGGTGTCTACAGATGCGACCACTTTGACTGAGTTTGGAGAAACGAAAGTTTCAAAAACAAAAGTTAAAGTAGCGATAGGGACGGAGAATGATTCTGAACGTTCTACGATCCTAAATCACTCTTGTAACGCTGATACCTTTAAACTAACGTTAGTTAACTGATACCTTCAAACTAACGTTACGTATCTTGCACCGTCGAGCACACGTCTCTGAAGTAACCAATTTTCTGCCGCTTTACTATTTTGATGACCTCCTGCCAAGAGAATGCCATCCCGCTTGAAAACCGCTACGCTTGTAACTGCTTCTAATTTTCGCTATTATAATATGCCACAAACCAGGGAACACTATCGAAGATTGCTTCGCTTGAAACAATCCTCTTCCTCTTTGTGACCATTTTCCACATCTTACGGAACACGATCGAAGACAACTTCTCTTGAAATCATCTTCAGTTGTTTGTGACAACTCTCTATAATCTAGGGAACGCTGTCGAACATATCCTCGCTTGAAGCTATCCTCATTTGTTGTGATAAATTTCCAAAGGAAATTACCGAATATCCTTGCCTGAACTTTGCTTTCGCTATGCCTGTACGTCGGCGCTTTTGCTGCTTTGAACCTATATGTTGGTGCCTTTTGCTGAATTAATGAACCAATATGTCGGTTTCTTTTTGTAAATGAACCAGTATGTTGGTGCCTTTTGCAATGAGCCAATGCTTAGGCGCTTTAAGCGAAGTGAGACGATCTTTCATCAGGTCGATCACTTTATGTAATCAAGCCGATTACTAAATATCGTGTCAAATAGCTTAGAGGGGAAAACTGGCGTACCAAGGTACCCAAAACATATTGCATAAGGTTAGAACAACCGTACTGAGTGGCTGAAAATTCTGTCGCCGCTGAAAGAACATCAGCGCCACTATCTGGCTGTAGCGCCAGACGCTAGCGCCAGGCGCTAAAGCCTATCGACTGACGCCAAGGTCTGACGCTTGGCGTTAGATTCGGGTTTTCCTTAAATACCTTTCTCTTCTTCATTTCCGCTGCTGCTCTTCGAGTTTCGGCTTCGAGAATTCTAAGAACTTCATTTGAGTCTTTCTTGCTCGTTTCTCAACCAAATTTGCCTAAATTTGTTTCAAATCAAAGCTCATTCCATCCATTGTCCTGATCTATGTAATTTTTCTTCAAACTCACACTGGTTTTAATGAATTTTGCATGTGTTTATTCATGAATTTCTTGAAAATTTGAAATTTAGAATGCTTAATTCTCTTTGTTTATCAAATTTTATGCCATGAAATTGCTTGATTATGTTTCTATATTGCCTTGGGAGTAATTTGAGACTTGTTTGACTCAATTTGGTGAAGAAATGAACAAATTGCCATTGTTGAACCTCTTAAGGTCAGGAATACAATGTGGCTTGTTCTTGATTTTTTTGCTAGTAATTCTTGTCTAATTTGTCACAATAATCACTATAGTATTGCAAGAAATTGTTTGATTGCTTGAAAAATGTCGTTATGCTCAATTTGAATTTGTGCTCTGTTTTAGTACTACGTACTCTGTTTTTTGCGAACAAAGTATCATGCGGCTAGGCGAACCATAGATACTATTGAACCTTAATTTATGATAATTCTGCACAAAGTAGCATGGCTAGACAACGAGATTCTGGTTCACGGTCCCAAGACGTTCGAAGGGAGCATGAGCTCGTAGAGGACGATGCCGAACCGTCCACTTCGCTTGGTCGACTCCCTGAGTGGGATGAGCAGACCTTGTACTTTTCTCCTTTCCATCACATTTCTGAGAGGGTGAGACGGGGCATCACATTTGGGAGGACGCGCTGTCATGGTTCCGGCTGTGACGGCTTGTGCGATCTATACAAGATGTACATCGCAAGAGATGATCAGACGAGACTTCTATAGGAGTCTTGCGGTCTTGTTACGCTGTTTGAGAACTCCGAGGCAATGGTTGCCTCTAGCGCGGATCACCATGTAATTCGTGCTCTGGTGGAGTTCTTTTGGGACACCACCAACACTTTCCACTTACCCTGGGGTGAGATGATGGTAACTCCTACCGACTTCAGTCTCATCACAGGACTGTAGTTTAGCTCCGTGCCACTGTCGTTCGACAGAGGGATCAACGTCTTTTCCCCCGAGGTCGAGGAGTTGTTGGGTCCGATTGCTATTCGGGCTCGAGTTCAGGTAGAGTCGACTCAGTTCAACGCTAGGGGGATTCGCCGCTCGACTCTAGCAGCGACTTTTGACGATGGTGCGACTACCCGAGAGCAGCGGGTGCGCATCTTTGCACTTATCTTGCTGTCAGGGACGTTCTCCCCTGACAAGGGTAGTAGGGCGCTGCTTTACTACCTTCCTGCCGTCCGCGATCTACATCGGATCGGGACTTATGACTGGGCCAACTTGGCATATGCTGATTTCATTCGAGCGCTACAGGACTCGTGTCGACATCGGTCCTTTGGGTAAAATGTTGCTTTGCCCGGCTTTTGGTGGGTCGTAGAGGTATCCTTTATTCCCTATAAAGTTTAGCTCTACATGTTAGGTAGCATTTACTAATAACTTTACCTTTTTGTAGATCTGTTTCTACGAGTACTTCCCCTCAGCTGCGCCGGCGAGACTTTCGCCGCGCAAGCTTCCAGTTAGCGCTTGCTGGGGCAGCCGTCGTGTGGGGATGTCCACTGCATATGTCCGAGATTAGATCATCTCGGTATGATTCTTTTCTTATTTGACATTTTGTGATGCCTTAGATAGACTATTGCCTATTTGATGCTCTTTACAGGAGCCTGAGGTGCTGTACCGACCGTGGGTCGACCTGGCAGTCCCTGGGTTAGCAGCGCAGTATTCTGCTGAGTGTCGCTATTTCTTAGGGACCTATAGAGCGGTTGCGTACCTTGGAGAGAGGGTTGCTATTTAGCATTCCTCCGATACCTTTTGTCGTTCCTGATCCTCCACCACGTCACATGTTTAACGCCACGAGGTTGGTGAGCATATCAGAGGGAGCTGGTACCCCTTGGCGATCTTACACGATCCCTGGGCGATGCTATGGGGAGGAGCTACTTCCGTTGTAAGTTAGTTCATGTACCTGCTGAGGATGTGGCGGGACTATTTTTCAGCTTTTACCTTAAGTTAAGTAGCCCCCAAGTAATGCTTTACTGATTTTTTTTTGCGTTGTCAGGACGATGCTGCTGAGTTCGTGCAACCCCATATGTCTATCCATTTTGTTTTGCGTTGTCAGAACGATGCTGCTAAGTTCAGGTGGGACATATGGGCCGATTAAGGAGATGATTCCTCCGGCTCCTGAGGACGAGCGCTTTGTGGAGCGGTCGATTCCTCGCCACCAGACTCGGGTAAGCTTGTTTATTTGCAACTTTTGTCCATATATGTTATGTATGTTTACTGAATTATTTCTTTGACAGTTCTCACGCGAGGTGGTTTCGGCGATGACACGATGCATAGATTCCTTCCGGAGCCAGCTTGTCCGGATGAGGAACGTGGCTCCCTACCGTCAGGACGACGCCGTTCAAGAGGTAGTCTTCCCTTCTTATGTTTTTGTATTACCGCTTCAATTTTGCCTGTTTCTGATTTTAATTTCTTTTGCTAGGTCAGCCCATTCCTTCTCGTACTCGCACGAGACCTAAGGTGCGGAGGGATCCGGCGAGGTCTAGCTCTAGACGTTGCCGCACTACTTCGAGAGGTCGGGGTGGTCGTTCTGAGGCTGGTCGTACCGAGGCGGTAGAGGGCTCAGGTTCTTCCTCTGAGGGTGCACATGCTGCGCTGGTAGGCCAGAGAGAGGCTACCTCGGCTCTTAAAGGTGGAGGGATGTACGAGGTTGGCTCGTCATCTCCGCAGCCTCAGCCTCAGGTTGATCTTGGGTGGACGGGTCCCGTGTTGAGCTTTCCTCCTCCCGTGTAGACTGGAGCTGATGCTGGAGCTGGGGCCGGAGCTGGTGGAGAGGTTACTCCTCGTACGACGGAGTTTTATGCAATGATGGGTATACGTCCCCCGGCGTCGTAGCTTATTCCTGTGCTTTTTATTATTTATTTTGACTTTGTATAGAACTTTGCCTTAGACTCATTTTTTAGACATGCTTTGTATATACATACTATTATTAGTTTTTGTTTTTTTATCATGTTTTTTTTTTTATTATTTTGTGCATGTTTTGTGTGCAAGGAAATGTGAAATAATTTTGCGCAAAAATTCTGTCATTTTTATTATCGATGGAGGGTATCCGACTTTCTCCCCCAAAATGAAAAAAATGAAAAAAAGGAAAAATCAAATAAAATATTGGATGTATAAAAACTTGGAAATTAGTCTACATAAAATCCAAAAAATAATATAATTAATATAATAGCTATATTAATTGAATATTTAAAAAAAATAAGGAAGCCGTAAAGTCATTAGCAGACTCAAATTAAGTCAAAAACGCGGTTTTGTAGAAAGCGTTTGGCGCCAGGCTCTGGCGTTAGGCGCCAAGATTTGGCGTCTGGCGCTAAAGAGCGCTGACCCCGAATCCTTCCTTGATTAAAACTGCTCCGATTTTGTGCATAAATAGCCCCCTGCCCGGCCGATTATCTTCATAATTTCTGCAAAAAAAAAAAAAAAATTCTTAGCTTTTAGAAAAATAACATCATGTCTCTAGTCACCAAGAGTTTCACCAACTACACCCATGAATGGTGTCGGTCTCTTAATGCTAGAGAAAGAAAAGAATTAGATGTGTTTCACTAGGGGGGTATTTAATGTATCAAAGGGGTAGATCTTGACTCAGATTTTATTCATACCGCTCTAGAATTTTGGGATGTAGATACCCATTGCTTTACAATAGGGTATGATGAAATTAGCCCTTTGCCGGAAGAATTTGGTGCTATTTTAGGTTTCCCTGCAATAGATCTTGTAGTAATCCCTAGAATAGCTGCATATTATTAAGAGGATTTTGAACACCTTCTTCAATTTAAAAGACAGGGATCTATAAAAAATAGTGGATGGTAACATAGTTAATTTGAAATAATTTGCTCGCCATTATTTTGATAGACCTTATTCTGAATCTTTCCATGTTTATTGAAGAAGGGCTTTTTTGTTTTGTATGCTTAATAAATTTTTTCTTACTAGTGGTAAAAATAATGAGGGTCAATCAATTATAACTACTGTATTAGAACAAATTGAATCAGGGAGAAATCCAATGCCTTTAATAGTTGGAGAGACTATGCTTAGTCTTGATGAATTAAAGAGGAATCCAAAAGCACCTTTTCGGGGCTCTCTAATTTTATTATAGGTAGAAAAATAATATTTTAAATTACAGATATCAAAAATATATTTTTGTATAGTAATAATAATTTTTTTGCATTGCAATTTTTTTTAGATGTGGCTAATGGAAAGACTGGAGTTAATTAGCCCTCTAGAAAACATAGAGAAGTATACTCTAAATTGCTTCGTGAGGAGGAAGAAACACTTCTCTAAGCTGGGGCGCCATAAATGGAAGAAGGTCTTCGAATCTTGCAATTTCGCCATCAAGTGGGTCATCCTTTGGTGGAAAATAGAAAGGATGGTTGGTGTCAACAAGCAACCATTCTGCCATCTTCCGAGCTTGTCCCGTATGACATCTTATTATCCCTGCAGGGTAAAAAGACAATACGACCTACTTCAGACTATTCCTTCCGGAGATCTTCGTCGTCCCTACGAGTTCCCTGCCTCTCGGGAAGTAGAAAATTTTGATTCTTACTGGAGCGCTAGACCTTTATGGGAGGTAATTACCCAAAAGGTTCCTCCTTCCTTGCCCAATGATGTGAAAAAGTGGCTCCTGAAGAAACCTTCAAAGAACTTAAAGAAAAATCAGGGTAAAACTGATGTGAAGAGCCGTCTAGGTGACAAGGTGATTCCTGTTAAGGAACGCTTAGGTGAAAGAGTTGAGTTCAAAACACCTATAATGCCTAGGAAGAAGAGTAGTGCAAAAGATAAGGGAAAAAGGAAAGCTGACACCACAGAAAAGAAAGATTGGGTAGAAAAGAAGCATGGAGTCCTAGCTGAGGGGGAAACTATTTACTCCAAGATTGAATGTACGTCCTCTAAAGGATGCCTACTAGCTAAGGGTTATGGATGAGGAGGAAGAAGCAGACAAAAATTTGAAAAGGGCTAACAAAGAGAAAGAAGATTCAGAGCATTGCTTAATTTCCAATTATTAAACTTAGCTTATTTTTTATTTATTTAAAGTTAATTTATTTAAGTTTTATTTAAATTCCATCAATAATGTGATTTATTTTATTAATGAAATTCCAGCTTTTAATTAAATTATTTACTTTAAATTTATTTTATTAAACCAATGAAAACCGAAAAAATTAATTTTCCAGAAATTTTTTCGAGTACGGAAGTCGAAAATTTTCCGAAAAACACCGAAATATTCCCAAAATGTTAACTGTAAATTGGCGTCACCGATTTGAGACTGGCGCCGGTTGCGGCAGTCTGGCGTCAGGCGACGGACACCGTCGTCTGGCGCTAACAATCATCGTCTAGCGCCAGAATATTTTCTGTGATGCCGATGTTCCGTCGATCTTTTGTCGAATTTTTAATTAATTCTTGGATGCGAGATTTTTAAAAAATAAAGTGGTCGCATCCGTAAAGGGTTTCCTACTTATCCTTTCTTAAGGAATTAGGCCAAATGTAGCTCTCTTGAGTATCCTACTCAAGTAATTATGGGTAGTATTTCTTAAGTTGGTCAAGATTTGTCATATTCGAGAACTCATTGCCATCTATATTCGACAATGTAAGGTCCAGACTAATTAGGTCTAAATTTTCCCCTTGGATCTAAAACATTTTTCCTTAATGCTTTTAACACCAAATCTCCCACTTTGATGTTTCTTGTCTTGACCTTCTTATTAAAATGCCTAGCCATACGAGTTTGATAACACTGAGTGTGATGTAGAGCTTCTAGTCATTTTTCATCGAGTAGAATTTACTCTTCATATATTGCCCTAGTCCATTCAACTTCATGGAGTTTGCTCTCTAGCGCGATGCGTAGAGATGGAATCTCTAGTTCGACAGGTTGTACGACATCCATTCCATAAACCAAGGAAAATGGCGTATTCCCTGACGTGCGATAACCCCACAATGTGAAATGAATTTTGTCAGGCCAATCCTTATAATTTTCGTCATTTTCTCGATGATAGTCTTTAGATTCTTATTAGCTGCCTCGAGTGCTCCATTTGCTTGAGGCCTATAAGGGGAAGAATGATGATGTTGAATGCCATATTTTTGTAGCAATTCTTCACATTCGGCTTGAAAGTGAGTTCCATAGTCACTGATCATTTCATGCGGGACTCCGTATCGACAAATAATATTTCTCTCGATAAAGAGTGCTACATGTTTTGCAGTGAGTTTAGCATATGATTGCGCTTCAACCCACTTTGTGAAGTAATCAATTGCAACTAGGATATATTCGTGGCCTCCTGTTCCTAGGGGAGTGATTTTGACGATGATGTCAATTCCCCATGTAGAGAACGGCCATGGCGACGTGTAGGTGTAGAGCAAGGATGGAGGAACATGTTGTAAATTGGCATAGATTTGGCACTTAGGGCATCTTTTTACATATTGACGACAATCCCTATTCATTGTAGTCCAATAATATCCTTCTCGCATTATCAACTGGACTAACATTTGCCATTTATGTGAGTGCCACAAATTCCTTCGTGGACTATCCTCATTGCTCTTTGGGAATCCTTTCTTCCTACACATAAGAGAGCTCGACCCTTAGGTACCCTTTTATGTAGCTCATTGTCTATGAGCACATATTGGGAAGCCAAGAGTCTTAAAGCTCGTTTTTCTCTCTAGGTAGATATGATTTTCTAACCATCGAGGCTAGTCTTGCCAAGGCATCAACAAATTGATTTTCTTCTCTAGGTAGATATGTGTATTCTACCTTCTCTAACTGATTAGTAACTGTTTCCAAATAGTTTTGGTAAGGGGCTATATTTAGCTCCTTACTTTCCACCTTTTGGATATTTGATTGATGATTAATGAAGAGCCTCCGAATATCCGTAATTTTTTTACTCCCAATGCCAAAGCTGTTTCAAGGCCTACAATGCATGCTTCGTATTCAGCAGCGTTGTTGGTAACGTCGAAATCAAGCTTTATGGAGATAGGACATGCTCTTCTTTAGGCGATACTAGCAATACTCCAACGCCACATCCCTTTAGGTTTGAGGCTACGTCAAAGTATAAGGTCCAAGTATCATCTTATGTAACCATTCAATCTTCATCTAGAAATTCATTGTCTTGTATCGGCGTCGAGTCTTCTACTGGAAATTCCGCTAGAAAGTCTAACACCACAGATCCTTTGATAGCTTTTTGTGGCATAAACCTCACATCAAACTGGGTTAAATTGACTATCCATCTCGAGATGCGTCCATTGAGTGTAGATTTCTCTAATAGATTCTTGAGTGGATCTAATCGGGAGACCACAAAGTTGGTATGCACTAGCATGTAATGTCTTAGCTTGGTTGTGGCCCACACCAAGGCGAGGCACAATTTCTAGAGTGGTGTATAACGTGCTTCATATTCGAGCATTTTCTTGCTTAGATAGTAGATTGCGTTTTCTTTGCCTTCTACTTCTTGTGCTAGCATAACTCCCATTGTCTCTTTGGCAACTGTCAAATACAACCTAAGAGGTATCCCGGGAAGTGCTGGTGCTAATACGGGAGGATTTGCGAGATAGGATTTGATCTTTTCAAAGTCTTTTTGACACTCGTCATCCCATATTACTGGTACATTCTTCTTAAGCTTCTTAAAGATTGTTTCGCATATTGTTGTCAATTTTGATACGAACCTACTTATGTATTGCAACCGTCCAATAAATCCTCGAATCTGTTTCTCGGTTTTAGGCGGTGCCATTGACATGATTTCTTTGATCTTGGTTGGGTCTATCTCAATTCCTCTAGAGCTTATGACATAACCAAAAAGCTTGCCTGAGGTGACTCCAAAAGCACACTTGGATGGGTTCAACCTCATATTGTATTTTCTTAGCTTTTCGAAAAATTTTCTTAAGGCTACTTGATGGCCTGGTCAGTCTTTTGATTTTAAAATCATGTCGTCGACATATACTTCGACTTCACTATGCATCATGTCATGGAGTAAGGCAGTCGCTGCACGTTGGTAAGTGGCACCCACATTTTTCAACCCGAATGGCATTATTGTGTAGCAGTAAGTGCCCCATGGTGTTATGAAGGTCGTTTTTCCATATCTTCTTCTGCCATGAGAATCTGATTATAACCTACGTATGCGTCCATGAAAAAGAGAAGTGCGTGATTTGCGTGTTATCTACCAGAATATCAATGTGTGGTAAAGGGAAGTCGTCCTTTGGACTTGCCTTATTTAGATCTCGATAGTCGACACACATTTTTACCCTTCCATCTTTTTTCGGAACTGGGACGACGTTGGCGACCCATTCGGGGTATTTAGATACCTAGATGAAACCTGCAGTTATTTGTTTTTGGACTTCTTCTTTTATTTTAAGAGCTACGTCGGGTTTCATTCGACGTAACTTTTGTTTTACAGGTTTCATTCCCGGAATTAGTGGTATAGTGTGTTGAGCTATTTCTCTATTAATGCCTGGCATAACTTTGTATGACCAAGAAAATACATCGATAAATCCTTTAAGTAAGTTAATTAAATCGGTTCTTTCTTGTTCATTAAGTGTTAGTCCGATTTAAACTTCTCTTTTATTGGTTGAATCATTTGAGATATCAACCGTCTCAGTTTCTTCAATTACCGGTGTTTTCTTTTCGAGTATTTTCATTGCTTTAATAAGTTCTTTGTCTTTTTCATTGTTAGTTAAGCAATGCTTGTCATCTTGGGTTAGAGAAGAACAAAAGAAGTAAGGAGAAGAAGATATATTATTGTACTCTGAGATCATTACATCAAAGAGTGATATGTCCTCAGGGACTTGATCACTAACTATTCTAGGAGAAGGGATAGAAGGGGAAGGTGCTACTACTAAAGACCTAGACGACTCTATAAGGAGGACTCTAAATCAGACGACTCTTCAAACATCGGTCCTTGCCCTGTCGTGATGGATATTTTTCTTCCACTTGGAGTAATATTAATAGGTTTGATGAGAGAAGAGAGGTCGACCTCGTTTTCTTCATCAGAAATAGCCAAGGAATGAGCGAGAGGCGCATTATCAATACTTGGCTTCTTACTAGCAGGGGGCAATGGCAGCTTGTTGTTGTCAATTAACTCTTAGATAGCTTCTTTAAGCTTCCAGCCGTTCTCGATGAGATGGCCCCTACCTTGATGATACTTGCAGTGTGCATTAGGGTTCCAATTAGCTAACCTCTTTTCGACTGGTGGGTCCCCAAATGGTCCAATGGGAGTTATAAGACCTTTTGCATTTAATCGATCAAATGCGGTGTCATAACTCATGCCAATAGGAGTAAAGTTCCTCCTAAATGGTTTCTTTTGTCCTTGATTATTCATAGCAAGGACTTCGCCTAGGTTAAAAGTGCTAGCGTTGTTTGAGTGGGTGGTTTTGGAAGAAGAAGGATTGTCGTTCTTCTTTCCTTTCCAGCCACTATTGGAGTTACTGTTGGCAGCTTTCAACTTAGTTAGGTCGTCTTCAATATTGATTCCAATGTCGTAGACGGCCTTAAAGGTATGGAGATTGTTTTGATACTTGAGATGCTTGGAGTATTTTTCTTGAAGGTTTTTGATGATTAACCTTACAGACTCTTTTTCACTTGGCACCTCAATCAGCTTAGCTGAGGTTTCTCTCCATTTGTTAAAGAAGGAGGTGAAGCCTTTGTTATCCTTCTGCTTGAGGATTTCAAGTTCCTTATGGTCAGTCTCAACTTGAATGTTGCATTTGTATTTATCGACAAAAGCGTTTTCTATGTACTCCCAGTTCGAGGTCTTTTCTTTCTCGAGAGAAAAGAACCATTGCTGGCAAACGGTCTCGAGAGATAGTAAGAATAGAGAGGGGAACACTTTCTAGTCGATACCCTTAATACTTATTATTGTATCGAAGGCTCTTAAATGAAAATAAGGGTTATTGGTAGCTTTGAATTTCAGGATGTCGTTGGCATTGAACTTTTGCGGAAGAAGATCTTTGTCCACCGAGACCCCTTGTGAATTAATCCCTTGAAACTTGTAGTCGCTAGATAGCTTGCTTAGACTCTCTTGCATGAGTTCCATCTGTTGTTACTTCACGGGATCATCGATCTTAAGAATTAGGAGCTTCTGTGCCTCAGTCACGGTAACCAGTTGGTTCCTAAGCTCATTGATTTCTTCTTGTGTTGCCATTACTGCTTTCCTCTTACGAGCTATGGGTTTGTCGAAAAGTTGGACTTGTACGAAAAGGTTGTCTTTGATTAACTGTCTTTCCTTTCTTGACCACGCGCTGTAATTTAAACCATTTTGTGTTTTAATTACTTGACTCAAATCGACCTTGACTTTACGGTTTTAAAGAGGAAAAATAAGAAACATAGGTGTATATTTGTGGCAAAAATAATGAATATATTTTTTAGGAAATAAGTATGGTTTTTAAATTGGAGGATTAATATCCGACTTACCTCCCTAAAAACATGACGGAAAAAGCGCGCATACAAGACTCTCTTAAACATGGTAAAAGTATGTGCATTGGTGTGTGCGTTGAGTGTAAGTGACATGCTTGGACTCTTGTGTAAGACCATGGGACATAGTGCCTAGAATCAATTAATGACTTAACAAAGTATTATTGACAGTAAAAGTTAACCGAATTAATTAGTAAACTGGTTAATTAGACATAAGGTGATGACTCGATCAATAATCCGAACTGTCATCAAAATGACAGGACTGGCGCCTTTCTTTGCAGTGTAGCGCCAGACGATAGAGCTTTCGCCAGGAATCACACTCCACTGAGTGGCGCTACAGTTCAGACTTTGGCGCCATTGCTAGAGCTTCAATATGAAGTTGTTTTCGGTGTTATTAATCAACAAGGGTATGCCTAAAGTTCTTTATTTACTCAAATTAATTAATTAATTAATTAGGCAAAGTTCTTTTAGTCATTATTTTATTTAATCTTAACACAAGTCAAACAAACAGTTAAGAAAAACATATACCATATGCACAACAAATAATGCACAATTAGTCAAGTAGGCACGATATGATGCAATGAGTTTGCAACCTAACCATGGCTCTAGTTCTCTAAAGTTTGGGATATGGGTTAGTCAATAGAGGGTCCAAGGTTAATTGTCCAGATGCACCGCACGGCAGCCTAACCGTGAAGGGTTGCCGCGAGTGGATGGGACACTGCGAGTTTTAGAAAAATCGCTTCTATGGTTTGGTGAATTCAACAATCTCGGATGTACCCTTTGTTGCTCAGAGAGTTCAATTAGGTAGATGGAGCATGAATTCCCAGAGGGTTATGTCCATATGTAGAACACATATGGGTTTTCAAAAAGTGAGAAAAACTCAATCAGGAAGTAGGATCGAGCAAACAATGCGAAAAACTGGTCAGAATTAGAACGCATATTTCTGGTTTGGTATTAGAAAAATTTGGCGCCAACAAACAGAGATTGGCGCCGGATTTTAGATGTAGCGTCTGGCGACAGAACTGTGATCTGGCGCTACAGTCAAATTTCTAGCGCTAATTTTCTGCTCGCTGACGCTAATTCCTACATGCCTCAGCAGCTTTCTGTGCTCGATAAAATTTTCTAGTTTTGCGCAGTGTTATTTCGGTCCTAGTTGTGAAAGATATTCCTCAAATTTCCTGCGTGTAAAATCCTATGTTTTAACTGATTACGGATGGTCTTTCCAATGAGATCTTTTTTATGCATATGACAATTATGTTAATCAAAATTACGCACATGAAATACTTAGAACGTTTCGAGTATCATCCACTCATTCTAAATCATTGCCGAAATATATTTCAGGAATTAAAATAGAAATCCTCCCCAGCAGAGTCGCCAAAAAACTGTAGGGAATATTTCAAGCGTTAACCCCTAGCTTGAACCCCACTTTGATCATACACTAAAGTACGGTGGCGTCAAAAGGGAAAGAAGATAGAGCAAAATAGTCGCCAATAAGTTTTTTAAGGAACTTGTAAACCGTTCATGAGGTGAAGGTTACACCCCTTAACGATCCAAGAGATCGTCAACTCTATAAGGTCTTGAACCAAATAGGGTTCGGGGATGAAGGTACAAATCCAACCTAAAAGAGATTGAACCTGCCCTAATAATAGGCCTCTACTTTATTCTGATCGTATTCATGTGCGCTTTCTGACTAACATAAAATCAATAGGTTTATCCTAAACCTGTTTATCTATGTTGGTTGAATTTAATGCGCAAATAAACTATTATTGGAGATCACTTCAATTATAATCATAATTAACCCTAAACAAGATTTTTAATTATCTTATTAAGCGTGATTACAAGTACAAATTCCCTATAAACATGCGTAAAAGGTGTGATCAAGCAATAAATAATAAACAAATATAATCAAGAATCATAATAAAAAATAATAATAATCATAAATCATGTTAAAGCAAAATATTAATAGTAAGATCCTAGGCATGATACTAACAAGATTAATAACAAACCCTAGCATGTCACTAAGCATATAAAAGTCAAAGCTTTAATCCTAACATGATACTATCAATCATAAATATTAGGAAGAACATAAGAGGCATTGTTTAGGATAATTTTACCCCGCCGTGTGGTCCAATCAGAGGATGACATGTGTCAGCCCCAAGGTGGCCAAAGGTGGGCCTATCCCTGCTTGACACATGTCAATCAAGAAACCTCGGAGAAATGGCGGCCTTCAGGCCCAAATCCTGAGAAAGCCGCAATGCGGCGCAGCCCACCAATGATTAGGGTTGAGTGAACTAATCAGGGGCACACATCCCAAGGACCTTATAAATAGGGAGATTCCCCTCTTTTGGAAGGCACGTTTTACCATTTATTACAAACTGTCCCTGTGAAGTACATAAGAGGCATCATACTTTTAATCATACTTGATATTAAAGTTACCCTAGACATGATGCAAGGAATCATAATAACAACCTAAGCATGATTTCTACATCATAATAATAATAAAACCATTAAAGCACTTACTTGGATGCCTCGTACCTCTTTCTAATAACAAAATACCGCCTTAGTAACTTCAAGGAAAATAATAAACAACAATTAAATTAAATAATTGAAATAAAGATTTGGGACCAAACCCTCAGAAATTAAACCTTTCACGTCTAGGGCGAAGGCAACTTCGAATATGGCTAGGTGTTTCTAAATCTTGCGAATGCGGAATTTTGTATTTGAGAAAAGGCTAGTTTAGAAAAGAGAGAGAGAGTAATCAAGAAAATCTTGATGAGAGTTGGTGAATGAAAATGGAGTTTTTATGAAGCTATTTATAGAGAAAATCAGCTAAAAAGATAAAACATCAAAAACAGAGTTCTGACGCACAAAACCATGTTAGCGCCAGACGCTGACGTTAGCGCCAGGCGCTAAGGCTAAAATCGTACAGGAGGATAAAATCGTATTTTCCTCAAAAACGTTATTTTATTCTGATTAAAACTCTAAAAAGTCAACAAAAGTCAATTTATCAATGCTTATTAAATTAGGAATGAAAAGAATCTTCTAGAAGAATCTAGAAGACTAAAACCATTCCTAATTTTATTAGGAATGATAAATCCATATTAGGCCCTCCTCTAGATCATTGGGCCGCATATAAGGCTCAAACCAGACCCAGTTTGGTGATTTGGCCATAACTTCCTCAATATTCATAGGAATTGGGCTTATAATATATTTGGAAAGTTCTTTTCAAGACCTATCCAACTACACTACTATTTGACCCACCTCATGGACCAACCAAACTGGATTGTCTGTTTTCGTAAAATAGGTTTTCAAAAACAGAGAGAAGAGAAAAGAAAATAAAACTATCCGCATTACTAAACTTTCCACACTTTCACTTCATTCGATTATGATTCGACGAGAAAGGTACTCATCACTCGTTTTGGTTTTGGGGAGACACAAATAGGTGTCTACAAGTACCGTTTTCCTAGCTCATTTCCCTACACCATAACTTGTTTTCCTCTTTTCGTGTCCACATCTGAAAACCGAGAGAAACTGATTTTGTTGCCTTATAATTTTGATTAAATTATTATTTATTTAGATATGCCTATTAATAATATTTCCAATTAACAATATATCATAAGAAATTTTGACATAAAAAAAAGAAGATATGAGCCAAACACTAAACTCGGCCCAAAACCGACACCCTTCTACTAAAACGGTCATATATTAAAATCTACTAATGATTTTGATCTGATTCTACTTGGGTTAGAAAGTAGAATTGATAAGATTTCCAATTATATATTATATTCTTTATTCCAAGGTACGGACCAAAAGTTATGACAATTTTAAAAAACGTGTTAAAAACTGGAATTACCGCGCATTAAGCAAAACTGTCGTGTCACGACGACTGATTATGTGGCGCGGTGCCTAGTACTGTGACACGGTGATTTCCTGTGTTTTTTCGGGTATCATGATCACCATATTACATTTTAAAGGGAATATGTAATTGAAAATCACGCCTAATAAGATAATTTGGTTAAACGGTTTAGGTTCCTTTTCAATCTTGTTATTAATTCAAGTGATCACATATATTTTAAAATTATGTGTTACATTAATATTCAACCAATTTAGCCTAATAATATTTTGGAGCAAATTGAATATTTTGTTTGTATTCCTTTGAGATCGCAAGAATCACTTTCACTAAAAAAATCGAGTAGAGGCCAATAAGGGCGAATGTGACTCCATGACTCACTTCGTACCATCATCCCCGATCCTCCTTTTGTGGTTTCGAACCATATGGATTTAGTTATCTCATGGATTATGAATGGGGTGTAACCTTCACAGGTCAATCGTTGTTGCCTATCGTTGTACCTTATTCGTGGTTGAGTTTTATGATCCATGAACGGTTTATGTAAGGAGGGTGATCCCATCGTAAGGGGTACTCTCCTTAAATGCCCTTGGCCACTTAAAAGCCTATGACTTTACACTTGTTAGGGTATAGTAGGATTTGAATTCCAGACTGTTTGGGGGACCTTGAATTAGAATTGATTCTTTCATCACGCTTGTTTATAAGAAACAAGTAGGAGTCGCAAATGAGTTTTAGGAAAAAACTTATAAACCTCTTTCATGTCTTTGTTCCATGTGGAATTAATGGAATAATTAGCACAAATCATAAGTTTACCCATGCCCAAATTGGTCTATAAACCAGAAATGAGTTCGGGAGCGAAGGTACTAAGATAACGTTCCTTTTAGAGGGGAATCGTCATCCTAGCCCTAGTACGACCTCTACTAGCTCTTCCTTTTTTACAATTTCATCACCAAACAATATATGCAACGCGATACCTAAAACTATGTTAGTTGATTTTATTTACAAACACTAATTTACTTAGGAATTACATTGGAAAGTCGTTATTCTTATTTAATAATATTCGTAAAAGAACAATAAAATAAACAAGATTCACCTTGGCTTAAGTGATCAACCACAATTATTTATTTCAATTGTAATCTTTATTTAACGCAAGATACTATGTGGAATTGATTAATTAATTATTTTAGAGGTGATCAGACAACACTAATTAATTAATTAAAGTCCTTTTAAACAAGAAAAATAAGGTGATTTAACTAAATACTCGGGAATTTACCACTTCTCTTTGCTAGATCTCCGTTAAGAACACTTATGGACACCTTCTTGTTGGGGAACCTCCACCGTAGTAAAAAATTATCGAAAGGGTGAGTGTTTAGGACAAGAGGGCTAGGTTGCACAAGTTCAAAAGTTATTTCGCTAGAGTTTTAGGTTAATTTTTATCTGTTAAAGCCTCGGTTTAAGCTCGTATTTATAGGGAATGATTAGGTTTAGGATTTCGAGCATTTTGCCGCAGCAGGTGTTGCACGCAACAGATGAAGTTGAGCGCGGCATCCCAGCGCAAGTTATAGAGTTGCGCTTATTTGTCTTGCGCTCGGCTTTATGGTAAGATTCAATTTTATATTTTTCATATAATTCCGTATAATACTGAATCTTCCGCAGCGCAACTCTGAAAGTTGCGCTGGGTGTCGCGCGCAACCTAAATAGTTGCCCGCGGCAGCCCAGCGCGACTTTGTGAGATGTGCACGGCTTTTCAGCGGCAGTACTAAGTTTTAACCTAGGCTCTCCTAAATCCGTCATTTTTTGGGTTTAAGCACGGGCTTAAGCCTTATTATGATCGTGTTTAGTTAATTGGACCATTGTTTTGGATTTTTCATAAACTTGGGCTAGTCTTTTGTGTTTTGTGGCTTAACCAGTTATCCATAAGTCTTCTTCACTTCGATCCAACACGAAGATGGCTTGATTTATCGTCATTGCACTTCCTGTCAGGAAAGGAGGCCAAAAGTAGATGTTTATAGTTAGCTCCCACTTTGATCGAGTCTAGAATAGGAGATGATTAATGTAGTCAAGGAAATAAATCCGAGACTCATTCTGCGAAGTTTGAACAAGTAGCTATTAAGGCCAGAAAAAGTCCTTCCTAGTCTTAACGCGTTAAAGAATCTTGATTGATCTTTTGAAATTGTAGAACGCTCTTACAAATAAAAGTATTCTGGGTGATGTCAGGTCATGAGAAGAGATCGGTTTTAAAAGGATAAAAGGGGAGGATTTCCTCTTAATCGTGTCATCGTTGGTATAAAGTCCCTCGATATGTCATTGAAACTTTAGCCTAACTTTAACAAAGTAAAAGATGAAAAAAGAGTCCGGTATTTGAGCTAAAATGGTCCGGTATTCGAGCCGAAAGTCCACAAGATAGAAATACATGTCTCAGGACTGGAGGCATATATCCAAATTCAGTGAGAGGGAAGAAAGTCAGCAACTCTCTCATCAGTTTTGTCCATAAGAAGAGTACACATGTCTCAAGATTGGTAGCACATGACTACATACGTGCGACATCGTCTCGTCGCTTCTTTATACAGGGGGTGGATTCGACACCCTAACTGTCCGGTAAGTTAGTAAGCGCACTAACTACTGTATCCATTCAAGAAGTGCTTGTTCCCGAAGGTTCGGCGCACCTTTCGACTCGTTGATCTAACGCCTATAGTAATTCTCTATCTTTTAGCCCCGAGAGGTAGATCTCGCAAAGCTTGGGCTGAGTGAAATTTTACGCAACACCTACGCTGTAAAGTTTTACGCCGTAAGATACGCCATTTGCATTTTTACGCTGCATGAAAACGCCTTCCTTTTTTCTTCGGACGTGAAAAAAGAAGAAAACCCGGACATTTGTAACATCAGTACAGTAAAATGACAAACCTAACTATGGGTACTTTTATGTAAAGCACCACCATGGAACGTCTCAAGGCACTCTTACGAAAAACGTTCAAAATGTATGCTTGGGGAAGGCACAAAGCATGGTGTGCATGCAATATGATGCAAACAAACTAACAAGAAAAGAAAATAAACTACAATATGCAAAGCACTTAAAAGATTTTGATAATTTGCGCGCCATTATGCAAAAACTAAAATTATGTCGCGCTGGCCAGACGCGCGCATCTTTTTAATTTGCGCTGGTATGTCACGCGCAACATCTAAAGTTGCGCTCCACATTTACGTTAGTCAAGTTAAAAACCGCAGACGCGATTTTCAATTCACCCTTTTCTCCTTCCTTCGCCATTTTAGACTCTTTCTCTCTCTAAAAAGATCGGCTTTTTGCGATTTTTGAAGCTAAAGGAAGCTAATTTTGTCCTCAATTCATATTTGCTGTAATCCAATGTATGTTTTTTGCCTAAATTTCCTCTTTTTCGGCTAAATTCGAATGATTTTCGAATCGTTAAACCCCAAATTTCAAATTTGGGGGTTTTTATTCGGGTTATTTTTCTTGAAATTGTTTGCTCTATGTTGTTATGCTATGTTTAAGGAGTGTTTTGCAATAAATTTCATGAAAAATGGTTAAGTATTGAACCGTATTTCTTTGTTCAAGTTCGTTCTTGCTTCTTTTTTCGAATTTTTTGCTTGATCTTGTTGTTTTTCTGAC
Organism: Chenopodium quinoa; assembly: GCF_001683475.1. Lineage (NCBI taxonomy): Eukaryota > Viridiplantae > Streptophyta > Magnoliopsida > Caryophyllales > Amaranthaceae > Chenopodium > Chenopodium quinoa. The sequence continues at coordinate 5,402,071 of NW_018744301.1, read as the reverse complement.
TCGTTTTGGTTATATTTGCTGATTATGAAGTATATTATAGTGATGGAATTAATATAACTTTCATAATTCATTTTTTGTGAGTTTTAAATTGCTGAAAAATGGCGCGAAACTTACTTTTGGCTCATTTTGCCATAATCAAACATTAAAATTGTTTGGTAGACGATAATTATGTTTATATTACGTATATTCGTCTAGAATTATTTGATTCTTTGAGATTTCGGAATATAATCCCTTGAGTTCTAAGTTGAAACTGGTATAGGGTGGCTTTTGTGGGTGTTAAAAGTCCCCATTTACTGAGTTTAACTGCAGGTATCGTAGTCCCCAAGTATGGGTGGCGTTCAATTTTCGTGTTTTCCCTATCAGTAGTCGTTATGCTACCGAAATAGGTCTAGAATTCATATATTAGTCTAGTTATGGAGTCGCCTCCGTTTGTCGATGCCGAGGAGGTTAAATATTTAGACGTCGGTAATTCGAGCTTGGAGCGTCGAAACCGATCGTAGAAAGTCGAGTAAAAAATAATAAAAAGACGAGACGCGCAAAATAATAATAAATCGACCAAATTCCAAAAATACCCCTAGCATCGGAGTGCCCCGAGCATCCGAATGCTAGGGGAAAAAATGTCCAAGCATAGTGGCTAGCAAGCGCACCAAGCCGAGCCTAGCATGGCTGGCTAGGTGCGTGCTAGCGCACCGTGCTAGCAGCCACGCACAGCAGCAGCTAGTAGCCGCGTGCACGTTGTGCGTGCAGCAGCTAGCTGCCGCAAGCTAGGCGTGCTAGCAGCAAGCTCGCACCAAGTGCCTGGCTTGCGCGCACAGCAGCAGCCATAGGGTCGTGGCTGGGTCATAGGGCCGGTCACTATGGGGAAGCTTGAGGAATATGGGAGAAAGTGGGTAAGGACATGTGGCACAAGGAGAGTATTGAGTGGGGAGCAAGTATAATCCCCTTTTCTCCATGTGGTCCTCACCAACCCATTTCACATGGTAATGCCACTTGTAGATTTATTATTAGTTTGCAATTTTAATTTAATTTAGCTTTAAATTAATTTGTGGAATTTCATGATCCCACATTGATGGGATAGAAATTCCCACTCATACTTTCCTCTATAAATACCAACCTTGGGATTTGGAGTAAAGTTCTTGAGTAGGAGTTAGAAAGAGCATTCCATATTTTGGAAAAACTCTTAAACTCAATTAACACTTGGGTTTTGGTTGGACCTTGCTAACTCCAAGGTAGCGGACCTAAAAAGTCATGTTCGTCCTTTGTGGGTGGATACCGTTGGAGGCACGACATTTGCGGTGCTCAAGGCTTTCAAGTAAGAGCCCATTTTGAGAGGGCGAAGCTCGCTTCAAGGGTATGATTCGTTCTTCCTTTTCTTGTGTTTATTTATTTATGCTTTATGGTTTTATTAATTACGAGTTGTTCCCTGGGTCGGGGTTGTTTCCACGGTGAGTCGGACTCACCAAATCCCAACACATTTTAAGGAGTATGTTCGGGTTGGTTAATATTCCTAAAATTTGATGACCATTTTCAATCCAACTTTCTTGACTTTCTATTCTACCTTTTTCTAAAACAATTCATTTTAAGTAAAATCCTTAGATGATTACTTTGTTGAATTCAACACAAATCATGACATTCTATTAATGATTGTTAGTGAATTTTTTGACATTCTTCATCAACAAACTTGCTTAAAGTGAATTCGTATTACAAGGATTAAAAAAAAAAAGAAATAAAAAAATCATTTTGCCTTTGGTTCTTTGTTTGAATGCTTGGCAGAAAAGGTTTAAGTGAACGCGCTCATTTTCTCGTGATACACATTACTAGATCATCTTCCACATTCGCATAATAGTCCAATCATGGGTGACAAAGCAGCATTAGAGAAACTTAGAGAGGAACTCCAAAACCTAAAGGCCCTACGAGAAGAAGAAGCCCAAATGAAGGCTCATAAAAAACCAGAAAAGGCTAAAATAAAAGCAGAAAAAAAAAAAGAAAACATTCTGCAAGAAAAAGCAAGAGCAGAAAGAGTAGAAGCCTTGGAGACACTTATCCTTCGAGCTAACTCAGGGAATAAGTACTTCAATTATGAGCTTGCACCACAACCTAGTGGCATGACTCTCCCAGAAAAGTTCTTGACTACGGATTTGCCAACCTTTAAGGTTACTGACAATCCTAGAACTCACTTACTGAGCTTTATTGGAATTATGGCATTGAAAGGGGTTGAGCCAAGCCCATATGCTTGTACTTTTCCTGTTTCATTGGCCCCAACTACTAGATCATGGTTTTATATCCTCGATGCAAAACAAACTTCCACTTGGAGTGACGTTGTAAAAGCGATTTTAACCCAATATGGAGATAACATCGGGCTCACAACTACCTTCCGCGATCTCGAATTGCTTTAGAAAGGGGAAGAAGAAGGCTTCGTTGACTTCTTTTCCATGTGGCGATCAAAGGTTGCTCTTATTCCACAAAGACCTCCGGATCATGAACTTGTCCCAAAGTTCATAGACAATATGTCTCCACCATACAAGTGCCATTTACAATACCTTGGTTAAGACACATTTCAAAAAGTCTATACTGTGAGAACATTTATTGAAAGGGACTTGATAAATGAAAACATGCATCATATAGATGGAATTGATTTTTAGAGAGGATTTCACCTACGTCAGAAACGGACAAGGCTCGAAGACGCAATCTCAAGAAGTTGTCAACAATTCAAGATGTAGCACCCTAGGTCTTGTTTTGTTTCTTTCCTTTGTTTTTTATGATAGACTAAGAGATTCATGCTGTCAAATCTACTTATTTTGTACTCTCATAAATTAATGAATAAAAAATATATTTTTAAGTATGTCTATCTTGTTCTCTTCTCAATCTCTTTATTGTTATTGACTTGAATTAAATAAAATGTATACATATAAACAGGCAATATCAAAAGGCATACATACTCAACACTTTAAGAATCTTGATGAGCTTTGGCTTATAAGATGTATTGAATGAAATGAGGCCCATCTTAGGCTCACAAAGAAAGGTTATGATGATTTCACCAACACATGAGGCAACTTGAAACTCCATAAATATAATCCCATCTTCTTAACCATAGAGAAAATCCATCTTTTTGGCAGCCCTTTTGAGCCTCGTCAATTGAGCCTTAGTTATTCAACCTACATTATTCCATACCTTGGGATGGGAATGTTGTAAAGATACAAATAGGAAATTAGGGGAACGAAACATAGGAGGGGACATAAAGTTAGTCTAAACCCAAAAGGAAAGATCCAATGCAAAAGAAAGAAATAAATTGTTTTAAACCCAAAGCAAAACTTGTCGAAAAAAAGAGAAGAGAGAAAGAAAAAAAAGAGAGGGAGGACAAGGAAAAGGCACCTAATGTAGGAGTTGCCACACAAAGAAAAAAGGTTTTAATTTAAGAAGCACCAAAAGTAAGGGATTTTGGGAGTATACTTAAGCCTATCCATTCTTCATAACCCCAAGCCTAGCCACGTTACAACCTTGGAAAGGCCCTCCTTGAGGTAGACCATAACCATGTACCAAATTCATCATTCCATGAAAATATGGCCAATCTTAGGCCTTTGCACATATGGACCTACTATTAAGTAGTCATGCCCATATATAAAACGCATGAAGTGGTGAGTTATGATTACAAGATCATATAAAAAAAATTCAAATGATTTGGATGATTTATTAGCCATTGGCTTGATTACATCATGTTAGTAAAGCAATCGAATCAAACTAAATTCGATGTTTGCCAAAAAAAAATGAGATGACTATCACTTTTTTTTTTTAAAACACAATCATCATATTTTCTTTTAATAATAGGGCTATTTATTACTAAGGTAATTTAGTTTCTATATACATTGCCTAGAAAGAAAAATAGTTAACACAATAAATTGATTTGATATATCGACAACCTTGACGTCAAATTTAGATGTCTTTTACAACTCTTGAGCAATGGTCTTCTACTTATCATAGGCAACTAAAATTTCCACCTACGTAAGATATCTGCATCTTCTCTAAGAGAGGAATATTGATTGAACATGATCGCTGCATGAAAAAAATGATTGTTATCACTATCACACGTATACCTCACTGCCAAGGCATCACGATGATTCAAATATTAAGTCAATAATCCTTGCTTTTCAAAAACATGTCTAATTTTCTTTCTTTGTTCTTCTGTGGGAAAGTTGGATTCCCCTTCCTTTTTATACAATTCCGTCTTTTTTGTTCATTTCTTTTTTAGGGGGTAAGTTGGGATGATCCCTTCCTTTTGGCAACTAAAATACTCGAAAATAGTATAATTTTTTCGTTCTTTGCCTCAAATTGGGGGCTTAAAAAAGCTAGGACATCCCCACTTCTCTCTATTTACAGATTTGAACACGCTATTTATGCTGCAAAATCAATGTCATGCAAAACTTATTACGAACCATGTTAATAACTTTAAATGACAAAGGCAGAATACCACTTCCTATTATTTGACCAAGATAATTAATTATGTTACTTGATCAAATAATTCATGATAAACATATGCAATATTCCACAAATTAAAAATACAAAACTTGGGGCTTTAAATAAACATGAGAAACATCCCTTAGCATATGTATACATGAATTCCAAAAGCCACCTAAAGTCTACGCTTGGGGGCTTCAAATTAAAAATATAGGTCTCACCTTAACTTTCATTTTAAAATGAGACCATATTTTAGAAAGTGATTCAAATGATTTTATAAATTATTCTAACACTTCACCAAACCTAAGTTTGATAAACATTCATTCTCAAACTACGGTACTTATTTAATTGAAAGAACTTCACTTTTAATTAGAAAAATATGACAATGACGACAAGTAGAAAAACTTAGACAAAATCAGATATACGAAGTTTGCTCACATTTTCATATCTTTGTTGAAATAAGTTGCAAATTACAACTTAACTTCATCAATCTTGGACAAAAAAAGTCACACTAAATTACGAGCTAGACTTTTCTTTCCATTTCAGGTTCAATTTTGAAAAAAAAATATTATGTATTTTGCCAACTACAAAAGTTGCTTTTCAAAACAAACTTTTATTATTGGACCCTTGCCAAATTTTGTATTCAAGTTCGAAATAACTTGTCTCTAATAAAAAATAGTATTTAAAAATTTCCTTTCTGAATTTTTGTTGCATTCCCTCAATTAAATAAATTTTCAGATTCTCAATAATCATTTGGATAATACGTGTATGTACATTTATATTTCTAAAAGGAATGAATTAAGATTCGACTTCTTCTTAACTCGAACTTGTTCTCGGTTATTGGCCAAGGGATGGTAAATGAACCACCTATAAGACCAAAGTCAAAGATTGACAAGAACAAAGAAAATATTTGATGTTCTAAATCAACTTTGAAGAATAAAATCACCGCAATGATCTTTACAAACGTTTAGACATTAGGTAAGATTACTAAACCTTAAACATAATTGTTTTTGGTCTATAAACAAGCAAAATACTAACTTGCTTTCTAGAAAATACTTTAACTAAAATGTGAAAGCCATATCACTGTCCTAAATATTTCAAAAACAAAAATAGGATATATACACAGGTCCATCTCAATATCATATGAATGGCCTAAACAATAGCAAGTCATTAGAATTTACCCCCAATTGGGGGCTCCAAGACTTGTGAAATAGAAAGAATGCGCATAACCCGACACATGGGGGCTCCAATATACTCAAGAAAAAAAATATAATAATAAATGAGATATTCATGCCATTCGAGCTACTTTCGAGAATCGCCTAAACTACAAAGGGTTTACGTAGATCTCGAGCCTTACAATTTTCAAACGTATCACAATGATTTAATAATCATGTTGTTCCTTTGAAAACTAAGTTTGCAACTAAACTTGGCCATTAAACATGTTACATACTCAAGCCATTTTCAAGTTCAACTTCATAAACTAATCTTAGTGCATAATTGTTGCTCCAATACTTCATTTTACTCTAGAGATTAGAGAATATGACTAGTATAGAGCAAAAGAAACAAAATCATGATGCATAAAACATACTTGCTCATACGAAATTTTAGTACTCAAACATTCATCATGAAAATTTTATCAAGACACATTATTTCATGAGTTAGAATGTAAACAAAAGACTCCTAAATTTGAAATTAAAAAGTCTTCATTATTATCCATTGTTCCACACATTAGAATTTTGCAAGGGGGATAACATCTACTTTCTCGAGCTTCAAAACAGTGAAAAAAAAAATTTCAAACTCAAAAGAAAGAATTCAAAAGTAGCAAGAATAGATGAAAAAATTTGAGCAACATTTCATTTTTCCTCTTACTTGTTCTAATGAATGACCAATATTACTAGACTTAGCAAATTTCTTTGAATGGTAAAAGAAAACGATTTAAACACACTAGTTTAATCGTTTCCAAGATCCTAGTTGTTATCATAATAAGACGAAACACAGGATTCTAGACCCATTTCAAGCAACATGAAAGGGTCTAATTATTAAAAAACAAACAAGTCATCGAAGTCACCCAATATTGGGGGCTACAATATTCGATAATATAAAATGGGGGCTCAAAAGCCCGAAGTATAGACAAACTACTATAGTTCGATGATGTCTTCAAGAATTCCCTAAACTAACTAGTTTTGTGCAAATCTTGAGATCACAATTTTATAAGTGAATAATAATAACCATCGGTTATTTTTATCATTGATAAACCAATTTTGAAACTTACGCATGAAAAAATAAACATGAGTCGCAAGAACAAATTCATGCTATTATAAAAGTTCAAAATTTTATTTATAATTTTAATGCATAATTGTTGTTCTAAACACTTCAATTTACATTAAAATTAACTAGTATAGTCTGTGTGAGAAAAACAAAAGAGAAATAAAATTCAAGCATAAAATCAAAATTAGAACAAAAAAAATACATATATGCTTGACATGCTCATACATGATCAATACTTTATCACTTCACATGAAATTTATTGCAATATATTTCTTAAACATGTCACAATGACAAACAAAAAAATTCATGAAAACAAGTCGAATTAAAACCCCCCCAAATTCAAAATTTAGGGTTTAATGGTTCGAAAATCGCCCACTCAGCCAAGAATGAATGAATTATGGCAAATATGAATAAGGGACGAGATCTACTTCCTTTGGCTTTGAAAAACAAGAAAATCCGAGCTCTTTAGAGAGATAAAGAAGCAAAAAATCGTGAAGGAAGAAGAGAGAAAGCGAAATGAAAAATCGCGCTCAACGATTCTCTTTTTGCTGACTTAAATGTCGAGCGCAACTAATTTAGTTGCGCGTTACAGAGTAGCGCAACTCGGAACGATGCGCGCGCCTGGCCAGCGCAACCCACTGAGTTGCGCGCGGTTATTGGTCACTAAAATGACCTGTATTCGGATTTTGATCCGTTTGATCATTTTTCAACAGTTTTTGTTCGTCATTAGACGTAATGGCGCGCAAATTATCAAAATATTTTAAATTGCTTTGCATATTGTAGTTTATTTACTTTTTTGTTAGTTTTTTTTTTGCATCATATTGCATGCACACCGTGCTTTGTGCCTTCCCCAAGCACATGTTTTGAACGGTTTTTGTAAGAGTGCCTTAAGACGTTCCGTGGTGGTGCTTTATATAAGAGCACCCATAGACAGGTTTGTCATTTTACTGTACTGACGTTACAAATGTCCGGGTTTTCTTCTTTTTTAACGTCCAAAGCAAAAAGGAAGGCGTTTTCATGCAACGTAAAAATGCGAATGACGTATCGTACAGCGCAAACATTGTACGGCGTAGGTGATGCGTAAAATTTCACTTAGCCAAAGCTTTGCGATATCTACCTCTCGAAACTTATAGGTAGAGAATTATTGTAGGCGTTCGCTTAACTAGTCGATAGGCGCGTCGAACCTTCAGGAACATGCACTTCTTGAATGGGAGCAAATCCGGTAGTTAGTGTGCTTACTAACTTACCGGACAGTTAGGGTGTCGAATCCGCCCCCTATATAAAGAAGAGACGAGACGATGTCGCGCCTACGTAGTCACGTGCCCCTAGTCCTGAGACACGTGTACTCATCTTATGGACAAAACTGATGAGAAAGTTGCTGACTTTCTTCTCTCTCACTGAATTTGGATATATGCCTCCAGTCCTGAGACATGTATTTCTATCTTGGGGATGTCCGGCTCAAATACTGGACCATTTTGGCTCGATTACCGGACCATTTCGGCTCAAATACCGAAAATCTTTTTTTTCATCTTTTACTTTGTTAAAGTCAGGCTAAAGTTTCAATGACATATCGAGGGACTTTAGACCAATGATGACACTATTGAGAGGAAATCCTCCCCTTTTACTTTTTAAAAACCAATTTCTTCTCATGACCTGACATCACCCAGAATACTTTTACTTGTAAGATCGGTCTCAAATTGCAAAGGATCAATCTATATTCTTTAGCGTGTTAAGACTAGGACGAACTTTTCTAGCCTTAATAGCTAATTGTTTTAAACACTTAGCGAACCAAGGATTGTTTCGACATCCTTAAACATTACTGAGAGATTCTCTAGGAGAACTTCGCAGAATGAGTCTCGGATTTATTTCCTTAACTACTTTGGTCATAGTCTATTCTAGACTCGGTCAAAGTGGGGGCTAATTTTTGACATTTACTTTTGGCCTCCAGTCCCGACAGGAAGTGAAATGACAATAAATAAAGTCGTCTTCGTGTTGGATCAAAGTGAAGAATACCTATGGATAACTATTTAAGCCACAAAACACAAAAGACTAGCCCAAATTAAAGAAAAAGCCAAAATAAAGGACCAATTAACTAAACCCGATCAAAATTAGGCTTAAGCTTGTGCTTAAACCCTAATAATGACGGATTTAGGAGCACCTAGGTTAAAACTTAGTGATGCCGCAGAAAAAGCCGCGGGCAACACACAAAGTCACGCTGGGCTTCCGCGCACAACTATTTCATTTGCGCCCGACACCCAGCGCAACTTCTAGAGTAACGCTGCGAAAGATTTATAATTATTCGAAAATTAATACGAAAAATTAAAAATCGAATCTTACCATAAAGCCGCGCGCAAGAACAATAGTTGCGCTGTACATAGTACAGCAACTATATAACTTGCGCTGGGTTGCCGCACGCAACTTCATCCGTTGCGCGCGACACCTGCTGCGACAGATTGCTCGAAACCCTAAAACTAATCCTTCTCTATAAATACGAGCTTAAACCGATGCTTCAACAGACATAAATTAACCTAAAACTCTGGCAAAATAACTTATGAACTTGTGCAACCTAGTATTCTTGTCCTAAACACTCACCCTTTTGATACTTTTTTACTACGGTGGAGGTTCCCCAGCAATAAGGTGTCCATAAGTGTTCTATACGGAGATCTAGCAAAGAGAAGTGGTAAAATCCCGAGCACTTAGTTAAATAACCTTTATTTTCTTGTTTAAAAGGACTTTAATTAATTAATTAGTGTTTTTTGATCACTTTTAAAATAATTAATTAATCAATTCCACATAGTATCTTACGTTATATAAAGACTAGAATTAAATTAAATAATTGTTTGTTGATCACTTAAGCCAAGCCGAATCTTGTTTATTTATTGTTCTTTCGCAAATATTATTAATAAGAATAACGAATTTTACAATTTAATTCGTACGTGAATTAATGCTTGTAAATAAAATCAACTAACATAGTTTTAGGTATCGCATTGCATATATTTTTTGGTGATGAAATTGTGAAAAAGGAAGAGCTAGTAGAGGTCGTACTATGGCTAGGATGACAATTCCCCTCTAAAAGGAACGTTACCTTAGTACTCTCGCTCCTGAACTCATTTCTGGTTTACAGACCAATTTAAGCATGGGTAAACTTATGATTTGTGCTAATTATTCCATGAACTCCACATTGAAGAAAGGCATGAACGAGGTTTATGAGTTTTTCCCAAAACTCATTTGCAACTACTACTTGTTTCTTATAAAAAAGCGTGATGATAGAAAAAATTCTAATTCAAGGTCCCCCAAACAGTCAGGAATTTAAATCCTTCTATACCTTAATAAGTGTAGAGTCCTAGGCTTGTAAGTTGCCAAGTGCATTTAAGGAGAGTACCCCTTACGATGGGATCACCCTCCTTACAGTAAGGCTCGTTAGTCTTTCGATGAAGTATTTTCGGGATATGTGCCATGAGTAATATATTGGAGGATATGATTATACCAAGGGTTGTCTCCTTCAATGTCATTTATTTCCTCTATTGCGTTGCAATACGCTGGTTCTTTTCTTCTATCAACGCATATTCGCATTATATTTAAGTGATCTCGAATGTTGATCATTGAGGCTAATTTTGCTAGCACATCGGCAAATTGATTGTCATCCCTTGGGAGATATTTAAAATCAATATGTTCAAAATGCTCGATTAGTTGCTCTAGCTGTGCTTGGTATATTATCATTGTGGAGTTCTTTATTTTCAATTTTTTTAATATATGATTTATAATCAAGATGGAGTCTCCATATACCTCTAATTTTTGCACACCGATGGAGCCGCTGCTTTTAGTCCAATAATGTACGCTTCACATTCTGCGGCATTATTAGTAACCTCAAAGTCTAATTTAACAGAGATTGGCGTATGTGCTCCATCTGGACTTATGAGTAACACTCCTACGCCACATCCTTTTTTATTGGACGCACCGTTGAAGTACATTACCCATTTATCACCTTGTGTAATGAGAATCTCTTCACCAGAAAGATGAGTAGTTTTCGCACGACTTGTTTGAATTGGTTGTTGCGCCAGAAAGTCGGAAATTACTTTTCCTTTCATTGATTTTTCAAGAATATATTTTAGCTCAAATTCAGCCAACATCACCAACCACTTAGATATCCTTCCTTGTATGGGTGGTTGTTCAAACAAATACATTATCGGATTTTGTTGAGAAATCACACGAGTAGTGTGTGGTAACATATAATGTCTTAACTTTTTGGTTGCCCACACTAATGCTAGGCTTGTCTTTTCCAAGGTGCTATATTTTTTTTCGTATTAGATGAATTTCTTACTTATATGCGGTCGTTCTTACTTATATGCGGCCGTTACGGATGGCCATTGTTATTCGTAACGGGCACTGTCCGTTACTAATAATAACTTATTCGTAACGGGTACTTCAAGTGCCCATTACGAGTAATGGGTTATTCGTAACAGGCGTTTCAGGTGCTCGTTACGAATAATGAGCACCTGAAACGCCCATTACGAATAACCCATTATTCGTAACGGCCACTTGACGTGCCCGTTACGAATAAGTACTTATTCGTAACGGACACTTACAATGCTCGTTACAAATAACTACTTATTCATAACGAACATTGTAAGTGCCCGTTACGAATAATGGGTTATTGGTAACGGGCAATTACAATGCCCGTTACGAATAATCTCTAAATAAGACAAAAAATTAGGGGCATTTGTAACTAGCATTTCAGGTGCTAGTTACAAATGCTCCTATTCTTCTTTCCATTTACCATTCAAATTATTATACAAATCCAATTTTTCATGCCACAAACATATTATCAAACATAACATATAAACCAAATCCAATTTTGTATGCTAATTATAAACTCCCCTATTGAGAAGTCAAAAGCGCTATTGATTACAAAATTTAGTAAACGATGGTGCACAAACAGCCCAATTTTATATATGATGAATAAGTAAACAATATCAGAGTCATTCCCGTCTCCTGTAAATGGGCTGAACAACCATCTTGAAGCTTTCTTGTTGCTGTCTAAGCCAAAATGGCTTGTTACTTCGCTAGAGCAAGAGCTGAATCTCCTACTAGGTGGTTCACCACTAACCTCGGAGTCATTCCCGTCTCCTTCAAATGGAAATAACTCGGCATCAAGTAATCTGAACGAAGCCCCAGTATTAGTTCCAATGCCCTAATTTCTCAATTGTAGCCAGGGCACTACTTGTAGTATAATCTTGACAATCAAAGAAGCTCACTTAAGCAAGTAAAATAAATTTAAGCAAATATATGACCAATTTGAGAAAAAAAAAGCTATGTTAAGAAAAAGGAAAGTAGAGGAAAAAAGTTCAGCATAAAATGAGTTAAATTAAACAAAAGTTGATAGAAATTCACAATTTAAATCTAAATAACGAAGATCTGCAATTTAAAGTTTTAGATTGAGGAGAGAGAGAGAGAGAGCAAAAGAGAGATATGAGAGAGAGAGATAATGAGGAAAACGACTGATGGAAGAAATGAACGACTAATTTCTCAAAACCATAATGTTAGTGCTAAAACGTTATGGAATTGTAACGGACCTTATTTGGCCGTTACGATTAGAGCAATAATTGTAACGGACAAATTTATGTCCGTTACGATTACTGTTTATTTGTAACGGTCAAATTTTCGCCCGTTATAAATATTAGTTATTTGTATCGGACCTTTATATTGTCCGTTATGAATCATCTATTTCTACTGGATTTAATTATGTCCGTTACAAATGAGGCGTTACAAATGAACTTTTCTCCACTAGTGGTTGTAACCTGCGTATCCATCCATAAAGGATAACGTCGCATGTTCAGTTGTGTTATCTACCAATATATCGATATGTTGTCGAGGAAAATCGTCTTTAGGGCAAGCTTTATTAAGATCCTTAAAGTCGACACACATGCGAAGTCGTCAATCCTTTTTAGGGACTGGAACAATGTTTACTACCCATTCTCGGTATTTACATAAGCGAATAAAACCAGCGTCCAACTATTTTTGTAATTCTTTTATTTTTAATGCGACATCAGGTTTCATTCGTCGAAGTTTTTGTTTTACTGGTTTGGAAGGAGGGTTCATGAGAACGGTCTGTTCTGCAATTTCATTATATATTCTAGGCATGTCCTTGTATGACCAAGCAAACACGTCTTTCAATTCTTTGAGCGTTGATATGAGGGTCGATCGCTCTTCCGAATTTAGAGTTAAGCCAATTTTGAATTCTCTCTTATTTTTTATAGTTTCTATATTAACTATTTAAGTTTCATCAACAATAGGGTTCTTTTGTTCTCGTTCATTCATTAGTTCAAACAGTTTATTAATGTTATCATCTTCGTTAGATTTATTGTTATAGCATTCTAAAGATTCAAGAGAAGGCATATACTCGAAAATAGAGCTCATATTATTAAAATTGAAAGAGAATACATCAAGAGAAGAATCTATTTTTGGATCTTTGTCCTTAAAACTAGAAAATAAAGACTTAGTAATGGCCACAAGGCCTAAATTTTCAGCTTCCCTAGGGTCTATAATAGATTCATCGTTCGATTCTTCAAACAGCATCCTCCCTTTGCCTGTGACAACTTCCAGATTATCGCCTTTGTGATTGATCCATTTGAAAGATTTCCTCCATCCATTCTCAAAAGTTTCGTTTGAAGGGGTGATCAACGAGGTTGGGTCAAAAGCTTCATCTTGAATGGTGTTTTGATTGGTCATTGTTGCGACATGATTTTGCTATAGTCCAAATAGCAAGTTAAATTATTGCCCATCATAGCACCCTAGATTTGGGTGTTTTGATTTAACAATACTAAGATCGTCATCCAAGAAGTAGCAATCATGAAATACTTCAAATCCAGGCTTCTTGATTACTTCCAAAACAAAGGGTTCCGGAAAGTCGTAGCATGAGTAATCTTCTCCCTCCCTAATAAATTCTCCATTAAGGGTTTGTTGATATGATGGGAGTAAAGTGATTATCCCTTTCTTGTTATTGTCTCTACGTGCTTTGTTTTCTGCATCGTGAGACTCCAATTCTTCTTTGGTTGTTTTATATCTTAATCCAAAGGAGAAGCTTTTCTTTGGGATAGGAAGTAAGAGATATTTCTTCATTCCTATTCCCAAAGGCATCCCAAGAAAGTAACTACTCTTGAGCAAGATGTTGTTTACTATCCGAGTGGAATATGGATCAAGGTGAATGGTTCTTCCAAGTCTTCTTCCATTTCAATTGTGAAGATTGGCTCCACGACCAATCTCCACATGTCCTCTTCATCATTATCATGGTTTATTTCTTAGAGTGATTGATCATTTATGGCTATTTTGAGTGGAGAAGCATGTATAGTCATAGGAAGCCCTTGATAGTTAAACCTAATCATTTGATTAAGTAAGGATGGTATTGCACCATGCTCATGTATCCAAGGACGTCCAAAAGTAAGGTTGAATGTAGGTTTTATCTCCATAACATGAAATTCAATCATCTTTTGAATTGGGCCTGTGGTAATTGGTAGCTTAACAGTTCCACACACCGATCTTCTCGAATTTCATAGGCCCTAATGCTTTGTTTTGTTGATTGGAAATCTTTTTCGGGATTTAGGCCTAAGTATTTTGCCGTTCGTAATGGGAATACGTTTACAGCCGACCCATTGTCTACCAAAGTTAGAGGGATATTGTATCCCTTGCATCCCACAGTTAAGTATAACGCATTGTTGTGGGTAGTGTCTTTTGAAGGCAAATCATCATTAGTGAAAATGATTGACTTGTCGGATTTCTCGCTAGTAAGCAAGCTAACGAAGTCCTGAGGGGTTGTGTCCGTACTTACAAACAAATCCGTTAGAGCATTCATTAGAGAATTACTATGTTCTGTAGAAGTACTTAGGAGTTCCCATATGCTAACATTCATCTTAGATTGACGAAGTTGTTTAACCAATGGATCTTACACCTTAAGTGGAGGTGATATTGTATTTTGTGTTTGACCTTGAGTTTGATTTTGTGTGGTCAAAGATCCATTTGGTGGTGGTTCTTAGTAAACTCGCCCAGAACGAGTTAAATGATCTATCTCATTTGGGTTAGTCGTAGGACTCATAAACCAACTTTCTTCTAGAGGATTTGGATATGCCTCCATTTCAATGTGTTCCATGAGTTGTGCTTGATGCCATTTTTCATGCAAGGAGAGATTCGATAAATCTTGCGATTTCTCCAAGAAATGATCCCAGTCAAGCGCTCTATTTGTTTCATTTTTTAAACAAGATGGAGGTGGGGCAGTGGCATACTTAGAGACATATAATTCTTGAAAGTCGTTGTCCCATAGTCCACATACTTCATTAGTTGCCCCTATGAGGATTGTGGATAGAGGTTCTCCTATGGGTGTGATATAGTCCAAAGGATAGAACGTATCACTTCCCATATGGTCTTCATCGATGTGAAACACCCCTAAGGAGGGTGCATTATTTTTAGGTTTAGGCGTGGGAATTCTCCCATCGTCTACTAAATCTTGTATTTTGTGCATTAAAACATAGCAACGTTCAGTATCGTGTCCAACGCCTCAATGATAAGCACAATAAGCACTACTATTCCATTGAGGAAACCTCCTTTCTGGTGGAGGGGGTGGTGTTGGCCCTATTGGGGCAAGTAAGCATTTTTCATTTAATTTTTCTAACAATTCTTTATAGCTTACAGGATTTGGAGTAAATTTTCTCTCTTTTGTCCATTTTTTTCTAGGATCATCATATCAATTTGTGTTATTGTATTGCGTGGAAGTCGCAAATACATTAATAAAGGATGATGCATTATCATTCCCCTTCTTGTAGTTATTCTTAGGTTGATGATGATAATGAGGTTTGTTTGCTTTTTCTTTAGCAAGATCATCTTCAATCCTAATAGCCACAGAATAGACCTGTTGAAAGTGGATACACCAAGGTAACGTAGATGTTTGTTGTATTTTTCATGACAGTTGTCAATGAATTTTTGTACTAACTCGAGTTCAAGAGGCCTTTGGGCAAGGTGGGCCGCCTTTTCTCGCCATCTACCATAGAAAGCAAGGAAACCTTCATCGTCGCCTTGCTTAAGCATCTCGAGTTCACGTAAAGTTGACTTGAACTTTACGTTACTCTCGTATTGGGTGATGAAAGCCGAAACTGCATCTTCCCATGTTGCTTTAAATTTTGGATCTAGCCTATAGTACCACTCTCACGCGGTTGGGTCTAGTGATAAAGGGAAAGTCAAAGCATAAAGTTTAGGATCTACTCCCTTTACTGCCATAATTCCAGTAAAACACATTAAATGATTTTGTGGATTACTAGTCACTTTAAATATTGGCAAGTCTGTAGCTATGAACTTTTATGGTAAAGCAAGTCCTGGGGGGAGAGCAAACTTTTCTGCGTCAAAGTACTTGTTCCCCATTATAGAACGAAGACCTAGCTTTTCCAACGACTTTTCTTTGATGGATAATTGCTCCATCTTTTCTTGTAAGGCTAACGCTTCAACTTTTTTCTTTTTAGTATTTTCCATCTTCTTAATTCTTCTCTCCTCGGCCTCTTGAGCCTTTGCCTCTCTCATATGAAGAATATCGTGTTGAATTTCTTCGACAGTTGTCATTGTTGTTGGACTGGGATTAGTTGTCGAAGAAAAGTGGTTTGAAAGGGGTTGATCTATGGGTGGTAAACGTAGAATGCGAGTGCTCGGGGTCCTCTTTCCAAAGCTTGAAAACCGGCCCTAAAGGAGTACGAAGGGATAAGTAAATCGATAAGCTTGCTTTTGAAAGGAAAAAAAAAGAAAAAGACGCAAAATATACTCAAACGGATAACATCACCCTTAACAATTCTTCAATGAAGATATTGTTCGGACAAGTCAATTTGTTTTTTGAGAAATCAAAACTGACTCGTCCAGTGGACGCGCGCAAGTGACTCAGTTTGCGCGGATGTCGCGCGCAATAAAATCACTTCTGCTGGGAGGGGTCGCGGCAACTTCTTGTGTTACGCGGGCCACCTGCTCGTAATATTTTTTTTTTTTTTACTCCGACCGTTTTTTTTTATTCAATTTTTATTACTTGCCCCTTTTTTATGTTATCCTTTGAATATAACGCTAAATCACGAAGGGACAACTTTGTAATTGGGAACCTAGACCAAACTAAAAAAAAAAGAAAAAGAAGACTATCCTAACACGTTGCACATAGTAACATAATCACATAAGCATGTCATAAGTCAAGATTCACGCAATGCCGTTCTAAGGTCAAAAAAGGCTTGGGTGTCCAAAGGTACCATACCTTAAGAAATGACATATAAATCAATCACTCAACGTGTTGACCCATGAAATCACCCTCCCAACATTTTGTTGGTGATATAGGTGGGATGATTATTATTGATTTCGGGATAGACGCCTAGTGTTGGCGACCCCTAGTCAATGAGCCAATCCCCAATGGTTTAAGTGTGCTATGCTTATGCATGATGCAATGTTGCTTGTTTGGTTTTTTACTCTTGTGAAAAAGGAAGATATTATGCGTTCAAGTCTCGCTCTCTAACTAGAGATTATCCAAGTTAATTCTCGTTACAACCCATTGGAAACCTAGTGTTCGATACCTTGGACCATAACTACGAATTAATCATGTAGCGTCTATGTCCCTAGTGGAGTCGCCACTGTAAGGAGGGTGATCCAATCGTAAGGGGTACTCTCCTTAAATGCCCTTGGCCACTTAAAAGCCTAGAACTTTACACTTGTTAGGGTGTAGTAGGATTTGAAATCCTTACTGTTTGGGGACCTTGAATTAGAATTAATTTTATCATCACGCTTTTTTATAAGAAACAAGTACGAGTCGCCAATGAGTTTTAGGAAAAAAACTCATAAACCTTGTTCATGCCTTTCTTCCATGTGGAATTCATGGAATAATTAGCACAAATCATAAGTTTACCCACGCCCAAATTGGTTTATAAACCAGAAATGAGTTCGGGAGCGAGGGTACTAAGATAACGTTCCTTTTAGAGGGGAATCGTCATCCTAGCCCCAGTACGGCCTCTACTAGGTCTTCCTTTTTAACAATTTTATCAATTAAACAATATATGCAATGCGGTACCTACAACTATGTTAGTTGATTTTATTTACAAACATTAATTCACGTAGGAATTACATTGCAAAGTCGTTATTCTTATTTAATAATGTTCGTGAAAGAACAATAAATTAAACAAGATTCGCCTTGGCTTAAGTGATCAATTAAAAATTATTTAATTCAATTCTAATCTTTATTTAACGCAAGATACAATGTGGAATTAATTATTTAATAATTTTATAGGTGATCAAAGAACACTAGTTGATTAATTAAAGTCCTTTTAAACAAGAAAAAGAAGGTGATTTAACTAAGTGCTCGGGAATTTACCACTTCTCTTTGCTAGATCTCCGTTTAGAAAACTAATGGACACCTGGTTTTTGGGGAACCTCCACCGTAGTAACAAAGTATCGAAAGGGTGAGTGTTTAGGACAAGAGGGCTAGGTTGCACAAGTTCACAATTTATTTCGCAAGAGTTTTAAGTTAATTTCTGTCTGTAGAAGCCTCGGTTTAAGCTCGTATTTATAGGGAATGATTAGGTTTAGGGTTTCGAGCATTCTGCCGCAGCAAGTGTCGCGCGCAACAGATTAAGTCGTGTGCGGCATCCCAACGCAAGTTATAGAGTTGCGCTTCTATGTGTAGCACAACTATTTGTCTTGCGCGCGGCTTTATTGTATGATTTGATTTTATATTTTCCGTATAATTCCGAATTATTCTGAATCTTTCGCAGGGAAACTCTGAAAGTTACGTTGGGTGTCGCGAGCAACCTAATTAGTTGCGCGCGGCAGCCCGGCGCGACTTTATGAGATGCGCGCGGCTTTTTCTGCGGCAGTACTAAGTTTTAACCTAGGCGCTTCTAAATCCGTCATTTTTAGGGTTTAAGCATGGGCTTAAGCCTAATTATGAACGAGTTTTGTTAATTGGACCTTTTTTTTGGCTTTTTCTTTAACTTGGGCTAGTCTTTTGCGTTTTGTGGCTTAACCAGTTATCCACGAAGATGGATTTATTTATCGTCATACACTTCCTGTCAGGACAGGAGGCCAAATATAGATGTCTACTGTTTACAAGTTCCTTAAAACTTGTTGGCGGCTCCCTACTTTCCTTGTCCCTAATCGTATATGTCAATTACTACATCCTAAGAGGGCCAAGCATATTAACAACATGCTTAACGTAGGCGCACTTCGAATGACGCCAACAATAAGAATGCTATTTGTATGCATCTACAAACTGGAAAAAAAAAAACCCCAAGGAGAGGCATCTCGTTGCATTTTTGCACCCTCTTATGAAAGGGTACAAAATCGTCTAGCCTAGCAGGCCGCCCCTGCGGCTTTGGTGTCGTGCTCGCGGGTGAATGATGGTGAGGCCTCTCTAGATGAGGAGAGGTCGCGGCCTAGGAACAAGGAAGAAGTCAAGCTCGGAATACCGCGTCCTCGGTTCCAAGTTCCGCGCTCATTGGTCAATGAGGAAAGACCTCTTCCAGGGCGCGGCTACGCAACTACTGGAACTCTAGAGCTACTGCAAACCAGCACCCTGCGCCCACGGCCTAGCTTGCTGCACCATGCACCAACAAGCGCTGCTAGCAGCCTCGGCATGGTGCTGCGCATGCCAGCTGCCATGCTAGCACGTTATGTGTGTCATTTATGGCACTCATTTAGACTCTTTTAGGATGAATTTTTATTGCTTTTATATCTTTTTTCCTTAGTTTTACTTGCAATTTCTCTAGTTTGTGTTTTCTTTAGTTATTTTCTCATTTTCTTGCATTTCTTACTTTATTTTGCCTTTTCACCATTACTTGTTTGTTTCTCATTGAATTTAGTACATTAGTGATGCTCAAGGAACTCAATGACATTTTCTCGGGGTATATAATGCTTAGAATGCAAGTTGGTTCCTCCCCTTTAAGCTCAAAAGTGTGGGAGTGCAAAAGCTAAGTTTTCAAGGCAACGCTATCATGCTTCGTGGACATCAAAATCAGTGTTGAACAGTGAATACCTATAGAGACAGCCTCTCCCAACATGTATCAAGTGGAGCGCATATATAGGAGCATCAACAACCTCCCAAAGAAGACCTCCCCTACTCCTAGGCACGGGCGCACACGATGGAGGAGCGGCTGCATACGGTTGTGGCACGGCCTGGCAAGGCTGAGGAGATGCCGCCGCACCTCCTTTCCCACTGCTCCATACCCATATTTTAGCGGCCGCGCATTAAGAGGAGAGGCCGTGCCATTTGGTTTTTTTTTTTTTTTACGTCTAATTAACTTCTCTTAGTTAGTTTTACTATATATTATATTTCATCATTTCTAGAGAGAGAATCAATAGAAAATAGCTAAGAATTAGACTTTTGATTAGAATATATGAGAGAAAGAAGCTCAAGATTTTGGAGACTTTGTTCTTAAATTTTAGAGAGAGAAGCATGGTATTTGATGATTGCTACATTTTTATTTTCATTCCTCCTTGATATTGATCAAAGTTTTGTAAGAATTATTTCATTTTTAATGCAATTTTATGTTTGATTCTTGATATATTGTTGAATTTCCATAGTTTGGTTGATTTGATTGATTATATCTTGATTACAATGTTGATGATGAAATGATGATTAGTTTTGTTATGATTTTCAATTTTACAATGTCTAGTAAGTAGTTCCTTTACTAGGGAAGTGGAGAAGCATATATGAATGAAAGCTATCTAATTTGGGGTATTTGATTGGTTTGATGATGTGATGAAATTTGTTTGTGAAACTTGAGCATGTGTTTGATTTGAAGAGGAGTAGCTAACCTTGATTATCAAGCTAGATTGCATAGTAATTTTCAATGACTCAAAAAATTAAATTTGGAATCCTTTGAAGTCATTTGTAGAGACATATAGCTTGACCCTAGGAAATGTCTCTTTGAGTGATTTTGATTGAAAATATTGTTTTCCCTTACATTGGTTGATTGATCGAATTCCCGACAAATTAGCAAGTTTATCCTAAGTGTATTTGGATCTCAAATTCCCTAGTGCTTTGATAATTGAATTATATTTGTTAGCCTAATTGAGTTGATTTTCTAGCAATTAGACCAACCCTAATTTTTAAAACTTCGTAATAGCTTAGCTTGAGACTTTATCATATACCGCATTCCCTTGGTTTCGACCCGGACTTACCCCAATACTTGGGGTTTGGTTTGGTTTTATAATTTTTGTTTTGATCGGAGATACATAGAAAACAACGACCTAGGTTTCACCCGTGTCAAAAATGGCACTGTTGACGGGGAGTTGCCAGGTTATTTGCTATTGTTAATTGAGTCTATTCCATTTATTTAAAAAATACAAAAAGATTTTCTTTCTTTTTGGCTACATTTGTAGTCGTGTTATTAATATTTTTCTTTGAGATTTATATGTGTAGGGCACGAGATCAAAATTTAGTGCCATTTGATTTGTAAATTGAGAGGACGATAACAAGGATAAGGGTTGCCTATCGTTCCTCATGCTCAAGCCCGACACCAGAGGAAATCCATCAAGAAGAATAAGAAAAACCAAAAAGCGTAGGTGCTAATCCAAGTGTAGCATTGAAGGAGTTGGGAAATCCTGGAGCTTACATGTTTGAAAGCGGAATTGCTCCTCCCATGACACCGGTAAATAATTTTGAGATAACACTGGCCATGATTATATTGATAGAGAGGCATCAATATAGTGGTGAAAAGCATTAGAGACCCCTTAACAATCTTAAGGAGTTTGAGAATTATTGCAATACCATTAAGGTGAATGGGGTTTCTCAAGAGTTTATTCGCCTTAAACTTTTTCATTTCCTCTCCAATAGGACGTGCTCTTGAATTGTTGGATAAAGAGGTGAAGCCAACTGTTTGAGGACATAGGATGAAGTAACTAAGGAGTCTCTATCTCGGTCCTATTTACAAAAGAAGACAGTCGAAGCAAGAGCTCTCATTTAAATCTTCAAGCAAAAGCCAAATGAAAGTCTTTATGAGGCATAAGAGAGGTATAAGGAATACCAAAGACAGTGCCCACACCATGGGATCCCCACCTATTAAATCATCCAAATCTCTTATGGAGGTCTAAGCCCCTAAGGAAAGTCTTGATTAGATGCCGGTGCCCTAGGTCCTATCATGAACAAAACAGAGGATGAAGTGGTGGACTTAATTGAGGATGTGGTAAGGTATCACATAAATTGGCAAGAAATAGAGAGAGAGTATACAAGCAAAAGCGGCTCTACCGTGTATTTTATTTACCATCTCAATGCCATCAACAATTTGTCCTCACAAATCTCAAACTTGGGAAAGGAGATGACCTCAATTAAGGGAAATCTTTAGAGTGCTTCTTCACAAGCACCAATTCTTCCCTCCCACAATAAGGGGAGAGGTACATCTTCTTACTCTACTCCTCTTTCTACTTAGAATAATATGCCGAATTGATGTGTGTTTTGTGATGTATGTGGGTCATATGACCACGATGCTTCTAATTGTCCACATGCATTTGATAATTGTAATGATATTGATAATAACGATTGTGAACAAGTAAATTTTGAATCAAATAAAAACAATGGACAAAGATTTGATGGACTAAGGAACTTTGGGAATATAAATGCTCACCAACAAGGGAATTTTGATAATTATAACAATGGTGGTTATAGGAACCAAGGAAATTAACATTTCCAAGGAAACTATAATAATCAAGGCTATAATAATCAAAGTCAAGGTCAAGGGTATGGAAACCAAAGCCAAAGTCAAGGCTATGGTAACCATTACCAAACCATTGGCCAAAATCAAAATCGGGGTAATTGGAGCAACTAAAACCGGGAAAATTCTCATAAAAACAATAAAAGATGACCCACACCTAGATTTTCTCCAAGAACTCAAGGTTATGGTGAGAATTTCTATGCGCAACCTTCATCTTCTAGAACAACCTTGGAAGAAGTAATCGAGAACCAAACTAAAATTTTAAACAATTACATATTGGTAAGTGACAAAAAATTCAGTGAGATGATGACTAACAAAAAGATGCTTGAAACGCAAATCACCCAATTAGCGAAAACCTAGGAAGAGATTATGAATGCTAACCCTTCTCTTTACCCTCACAAGGAGTTGATCCTAAGAAACCCATGTATTTTGTCACCACAAGGAGTGGTAAAGTGCTTTAGGAAGTGTGAGGAAGGTGAGTGATTCAAGTGAGGAGAATGAACTTGATGTGTCAAAGAAGGTGAGCAAAGAAGCCCAAGAGGAAGAGAAGAATGATGAAAGAGTTTAAGAGGATGTGATCAAACACAAACTTCCAAATCCCTAAAAGTTTTTAAGAAACAAAATCGATGAACAATTTATGAGATTTCTTAATATTATTAGGGAAGTTTATCTTTCAATCCCTTTCACGGAAGACATGACCCAAATTCCAAGGTATTCTATGTTCTTAAGGAAATTTTGAGTGGAAAGATAGAGAGTGCAATGAGATTGACTCGGTAAAGGTTGGAGAATGTTGTACTGCTTTGATTCACAAAGATTTACCCAAGAAAATGAAAGATCCGGGTAATTTCTCTATCCCTTGCAAAATCAATGGAAAATTATTTCAAAATGCTCTCTGTAATCTTGGTGCAATTGTGAGCATCATGCCTTATTTTGTCTTTAGGAAGCTTAAGCTAGTTGAGATTCTTCTAACCAACAATACCTTAAAATTGGTTGATTGATATATTAAGTTTCCAAAGGGGAGAGTTAAGGATGTCCCCCTAAAAATAGGTAAGTTTACAATTCTGGTTGATTTAATTGTGCTTGAGATAGAAAAAGATGACAACATACCTATCATCATAGGGAGACCTTTCTTAGCTACGTCGGGAGCTTTGATTGATGTGAAGGGTGGCCTTTTTTCATTGAGGGTTGGTAATAATTAGGCTAGTTTTGAGCTTAAATCGATGCATGAATCTTTGTCTTTTGTGAAGGAAATTACGTGCATCAATTCACCTCACTCCAATGATAATGTATGCATAATTATTTCTTCAACTAATGATGTTCTTGAAGCTTGTAATGATATGCTTTCAAGTTTTGAAAGCAAGAAGGTTAGTGAAGAGAACTTAGAACCTTCAAAGCTTGTGGATGAGGAGGTGATTGATATAACTTCATGGTTGAGATATACCCACAAGAGGATGAGATTGACTCTAAATGTGTTGATGGTGAGAAGATGTCCACTACAAGGAGCAAGAAGACAAAGAAGAAAACAAGAGCTTTTATGATGAAGAAAATGAAGTTGAAGCAAAGAAAACTAAAGCTTAGGTTCTTAGCTCTTCCAGGGAGGCAACTCGGTTTTCTTAATTTTTCTTTTAATTCTTTCTTATTTTTGTTTAATTTGTTTTTCTTTCTTTCACTTTCTTTGTGTTTGGATTAATAGGTTGACTTCATAGGAATCAGACCTCTCAAACAGGCATGAGCGCAGTAGGAATGACGTTTCATTGTAAGTGGTGATATTATTGAATTTTGAGTTAAATGGGTATGGTAATCGAGAAAGTAAGATTGGGAAAGTTGTGTTTAAATGAGAAGTAAAATTTTGCTTGGTGGGTTCATTATGGTGCCCTCATTAATTTGGGATGTTAAACCCACTATCAAGGGGTTTAGAAACAAATGTGTTTAATGGGTTCAATTATCCCGGGATGACAAAGGTCATTAAGATCATAGATGAACACACCAAAGCAAGAAGCAAGAAAAGAAGAGGAGCGGGCACACGCCCCTGTTGCGCGACCACGTAGGTGCCCACGCCGCACCTATTTCTTCTTCATTCTTTCTCCTTTCTTTCCCTCATTTCTTTCTTACCCTCACCCTCATCCGCACCTAATCTTCGCCCAAACCGAAACCCTAACTACTCAAACTTCAAATTTCATCCCTCAAATCCTCCAAATAACTCACAAAATCAACAAATTTCTACTCAAATTTCATCATTTTCATCAAAAATGATACTACTTACCCCCATTTCTCCTTCCCCAATATCTTTCCTCTATTGAAGAGCAGTTTGTGGATTTTTATTTTGGTGGATTTTGGTGCTTGAAACTTGATCAAACTTGCTTCTTGTATGGCATAATCATCTTCTCTACCTTTATTTTACATTATTACTTCAATTTGTAGCAAGAATCTAATTATGCATACTTGTTAATAGTAATAGTATTGTTTTGATTTAATTTGATGATTTATTGAGTAATTTTGTTGCTTACATGTGTTGTTTGTTGATTAAAATTGACTTACATTGTGTGGTTGTTGATTATGTAGCTTAATTGTGAAATATGGTGGATATTTGTGGAAGATAGAAATTTCGTAATTTTGGTAGTAAGTGGTGATTGAAATGTTTGTTGGTTGAACCAAGTAGTTGTAGGGATCTAGATACTCTTAGCGGAATATCATGAATCATATTCATAAGCATCTAATAATCAAGATCATAGTATAATGCATAAAGAACATATAATTGTACCTTTGAAACGTGATTCCACGTGCGATCGAGCAAGAACAATGGGAGATAAAGATACTCAAGCGCGTTTCCTCTACTTAGTGAACAATTACAAATTAAACCTCCACTAATGGTAGTTAATTTTGATTGAACCTTTCAATCACCCTTCTACGGAGAGGAGAGAAATGAACCAACTAAGAACCACCATCAAAACACCACGCGCCACCTAGGGTGGCCGGCCGTACGGAGGGGAGAGAGGAGAGGGCATGCGTGAGAGTGAGAGTGAGAGAGAGAGAGCTTAGGGTTTTGGGATTGGTTTCTTTATTTCACAATTTATTGTAAGTTAATTAAGCCTTAATGCAACCCTAGGCATGGATCTTATTTATAGATCATATCTCTAAATAAGAGTCTATGTCAAGCTCAAATACCTAACTCTAATCTAATTACTCTAGCCCAACTCCATTTGTGGTCTATCACATCCTCATGAGGCCTGATAATGGTCCCCTAACTTGTTTAACCCAATACCATTGTTGTGTGACCTTATAGGATCCATTGTAGTTGGATTTGGACTATTTGACTTATATATAGATCATATCTCTAAATAAAAATTAATTTATAATAATCTAGCAATAGACAATGACGACCCAAAAGAATGAACTTATTATCTCCATAGTAGTGATCCTTAATATATCTAGTAATTGCACTTATCAAAGACATAATTCCTTCAATATTGTGGTAGTGTTATGGTTATATTGTGATTGTGGTGCATTGTGGAGTTGTGATCGAGTTTCGCTTGTGAAATTTGTGAAGCAAACGTGTCTAAAATCATGAAAGCCCTCACTTCCAAAAAGAGAAAAACAAACATAACAATTGAAGAACCTTCACCCTCAAAAACACCTTCATCCCAAACACAACAAAACAATGACCCTCTACCATTACCAAAAACACAATTTCCTAACCCAAGCCACAAACCCCTTTGGACCGAATTCTAGAAAAGAACCACAAAGCCCTCACGGCACTATCATCAAGAGATTATGATTAATCTGGGAATTGATGAGGACTTATGGGTCTTGTTTGACAATCTTCAGTTGGGTACATGTAGGCATCGTTTAAAGTGCGATTACGTTAAGTATTTGGTGAATATGCTTGGCACTCTTAGGAAGTGGGAATTGACCTTTATGATTAAGGACAAGGAAAGTGGGGGAGCCGCCAACAAGTGTTTATGAAACTTGTAAACTTTTCACAGATCATAAAAGGCAACCACAAATAAAGGGACAACGAAAGGAAACAACGATTGACCCGTGAAGGTTACACCCCATTCATAATCCATGATATTACTAACTTCATATGGTTTGGAACAGCAAAAGGAGGATCGAGTACGAAGTGATTCATGGAGTCACATTCGCCCGTATTGGCCTCTACTCGATTCTTGTAGTGAAAAGTAATTCCTGCGATCTTAAAGGCATGCAATCAAGATTCAATTTGCTCCAAAATATTATTATGATAAATTGGTTGAATATTAATGCAACACATAATTCTAAAATATTAGTGATTACTTGAATTAATAACAAGATTAAAAAGGAACCTAAACCGGTTGTCCAAATTATCTTTTTAGTCATAATTTTTCAATAACATATTCCCTTTAAGTATGCAATACGGTGATCAATAAAATATAATAAAATCAACATTAATATTAGAATCAATTTAACAATAATCTACTAATATAAAATTGTTAGAAAAATAATAGAAATAAAAGGAACATAATTCTTACTTCGATTTTTCTTGCTTGCAACTATAAAACAATAAACGAGTTAGTAACTTCAAGGAACTAATTAAAAAAATAATTGAAATTTAATTAAATAGAGTTGATTTGGGGCCAAAACCTCAAACAGTTCTACCTTTCACGCCTTGGTTTAAGGACAAAACCTCAGGTAAAGTACGAACTCCTTGTATTGCTTAAAGGAAGTATTTTGGAAAAATAAGGTAGGCTAGTGTTTAGGCTAGAGCATAGAATAGAGAAGAGAGAATTAATTAATCCCCCGAACAACAAAAATGAGGGGGTATTTATAGGTAAAATGAGTAGAGGGAACACACAAAACCCTAAAAAGATACAAACCCTAAAAAATACTGTCGCGACACAGCAAAGCACGCCACGACACGATAAAATATGTCGTGACACGGGGAAAATTTATGTGACACAGGACAACTTGGTGTGACGCGAGATAGAAAACAGGCTACAGAAGATAAAAGGCGTTTAGGGATTACGAGGATAAAACACAGGGAAATATGCCGTGGTGAGGTAAACTTCTTGTAACGTGGCACAGTTTTCCATGACGCGGTAGATTCTGCTTCCATTTTTGCGTCCAGATACATTTAAACCTTAATTACGCTCAGCTATTTTAAGCATCGTTTCATAATTTTGGGCTATTTAGGTTTAATATATATTAATTGGGCTAAAATAATAAATAACATGAAATGAATAAAAAAAAGGTTTGGGCCAAAATAAAAAAAAATTGGACTATGCTTTGACCAAACATTAGGACTGAATTTATGAACTGAGTTTGATTGAATATGAATTTTATGCACTCCTGGGATAAAAAACATAACCCGACCAATAACTGAAGTGAAAGGTTATTCATCATCGGGTTTGATTTCGGGGAGACATTTTTAGGTGTCTATAGAAGCCCCAACTCTGACTAAGTTTGTAGAAACGTTAGTTTTGAAAACGATAGTCAAAGTAGTCGATAGGGACGGAGAATAACTTACGACGTTCTTCGATCCTAAACCACTCTTTATACGCCAATAATTGCAGAAAAGCATTAGTTCCATAGATAAAAGAGATAGAATGCGTATCTGACACCTGAGTATCGGTGAAAAATGACTTTGGTAGCTTCCTATGCTTGAAGGAATCCACCGGATGACATTTCATTGAAATACTCTCCATGCCTGAGGAAAGTCGACTGATGAGTTTAGTAGCTTTTTGTGCTTGAAGAAACATACCAGATGATACTGTCCATGCTTGAGGAAAGTTGAAAAATGAATTTTGTGGCTCTCTATGCTTGAAGAAATCCACTGGATAATACTTTCCATGCATGAGAAAAGTCGACATATGAATTTGGCGGCATTCTATGTTGCAGAAATCCTCAGATAATACTTCCCATGCTTGAGGAAAGTCGACAGATGAATTTTGCGGTTTTCTATGCTGAAGAAGTCCACCAATTGAGATACATTCCATGCTTGACGAAAGTCGATAGAAGATATAATCACTAACTTCTTCGTTGAAAAACTTGTCTAATGAGATTGCAAGTCTATGTGTATTGAGAACCTTGCCCCGTGAAATGATGGTGGTTCGATTGTCCCGAACGTGAGCTGTGGATGATTAACACCTTCAAGTCGACTATCTGACCATATTAGGTGCTTAAAATATCAAGGATGTGATTTTTATTCTTGTTAGGGGCAAAATGGTAATTTTGGTACCATTGAAATATCAGTTAGAATTTTTCGCGTATTGTCGGTGAGAAAATAACTATCCAAAAGCTACGGAAAATTGTTCAAACTTGGACAAACATGCCAGGAATATTCGCTGGAGCTTCCAAGAGCGTGCAGGTCACGCGGCTATGCTCCGTGTCACGTGGCTTGACGCCATGACATGGTTTTTGTTTACGTCACGAGGCAATTAATCCCATGACACGGGATTGTTTTTTACTGCTGAATTACTCAATTTGGCTAGGAATATTTGCTGCGACATTCCCGCGTGCACCAAGTCTTTAGAATTTCGGGCCTTTAACCAGCTAATTCACCGCGCCACGTTAGGTATGTCGTTACTCAGCAACGGTCACCGTGGAACGGGAAATAAAGCCGTGTCACGGTGCTTTATTTTTCTTTAAATTTGATCTTTCAAATGCCTGGTTCCACATTTCATTTTGTTGTTGCTGCTTAATCTTGAGTTCACCATTTTAGCCCTTCTTGTTCCTTTTTTTTTGTTTATTTGCTCAAATTACCATATAACGGTGTGAGTGACCGTCTCACAGTGTACATGAGGAGGTTTTCTGCTCTGTCGCTACTGCATTTTCCATCACCACTATCGCCGCATCGCGTGTGTAAGGGCCGTGACGCAAAACCTGTTGTCGTGTCACAATGGTTGAGCTTTGGTGCTACTGTTCAGGCTTGCCGCTACTGCCGCTAGCATTTCTCACTTGATTCTCCAACAAATTCACTCAAACTTCTTGCTAGCTTTCTCATTTTCAAATCTCTACAAGGATCTATGTAAGTTTTCTTGCCTTTGTCTTGAATTTTGCTTCAAATGAGTAATTTCATGTGAAAACCCTTGAAAAATCAAATCAGGGATTTTTAATTTTCAGCTTTTATGTCAAAATTCTTGCAATGAATTAGCTTGTATATGAATGTATGGTAGTTTATGAGCAATTTGAGACTAAGCTTGCATGATTTGGTGAAAAAATGAGCAAATCGCCATTTTTTGTACTACATTGTTCGTGAAACGGTGTTCTTGTTATTCTTGTTGTTTCTTTACACTTGAAATGATGATATAATGGTTGTAGATCTTGTAAAATATCCTATGATGTGCTGATCTATTTTTTTTATGCAATTTCGAAACATACTCTATTTTTGTGTATGTATTATATTGTCATGGAGAGCATAGTATCATGTGATTAAGAGAATTGTAATATAAGTTCTTCATGGAAAAACTAAGTACTAGAAATAATTCAATTATTTTTCTAATTTTTAGCCTTAAGGTAAAAATTTAGCGTGTAACAGAAGATGGAACTTGAGATAGCTGTTAAGCTGTTTTTGAATAAACAACTAAATAACTTAGGAAATTATGCTAAGTATTTAGATTTTTATTTTTGTTTGAACTTAATAGCATACCTAGACAACGTGATCGAGATACTTCTACTCGTGGCCAACGTCAAGCTTTTCGTGAGGACACTCCCACGGTTCGTGAGGGCATAGACGATACCTTGGAGACTAAGCCTCACCCCTCTACAGTAGGGGTAGGTAGACTCCAGCTCCGTGGACACCAGAAAAGTTGGTTTTCTGTCATGAGAACCATATTTCTCATCGTCCACTTACCGGCGTAGTCGATGGTTTGCTTCACCATCATAGATCAAGATCTCGAGACTTGATTCCCCGGCTATACAAGATCATCATAGGGGATCCTGTCACCAACGCCTTGTGGGAGTCTGCTGATTAGGGAGATTTTTATTCAGTGGTTGTGGGATTTGGCAGCCCCCGAGGTTATGGTTCGACAGTTGTTTGAGCGCTGTTGGAGTATTTTTGGGAAACTACAAAAACATTCCACTTTTCTTGGGGGGTGATGACGGTGACTCCTTTAGATTTCAGCATGATTAGCGGCTTGCGCTTCACCGAGTGACCTATACATCAGATTCCTGATTTCACTTGGGGGCGCGTGAGCTAGCAAAGTTATTAGGCCGTACCGTCATCATATCAGGATTTAGTCGGTGCCTCGAGGTGGTCCTAGGAGTGGGAGATCAGAGTTGGCTTTTTTTCTTGCCCATGGTTTTGACATAGCTGAGGCGACACCCGAGCAGCGAATACTGATCTTTACCTTGATCCTTATTTCTAAGACTCTTTCTCATGATAGGAGTTCTCGTGCGCTTACTGTTGGGCTAGTATACGATATGTTAATCTACTCTCGTCGCTGCGTCATGGTTGTAGGTAGCTGAACGATTAAGCCCCTATTGCTGTCTGTGGTTTGTGGAGAGTCGTAGAGGTGACGATCTTTCCCTCTTCTTGTTGCAGTTGTGGTTCTATGAGTACTTTCCCGGATTGGCCCCTCACCGACGTCGTGGAGCGCTCCATGATTTCTATGTTAGAGATAGCTAAAATGACCGACGCGAGTTACGAGTAGAGTAATTATCGAGTCTGCACAGGCTGCTGCGTCGGGGAACCTCTACTGTTGGTGTAAGGGTCAATTTCACATTGTATTATTTATTATTTTGATGTTATTTCTTGGCATTCATTGCAATCTCTTATCGCTTTCAAATCGTTGTCAATATCCAGTATCGGCCTTGAGCGGGCATTACTGACCTTAC
Source organism: Chenopodium quinoa (assembly GCF_001683475.1). Classification (NCBI taxonomy): domain Eukaryota; kingdom Viridiplantae; phylum Streptophyta; class Magnoliopsida; order Caryophyllales; family Amaranthaceae; genus Chenopodium; species Chenopodium quinoa. The sequence continues at coordinate 5,370,833 of NW_018744301.1, read as the reverse complement.
CGAGTCTTTGCAGCTTTTGGTATGTCGTACTGTCTTCTTTGGTACATCACGCTTTGTTGGGTACCTTGGAGAGCGTGTTTTTATAAGCAAAACACTTATCGCTTTATGGTGTCATTGCCTCCACCTGAGTCGATGTTGGACCCACGCTTGTTGGGGGAGCTGCTAGACAGGAAGGAGCACTATACGTTTCCTTGGCAAGAGTTCGTGCGTATGAAGAGTGATTACTCCCAAGACTTGCTTCCTTACTTGGCCCCTCCCCCACATCTTCCCGAGACTGTCGAATAACCTGATTATTCGATCATGTTTTAGGAAACTGTTCATCGTAGGGGGAAGGTCAAGCTCCCTTCTTTGTCCGTTTGTTACCCGGGACCGATTGGCGTGATTGAGGAGCATATTGCTAATGCACCAGAGGGTTTCATACATGCAAAGGAATCCCTGCCGATGAGTTTGTGCCGATAAGCTTTTTTGACATGTCTTTCAATCTTTTTAATACTTCTTGTTACTGATTTTTGGTTTCAGGTCACGCACTCGGATATGAGCGGCTTTATGAACTTGATTGATGCTTTGAGGCATTGTTTCATCAAGTTACAGTGTGGTGTGAGTTGTTAAAGTGGCTCAGACGATGCTCATGAGGTATATTCATCTATTTTTCTCATGTTTACCTTTTCTTGTATCACTGATATCTTTTCATTTTGTGTCTTTCAGGAACGACGGAGGCAACGGAGGTCTCGCTCGCCCTCAAGGCATAGAGGCTCGGATGAGCGGGTGCCTAGTCACCGCAGACGATCTCTCCTGAGGTTCGTCGGCATTATCGGACACAGCCGCAACAACCTTAGACTTCTCAGCCATTTCAGGGGCTTTAGACTCGGTGGCCACAGTCTCAGTTTTCTCAGCCGTCTTAGGAGACTTAGTGGCAGCAGCCTCGGCCTTCTCAGCCGTTTCAGGAGACTTAGTGGCAGCAGCCTCGGCCTTATCAGCCATTCCAGCCTTCGTAGCCTAAGTCTAGGCCGGTCGTTACTCCTACGGATCAAGGTTTATTTTCAGTTCCATTGTCTAGGACGGTGCCTCCACCAACGCTTCGTACTTCTTGAAGTCATCCTACACAGTTTACTAGCTAGACTGGACCTGCTTTGAGTATATCTTCTGTTGGAGCTGTGGGAACTAGTAGGGACACTACTCATCGTTCTCGAATAATGGAGGATCTATTTGGTCCGCCATTCCTCACTTGTGATCTCATGATGACACTGATCCTAGTTCTGGATCTGAGCAGTATTGACTGAGGGTTTTTATTATTTACTTGATGACACTTGACACTATTTATGTACCATGACTGACTTCGTATATTTTATTCACACTTTATGTATTTGACATTATTTACTTTATTAGTGTACATGTTAGTGTGTGCTTGAGATTGACTTTGTGTGATTGTGTATTTATTAGTGACGCAAAAAAATCGTTATTTTTCGTAAGAAGAGGGAACCTACCTTCCCCAAAACAAACATAAAATAAAAAGAAAAATAAAAATTGGACTAGCTTTACAACTTCCCCAAAAAAAAAAAATGACACAAGCTTTACAACTTCCCCAAAAGAAAAAAAAAAATTAAAAATGGGACAAGTTACAACTTCCCCAAAAGAAAATAAAAATAAAAATGGGACAAGTTTTACAACTCCTTAAAAGAAAAAATAAAAATTTAAACAAAAATAAAATAAAGGGAGAATATTATTAGGAATAAAACTCTCGAAAACAAGATTCAAGGATAAACAGTGAAGGAAAAAACAACAAAAATCAGGATAAAAATAGGTCTAGGGTAAAAATTAGAAGCGCGTGACCACCGTGACACGTAGGAATTTACCGTGTCACGGTAAAGATTGTCGCGTCATGGAATTCTGTTCCATGACACGGTGAAATATACCATGTCACGGCGCACGAATATTGCAGCGGTGTGTTTTGCGCGTGAAACTAGATAGATTTTTGTGTTTCTGAACTCTTTTGGCTATAAATTACAACCCGTTAATTCCTGATATGCATAATTACGAAACATAAAATAGCTAGAATTTCATATTTCAATAATAATGTCTCAGAATTTTGATAATATATTGCGTGACTAGTCATTTTCTTTAATGATGTAGAGAAAAGAGAGCTAGATTTGTTTCATGTCAAAGGATTATTAGCCTTATATTATTGGAGTCCATTGTTCCAAGTTCGATTATTATGAAATCTATCCTCTGTCGGTGGAATTTGGTGCTATCTTTGGCTTCCCTGCTAGAAATCTCGTTGCAATGCCTACTCTGCTTTAATATTATTACTAGGATTTTTAGCGTCATCTGAATCTGACAGATCTATATTTAAATAAAATTGTGTATGGTAATGAAGTAGATCTAGAAAAGCTTGCAAATTTATATTTTAATCGTCCTGTCTCTGACTCATATCATGTATACTATAGAAGGGCTTATATTTTTTGCATGTTTAGATATCTTTTATTTGCAGATGGTAGAGTAGGTTATGCTTGTTTAGCATCTGTACTTGAACATGTAGAATAAGTGCTTGTTTTTGGCAATTGTCATCCCATGTAATTGGAACGTTCTTCTTTAGCTTATTGAATATAGGTTCACATGCCATCGAACCTACCTTGAGCTTACTAGGGAGTTCTTAGCTTCATTTACTACCACTTTGGTTGGCGACAAGGACTACCAAATTTCCTTTCAACTCTTGAATGTGGAGACTACCATGTCTTTGGTCGAATTCAATGTGGCCCTTGATTTCAATCTACAGGCGGATATCCTTTTTCCTGAGCATGTTTATTTTGATGGGTACGCCCAAAATGCATGGTGGCATGATATCTCGGGGTTGGATGAGTTCACCGCCTGTTATTCTCTTTCTAGCAATATTTTCCAACCGTGCCTTCGAGTGCTTCATCGATTGTTGGGTTACTCGGTATTCCCACAGCAAGACTTGGGAAAGATGTTGTAGGCTGAGTTGCGTGTTCTTTGGATTGGAATAAGAGAAGAGTTGTGTGGAAGGTTGAACTTTGGGAACATATTTTTGAGAAGTTGCATGGACTTGAGTGGCAAGAAGTCGGGGGGACATTCAATGTGGTAGCATGGTTACTAAATTTGCTACCAAGCTTGCTTATGCTAGATATATTCCTTCTTGTACTCCGGAAGGAGACGCCGACACTCTCTACCTCGACTTTGTTCAACTCAAGCAAGTTCAATTCATAGCAAAGAGCAATGGCGATGAGGTTTTTGATTGGTTATTGAGGAATGCTACGATGTTACCTTCCGAACCCCTCTTTGACCTCCCTCCACCGACATGCCCCAAATGTATAGTTTATTCCCCTTAACAACCGCATCCCTGATGGAGATGAAGACATGCACGATGTCCCCAATGAAGAGCAACAAATCCAACAAAATCAACATCAACGTCAACAACATCATCATCATCATCAACAACAACAACAACAAGACCAAGACCAAGAGCAAGAAGTACCTCAACATGAACAACATCAATTCTCCACCCTGACATGGTGGCTTTGGTTAGCCAAATGGCTGGCATGCAAGTTCAAATGGAGGGGATGTATGATCAAGACTTTGAGGCGATCTACAACCAAATGAGAGGCAACTCCAAAATACAACAAGGTATGTTTCTCCAACAACAACTTTATTATGCGAGTGTTAACCGTGGGGAGATCACTCCCCCGGTTAACTACCCATATTTCCCTCCTTAACTCGGTCATGTACCATCTTAGTGAGATGGTGGGAGGGCTACCTACCCATATTGGAAAGGACCTCAAGGGTTAAACACAGAGACTCGCTCATTCCTGGATGAGCACGGTAATTATGATTACCATGTGCCCGGTGGGAGCGACTATAGGGGTGATTCTAACTATCCCTATGTCGATCCCACCAATCTGTTACCACTTGAGTCGCCCGATCATTTCACTATCTTGGCCCCTTAGCAACAAGATAACTTTCGGGGTAACTATGGTTGGCCACCCAGATATATCGGGGGATGGGATCCTTATGTCCCCCCATCCGGCTTCTCATATGATAGGGAGGACAATCATGATGGTGTCGGGCCTAGTGGTAACTAGTTCCCCCTCTTTGTGTTTTTATCTCCATCCCTTTTATTATGTGATCTTTTGTTTTGTATTGATGGGATGTTGAGATGTATTTTTTTTTAGCTTGGGGGGGACACTAGTCTTATGAAAGGGTCTCAGTGGCTAATTTTTTTTGTTGTTGGATGGGTTTGATTGTTCATGCCTAGATGATTCATGATTGCTTGTCTTGATTTATACTTGATGTTGTTGAGTATTGTTGTGTTGCATGTTTATATCATGTTTTTCTTGTTGAGAATCTTTTGAAGTTAATTTTGATGATTATTGGTCTTTAATGATGAGTTGATGATTTTGCTCCCTTGAATCCAAATCCCTAAATCTAAAACGCTTGAATCCAAATCCATTTGATCCAAATGAGTGTAGCTTTAGTGTATAGTTAATTTTGCTATTTTTAGTGTACAATTGATTTTGATATGTCGATTGATTTGTTTTGATTTTGTAGTTTAATTTTGTTACTTTGTCTTTTCATTTTTGATTTTTCTTTCTTATTACTTCATCCGTTCTATTAATATTACAACAAGGAGAAAATTACGCATCCCAAAACACATTTTATATGCTAAATATCTATAATTGTGTAAGAGTAAAAATTATAAAAAAGTTAATATTGTGAAAGTATTTTATGAGACGAATCCAACAAGATCCCACATGCCTATATTTTTCTTAACGTATAAATCATACTATATGGTCAAACAAGAGTGATGAATAGTGCAAAAAGTCCATTGTTGCAATATTAATAAAATGGAGGAAGTATTTTACTTTATTTTTTTATTAAGTTACTAACCATTTTCTTTAATTTGCATATAGTTCCATTTTTCTATTTTCATTGTCACTTGGTTTTGCCAATTCATGCTATGCTTGATTAGAGCTTCATGGAGGTGGTATTTTCGTTACCCCGCTTTTCTTAGCTTGATTGGAGCCTGGATTCCCTGTGAGATCTCTCTTGTTTCTCTCTTTTCTTTCTTTTCTTTCACTGTTTGCAAAGAACAATGTTAGTTTAGGAAGAGTTGAATGGTTCGAGGAGTTTGCTTTGTAACACCATAGGTGTTTTGGGTCATTGGCGATGTTGTCGAATGACCGCTTGTATGACGATTGAGATTTATATGACAAGCATGCATTTTTGCACTTTTCTTTGTGTTTTCCTTTCTTTTCCTTTTCTTCACTTTTCTATTTTTCTTTTTCTTTTCATTATTTTAAAAATGCAAAAATACAAAACTATGTTTTTGAGGTTTCTTTTCGTTTTCTTTTCTTGTTATGCTTATGTTTTGGACATATTATCATCTGAAGTTTTCCTTAGAATGAATGGTTTCCTATGTGGTATCGGAGTACATGGTTTGAAAGTATTTTTGGTTGATTCTAGAATAGATTATGCTAAGGTAGTGTCTTTAGAACTTTTGGGACGTTGAAGCCAGATTCTAATTGCTTGTGGAAAGTTGGAGTTGCTCCCTTTGGTGAATTTGAAGCTAATAGTGAGTTATTGCTACAACCACGTGTGGTTTCATTCTTTTCAATCCTTCTACATATTTTTCATGACTGGCGTATAGATCCTTGACTATTGTAGAACTTGACTCTTATCTCCCGAGATCACAACCGAGCCATTTAGGAAGGACAAAGGCATCTTTTCGGGGTGATAATTTTTCCTTTTCTAGGATAGTTCTCTACTTCTTTATTTTGGGTTTTCATTTGCCTAATTACTAACCATTTGAGCCATGAACCTTCATTTTAAGCCATATCTTTAGATTTTGAACCTTTTGTTTCATTCTTATTTCCATTCCTGGTTTTTATGAAGCAATTGATCATTATTGTTAGAGATTGTGGTGGATTAGTTGACTATTGGTTTTTATATTGTATGCAAGTTTGTGTTGTAAATATCTTGCGAATAAAAGGAAAAAGCTAAGTTGAAAAAGCCGTCTATAATTAAAAGAGAGGAGGACAATGAAATAAAGTGAAAAAATTGAAAATGAAAAAATGAGAAAAAGCAAAGCAAATTCAAATGCTTTGGTATAAATGAAAAAATTGTGGAAAATAAAAAAGTTCAAAAAATATTTTGATATATGTATTTTCTTTCTATTTTAAGCACTGAGGACAATGCTTCCTTTTAGATTGAAGGTAAGCGTTCTTACGCTTTCTGTCTGTATGTTGTGATTTTAGCTTTGAATAAGCATGGGGGTGTTAGTGTTTTTGTTTGGCAATTGCTTAATTATGGTGTTGAGGATTGATCACCCTTTGCTTCACAATTTAGGAATACCACCAAATTTTAAATTTTAGCCTACCTTTACCCTTTTCGCCCTTACATTACAACCCTTCTCAAGACATTTTAACTTTTATGGTTGTGTCACAAGTCGGTGGAGGGAGATGTGAGTGAACCCTATAGAGCGGTATTATTGAAGCGTAAAGATTTTGATGATGATGAACTTAAACAATGCAAACTTCAAACTAATAAGAGTTTTCTAAGTGTTGTGACAAAGATATGTGAAGTTGACTTTGGAAGTGGAAGATTAGCCTAGCTTTTGAAGACTCATACGAGAACTCAAGGAAAGTTTAGGAAGATAGCAGAAGAGTTCCATCACATGAACAAACGAAGTTCCTTAACAGGAACCTGAAGACAGCAAGTCAAGAGGATGACTTGGTCTTCTTTGACGACAGAAAATTCAGGAAGAACATAGTCTGCGAAGTTCCAGCTTGGAATCGGAAGGAAATTGACTATATGAACTTATTCTTGGACTGCATGAAGCCAAAGTATCTTGATTATCAGAGCATTGACGCAAGCAATTCAGTTTTAATATAGTCTTTATTTTTTAGAATTGTTTTAAATATGTTAAGTAGGTTTACGAATGAGATTTATAATAAACGTGACAAAAGTTTGGCAAGCATCTTAAAGCAAGCTTCTTAAAATTTGAAAGTTAAAAAGATACTTTTTAGGAAAATATTTTCTTGATAAGATTTATTTTCTTAAAAACCAAAGATCAAAAAGATAATATTCCTTAACATAATTTATCTTTGTTAAATTTTCTTAAAGATTTTCTTCCAAAAAGATTTACTTAAAAATCGTGTTTTTGGATTTAGGAAAATTAACTTATTTATCTTTTAAAACCCTACTTTCTATACAAGCAAGTCTTGTATAAATAGTAGTAATCCGAAAATTCATTTTCTATGATTTATATGTGTGAAGAAATCTAAGTGTGCTTAATTGTGTAAGTTTTCCAAGTCCTTTACTTTTTCATATTTGTTTCGGGTTTCATGCGTAGCTTGCCCTCATATATTAGCGTCTTTACTTTGTAATTGGTTGGGTTCTAGGGTGTGTGCGTGTGTGTGTGTCTGTGTGTAATCATCTTTGCAAAACAATAGTGAGAGTAGTACTCAGTGAGTACGAGTGAATCTATGTCAAGGACTTAGATTAGGTAGGATAGGGTCCTAATGTGTAGCAAGTTCATTCTGGAACTTGTGAGTATAGGTCTCATTACAATAGGTTTGGAACTAATGAAGTTTGCCCTATCATAGTGCATTGGTTTTATTTAGAAATCCCTTAGAATGGTCGAGGTTTTACTTCCAATTGGGTCCTGGAAGGTTTCCTCGTAAAATATTGTGTGCATTGCCAGTTCCTTTACATTCTGCAAAAAGTAGTCAATAAGAACTCACATACAATTCACCCCCTACTCTTTTAGTGTTTGTCTCAATTCACAATTGGTATCAGAGCAAGGTTCTCACGTGTAAGCAGATAACTTTGCTAAGTAAGTTCCTGAGGAGAGATGAATTACAAAAAAAAAAACTCGAAGAAGGATATTCAACCCAATGTCTACCCATGTTCAATGGTAAGTTTTATACCTACTGGAAGAACATGATGGAAATATTCATCAAGGCTGAAAATTACCAGGTTTAGCGTGTTATTGAATCTGGTGATTTTGAGATAACCGTAACAAAAAAAAATGAGGTAGTTCCTAAACTTATTTCTAATTTTGATAAAGAAGACTATCAGAAACCTGAGTTAAATGCTTTAGCTATCAAATATTTTCACTATGGTCTTGGACCCCATGAACATAATCGAATCATAGGATGCAAGACTGCTAAACAGATTTGGGATCTACTGGAAGTTACTCATGAAGGTACAAATGAGGTAAAACTTTCCAAAATAGATTTGTTATTGTCTAGATATGAGATGTTTGAAATGCAATCTGAGGAAACCATAGAGGAAATGTTCACTAGGTTCAATGATATAATTAATGAATTGAGTTCCCTTGGCAGGCACATCCTTATAGATGAACAGGCTAGAAAGATCATAAGGAGTCTACAACAAGATGAACGATGGAGATCCAAGGTTACTGCAATGTAGAAATCCAAGGACTTTACAATGTTCAACATGGAACAGCTGGCAGGTTCATTGATGACTCATGAACTTCATTTGAGTTCCAATGCAGAGAGTTCCAAGAACAAGAGCCTCGCTCTTAAAACACAAGACTCAGATGAATCAGAAGTTGATGAGGACGAGATAGCAACGCTAGTCAGTAAGTTTAAAAAGATGATGAGCAATAGGAAGTTTTATAGGAACAAGAAGGCAATGAATTCCAAAGACACTACCTGTTTCAAGTGTGGTTCCAAAGATCACTTTATAGGGGATTGTCCTCTAAAGGAGAATGATACAAAGTCTTTAAGCCAAGGAGTCCAAAGCCTACAATCCTTACTTTACCAAGGAGAACGTAAAGAAAGCTATGATGGCTACATTCTTCTGAGGGTTGATCTCAATGCTTAAAAAAATACAACTAATTTGATGAAATCAAACGTCTCTAATCAATAAGATAAATGAAATAAATTGTAAAAGAGACACGAATTTCTTTTTCAATATACTCTTCCGAATAGAGAATGCATGGTAATATGAAAGTATAAAACAACCTTTTCAAGATGAGATCTAGAAATTTTTGAAACTATTATTGTGATTTTGAGATGGATTTTGATTTAATTTAAACCTTAAACGAAAAGATAAGTTTGGTGCGGTATCAAAAAGTATTAAAGAAAATGAAAATTTCAATCCGCTCTCTCCATAAAATTATCTCCAAAATAAAAAATTCAAAATTCAAAATTTAGAACAATTCGCTAAACAAATTACACAAACAAAATTTAGAAAAAATACACACAAATATCAATTCAAAAATCAGTACATTCTGAAAAATAATTAAACAAAAAGATAAGATGAAGAGGGGAGAGACACAAAATCCTTGGAACCTAAAGAGAGAGTACCAAGTGTTCGGATCGGAGCAAGGGAATGACGTACCTATTGCAAATGCTAGCTGCCGTCGCGAGGCAGTGATAAGGGAGGGATGCGGTGGAATTGTTGGCGGTGGTTAGGCAGCGATAAGGAGAGAGAATGGATGAAGGTAAGAGGTGGATACATGACTTGCATCAAAATAGAGAGAGAATTCAAGGGAAGGAGGATATAAGAAAAAGAAGGCTGGAGCTAGAAGCTGGAAGATAGGGTTTTAAGGAGGAGAGAGAATTAAAGACATAAGAGATCAAAACTCATATGGCGTAAAGGAGAATTAAAGAGAAACGATGCATGTAGAAGTAAAAGAAAAAAATAAAGCCTAGAGACTGCCTAACTTGATAGGCGGTCTTAAGTTTTAGTTCCAAAGACTGGTTATTCACTAAAACAGGTCTCTCTTTTACTACAATAAAAAAAATCAAGAGAGACCTGTTATCTTTAATGAAGGTCTTAAATAATTTTCAACTCCCAAATCTAATACAAAATAGACCCGTTATTTGTAAAATTGGGTCTCCTGAATCAAACAGATCGGTTATTGAATAAAATGGTCTCTTAGTTTGGGTCTCTTTGACCATTTTTGTAGTAGTGATACTTCTTTTCCTTTAGTAACTTCTTTTTAAAACCTAGTCCCTCTGTTCTCTTAGTCTGAGCTTTAGCAATATAATATGTAACTATATATTCCATGGATTTCTTTCCTTTCCTAGCTCTCTCAAGTTCCCCCTCAAGTCTTGCCTTATCCATTTTAGATCTTCCATATCAGATTTTAATTTTTTAAAATTCAGATAATGCGTAAGTGGAGGAACTTCAGAGTTAGGAGTATCAACACTGAGTTTTAACAAAGATAATTCTAAATTCAAAAGTATGTTTGTTTTTCTATAGTTTCTTTTAGGACAACATTGTCTTCAAAGAGACTAAAGAACCTGTATAGAATATCAAACTTCATATTGTCTACCCATTCACTATTTTCTTTATAAGTTAACAAAGCCTTATCACTTTGATGTTTTTCCTCTATGTAATTCTTTTAGTTCTTCTTGAATATACAAAATAGCACATATTAGTTTCTCTTTAGAAAAATGTCTTAATTTATTTTGAGGAAACCACACCTCAGCCTCAAGTTCTTTCAGTTTGGCCATTTCATTAGTTTTGGCCATTAGACATAGATGTGCAGTTTCTTATGAAGGTTGGTCTTCTTATTTTTCTGAGTCTGTGTCTCCCTAGGAAGCTAGCATAGCCTTCTTTACATTGTCCTTAGTAAAGTATGTCTTATAGACTCTGGAATCCTTGGATTTCTCTTTTAGTCTTTCCTTTGTCACCTTCCTTGATTGTACAGTCCTTGATGAAATGATCTTTTGAGCCACATCTAAAACAGGTAGTGTCTCTGGAACTTGTATCCTTCTTGTTCCCATAAAACTTCCTGTTGTTTATCATTATCTTGAACCTTCTTACTAGCATTGTCATCTCATCCTTATCAACTTCTGAGTCATATGAGTCTTATGCCTTAAGAGCAAGGCTCTTATTTTTGGAAATTTTAGTCTTGGAACTCAGGTGAAGTTCATGAGTCATCAGGGAGCCTACTAGCTATTTCATGTTGAACTTAGTGAAATCCTTAGCTTCCTGTATTGCAGTAACCTTTGATCTCTAGCGTTCATCTTGTGGTAAACTCCTTAAGATCTTTCTTGTTTATTCATCTATAGGAATGTGCCTGCCAAGGGAACTCAGTTCATTAATTATATCATTGTATCTTGTAAACATTTCTTCTATGGTTTTCTTAGACTTCATTTCAAACCTCTCATACCTAGACATCAATAAATCAATTTTAGAACGCTTTACCTCATTAGTTCCTTCATGAGTTACCTCTAGTAAATCCCAAATATGTTTAGTTGTCTTACATCCCATAATACGATTATGTTCATGGGGTCCAAGACCATTGTGTAAATATTTAATCGCTAGAGCATTTTAACTCAATTTTCTGATAGTCTTCTTTATCATAATCAGAAATAAGTTTAGGAACTACCTCATTTTTGTAATTGGTTGCGGTACCTGGTAATTTTCAGCCTTGATGAAAATCTCCATCCTATTTTTCCAGTAGGTATTAAACTTACCATTAAACAAAGGTGGACGTTAGGTAAAATACCCTTATTCAAGTTTCTCCTTGTAATTCATCTCTCCTCAAGAACTTACTAAGCAAAGTTGTATGCTTGCACGTGAGTACCGTGCTCTGATACCAATTGTTAGTCGAGACGAACACTACAAGAGGGGGGTGAATTGTATGTGAGTTCCCATTGCTACTTTTTGGGGAATATAAAAAAAACATTAAAGGAACTTGTAATGCACACAGATTTTTATGAGGAAACCTTCCAAGGCCCAACTGGAAATAAAACCTCGACCCTTCTAAGTGATTTCCAAAACCAAATCACTTCACTATATTAAGGCAATCCCAAATTACAACCTATTATACACAGACATTTCCTCAAAAGTTCCACACTGAACTTGCTACACAGTAAGACCCTATCCTACCCAATCTAAGTCCCAAACTTAAATTCACTTGTACTCCCAAAGTATTCTCTCAGCCTCACACTAGAAGCTTACACACTGTATGCAAAATATAATTCACACACTCACCCAAGAACCCAACCAGTACAAAATATATGACCCTAGTATATGTTAGGCAAGTTATGCACGAAACCCGAAACTAATATGACAAAGTTATAAGCTTGGCAAACTTACACAATTAAAGCATGAATGATTTCTTCAAGCATAAAACTCACAAAATCTATGAAATGAGATTTCTACTATTTATACAAGTCTATCTTGTATAGTAAGTAGGGTTTTCAAAAGCTAATTATGTTAAATTAACTAAATCTCAAAATACCGTTTTTAAGTAAATTTTTTTTAAAGAAAATCATTTAGGAAAATAAGATAAAGAAAGATTATCAAAAAGAAAAATATTTGTTTGATATTTAGTTTTTAAGAAATAATCATTTAGAAAATCTTTTCCTAAAATATATCTCTTTATCTTTTTCCGTTTTAATAAATTTGCCACGCCTTTTCCACGCTTCTAATACTCCCTCCGTTACATATTACTCGCAACAAAGGAATATTTTATATCTCACAAATAATACTCCATTGTTGCGAGTAATATGTAACGAAGGAAGTAGATTTCATGCATATCCTACCTAACATATTTAACAACATATCTAGAAGATAAAATCTTAACTAAATTAAGTTGTTGCGTCGTTTATTCTGTACTAAAAGTTTGCTTGGGCTTCACGCAGACCAGGACCAAGATCCTGCTGTTTTCAAGTTCCTGCTAGTGAACTTTCCTGTTAGGGAACGACCCTGTTAGGGAACTTAGATAGTTCTTCATATGAAATAACCAAGGAGAAACAAGAAAAGGGGAGGAGAAATCAAGTAACAAAACTATCAAATCAACAAAACAAGATAAAATTATCTCAACAATCACCAAGATATATGAAATAGGGGTTCTTAATGAAAGCTAACCCAAAGTAAAGCTAGGATTAAGTTGTAACCACAAAGATTACAAGGTATCAATTACAAAGAAAACAAATAATCACACAGATTATGCGTAGAGAGAGAAAGTCTCTTTGATTACAAAATCAAGCAAAGTTCAACATAAATTAATGCAAAACGTGCTCAAAAGGAACTTAAATAGTCCGTACAAAACTGACTGAAAAACGGGGAAAGGTTAGGCCGAACACTGGGTATGTTTCGTCGGACTACTGGATAGGTTCGGTCGAACCAAGGGTAGGTTTGGTCGAACCAAGGGTAGGTTCGGTAGAACTATCCTGCTCCTGGTTCGGTCGAACTTTTGAAGTTCGACCTCTCCTGCAAATATGTTGAAATTCGGTTTGCTATTGCCTGGAAGGTTCGGTCGAACTTCCTTGGTTCGGCCGCACCACTTCAAATCTTCCGATCTTCAAGTGTAATGATAGTCAACCCCGAGAGGTGACCACCAAGGAGCTTGGCCCAACTACGTGTCACAACATGTGGCATATCATCCACTTCTTCCACCAAGTTCCATGCACCCGCGTCAAACCCCTCCTCTTCAAAAGGAATTTCCCTCAATTCCGGATCATCATCACCAATATCATTTTCAAAAAGAAAAGGAGCAAGATCACCAACATTAAAGGTAACATGAACTTCAAAGTCTCCCGATAATTTGAGCTTGTAAGCATTAGGTTCAACCCTCTCCACAACATCAAAAGGGCCTGATCGCAGATAGATAGGTCGTTATGCTACTACCCTAACCAAATTAATCATTTATAATACCTAAACCTACACTAAACTAGTTAGTGGCAAGTAAAGGGTCGAACCACTAGGGAAGCACACTAATTCAACAACAAATATCACTAATGCAAGAGTGAAAAGGGGATTGTTTTTGTTGGTTTTGTTGAGTAGAATACTAAAACTACAAGTAAGCAAGAAAATGATGATTTAAATCGATAGAAAATAGAGGTCTAGGCAAATCAATAAAAGAGGTCTACACTAATAAGGATCATTCTCATGCATCCTATTAGTTACAATCAAATCAAGAGAATAAAGAAGCACAATCCATAAAAACTCCACTTTAATAACTCATTCTCATGCAATCATTAAAATAGAGGTGATCCTAATCTAGTTCAAATCACTTTCATGCATTTAAACTAGAAAACATCAAATAGAGTGCAACAATAATCCCAAACTAATAAAAATCATGTCTTTTATCAATATATGGCATAAGTTCAATCCAACCATCATCATTCGTCCAATATCAAATCATATCTTCCACCCCCCTTTCCCTAGCTAAAAGTTTAGCCTAGAGAAGGGAGATTAAACATAATATCAAAACTAGCAATAAACTCAAGAAACTCAAAACAAAACATGATTGAAATCAATGAAATCAATAATAACTAGATAAACTAATAAGATTGACAAAAATAAGTAACAATAAAACAAATAAATAATATTAAAGGAAAGGAGAAGAGATTACTAAAGAAGGGATTAATGAAAGATTAAAACTTGGATCCTTGCTTGATTAAAGGAAGATAAAATCTTGAGCAAAGTTGAATACAATAAAGGAAGCTTGAATAACAATCTATTTTTCTCTCTCTAGATTAGGCTAATGTTCTTTGGAATTCGTGCTAAGTTAATCCAAAAAATTACATCAAAACGTTCTAAGATGGGACATATATAGTTCGTACAGAGCCAGCTGAAAAAAGGAGAGGTCCGACCGAACAATGGGAAGGTTCGGCCGGACTACAGGGTACGTTCGGCCGAACCATGGGTAGGTTCGGTCAAACCTCCCTGATCCTGGTCTGGTCGAACTTCTGTAGTTCGACCACTCTTGCAAAATTGCCAAATTGCATTTTGTCCTTGCCTCGACGTTCGCCCGAACCACTGAGCAGGTTTGGCCACACCTTGGTTCGGCCACACCTTCAGGAGGTTCGGCCGAACCTCTTCTGAATCATGCTTCCTTCAGCTTCTCTTTAGCCTAGCTTCCTCCTCTTGAAAATCTTGATGGTTCCTACAAATTAAAGAATAAGCATGGAAATCACAATAAAAACAAAGCGAGAAGACTAATAAAAGGGAAGATAAAGGAGAAAAGAAAAGAGGAAGCAAAACTAAGTAAAAATGCTTAGAAAAAGGGCCAAGTAAGTGCAAATGAGGGGAGAATCCTTAGAGAAAAAGGGTAAAAGAATGGCATAAATGCCACTCATTAAAATCCCCCCACACTTGCTTCTTTCTTGTCCTCAAGTAAGGAAAACTGAAACAAAAAGACAAACACAACAAACATAATCATGGCAAGGTTTTTAGCAAAACCAATCAAGCCTCAAGGTAATGAAATGCTCAATTTGGACTCATTTTCAAATAAATGCACCAAAGAATACTCAACTTTCTCAATTCAAAGAGGGAAAACACGTTCCAAGATGCCCAAGGTTGAAAAAGTCAAACCTAGGCTAAGCGTAGAGAACTAATGATTTCATTCTCCGCCCTAGCCCCAACCAAGATGGTTCGCGTTCTCTGTACTAGCTTCAATTCATCCCCTAGCTAGCTCCTCATGGTTCCTCGAGGGAACCAGAAAAAGAAAATTTTATGTGGAATCATAGGGTCATCCCGACATCTCAACTATGCATACTCTCTCCATAGGGTTGAAATCTATCTCCCTCCACCGTTCTTTGACCACGCCCCTCTAGAATCCAAGGGTCTTAAGTAGGGTTGTAATGTCATGGCTAGGGGTTATGGTTGGGAAACAATTTGAAAATTTTGGTGGCAATTCCTAAGTGAAGCGTAAGAGTGGCCATCTCTCAAGAACATCCTAAGAATTGAACCAATTCTTCAAACTTACAACCTTTCAAAACAAACCACACCACATTACTTCAATTATTATTTTTTCATCATATTTTTTTTTTGCTTGGTTTTCATGAGTTTCAACTTTCTTGCCAAACCTATTTGCGTACTATTTTCATGAATATTCTTTCAAAACCTTATTTGAACCAAATTACACAATCCTTCTTGCTCAATTTCAACATTTTAAAACTCGAACCTCACCAGCCAATGCTTCATTAACTACAAGGGTTGGTAGAACATAGACCGATAGGTTTGTAATATGGCTAAGTCAAGAGAAGGGGAAATAAGGCTCAAATTGGTTAGCAATAGGGTGAATATAAAAATGAAAACCAAATTTGTAACAAAACACAAAGAAAACAAAGAAAAATGAGAAGAAATGCCCTCTTCCTCCTCTAGAGTTATATGGTCACGATCTTGGGAGCTAGGCGCCAACACAAAGAATAAGAAATGCATAGTTAAGGATCCTAAGTGTCGCTCACAAGAATGATGAAGGCTAGAACAAATGACGCTCACACCGGATAAGAAATATAGCAAATACTAACAAAGGGAATCCTATCCACCATAGAGAGCAACACCATCTTACCACTTTCCCGTGAACTAGAGGTTCAAACGTCCTCAAAAGTTCTAAACCGGGCTACCTTAGCTTACAATGTGTCTAACTCAACCCAAAGCATTCTCAAACTGTGCAAACCCTCAACAACTAGGAAGATAAGCATTCAAAGACACATCGAGGCAAACTAATCCAAAAGAGTGAGCAAATTACACATCAAAAGTCATTTTAAATTGTCATAATTATGCTCGTAACACAAAAAGGGGAAAACAAATCAAAAGTCACATACGAGGCATATAATTCAATTAAATCCCAATCGTCATACAAGTGATCGTTTGATAACAACATCAACGATCCTAGGTTCCACAGAACCAAAAGCAAACATCCTCGAACCATTCAACTTCTTCCTAAGCTAACCTAGACTAAACACTCAAAGAAAAAGCAAATAAAAGAGAGGAAAGGTCTCACCAAATGCCGCTTGAAATGGAAGACAAGATAATTCATACAATCTCACCAAGGGAGCTTGTGTTTCTCCTTCGCTTCCTTCTTTTCCGCTTTCAAGCTTCAAGAAAGGTGAGCCAAAACAAAAGATGTAACAAAACAAGAAAAATTAAAAAAAAATTAGAAACCAAAGAAAAAGACTAAAGTTATAGATAAAAAGAAAAAAAAATAAAAAGTAAAGAAAAATAAATAAAAAGTTATCTACAAAGTTTGGATTAAGGGGATTTGGATTGTCGGGAATTTTGGATTTTTTTTCTTGGGAGCATCTTCGCCTACACAAAGCTCAAGAATCATCAGAAATCGTCAAAAATCAGCAAAAAATCATCATAAAAACATCATCAAAACATCACCATCACATCATCATCATCACATCATCACATCACCATCACAACATCATCAACATCATCACAACATCATCAACTACAACAAGGCCACAATCCTCAATAGTCCTCCTCATGTACAAGCCACTACCCTACCACATTACCCTCCCCTCCTATGTACACTTCAACCAACCCGAAAGGAACATCCTCCCCCGCACTAGTCTTTTGCACGTCCCAACCAAAAGGTAAAAGTTAGAAGTTCCGGGGGGGGGGGGGGGGAAGGAAGGGAACCCTCGTCATAGGGTACTGTCTCCTTGCCATCTAGGTTGAGGGGGGTTCTCAAAATCGAACCCGGGAGTGTTCATAAATGGGTGGAAGGGTTGGCTAAAGTGCTCATAGGGCCACCCCTGGTCACCCCATCCACCATCAAAAGGGTTTGTGGTGGATGTGCGAGCCAGATCACACCCACCCGGGCGATAAGGATCGTAAGGTGGGGTGCCAATGCGTTGAGAAGGGTCGATGGGACCTTCCCAATAGGGGTAGACGTTGGGGGTAGGGTTATTGGGGTCATAGGGGTCCCAATGTGGAACCGGACCCTCTTGAGGGGGTTAATAGGGGTATTTAACATAGGGCGCTTGGATGCCCGCTTGTACAAGGTTATCATAATTCATCCTCTCGTAGTACCCCCATTGTTCAATGGAAGCTTGGTTATCCCGACGAATATCCTCGAGGGTACTACGGAGGGCATTCATATCAAAAGGAGTAAAGGAGGAAGAGGAAGATGCCTCACCTCCCCCGCTAAGGGGGGGGGGGGACGGTTTGCTCCTGGCGGTGGACCGGTGGAGGATGAGGAATTGCACCCCGGGCTCTTGTTCTTCTTAGTTCATTGGGGATGTTCTGCCGGGGGATCTTCCATTTGAGAGGAGAACAGTGGTCCACCGTAGTGAGGGATGGGTCCGGAAGGACACACCATCTAACCTCTTTGTCCACTAAGAGGATGAATTTGCGCTTGTTTGTTGAGTAGTTGATGAAGCGATTGTGACGGAGAGCACTAAGCGAGAGAGAATAGGGAGGGAACTCGTCAGTGACTTCCTCTCGGGTTTAGTGCACAAAGGAGAGCATTTCTATTTGCTACTTGTAAGCTCCATATTTCAAGGAGAGGGCAATGATAGTGATCATGCCCCCCTATAAAAATGTCGTCACCAAGACGGTTGTCCCTAGTATCCAAAAGCCTTTGGATGAAGGTGGAAGAGCATTGGAACTTGAGGCGCTGAGGGTTGTCGGCCAAGAATAGACAAGCAACCTCATCCTTAACCATTTAGCCGAGGTTTTCTTTGAAGAACACGACATATTGGAGGAGCCGAGCAAAATATCTCAAGGCTATGTGGATAATGTTGTTGAACTTGGATGCGTTGGTCCAAAAACTATCCCTGGTGGATATGCTCCTACACTATTCTTGCTCGTTGTAGGGGATGCGATGAGTGGAAGTCATCTCGCATGGATGATCTAGCCCGATCGCATGCCAATGGAAAATCTCGTTATGATCACTCTCGGTGAGGGAGTGATCCTCATTAAACATGCGGAAATGTATAACAAGTTGAGGCTCCTCATCATTAAATTCTGACTCTATGACTTCCTTGCGGAGAGAGGCAGGGAATTCCAAAGTCACTCGTTTATAGGTGTGAGCGTGAAGATAGATGAAGTCGCCCCAACCAAAATTCTGTGCTAGCCGGACTACCTCATCCACGATACCGAACTTTTGCAAAGTGGTAGGACAAAAGAACCGTGTTGAACGGATGGGACGCTTGATGAGGGCTTTGTAGACGTCCCAAAATTGCTCATTCGGAGCAATTATGCTATGATCATTGATGCCGGGAGGAGGCGGGAAACTCGTTGAAGAAGATTCACCAACTCTCTTCCTCTTTGACTTGCTCTTTCTGAAAACCATGGTTCTACAAAATTACCAAGAGCTTTTATTAGGAAAATTTGATAAGTGATGTCATAAGAAGCTAGCCAAGGTAAAAGTGATGCGTGAAAGTAGTTGCCTTGAGTTGTGAAATAGATATTTTGGAATGACAACAATACAATTCAAGGCATAAATGGACACATTTAAACCAAGGCATGGGCAAGAAATCCTATGACATTCATATAAAAGTCCTAACAAAGTCTAGGTAAATTTTGGCATGATGTCTCCTAATTATGTGATAATCATTCACCAAACCATTAAAATCAAAACAAATACAACAAGAATCGTTCTCCAACAACATCCAATTCATGAATTCTTCAATCACCAAATAGTAGCATGAACACCCTAGCATGAAATCAACATTTTTAAGCAAAGACATTGAGATCAAACAAAACCAAGGTATACATGCATATCATGAAAATAACATGTTCTACTATCAATTACAAATCAATTGAAACATGTAAATCCAAACAACCACAAGGAACAAGCAAGTTATTACTAACAATTTCAAGAACACCACAATTCATATTTAAACATGCAAAACATGGTATAACTATGAGAAATTGAAGAAATAAACTTGCAAAAGTTAAGAAAATTATACAAAAATTGATTTTAAAATGAGTAGAAACCCAAAAATACCAAAGCACTTAAACCCTAGAAATTGGGGGAAATGAAAAGATGGGATTTTTTTGAGGAATTTTTGTTAGAGATTGTAGAAATGGAGTAGAGGATAGAAAATAATGAGTAAAAGAGAAGATTGGAGTGATTTTGATGGAGGTTTGAGGTTGTAGGAGGTGGTTGAAATGGAGGTTAGAGTGAGAAGGAGGAAAATAGAGAGAAAAGGGGTCGAATGAAGTGAATGAGGAAGAAGAGCAGCCCCCGTATTTTTTAAAAAAAATCGACAAAGGTTTGGCCGAACCATGGGTAAGTTCGGTCGAACCATGGGTAAGTTCGGCCGAACTTGCTCAAGGTTCGGTCGAACCTTCTCTCTAACTCCAAATTTGCAAAAAAGGCGAAAAGTTTTCAAGGTTTAATTCCAGAGCAGGTGTGACAGAACACATCTATGTTTGGGCGAACCTAGGTTCGGTCGAACCTCTTCATGGTTCGGTCGAACCTACTCTAGAATACGAATTTCTGCAGTTCTGGCAGAAAGTTTTTAACTTGAGATTCTAGAGGAGGTGCGACTAAACTCAGGAAGGTTCGGGAAAACCTTTCAAATTCAGGGAGTTCGGCCGAACCACCTGGCTTTTTCAAAAAATGCCATTTTGCAACACAATATGCATAAACACCCCTCTTCAAAACACACTAAACACCATACCATCATGCTAAGGCAAATCATACCAAAAATTCCAACACAATCAAAATTCAAAAATCCAACAATCCAACTTTGTAGATAGGAAAATAACTAAGCATCAAGAAAGGAGGAAAAAGAAAAGGGTTAAGAGACTCGGGTTGCCTCCCGAGAAGAGCTTCTTTATGAGGTCACTAGCTTGACCATGAGAAAAATTCTTCAAGTGGGAGGCTTGTGATCCAAAGGATCCAGCATTATACATTCGATAATACCAACTTCTTCTTTGCAAAAGTAATTCTTCAAACAATGACCATTAACCATAAACTTGTTACCATCCGCATCTAACTCAAAGGAGCCATAAGGAGTAGTCTTTGAAATCACAAAATGACCTGACTACTTTGATTTGAGTTTACTCAGAAACAAACAAAGCCTTGAGTTGAAAAGCAAAACCTTGTCTCCAACTATAAATTTCTTGTTTCGAATATATTGGTCATGCCACTTTTTGGTCTTCTCCTTATATAACCTTGAGCTCTCATAAGCATCATCTCTAAGCTCTTCAAGTTCATTGAGCTTAAGCAATCTCTTCTCACCGGCCAACGATAAATCCATATTGAGCTCTTTGATGGCCCACCAAGCCTTGTATTCCAACTCAACCGGCAAGTGACAAGCCTTTCCATAGATCAACCTATAGGGGGTCGTGCCGATTGGAGTCTTGTACGCCGTCCTTAGAGCCCATAGCGTGTCATCAAGTTTGAGAGACCAGTCTTTCCTTGATTTTATTCACCATCCTTTCAAGAAGATTTTTGATTTCACGATTCGAGACCTCCACTTGTCCTTGAGTTTGAGGGTGGTAAGGTAATCCAACCTTGTGATGAACGTCGTACCTCTTGAGAAGAGCTTCAAATTGCTTTTTTTGGCGAAATGGGAGCCTTCATCACTAATTAGCACCCTTGGAACTCCAAACGTAGGAAAAATGATCTTCTTTTGGAGCTTAAGCACAACCTTGTGATCATTGGTAGGTGAGGGTATGGCTTCAATCCATTTCGTCACATAATCGACCGCTACCAAGATATATAGATTCCCACAAGAAGAAACGAAAGGCCCCATAAAATCCACCCCCCAAACATCGAAGGGTTCAACTTCTAAAATACTTTATTAGGGCATTTCGTCCCTCTTGGTAATGCCTCCGCTCTTTTGACATCTATCACATTGCGCAACGAATTAGTGGGCGTCTCTATGCATTATCGGCCACCACAATAGGGATTGAGAGATTTTTTCCACTGTTTTGTCAACACCACCATGTCCTCCACATGTAGTGAGTGGAAATTGTCAAGAACACCTTGAATTTCATGATCCGGAACGCACTTCCGGTAAAGGCCATCTCCACATTGCTTAAATAGGTATGGGTCATTCCAAAAGTATCTTCTCACCTCCTTGAAAAACTTCTTCTTTTGTTGAGAAGAGTACTCCGGGGGAACGACTCCACACGCAAGATAGTTGGATATATCCGCGTACCAAGGAGTAGAAGTTGACACCAAAGCCATGAGAGCCTCGAATCTTATCTCATCATTAATCGGTACATCCTCCTTATTCTTAAATGGTAGCCTAGACAAATGATCCGCTACATAGTTCTCCGCTCCCTTCTTGTCCCTCATTTCCATGTGAAAGTCTTGGAGAGAGAGAACCCAACGGATCAAGCGAGGCGTTGCTTTTTTCTTGGTCATGAGATACCGCACCGCGATGTGATCCGTGTACACGATAACTTTTGAGCATATGAGATAGGACCGAAACTTATAGAATGCAAACACTACCGCTAACATCTCTTTCTCCGTTGTTGTGTAATTCCTTTGAGCCTCATCTAGAGTCCTACTTGCGTAGTAGATGACACATGATTTTCCTTGTTTCTTTTGACCAAGAAAGACACCTACTGCAAAGTCACTAGCATCGCACATTAGCTCAAAAGGCAAGCTCCAATCCGGAGCTTGCACAACGGGAGAAGAAATTAGAGCTTCCTTGAGCTTACGAAACGCCTCAAGGCAAGCCTCATTGAATTAAAAAACAACCTCTTTTTTGATTAATTCGGTCAAGGGTTTGGCGATTGAAGAAAAATCTTTGATAAACCTCCGGTAAAAACCAGCATGCCCAAGAAAAGCCCGTACCCCCGTGATGGAAGTAGGAGGGGGCAACATTTCAATCACCGAAACCTTGGCCGGATCAACCTCATTGCCATTTTTTGAAACCTTATGGCCGAGGACAATGCCCTCCTCGACCATAAAATGGCACTTTTCCCAATTTAAAACCAAACTCGTCTCTTGACACCTTTTCAAAACTTTTTCAAGGTTAAAAAGACAAGTGTCAAAAGACGAGCCACCAACACTAAAAGCATCCATGAAAACCTCAATTTCTTTTTCAAGCATCTCAGAGAAAATGGAATCATGCATCTTTGAAAAGTAGAGGGAGCATTGCATAATCCGAAGGGCATTCTTTGGTATGCAAATATCCCATATGGACATGTGAAAGTAGTTTTCTCTTGATCACTTGGACGGATAGGGATTTGGAAAAATCCGGAATACCCATCCAAGAAACAAAAGAAAGCATGGTTAGAAAGCCTTTCAAGCATTTGGTCCATGAAAAGGAGAGGAAAATGATCTTTCTGGGTGTTTTTGTTTAATCTCCTATAATCAATGCACATTCTCCATCCGATCATCGTCCGGGTGGAGATTTCCTCTCCCTTTTCATCCTTGATTATGGTCATCCCACCCTTCTTTGGAACTACATGAACCGGGCTAACCCATTTGCTATCGAAAAATAGCATAGATGATGCCCACCTCACGTAGTTTCAAAATTTCTTTCTTCACAACCTCTTGAAGGCTGGGGTTCAACCTTCTTTGAGGTTCAATGGAGGTGGAATGATTATCTTCAAGATGAATACGATGCATGCATAAAGAAGGGCTAATACATTTAATAACATCAATGCTATACCCTATCACATCCCTATATTTCCTTAAAACATCAAGAAGTTTTTCAAAATTAAGACCATCTAGAAAAGCATATTTTAAAGAAGGGGGAAGGGGCTTGAGTTCTACCTTGGGAGGAGGCTTAGAACACTCCTCCAATTTCTCCTCCTTGCACTCAAGCTCGGTCTCAACTTGTTGTTCAACTTCCTCCTTTGAGGATTCCTCCATTGCCATGACAAATTCTTTAGCCTCTTGAGAGTGGAACTCTTCTTTGCATGTAAGGGCTTCTATCATTGGATCTTAAGGCCTCATCACCACCCTCCCCAAGTGATCTATCTCTTCATTCACGACATCAACTCTATAGCATTTTTCAACCATGGGGGTCTTGAGCAACTTAGAAAACTCAAAGACAATCTTTTCATCGGCCACCTCACATGTGATGGTGTTGTTCTTGCAATTAATGACCGCCCCCAATGTTTTAAGAGCTTCACGTCCTAAAATCAAAGGAGTGTTAACATCCTCCTCCATATCCATCACTACAAAGTCACAAGGCACGTAGATGTGTCCCACTTGAATTGGAACATCCTCAAGCTCTCCACAAGGTAATTTCACCTATCGGTGGGCCAATTGAATTGTCTTCCTTGTAGGGATCATCTCTATATTGAGTTTTTGAGCAATGGATAGAGGGATTAAACTAACACTTGCTCTAAGATCGGCTAAGGCACCCCTAGCTTCCATGTTCCTAATTTTCACCGGCAAAGTGAAACTTCCCGGGTCTTTTTCCTTCTTGGGCATCTTATGTTGGAAAAGAGCACTCACTTGATGTGGAAGGGTGATAAGCTCATCATTGATCTTCCACTTGTTGGTGAGAATATCTTTGAGGAACTTGGAGTAAGATGTCATTTGTGTCACAACTTAAAGAAAAGGGAGGTTGATATGCGAATTCTTCATGACACTAAGAAATTTTGTGAACTTGTCATTCAACTTCCTCTCCGCAAGCCGACCGGGAAAAGGAACCGGTCCATCAAGATTCCTATCCTCACTAGGAATTGAAGTTGTCTTCTCATTGTCAAGCTTCTTCTTCTCCGAACCTCCTTCTATCTAATCACCTTTTTCTTTCTCACCTCCATTGTTTTCATTCACACTCTCCTATCCTCCCTTCGTTTCCTCACTATCCCCTTCATTTGGTCCTTCATAGGAAGTTCCCGGCCTCAATGTGATCGCCTTGCATGTATCAGGTTTTGGATTGTGAGATGGGTTAGGTTGTGGTTGTCCGGGTAGAGTGGATAGTGAATTGAAAGGAGTTATCTCGGCCAATTGAGCTAGTTGTGAATCAACCATCTTGTTGTGAGCTCTTATCTCTTGCATTTGTTTCCCAAAAGATTGCATTTGTACATGCATGGCTTGGAGGAGTTGAGTTTGAGTTAGCTCCGCTTGAGGTGCTTGTTCTTGATGATTTCTTTGAGGTGCTTGGGTTTTATTGTTGTATTGGTTGTTCCTTGGATAGCTTCCTCTTGGGTTCTGGGGTTGAGATGGAGGTGGATTTTTATATTGAGGGTTGGAGTTATAGGAAGGTTGAGCTTGTTGGTTCCGTTGTTGAGGTTGAGGTACAAACCCGGGTGGTGGTTGTCTCCAACTACTCCACCGCCGCTTCCTCTAAATCCCTCTTTCCTTGTGTTGTATGCCGCTACATGTTCGGGGCTTAAACCTCCACAATAGGATTTATCATGGTTCGTTCCTCCACAATTTTGACAAGAGAAAGATTTAACTTGAGAAGAGCTTGTTCCACCACTTGAACTTGCATTCACACTCGTGTTCAACTTGGAAAGCCCTTTTGTTAGTTGATCAATTTGATGTTGTAATTGATCAACTTTCTCCAATTCGTAAATACCACCTCTCTTTGGAGCGTTTCTTCTTCGGCCCCCCAAGAGTAATTCTTTGCTACCTCCTCTTTTGTGGCTTCAACTTGATTTTGAGGGATCTTTATTAATTGACCACCCGCCCCCGCATCCAAATTGGCTCTTGACATGGGCTCCAATCTGTCGCAGAAAAACCGCATGAGCAACCCTTGATTGTACTCATGGTGGGGACATGCTTGCACCAACTCTTTGAATCTCTCCCATGCTTCACCAAGACTTTCATCGGCCTCTTGCTCAAATGATGCAATTTTCCTTCTCATTTCGCCGGTCTTCTCTTCGGAGATAAAGCGCTTCAAGAACGCCTTTACAACCTCCCTCCATGTTGTGAGAGTGTTAGGCTTTACTTGCTTTAGCCATTTCTTTGCTCGTCTGGTGAGAGATTGCTGGAAAAGGTGCATACGAATGTAGTCTTGACTCACTTCATTGGTTTGCATCATTGCGCATGATTCAAGGAATCGGTCCAAATGTTCAATAGGGTCCTCACTTGCACTTCCGGAAAATTGCTCCGATTGGACCATTCGAGTATATTGTGGATGTATTGAAAAGTTCATTTCCGTTACGGGTAGCAAAATCCCTCACGTGAGCTCATAATCCTCCGGATTTCTGAACTCGCGAAACAAGACATCATTCTCTTGTCCCGCCATTGATTCGTGTGGTGAACTTGAAGAGTAAGTATCACTCTCACTATCAACTATATCACTAAAACCTCTTCCCTCGTCTTGATAAAGCCTAAGGACTTGTCTCAAGGTTCGGTTGATTTTGTGGTCAATTTGATGTGAGGGTGCTCCTTGAGACCACTTAAGCATTCACCAAAGCTAAGAAAACAATTAGCAATGACAAGGATGATAAAACAAAAAAAAAAACAAAAAAAAAGAAAGCAAAATGACTCTAACAAAAGCAATAATATTCGCTAAACAAGCCGCTTCCCCGGCAACGGCGCTAAAATTTGATCGCGGATAGATAGGTCGTTATGCTACTACCCTAAAAAAATTAATCATTTATAATACCTAAACCTACACTAAACTAGTTAGTGGTAAGTAAAGGGTCGAACCACTAGGGAAGCACACTAATTCAACATCAAATATCACTAATGCAAGAGTGAAAAGGGGATTGTTTTTGTTGGTTTTGTTGAGTAGAACACTAAAACTAAAAGTAAGCAAGAAAATGATGATTTAAATCGATAGAAAATGATGCTAGGGATACGGGGGTGTCCAATATGATTAGAAAGAGGAGAATAATGGTGATTATTATGAAACATATGCCAAAGAACACAAGGTTCTACCTAAATTATTCATTCTTATGCAATAATCTAGGCAAATCAATGAAAGAGGTATGCACTAATAAGGATCATTCTCATGCATCCTATTAGTTACAATCAAATCAAGAGAATAAAGAAGCACAATCCATACAAACTCATCTTTAATAACTCATTCTCATGCAATCATTAAATAAGAAGTGATCCTAATCTAGTTCAAATCACTTTCATGCATTTAAACTTGAGAACATCAAATAGAGTGCAACAATAATCCTAAGCTAATAAAAATCATGTCTTTTATCAATATATGGCATAAGTTCAATCCAACCATCATCATTCATCCAATATCCAATCATATCTTCCACCCCCTTCCCCTAGGTAAAAGTTTAGCCTAGAGAAGGGAGATTAAACATAATATCAAAACTAGCAATAAACTCAAGAAACTCAAAACAAAACATGATTGAAATAAATGAAATCAATAATAACTAGATAAACTAATAAGATTGACAAAAATAAGTAACAATAAAACAAATAAATAATATTAAAGGAAAGGAGAAGATAATACTAAAGAAGGGATTAATGAAAGATTAAAACTTGGATCCTTGCTTGATTGAAGGAAGATTAAAACTTGAGCAATGTTGAATATAATAAAGGAAGCTTGAATAACAATCAATTTTTCTCTCTCTAGATTAGGCTAGGGTTCTTTGGAATTCGTGCTAAGTTAATTTAAAAAATTACATCAAAACGTTCTAAGATGGGACTTATATAGTTCGTACAGAGCCAGCTGAAAAAAGGAGAGGTCCGAGCGAACAATGGGAAGATTCGGCCGGACTACAGGGTAAGTTCGGCCGAACCATGGGTAGGTTCGGTCGAACCTCCCTGATCCTGGTCTGGTCGAACTTCTATGGTTCGACCACTCCTGCAAAATTGCCAAATTGCATCTTATCCCCGCCTCGACGTTCTCCCGAACCACTGAGCAGGTTTGGCCACACCTTCAGGAGGTTCGGCCGAACCTCTTTTGAATCATGCTTCCTTCAGCTTCCCTTAAGCCTAGCTTCCTCCTCTTGAAAATCCCGATGGATCCTACAAAGCATAAGCATGGAAATCACAATAAAAACAAAGCCAGAAGACTAAGAAAAGGGAAGATAAAGGAGAAAAGAAAAGAGGAAGCAAAACTAAGTAAAAATGCTTAGAAAAAGGGCGAAACAAGTGCAAATGAGGGGAGAATCCTTAGAGAAAAAGGATAAAAGAATGGCATAAATGCCACTCATCTGGGCCTTTGGATCTTGGCATGAGTTTGTTCTTTCTCTTAGCCGAAAATCTCTCCTTCCAAAGATGGGGCCACATAAGATCACCTACATTGAATTCCCTTGGCTTCTTTAATTTGTTTGCCCTTGCCTTATAACTCTCATTTGCTTTCTCAATTCTCTTCCTGACATCTTCATGAAGTTTTTTCATTATTTCAACTCTATCTTTTGCCTCAAAACTCAGTTCCTCTTGAGGAATTCTGGCAATAAGTCAAGTGGTAGGCGGGGATTGAAACCATACACTACTTCAAATGATGTTTTCTTGGTAGCTATTCAATGAGAGCGGTTGCAAGCAAATTTAGCTTGAGGAAGTTTAAGATCCCAATCTTTCATGTGTTTGCTAATGATAGCTCGGAGAACGATGGACATGGTACAATTAGTTACCTCGGTTTGGCAGTCAATTTGAGGGTGACTATAGGTACTAAATAAGAGCTTGGTTCCCACTAACTTCTACAAGGTCTTCCAAAAGTAGCTCAAGAACTTAGGATCTTGATCCGACACAATACTTTTTAGAATTCCATGAAGCTTCACCACATCTCTAAAGAACAAGGTAGCTACATGAGAAGCATCATCAGTCTTGTGGCTAGGAATGAAGTAAGCCATCTTACTAAAACGATCAACAACAACAAACACGGAATCATTTTTCCTTTGTGTGCGAGGGAGAGCAACCACAAAATCCATACTAAGATCATCCCATGGGTGACTAGTAATTTGAAGAGGATAGTAGAGTCCTTCACGGAATTGACTCTTAGCCTTGTGACAAGCCCCACAACGAGCTATTACATCTTGCACATCACCAAACATCTTGGGCCAATAAAAATGTTCTCGAAAGATGTCATAAGATTTTGCAACCCCAAATTGTCCGGCTAGGCCTCCTTAATGAGCTTCTTTAACAAGTAACCGTCGATACGAGCATTTTGGAACAAAAGCTTGTTTCCCTTGAAAAGGAAATGTTCTTGAACCATGAAAGAGCCATCGACCCCTTCCTCAAACATATTCATCAACCCACCAAAATATCTCATCATCACCATAGAACTCTTTGAGCAATTCAGACCCTAAAAATTTTGCATCAAGAATAGTGATCATATAATGCCTCCTAGAAAGAGCATCGACCACAACATTGCTATTCCCTTACTTGTATTTAGAAGCGAAAGTGAATGATTGGAGGAATTCAACCCATTTAGCATGCCTTGCAATGAGTTTATGGGAACCAATGATGTACTTGAGAGATTCATGATAGGAATGTAGTACAAATGGTCTAGGCCTCAAGTAATATGACTAATGATCAACAGCCCTCACAATGGCATAAAACTCCTTGTCATAGGTACTATATCTCATTCTTTCCCTACCAAGATTCTCACTAAAATAAGCAATCGGTCTCCCTCCTTGAACAAGAACCACCCCAACTCCAACCCCACCAGCATCACATTCAACCTCAATGGGTTATTCAAAATTCGGAAGATCCAAGATTGGATATTCACACAACTTTTTCTTGAGGGTCTCAAAAGCCCTTTGAGCCGATGGTGTCCACTCAAAAGTAGCCTTCTTTATGCATTCGGTTACCGGAGCCAAAATAGTGCTAAAATTCTTCACAAATCTCCGATAGAAAGAAGCTAGGCCATGAAAACTCCTAACTTGAGTGAGAGTGGTAGGAGTAGGCCAAGATTGAACGGCTTTCACCTTACTAGGGTCCATTGAGATCCCTACATTCAAAATCACATAGCCAAGAAAAACAATACTATCCGCCATAAAAGTTCATTTTTCTAACTTGGCAAAAAGCCGCTTACTTCTCAATGTTTCAAATTCTTGCCTTAATGTTTAACATGATCGAGTTCACATTTTCTATAAACAAGTATGTCATTAAAATAAACAACAAATTCACCAATGAAGGGGCAAAGTACCTCGTTCATGAGTCTCATAAATGTGCAAGGAGCATTAGAGAGCCTTCCTTTGTCTTGAAAGCGGTCTTCCACTCATCTCCTTCACGCATGCAAATTTGATGGTACCCCATCCTCAAGTCAATCTTTGAAAACACCTTGGTCATGTAACTCATCAAGCATATCATCAAGTCGAGGAATAGGGAAGCGATACTTGATGGTGATTTTATTGATAGCCCTACTATCCACACACATCCTCCATGTACCATCTTTATTTGGAACCAAAAGAGCCGGAACCGAACAAGGGATAAGCGATTCCCTCACAAATCCTCTTGCTATCAACTCACCAACTTTTTTTGAAGCTCTCTTGTTTCATCGGGGGTACACCTATAAGCCAGTCTATTTGGGCTCACAAATCCTCTTGCTATCAACTCACCAACTTTTTTTGAAGCTCTCTTGTTTCATCGGGGGTACACCTATAAGCCAATCTATTAGGGAGTTGTGATCCGGGAATAAGATCGATTTGATGCTTAATTCCCCTAATAGGTGGCAAACCAAGTGGGAGATCATCGGGGAAAACATCATGGTACTCAACCAATACTTCCTTGACAAGGAGGTGGATTGGGTTATCTCGCTCACTCTCTTGTGTTTCCTAAGAAGACAAATAAAGACAATGTGTCCTTTATCTATCTCCTTTCCCATCTCATTTTCCCCAACGAGAAGGTTCTCTTTTATTGTGTTTCTAGTACCCAAGGGTTCTTTGTGTTTAATTGTGGGGGACCAGGGGTTGAGTACAATCTTCTTATTATCCATCATGTATGAATAAGTGTTCTTTCTTCCATCATGCAATAGATCTCTATCAAATTGCCAAGGTCTTCCAAGTAATACATGACAAGTATCCGTAGGAAATACATCATAAAGCACCTCATCCTTATATAGTTTTCCAATTGAAAAAGAAAGAAGAGCTTGTTTTGTTCACCTCATTGTGATTGTTAAGCCATTGAAGCTTGTAGGGAGTGGGATGATCGGTAGTTTCAAGATTGAGCTTGCTCACCAATGTTGTTGAAGCCACATTAGTGCAAGAGCCACTATCAATGATAAGGCTGTAAACTCGATCCTTGATGGTGCAACGAGTTTGGAAAATGTTTTCCCTTTGCTCCTCCGCTAAAGGGGTGGAAATAGAGTGAAGTGCCCTTCTCACAACAAGGATTTGACCCTCATCGGCTTCAAATAAAATCTCATCTTCCTCATTATATATAGGGTCCCCAAAATCCTTCTTCTCATCTTCGAACTCTTCATCATCCACTTCACGAATCATCATAGCTCTACTATTTGGACACTTGATAACTTTTATTTTGGTATGGTTTTAGGGTGTCTTTGAACGTTGTTTACTTGAAAAAATCGGTGTTTTTGTTACTTTCACTCCATTGTTATACAATTTATGTGTATCCTATGCTTCATGGGTTGTTCGTATTTTTGTTGAGTTTTTATGCCTAAAGACGATTAAGTGAAGCCTATGGATATTGAATCAAGTTTGAAAGCGAGAAGATGGTGGAAAGAAGCCAAGGCAAGTGAGCCAAGTCAAGAAAAAGAAAAAGGCTACAGTAGAGCGGCCTCTCCATCGACTGGAGCGGCCTCTCCAGGTCAGTGGAGAGGCCTCTCCACCCTGTTGCTGTAGCTATTGCCTTCTTTGGCAGTTTCAAGGAATTTTTTTAGGAGAGGCCTCTCCAACATTGTGTCGCGGCCTCTCCACCTCTTTGCTGAACTTCCTGCCTCACTTAGCAGATTTAAAAGAAAAAGTGAGGAGAGGCCTCTCCAACATGGTGTCGCGGCCTCTCCACCTTTTTAGAGAGCCCTCTCCGCCTGCTATGGAACATTCTTCCCCATTTTTCCCAGTTTGGAGCGGCTTCTCCAAGACATAGAGCGGCCTCTCCAGTCCTTTGTAGCGGCCTCTCTGGGCCTTGGAGAGGTCGCGCCCGATAGGTTCCGCGAGCTTTCTATTGTGGAGTTTACTATGTAATTAGGGGCTATAAATAGAATTTGGGGGCTCATTTGTACGGATCTTTTTCCTCCTTAACTCCTTTAGACTTATCTTCTTAATTAGTTCATAGTTTTCCTTTCCCTTAGTTTAGTTTCTCAAAAACTCAATCATTTGTAAGAATTATTAGAAGTTTGTTCCATCAATTTAAACATTTTCTCAACCTTGAAGCTTATTTAGTAATCTATTTCTCTCTCATTTGCTATTTAATTTTCTGGTTTTATCTTTGATTAATCTTAGGTCTTGCTTAATCTTAGTTAATTGTTCTTGCATTCTTAATCATTCTTGTGTAATCTCTCTCTGAGTTTAATAGAATGCATGTTAACCCTAGATTTAATTGTTAGATTACTTTCCACCATGTTTAGTGAGTAGTTTCTTAGTTAGGGGTTAGGTGAAAACCCAACCAAGCAATGGTTGATTCATTTGGATTTATTCATGTTCTACCTTTGATCGATAGTTGTTTGTGCTTGAATTGATTATTGCATGTGTATTTTGATGGCCACTTTATACTCATGTGTTCATCCCTCTTCTCACATCGAAAGATGGGGATTTGGAGTGAGTCCTTTCTTGTGCAATTAGATTATGCTACCTTCATGATTGTGGATGTTTGGTTTCATTGAGTAGGATGCTTTAGTGTGGTAATTAGGTGAGAAATCCCAATTGTTTGTGCTTCATGCTAGTTCGGAACGATCGAGAGACAAACTCGAGCTAGAAACCCACTTCTTATCCTTGATGCTTAATCCTTGTTATTTTGGTACTTAATCTAGGAAGTGTTTATGTTGTAATTTTGAAAGATGACAATGTTAAATTCCTATTCTATCTTCCATGTGTGCTCATGATTTATCCTTTTTATTGATTCCTTGGTTTTGGTTGGTGTTGAATCCCATTTCCCCTAGCGTTCCTTTATATATTAGTTAACCAATCAAAACCCAATTTGTGACCGAATTAGCTTACAATCGTTTCATACTCTTGGTGTTCATTACCCATTCCCTGTGCATACGATCCTTTACTTACCCTAGACTTGTCTTAGGTTAGTTAAGGTAGAAATATTGTTTGGTTTAGGGTGATTATACAACGACCAATTATTCCTCTACTTACACTCATTAGCAAAATGTCCATAGCCTCTATACTTGTAGCAAGTCTTCCTATTGCTCATCTTGTTGTGATCATCTTTGCTAGAAGAATGCATGGGAGCCTTTCCTTTGTCATCCTTGGCAATGGGCTTGCTTGTCTCACCCTTTGGAGCAAAAGAATTCTTGAAGTTAGGTTTAGGATACCCACTAGCACTAATCATCTTGTCATACTTCTCAAACTTCAAAGCCTTTTGCACCACTTGATAAAAACTTCCATGGGCATGCACATCAACCTTTTGCCCAATCTTCCTCTCAAGACCACCAATATACCAAGCAATCTTATGCTACAGTGCTTCTTAAATCCACTTCTAATAGAGAGTTTTTCAAACTCCCTAGTATATTTCTCTACCAACATAGTCCCTTTCTTAAGAGAATTCAACTTAAGATAAGCATCTTGCAAATAATCTCTAGGCACAAAAGCCTTATTCATATGTTTTTTAAATTTCTCCCAAGAAGTGATTTTTGATTTTCCATCTTTCCTCATAAGATTCTTTAAGTTCTCATACCACAAAGAAGCATGTTTTTAAAGCTTAAGGATGGCCAATTTGAAACGTTTTTCATCATTATAACCCCTATATTCAAAGATATTCTCCATATTCCTAACCCAATTAAGAAATTCATTAGGATCAAGATTACCTTCAAAATCCGGAAATTCCAACTTGATGTCTAGGTCACGGTTGTCCTCATGGTGTCGTTGGCGGTGTTCCCTTCTCCGGTGAGGAGAGTGAGAATCATCTTCTTCACTAGGGCTTCTCCTCCTTCTAGGACTTCTTCTATTCTCCGACACCACGAGAAGTCTATCAAACTTCCTTTCTAAAGCATCTAATCTAGAATGTTCATTGTAACCTTCATCATCTTCGTAATAGTATCTATCACCCATGTTTCTAGATAGAAAGCTTGTATCTTTGAAACAAAAATTTAAATTTTCTGGGAAAAGATGAGATCTTTTGAGAGGGGGAAACAGAAACTCAAGAGGTATGATCTTTCTAGACTAATAACCTAGGCTCTTGATACCAAATGATATGAAATAACCAAGGGAAAACAAGAAAAGGGGAGGAGAAATCAAGTAACAACAATATTAAATCAACAAAACAAGATAAACATATCTCAAAAATCACCAAGATATATGAAATTAATCATTTATATTCCTAAAATACCCTAATACAAGTATGGGGGCATGTAAAGGGTCGAACCACTAAGGAAGCTTACTCATTTAACATCAATTTTAACTAATGCAAGAGTAAAAAGGGGAATTTTTTTTGTTGGTTTTTGAATGAAGAGCACTAAAATTACAAATAAGCAAAGAAAATGATGATTAAAATCAAGAGAGAACGACGCTAGGGATACGGGGGTGTCAAACATGATTAGAAAGAGGGGAACAATAATGGTTATCATGAAGAACATGCCAAAGAACACAAGATTCTACCTAAACAATTCATTCTCATGCAATAGTCTAAGCAAATCAATGAAAAAGGTCTATACTAATAAGGATCATTCTCATGCATCTTATTAGTTACAATCAAATCAAGAGATTAAAGAAGCACAATCCATAAAACTCCACTTTAATAACTCATTCTTATGCAATCATTAAAATAGAGATGATCTTAATCTAGTTCAAATCACTTTCATGCATTTAAACTAGAAAACATCAACTAAAGTGCCACAATAATCTCAAGCTATCAAAAATCATGTCTTTCAACAATTTATGGCATGTATTCAATCCAACCTTCATCATTCATCCAATATCAACACATATTTTCCACACCTTTCCCCTAGCTAAGAAATTAGCCTAGGGTAGGGACATTAGGCTTAATAACAATAATAAACATGAATTCAAGAAGCACAAAACTAAGCATGATTAAGAACTATAAAAACAATACCAACTAGTTCAACTAAAAAGATGAATGAAATAATCAATAATTAAGCAAATAAATAATGCTAAAAGAAGGGATTAGAGATTACTAAAGATGAACTTGATTAAAGATTAAAACATGGAAGAATTGCTTGATTGAAATGAACTTGACCAAAAGTTGAGCACAATAGAGAAACTTGAGCAATAATCTACTTTCTCTCTCTAAATTTATCTAATCTAACCCTATAAGAGAGAAGCTCTCCTAAACCTAGAGAAAAAGATCTCATCTTATATAGAAGTCCTATACAAAAACAAGCCTTGAATATAAATATATACGCACAAAAACGTTGAACAGGGCTCGATGTGCGCCCGCGCAAGGTAGATGTGCGCCCACGCACTATAGTTGTGCGCCCGCGCAAGCCGGCTGCGCGCCCGCACCTTCGTGGGTTGGGGCTTGCTGGCTGAGTTGTGCGCCCGCGCGCCTTGGGTGTGCGCCCGCACAAGGGAGTGTGCACCCGCGCACAGGTCATATACAACCCGTGCAAATCTCTCTGCCTCGATTTAGAAATTTACATCCTTCTGCGCGGTATCTGACAGGGCTGCGCGCCCGCGGCTATGGCCGCGCTCTCGCGCACGTTTTGCGCTCCCTCGCACCTTGCTTCTTCGATTCTACTCTCGTGCTTACTTTTCCTCTTTTTTGCAATCCAAGACTTCAAATACCTAAGCACAAGTACCAAGGGAAGCAATAAGGTATAGGCAACGGTGAAAACACGCAATAAAGGGAAGCATATAAGCATATATGCGATTTCATCCAAAACACATCGAGACATGTATGAACGCATTATTTGAACAAAACAACTACAAAACACCTCAAGACAAGCTAATACAAAGCATAAACACTTCCCTAAGAGTGACATAAATGTCACTCATCAAATTCCCTCAATCTAAACCTTTGCTCGTCCTCGAGCAAAACTAGAGAAAAAGAGAATAAGATGAAATTATTGAAAGCAAAAGAAACAAAATAGAAACAAAGAGAAAGAATGTACACTAACTCACTGCCATAAGAATCACGGATGCATTTAGCGTATGCATCAAGATCTTTAAACCCCTAGATCGCCCTAGAGGACGAGTGTGCTCTCGTGAGGGTTTCCTAAGAGCTTAACCCACAACTCTAGACAAAACCAATGCAAAACAAAAAGAAAAAAGAAAAGAAAACACAACCATGATCAACATAACATGGCAAGGTTTAGGTAAACCAATCAAGCTCAAAGGTGGAAAATACTCCATTTGGACTCAAAAAAGAAGAACATGGATACTTCATGCTTTCATTCAAATCAAATTCAATGACCTCTTCTCCTACTTTGAGTGAAATTTTTGCACTCTTAACATCCATCATGGCACCCAAGGTAACAAGAAAAGGTCTACCAAGAATAATGGGAATGGTAGCATCTTCATCCATTTCAAGAACCACAAAATCTACCAAAATCACAAACTTTCCTACTCTCAAAGGAACATCCTCTGCCTTCCCCTTTGGAATCTTAATTGACCTATCGGCCAATTTCAAGGTAATTTTGGAAGGCATAAGTTCCCCTAACTCGAGTCTTTAATAAATCGAATATGGCATTAGGCTAACACTAGCTCCTAACTCATATAAGGCATTATCAATTTGCATCTTGTTAATGGCACAAGGGATAGAGAAGTTTCCGGGATCTTTCTACTTGGGTGGAATCTTGTTAATTATAATTGCACTACAATTCTCGGTCAAGTTGACCGTCTCCACAACATCACAAGTCCTCCTACCACTCAAAATGTCTTTGAGGAATTTTTCATAGTTGGGAATTTGAGTAACAACTTCGGTGAATGGTAGAGAAAGATGAAGTTGCTTAAGCATATCAATAAATCTTCCAAATTGTTCATCCAACTTATGTCTCATGAATTTGTATGGATATTTGTAGGCGTCGTTCGAAGCGCGCCTATGTTAAAAGCATGTGTGAATATGCTTGGCAATCAAAGGAAGTGGGAATTGAAATAATACGATTAGGGACAAGGAAAGTAGGGAGCCGCCAACAAGTTTTTAAGGAACTTGTAAACCGTTCACGGATCATAAAAGGCAACCACGATTAAGGGACAATGATAGGCAACAATGATTGACCCGTGAAGGTTACACCCCATTCATAATCCATGAGATTACTAACTCCATATGGTTCGGAACCACGAATGGAGGATCAGGGATGATGGTACGAAGTGAGTCGTGGAGTCACATTCGCCCGTATTGGCCTCTACTCGATTCTTATAGTGAAAATTTATTCCTGCGATCTCAAAGGCATACAAAAAAAATTCAATTTGCTCCAATATATTGTCAAGATAAATTTGTTGAATATTAATGCAACACATAATTCTAAAATATCGTGATCACTTTAATTAAAAACAAGATTCAAAAGGAACCTAAATCGGTTGTCTAAATTATCTTATTAGGCATGATTTTCAATCACATATTCCCTTTAAACATGCAATATGGTGATCAATAAATATAATAGAATAACCTCAATATTGGAAGCAATTTAACAATAATTCCAACAATATAAAATCGTTAGAAAAATAATAGATATTAGAGGAACATAATTCTTACTTTGATTCTGTTTGTTTGCAACTACAAAATAATAAACGAGTTAGTAACTTCAAGGAAATAATAATAGAACAATAATTAAATTAAATTAAATTAAGTAGAGTTGATTTGGGGCAAACCCTCAAACAATTCTACCTTTCACGCCTTGGCTTAAAGGACAGAACCACAAGTAAAGTACGGACTCCTTGGAGTACTTGAAGAAGGAATTTTGTAATAAGAAGGGTAGGCTAGTGTTTTGGCTAAAGCATAGAAGAGAGAAAAAACTAGAGAATTAATTGATGCCCCGTACATAAGAAATGAGGGGGTATTTATAGAGAAAATGTGCTGAGGGAGCACACGGAACCCTAAAATGATCAAATCCCTAAAAAAGTATCTCGCGAAACGGCAAACTGTACCGTGACACAGGAAGTCCCACCGTCAGAAGGGAAACATTCCCGTGACACGGTGCCATTTTTGTGTGACGCGGGAAATTTTTAGTAAACGGGGAAGAAAACGCGTTAAGGGTTTACGCGGAAAGGACACGGAAATTCTCGTGTCACAGCAGGTTTCCCGTGTCACGGGAAATCCCACCGTCAGACAGGAATGATTTCCGTGACACGGTGGATTCCTGCCGTGGCGCGGGAATTTTCAGCCCGCTTTTCCGTCTAAATACATTTTTAACCCTAATTTCGTTTAGCATTTTAAGTGCCGATTGATAATTTCGGGCCTATTTTTTATTTATTATTATTTGGGCTAAAGTAAGAAAATAAGAAAATAAAATAAATAAAAGGTTTGGGCCAAAAATAAATAATAAAACAATAAAATAAAAAAGGTTTGGGCTGAATTAAATAATAAATTTGGGCTAAAATTAAAACTATGCTTTTACCAAACATCAAGACCAATCCATGGACTGTTCAAAAATACGAATTTAATCAAATACGATTTTTTAAGCACTCTCGGGATTAAATACTGAACCCGACCAATAGTGGCGGTGAAAGGTTGTTCATCATCGGGTTTGGTTTTGGGGAGACGTTTTTAGGTGTCTACAGAAGCCCCCACTTTGACTGAGTTTGTAGAAACGTCAGTTTCGAAAACAATAGTCAAAGTAGCCGATAGAGACGGAGAATGATTTAAGACGTTCTCCGATCCTAAATCACTCTGTATATGCTGATACCTGCAGAAAAATGTAAACCGTTCACGGATCATAAAAGGCAACCACGAATAAGGGACAACGATAGGCAACAACGATTGACCCGTGAAGGTTACACCCCATTCATAATCCATGAGATTACTAACTCCATATGGTTCGGAACCACGAAAGGAGGATCGGGTATGATGGTACGAAGTGAGTCATGGAGTCATATTCGCCCGTATTGGCCTCTACTCGATTCTTATATTGAAAAGCATTCCTGTGATCTCAAAGGCATACAAAAAAAATATTCAATTTGCTCCAAACTATAATTTAGCTAAATTGGTTGAATATTAATGCAACACATAATTCTAAAATATTGTGATCACTTGATTAAACAACAAGATTAAAAAGGAACCTAAACCGGTTGTCCAAATTATCTTATTAGTCATGGCTTTCAATTATACATTCCCTTTAATATGCAATATGGTGATCATAATAACAATAGAACAAACATTAATATTGGAAGCAATTTAACCATAATTCCAACAATATAAAATCGTTAGAAAAATAATAGAAATAAAAGGAACATAATTCTTACTTTGATTCTGTTTGTTTGCAACTACAAAATAATAAACGAGTTAGTAACTTCAAGGAAATAATAATAAAACAACAATTAAATTAAACAAAACAAAATAGAGTTGATTTGGGGCCAAACCCACAAACAGTTCAACCGTTCACGCCTTGGCTTCAAGACAGAACCACGAGTAAAGTATGGACTCCTTTGAGCACTTGAAGAAGGAATTTTGAAATGAGAAGGGTAGGCGAGTGTTTAGGCTAAAGCATAGAAGAGAGAAAAATAGAGAATTATAGAGAAAATGTGCTGAGGGAACACATGGAACCCTAAAATGTTAAAAACCTTAAAAAAGTATCCCGCGACACGGCAAATTGTACCGTGACACGGGAAATCCGACCGTCAGACGGGAAACATTCCCGTGACATGGCGCATTTTTGGTGTGACGCGGGAAATTTTCAGAAAACGGGGACGAAAACGCGTTAAGGGTTTACGCGAAAAAGACACGGAAATTCTCGTGTCACGACAGACTTCCCGTGTCACGGGAAATCCCACCGTCAAACTGGAAGGATTCCCGTGACAGGTGGGTACCTGCCGTGGCACGGGAATTCCCAGCCTGCTTTTACGTCTAAATACATTTTAAACCCTAATTTCGTTCAGCATTTTAAGTGTTGATTGATAATTTCGGGCCATTTTCTGATTTATTATTTTTGGGCTAAAATAAGGAAATAAAATAAAATAAATAAAATGTTTGGGCCAAACATAAACAATAAAATAAAAAATGTTTGGGGTAAAATTAAATAATAAGTTTGGGCTGAAATTAAAACTATGCTTTTACCAAACATTGAGACTAATCCACGGACTGTTCAAAAATATGAATTTAATCAAATACGATTTTTTCAGCACTCTCGGGATTAAATACTGAACCCGACCCGTAGTGGCGGTGAAATGTTGTTCATAATCGAGTTTGGTTTTGGGGAGACATTTTAAGGTGTCTACAAAAGCCCCCACTTTGACTGAGTTTGTAGAAGCGTCAGTTTCGAAAACGATAGTCAAAGTAGCCGATAGGGACAGAGAATGATTAAAGACGTTCTGCGATCCTAAATCATTCTGTAAACGCCGATACCTATATAAAAATGTTAGTTCTACAGATAAAAGAGTAAAGGGATAGAATGCTTATCTAACACCAGTGTATCAGTGGCAAATGAGCTTGGTAGCTTCCTATGTTTGAAGGAATCCACCGGATTACGTTTGTTGAAACGCTTTCCATGCCTGATGAAAGCCGATAGATGAGTTTGGTAGCTTTCTAAGCCTGAAGAAACCTACCGGATAATACTTTCCATGCCTGAGGAAAGTCGACGAATGAATTTGGTGTCATTCTATGCTTGAAGAAATCCACTGATAATGCCTTCCATGCTTGAGGAAAGCCGACAAAGGAATTTGGGGGTTTTCTATACTTGAAGAAAAATCCACCGATAAGCTCTCCATGCTTGAGGAAAGACGACTTGGCGGTTTTCTATACTTGAAGAAAAATCCACCGATAACGCTTTCCATGCTTGAGGAAAGCCGACTTGGCAGTTTTCTATACTTGAAGAAAAATCCACCGATAACACTTTCCATGCTTGAGGAAATCCGACTTGGCGGTTTTCTATACTTGAAGAAAAATCCACCGATAACGCTTTCCAAGCTTGAGGAAAGCCGACGACTACTGTAATCGCTGAAATTTGCAAGTGTATGATGATTCGATTATCCCCGAACGTGGGCCGCAAATGATTCACACCTTCAAATCGATTATCCAACCATATTAGGCGTTTAAAATGTCGAAAAAGAGACTTTGATGTTTTCTAGGGGTAAAATGGTAATTTTAGTCCCCTTTAAGTATCTGTTAGAATTTTCCGCGTAATTCCAATGAAAAAATAACTGTCCAATTTGCGCGAAAAATCGTGCAATTTTAGTCAAAATGTCAGCAATATTCGCAAATAACTATGTAGGGCAGGCACAAAGCCACCGTGTCACGAAATGGATTCCCGTGGCACGAAACGGGTCCCCGTCACGCGGAGCAAATTCCCGTGACGCGACAGGGGGTCCTGTCACGCAGAGCAGATTCCCGTGGCGTGGGAAATTAGTTGGCTGAAAATTAGTCAACTGGCATCTTTGACCAGTCAGACCACGTGCACCACACAAAATGTTACCGTTATATGGTAACGGAAACCATTGCACGGGAAACGGGATGCTTTTTCTTACTTTAAATTAAAGCTTCTTCTGCTATTTTCGCCATTTCCGCACTCCCCTTTCTCCATTTTTCTTTTCCCTTCAGCTCAAACCACCGAGCCGCGGCAGAGCTTCACCGTTGCTCGGACCTGCTTCCCGTCGAACGGTGATTTCCCCCCGTGTCACGGCGAAAATCTCTCTCTTTTTTTCGCTGAAACTTGTTGTTGCTCGTTACTGCTTACCGCCGTACTGATGTTGCTGCACATCGGAGCTCCGGAAACCTTTGTAATTGTCGTGACATGGGACTTAATCCCCGTGACACGTTACCCTTCTACCGAGCTGCGGTGTAGCTCGACCGTGTCACAACGGCTGCACTGATCTTCGAGGTTTTTCGAGCTTTTGGAGCTCAAATATTCACCAATTTTGCTTTAATTTCTTTCTACTTTCCTTATTTTCGATTCTCTACAAGGATCCATGTAAGTTTCCTTTGATTTTTGTCTCGAATTTTGCTTCAAATGAGTAATTTCATGTAAAAACCTTGAAAAAATCAATTTGGGGATTCTTGATTTTGAGGTTTTATCTTGAAATTCTTGCCATGAATTTACTTGTATATGTATGTATGTGTGTTTGTGTGAAATTTGAGACAAAAATTGCATGGTTTGATGGAGAATTGAGCAAATCACCATTTTTGGGTACTACTTTTTGTGAAATGATGTTCTGGTTGTTCATGTTACTTCTTTGCACTTGAAATGGTGAAATATTGGTGGTAGTTCTTGTAAAATATGTCATGATGTGTTGATTCATTGTTTTTGAAACATATTTCGTGTATGTACTATATCTTCATGGAGAACATAGTATCATGCGGCTAGGAGAAATGTAGTATTAGTTCGTCATGGAGAAACTAAATACTATAAATAATTCCATATTTTTGCCAATTTTTAGCCTTGAGGTAAAAATTTAGCGTATGATGCGATAAACAACTAAATAACTTAGGAAGTGATTCCAAGCATTTAGATTTTTTTTTTATTAAAATGCAACTCGAAGTAAATGTCTTAGGAAATGATGCTAAGCATTTAGATCTTTATTTTTATAATAGCATGCCTAGGCGACGGGATCGCAATCTTTCCACCCACGGCCGGCGTCAAGCTTTTCGGGAGGACACTCCCACTATTCCCGAGGGTATGGACGACGATGCCTTAGAGTCCGAGCCTCGGGCTTCTACGAGTAGAGGTAGGTGGGTTCCACCTCTATGGACTCCAGACCAGTTGGTTTTATGTCGTGAGAACCACGTTTCCCATCGCCCACTCTTCGACATAGTCAACGGCACGCTTCGCCACCACGGTTCTGGAGCCGGAGATTTGATTCCTCGACTTCACCAGATCATTACGAGGGGTCCTTCTACGAACGCCTTATGGGAATCGGCTGGTTTAGTGGATTTCTATACGACGATCGTAGGGTTTCGCAGCCCCCGGGGTTGCGGTGCGAAAGTCGTTCGCGCATTGTTGGAGTATTTTTAGGATACTACCAACACTTTTCATTTTGCTTGGGGGGAGATGACAGTGACCCCTCTGGACTTCAGTATGATTAGCGGGCTGCGTTTCACTGACCGGGCCGTAGCTCAGATGTCTGATTTGTCTTGGGGAGCGGCTGAGGCAGCCGATTTGTTAGGTACGATCGTTCAGCATATCAGGACCCGGCCAGTGTCTCGAGGTGGTCCTAGGAGCGGGCGATCGGATCTGGCTTCAGTTCTAGCTCGTGGATTCGACATGGAGGAGACATCGGTTGAGCAGCGAGTGCGAATCTTCATTCTGATTCTAATCTCTATGACTCTTTCTCCTGATAGGAGCTGACACGCACTCCTTTGCTACCTTCCTTCTTTGGTCAGGATTAGTGAGATAGGATCCTATAGCTGGGCCAGCCTCGGATACACCGACCTTCTCTTATCATTACGTCATGGCTGTCGGCAGCTGAACGACGAGTCTCTCATCACTGACTACGGTCTGTGGAGAGTTGTAGAGGTGATGATCTTTTCCTCTTCTTGTTTTATTTTAATTTGTTCGACTCATGTGCTCAAAGATTACTTTTCATTGCAGCTATGGTTCTACGAGTACATCCCAGGCTTGGCTCCACGACGGCGTCGTGGAGCGGTTCATGATTTCCTTGTCGGGGCCAGCTGGCGTGACCGAGGAGAGTCACGGGTGGAGTCTGTCTCTGCGCTGCGTGGGCTGCTACGCCGAGGCACCTCTTCTGTTGGCGTAAAAATTAGTTTTTTTTCCTGTTATTTTATCTCTGACGTTATTTCCAGTGTTTCACGCCAACTTTTTATGGTTTTCAGGTTGCCATTGATGTCAAGTATCGTCCTTGGGCCAGGATGACTGATCTTCTTGAGGCCTTGCGTCTTTCAGCGCACCGCACCATTTTGGTTGGTACCGGACGCTTTGTCTGATATTTAGGGGAGCGTGTCGTTCGTCAGC
This sequence comes from Chenopodium quinoa, assembly GCF_001683475.1. Classification (NCBI taxonomy): domain Eukaryota; kingdom Viridiplantae; phylum Streptophyta; class Magnoliopsida; order Caryophyllales; family Amaranthaceae; genus Chenopodium; species Chenopodium quinoa. The sequence goes on along the minus strand of NW_018744301.1, from coordinate 5,327,157 downwards.
ATAGCGGCGATCGCTTTATGGTGCCCTCATCTCCACTAGAGTCGATGCTGGACTCGTGCTTGATTAGGGAGTTGATAAACAGGAGAGAGCGCTACACTTTTCCTTGGCAGGAGCTTGTGCACATGGAGGGTGATTATGCGCAGGACTTGCTTCCCTCTCTGGCTCCTCCACCCCGTCTTCCTGAGGTATGATTTCTTTTGAGGATTTTTGTTACTAGTCTCTCTTTAAACTTGATTATTCGATCATATTTTCAGACGATTGTTCGCCCTATGGGGAGGATCGAGATTCTGCCTCAGTCTGTCCGCTATCCGGGCCAGATTGGTATTACCGAGGACCATATTGCTGACGTGCCAGAGGGTTACTGACAGGCGCAGGAGTCTCTGCCCGAGGTCTTTGATCCGGTAAGTTTTTTGATGCATTATTCATCCTTTTATCACCGCTTGTTACTTATTTTTTCTTTGATTTATCCTCAGCCTAACCGCTCGGAGATGATGGGATTCATGAAGCTGGTTAACGCCCTGAAGTACTGCATCATCAAGCTTCAACGTGGTGTGAGTTGTCGGAGCAGTTCTAGCGATGTTCTTAAGGTAGCCTCATTTTTTTTTACTTCTACCATTTGTTTTTATTTTGCATTTGTTGACGCCTTTTGATTTTGTATCTTTCAGGAGCAACGGAGGTACCGCTCGCGCTCGAGGCATAGAGGCTCGGACGAGGAGGAGCTTGGTTGTGGTAGACGATCTCCTGGGATTCATCGGCATTCTCAGTCTCAGCGAGAGCCTCAGATTACTCAGTCGTTTCAGGAGGCTCAGTGGCAGCAGCCTCAGTCTTCCCAGCGCTTTCCGGGTCAAAGTCAGGGGCAACGACAGTCGTTTTCACAGCCTGAGCTTGGGCCTATTTTGACTCCTGTGGATCCTGGTTTATGTTCAGCTACATTGTCTGGGATTCCTCCACCGTTGTCGGGGTTGTTCTCAGTTCCGATGTATTGGACGATGCCTTCACCGACGATTCCCGTGTCTTTGAGTTAGTCTACACCGTTTGCTTGTTGGACGGGTCCTGCCTTGAGTTTGACTACTGCTGGAGACACAAGGACTAGTAGGGACACTATTCCCCGTACTCGGATGATGGCGGGACTCTTTGGCTCACCGTTCCCGTATTCACACGGTGGAGATGATAATGATTCTGGCTCTAGAGAATTTTGACCGAGGGTTTTTATTTGTACATACTATGATGACACTTGACGCTGTTTATTTATTATGACTCATTTTTTACATTATTCACAGTTTATGTATTTATTAGTGTGTGTTAGTGTGTGCTTGAGACTCATTGTGTGTGATCGTGTATTTTATGACGCGACAAAAAAACGTAAGTGGCGTAAGTGGAGGGTACCGACCTTCCCCAAAAGAAAAAGAAATGAAAAGACAAGTAAAAATAAATAGAATAAATAAGTGATGAATAAATATTAAAATATTAAAGTGATGAATAAATAAATAAAATAAAATGAGATGATAAAGATAATAATAATAAAAATAAAAATAAAAAAGTTAAGAATTTTATTAGGAATAAAACTCTCAGAAAACTGAAAAATAAACGGTGAAGATAAAATACTAAAAAAAATCCGGATAGATACGGGAAAAGATGAAAAATAAAACGCGTGGGGTGCCGTGACACGGCACTGCACACCGTGTCACGGCAAAAACTGTCGTGTCGCGGAAAAAGTTCCCGTGACACGATGGGATTTCCCGTGTCACGGTACGCGTATTCTACAGCTGTGTGGTTTACGCGTATGAAAAGATAATTTCTGAATAGTTTCGAGCGCTTTTGCTATAAAATAGGACCAGTATATTCATGATATGCATAATTACAAAACACAAAATAATTAGAATTTCATATTTCAATAATAATGTCTCAGAATTTTGATAATACATTGCGCGACTGGTCTTATTCTTTGACCAATGCTGACAAAAGAGAGTTAAAATTATTTCATGTCAGGGGTTTACTAGCCCTGCGACATGTAGCTATTGAACATGATTTTCTTAGGGCAACATTAGATTATTGGAGTCCAGAAACACATTGTTTTAAATTTGATTACGATGAAATATGTCCCCTGCCGGAGGAATTCAGTGCAATCTTTGGATTTCCTGCTAGAAATGTTATCACCATGCCTACCCTGCGTGAATATTATTACCAAGATTTTGAACGCCATCTGAATCTAATGAGGTAATGAGGTAGACTTAGAAAAACATGCAAATTTATATTTCAATCGTCCTATCTCTGAGTCTTATCATGTATATCGTAGAAGGGCATATATTTTTTGCATTTTTAGCAAGCTTTTATTTGTAAACGGTAGGGTAGGACATGCTTGTCTAGCGTCTGTGCTTGAACATGTCGAATCTGGGAGATCTCCTATGCCTACGTGCCTTGGAGAAACATTTCGTGGCCTTGACGAAGCAAAAGCCGACCGTAAAGCCATCAAGAAGGGCTCTCTGGTACTACTTTAGGTAAAAATACGCTCCGAGTAGCTCCCGTGACACAAAACAGGCACCGTGTCACGGTGGGTGTCTGTCGTGACATGGTGAGATCTGCCGTGTCACGGGAATCTGCACTTTTTTTTTTGTTTTCTATTGCAGATTTGGTTGATGGAGCATTTAGAATTATTTTAAGCCCCCGACGATGTTGAAAAATATGGCTCTAACGACCTAGTCCGCAGGAAGAAGAATTATTCTGTGAACATGTCATATGAAGACTGGAAAAATTTCTTTGCAAAGAGAGAATTTTCCATTCGTTGGGTGGTGCCTTGGTGGAGGCTTACCAGGATGGTTGGCACGAATAATACTCCATATTGACGTGTTCCTAGTATCTCAAAATTGACATTTTATTGTCCTTCTCGACTGATGCGGCAGTATGGATTTGAACAAGTAGTTCCACGCTATAACGATAGTCCTCGTGAAGTATCGTTGCATGAAAGTAACGTTCACAAGTACGAGACTTACTGGATTGGAAGACCTTTGTGGACCGTTTCTGCAAGTGACCAAGCTCCTCCTCCTTTGTCTAGTGCATACAAGGCAAGGTTGAACCCTAGAAGTAGGAGGGAACGATTCGGATCACACAAGTCTGATGTGAAGAGTCGTCTTGGAAACAAGAAAGCGGCTCCTAAAGATCGTCTAGGTCCAAGAACACAAGGGATTAAGTTTAAGACTCCTATAATGCCGAAAAGGAAGAATTACGTGAAAGGGAAGGGTAAAGAGAAGATGGTCTATAGAGAGAAACAACCGAAGAATTTCAAGAAAGGTGAAAGGGGTGAAAGTTCGACTAGGGGTGTGACGGTTCGGGCTACAAAAGACACATTAATGGTGAAGGCCGACCTAATTGACAAAGAGAAGGATGTTCCTAAAGTGAAGAGGGATTAGATCAATATTGTTTTTCTTTTATGATTTATAATTTTTTATTTAAAATAAGGAGTAAGATGCCAATAATTGTAGTCACATTTAATTCAATAATAGCATATTTATTTCAGCCTTAAATAAAAATTACAATGACTTTTTTTTTTTTTTTATTATTTATTTATCCGAGTCAAGGAGTCGGACGCAATGGAAGAATGAAAACAAATGATGACATCGCAAAGAATGCATCACTAAAAAAATTGGAAAACCTGAAATTCCACCGTGTCACGGAGAAAAATCCCGTGACACGTTGCAGATTCCCGCGTCACGGTAAAAAAAAAATTTTTTGCTCAGGTCCACCGCGCCACGGTGGACTGTACCGTGACATGGTGGAATGTCCCGTGTCGCGGCAGAAATCCTTTTTTTTAATGTCGTGACGCAATGCTGAACTGACGCGTATACTTGATCGACGGAGGGAGGATTTTTATTTTTTAAAGTGGTCGGGCCCCCTTGAGGGGTTGCCTACGTATCCTTAAAAAGGAATCAGGCCAAACGTAGCTCTATTGGGTCATAAACCCATGTAACTAGGCATAGAATTTCTTGAGTTGATCCAAGTTGGTTAAATTGTGGAAACCGTTACCGTCCATGTCTACCAATTGTGCCGCTCCGCCATACAAGATGGCTTTAACAATGTACGGGCCAGACCAATTCGGTCTGAATTTTCCTCTTGGATCTAACACGTTTTTACGAAGTGCCTTAAGCACCAGGTCACCCTCTTTGATGTTCCTAGTCTTGACTTTTTTATTAAAATGTCGCGCCATACGCTGTTGGTAGGTTTGGACATGATGCAAAGCTGCCAAGCGTTTTTCATCAAGTAAGACCAGTTCATCATATCTTGCTCTAATCTAGACGACTTCATCTAGTTGGCTTTCCAATGCAATTCGAAGAGAAGGGATTTCGAGTTCAATTGGTTGTACATCTTCAACTCCATAGACCAAAGAGAAAGGGGTAGCCCTCATTGATGTACGAACAGAGGTTCGATATCCCCAAAGGGCGAAATGTAGCTTACTTGGCCAATCCTTGTAATTTTCTGTCATCTTTTCGATGATAGTTTTCACATTTTTTTGGCCGATTCGACCGCACCATTTGTTTGTGGTCTGTAAGGTGATGATCTGTGATGCTTGATATGATATTTCTGTAATAATTCTGCGCATTCTGCTTGGAAATGCGTTCCATTTTCGCTGATCATCTCATGTAGTACCCCATAGCGGCATATGATATTTTTCTCAATGAATTGAGCTACGTGTTTTGCCGTCAGCTTAGCATATGAGGCAGCTTCGAGGATGAATTCATGCCCCCCTTGTCCTGGCGGTGTTATTTTTCCAATGATGTCGATGCCCCATGTGTAGAAAGGCCATGGTGAAGTATATGTGTAGAGAAGCAAAGGCGGAACATGCTGTAAATTTGCGTAGACTTGACACTTCATACATTTCTTGACGTATTCGTGACAATCTCTCTCCATGGTAGTCCAATAATAACCTTGTCGTTGAATCTTTTGGACTAACATCTTTGCATTCATGTGCGTTCCACATATACAGGCATGAAGGTTTTCCATTGTTCTGTGTGCTTCTTTCTTGGCTATGCATAAAAGATATCTCCCCATTACAGTCCTCTTGTGGAGTTCTCCCCTGATGAGCACATACTGTGACGCCAGGAGCCTCAAAGCACGGCGTGCCCTTTTATCAGTATTGGGAGGGTATTCTCCTCTTGTCACATAGTTAAGGATATCTGTATACCATGGCTCTTCATCTTCTTCTTGTGATTCTTGTTCATCGTCGAGTGCGTGCACATAAGCCGGTTCATATCTTCTTTCTATGGTCAGCGGCATTCTGATCGTATCAGTTGGAATTCGCACCATTGATGCTAATTTAGCTAGTGCGTCGGCGAATTGGTTTTCTTCTCTCGGCAAATACGTATATTCCACTTTATCTAGTTGCTCCGTGAGAGTTTCTAAATGAGCTTGATACGTAACGAGACTTTCACTTCTCACTTTCCATCTCTTAGAGATTTGGTTGATGATTAGTGAAGAATCACCGTAGATTCTGAGCTTCTTAATTCCTAAGGCGACAGCTGTTTCTAACCCCAAGATACATGCTTCATATTCTGCGGCATTGTTGGTGACATCGAAGTCGAGCTTCATGTAAATTGGGATGTGCTCTTCATTGGGTGATACAAGCAAGACTTCTAAACCACACCTTTTTGGTTTGAAGCTCCATCAAAATAGAGCGTCCAACTATCATCTTCGGTCATGAGTAAATCTTCGTCAGGGAAATCGTACTCATCTTCTTCTTCCTCAACTTCTTCTAATGGAATGTCTACTAAGAAATCAGAAACTGCAAAACCTTTGATGGCTTTTTGTGGTACAAATCTCAAGTCAAACTGAGCAAGATTAACTATCCACCTTGATAATCTGCCATTGAGTGTAGCTTTTTCGAACATGTATTTGAGAGGAGACACGACATGCACTGTATGAGTGAGCATGTAATGTCTTAGTTTCTGTGTGGCCCACACAAGTGCGAGACACAATTTTTCAAGTGGTGTGTATCGTGTCTCATATCCTTGGAGCTTCTTACTCAAGTAGTAGATTGCATTCTCCTTGCTTTCGATCTCTTGTGCTAGCATTGCCCCCATCGTTTCTCTTGTGACCGTAAGGTAGAGTCGAAGAGGAAAGTCAGGTATTGTTGGCGCTAGCACGGGTGGGTTTGCCAAGTACTCTTTGATTTTATCGAATGCTTTTTGTCAATCGTCATCCCATATGACTGGGACATTTTTCTTGAGCTTCTTGAATATAGGTTCACATATCACTATGAGCTTTGATATGAACCTACTTATATATTACAATCTTCCAATGAAACCTCGAATCTCCTTCTCATTCTTGGGCGGTGGCATGGCCATGATCGCCTTTACTTTTGTAGGATCTATTTCAATCCCTCGAGAACTGATCATATATCCAAGTAATTTGCCTGACGTGACTCCGAATGCACACTTTGCTGGATTTAATGTCATGTTGTATTTGCGGAGTCTTTCAAAGAACTTGCGAAGTGCAATAATATGGCCTGGGCGATCTTTAGACTTAACGATCATATCATCGACATAGACCTCCACTTATTTTTGCATCATGTCATGTAACAATGCTGTAGCTGCTCTTTGGTAGGTGGCACCCACGTTTTTCAACCTGAATGGCATTACCGTATAGCAATATGTACCCCATTGCGTGATGAATGTAGTTTTCTCCATATCTTCTTCGGCCATCAATACTTGATTATATCCGACGTAATCGTCCATGAATGATAGGAGTGCATGGTTTGCTGTGTTATCGACCAAAATGTCAATGTGAGGTAGAGGGAACCCATCTTTCGGACTTGCTTTATTGAGGTCCCTGTAATCAACCCACATTCTGACCCTTCCATCCTTCTTTGGAACTGGAACCACATTTGCTATCAATTCTAGATACTTTGATGAAACCTGCGGCCAACTGCTTTCTAATTTCTTCTTTGATTTTGAGAGCCGCATCTGGTTTCATACGGCGCAGCTTTTGTTTGACAGGCTTCATACCTGGAATGAGTGGTATCGTATGCTGAGCTATATCCCTGTCAATTCCTTGCATATCTTGGTATGACCAAGCAAATACATCAACAAATTCACTAAGCAAGTTAATTAGCTCTTTGCGTTCATCTTGACTTAGTGTTAATTCAATTTTTACTTCTTTAACAGTTGTATTATTGGAAATGTTAACTATTTCTATATCTTCAATAACTGTTGTTTTATTTTCGTGTTCTTCCATTGCTTTTATTATTTCTTTGTCATTTTTATCATTAGAAAAGAAATATTGATCAGGGCTAGGGGAATGACACGCATCGTAAGAAAAGGTACTCATTTTATTAAATTCATTGGCTAATACATTAAGAGGGGCAAGGTCGGCTGCTATCTCACCGGAATTATTTGGACTAGAAAGAGAGGACTCAACAAGAGACTCAGGATTGAACTCTATAGCAGAAAGAGGGTCGGCCTCAGACTCTAAGGAATCGCCTACAGAATTAGACTCAGACTCGGACTCAGACCTAGACGACTCAGACTCATCAAACATAGGACCTTCGCCAGCGGTTATTTCCAACTTCTCTCCACTTGGCGTAGTGATCCTCAATGTCTTGCGCCATCCCCTTGAAATATTGTCAGCTTGGACGATTAACTCGGAGGGGTTAAAATCCTCGTTTTCTATGACGGCTTGAACGAGCTCGGAGTTATCATTGCAGACGGGCTTAGACTCATTCTTTTCCATTCCAAAAAGTAGGTTGATGCCTAGATCATCAGAACTCGGGCTAGCTGGCTTATCGGTTATGAAGAGCTCTTCGTCTTCATCAACAAAGTCACAATCGAGGAATATCTCGAATCCTGGTTCACGCTTCCCATCGTGGACGAATGGCTCAGGGAATTCATAGCATGGGAAGTCTTCCACTTCTTTGATGTACTGGCCATTAAGGGTGAACGGATATGGATCCATGGCCATTTCTGTCTTCGTGATTCGAGCATTATTGCGAGCCTTCATCTTCAATAGATCTTGTTTCACATCTTCTTTTGTTAGCTTGAATCCCAAGCTAAAAGTATCCTTCATGAGTGCACCAGGATGGCCCCAAGATTCAGCCATTTTCTTTTTGAGTCCAAGGGTCATTCCAGGGAAATGACCTTGCTTTTTCAGAATGGCATTGATATTGGTGCTTGAATAGGGATCGAAGTCGAGATGGCACTTTTCCTCTTCTTCAATCATGAGAACATCGTCAAGTAAAAAATCCAAAAGATCTTCGTCTTCTTCGTCGTGTTCGACATGGACGATAGGAGTATCGATAACTTGAATGCGCATAGGAGAGGCATCAATGGTAATTGGAACCCCTCCAATTATGGCTTTCACTTTTTGGTGCAGCGATGATGGAATTGCCTTTAACTCATGAAGCCAAGGGAGTCCTAATAACAGATTGAAAGAGGCCTTAATGTCCACCACCTGAAATTTGGTGCGACGTTCAATGACCCCAGTAGCTATATTCAGTATGATAGTACCCACGGCTTGACGACGAGTATTATCATAAGCACGAATCCCTTGAGTGGAGGGAGTTAGTTCTTCATTCTTTATGCCAAACTTCTTTGCAGTACGGAGTGGGCACACATTGATTGCAGAGCATTATCAACCAGGCCCATAGGAACATTCATCTTCCTACACACCACAGTGAGGTGTAAGGCCTTATTATGTTGATCCCCCTCCGAGGGCAGATCCTTGTCAAAAAACGAAATCAGATTGCTAGTACTTGGTAATTCAGTAGTGAGAAAGTTGACCAATCTTTGAGGAGTCATGTCATCATCAACTCCTATTTTCACCAGAGCATTCATCACAGCCTTTCGATGCTCGTGGGAGGTGGTCAAAAGCCTCCATACATTCATCTCCACCTTGGTCTTTTACAATTGTTTAACCACATCGCTGTTCACAGGGTCGATGGGATCAACTATCAGATGTGATTGTGGTGGAGGTGGAGGTGGATTAGGTTGTTGCAACCGTCCACTTCTAGTGAGAACCTTAACGTCAAAGTCCGCCCAAACATCTTCACTCGTGCTAAGAGATGAACATGCTTTATCCTTGAGATAGACGTCTTCATCGTCACTATCCCAAATTCCATTCACTTCTTCAGAACTCGAGACAAACACAACTTCCGGCAGAGGTTCATTCACAGGTTGAATGAGTATTGACGGATCAAAGGAGACTTCGTCTCCCATGATAGCCAAAGCATTAGAAAGAGGACCTGTTTGAATGTTAGGCTTCTTGCCCCCTGGAGGGACAGAAAGTTGATTAGCATCAATTAGGTCTTGGATTGCATCTTTCAGCCTCCAACACTTCTCAGTATTATGACCCTTGTATTGATGAAACTTGCAGTAAGCATTGGGATCATAGCTAGCGGTCCTATTCTCTGGTCGAGGTTCTGGAAATGGTCCAATTGGCATAATCAATCCTTGACCATGCAAACGGTCATAAGCAGCATCATAAGTCATTCCCAAAGGCATGTAAACCCTCTTTTTCCTTTAGAATCTTTGAGGTGAAGCATTAAGGGCCAGCCATCATTGATATTGATATTGTTGGTAGCATTATTAGGCTTCGAAGACGAAGAAGGAGTGTCGTTCTTCTTGTTTTTCCAAGTGCTGTTATTATTGTTGCTACCAGCAGTCTTCATTAATTCGTCCTCGATATTGATTCCAATATCGTATACAGCTTCAAAGGTACTTAGAGGCAGAAACTTCAAGTTTTGCTTGTACTTATGAGTCAGATTGGCGATGAACAAGCGAACCATCTCCTTTTCTTTGGGGGGATCCACCAAGAGCGCAGTTGTTTCCCTCCACCTGCTTAAGTAAGTGGTGAAGCCTTCATTCTCTTTCTGTTTGAGAATGGAGAGTTCACGTTCAGAAGTCTTGGCCTGAATGTTACACTTGTAACGATTCATAAAGCTTTCAGCAACATCCTCCCAAGTTGCGACATGTTTGGATTCCAAAGAATAGAATCACTGTTGACAGGCATGCTCCAAGGAAAGAGGGAACACTGTAGGGAAGAGTGTCACATCTACTCCCTTAAGATCCATAGTTTCAGAAAAAGCCTTCAAATGAAAAAGCAGATTATCAGTAGGCTTGAATTTGGGAATATCAGCAGTGGAAAACTTCTCAGGAAGCTTGTCTCTTATGGACGAAGAGGTGACAGGCTATTCAACATAAGTGAATTATTCAGAAATCTTGCTCATCTGTTCCTTAATCTTGTCCATTGCAGCGGTAGTGAAATTGTTTTGATTGTCTTGTTCTACCGTGCTGACTCTAGTGGTGAGTGTCTGCATCATGTTAGACAACTTTTCAATTGTCTTGTTGAGGCTCTCGATGTCTTCCTTAGTAGCCATTGGTTGAAAGTAGACTGGAGATGGATCTTGTGGAAATGATTGAGGTGGTTTCCTTGTACGCCTCTTTGGTATAAGAGGTTTTTGAGGTATTGACTCGAACTGTAACAATCTACCCCTATTTCTTGACCAAGTGTTGTGACACCGAAACAAACACACCTTTAATGACCAAACTTAACCTTAACCCATCCGGATTAAAAAAATAAAAAAGATTTTTTTTTTGTTATTTTGAAATTCTACTTGTTTTTTTTTTTATTATTTTAAAAAAATATGGGAGTATATCATTCGACTTACTCCGGAAAAAAAAACGACACAAAAAACAAGACTATCCTAAAATACGGTCAAAAAGTGGTGCACGACTACGGAAAAAAGTGTGTGAACACAATATGTGAGTGATTAAGTGAGGTTATAGACGCGTGTTTTGACCGTATAGCTAGACGTGACACCAAACTGGACACAACAACCACATACGTACGCACAAAAATTGAAAAAAAGACTGACGGGACACTTTCCTGGGCAGCGTGTCACGGTGCTGACTGTCGTGACACGGTGCAGTCTACCGTCAGACAGTAGAAAGCCCCGTGTCACGGCACTGTTCACCGTGGCACGGCAAAACATGCCGTGACACGGTGCGCAGTTCCAGGTCAGGTTTGTGATTTTTCCAAATTTTAATCGATTTTAGGTCCGTACTAATTACTATGTGAGAATAAAAACCCTCGGTCATGGGTTAAACAAAAGAGTAAACACATGAAGGTTAGCACCAAACAATCACATAGCATTTAGGCACGATGATGTAAAAACGTTCGCAGCCTAGAGTCAAGATCTATGTTCAACTATTGGTCAAGCTTTGGGTGTCAAAAGGGTACCATGGTTTAGAGTTTGGACGCGTTAGCAAGGCAGCCTCCCTTTAGGGTGTATGAAAACGGGCGGCTCCGCGAGTTCGTGATGAAATCGAACTCGAATCCATAGTTTGGGTGGATTTAATGTCTCGGATGAACCCTTATTGACATGAGCGTTTTTGGGTTGATAGAGCTTGAATCCCCCGGGGCTAAGACGCATGCAGAACACATACGTTTTTTCAGAAAAATCGAAGGAAGTTGATTGTGAGAAGAGAAAATAAGCCACCGGACTGATTTTAGGACTGTCGTGACACGGCAAAAATTCCCGTGCCACGGTACTGTGCACCGTCAGACGGTGCACTGTACCGTGATACGGCAGATTTTGTCGTGGCACGGCAGTCAGAAGATCTGACTGGTGCCCTGTTTTCCTTCGTGCGCAACCAAGTTATTCAATTATTCATACGGGATAGACCTGAATGCGACGTTAAAACGTCTATGCAAAAATGCCCAATTAATCACAAGAATATTTTTTCAAGAATCTTTCAAGTCTCATCCACTCATCTTAATTAAATACAGATCACTCAAATCGATAAATAATCGAGAATCCTCCCCAGTGGATTCGCCAAATTGTAGGCGTCGTTTGAAGTGCGCCTACGTAAAAGCATGTGGTGAATATGCTTAGGACTCATAGAAAGTGGGAATTGACATAATACGATAAGGGATACGATTAGGGACAACGAAAGTAGGGAGCCGCCAACAAGTTTTTAAGGAACTTGTAAACCGTTCACGGATCATAAAAGGCAACCACGAATAAGGGACAACGATAGGCAACAATGATTAACCCGTGAAGGTTACACCCCATTCATAATCCTTGAGATTACTAACTCCATATGGTTCGGAACCACGAAAGGAGGATCGGGGATGATGGTACGAAGTGAGTCATGGAGTCACATTCACCCGTATTGGCCTCTACTCGATTCTTATATTGAAAAGCATTCCTGTGATCCCAAAGGCATACAAACAAAATATTCAATTTGCTCCAAACTATTATTTAGCTAAATTGGTTGAATATTAACGCAACACATAATTCTAAAATATTGTGATCACTTGATTAAACAACAAGATTAAAAAGGAACTAAACCGGTTGTCCAAATTATCTTATTAGTCGTGGTTTTCAATTACACATTCCCTTTAATATGCAATATGGTGATCAATAAATATAATAGAATAACATCAATATTGGAAGCAATTTAACAATAATTCTAACAATATAAAATCGTTAGAAAAATAATAGAAATAAGAGGAACATAATTCTTACTTTGATTCTGTTTGTTTGCAACTACAAAATAATAAACGAGTTAGTAACTTCAAGGAAATAATAATATAACAATAACTAAATTAAATTAAATAAAGTAGAGTTGATTTGGGGCTAAACCCTCAAACAGTTCTATCATTCACGCCTTGGCTTAAGGACAGAACCACGAGTAAAGTATGGACTCCTTTGATTACTTGAAGAAGGAATTTTGAAATAAGAAGAGTAGGCTAGTGTTTTCGCTAAAGCATAGAAGAGAGAAAAAACTAGAGAATTAATTGATGCCCCGTACATCAGAAATGAGGGGGTATTTATAGAGAAAATGTGCTGAGGGAACACACGGAACCCTAAAATGATAAAAACCTTTAAAAAGTATCCCGCGACACCGCAAATTATACCGTGAAACGGGAAGTCCCACCGTCAGACGGGAAACATTCCCGTGACATGGTGCATTTTTGGTGTGACGCGAGAAATTTTCAGAAAACGGGGAAGAAAACGCGTTAAGGGTTTACGCGGAAAAGACACGGAAATTCCCGTGTCACGGCAGATTTCCCGTGTCACGGGAAATCCCATCGTCAAACGGGAAGGATTCCCGTGACACGGTGGATACCTGCCGTGGCGCGGGAATTCCCTGCCTGCTTTTCCGTCTAAATAAATTTTAAACCCTAATTTCGTTCAGCATTTTAAGTGTCGATTGATAATTTTGGGCCATTTTCTGATTTATTATTTTTGGGCTGAAATAAGGAAATAAAATAAAATAAATAAAAGTTTTGGTCCAAACATAAACAATAAAATAAAAAAGGTTTGGGCTAAAATTAAATAATAATTTTGGGCTGAAATTAAAACTATGCTTTTACCAAACATCGAGACTAATCCATGGACTGTTCAAAAATATGAATTTAATCAAATATGATTTTTTAAGCACTCTCGGGATTAAATACTGAACCCGACCAATAGTGGCGGTAAAAGGTTATTCATCATCGGGTTTGGTTTTGGGGAGACATTTTTAGGTGTCTACAATGACGTTTGTTGAAACGCGTTCCATGCCTGAAGAAAGCCGACTGAGGAGTTTGGTAGTTTTCTAAGCCTGAAGAAACCTACCGGATGATACTTTCTATGCCTGAGGAAAGTCGACATATGATTTTGGCGTCATTCTATGCTTGAAGAAATCCACTGATGATGCTTTCCATGCTTGAGAAAAGCCGACAAAGGAATTTGGCGGTTTTCTATGCTTGAAGAAAAATCCACCGATAACGCTTTCCATGATTGAGGAAAGCCGACTTGGCGGTTTTCTATACTTGAAGAAAAATCCACCGATAACGCTTTCCAAGCTTGAGAAAAGCTGACTTGGCGGTTTTCTATACTTGAAGAAACAATCCACCGATAATGCTTTCCATGCTTGAGGAAAGCCGACTTGGCGGTTTTCTATACTTGAAGAAAAAATCCACCGATAACGCTTTCCATGCTTGAGGAAAGCCGACTAAGTTATTTTCTATACTTGAAGAAAAATCCACCGATAACGCTTTCCAAGCTTGAGAAAAGCCGACGACTACTGTAATCGTTGAAATTTGCAGGTGTATGATGGTTCAATTATCCCTGAACGTGGGCCACAGGTGATTCACACCTTCAAGTCGATTATCCGGCCATGTTAGGTGCTTAAAATATCGACAAAATTGATTTTGACACTTCTTAGGGGCAAAAAGGTAATTTTGATACCCTTCGACCGTCAGTTAGAATTTTCCGCGTAATTTTACCAAAAAATTAATTGTCCAATTTGCGCGGAAAATCGTGCAACTTTGGTCAAAAATGTCAGGAATATTAGTTGCCCACTTCGAAAAATGTGCAAGACAACAGCCTGAACCCCGTGCCACGTGGACCCATCCCGCGACAAGGTGGTGATTTGCCGTCAGACGGGAGTAATTCCCGTGTTGCGGGAATTTTTTTGGCACAAAAAATTCCACACGTTTCGTTCCACGCGCCTAAACACCGTTGCTTGATAACGGAAAATGTGAAACGGTAACGGGATCGTGCAACGGTTACTTTTGGTTTTAAATATCAGCCATTTCTCCCATTTTGCTCACTCACCATTTCTCTTTCTTGTCCTGTTTTCACTGAAAATTTTTTTTTAACTGCTCGGATTCCCGTGTCTCGGAGGCGGCTCACCGGCGCTCGATTTTTTCTTCCGTCAGGCGGATTTACTTCCCGTGTCACGGCGGTTCTGCGGTTTTTTCCCTTTTTTTTTAATTTTTTGCTACTGCTTGCTGCAATTCGTTGCTGCTCACTGTTGGGCTGCTGTTGTTGTTTATCGGAGCTCCGGAGACTCCTGAATTCACCGTGACACGGTATTTAAAATCTGTGACACGGTACTAGCTCACCGTGTCGTGGTGGAAGCTGACCATGTCGCGGCGGCTGCTCTGGTTTTCACGGTTTTTTGAGCTTTTAGAGCTCAAATCTTCATCAATCCTGCTCTAATTTTTTGCTACTTTCTTCATTTTTGGTTCTCCACAAGGATCTATGTAAGTTTCCCTTGATTTTGCCTCGAATTTGCTTCAAATGAGTAATTTCATGAAAAACCCTTAAAAATCAATTCGGGGATTTTTTTGATCTTGAGGTATATGTTGAAATTCTTGCTATAAATTTACTTGCATATGTATGTATGCGTGTTTGTGAGCGATTTCAGACAAAAATTGCATGATTTGGTGAAGAATTGAGCAAATCACCATTTTTGGTACTACTTATGGTAAATGGTGTTCCTTGTTGTTCATGTTATTCTTTTGCACTTGAAATGATGACATGTTGGTCGTAGATCTTGCAAAATATGCTATGATGCGTTGGTCTATTGTTTTTGTGCAATTTGGAGACATGTTTTGTGTTGTGTATGTACTACATTGTCATGGAGAACATAGTATCATGCAATTAGGAGAACATAGTATTAGTTCGTCATGGAGAAACTAAATACTATAAATAATTCCATTATTTTGCCAATTTTTAGCCTTGAGGTAAAAATTTAGCGTATAATGCAATAAATAACTAAATAAATTAGGAAGTGATGCTAAGCATTTAGATTTTTTATTAAAATGCAACTCGATATAAATAACTAAATGTCTTAGGAAATGATGTTAAGCATTTAGATTTTTATTTTTATAATAGCATGCCTAGACGACGGGATCGCGATCTTTCTACCCATGGCCGGCGTTAGGCTTTTCGGGAGGACACTCCCACGATTCCCGAGGGTATGGATGACAACGCTTTAGAGTCTAAGCCTCGGGCCTCTACGGGCAAAGGTAGGTGGGTTCCACCTTCGTGGACTTTAGACCAGTTAGTATTCTGTCATGAGAACCATGTCTCTCATCGCCCACTTGCCGACATAGTTGACGGCACGCTTCGCCACCATGGTTCTAGAGCTGGAGATTTGATTCCTCTACTTCACCAGATTATCACGAGGGATCCTGCTACGAACGCCTTATGGGAATCAGCTGGTTTAGTGGACTTTTATTCGGCGGTCATAGGATTTCGCAGCCCCCGGGGTTGTGGTGCGACAGTCGTTCGCGCATTGTTGGAGTATTTTAGGGATACTACCAACACCTTCCACTTTGCTTGGGGGAGATGACGGTGACCGCTCTGGACTTTAGCATGATTAGTGGTCTACCCTTCACTGACCGGGCCGTAGCACAGATGTCTGATCTTTCTTAGGGAGCGGCTGAGGCAGCCGATTTGTTAGGTCCGATCGTTCAGCATATCAGGACCCAACCAGTGTCTCGAGGTGGTCCTAGGAGCGGGCGATCGGAGCTGGCTTCTGTTCTAGCCCGTGGTTTTGACATGGAGGAGACATCGGCTGAGCAGCGAGTGCGGATCTTCATTCTGATTCTCATTTCCATGACTCTTTCTCCTGATAGGAGTTCACGTGCACTCCTTTGCTACCTTCCTTCTTTAGTCAGGATCAGTGAGATAGGATCCTTTAGCTGGGCCAGCCTCGGATATGCCGACCTTCTCTTGCCGTTACGTCATGGTTGTAGGCAGCTCAACGACGAGTCTCCCGTCACTGTCAACGGTCTATGGAGAGTCGTAGAGGTGACGATCCTTTCCTCTACTTGTTTTATTTTAATTTGTTCGACTCATGTGCTCAAAGATTACTTTTCGTTGCAGTTATGGTTCTACGAGTACTTCCCAAGATTGGCTCCTCGACGGCGTCGTGGAGCAGTTCATGACTTCCCTGTCCGGGCCAGCTGGCGTGACCGAGGAGAGTCACGGGTGGAGTCTGTCTCTGCGCTGCGCGAGCTGCTACGCCGAGGCACTTCTTCTGTTGGCGTAAGAATTACTTTTGTAGCCTGTTATTTTCTCTTTGACGTTATTTTCGGTGTTTCATGCCAACTTTTTACGGTTTTCAGGTTGCCATTGATGTTCAGTATCGTCCTTGGGCTGTGATGACTAATCTTCCCGAGGCCTTGCAGCTTTCAGCGCACCGCACTGTTTTGGTTGGTACCGGACGCTTTATCTGGTATCTGGGGGACCGTGTCGTTCATCAAAACAGTGGTGATCGTTTTTTGGTGCCCTTATCTCCACCAGAGTCGATGCTGGACTCGCGCATGCTTAGGGAGTTGATAAACAGGGGAGAGCGCTACACTCTTCCTTGGCAAGAGCTTGTGCGCATGGAGGGTGATTATGCGCAGGACTTGCTCCCCTTTCGGGCTCCTCCACCCCGCCTTCCTAAGGTATGACTTCTTTTGAGGAGTTTTGTCGCTAGTCTTTGTTTAAATAGTCGAATAACTTGATTATTTGATCGTATTTTCAGACGACTGTTCGCCCCGTGGGGAGGATTGAGATTCCGCCTCAATCTGTCCGCTACCCAGGCCCGATTGGTATTACCGAGGACCATATTGCTGACGCGCCAGAGGGTTTTAGACAGGTGCAGGAGTCTCTGCCTGAGGTTTTTGAGGCGGTAAGCCTTTGATGCATTATTCATCCCTTTTAACACCGCTTGTTGCAGATTTTTCTTTGATTTGTTCTCAGCCTAACCGCCCGGAGATGCTGGGACTCATGAAGCTGGTTGACGCTCTGAAGTACTGTATCATCAAGCTTCGGCAGGGTGCGAGTTGTCGGAGCAGTTCTGGCGATGTTCTTGAGGTATGTTCACTTTTTCCCATTTCTACCATTTGTTTTATTTTGCATTATTGACGTTTTTTGATTTTGTACCTTTCAGGAGCAACAGAGATCCCGCTCGCGCTCGAGGCATAGAGGCTCGGACGAGGGGGAGCCTAGTCGTGGTAGACGATCTCCTGAGGTTCATCGGCATTCTTAGTCTCAGCGGGAGCCTAAGATTACTCAGCCGTTTCAGGAGGCTCAGTGGCAACAGCCTCAGTCTTCCCAGCGCTTTCAGGTCAGGGTCAGAGGCAGCGACAGTCGTTTTCACAGCCTGAGTTTAGGCCTGTTTTGACTCCCGTGGATCCTGGTTTATTTTCAGCTCCATCGTTTGAGATTCCTCCACTAGTGTCGGGCTTGTTTTCAGTTCCAATGTATGGGACGATGCCTCCACCGGCGATTCCCATGTATTTGAGTCAGTCTACACCGTTTGCCAGTTGGACGGTCCTGCTTTGAGTTTGACTGATGCTGGAGTCATAGGGATTAGTAGGGACACAACTCCCCGTACTCGGATGATGGCGGGACTCTTTGGCTCACCGTTCCCATATTCACAGGCTGGGGATGACATTGATCCTAACTCTTCTAGTTATGCAGATTTTTGACCGAGGGTCTTTATTTGTACATATTGTGATGACACTTGACGCTGTTTATTTATTATGACTCATTTTGTACATTATTCACAGTTTATGTATTTATTAGTGTGTGTTAGTGTGTGCTTGAGACTCATTGTGTGTGATTGTGTATTTATTAATGACGCGACAAAAAATGTAAGTGGAGTAAGTGGAGGGTACCGACCTTCCCAGAAAGAAAAAGAAATAAAAAAGAAAAGAAAAAAAATAATAAATAGAATAAATATATAAATAATAAAGAAAAAATAGAAATAAAATGAAAAAAAAATAATAGTAGTAAAAAAATAAATAAATAAATAAATACAGATAAAATAATAAAAATGAAATGATAAAAATAAAATAAAATAAAAGAATTAAAAAAAGGTTGAGAATTTTATTGGGAATGAAACTCTCGAAAAACAGAAAAATTAACGGTGAAGATAAAATACTAAAAAAAATCCGAATAGATAAGGAAAAGATAAAAAAGAAAACGTGTGGGTGCCGCGACACGACACTATACACCGTGTCACGGCAAAATCTGTCGTGTCGCGGCACAAATTCCCGTGACACGGTGGGACTACCCGTGTCACGGTGCGCGTATTCTGCAACGGTGTAGTTTACGCGTATGGAAAGATAATTTCTGAGTAGTTCTGAGCGCTTTTGCTATAAAATAGGACCAGTATATTCGTGATATACATAATTACGAAACACAAAATAATTAGAATTTCATATTTTAATAATAATGTCTTAGAATTTTTATAATACATTACGCGACTGGTCTTATTCTTTGACCAATGCTGCCAAAAGAGAGTTAAAATTGTTTCATGTCAGGGGTTTACTAGCCTTGAGGCATGTAGCGATTGAACATGATTTTCTTAGGGCAGCATTAGACTATTGGAGTCCAGAAACACATTGTTTTAAATTTGATTACGATGAAATCTATCCCCTGCCGGAGGAATTCGGTGCCATCATTGGATTTCCTGCCAGAAATCTTATTGCCATGCCTACCCTACGGGAGTATTATTACCAAGACTTTGAACGCCATCTGAATCTAACAGATCTAGATTTAAATAGAATTGTGTGTGGTGATGAGGTAAACTTAGTAAAACTTGCAAATTTATATTTCAATCGCCCTATCTCTACATCTTATCATGTATACCGTAGAAGGGCATATATTTTTTGCATGTTTAGCAAGATTTTATTTGCAAACGGTAGGGTAGGACATGCTTGTCTAGCGTCTGTGCTTGAACATGTTGAATCTCGGAGGTCTCCTATGCCTACGTGCCTTGAAGAAACATTTCGTGGCCTTGACGAAGCAAAAGATGACCGGAAAGCTATCAGGAAGGGCTCTCTTGTACTGCTGCAGGTAAAAATACGCTCCGAGAGCCCCTGTGACACAAAACAGGCACCGTGTCACGGTGGCTTCTTGTTGTGACACGGTGAAGTCTGTCGTGTCACGGGAAATCTGCATTTTTTTTTTCGACTGATTTTTTTTCACAAATTTGGTTGATGGAGCGTTTAGAACTATTTGAAGCCCCCGATAATATTGAAAATATGGCTCTAACGATCTAGTCCGCAGGAAGAAGAATTACTCTTTGAATATGTCGTATGAAGACTGGAAAAATTTCTTTGCAAAGAGAGAATTTTCCATTCGTTGGGTGGTGCCTTGGTGGAGGCTTACTAGGATGGTTGGTACGAATGATACTCCGTATTGTCGTGTTCCTAGTATCTCAAGACTGACTTTTTATTGTCCCTCTCGACTGATGCGACAATACGGACTTGAACAAGTAGTTCCACGCTATAACAATAGTCCTCGTGAAGTATCGTTGCATGAAAGTAACGTTCACAAATACGAGACTTATTGGATTGGAAGACCTTTGTGGACCGTTTCTGCAAGTAACCAAGATCCTCCTCCTTTATCTAATGCATACAAGGAATGGTTGATTCCTAGAATTAGGAGGGAGCGAGTCGGATCACGCAAATCTGATGTGAAGAGTCGTCTTGGAAATAAGAAAGGGCCTCCTAAAGATCATCTAGGTCCAAGAACACAAGTGATTGAGTTTAAGACTCCTATAATGCCGAAAAGGAAGAATTATATGAAAGGGAAGGGTAAGGAGAAGATGGTTTATAAAGAGAAACAACCAAAGAATTTTAAGAAAGGTGAAAGGGGTGAAAGTTCGACTAGGGGAGTGACGGTTCAGGCTACAAAAGACACATTAATGATGAAGGCTGGCCTAGTTGAAAAAGAGAATGAGGTTCCTAAAGTGAAGAGGGATTAGATCAGTATTGCTTTGCTTTTATGATTTATAATTTTTTAAAATAAGGCGCATGATACCAATAATTGTAGTCACATTTATTTCAATAATAATAGCATATTTATTTTAGCCTTCAATAAAAAAAAATTACAATGATTTTTTTTTTTTAATATCCGAGTCAAGGAGTCGGACGCAATGGAAGAATGAAAATAAAAACATCGAACAAATAATGATTTCGCAAAGACTGCGTCACTAAAAAAACATCGGAAAATCTTAAATTCCACCGTGTCACGGTGAAAAATTCCGTGACACATTGGAAATTCTCGCGTCACGGCAATTTTTTTCTCAGGTCCACCGTGTCACGGTGGACTGTACCGCGACACGGTGGACATTCCCGTGTCGCGGCAAAACTCCCCCCCTTTTTTTCTCAGGTCCACCGTGCCACGGTGGATTGTGCCATGACACAGTGGACATTCCCGTGTCGCGACAAAACTCCCCTTTTTTTTTACGCAATGCTGAAATGACACGTATACTTGATCGACATAGGGAGGATATTATTTTTTTAAAGTGGTCGGGCCCGCTTGAGGGGTTGCCTACATATCCTTAAAAAGGAATCAGGCCAAACGTAGCTCTATTGGGTCATGAACCCATGCAACTACGCATAGAATTTCTTGAGTTGATCCAAGTTGGTTAAATTGTGGAAACCGTTACCGTCCATGTCGACCAACTGTGCCGCTCCGCCAGACAAGATTGCTTTAACAATGTACGGACCTGACCAATTTGGTCTGAATTTTCCTCTTGGGTCCAACACATTATTGCGGAGTGCCTTAAGCACCAGGTCACCTTCTTTGATGTTCCTAGTCTAGACCTTTTTATTGAAATGTCGCGCCTTACGCTGATGGTAGGTTTGGACATGATGCAAAGCTGCCAAGCGTTTTTCATCAAGTAAGACTAGTTCATCATATCTTGCTCTAATCCAGTCGACTTCATCTAGTTAGCTTTCCAACCCGATTCGGAGAGAAGGAATTTCGAGTTCTATTGGTTGTGCAGCTTCAACTCCATAGACCAAAGAGAAAGGGGTAGCCCCCGTTGATGTACGAATAGAGGTTCGATAACCCCAAAGGGCGAAATGTAGCTTACTTGGCCAATATTTGTAATTTTCACATTTTTATTGGCCGATTCGACCGCACCATTTGTTTGTGGTCTGTAAGGTGATGATCCGTGATGCTTGATATGATATCTCTATAATAATTCCGCGCATTATGGTTGGAAATGCGTTCCATTATCGCTGATCATCTCATGAGGTACCCCATAGCAGCATATGATATTTTTCTCAATGAATTGAGCTACATGTTTCGTCGTTAGCTTAGCATATGAGGCAGCTTCGACCCATTTGGTGAAATAGTCGATTGCTACAAGGATGAATTCATGCCCCCCTTGTCTCGGTGGAGTTATCTTTCTAGATGTCGATGCCCCAAGTAGAGAAAGGCCATGGAGAAGTATATGTGTAGAGAAGAGAAGGTGGAACGTGTTGTAAATTTGTGTAGACTTGACACTTCATACATTTCTTGACGTATTCGTGGCAATCTCTCTCCATAGTAGTCCAATAATAACCTTGTCGTTGAATTTTTTGGACTAACATCTTCGCATTCATTTGTGTTCCACATATACCGGCATGAAGGTTTTCCATGGTTCTGTGTGCTTCTTTCTTGGCTATGCATAAGAGATTTCTCCCCATTGCAGTTATCTTGTGGAGTTCTACCCTGATGAGCACATACTGTGAGGCTAGGAGCCTCAAAGCACGGCGTGCCCTTTTATCAGTATTAGGAGGGTATTCTCCTCTTGTCACATAATTAAGGATATTTGTATACCATGGCTCTTCATCTTCTTCTTGTGATTCTTGTTCATTGTCGAGTGCGTGAACATAAGCCGGTTCATATCTTCTTTCTATGGTCAACGGCATTCTGATTGTATCCGTTGGAATTCTCACCATTAATGCTAATTTAGCTAGTGCGTTGGCGAATAGGTTTTCTTCTCTCGGCAAATATGTATATTCCACTTCATCTAGTTGCTCCGTGAGAGTTTCTAAATGAGCTTGATACGTTGCGAGACTTTCACTTCTCACTTTCCATCTCTTGGAGATTTGGTTAATGATTAGTGAAGAATCACCGTAGATTCTGAGCTTCTTAATTCCCAAGGCGACAGCTGTTTCTAACCCCAAAATACATGCTTTATATTCTGCTGCATTGTTGGTGACATCAAAATCGAGTTTCATGGAAATTGGGATGTGTTCTTCATTGGGTGATACGAGCAAGACTCCTACACCACAACCTTTTTGGTTTGAAGCTCCATCGAAATAGAGCGTCCAGCTATCATCTTCGGTCATGAGTAAATCTTCGTCAGGAAAATCGTACTCATATTCTTCTTTCTCAACTTCTTCTAGCGGAAAGTCTTCTAAGAAGTCAGAAACCGCAGAACCTTTGATGGCTTTTTGTGGTATAAATTTCAAGTCGAACTAAGCAAGATTGACTATCCACCTTGATAATCTTCCATTGAGTGTTGCTTTTTCGAACAAGTATTTGAGAGGATCCATTTTGGAAATGACATGCAATGTATGAGTGAGCATGTAATGTCTTAGTTTCTGTGCGGCCCACACAAGTGCGAGACAGAACTTTTCAAGTGGTGTGTATCATGTCTCATATACATGAAGCTTCTTAATCAAGTAGTAGATTTCATTCTCCTTGCTTTCAATCTCTTCTGCTAGCATTGCCCCCATCGTTTCTCTTGTGACCGTAAGGTAGAGTCGAAGAGGAAAGTCAGGTATTGCTGGCACTAGCACGGGTGGGTTTGCCAGGTACTCTTTGATTTTGTTGAAAGCTTTTTGGCAATCGTCATCCCATGTGACTGGGACATTTTTCTTAAGCTTCTTAAATATAGGTTCACATATCGCTGTGAGTTTTGATATGAACCTACTTATATACTGCAGCCTTCCAATGAAACCTTGAATCTCCTTCTCATTCTTGGGCAGTGGCATGGCCGTGATCGCTTTAACTTTTGTGGGATCTATTTCAATCCCTCGAGAACTAATCACATATCCAAGTAATTTGCCTGGCGTGACTCCGAATGCACACTTTGCTGGATTTAATCTCATGTTATACTTGCGAAGCCTTTCAAAGAACTTGCGAAGTGCAATGATATGGCCTGGACGATCTTTAGACTTAACAATCATATCATCGACATAGACCTCCACCTCTTTGTGCATCATATCATGTAACAATGTTGTAGCTGCTCTTTGGTAGGTGGCACCCGCGTTTTTCAACCCGAATGGCATTACCGTATAGCAATATGTACCCCATTGTGTGATGAATGTGGTTTTCTCCATATCTTCTTCAGCCATCAATACATGATTATATCTGGCGTAGCCGTCCATGAATGATAGGAGTGCATGGTTTGCTGTGTTATCGACCAGAATGTTAATGTGAGGTAGAGGGAACCCATCTTTCGGGCTTGCTTTATTGAGGTCCCTATAATCAACACACATTCTGACCCTTCCATCCTTCTTTGGAACTGGAACCACATTTGCTATCCATTCTGATACTTGGATACTTTGATGAAACCTGCGGCCAACTGCTTTCTGATTTCTTCTTTGATTTTGAGAGCTACATACGGTTTTATACGGCGCAGCTTTTGTTTGACAGGCTTCATGCCTGGAATGAGTGGTATCGTATGCTGAGCTATATCCCTGTCAATTCCTGGCATATCTTGGTATGACCAAGCAAATACATCAACAAATTCACTAATCAAGTTAATTAGCTCTTTGCGTTCATCTTGACTTAGTGTTAATCCAATTTTTACTTCTTTAACAGTCGTATCATTGGAAATATTAACTATTTCTGTATCTTTGATAACTGTCGTTTTATTTTCGTGTTCTTCCATGGATTTTATTATTTCTTTGTCATTTTTATCATTAGCAAAGCAATATTGATCAGGGCTAGGGGTATGACACGCATCGTAAGCAAAGGTACTCATTTTATTGAATTCATCGGTTAATACATCAAGTGGGGCAAGGTCAGCTGCGACCTCACCGGAAAGAGAAGACACAACAAGAGACTTAGGATTGGACTCTATAGAAGAAAGAGGGTCGGCCTCGGACTCTAAGGACCCGTCTATAGACTTAGACTCAGACTCGGACTCAGACCTAGACGACTCAGACACATCAAACATAGGACCTTCGCCAGCGGTTATTTCCAACTTCTCTCCGCTTGGTGTAGTGATCCTCAATGTCTTGCGCCACCCCTTTGAAATATTATCAGCTTGGACGATTAACTCGGAGGGGTCAAAATCCTTGTTTTCTATAACAGCTAGAACGAGTTTGGAATTATCATTGCAAACGGGCTTAGACTCATTCTTCTCCATTCCAAAAAGAAGTTTAATGCCTAAATCATCAGAGCTTGGGCTAGCTGGTTTCTCAGTTGTGAGGAGCTCTTCGTCTTCATCAGAAAGTCACAATCGAGGAAAATCTCGAATCCTGGTTCTCGCTTCCCATCGTGGACGAATGGCTCAGAGAATTCATAGCATGGGAAGTCTTCCCCTTCTTTGATGTACTGGCCTTTGAGGGTTAATGGATATGGATCCATGGCCATTTCCGTCTTCATGATTCAAGCGTTATTGCGAGCCTTCATTTTCAAGAGGGCTTGTTTCACATCTTCTTTTGTTGGCTTGAATCCCAAGCCAAAAGTATCCTTCTTGAGTGCACCAGGATGGCCCCAAAATTCAGACACTTTCTTTTTGAGCCCAAGGGTCATTCCAGGGAAATGTCCTTGCTTCTTCATGATCGCATTAATGTTGGTGTTTGAATAGGGATCAAAGTCGAGATGAACTTCTCCTCTTCTTCGACCACGAGAACATCATCGAGAGAAAACCCCCAAAGATCTTCGTCTTCTTCGTCATAATCGACATGGACGATAGGAGTGTCGATAACTTGAATGCGCATAGGAGAGGCATCAATGGTAATTGGTACCCCTCCAACTATGGATTTCACTTTCTTGTGCAGCGATGATGGAATCGCCTTTAACTCATGAAGCCAAGGGCGTCCTAACAACAGATTGAAAGAGGCCTTAATATCTACCACCTGAAACTTGGTGCGACGTTCAATGGCCCCAGTAGTTATGTTTAGTGTGATAGTACCCACGGCTTGACGGCGAGTATTATGATAAGCACGAATCCCTTGGGTCGAGGGAGTTAGTTCTTCATTCTTTATGCCCAACTTCTTTGCAGTGCGGAGTGGGCATACATTGATTGCAGAGTCGTTATCAACCAGGCTCATAGGAACATTCATCTTCCTACACACCACAGTGAGGTGTAAGGCCTTATTATGTTGGTCCCCTTCCGGGGGCAGATCCTTGTCAGAAAACGAAATTAGATTGCTAGTACTTGGCAATTCAGTAGTGAGAAAGTTGACCGGTCCTTGAGGAGTCATATCATCATCAACTCCTATTTTCACCAGAGCATTCATCACAGCCTTTTGATGCTCGTGAGAGGTGGCCAAAAGCTTCCATACATTCATCTCCACCTTGGTCTTTTGTAATTGTTTGACCACATCGTTGTTCACAGGGTCGATGGGATCAACTATTGGATGTGATTGCGGTGGAGGTGGAGGTGGACTAGGTTGTTGCAACCATCCACTTCTGGTGAGAACCTTGACCTCAAGGTCTCCCCAAACATCTTCACTTTTGCCAAGAAATGAACAGCCTATATCCTTGAGATAGACGTCTTCATCGTCACTATCCCAAATTCCATTCACTTCTTCAGAACTCAAGAAAAATACAACTTCCGGCAGAGGTTTATTCACAGGTTGAATGAGTATTGACGGATCAGAGACTTCATCTCCCATGATAGCCAAAGCATCGGATAGAGGACTCGTTTGAATGTTAGGCTTCTTGCCCCCTGGAGGGACAGGAAGTTGATTAGCATCAATTAGGTCTTGGATTACATCCTTCAACCTCCAACACTTCTCAGTATTATGACCCTTGCCTTGATGAAACTTGCAATAAGCATTGGGATCATAGCTAGCAGTCCTATTCTCTGGTCGAGGTTCTGGAAATGGTCCAATTGGCATAATTAGTCCTTGACCATGAAAACGGTCAAAAGCAGCATCATAAGTCATTCCCAAAGGCATGTAAACCCTCCTTTGCCTTTGGAATCTTTGAGGAGGAGCATTAAGGGCCAGCACATCATTGATATTGATATTGTTGGTAGCATTATTGGGCTTCGAAGACGAAGAAGAAGGAGTGTCGTTCTTCTTGTTTTTCCAAGTGCTGTTATTACTGTTGCTACCAGCAGTCTTCATTAGTTCGTCCTCGATATTGATTCCAATATCGTATACAGCTTCAAAGGTACTCAGAGACAGAAACTTCAAGTGTTTCTTGTACTTATGAGTCAGATTGTCAATGAACAAGCGAACCATCTCTTTTTCTTTGGGGGGATCCACCAAGAGCGCGGTTTTTTCCCTCCACCTCCTTAAGTAAGTGGTGAAGCCTTCATTCTCTTTCTGTTTGAGAACGGAGAGTTCACGTTCAGAAGTCTTGGCCTGAATGTTACACTTGTAGCGATTCATAAAGCTTTCAAAAACATCCTCCTAGGTGGCGACATGTTTGGATTCCAAAGAGTAGAACCACTGTTGACAGGCATGCTCCAAGGAAAGAGGGAACACTGTAGGGAAGAGTGTCACATCTACTCCCTTAAGAGCCATGGTTGTAGAAAAACCTTTAAATGGAAAAGCGAATTATCAGTAGGCTTGAATTTGGGAATGTCAGCAGTGGAAAACTTCTCAGGAAGCTTGTCCCTTATGGACAAAGAGGTGACAGGTTGTTCCACATAAGTGAATTCTTCAGAAATCTTACTCATTTGTTCCTTAATCTTGTCCATTGCAGCGGTAGTGACATTGTTTTGATTGTCTTGCTCTACCATGTTGACTCTAGTGGTGAGTGTTTGCATCATGTTAGACAACATTTCAATTGTCTTGTTGATGTTCTCGATGTCTTCCTTAGTAGCCATTGGTTGAAAGTAGACTGGAGATGGATCTTGTGGAGATGATTGTGGTGGTTTCCTTGTACGCCTCTTTGGTATAAGAGGTTGTTGAGGTATTAACTCGAACCGTATTAATATACCCTTTCTTCTTGACCAAGTGATGTGACACCGAAACAAACACACCTTTAATGACCGAACTTAACCTTAACCCATCCGGAAAAATAAATAAAATAAAATTGAATTTTTAAAAATCTATAATTTTGAAATCCTAGTTATTTATTTATTTATTTATTTATTTAGTTTATGAAAATATGGGAGGATACTATCCGACTTACTCCGAAAAAAAACGACACACAAAAAAAAAAGACTACCCTAAAATACGGTCAAAAAGTGGTGCACAACTAAAAAAAATGTGTGAACACGACATGTTATCTACCCTTCCCCCAAGTCACACAAAATTTGTAAACACCTAACCAACCTTATATGAATATAGGGCAAGTTAAGGGTCGATCCCTAGGGAATGCAATGATGAAAACTAGAGTCTAAGTCAAGCTACCTCGAAGATGGAGTTGATATTATGGTTGGCACTATGGTAAAATAAAGCAAGTCTAATCAAGTAAAACAAAGGTCTAAACACTAGGGATATGGGTTCCACATGCAAGTTCAATGATAATGCTAGTTTAGAGCTCAATCAATTAATTAAAGTATTGCAATGGACAAACAATAGTGGCAATCAAGAGAGTTCAAATTCTATCTCCTATAGGCCAATCTAGGTGTCACTATGAAAGGCAAATCAAGAAGAATCACAAGCAAACCCAATCAATTAGAGCAACTTTCAATTCAATTGTTCATGTCATTAAGAGTTGCAATGCAATCTAGATTAATCTTATAGGTTGACCACTCATAGTCTAATCAATCACATGCAAAACTATGTCAACCAATTTAATTGCAAGAAATAAATCAATCAAAGAGCATCAACTAGCAATTTCATTAATCAAACATGCTTCCCCCTTTCCCTAGCAACTAATCTACTCACTAATCATGGTGAAATTCAAGAACAAATAACTAGAAAGTGCTTTAATCTTCATTTCTATATCAAAATCTAAGAGATATCAAAAATAATCAACAATATCAAATTCAAATCCAAAGAAGAACAAGTAACAAGCAAAAATCAAATAGCAAGTAAGTAAAAGATGAAAGAAGGAAGAGATTCTCACTAATATTGATGATTGAAAATGAAGAAATCCAAACTTGATTGATCAAATGTTGAGTTATAAATCCAAAACCAAGAACTTCTCTCTAACTTCTCTCTAGGTTCTCTCTCTAAAACTAAGCTAATAAAAATTATCAAAAAGTTCCTTTCAAAAAGGAAATACGATTCTATTTATAAGCAAAGAAAAAATCGGCACCTCCCGCGCCCTCTCTCGATAGACCCGCGCCCACGGATAAATGGGTACAGAACCCTCCGCGGGCTATCTGGGCAGACCCCGCGCCCGCGGCAGCAGAGATCCTCCCCCGCGGCAGTGAAACCCGCGCCCGCTGCTAATCCCCTGCTCCCAAAGCCTGATCAGGGGGCCGCGGTCTCTCTGAATGGAGCGGCCTCTCCATTTTACCCGCGCCCGCGGAGAGCCTGCGGGGCAACAGCGGCAAGTTCCTGCCAAGTTTTTGCAATTTTGAGTAACATGGGCCCGCGCCCGCGGCCTGCTGGATTTGAGTTGGAAACCTCTTCGAGGCCTCTCCAAGCCCTCTCTAGCCAAATGCTTCTTCCTTGCTTGATCATTAAAGTCCCAAATTGAATCCTTTGCCAAAGTGATTCTCACAATACCTACACAAGTACACAAAGAAAGGAAATAAAAGGGAAAATGAGACAAATAAAGGAAAACACGATAAAAATACGAGAATCATAAAGAAAAGAGGAAAAAGAGAAAACTAAAGGAAAAAGGACCAAAAATAAGAGAAGAAAGCATGAAAAGGGGAAAGAAATAACCCTAAAAGACTACCCTATGAGTGCCATAAATGACACTCATCAAATTCCCCCAAGCTAGACTTTTTCTCGTCCCGAGCAAAACAAAGGCTAAAAAGGAATAAGAAGGGCTTATTCGAAGCAAAAAGAAAAAGAGGGGCAAGAATTTACACTAAGACTCATTGTCGTAGGAATCACGGTTGTTTTTAGCTACAACAAGCCATTTAAACCCCTAGATCGCTCTAGAGGACGAGTGATGCTCTCGTAAGGGTATCCTAAGAGTTTACCCATAACTCTCCACCAAACCCCCAAGAGGCAAACCAGAGAAGGAAAAGAAAGAGGAAAAAGGAAACAAAATCTTTACGAAATGGACTTTACAAAGAGACTATAATTCAAATGAATAACAACCTTTCTAAAGAGAATTATGGTATGCACGTTATAAGATACCTAAGGTTGATTGAAACATAAATATGCTAAGCATAGGAACTAGTTATCACATTCCACTTTCATCCCAAACGGTCTTACCGCGTTCCCCCTACTAATCTCATGTCTCCCCTTAGTGAGCATCTCATAGATTCCGCGAAGGAACCGGAAAAGGATCAAATTTTTAGGCTACTCGACATCTTGATTTCGCATCCCCTTTCCTTAGTCTACAACCTATGATTCCCTCCACCGATGAAAGACTCAACTCCTAGGTCCAAAGGTCTTCCCCAAGGTTGTAACGTAAGGCAAGAAGGGTTAAGGTAGGCTTAAAATTTAAAATTTGGTGGTTATCCTAAATTGTGAAGCAAAGACCGGCCAAATCTCAACACCAAACTTAAGTAATCACCAAACAAAAACGTATTAACACCCCCAAGCTTATTCAAAGCAACAATCTACAATCATTAGAACAAAAAGCCCAAGTGCTTTCCCCCCAAGCTAAAAGAAACATTGTCCTCAATGCATAGAGAGGAGAAAGACACTTCAATTTTTTTTTTATTTTTTTTTTTTTTGAATTTTCTCATTAATAAAATTGTTTGAATTTCCTTGAACTCCTTAAAAGCATGAGTCCTTGCCCTTTTTTTTACTAAGGACGGGTTTTACATAAGCATTTGCCATTATTTACCAAATATAAACAACTCAATTATGTGTACAAATTCGAACCAAACCCCAACTTCATAGACCACAATCACCAAACATTGACCCTTGCTTCACAAAAACCAAAAAGAAGGAGAACGAAACAAAAGGCTCAAGATATCTAATCATGCGGTTTGAAAAGAGGGAAAAGGGTTCAAAGGGGTAACAAGTAGGCAAATGTATCCCAAACCAAAAAGTGACTATCCTAGAAAGAGAAAAATACCTCTCCGAAAAATTTGCCTTTGTCCTCCCTAGGTAGTTCGGTCACGGTCTTAGGAATCATACGCTAAGATTCTAGATTAGGTTTGCGAAAATCAAGGATCCATGCCGCTCATGCAAGAGTATGACGAAAGCTTGAACAAATATAAATCTCACATGGTTGTAGCAAAGACTCACTAAGGGTGTCAGATCAAAGATAGGGAGCAACTACCAACATGCCACAAACGAGTAGAATCCGGTTTCATGATCCCCCTAGTTCTAGACAACTATCTTAGCATGCTTTATACTAGAATCAACCAAACGTAATCTCAAACCGTGCATACCATTATAACCTAAGAAGACCATTATTCAAAAGCAAAAGTCCAGTGCATACAAGTCCAATTTTCAAAAAGAGAAAGAGTGAAAGTAAAGCCTCAAAAAGTTATGCACACAAACAAGATTAAAAGAAAAGGAAAGAAAAGAAAAGAAAAGAATGGTAAACTTAGACAAGGACAAGAAAGGGAAAGAGGAAAAGAGCAAAGATGCAATCATAACACGTTTATCCCAATCGACATACAAGCGGTCTAATGGCCACATCGCCAAAGACCCCAAACACACTAGGTGTTAAAATCATACATCCTCGAACCGTTCAACTTCTCCTAAATCTAATCTTAATCTAAGCAACCAAGAAAATGAAGAAGTGAAAATAAAAAGGTAAAATAAGAAAGGCCTCACCAAGCATCCGCTCTAAATTAAAGTACCCAAGGAGTAGGAATGTGCATCTCCAAAAGGTTCCGCAATCCAAAGCATAGGCTACGAGCAAGGTGAGTCCAAGAAAAGGTTATATATACAAAATGAAATTGTTAGTAACTTCCAAACAAAAGCAACCAATAAGACCTAGAGAAACCATCATCATCAAAATTTCTATTTATTTGTTTCTTTTTTTTTCTTCTCAAGAAACTCCCAAAAACATCAAGAAATGAACCAAAACAACAAGTAACAGACCAACGAGACCATTAGCAAAAATCCACCAAAAGCCTTATCAAAGACTTCCCACCGAGCCCAAGGTGCTTCCCCAAAGCAACATAAAACATCCTTTTTGACCCTCCCCCCTCACAAAATGAAGGCATCGACCGCGATGCCTATAATCATGCAAAATAGGGAAAGGGGAGAACAAAAAGGGAACAAACATGCATAAGGGGACTATTGTCCACTAGGGCCGGCACCATCATCACCCGTATCCCAACCTCCGGTGTAACCGGGAGGAAAACCATAATGACCTTGGAATAGGTCAAGTTGGGATCGGGTTAATTGGTCATAGGGCTCAGGCTGAACAAGGGGCTCGGGGTGATAGGGGTGAACATAGTAATATGCGGGATCACCCCGATAATCACTCAACCCCGAGACCCTATAATCATAAGGTGGGAAATCGCGCCTTGGCACATCGGGATCCTCCACCCCGGGCCAATATGGGTACGTAGGGAGGTTGTCACCACCCCATGAAGGTACCGGCCCTTGTTGGGGCGGCACATAAGGGTAGTTGACCGGAGGTGTGACCTCCCCCCTACGCACACTAGCGTCATACAATGCGCTAGTTTGATAAGACAAAGTTTGGTGGTCTGAGTACATACCTTGCATGCTCAATTGCATGCGCTCCATTTGGTCTCTCATGGCCTCCATCTCTCGGAGATAAGCATCCCCTTGGAAACCTTGTTGTTGTTGTTGTTGTTGTTGATGTCGTCTTCTTTCTCTTCTTCTTCCTTGAGCATCATCATGAAAATGCTCATGTTGTTGTTGTAGTGGCAGTTGTTGTTGCTCTTCATCATATTCATCTCCTCCTCCTTCCTCCTCTTCTTCATCATTCTCATCACCCCCATCAATCTCATCATCCTCCTCCATCTCATCCTCAATCCTCCCATTGTCCCTAGGGACCATCCAAATGTTCCTAGCCTCACGAAGGATGGAGGTGGCGGCCGGGTTTGGGAGAAGGCAATGGTGGGTATTTCTCACTAGCCAAGAGTAGGTGCCGGTTCTCCTAGTGCTAGTTATGAAACGTAAAGTGTTAACTTGCTTCAAACTAATCCACACGTCTTCACTCCTTCCAACCAGAGTGCAAGACTTCAAGAACCCCTCTTGCTTAAAATACGTCACAAGACGTGTCACCATGCCCCCACAATGGATTTCCCCCGTTTTGACCCCATGCATTATATCCTTGCAACAATTTATGAAGATATAGCCAAAATTAATCCTTGACCCTAACTCTGGCTTGGTAGCCATCCATAGCACCATAATCTCCTCCCTAGACAAATTCCCCAAATCTTGCTTATTAAAAACCGAATACCCAAGAATTCTATGAAGGATCCTCAGGGCCGGATGGATAATCTCACTAGCAAGAGACTTTTTCGAATCAAACTCCCTCTTGTTGGCTATGGTTCTCCACCAAGAAATCTCATTATACTCAGATTGGACAAGGGAGATAAGGGGCTCGAAGATATCACCATTGGGGTTGAAACCAAGGGCTACATTGAACTCGGCTAGGTTCATGGTGTGTTTGACATTGAAGAGTTGGAAGGAAATAATAAAATCGGTTTCCCCCACCTTATTGAACTCAAATGTGGAGAAAAATTCTATGGAAGGCTCCAAATAGGTTCTAGGGGCCGATTTTAGAAACTCACCCAAGCTAAGGTTATCTAGGAGGATGTCAAGGTCATTTTCAATTCCTAACTTGACCATATCCTCACGAAAGTAATGCCGGGAGGGTCTAAACTTCCGGTCTTTCATTTTGTTATAGATGGGGGTTTGTTTAGACCGGTTCCAAAATTTGAGAGGAGGTAAAGGAGGAGGAGGAGCATCATCTTGAGTTGTGGAATGTGGTTGGGGTTGAGGGTTTGAGGATTGGCCTTGAGAAGATTGGTCGGGGGATTGGTTTGAGCGCTTTTTGCTACTTTTGACTCTTCTTATCAAATCCATTTTAACAAAAGTCACACAAGTCACAAGAACACAACAAACTCCCTCAAACAAATCAACTTCCTCCAAAAATTACTCACAAACCTCCTTACAAATCCAACCAAACCAGCACAAACTACAAGGTACCTGTTCCAATCAACACAACAACCAAAATCCAACAACAAACAACAATATCAACAATCATTCAACAATATAATCATGAATCAACAAGAAAAAGTAACAATCACCCAAATATACCAATTTTCCAAAAATCAACCATAAAACACAAAAATCATGCTCAAATTCAAAGTAAACAAACCAATGTAAAGAAATCAATTGAAATTGACAAAAATATTACAAAGGTTAGAAGTATACCAAGATTGGAGACTCAAATGAAACTCAAAGCACTTCAAAGACCCGAATTTTCCCGAAGAAGCACGAGAAAGAATAGGAGGAGTGTTGAAAATGGAGGATTATGGAAGAAATTGTGAAAAATTTGGGCAAAAGGTGAAGAAATTTTTGGGAAATTGATGTTTAGGGGTTACGGTTTGAGAGGAGGTAAGGGGAATAATAAGGAGAAGAGGAGAAAATAAGAGAGGAGAGAGGGAGAAGAGGGGCGTGCCCCGGGTTAAAACCCAGTTCGCCGCGCCCTCTCCCAAAAATGTCGCGCCCGCGGCAAATCACCCGCGCCCGCGGATAGCCCGCGGGGCAACCGCGGCAAGTTCCTGGAATTTCAGAATTTTAGTACCTGATGGGGGGCCGCGCCCTCTCCTGAAAATGCCGCGCTCGCGGCAAATCACCCGCGCCCGCAGAGAGACCGCGGGGCAACCGCGGGGACTTCCTTGAATGAAGCTTCAAATTTGGTCGAATTGAGGCCCGCGCCTTCTCCAGAACTTCCCGCGCCCGCGGAGAGACCGCGGGGCAACCGCGGGAAGTCCCTAGAAATGACATTATAAATTTGCCTCAAGAGGAGAAATTTCCCCCGAGGTCTCTCCTTGCCCTCGGGGAGCCCTCTCCCCAGCACTCTTAACTTTTCTTCAAACCCCTTTTTTTTCCAACAAGCGATGATAATGCCCGACCTACAAGACAAACACAGAACTAACTCAAAAATAAAATCAAAAACCAATCAAGGAAAAATAAAAGAAAAGAAAGGAAAAAGAAATGAGGTGAGAATCTGGGTTGCCTCCCGTAAGCGCTTTTGGTTAACGTCGTTAGCTCAACGTGCACCGCCATCTGAAGGTGGCTTGAAAAGAATCATCTTGTGAACAAGTCCAACAAACACTCCCTCATAGTACTTCTTGAGCCGATGACCATTAACTTTGAATGAAGATGAGGAGTTCAAAGGAGAAATCTCCACGGCACCATTATCAAAAACATCTTTCACCAAGAATGGTCCACTCCATCTTGACATGAGCTTTCCGGTAAACAACTTCATCCTTGAATTGTAGAGGACTTTGTCACCTACACAAAACTCCTTTTTCTCAATCAACTTGTCATGAACCTCTTTGGAGCGAGCCTTGTAGGTGCTAGCACAATCGTAAGCATTAAGTCGAAGTTCCTCTAGCTCATGAAGATCCAACCACCTCTTCTCCCCCGCTCTAGCTAAGTCAAAATTTATCTTTTTGATAGCCCATAAGGCACGATGTTCAAGCTCTACCGGGAGATGGCACGATTTGCCATAGATAAGGCGATATGGAGTGGTACCAATAGGCGTCTTAAAAGCCGTTCTATAAGCCCAAAGAGCATCATCTAACTTGTTCGACCAATCCTTTTTATTACTTGCAACCGTCTTCTCAAGAATGAGCTTTATTTGACGATTGGAGACCTCGACTTGGCAACTCGATTGAGGATGATATGGAAGGTCGAACCGTTGATGCACTCCATTTTTCCTCAACATCTTTTGGAAAGCATTGTGAACAAAATGAGATCCGTTATCGCTTATCACAGCCTTAGGCACGCCAAACCTTGGGAAGATGATTTTGTTGAACAACTTCAGCGCTACTTTGTGGTCATTAGTAGGGGAGGCAATGGCCTCAACCCATTTAGAAACATAGTCCACAGCCACAAGTATGAATTGATTACCATATGAAGATGGGAACGGTCCCATGAAGTCAATCCCCCAAACGTCGAACACCTCTAACTCAAGAATGGGTTGTTGAGGCATCTCATTCCTCTTGGAGATATTCCGAACCCTTTGACTTCGGTCACATGACTTCACAAAGCCCCATGAGTCCTTGAAGAGATGCGGCCACCATAAACCACATTGAAGAACCTTGGTAGCGGTCTTGGAAACACCCATATGCCCACCACTAGGGTCCGAGTGGCACACCCTTAAAACACTAGGCACCTCTTCATTTGGAACACAACGCCTAAGTAAGCCATCAACCCCTCGTTTGTATAGGATGGGATCATCCCACAAGTAATGTCTTGCCTCCCTTTTGATTTTCTTCCTTTGGTTCTTTGAGAAAGAGGGTGGAAACTCCCCACATGCTAGAAAATTCACCAATTCGGCATACCATGGGAGTTCCTTCACCTCTATGGCATATAAGAAGTCATCAAGCATTCTATCCTCAATTGGTGAACCATCATCATGAATGTGATCACCCTCAAGGCGAGAAAGATGGTCCGCCACAACATTCTCTGCACCCTTCTTATCCCTAATCTCAATCTCAAAATTTTGCAATTCAAGCACCCATCGAATCAACCTAGGCTTGGACTCTTTCTTGGCAAAGAGATACTTGAGGGCCGCGTGGTCCGTGAAGACTATGGTCTTGGAACCCAACAAGTAACAACGGAATTTCTCAAAAGAGTGCACAATTGCTAAAAATTCTTTTTCCGTTGTTGTGTAGTTCTTTTGAGCCCCATTTTGACAAGGGGGAAAATGTATGTCGTTATCTACCCTTCCCCCAAGTCAAACAAAATTTGTAAACACCTAACCAACCTTATATGAATATAGGGAAAGTTAAGGGTCGATCCCTAGGGAATGCAATGATGAAAACTAGAGTCTAAGTCAAGCTACCTCGAAGATGGAGTTGATATTATGGTTGGAACTATGGTAAAATAAAGCAAGTCTAATCAAGTAAAACAAAGGTCTAAACACTAGGGATATGGGTTCCACATGTAATTTCAATGATAATGCTAGTTTAGAGCTCAATCAATTAATTAAAGTATTGCAATGGACAAACAATAGTAGCAATCAAGAGAGTTCAAATGCTATCTCCTATAGGCCAATCTAGGTGTCACTATGAAAGGCAAATCAAGAAGAATCACAAGCAAACCCAATCAATTAGAGCAACTTTCAATTCAATTGTTCATGTCATTAAGAGTTGCAATGCAATCTAGATTAATCTTATAGGTTTATCACTCCTAGTCTAATCAATCACATGCAAAACTATGTCAACCTATTTAATTGCAAGAAATCAATCAATCAAAGAGCATCAACTAGCAATTTCATTAATCAAACATGCTTCCCCCTTTCCCTAGCAACTAATCTACTCACTAATCATGGTGAAATTCAAGAACAAATAACTAGAAAGTGCTTTAATCTTCATTTCTACATCAAAATCTAAGAGAAATCAAAAATAATCAACAATATCACATTCAAATCCAAAGAAGAACAAGTAACAAGCAAAAATCAAATAGTAAGTAAGTAAAAGATGAAAGAAGGAAGAGATTCTTACTAATATTGATGATTGAAAATGAAGAAATCCAAACTTGATTGATCAAATGTTGAGTTACAAATCCAAAACCAAGAACTTCTCTCTAACTTCTCTCTAGATTCTCTCTCTAAAACTAAGCTAATAAAAATTATCAAAAAGTTCCTTTCAAAAAGGACATACAATTCTATTTATAAGCAAAGAAGAAATCGGCAGCTCCCGCGCCCTCTCTCAATGGACCCGCGCCCGCGGAAAAATGGGTACAGAACCCTCCGCGGGCTATCTGGGCATACCTCGCGCCCGCGACAACAGAGATTCTCGCCCGCGGCAGTGAAACCCGCTCCCGCGGCTAATCCCCTGCTCCCAAAGCCTGATCAGGGGGCCGCGGTCTCTCTGAATGGAGCGGCCTCTCCATTTTACGCGCGCCCGCGGAGAGCTCGCAGGGCAACCGCGGCAAGTTCCTGCCAAGTTTTGGCAATTTTGAGTAACATGGGCCCGCGCCCGCGGCCTGCTGGATTTGCCTTGGAAACCTCTCTGAGGCCTCTCCAAGCCCTCTCTAAGCCCTCTCTAGCCAAATGCTTCTTCCTTGCTTGATCATTAAAGTCCCAAATTGAATCCTTTGCCAAAGTGATTCTCACAATACCTACACAAGTACACAAAGAAAGGAAATAAAAGGGAAAAAGAGACAAATAAAGGAAAACACGATAAAAACACGAGAATCATAAAGAAAAGAGGAAAAAGAGAAACTAAAGGAAAAAGGACCAAAAATAAGAAAAGAAAGCATGAAAAGGGGAAAGAAATAACCCTAAAAGACTACCCTATGAGTGTCATAAATGACACTCATCAATAAACTACATACGTATGCACAAAAACCGAAAAAAGACAAACGGGACACTTTTCCTGGACACCGTGTCACGGTGTTGACTGTCGTGACACGGTACAGTCTACCGTCAGACGGTAGAAAGTCCCGTGTCACGGAACTGTTCACCGTGGCGCGGAAGAACTTGTCGTGACACAATGCGCAGTTCCAGTTCAGATTTTGTGATTTTTCCAGATTTTAATCGATTTTAGGTCCGTACTAATTACTATGTGGAAATAAAAACCCTCAGTCATGGGTTAAACAAAAGAGTAAACACATGAAGGTTAGCACCAAACAACCATGTAGCATTTAGTCACGATGATGTAAAAAAGTTCACAACCTAGAGTCAAGATTATGTTCAACTATTGGTCAAGCTTTGGGTGTCAAAAGGGTACCATGGTTAAGAGTTTGGACGCGTTAGCAAGGCAGCCTCCCTTGAGGGTGTATGCCAACGGGCGGCTCCGCGAGTTCGTGATGAAATCGAACTCGACTCCATGGTTTGGGTGGATTTAATAACTCGGATGAACCCTTATTGCCATGAGCGTTTTTGGGTTGATAGAGCTTAAATCCCCCGGGGCTAAGACGCATGTAGAACACATACGTTTTTTCAGAAAAATCAAAGGAAGTTGACTGTGAGAAGAGAAAATAAGCCACCGGACTTATTTTAGGACTGCCGTGACACGCCAAAAATTCCCGTGCCACGGTACCGCACACCGTCAGAAGGTGCACTGTACTGTGACACGGCAGATTCTGCCGTGGCACGGCAGTCAGAAAATCTGACTGGTGCCCAATTTTCCTTCGTACGCAATCAAGTTATTCAATTTCTCCTACGGGACAGACCTAAATGCGATGTTGAAACGTCTGTGCATATGCAAAAATGCCAAATTAATCACAGGAATATTTTTCAAGAATTTTTCAAGTCTCATCCACTCATCTTAATTAAATATCGATCACTCAAATCGATAAATAACCAAGAATCCTCCCCAGTGGAGTCGCCAAATTGTAGGCGTCGTTCGAAGTGCGCCTACGTTAAAAGCATGTGTGAATATGCTTGGCAATCATAGGAAGTGGGAATTGACATAATACGATTAGGGACAAGGAAAGTAGGGAGCCGCCAACAAGTTTTTAAGAAACTTGTAAACCGTTCACGGATCATAAAAGGCAACCACGATTAAGGGACAACGATAGGCAACAACGATTGACCCGTGAAGGTTACACCCCATTCATAATACATGATATTACTAACTCCATATGGTTCGGAACCACGAAAGGAGGATCGGGGATGATGGTACGAAGTGAGTCGTGGAGTCACACTCGCCCGTATTGGCCTCTACTCGATTCTTATAGTGAAAATTTATTCCTGCGATCTCAAAGGCATACAAACAAAATTCAATTTGCTCCAATATATTATTAAGCTAAATTGACTGAATATTAATGCAACACATAATTCTAAAATATCGTGATCACTTTAATTAAAAACAAGATTAAAAGGAACCTAAACCGGTTGTCCAAATTATCTTATTAGGCGTGATTTTCAATTACATATTCCCTTTAAACATGCAATATGGTGATCAATAAATATAATAGAATAACATCAATATTGGAAGCAATTTAACAATAATTCTAACAATATAAAATCGTTAGAAAAATAATAGAAATAAGAGGAACATAATTCTTACTTTGATTCTGTTTGTTTGCAACTACAAAATAATAAACGAGTTAGTAACTTCAAGGAAATAATAATATAACAATAACTAAATTAAATTAAATAAAGTAGAGTTGATTTGGGGCTAAACCCTCAAACAGTTCTACCATTCACGCCTTGGCTTAAGGACAGAACCACGAGTAAAGTATGGACTCCTTTGATTACTTGAAGAAGGAATTTTGAAATAAGAAGAGTAGGCTAGTATTTTCGCTAAAGCATAGAAGAGAGAAAAAACTAGAGAATTAATTGATGCCCCGTACATCAGAAATGAGGGGGTATTTATTGAGAAAATGTGCTGAGAGAGCACACGAAACCCTAAAATGATAAAAACCCTAAAAAAGTATCTCGCGACACGGCAAACTGTACCGTGAAACGGGAAGTCCCACCCTCAGACGGGAAACATTCCCGTGACACGGTGCAATTTTTGAGTGACGCGGGAAATTTTTAGTAAACGGGGAAGAAAACGCGTTAAGAGTTTACGCGGAAAGGACACGGAAATTCCCGTGTCACAGCAGGTTTCCCGTGTCACGGGAAATTCCACCGTCAGACGGGAATGATTCCCGTGACAAGGTGGATTCCTGCCGTGGTGTGGGAATTTTCAGCCCGCTTTTCCGTCTAAATACATTTTTAACCCTAATTTCGTTCAGCATTTTAAGTGTCGATTGATAATTTCGGGCCTTTTTTGATTTATTATTATTTGGGCTAAAATAAGAAAATAAGCAAATAAAATAAATAAAAGGTTTGGGCCAAAAATAAATAATAAAACAATAAAATAAAAAAGGTTTCGGCTGAAATTAAATAATAAATTTGGGCTGAAATTAAAACTATAATTTTACCAAACATCAAGACCAATCCATGGAATGTTCAAAAATACGAATTTAATCAAATACGTTTTTTTTAAGCACTCTCGGGATTAAATACTGAACCCGACCAATAGTGGCGATGAAAGGTTGTTCATCATCGGGTTTGGTTTTGGGGAGACATTTTTAGGTGTCTACAATATTGAAGCTTGGGTTTCACAATTTCTTTCTCTACTCTCACCTCTCTAGGTGTCTCAATCACAACCTCACTCAAAGATGCACAATTTCTCTCATCCTCTATCAAGACCTCCTTGGAGACATCCTTAATTTCACTCTTCCTAGGCAAACTCTCCTTACCTTACCAATCCTCAAGAACCTTACCACTCCTTGTAACAATAGCATTCACGGGTCTCTTAGGATCTA
The DNA here is from genome assembly GCF_001683475.1 of Chenopodium quinoa. Lineage (NCBI taxonomy): Eukaryota > Viridiplantae > Streptophyta > Magnoliopsida > Caryophyllales > Amaranthaceae > Chenopodium > Chenopodium quinoa. The sequence goes on along the minus strand of NW_018744301.1, from coordinate 5,285,952 downwards.
AGCCTTGGGAAGGTAAAGAAGAAGGACTAGCATGGTCTTTCAAAGCATTGGCAAGTTGAGAAATTTTGTTTTCAAGCATCTTATTATGAGTCATCACCTCATTGAATTTCTTGTCACTTACGGCCATGAAAGTGCTCAACTTGGTTTGATTTTCAATCACTACTACAAAAAACCCCTATCGAGTCGCCTCTAAACCATCTTACACATCGCTTCAAGGGGGACACTACAGGCACCGACACAATAGGTACCCCCTTATGTGTCGCTTATGACCTGATGCGTTAGGTTGGTTTACGAGTCGCCTTTTTCATTACAAGTGATGTGTTAGGTTAGTTTATGAGTCATCTTTTTCATTACAAGTGACGCGTTAGGTTGGTTTATGAGTCGCTTTTTTCATTACAAGTGACGCGTTAGGTTGATTTATAAGTCGCCTTTTTTTATTACATGCGACGCGTTAGGTGTATTTTATGAGTCCCCTACTTTTTATGAGGCGACGCGTAAAGTAATTTTTTTAAAAGTATAATTTTTCAATAGCATGCCTAAAATATTTTTTTTTTCCTTTTTCATCATTAAATTCACACTTACTACTATAATTACAACCTATGTAGGACTTGAACCTACATCTATGTGCAATAGCACATTACTCTACCATTTGAGCTAATAGGCTTTTGAAAATTTCTATGGAAAAACATCTATAAAACTACCATTAGAAATATCAACATAAACATAGACATCCTAGAATAACAAAGACAAGTGACAACAAGCTTTGACCATCATGCACCAACAATAGTAGAGAATTGTACCCCTTATACCTTTAATGATAAGACTACTGCTAAACAAATTAATTGATTGTAATTTGAAGATACTACAATATTTTCAAAAAGCATCATCAATCTATAAACAAATTAAATGACATTATACTAACAAAGATAGTTATACAATTCCATAAAAAAGTAATAAAAACAATAAAAATCCCTCGTCCTCTATAGCTAAGGCTTAGAGACCTGCATATAAAGTACAGTTTATGAATAAAGGAAGTGCAGAACATAGTTTCAGTTTATAAGCAGTTACTTTTGGGAAGATTATAATCGGTAAGATAGTTATGAAAAAAAAAAAAAAAAAAAAAAAAAAAAAAAAAGAAACAACACTAGCAGCAACATCATTTTGCAACACCCATGGTCTTTCAGTTTTTATACTTAAGTTTAAAATGACAAATGAAAGTTAATTGATTAAAAGAACGGAGTACACATAAATGGGTAGATCGATCTACCTTTCAGACATGCATTTCCATCATAGGATCTGTACTGATCACTTTATAGTAAACAGTTCATATAATGTTGCACATTAGACAGGACAATAAAGCTACCAAAGAACAGAACTTACCAGTTCTTATACAATCCATCAGGGGTATATAATGCGAGTTTCTTGAACTTTGGTTCAGTATTGACAATGTCAAACTGGCAAGGTAACTCCATCTACATAGCACAATCAAGAGACAAAAACACATCAAATCACACCCTAGCTTCATCAAATAAACTGCAACTAATAAGCAACAAAGAAAAATAAATAAATGTGAGTAAAAAAAAAAAATCAATGATTCAACAATTCCCGATAAACAAAAATGCATCAGAACCGTGTTACTGAAGCCAAGCTTTTGCGTAACAAGTGAAGTCCTAGCAATTGAAAGTAAGCAAAGAGCACTAAAAGCTTTCAGACTTTCATAGATAAGCATTGGCCATATGCATTGCTCTAAATTCTTCAGAGCAACAACAAATGTGTTATATATGATTTCAGTTTGGTAGTAATAAACTTAATGAAAAGAACACACTGATATAATACTTGCTGCAAAGTTACAACTCATCCAAAGCATGATAAAGGGGACAGAAGAACAGAAAAGAACAAAAAAGATGAACTAACACCAGCATGCATGAAAGGCTTTCCTCCATATATATTCAACTACAAGATGAGACTATAGAAATTAACATAATCCTGATCAATTTGGATTTATAACCCATGATATATAATTCATGTAACAACAAAAATTAAAGTCACAAACTTAAAAGAATATGAATCATTGTTAAGGTACCAAAAAAACAAAACAAATTAAACACCTCAAAATTCATATAATGAGCTTCAGTTAGACAACAAAATTATCCAAAATAATGAAGTGGGGTTTACCCGAAACAAAGAAAATCAAAGCAAAATTAATAATTGTACCCCAGAATTATGGAACCCTAACTTAAGATTTAGGGATTGGATCCATTAATTGAGCATCAAAAAAAATGTAAATGATTAAATTTTGAACCGGGTATTCCACAAATCTTGTAAACCCAATTCATGGAACAAAAAATACGATGGGAAAGTAAGAACTCTAGTCAACTGAAATCAGTTGCTTTGTATTAAACACCCTACAAATTATAAACCAATAAATTAGGTGAAAAAAATTGGGTAAAAAACACTGAAACCTTCACTATAGCATGCTCAAATGAAATTAGAGGAAGGTATAGTATGTCGCGGTTGGAGGAGGTGAAAGCGCCGCGGTTGTAGGTGAAATCTATCGCGGTCGTCGAAGGCGGTGGTAGCCTCTGCTACTGTTGGAGGAGTAGAAGTCGCCGCTACCGTTGGAGGAGGTGCAAGCCCAGATCAACACTCTTCACAACTCATATAATTAATATCTTAAGATTTTTAATCTGAACAAAAAAAAAAAAAAGCAACCACTCCGTAAGATCTAAATATTGCAGACATAGTCCAACATTAAAAGATGGGTATTTGAAGAAACTCCTCATACCCAAAAAAAACCGAAACCCAAAAAATCGAAGCACCATTGTCGCCATCGCCGCCACCATGGCAACCACTAGTGAATAAGGAGAGAGAAGAAAGGTGAGGGTGGGCCAGCGGTGGTGAAGGGGCAGTGATAGAGTTAAGAATGAAAGAGAATGAGCAATATAGAGATAGATCAGAGATATTGGAGTAAAGAGATAGAAACAGGATGAGGAGAGAGGGAGAGGGAGAGGAAAGAGGATGCAAGAGACTGAGAGTGAGGTACACTGAGAAAATAAAAATAAGGGGTAAAAATAAAACTTAGCATAGGTGTCTCCTGTAATAGTAAAAGACTATATGCAACTCGTAAAGTAATACTTTATGAGTCACACATAATAAAAGACTAGACGTGTATAATTTACGTGTCGCCTATTATAGTGTAGGTGATGTCTATGACTTTCAACTCATTTTTAGGTGTCTTTTTTATCTATCCTTATGTGTCACACACTTTGTAAGAGGCGACTCTAAAACCTTACGCGTCACCTATTAATTTGAGGCGACTCTAAAAGGGCGACTCCTTAAGCTGTTTTTGTAATAGTGAATGATTTCCTCCAAATTAGTCTTAGAAGAAGAGGATTGTGAATAGGAATTATCAACTTGAGTCTTTGGAGCAAATCCGGGTGGAGGGCCTCTTTGAGCATTATTTAAAAAAAATTGCCTCTCCCTTGATTGTTCCAATTACCTCTATTTTGATTTTGACCATAACCTTGATTATGGTTACCACCACCTTGATTATGATTTCCATAACCTTGGTTTTGATTACCATAATTTTGGTTTTGATTTTAGCTACTATAACCATGATTGTTATAGTTACCTTGAGAACCTTGGTTCCCTTGGTTCCTATAACCACCACCTTGATTATAGTTGTCAAAATTACCTTGGTTTTGGTAATTCCTATTTCATTGACCCCTTTGGTTATCAAACCTTTGCACATTAATATTGTTTGACACATAGTTCACATGTTCACTCTCATTGTTATCAAAATCATCATTACCATCCGGAAAAACATAAGGGCAATTACTAGCATCATGATCATATGAACCACACACATCACAAAACAAACAACCACTAGGCATGTTACTAGAAGAAGGAGGGGGTGAAAGTTAGAAGGAGTACCTCTCCCCTTAAATTGGGAGGGAAGACTTGGAGCTTGGGAAGAAGAACTCTCCAATTTTTCCTTGATTGATATCACTTCCTTCCCCAAGTTTGTCATTTGTGAGGAGATATTGTTGATTGCATTTAAATGATCAACCGAGTACACCGAAGATCTACTCTTGCTAGTTGATTCTCTCTCACCATCTTGCCAATCTATATAGTACCTCACAATTTACAACATCCTCAATGATGTCTACCACTTCTTCTTTCGTCCTATTCATGAGGGGACCTCCGGCTCCCCCATCAAGGCATGACTTGCCTTGGGGACTTTGGCCTCCATAGAAAATTTGAATAATTCGATAGGTTGGAATTCCGTGGTGAGGACACTCCCTTTAATACTCCTTATATCTCTCCCATGCTTCATAGAGTCTCTCACTTGGATTTTGTTTGAAGCCTTGAATCAAAGCTCTTACCTCCGCCATTTTCTTTTGTGGATAGAAACGAGATAGAAATTCTTTTGTAACCTCGTCCCATGTCGTTAGAGAATTCGGCTTAACCTCCTTGTCTAGCCATTCCAAAGCACGCCCAATGAGAGAAAAGGGAAAGAACTTGAGGCGGATGAATTCTTGGGAAACTCCGTTCACCTTGATAGTATTACAATATTTTTCAAATTCATTGAGATGATTTAGCGGGCTCTCATGCTTGGCTCCACTAAATTGTCGCCTCTCTATCAAAGTGATCATAGCCGACCTAATTTCAAAGTCATTTGCCAGTGTTGTAGGTGGAGCAATTTCACTCTCAAATCTATATGCACCGAGAATCCCCAATTCTTTCAATGCCACTCTCGGATTCTCTCCCATTCTTGCTTGTTCCTCTAGTGGCGGTTCTTCCTTACTTGAAATGCTAGAGCTCAAAGATCGCCTAGCAACCCTTAATCTTGTAATAGTCCTCTCAATCTCCGGATCAAATGGCACTAGTGAATGACCACGTGCTCTATGCATACAACTCACAAGAAATGATTAGTAGCACGGCTACAAGTGTAACCTAAAAGAGAAAAATCTTTTTGTTTTTTTTTTAGAATGAAATAGACTCAACAGATACAAAAAAGCACCAATGTCATTCCTCGATAACGACACCATTTTGACAAGAGGAAAACTAGGTCGTCATCTAATTCAAACACTTAACAAATCCTATACAAGTATGCGGTAAGTCAAGGGTCGAACCCAAAGGAATAAGTAGGAACTATGCTATAGTCTATTGTCAAGCTAAATTGAATAATATCAATGGTTGAGGTTGGTAACTAGGATATCAAGAATCAAGGAATTCAATCAATATGCTAAACACTAGGGATATAGGTTCCACATGCAAGCTCAATGATTATGCTAATTGATAGATCACCTAATTGATTCAAACATTGCAAGGGACAAACAATAGTTTCAATCAAAGGGATTTAAAGGTTATCTCCTATAAACCAAGCTAGGGTTCACTATGAATGGCTAACAAGGAGAATCACAATCAAATTCAATCAATTAAAGCAATTCTCAAATCAAGGGTTCATGTCATTGAAATTTGCAATGCAATCTAGATTAATCTTATAGGTTGATCACTCCTAGTCTAATTAATCACATGCATGACTATGTCAACCAATTTAATTGCAACAATTCAATCAATCAATGATTATCAATTAGAAAAAATCATCAATCAAGCATGCTTCCCCTTCTCCCTAGAAACTAATCTACTCACTAATCATGGTGAAATTGAAAGAATAAACAAATTCAATCACAAACGTATTCATTTCAAGCTAAATCAAAAGGAAAATCAATCAATCAACAAATTCTCAAACCTAAAGCAAAATCCAAACCAAACATTCAAGCATTAAAGAAAATTGCAATAGAAGTAAATTCAAAGGAAGGAAATCTCACAAACTTTCATTGGTATGAAGAAGAAATCCAAACTTTATTGAAGCAATGTTGTAATACAAATCAAATCCAAGAATTCCAATCTCTACTTTCTCTCTAACTTCTTTCTAGTTTCTCTCTCTAAAATCTAAGCAAATGAAATATTATCTAAAAGTTACCCTTCAAAAGGATTTACAAGAGTATTTATAGACAAAGAAGAAAAACAGATCGGCCGCGCCCTCTCCAAGAATATCCCGCGGGCGTGGAGAAATGGGTACAGAACCCATAACTAACTCCGCGGACAATCTGGGCAAGACCCGCGCCCACGACTAAGGGCGCGGCAAATGCCCTGTTCCAAGTGATGACAGGGGGGTCGCGGTCTCTCCAGATTCTCCGCGCCCACAGCTAGACCTCGGCTAGGGCGCGGAGAGTTCCTGCCAAAAACCATCAACTTGATGCACTTTATCCGCGCCCGCGGCCCTCAGGACCCGCGCCCGCGGCAATGAATAGATGCAGAGCGCCCTCTCCGAGCCCTCTCCAAGAGGCTTGAATCTTCTTTGCTTAGCCCTTTTTGCTCTTCTTGATTCTTTTGCAAAGCCAACTCCTTAAGCACCTACAAAAGTAACCAAAGAGAGAAAAAGAGAAATATAAAAGAGAAACACGAAGAAAACCACATAAAGGAAAGTAAAACACGAAGAAAGAAGAAATAGAGAAACTAAAGGAGAAAAAACCAAAATCATAAAAGAAAACATGAAAAATAGGGTGAAAACATCCTAAAAGACTACCCTATGAGTGCCATAAATGACACTCATCAAGTTGTCATTTGAAGTTGATCTTAGCACAAAAATCCTTCAAAACCCCTTTCAAATACTCTTACATTCAACTCTTAGACACTTTTCCTTGCTTCTTTCATTCTTCCTTCATTGATTCATTCTTGTCAGAGATTGCAGCAAAGATAAAAAATAGAAGGATGGTTTCATTGATTATAAAAGGAAGATTACAGAGGAAAATTCTAGAGAGAAGTTTTACATGAGAAGTTTTTACAGGATATTTGTGAATGAATTTAAAATAGCTTTAAGAGTTGTATTTATATCAGTTAGTTGTAACTAACTTTGTAACATAATTTATTCCTTTAGCTGATGTCAGCAATCCAATTTAGTCATGCTCTTTGCGTGTGCTTGTCCAGCTCAGCTTCCACTTGCTCATCATTATTAGTAATCTCAACACCCCCACTCAAACTATGCATTGTGTTAACCATGCCTAGTTTGAGTAATAGTTCTTTGAACTTTCCAGAAGGTAGTATCTTAGTGAAGATATCTGCAATCTAAGCATCAGTAGGCAAATATAATATCTCCAATAACCCTTCTAGCACCTTGTCTCTTGTAAAATGAACATCGATTTCAATATGTTTAGTTCTTTCATGATGCACTGGATTTTTGGCTATGTGTATAGCACTCTGGTTATCACAGTGTAAGGTTACAGGCTTCAAGTTCTGTACTCCTAGTTCCTCCAGCAGTCTCACAGACCATGCCACTTCACTTGATGCTGAAGACATTGCCCTGTACTCTACTTCTGAAGAACCTTTTGACACAACACCCTGCTTCTTTGACTTCCAAGTTATAGGAGATTTTCCCAGCAATAAAATGTAGCCTGAGATTGATCTTCTACTCTCTAAGCAAGCTCCCCAGTCTGAGTCACAGTATGCTTGCAGAGTGAATATATCTGCACCCCTTAGAAGAATACCTTGTCCATTTGTCCCATTATGTTGCAATGCCCTAAAATGAGGCATTCTAGGCTCTTGAAGAAACTGGCTGAGATGCTGTACAGTAAAGGACAAGTCTGGTCTAGTGTGTGTGAGGAAATTCAGCTTCCCAATTAAGAATCTGTATTTACTTGGATCATCAAACAAATCCCCTTATGTTGCTTGTAACTTGAGATTAAGAGGCAAAGGAGTCACAACTGCTCTGTCATCTTGTATTCCTGCATCCTTTAACAGCTCTCTTGTGAACTTCTTTTGTGACATACTTATTCCAGCATCCATGTACCCAATTTCCATACCAAGAAAATAACTGAGACTTCCTAAATCTTTAATGCTGAAGACAGAATCAAGTTGCTCTTTTAATCTACAAATTTCCAACTCAGCACTTCCTGTAACAACTATATCATCAACATATACTGCAGCAATAACAACATCCATATCCATTCTCTTGATGAAAAGAAAATAATCATTCTTTGATTGTTCATAACCCATAATCCTCAATTCCCTCACTAACTTGGCAAACCATTGCCTTGAGGCCTGTTTTAGGCCATACAAGGATATGACAAGTTTGCAAACCTTCTTTTCTGGGTTATGAAAACCTTCAGGAGCTGTCATATAAACTTCTTCAGTGAGGTCACCATGTAGAAAGGCATTATTGACATCTAATTGATGCAATTGCCACCCTTTATAAGCAGCCAGAGCAAGAATTGCCCTTACAGTAGCCATCTTTACCATTGGAGAAAAAGTCTCATCATAGTTTATCCCCCACTTCTAGTTGTAACCTTTAGCCACTAATAATCTTGCTTTAAACCTTTCCATAGACCCATCAGCTTTGAGTTTAATTCTGAAAACCCATTTGCACCCTATAGCCTTCTTCTTTGCTGGCAGAGAAACCATAACCCAAGTATTGTTTCTTTGTAAAGGAGCAAGTTCAGTATTCATAGCATCAATCCATCTAATATCCCTTATAGCCTCAGAGTAAGATAAGGGTTCACGTAAGGCTTCAGCAACTGATGCCAGAGCATGAATGGAAGAAGGTATGTGGCTAAAATGAACAAGCCCACACCAATGTGTATGTGGGTTAATTGCATCACTAAGGTTACAAATAAAATTGTCAAAGTGGGAAGGAAATTTGGTAGGTCTAGAGCTTTTTCTGACTGGTGGAATAGGACTCACAGCATCAGAATCAATTGGATCAGTGGGGATTGATCCAAATGAATTTTCAGTGGTTGAAGAGGAGGGAGAGGAAAGAGATTGAGAAATAGGAGTAAAAGAAGGAGGTGTCTCAGAATCCCTAAGAATCATGGGAATAGAATCAAAAGAAAAAGAAGAAAAATTTGTAGTGATAGGAAGGAAAAATTTGTGGTTTGATTTGTTTGATGTGTTTGAGAGATGAAAAGGAAAATGTTGTTCATGGAAGACAACATCTCTGGACACAGAAATTTTAAGAGACTCAAGATGTAAAACTTTATAACCTTTCTGTTGGGAAGAGTAACCTATGAAAACATGTGATTCAGCTCTAGGTTCAAATTTGGATCTATGATGCTTTAATGTAGAGACAAAACAAAGACCCAAAAAACTCTCAAGTGCTCTAAAGAAGGGGGTGCACCAAAAACCTTCTCATAAGGTGAACAATTCCCAAGAACTTGTAAGGCATTCTATTTATTAAATGGACAGCACACAAAACACACTCACCCCAGAACTGAATTGGAAGTTTGGCCTGAAAGAACAAAGCTCTGGAGGTTTCAAGGAGGTGTTTGTGTTTTCTCTCAACAACCCCATTTTGTTGAGGTGTATCCACACAGCTTCTCTGTTGTGTTATTCCCTTTTCAAGAAAATAAACCTTTAACTCCTAATCCGTGCCATTTATGGCACCTTTAGGATATGTTTTCTTTATATTTCTATGCTCCTTTGTAGTCGTTTATGTCGTGTTTTTAGAGAATAATGCTCGATTCGCGTGTTTTTGTGTTAGTTTAAAGAAATGCATGCTTTTAATGGCTTTCTTATCATTTTATTCATTTCTCGACTATTTCTCTTGCTTCTCTGTTTCTTTGTCTTGTTTTGTAGGTACGTCGCGGGCTATATACATGGGAATTGAAAATAGCACCCACTAGGATCAATATGCACTTTTCGGAATTGAATTTGAGTTTGAAACAAAGGAAAACGAAGGATTGCAAAGTATCAAATAGGACCTTTGTGCATTGTTTTAGTCATATCTCAAGTTCTACATATCGAATTAGGATGATTCAAGTAGGGTTGGAAACTAGACTTGAAGAGCTTTTCAATTACAGGTCGCACGCCTTCATACAATTCTTAGATCGGAAGTTACAGCCTTCTGAAGTTGGCCTTGGAAAACTGCCGCGGGCGCGGGCTACAGTACTCGCGGGCGCGGGGTTGCTGCAGCTCCAAAACTGCCGTATTTGGGCAGTAAGCACCCGCGGTTGTCCCGAGGGCTCCCCGTGGGCGCCGGCTTGGGCCGCGGACACGACTATCGGGGTGTCCGTTCCCCTCCGCGGGCGCGGGTTTCTGGGTCTTTTACGATTTTAAGCTTCTTTTCTCCTTTTGTTTATATAGTTTTTGGTTTCCTTTATTCTTTATTCATGTAATTCTTTAGTTTTAGAATAGTTTTCTCTCTCTTAGGTTGAGAGCTTCTCTCTCTAGATTAGGCTAGATTAGGAGTAGTTTTAGAGAGAGAAAGTGAAGGATTTCAATGGTGATTGAGAGATTGAAGATACAAGGGTGACAATTGTGTTCAAGTCTTCTCTATTATCAATGAGCATTCTTAACTCTATCTCACCTTATTGCTTTGTTTAATTTCATGTTTGTTTGGTTTAATTTTGATGTTTGATGCTTGATTAGTGTAATTGTTCTTGGTATTTTGTTGATTCTTGATTTCCATAGTTGTTAGTTGATAGATGATGATTCTTGAATAGTTGTTTGGCTAGGAATTGGGTGAAACTTGTATGATTGATTAATTGTGATTAATTTGGGAATTGTGTTGATTAATTGTTGAGATTAAAGTGATTAGTGAAGGTTTTCATGTGTGTAATTCAATTAGGCCTTGAGAATTATGCTAGATTGCATTGTAATTGCTAATGACATGAACAATTGATTTAGGAATTGCAATTATCGATTGGTTTTTATTGTGATTCTCTTATTTTGTTATTCATAGTGAACCCTAGCTTAACAATTAGGAGATAGCTCTTTGATTCCTATTGATTGCTCTTATCATTAGTCCTCACAACCTTTGATTGGCATGCTCTTCCCAAGTTGTTGCGATTGACATGATTACTTGTTGATCCCCGTTCCTAGTGTTTTATTTCCTTGGTTACTTGTTTTGTTAGTTGTTAGTATTCTCTTTTACCTTCGTCTTCGACCTAGCTTAGGTGCATAATTGAAAGTGCTTGAACATTACCGTTCATTTGGGTTCGATCCTTGACTTGCCTCTATACTCGTATTTAGGTTTGTTAAGTGTTTATAAATTTAGTTTGACCGAGGGAAGATTAGATAACGACTCCCCTTCACATAACTCAGGTGCATTGTCACTCCTAACCATCTTAACAATTTTGTCAAACTGATTCTCAACATACTAAACAAAGTGTTTAAAAATCTTAACAGCATCAGACTTATAATGCATAAGAAAAATCCAAGTTATTCTGCTAAAATCATCAACTATTGTCAAAAAGATTTTACATCCATTGTAAGTTGGATCAGGATTTGGACCCCATACATCAAAGTGTAAAAGCTCAAATGGAACTTTTGTCTTAATACTGCGAACTGGAAAGGACATTCTAGTCTGTCTAGCAACAGGACAGATTTGACAAAAACTATCTAAGGAACAATCCTTATTACAAATGTCACAAACTACAAAGTGAAGTTTACTGACTGGAATGTGACCCAACCTAAGGTGCCAAAGCTTGACTTTATTTGCATCAATACTATTGAAAGTAGAATTTGGTGTGGCTGCAGCAAAAGGTGTAGTGAGGTCTCTCTTTTCTAAAACTGAATCCTCCAGACAGTATAGCCCATTTTTAAGCTTACCAAGAAGAATTGGCTTATGTGAAGAGCCCTGAATATAACAGTCATTGTTAGTAAAAGTAGCATGACAATTCAAATCTTTGCACAACTTAGGTATAGAAATGAGATTATACCTAAAGTCAGGAACATATAACACATTTGACAAGGTAATTTGACTGTTCAGGGTTATAGTGCCTAAGTGAGTGATTGCTACTTGTTTCCCATTAGGTATAGTGATTAAGTTCTCTGTACCACTATATTGATGTAAGGTATCAAATAAGGAACTATCAAAACACATATGATCTGTAGCTGCACTATCCAATATCCACTTAGCATGAACTGAAGAAGTAAAGCGGAATTTACCTGCCACATGTGCAGATTTGTTGTTCAAGGCATTTTCTCCAGAACTTGTTGCTTGCATTTCTGCCATCTGCTGTGTAAGTTGATACTTCAGGAACTTCTCATATTGTTCTCCAGAAATTGTTACATCATTATCATGATTTCCACCTTCTTCATGATCAGTAAACTCTACATTTGCAGCCACTCTTTTTCCTTTATCAGTGTAGTTGCCTTTGTCATTGTAAGTTCCTTGAGGATAGCCCTTGAGCTTGTAGCATCTCTGAATGTTGTGACCAGGAATTTTACAATGATCACAGTAGTAATTAACTCTCCTCTGATCAGTATTTCTGTAAGTATGATAATTCTGTCTGCTTCTATCATGTTCAGAGAATCTCCTATTCACAGCAAAAGCCATAGACTCAGTTGAGGTTGCATGTGTCTGGTATAGTTGTTTATGTTTCTCTTCTTGAACAAGTAGTCTGTAGGCATGTGATATGTTAGGCAATGGATTCAACATGAGTATGCTTCCCCTAACAACCTCAAAACCATCATTGAGCTTCATCAGAAATTCAACCAGCCTCCTATCTTGCTGTGACTTGAGCAACCTTTGGGTAATTTGACAATTACAGTTGAAACAAGAACATAGAGGAATTGGATCAACAGCATCTAACTGATCCCATATCATCTTGGTTTTTGTATAGTAACCAGAAATATTGTCCTGATCCTGCTTGATTTCATGTAAAGCTTGCTGTAAAGAAAACAACAAGGCTCCAGAAGACTGACCATATCTCTCCTCCAAATTCAACCAAATCTCTCTAGCAGTGCTAAAATATAACACACTTCTTGCTATATCTTGTTCTAAGACTCCTAACAACCATGAAATTATCATATTGTTGCATCTTTCCCAAGCCAAATATGTGTCATCAGTTATAGCAGGTTTAATCAGACTACCTCAACAAATCCAAGCTTATTCTTAGCAGACAAACTAATCAACATCGAGCGCTTCCAATCACCATAACTGTTTCCATCAAATTTTAAGTTTACTAGTTTCTGACCAGGATTATCATATGGATGCAAGTAAAACGGTGAAGTAGGATTTTGAGAAGGGTCTAAGGCCGCCATTGTTATACTTCAAATATAGAACACAACAATTTCAATCTTCAAATACTACAGTGAGATCGAATTTCCAAACGAATCTCAATGAAATCGAATACAAACAACCTAATCTAATTTGAGAAACTATTTGAATAACCAAATCCAGATATACATCAAACAATATCACCAGTATGAATTTCCAATTCAACAAACGATTCAGACAAATCTTCAAACAAATGATGATAATAATTCGCAGAATTTGAGCAACAAATCAAGAAATCAGAGCAAATCCAATCAACAAACAGCTTGAACCAAAAAATCGAGAAATCGAACGAAAAATTACCTCAAATCGAGCAAATCGAGCAAAAAATGCCTCAAATGGAACCAAAAATGCCTCAAATCGAGCAAATGAGCAGATGACGAACAGATTCAAGAGGCAACAAGTAAGAATTTCATCAGCAACAGGTCGTCCCTGTGCTCTGATACCATGTCAGAGATTGCAGCAAAGATCAAAAATAGAAGGACGATTTCATTGATTGTAAAAGGAAGATTACAGAGGAAAATTCTAGAGAGAAGTTTTACATGAGAAGTTTTTATAGGATATTTGTGAATGAATTAAAAATAGCTTTAAGAGCTGTATTTATATCAGTTAGTTGTAACTAACTTTGTAACGGAATTTATTCCTCTAGCTGATGTCAGCAATCCAATATAGTCATGCTCAAGTGTGCTTGTCCAGCTCAGCTTCCACTTGCTCATCATTATTAGTAATCTCAACCATTCTTCCATAGCTCCCTTCTTTCCTTTTCTTGCCTCAACTTCTTTGCTTCTTTATCCAAAAGCTTCAGAGTGCCATCTTTGTACCTAAATATGCACCAAAACACTAGCAACCCCATGAAGCATAAGATACACAAAAAATGTATAAAAATAGAGTAATTAGTGAATTAATACATTGATTCCTCTTAATTATAAGGCTCAAAACCACTCTAAAATCATCCAAATTACAAGCTATCAATAATATCTTTTTTTTTTTACTATTGAGAATATTGTGCAAACATTTGTACCCTTAAATGATTTGTTTACATATTTTCTTCTTTCATTAATGCTACAATAACTAAAGTTTTGACATAGGGACAAACTGAAAGAGCTCCTTGAATATGCTAGCTATGGCACAATGTCGCGAATTAGGCACCCTAGTAATGAATAAAAGGAAAGGAGTAAAATAAACCAAATACATACTTCGTATCAAATAAAGAGTAAGACTTTACAAAAAAAGTAAGACTTTACTAGCTTTTAAGTGGATTCTCAGGGAAATACAATTCTGTTAACCCTGTGGCAGCGGTGCGGTACGCTATAATTGATGATTTGGGCATAGCTCGAGATTTGAGAATGAAGAAGATGCAAGCTCTCTGCGTACCATGCTCATAACTACTGCTGGGAATCCACACCAGGAGTTGGCTGCTGCAATTTATGATGTGGCGGCACATCTTTTCAAAAGTTTCCAAGTTGCTCTTATCTCTCATGTGCCTCGCGAGAACGTCCTAGCTCATAAGTTGGCTGCATTTGGAAAGAACATAGCGGTAGGATACAAAACTCACTACTTGATGTCTGTTTGTGTCAAAGAAATCTATGAAGAGGAGCTTGCTGCTACTGCTACTTCTGCTCTTACTACTCAAGTCCAGTGTTGGTATTACCTTCTTCGGGATGGTTGCTTTAAATGTATGGTTGGTTGAAGTATACCTGTACTAGTTTCACGAACTATTTTGTTCCTTTCTAGCTATCTTTTGCCCATCACCAAGTTTTTTATAAGCTTAAAGGTGATGCTTGTAATTATTAACTTGACAATAGCCTATTAATGTAATTATCTTTCGGTTTGTGTTACAAAAAACAAGAAGGTAAAAGAGACGAAGATAAAAGCAGCAAAAGTGTTAAATTTAGAGCAGCTTTGATTCCAGGGATTCGGCCCGAGATCAATGGCAATCCCTCCACCAACTGCTAGGGTACATGCATACAGATAAAATAAAATTACGGCGAAGGCACCAAAGGCCGATTGAAGATAGTTATGTAAGCCCATGTACAAGATAATTTGAAGATATTTCATCATCATTAGGTCAGCAGAATCAATACTTCAACTAATGTTACAAAGACGATGATAATTTTATACCATCAGTTCAAGGAAAGTACTAAATCGCAGAATCCATTAGATTCAAGATCCACATGAGACCCCCTCTCAACACAAAGATTCGCAGTAAAATTCACATTTGCACAGTGAAAGCTCACTTGCCCTTTTGTAAAAGAGTCTTCTTGTGAATCATTGTGCTCCTATTTACAGATTCAATGGGAAAAAAGAATCCAATGGAAAATTTCTGCTAAAGGGAAGAAAGCTCCTACACACAAAACCTTAAAAATCCTATGTTCTACAAGTCTAGCTACCCTGTTACTAACCTGTATGGAGAATTCCAGAATAAAACCACCATCAAACATGCATATCATCCATCTGCCAGGTAATGTTACCCATATTGTTATCATATGATCTGTCCATTGAAGCAACTTTGGCTCGATATGCTGCTGCTGTTGCAGACATGGTCTTCAGCCTATCACCATGGGGGAGCTCACAAGTGTCTCCAACAGAGCTATATCTAATCTCAGCAGGAGGGATAAAACAGTCCATCGACAAGCCAGGGACATTGAAAGCTACTTCTTCAATTGTCCAAGCTTCTTCCATCCTTGTCTTTGTGTGGCTCATTGCTGTTTCCCCAAATCTAAAAAGGGTCACCACAGAACGTCCAGAATGAGCAATCATTATACCTTCCACAGGCCTGTAATCATCAAGACATGAATTAATCGTAGTTTCCCAATATACAGCATCTCCTCCGTTAGACTGAATGCGGGTTAAATGAGAATCTTCAATGTGTACAAGAAGCCCTGTTTTCTGACTGAAGTAACCAAACAATACATGGCGTATAATTTCAGCAGGCCCTTCACTTCTGGCCTTCAACGTCTTGGGATCAGCACACAGTTTCAGGATGAAGCAATCTTCTCCATTAATCTTCTTTTCACCAATACATCTTGCATTTGTAAACATTGCTGCTGTGGTTCTTGGATCAAGACCCTATAAATTGAAATAATCCAAGAGATTTAGAACATGCATAATTGTCAAACATATAAGCTAAAAGGGCAACTACGATTTATATTCATATAAAAGTCCTCTTAGTCATAAATAAAAATCTTCATACTCGATATTTTACAAGGATACGATAGATTCAAAGTCATTCACCAATTTATTTACAGCAAGAAGCCAGACACTCACCTGAAGTGCACGTCGAAGGGGTCTAACAGGACCTTTAGCAGCATGTGCCCCAAGCCAAGGAGTGTGCCTCCAAACTAGCTTCCCGTTGCAACCAGCATGAACCTTGCTACCACCAAGTGCAAGCTCAACATACCACATGTCAGGATTCATCTGCCATAACACAAATCCACCAGACTCTGCAGACTTGGAAGAGTTTCTGTTCTTAATGACTTTATTAGGAGTCTCAATATCAGAAGCTAGCATCTTTAACTTGCCCATAGCATATGCATTATGGATAGAATTTTGAAGCTTCAACCCTCCAGAAGCAGCCGTATATTGTTGCAAAATATACTGTGCAGATGAAGTTTCCTAAAATAAATTCACCAATTAACACACAAACAACACTGACAGCTTAATAAAAAGACTGAACTAATGAAACTAGCAACATAATCCCTAAAGGGCCCTCCAAAACTCAAAAGAAAATTCGTTTTAAAAATGAGCCAGAGTTAAAAGAAAGAACATTGACAGTTCACCAAACATCTTGAGTCTCGGTTAGATCAGTCTCAAATTTACACCATAAGTAGTAAATTTGGATAGTCTATTCGACTATAATAGAATAACAACAAATTCCTTGTATACTCCAAACCCATCCTTAAATAATGCTGGAGTACTACTACAGACCTACAGTTCATGGGGACAAAAGGGCAGAAGCAGAAACTTCATATTCACATGCAGAGAAATATAAGAGAGAGAGAGAGAGAGAGAGGGGGGGGGGGGGGGGGGCTCAATTCATGCCAGGCATGACAAAAAAATAAATAAATAAAAAATGCAGGTATAAAAGTAAATTCCTTAGACCACCAAACACATATACTCGTAGTTTGATTGATGAACAAGAGATTCAACTAAAGTTGCTTCCTGCTTGTCAACATACCTAAACAAGAATTTTGAAAGCAATGTACCTAAATGTAGAAAAAAAATCCCTCACCTAACCTAAGAGATTTTAAACAATTTCGTAAACCCAATCTTAAGTATCTAGGTAATACATAACAAAGATATTCAAAGAGCATACGTAATACAAGCCCGAGTTTGATGCGACACACTTCATAACTGGCCCGTCAACAACAAAACATCACAAGTTGCAAAGGAATAGGCTACATCTTAAATCAATTGTGGATAGCCCCAAGAGAAACAATACAAAAGATTCGTCCACCCTTCATCATCAATTCCAAGTTCAGTAATTGACAAATGACCCCCCAACTAAAGCTACCAATTCTGTGTTTAATATTTTTAAACAAAAGCAACAAGCAAGAATCTCAGCTAAATTCAGCAACAGAAATTGTACTGAGTATTTGTTTTTCTAATTTCATTAATTAAAGCCTTTTATTAACCCTTCCAGCATTTTATTGTAAATTGGGTACTGCACAAAATACATGAAACAACATAATAACAATAATATAACAATTGGGCTATATTCTACTCCGTATATTGATATTAACACAATTTTTTTGTAATCTACTCCTTTATCACGGATAAACAGTCCATTTTCCCAGGACCTCATAAATATATGCGTTTTATTAAGTTATCTGTTTGTATTTTTGTATTTATAATATCAAAAATAAAATTCATCAATATATCAATTCCTCGAAAATTACCAATACAAGTGTATAAAAACCATTCTCATTGGCCTATTTCAGCATTATCTCCGAAATAAATCATATTAAAATAAATAAATAAATAATTGAACAGATCAGAACCCCTGTAAATACAAATGAAAACAAACAAAAAAAAAGAAAAATTGATAGCCAAACAAAATATTTTCTTAAAAAAATAAATTCAAAAAAGTGAAAGAGACCGAAGGAGGAGGAAAGGTGACTAACAATGGGAGTGTCTTTGATGCTGAGATGAGGAAGGGGCTCAGTGGCGCTAACGTGCACCGGAGCAAGCGGCGCACCCAAAACACCAAGTAAAAGTCTCAGATCCGACCTTTTACAAGCAGCCGAGGAAGAAGATGAAGATGAACCGGAAACCGAGGGATTCCGTTTCATCCAGTGGGCCCATCCTCCTTCTTCTCTCTCCTCACGTGAGCTGCACTGGTCAGGACCCTCTCTTAACGGCGATAACATCTCCGGCGGCCTTAAGCTACCGGATCTCGCGATTAACACCTCTGGTATTGCCACGTGGTGGCCTTTCCGCCGTCGAAGTAAACCAGTCATGGCTGACCCACTTCTTGCTGGACTTCTAGACCTTGATTTTCCTGGAGATAAGCCTCTTACTACTTCATCTTTTAATGCTGAGAAAAAACCCTGTTTCCTCTCCATTTCTTATTTTATTAATAAAGAAAAAAAACCCAAATCATGCAATGATTTTTCTATTTTTTTTGGGTATTTGCAGGAAATGGGAGGTGATAATGGAGAAACTAGAGGAATTCTCTGGACATTTTTAGGGTGAGCAGAAAAATGTAAGAGGTATTCAGTTGTTGAGCAACTGGTGAAAGGAGGAGGAGGAGGAGGAGGAGGAGAGAGAAAGTGAGAGTGAAAGAGAGAGAGTGGGGGATAGTGAGTGAGGGAGTGTGAAAAGGAGAAGGAGAATGCCGTTTGAGAGAAGCAATGGGAGAATGTGATTTCTCTCTCTTTTTTTTTCTGCTTTTGGTCTAAACTGGGGCCAGTGCTGTTGCATAAATTAAATTAAAGTTAATAAATTTAAAAAAGAAATGATGATGAAAGTAGATTAGATTAGGGGAGCAGATTATTTTTATTATTTTTATTATTAATATTTCAAAAAGAATTAAAGATTACGATTGGTAGCGAAACTGGGAAAGGGGGTGGGGAGGAGGATCTTGCACTAAATGGAACTGAAATAAGGAATTAGTGTAATAACGCTTGCTTTTCTCGTGAGAATGGCAGAGGACCAAAGGGAGAGGAAAAGGAAAGACGACTCAATTTATTTTAATTTTGTTTGTCCACTCCGTGGAAACGCATTCAACGGCGCTACCTGGGTTTACGGTCGTCTGCCGATTAATTTTTGTTTGATTTTGTTAAATTCGTTTTCATTATCGTTCATTGTCAATTGTAGATGTCGTATGACTTATATTAATGAAATTTAGTGTTCTTTAAGACTTTTTTCAAAAAAAAAAAAAAAAATGGACAACGAAGGTCCATATCTACATTGAAATTTTTTTTTTCCGCTAAGTGTTGGAAAAACGTCATTTGCTATTTTAATACTGTTATTTTAAGTTTGATCTTGTTATAACAAATTTAATATTTTTATATGTTTCTTCAATATTGTTTTCGAGGTGTCATTTTGCTCTTTTTAGCAATATTTATATATTAAAAGGCTAAGTATTTGTGTTTGAAACTAAGTATTATATTTGCATACTGTTATCACATAAGTGAAATCTGTTATTAAGGAAGACGATACTGTTATTATAAATTAGAAATTGTTAAGCTGTGAGATTTGGTATCAGAGCCATACGGTTAAAAGTTAAATTAAGTTGTTAATTTAATTAATAATTAGGTAAAATTGGAGAATACTAGACCTTCTACTGAGTGTAAAAAAAACCTGATTTTATGCATTATTATCATATTCCTGAAAATACTAGTAATTTTAGCTCAATTTTTAATTATATAGTAGATCAAATTGGTGAATTAAGATCGAAAGTTGATAACATACATGCTCGTTGTATTAATATCGAAAATAAGATATCAATAGCAACAACCAATATTAATAAAAAAGTAAGCGATTTAAAAGAACAGGTTAAATAAGTTCAACTTGCTTTAACAAACGAAGTTAGGCATCAATTCCGAATTGAAGTATCACCTAATAAAGAGAAAATTGTCCCGTATAAATATAAGTATCCTTTTCAAAATTTAGATAAAAATAAAAAGTTTATTGTATCACTCCCTAAAAGACCTACTAGTAACCAAGAAAAGAATAAAGAAACTAAAGATGAGCTCTCATCTTCAAGAGAAAACGCTTAAGGAATAACAAGCCCTATTCAATAGAAGACCCTAATAAGCTTAACGAAATCATGAACTTAATTTCTTAAAAAGGGATTGCTTCTGATAATGAAATAGAGGAAAATAATTACGTTACTTTAGAGGAAGATTTATATCAACAAATGGGATTAATGAAGTTAAATGATCTAGACTTTCTACCCATAGAAGTTGTTCGACAAAAGATTGAAAATAAACTAGGAAAAAGAGTAATGGATAATAATGATGTTGGAGAAGAATTTATTAATGAAAACATTAACGTAAACAATGTTATCCAAAGACCTAGGTATCAAGGGGAAGGAAGTTGCACACGACCAAGATACATACCAAGGAAGACTACCCGATTTAGTGTCAAGGTTATGTCTAATCATACACCTAAACAAGAAGAAGTGACCCTTGAACCTATAAGTTAAACTAGTTATAAGCTTAAACTAGATGGTGTAAGAGATAGACAAGATGTTTTAGATTAGTGGAAAAAGAGTATGAGTAGTGTACTTAATTTAAACACTGAATGGACTTCAAAAAATTTATTAAATTTTATCAAACAAAGTCTCTATGGATGTGTAGAAGAATGGTGCGATGGAATAGATGAAGAAGTCAAAACTGCATTAAGAGCTAGTGAGTCATCTACTAGAATGTTCAGACAGTTATGTCAATACACTGAGTTAGAACTCATAGATCCTAGAGTCGTAACTAATGAAAAACGAATGGAATATCCAAGGAAATTGAGTAATTTTTCCATCTGTAATATGAAATATGTTGATAAATTACATTATGGAATTTGAAACATATTATAAAATTGGTAAAAACGAAACAAATCTTGGAATATTCTACGATAAATTACCAAATCCCATTAATGAAGAAATTAGTGAAATATATCAAGAATGGAGAGAGAAATTCTTAGCTAGGGATGCCTTAGCTTAGGTAATAGAATTGCTTTTCTAAGAAAATGGATTGAAAACAAATATAGAGAGGTTACATGAACTCAACAAATGAAAAGACAATTTCTCACTTGTTCAGATTTCCCAAATAACTATGAATGGGAAAAAAATTATAATAAGAGAAAAAAATTATAAGAAAAATAAATTTAACCGATCAAGAGGAGAAACCTATAAGAAGAAGTATTATAAACATAAATATAGAAAACCAAGTAGGTCTTTCAGAAAGGCAATATATTGTCCAGAGAAAAAGAAGACATGCAAGTGTTGGTCTTGTGGAGAATTAGGACATTATGCTAATGAATGTAAGAAAGTTAATCATAAACTAATAGAAGCCTTAGGAAGTTGGGATTACATAGAAATGCTAGAAGACGAGGCTTTAGAATTGGCTTTGAGCAATAATAAAGGAATAATAGAAATCATAGAAGAAGAAAATGAGTATAATGAAGAACCTAAAGTTAATGATGAATTTGAAGATGAAAATTATGAAGAAATAAATAATATGATGGAAGGAGAAGAGTTAGAAAATTCAAAATCAGATGACAATGAGGAAGAGAAAAGCAAAATGGCTACAGGTCAACTAAAAAGAGCTGAATATTCATTTGAAGATAATGACCTAGATCATCAAGTAAACAAAGAAAGCTAGAATTTTTCCCAGATTACAAAGGATAAAATATTTAAAACTTCTTTCTTTAAAACTAGAACTAAATATGTATGCAAAGAAATAGAAGGAAGCATAGTAATCAAAGATTATGAACAAAAGGCAGCCGAATTAATAATATAAACTCGAAAAGTATTAAAAAAAATAAAGAAAAAGGAAATTACAGCTATATTTGAATTGGCAGTACAAGTATACATATATAACTCCTTTGCAACATTTTGGCAAAGATGTAATATGCTTGAGTTTTATTTGCGACATTAGACATAAAGAATTTTATGATCAAATAATTACTGGTATATGTAGACACCTAAAAATGTCTCTCTAAAACCAAATCTGATGATGAACAACCTTTCACCGCCATTATTGGTCGGGTTAAGTATTTAATATTTGGAGTGCTTAAATCCATGTTCAATCCCAATACATTTCATAAACCAATCCAATTCCTAGCCCATTTCCCCAAACCATAACCTATTTTCCTTTTTTCATGTCTTTTAACCCAAAATGATTCATTTCATGTCCTTTAAAATAATTCATTTCGTGTTCTTTTTATAAAAACGATTATACCAATTTATTTTGGTCCATAATATGGGTCCAATGATTGAATAATTGGATGGATCTTGAAAAGAGCTTTCTAACAATATATTATAAACCCAAATTCGAGTTATAACGAATTTCAAAATTTTCACTACACCCAAGTGTAGGGAATGCTCCCTACACCCCCATAACATGTCATCATTTTTATTAATTGTTGCACTACGTAATAGTATTTATTTCTTTTTTTTTTCCCACTCATCAACTAGTGCTTTCGCCGCAAGCTTTCTGGAGTAACATCCAACTTAGCAGTAGTAGCAAACTAGCAATCAAAGATAGTTCGATTACTTTAAGTTAGCTATTCCATGGTCGGGTTCCTACTACTGTAACATTCATACGGGTTTCCAAAAGCTACGAGCCTACGAGTACTATTGAAATGCTAATTAGATTACCGAGATAAAATTATTGTCCTCTTATTCCTAAGCTAATGAGAGATGATTTGATTGTTTTTGTATTATCCTCTTTTTTCTTAAGATTTGTCTTCATTTAGTTAAATAGGGTTTATGATGGGTATTCACTTGGTTGAAGGTGTGTTTTGACTTGAAGATGTGTTTGGCTGTCAGAGGTGGTAGCTTTGAGGCGTGCCCCCTTCAATTGAAGAAAGTGATGATAAAATTCTTAGAGTGAATAACTAGGATCTAATTTTCTTATAGTGTAATAAGGATTGTGGTATAATTGGGTATGCAGTTGACTCCTTTGATGAATTCTTGTGGTAGGAGTGTAGGAATGTAGGAGTACTAGGAGAGATAAATTAAAGTTTCAAGGCCAGGTAACAATGATAGTTGAAGAAAAAGATAAAAGTTATTGTTTTTTCCTACAATGCATTGTTTATAGTTTTTATAAGTGTACATATAATATTTTGTAAATGAACATTTTAATGCTTATTATAAATGAACATTTTAATGCTTATTATAAATGAACATGTACTTATTTATAATTGAACATATGATATTTTTTTATATGATCATATAATGATTTATAATTGAACATTTAATTGTGCAGCATTGTTATAGATAAAAAATGTATTAATTTATATTTATTTGCACTAATTAAGTTATTATTGAAAACTTTTGTGGGGTAGTGATAGATGCTCATGGCAAATTCAATATTCAATATGTTTCATGTAAATGACCATAGAAGTATTAGTACGTATTTTTTCATTGTTCATTTTTGTACACGTAATAATAATGAATATTCAATTTGAGATTGAGCAAGTAATTCAAGGAGAATAATGAACATGTATAAAATGTAATTGAAATATATTAATATGAAAATGATCATATATTAATGAACATGAATTCCATCTAAAAATGTACATTATTGCATGATAGATTATATTTACTAGCCTAAAATCACCTAATAACAAGTTTAAATTTGAAAATGAACATTTAGCGATAGACTAACAATTTTAACTGAATTATGATATAATTTTGGAACATTATTCTTAAATTCTTAAAATATAATTCAGTTATAATTATAAAAATTACGCACTTACTTCCATGTAATATAGGAAATTACAAATTGTTATTATATTGAAAGTCCTTATTAAATCTACAGAATATATATAAAATAAAAAAGATGGAAAAATATGGACATTTATGAGAAAATTCTAATGATTGTCTACTAATATGTGAATGATCATATACCAATATATAAATGACCATTATTGAATTAGAATTTTTAGAAGTTTTGGAAATTCAAAAGAAAGTTAATAATAAATATCTTGACCATGCATCTAAATAATGGGATTAAACATTGCAATATATATCTGAATAAACATCTACTTAAAATTAAAAATAATATCTATCAATATCTTGACCATGTACTTGAAAGAGAATGAATAAAGAGATATTCATTCTCTTTCAAGTACATGGTCAAGATAACATATATTTATATCAAAATGAACTAAGAAATTAACTCATATAAACATCTATCAATATCTTGACTATGTACCTACATCGGCTACATGAGCACAAGACTTTGGTAAGACAATAAAATTTATTCATAAGTTGTATTTAAGCAGTTTAATCTTATTAAATTTGAATATTTTACCCTTTACATATATACTTCGTATAAGATATGCATGAAAAAAAATACATAAATAAGTACATAAACTGAAACCATACATACATAAAAATGAACATGAAAAAGTATAAAAACTGACATGATCAACATAATATGTAAATGAGCATAAAGCCTATCTAAATTGAACATTTATAATAGATAATTTTTCTTAAATTTTAGTTACTATAAGTAGAATATTAATCTTTCTAAAAATGAACATATAACCTATCTAAATTGAACATTTATAATAGATTTTTTTAAATAATAAATAAAATAAATACGAAGTACTACATTAAATATATTTTTTTTCCATTTGAGAATCACAACAAATAATCTTCTTTCTCCTCTTTCTTGATAATGGGAAAGAAAAAGAAGTTTTTTTTTCTTTTTTTTGAAGGAAAAAGAAGGTTAACTATACTTATGATACCAATTAATTAGAAAGAGAAAGTATCTCACTATCTTAGAGATAAAAAATTTAAAGGAACAAAAATTCATGGGAAAAATAAAAGAGATTTGAGGTTAATTGAATATTTTTCATTAAAATGCTTCATTAAATTACACACTTCTAAGTGAAGCAGACGAACATTCATCTTGGCCACTGCCACGGATTCAAAGTACTCCGACATCGATTGGGTTGCTGAGGTAAAGCAGTGGGAGAAGTTTTGGGGAGAAATCATTGTTGGATAGTTACTTGTGCGAGATCTTGTTGATTTTTTGAAACATGTCATTTTGATGGGTGTAGATAATGGAGGTAACTGGGGGTGTAGGTAGAGATACATACACTTGGGTCTAGGGATATATAACTAATATTTTGGCGCCGAAATACAACAATTAGTGATTTAGGCTGGAATATTCAGGCCCACAATTTTATTTTACCATTTTAAATTTAACCATTTTATATTTTACCATTTTATATTTTACAAGTATTAAATATTTTACCTATTTAATATAATTAACCCCAAAATATCAAAAATTTTGGCGCCGAAGTACTATTTATTGTTTTATGCTAGAAAATTTTTGGCAGTCTAAATGGCGTCGTAGATTTCCCCCTATTTAATTGTGAGTCCCTTCCCACAACATAAATGCAAATCAACATACTTAAACAGAAACTACAATTAAACTATACACTCCAATGATCTCCCCACCTGAAATACCTATAGATGAAACACAAAGCATGCAAATACATGATAGAGACATTAAGAGAAGGCAGGGGAGAGGGTTTTGGATCTCCCATGAATGTAAACAAAAATTTGTTGTTTACAAAAACAGGTTGGTTCCAAATACTCTTGTTAAAACAACTACTCTTGCCGTCAATTACAGGCCTCCTAGGCCGGTTGGAGGAATCATTGAGATGGGTAAGGGGTTATTGACTATTCTACAGTCCGTCTAAAGTGTTGGAGAACAAAAACTCAACCTCCAATTAGTCACCGCTGCAACAGTTGCTGATTGGATTGTGCATGGGCGACGACCACCTGGTGACATATTGGTCCTTAAAAAAATTCCATTGTCCCAGCACACTTACCAGATCTGTCAGATTTGGCCCTATTACCTATTCCCTATTACTTTGAAGATAGCAATACAGAGGATTATCATCAAACACGGCGGTAAAGATGGAATTGGCGTAGAACATGTCATCCCGAGATGCGTGGAAAATATAGTAGATCCAAGTTCAATACTACCGACTATAATGGAAACGTGCTCCCTTCAACTGGGAACAAATCAAACAGAGATTAACAACTACTCCGACAACTTGAAGGTTTTTAGGACAATGATGAGTGTCATTTATGACACTCATTTGGTTCTTTTTAGGGTAAATTTCATGTTATTCTATAACTCCTTTACTTAGCTTTTCCTTAATTTTACTCTTTATTTCTTTTAGTTTGCATTTTCTTAGTCGGATTTCTTTCTTTATGCATTTCTTGGTTTATTTCGTTATTTTCTCTTTTATTTGCTTGTTTTCCTTTATTTTTCAGGTTAAGGTCGTTATCCAAGTTTCCTGAGGCCTCTTCCCAAGTTTGGCATTGATTAGGATGTCTAATGTTCTCCATTTGAAGCTCAAGAATGGAGAAGTGCAAGTTCCTAAAGTCCTTAAGCTGTGCATTTAAGCTGTAGGGGCATGATTTCTCGTGTTGAACCCACAAATATGGAGTTTAGAAACAGCAAGGTCATGTGCTTATCAAGAGCATTAAGTGGATCGCACGAGGAGAATCGGCATGATAGGGAAGAGGGCTGCCCTGTTCCCAGGCGTGGGCGCGCGTGGATACGGCGCGACCGCGCTGGGTGTCTGTTCCGTACCTAGATTTGCGAGGCCGCGCTCTCCCTTATAGTTGGCCGTGCCTGTACGAGTTTATTTGGGGAAGATCTAACTAATTTCTCTTAGTTAGTTTTACTATATATAAATTTTCTTTCTATTTTTAGAGAAATTTAAATTTTTCAGAATAGAATTAGTTTAGTTTTTTAGAGAGAGAAACTCTAGTTTATAGAAGAGAGAAATTCTTGATTGATGATTGAAGATTGATGATTCCAAGTGTTTTTCTCCATTGAATTGAAGCAAGTTTGTAAGGATTTCTTTACTTTAATGCAATCTTAGTTTTGATCTCAATTTCTTTGTTAATTGTTCAAGATAATTGATTTTTGAATTGGTTTATTCTTGATTAATATGATGATGATGAATTTGTTGTTTATTTTAGTTTTGATATTGATTTCCATGAATAGTGAGTAGTTTTCTTGTTAGGGAAATGGTGAAGCATATATGAGTAATGGATTTATGCTAATTGGGGGAAATTGATGGAGTTGATGTTGTGATTAAATTAGTTGATTGATTATGTGCATGTGTGTGTTTAATTTACGAGTGATCAACCTAGTTATTCACACTAGATTGAATTGTAAGTTCACATTGATACGGAAAATTGATTTGTGGCTTACATTTGTCGATTGAGTAGGTTTGCAAGTTTCCTAGCTAGAGTCTCTCGTAGTTGGAGCTAGTTTGACATCTAGGAGATTAGCCTACCATACTCTCTTGATTGCTTAATTGATTTTCCCTCGCAACACTCGACTTAGTCATCTCCAATCCCAATTAGTTGAATTAATTACGAGTTTATGTGGATCCATACCCTAGTGCCTGATAAATATAATTTCATTTCGATTGTTTGATTGGTAGAATAGACACACCTCACTTTATTGCTTCGAAATAGCTTAGCTTTGACATTAGCATTCAACTCCCATTCCTAGTGGTTTGACCCTCGACTTACTCTATGCTTGGTATAGGGCTGTGTTGAGAGATTACAAATTTTGTTTTGACCAAGGGTAGATTAGTTTTCAACGACCTAGTCTCCGCCCTAGATAAAAAATGGCGCCGTTGTCGGGGGATGGCGTAGTTGTTTGCTATTGTTGTTGAGTCTATTTCATTAAAATTCGAAAATACAAAAAGATTTTTCTCATTTTGCTACATTTGTAGCCGTGTTACGTTACTAATACTTTCCTTTGAGTTTGTGGGTGCAAGTTAACATGGGAGATATCCCAAGGGTTACATTGAAGGAATTGGGTACTCCGGGTGCATACAAGTATGAGAGCGGGATTGCTCCATTATTGATCCCAGATAGTGAATTTGAAATCAAAGCGGCAATGATAACTTTGATTGAAAGGCAGCAATATAGTGGAGGAGTGAATAAGAGCCCCCTAAATCATCTTAAGGAATTCGAGAAATATTTCATCACAATTAAGGTGAACGGGGTTGCTCAAGAATTCATAAGGCTTAAGCTATTTCCTTTCTCTCTAATTGGAAGAGCTCAAGAGTGGCTAGATAAGGAAGTGAAGAATAATTCTTTGAGAACTTGGGATGAAGTCACAAAGGAATTCCTTTCCCTTTTCTTCCCTAAAAATAAAACGGTAGAGGCAAGAGCTTTGATTCAAGGTTTCAAGCAAAAATCTAGTGAAAGCCTTTATGAAGCATAGGAGAGATACAAAGAGTATCAACGTGAGTGTCCTCACCATGGGATCTCCACTTACCTAATCATTCAAATTTTTTTATGGTGGTTTGAGTCCTCAAGGGAGAGCAAGTCTTGATGCCAGACTCGGAGGCCCAATCATGAATACGACCGAGGAAGAGGTTGTAGGAATCATTGAGGATGTAGTTAGAAACTACAAGGAATGGCAAGACTGTGAGAAGGAGTCGATAAACAAGAGTAGTACAATGGGATGCTCAATGGAACAACTCAATGCTATCAACAATTTTACGACTCAAATTTCGGATTTAGGAAAGGAGGTAGTTTCTATCAAGTATAAGCTTGAGAGCGCGACCTCACAAGCACCAATTCTTCCCTCCCAAATTAAGGGGAGAGGTACTTCTTCTTCCTCTAACTCTCTTCCTTCTTCTTGTTGCATGATTAGAGAATGTTGGTTTTGTGATTTGTGAGGAATGAATGACCATGATTCATCAATTTGCCCTAATGTTCCTTGTAATGAATATGTGGGAGTGAGAATGAACATGTGAACTTAGTTGCTAATAACAATGTTGGACCTAGATTTGATGCTCAAGGGAATGTTGGAAGTAGGAATTATCACAACCAAATGAACTTTGATAATTATAACCAAAATGGCGGTTATAGAAACCATGGAATCAAAGGGAATTGTGGTAGCTATAACAACCACAATTATAATGGTCAAAGTCATGGCCAAGGATATGGGGACTATAACCAAGGTTATGGTAACTATAATCACGATAGTGGCCGAAATCAAATTAGAGGTAATTGGAACAATCAAAGTAGGGGAAATTTCCAGTCGAATGTTCAAAGAGTTCCCCCACTTGGATTTATTCCGAATACCCAAGAGCATAGTGATAATTTGTATGATCAATCATTTTCCTCTAGGAGTTTCTTAGAAGGTGTCATAGAGAAGCAAGCCAAATTGTTAGACACCTACATGACCCTAAGCAATGAGAAATTCAATGATATGTTAACTTACCATAAGGGGTCGGGGACCCAAATTTCTCAATTGGATAGTGAGTTTAAGGAATTTACAAATCTTTCTTCTTTGACTGCACCAAGCTTAGATCCTAAGATCCCTATGAATGCGATTGTGACTAGAAGTGGTAGGGTCCTTAAGAGTGAAATCTCTAAGAAGAGTGATGCTAAAGATAGTCCTAACAATGGTCAAATTGAGAATGAGGGAAATGAGAATACTCTAGTTGAGGAAGTCAATAAGGAACAAGTTGAGAAGGTGAAAGAGAGAGAAAGAGAAGTTTACAAGTCTAAGCTCCCTTACCCCCAAAAGTTTAACAGGCACAAGTTAGACGAGCAATTCGGGAAATTTATAGAGATGCTTAGACAACTTCATCTTACTCTTCCTTTGATAGATGTGATAGAACAAATTCCAAATTATCCAAAGTTTTTTAAGGAGATTTTGAGTGGAAAAAGAACATGTGATGTGGCGGAAACGGTTAACTTGACCAAGAATTGTAGTGCAATCATAATGAACAAAATCCCTCCCAAGTTGAAGGATCCCGGAAACTTTTCTATCCCTTGTGCTATTTATAAAATGCAAATTGATAATGCCTTGTGTGACTCAGGAGCTAGTGTCAGCATTATGCCATATTTGGTATATCAAAGACTAGAGAAGGGAGAACTTTTACCTACCAACATTACCTTGCAATTAGCCGATAGATCAATTAGGATCCCAAGGGGCAAGGTAGAGGATGTTCCCTTAAGGGTAGGAAAGTTCATCATTCTGGTAGATTTTGTGGTCCTTGACATAGATGAGGATTCTACAATTCCTATTATTCTTGGTAGACCATTTCTTGCTACTTCAGGTGCTTTGATTGATGTCAAAAGTGCTAAGATTTCACTTAAAATTGGAGATGATGGAGTTGAATTTGATTTTAATGAAAGTATGAAATATCCTTCTTCATCTCTTGAGAATTGTATGAGAGTTGAAATTTTAGATAATCTTGTACATTCAATGCATGAGCACTTGCTCACAACTAATGATCCTCTTGAGTGTGTTTTGTTGAACAAGGAAAATATAGGTGCTCCTAGCAAGGACATGGCTTTGTATGAGAACTTGTTAGATGGGAGTGTTGAGGGAAGTGATGAGCAAATTTGCATGAAAATCTCAAGTCAAGAGGCTTTGCAAGCGGCTTCGACCAAGGAAGGTAAAGGTGTTCCTATGGTAGAGCTCAAACCTTTACCATCACACCTTAGGTATAATTCTTAGGCCCAAATTCTTCTTACCCCGTGATTGTTAGCTCATCTTTGAGTAAAAGCCAAGCTCAAGCGTTATGCGTGTTTTGAGAAAGCACCAAGGTGATTTGGGTTATACCATTGATGACCTCAAAGGTATAAGCCCCGCTTTATGTACGCACCACATAACCCTTGAGGAGGGTGCCCTTCATTCTATTGAACGACAACGGAAATTATATCCCCAAATGGGGGAGGTAGTGAAGAAAGAGATTACTAAGCTTTTAGATGTGGGAATCATATTCAACATCTCAAGCTCTAGATGGGTCTCACCCATTCATGTCGTTCCAAAGAAGGGAGGCATGACCGTCGTCAAGAATGAAAAAGGTGAGTTTATTCCAACAAGGATGGTCACCGGTTGGCGGATGTGTATAGACTATAGACGTCTAAACACATCCACAAAGAAAGATCACTTCCCCCTTCCTTTCATTGATTAAATGCTTGAAAGACTAACGAGGCACAAGTACTATTGTTTCCTTGATGGTTACTCGGGATTTTTTTAAATTCCTATTCATCCCAATGACCAAGAGAAAACTACTTTTACTTGTCCCTATGGTACTTTTGCCTATAGGAGAATTCCATTCGGCCTTTGCAATGCTCCCGCCACTTTCCAACAGTGTATGATGAGTATCTTTGAAGATATTTTGGAGGAGGAGATGGAGGTGTTTATGGATGATTTTTCCGTAGGTGGAATTTCCTTTAAAGCATGCCTCGAAAATCTTGAAAAGTGTTTGGCATGATGTGAGGAAGTGAACTTGGTGTTAAATTGGGAAAAATGCCATTTCATGGTTGAAGAAGGAATAGTCCTTGGGAACAAAAAAAACACAAGGGCATAGAGGTTGACAAGGAGAAGATTGAGGTTATCAAAAAGTTGCCACCTCCGGTTAATGTGAAAGGTGTGAGATAATTGTTGGGCCATGCCGGGTTCTATAGAAGATTCATTAAAGATTTTTCACTCATTGCAAAGCCCCTCAATGATCTTCTTCAAAAGGATGCCAAGTTTGTATTCGATGACAAGTGTTTGGAGGCATTCAATAAGTTGAAGAAAGCTCTAATCTCCACTCTAATTGTTCAAGCTCCAAGATAGGATTTGCCATTTGAGTTGATGTGTGATGCAAGTGATACGACTATTGGAGGAGTTTTAGGTCAAAGAGTTGATAAGAAACTTCATGTGATTTATTAGATGTCCAAGACTCTAAATAGAGCTCAAGGGAATTACACTACAACAGAGAAAGAGTTCTTGGCTATTGTTCATTCCTTTGAAAAATTTCGTTCCTATTTGTTAGGGTCCAAAACAATTGTGTTCACCGATCATGCAACCCTAAAATACCTTTTTGGGAAGAAGGAATCAAAGCCAAGACTAATTCGTTGGGTGTTAGAGCTTCTAAATTTTGACCTTAAGATTAGAGATAAGAAAGGAGCGGAGAATGTAGTAGAGGATCATCTATCTAGACTTGAGGATTTTTAAGTTCAAGATGATAGGTCTCCCATTAAAGATAGAATGTTAGATGATTCTTTGTATGCTATAGATGTGAAGGAACTCCCATGGTTTGCCGATTTGGTGAACTATCTTGCTTGTGGGGAGTTTCCTCCTTCATTTTCCAAGAATCGAAGAAAGAAGCTCAAAAGGGAGGATAGGCATTATGTTTGGGATAAACCGATTTTGTATAAAAGGGGTGTTGATGGATTGTTGAGGAGATGTGTTCCAAATGAGGAGTCGCCTTGTGTATTGAAGATATGCCACTCGGATCCGAGTGGGGGTCCCATGGGTGTCTCAAAAATGGCTTCGAAGGTGCTCCAATGCGGATTATGGTGGCTAAATCTCTTCAAGAATGTTTAGGAGTTTTTCAAGAGTTGTGACCGATGCCAAAGGACCAGAAACATTTTAAAGAGAAACGAAATGCCCCAACAACCCATTCTAGAGTTGGAAATTTTTGATGTATGGGGAATAGACTTCATGGGTCCTTTTCCTACTTCATATGGGAAGCAATATATCCTTGTTGTCATCGATTATGTGTCAAAATGGGTGGAAGCTATTGATTCACCTACAAATGACCATAAAGTAGCAATGAAGATGTTCAAGAAGATAATTTTCCCACGATTTGGCATCCCAAGGCAGTTATTATTGATAATGGATCTCATTTTGTGCATAGAGCCTTCAGCAAGATGTTGAAGAAGCATGGAGTTAATCAACATTTCGGGCTCCCATATCACCCTCAAATTAGTGGGCAAGTCGAAGTGTCTAACAGTCAAATCAAATTGATTCTTGAGAAGACGGTCGCAAGAAATAGGAAGGATTGGTCGGATAAGCTAGATACTACACCTTACCGCTTAGTTTATGGGAAGTCTTGTCATCTTCCGGTCGAACTTGAGTATCGTACTCATTGGGCTATCAAGAAAATCAATTTCGATTTGGCAAGTGCAGGTGAGCAACGTTGGCTTGATCTCCATGAGTTGGAAGAACTTTGATTGGATGCATATGATTGTGCAAACATGTACAAGACTAGCACTAAGGAAGTGCATGATAAACTTATTGAGAAGAAGGAGTTCAATGTTGGTGACAAGGTCCTCCTTTACAATTCTAGGATGAGATTATTTCCCGGGAAGCTATTGTCTCGTTAGAGTGGTCCTTTTGTTGTTCAAGAGGTTTTTCCTAATGGCGCGGTTGAAATATCTCCTTTGGATTTTTCAAGAACTTTCAAAGTCAATGGTCATAGGCTCAAGCGCTACTATGATGGAGTTTTTGTGGGGGTTGTTCATGATATGAGTCTCTATGATCCACCTTGAAGGGTGGAGAACGTCAAGCTAATGACATTAAACAAGCGCTTTTTGAGAGGCAACCCGAGTTTCTAACCATTTTCTCTATTTTCCTTGATTTATGTTTTCTTTTTGTTGTTTCTATTCTTATTTGATTTCTTTTCTTGATTGTGTTTTAGGTGGTTTTTATTGGATTTCCAATAATTTTGGTGCCTATTTTGAAGAGAGAGCGCTCAAGTTGATGAATTAGAAGTATGATTAAAAAAAAAGTGAAGTTTGGTGGGTTCAAATGGTGGGTTCATAAAAATCTAGTGTTGAACCTACATTCTTGGGGTTTAGAAATTGCTTGCCTCAACCTTCATCATGATCATTTCCCTTGTACTCACTGATGTGCTCACGAGAAGGGATTCGGAAGATCGCATACCCAGAAGGGCGTGGGCGCGCGCGACTATGGAGCGGCCGCGCGACCCTATGGCTCAGGTGCGCACCCCCTGTTGTTGCTCCTTAAACGCACCGACCTTCTCTCTTTTTATCTCTCTTCTTTTCATTTCATTTTCACTTGATTTTTGTTCAAGCATCATCACCATTTTCCTTCATTATTTTACTACTGAAATTTCACCATTTTTCACTTCATCTAATTGTTTATTACTCTTAATCCCCACTCCAACACTTTCATTGTCATTTTCTCTTTCCTAAAGTTGGGATTTTTGCGTACCCTTTGGTTTGGGGTTTGTTTCTTGCATTTTGGCATAATTGTGTTTGTTAGTGCTTTGTGTTCCATTTCTTTGTAAACTCTCATCAATCTAAGGTATGATTTCTTCATTTTTATTGATACTTATGATAAATTTTCTACCTTGGTTGTTCATGAGTGTTTAAATTGATTTGGTTATAGCCTCATTATTGTATCCATATTGCTTACTATCTCCTTCATTTGTTGTGTTAATGATGAAATTTTGATGATTGTATGAACTTGTGGTTGATGAATTTGCTTGACCATACTATAATTTTGGCACCACCTTTGTTTGATTTATAGTTTGATTTTTTTGATATGGAAATGTTATTGTGGATAGTTTGTTTTAGATGATGGTTTGGAGTGTTTTGCATACTTGTGGTTCATGGTCCTTACTCACTAGAGCATTTTTCAATTATATGTGTAGAATGGTTCCTCTCTGTCGAGCTAAGAGGGCTAGATGCTCTACCTAAAAGTTGAATGGTTGGATGCTTTTAACACCTAGAGTACGTGTTTGGGATCATTGGCGATGCCGTCATTTGATCACTTGTTTGTTGATTGGGAATTACATGTTCGACTTGCATAATTTTCGCACCACCTTTGTTTGATTTATAGTTTGATTTTTTTGATATGGAAATGTTATTGTGGATAGTTTGTTTTAGATGATGGTTTGGAGTGTTTTGCATACTTGTGGTTCATGGTCCTTACTCACTAGAGCATTTTTCAATTATATGTGTAGAATGGTTCCTCTCTGTCGAGCTAAGAGGGCTAGATGCTCTACCTAAAAGTTGAATGGTTTGAGGATGGATGCTTTTAACACCTAGAGTACGTGTTTGGGATCATTGGCGATGCTGTCATTTGATCACTTGTTTGTTGATTGGGAATTACATGTTCGACTTGCATATTCGTTCCACTCTTTATTTTCCTACTTTTCCTTTATCTATGTTTTTCTTTTTCTCCTTTATTATCTTTTATTTTTTCTTTCTTCTTGTTTTTGGTTTTTGGTATGTTTTGAGGCTTTATTTGTCACTTATTGTTTTTCTTTTGAACTGGACTATATACAACCGATTTTTTCTTTTGAATGTACATCTTCCTAAATGGTATGGGTATGCACGGTTTGAGAATATGCTTGGTTGACTCTAGGATCGGTGTATGCTAAGGTAGCATGTTTTAGAACTAGGAGGATCATGAAACCGGATTCTACTTGTTTGTTGGTAGTTGCTTCCTATGGTCGATTTGACACCTATAGTGAGTTTTTGCTACATCCATGTGAGGTTCAATAAATTTTCAAGACTTCTACATATTTTGCAAGAGCGACATGGATCCTTGACTATTGCGGACCTAATCTTGAATCTTAACTCATAATTCTCAAACACGAGACCGAACCATCTAGGGATGACAAAGGCATCTTTTCGGGGTGATACTTTTTCTTTTCCTAGGTTTAATCTTCTTTATTTTAGTTCATTGGGTTTTCATTTGCCTTCTTGCTAACCACTTGAGCCTTTTCCCTTCTTTTCAAGCCACATCGTTAGAAGTTTGAGCCTTTTGTTTATCTTTGTTCCATTTTTGGTTTTTGTGAAGCAAATGGCCATGTTTTTAGAGTTAGTGGTATATAAGTATGGATATTGGTTCATTTTGTAAGCAAGCTTGTGTTTTGTTTATATTTGTGTGAATAATGGCAAATGATTAATTGTAAAAGCCGTCCTAAGTAAAAAAGGCAAGGACTTAATAAATGATTAATTGTAAAAGTCGTCCTAAATTAAAAAGGCACAGACAATTACTTTTAAAGAAATGAAAAAAAATAAAAAAAAGAGGAAGTTGAATATGAGAAAAATCCAAAAATAATTTGATGTGACTCTTTTCCTCTTCAAGCATTGAGGACAATGCTTCCTTTTAGCTTGGAGGAGAAGCGTTTATGCTTTTTGTATATATGGTATTGGATATAGCTTTGATTAAGCTTGGGGGTGTTAGTTTGTTTTTGTTTGGTGACTTCTCGGTTTTGGTGTCGAGGTTTGGCCAATCTTTGCTTCATCACCTAGGTTTATCAACAATTTTAAAATTTTAGCATACCCCTAACCTTTTTCCCTTACGTTACAACCATTGGTAAAGACCTTTCGACTTAGAGGTTGAGTTAAATTTTGAGGGAGGGCATTATGAGTTAAAGCCTAAAGAGAGGGGATACATAGTCAAGACGTCGTGTAGCCCAAAAATGTGTTCTTTTCCGGCTCCTTTGAGGAGCTATTGAGATGCTCATTAGAGGGAGATTTGAGACTATAGGGAGAACGCGGTAAGATCGAACGGGATGAAGGTGAATTGTGATAACTAGTTCAGTATGCTTAGCATACTCTATGTTTCAATCAACCTCAGATATCCTGAAACGTGCATACCCCTATTTACTTAAGAAAGATGTTTATTCATTTGAAATGTGGTCTTTTTGTAAAGTCCAATTCGTAAAAGTTTTGATTTTGTTTTTCTTTTGTTTACTTTCCTTTTTGTGGTTTGCCTCATGTATGTTGGTGGAGAGTTATAAGTTAAGCTCTTAGAAAACCTTTACGAGACCTCACTCGTCCTCAAAGGCGACTTTGGGTTTTAAAGGGCTTGTTGTAGCTAAAAACAACCGTGATTCCTACGTTAGTGTGTCTTAGTGTATATTCCCGTCTTATGTCTTTCTTTTTCTTTTTGAATAAGCCTTTCATCCTTATTCTTTCTTGCTTTGTTTTGCTCGAGGACGAGCAAAATTTTAGCTTGGGGGAATTTTATGAGTGTCATTTATGGCACTCATTTGGTTCTTTTTAGGGTGAATTTCATGTTATTATATAGCTCCTTTACTTAGCTTTTCCTTAATTTTACTCTTTATTTCTTTAGTTTGCATTTTCTTAGTTCGTTGGATTTCTTTCTTTATGCATTTCTTGGTTTATTTCGTTATTTTCTCTTTTATTTGCTTGTTTTCCTTTATTTTTTAGGTTAAGGTCGTTATCCAAGTTTCCCGAGGCCTCTTCCCAAGTTTGGCATTAAAGTCTAATGTTCTCCAATTGATGCTCAAGCATGGAGAAGTGCAAGTTCCTAAAGTCCTTAAGCTGTGCATACAAGCCGTGGGGGCATGATTTCTCATATTGAACCCACAAATATGGAGTTTAGAAACGACAAGGTCCCGTGTTTATCAAGAGCATTAAGTGGAACGCACGAGGAACATCGGCATGATAGGGAAGAGGGCTTCTGTGTTCCCAAGCGCGGGTGTGCGCGGCTAAGGCGTGGCCGCGCGTCTGGGTGGCGTGGTCGTGCCTCTCTCGAGCGCGGTCGCGCCTGTATGGGTCTCTATTCCGTACCAAGATTTGCGCGGCCGCGCTTTCCCTTATAGTTGGCCGCGCTTGTACGGGTTTATTTAGGGACAATCTAACTAATTTCTCTGTGTTAGTTTTACTATATATAGATTTTCTTTCTATTTTTAGAGAAAGTTAAATTTTTTCAGAATAGAATTAGGTTAGATTTTTAGAGAGAGAAACTCTAGTTTGTAGAAGAGAGAAGTTCTTGATTGATGATTGAAGATTGATGATTCCAAGTGTTTTTCTCCATTGAATTGAAGCAAGTTCGAAATAGCTTAGCTTTGACATTAACATTCAACTCCCATTCCTAGTGGTTCGACCCTCGACTTACTCTATGCTTGGTATAGGGGTGTGTTGAGAGATTACAAATTTTGTTTTGACCGAGGGTAGATTAGTTTTCAACGACCTAGTCTCCACCCTAGATAAGACAAACGGTTCACAAGGCTTAAAACAGCTACCCGCTAGTTGGACTTGGTTATATGGAAATGTATTGGATGGCCAGAAAGTCACACTTCAATTCACCGTAGCTAATTCATCAACTGACAAAGGGGGGTTGAGGGTCATGGTTTGGAATTGCAGGGATATGGCAAGAAATTCATTTCTACCTTAATTCAAACACTTGTACGAGCTACACTTAACTGAATTGGTTGTTTCAACAGAGACTAGGTGTTCTGTGCAAACGAGTCGTTTCATTTGTAATAATGTTAACTTCTACCGGTCTTTGGGCCGTTAAGAGTCAGGGGTAATTAGAGGGGTGTTCCTGATTTTCCGGGATAAGAAAGAAACAATCCATAGTCGCAAAGAGAACCAGGTGATGAAAGTTTGGAACATTGTCTATGCTTAATTTTGATGTAATTTTCTTTGCTATTAGCTCCTAATATTAATTATATGGTTTTTAGTCTCAGTATTATGCCATATGGTATTTTACTTAGATAGTGTATTGCAATTTTGCTAATGTAAGTTTGCCATGTGGTTTAACTGTATTGCATTTTAATTAATGATTAAGCAAGTATTAAGTATTGTAGGTTATTGCAACCAAAGCCAAACATCATTTGTTTGTTCAAAAACCAACCAAACCTCTTCATGAAATGGGTCAGCCTTAACCATAATATTCCAACACCATAATTCGGCCCATTGCTTTACGGGTCTATTATGAAAACGGGGGACTCTGATAGGGGGGCACTCTAAAATGGGCCTAAAGTTGTGATCTGCAATTATTGGCCCAATTTTATAGTACTAAATGAATGGAATGATTGGGCCAATGTTATAATACAAAATGAATGGTATTATTGGGCCAATGTTATAATACTTCTAAATGAATGGCATAATTTGTCCAATGTTATAATAGTAAATGAATGGTATTATTGGGCTAATTTTATAATAGTAATTGAATGATCTTATAATAGTAAATGAAGTATTGAGCCAATGTTATAATATTTAGTAAATGATCTAATAATAGTAAATGGATTATTGGGCTAATGTGTTTTTTAGAGGGTAGACTAAATCTTTTCCAAACTACATCATATTAAGGCTCGTTGCTTTAAGGTGCTTTAAGGGTTCTTAGAGGCCAAAACATCATCTTCTATAAAACTTCCTTCAACTTTCTTCTGTACGAACCTTTGTCATTCCACGTTTTGCTTCCTTCAACCATGGTTTCCAACTATGAAACGTACAACCCTGGGACGCCATCACCACCTGATACACCAACAATCATAGTTAACCCCTTGGCCACTCCTCCTAACACTCCATCTACACCGCGTAATCAGCAAGTTATCCACACATGGAGGACCCATGTGTCTGAGCTCACACCCCCATCGACTGGTATATCAGACCTCAACCCAAACAAAATTCAATTTATGATGGAGACACGTCAAATTAAAGATGTGAACATAGTTCTTGATAACGTACTCTGCCGGATAATTTGCAACCCTGAGAAGGTACCTGATGAGTGGAAAGAAATGCAAATGCTGTCGAATGCTGGAGATCTACACCCAGCCTACCTCCCTAACATTTCTAAATTGGTTTTCCTCCGTGAGCAAGTGAAAAGGCTGTTTTTTTGTTTGATGGCTAAACTAAATGAAGAGGACTCTAGGGATGTAATCCCGCCGGAATTTGCCTACATTCTGGATCCTCCTCCCGTCCGGCCACCTGTGTCATTGAAATGATTCATGTCGAGTATGTTGCAGCGACAATGAATACAAGGAGCTGGTCAAACGCTGTGTTTATTGTTCAGAGAGAAAGGTAAATTCAATTCAACATACAATGGGAGGGAGCTGCCGATCAAGAGAGACCTATTCAGTTATCGTTAGTTCCGAGGTAGTACATTCTAATTGATCCGGCTACTGGCCAAGAGGTTGATTTCCTACAAGGTATTACTCATGAAGATGATATGCATGCCTATCCGTACCCACCCACAACCCCTAACACTACCATTCTGTACTTGAATGCAAGGGGAATAGCAAGGGCCTCTTTCAGTAGGCACGTATGGGCCTTGATCAACCAACACCATCCACACATGATGGTTATTTCTGAACATCGAGTATGCAGGGTACACACTAAAAAGATCATCCGTACACTCCCATATGATAGGTCATTGATGGTGGACCCAGACGGCATCTCTACCGGAATTGTCATACTCTGGCTGTCAACATACTTGTCCTTCTTACCAATCAAAACCACAAGCAAGGGTGTCCAGGGCCTCATTCAAGTACTCTAATATTCTTAATATACTCTAATATTCTTAACATGCTTAAATATAACCACAACCACGTGTTCGTGCCTACATTGTAGGGGCCAGGGATGTAAAGCTTTGTAGCATGAACAATGATCCTAATTTCAAAAATAAGGGGTTCTAACTCGTGAAGATCGTGCCATGGTGTAGGTAGTGCGTTGGTTGTTGCAATGGATTTTTATCAACAAATGTTTTGTAACCCCACAGCTAATATGTTCTAACAACTATGTAAGGCTCCGTGGTTGTAATGTACTTATTGTTATCAACTAATATCTTTGATGAAAACCTATTATTGTAATTTACTAACGGCTTATATCTTTGAAGACAAACCTATTAGTGTTATTAAATTAATTAGTATTATTACATTCGATTGTGTGTATAATAATTGTTATTAATTGTTATATTCCAAATGAAAATTTTACAATGATACACTCATAATAATATTGTACAAAGAATGGACTCAAACTGTTAATTTTACAATGAAAATTGTAGCAGCGCAAGCTACCATAGTGTCTCTTAATCATATCCTTCTAATAACTAAGTCGTCACAATCGGTTTCCTCTTGTTGAACATTGCATATCCTTTCACCAACCCGTGCAACAAGGAAATAGAGTATGAGTAAAAAAACAAACAATATAAAAACAACTTCAAATAAGCCAAACTAGAATACTTATTGTTAAACATGCTAACCTCCATAAAAAGGACAGATTCCTCAGGTACCAAATTCCGGACAAAACAGGGATTTGTCGCGCATTTAATCCTCCTTGCCTTAGGTGGTTTTGAAAATGTATGGGATCTCCTCGTTAGACTGTATACAATAAAAAACAATAAAATTCACATGCATTACTGACTATTCTTACTTCTGAGTCGAGTATAAGAGTGATTTATCACAAACCTTACTTAAATTCGGACCATTACTATCCCTAGCCTCCTTCGTATGACTCTCTCCATATGCAACATCAATCATCTAAATTTGTACACCGTTCTTCAGATAAATCATACTTGCTTGAAAAAACCATACCAACATCGTCCAGTACTAGACTCACCCCCATTTTACCAAAGTCACAATCACCGGAGTGACGATTAAGCCTTGCAACTAATCCAATTTCCCGCATATTATCCTAGGAAAAACACCCCATCGCAGCGGCACCATATTCAGCCTGTCCAAGTACATAATCTGCTCACATCTTAACACAATTTATACACATTAAAAATTAACAAATTTGACATATTATGCTATTTAAAATCCCTTACCACAATAAATAACAAACACCCTCCAAATCCTCCGGCATAACCATTAGCATAAAACTTTCGCGCAAAGGATGATATACTACCTAATAACTTCGAAACCACCAACCCACACCAATCATAATCCATGCAATCTTGTGCACATGTCAACGCTGGAATAAGATCGGCTGAAAGTCTATGTGATTGGGTTGGACATAATACCATGTGCAGGGAGAGTAATAGAAACAGAGTCTTGAATTCAACTGCCTCAACCCTAGTACACTCACCCTCCAGCCTTTCCATCACCCTAGGATTCACGGATATCCCCTTACTATTATAAAACTTACCCTCATAACCATTACACCTAGTTTCCCACGAATGTCCATACTTACTCAATATTGCTTCAACCTTGTCTTTTAATTCTGATGTCATATTCTTCTTTGTAGGGACTGTCTTCCCCCCATCAGGAATTCCCTATACCCAATACACTTGATTAGGAGATAAACTAAATTCCTTACCATCGGGAGATATAAGAATTTTACTAACATGATCAACACGAGTCAACAACCAATATGCCAATTTCCTAGGTAATTGCATGTCTGACGAGGCAAGATGCATTAAACAACCAATCCCATTTCATTTACCCACCTCCAACATCTACCATCAAACTATTGACAAATTCTACCAAATGACTCGATACGGCATGTCAAATTGGGTGCCTGTACACCAAAAAACAAGTGCATAATTAAAACCCCAATAAGACCAAAACAAAATATGACACATACATTAAGAGAGTAGCATCCAAACCTTAGAGCTACCACGAGAAAACTATTTCAGAACTTCTCCCCTGCCTTAAATTGCCCCTCCAACAGTCAGTGAGTTATCCTATAAATAAGTCGAAGGAGACTATAATTTAATACAAGTAGACAACTAACCAAAAAACCAACCTGATTAACCAAAAGTACAACACAGGAAATTAGAATTAGGTTTAACCTTAAAAATCGCTTGATGCAATGGTCCAAGCTTCCCACACCTAACACTTCCAGCCTTTTCACACACGATTTAGATTTAAAGTAGACAACATTTCCAACAATAACATACTTATTGGGTGCATATACACAATACCTGATAAATATGCCTTTTCCTTTTGATAAAT
Organism: Chenopodium quinoa; assembly: GCF_001683475.1. Taxonomy (NCBI): domain Eukaryota; kingdom Viridiplantae; phylum Streptophyta; class Magnoliopsida; order Caryophyllales; family Amaranthaceae; genus Chenopodium; species Chenopodium quinoa. The sequence goes on along the minus strand of NW_018744301.1, from coordinate 5,243,243 downwards.
CGACCCAGTTCCTAGAAAATAAAGAAAACACTATAAACTAATTCAACAAAGTGATTAATCTAAGTGATTCCTAATCACAAAAGGAATTGTTATATATACCAACTCAAGATCAACACATGAACAATCCTCTTTTAAATATGCGACATCGATTCCTATAATTTAGGAGGGACAATAACACATATACTTGCGTATTATCATAACATAAATATATCACCTTACACGCCTCTAATCAGGCCACTTAACAGTCCAAAATTAGCATAGAAAAAATACTTGAGACAACATAAAAAACACCAAACTCGCATAAACACACGAGTAATGATAATTACTTTAAAGAAAAACACAACGAGACTGCTATTGTAAACTGTTCATTCAATTAGACACAATAAATAACATTAATCCGAGCAAATTCATTCAACCAAAACAAATAACATTAATCCGAGCATATTAATTATTGATGAGTGATTAACGGAAACCCTAACTACAACTTAGGACATTGCAAATAATTGATTCCAGCGAACTGATGCAATCATAACCCTGACTATAATTCCCGATAACATTAATTAATTATATTAATAATGGAATCGAATTATAATTTAAATACCCTAACTAGAAGTCGGGACATTACAAACAATTGATTGAATCAAAAAATAAAATTAATTCGTAAACCCTAACTACAAGTACCAACATTGCAGATAATTGATTTAATCGCAAAATACAAACTTCACATAACAACAAATACTAGCAATGGCATTTTAAATACAAACTTGACATTAGAAACCATACCGACAATGAGCTGCAAAAAGCTATTACGATTCTCCAATTCGCTCCAATGGTAGATTACCCAGGTCAACTTCTCAGAGTTTCAAAGATTTGACTGAAAGATCAACTCATGTCCCTCTGGCAATTTCAAGACTTCTAGATGAAAATATCAACTCACTCTAATGGCGATACTCCTAAGGAAAAAGGAATGAGAAGAGGAGAGAGAAAATTCACCGAGGGACAAAATTTTTTGAGGAGAGAGAAAGTTGCAACAGAGTAACGTCGACACATGGTCAACGGATGTGAAGTTAACAGTCAACATAATTCAAAGTTAACATCTTCCAAAACTGGAAATGAGCACTTTGTCGGAGTTGCTCTTACTTTCCCCATAGGTTATGACGACATTGACCCTTGATAAACAAAATTCATTACTCATTCTGAGAAACTTGTATTCTCTCGTAGTATATTAAGAGCAAAATTGAATATACTTGGAGTTTCATCTATCATGAGATGTTGTACATGGCTTTTTTACAATATATGTAGAATATGTGAAGCTTAGATAGAAGCAGACTATGTATCTATGGTTAAAGTCTCAGAACAAGCTTGAACCACTAAATCATCCATCAGTTATCTTGCTATCATTTTTAGATATGTTTGTTAATGAAAAGCTCATGTTTCTTCTAAGGTACACAGAGTCGATAGAGATAAATAAATAGTAGTGGAATCTTGGTGATGGAATGAACACAAACAAGCACATCAATCCTTCACTCTGTTTTATGTGAGAGAAGTATTGGTACATTGGAAAATAAAAGTTGTTGTGATTTTTAAACATATTAGTCTTTTCTTGATAGGCCATCACGTAAAACATTAATCTCATGTTTTTTTATTTATTACCAATTGCTATGTGAAGCAACTGCTAAAATTGGTGAGTGAGAAGAAGTAATTTTAATTTTCAGAATAAGATTGACTGGGGGAAGATGATCCTTCTAAAGAGAAACTTGGCACTTGTCTTTGGGGCTCTTAAACTCTGCAAGGGATTGATATCAGTAGCACTAGCAAAGGTTCTTGCTGTGGTCATTAACCTCTTACATCAATCACTTTTCTTTTATAAAAATTCCTATCATGTTTTATATTCAAACTTTTATCTTATTGCTTTTGGAGTAACTAGTGAGATCTTATCACTTTACCTTAAATTACTGATTTCATATAATTTATCAAACAAATACAAAGAATATTGATTATTTTCTACAAAATTAACTTATCTTCTTTACCTTGCACTCCCCCTCCCTCCCTCCCCTTCCCCAAAAAAAACCTCTGGCAAATAGGGCAATCAACGGTTTTGTTGATTGAAACACATGCAAATAGATTTTAAAGTGAGCACCGTCTGGACAAGAAAAAAGCTTGCCATTGGAATTTTATTTTGTTTTTTTGGTATTAGATTGGGAAGTTTGATTAGTGGGTATGGGACTGTAGCCCTCTAGCTTACTAACTTATTACATAGCATTAGTCAGATATCTATTACCCTTTGCAAAAATAACATGCAAAAAGACTCATATCTTAACTCGTTAGAAAAATAGAAGGTTATGATAATCGTTTAAAGGTCGGCTCTCATAGTCTGCACTCTATCTATGTTGCCTAAGGAGTCCTGTTTTCTATCAAATACTTGGATTTACACCATAGTTGAACGACCCCAATAATACTTCAAATGCTGTAATATGTAGATATCTATGGGCCTAGAGGAAAAAAATTGATGAGAATTGGAAGGGGTCATTAGAAAAATTTTGGATTATACGACAAATGAGCAAATGTTTGTGTGATGAAGTAACAATTAAACTCTTTTCTTCCTGATATAGGTGAACTTAGTTAAGTTGGTTATTATTGGTAAACTGTATTTCTATTTCTTAAGTTTTGTCGTTTTCTGAATTTGTTAGAAAGAATCTTTTTTCTGTTAAAAAAGGGGAGGCTTAGTGTAATGAGCTGACTTATTTAAGCTAGTTAAGTTGTAATTGAAATTCATAATATTAATTACATTGAACGTAATCTCTTTCTCTCTTCCTCTCTTTATTGTGTTACGCTTTCTTCTTCCTCACATTCTTCTTCGTTTTCTAGAAATTTCTCAAAAGCTGTGTTTCATCAGAGCTCAGATAAGGAATCCAACCGTATAAGTGGTATCATAGCCTCCTGTGCTTTACTCAGATCATTCTGGCACCATCTCTGACCACCAGAGTGACTAAGATGGAAGCTCAGCTCGCTGCCTTGGAGAAGAAGCTTGAATCCCATATTTCAATTTCAACCCAAAAGCATGATGAACTAGTAAAAATGATGTAGCAAATCAAGGAGAGCATGGTGGTTTCTCAGGAAAACAGGTCATTCGATGATCGTTTTAAGCTACCTAAGCTTGGGTATAGTCCTAAACTTGATTTACCTAAGTTTGATGGTAGTAATCCTAGGATTTGGATTAAGAAATGTTGCAAGTATTTTATACTTTGTGAAATCCCTAATGATAAGAAAGTGTATTTGACCTCTCTTAATATGGTTGACAAAGCTAAGAATTGGATGTCTAGTTACTTGGCTAATAGGTTTGCTGTAGACTGGATTGACTTTATAATTGGTGTGACTAGTATATTTAAGGATGATAAAGGCCTGAATGTTGTTGAGGAATTTATTAAATTACAGCAGACTAGTAGCATTGAATCTTATATTGATGAATTTGAGAATCTTAGATCTATAATGCTGCAAAATGCTTTTATGTTGCTCGAGAAGTACTTGCTTGAGTTTCATTGGAGGATTGAAACCTAGACTTAGACCCTTTGTGAGAGCTTTTAAACCTCACTCTATAGCTGCAGTTGAACATGCCAGGTTATAGGATGAGTCTGTCAATGCAATGCTAACTCCCAGAATCATTTTAAACCTTACACTGCCTCCACAAAATTAATCCAGTCATCATCTATTTCACAAACCTTACATGCTTTGTTGCCTACCCCACCACTTAAGCCTTTACCCTACTCCAAAATAAACCCTAAACCATTTAAACCACACAAATATGTTCATGTAGAAGTTAGATATGAAAAAATTGCTAAGGGGTTTGCTATTATTGTGATGCTTCTTATGATAGAAACCATACCTGTCAGTTTAAGGAACCTCAACTGTTTTTGGTGGAGATTCCAGGGTTAGATGCCGTTGATGCTGGTGGAGTTGGAAGACAAGGATGAACACCTAGGACTAGACCCTCAAATTTCTATGTGTGCTCTCACTGGTGCTCAGAACTATCATACTATGAGTGTAATAGTTGTGGTACAGAATACCATTTTACATACTCTAATTTATTCTGGAAGTACTCATAACTTCCTAGATATTCAATTAGCTCAGAAGATGGGATGTAAAGTGGATAAAATTGAGGGGCGGGCTATTTTGGTTGCTGATGGCAATCACTTGGTTTGTAATTTAGTCTATAAGGGTTTTACTTGGAGGATTGGGAAACGTGAGTTTTGTTCCGATGTCATGCTCATTCCCTTAGGAAGTTGTGACACAGTCCTTGGGATACAATGGTCGAGTACCTTGGGCTCTATTTCTTGGAATTTCAAGCAGCCCATTATGTGTTTTGGGTGTTTTTGTGTCCCTTGGGAGAGTTACAGCTTAAAGACTGGATCCGATAAGGACGCGAGTACCTACAAAAGAACGGAGCTCCGGATGGTCGGAGGTCTACCTCCGAAGATTAAGTTAGTATGGATTATGAGTAAAACGTGCAAAAAGTAAGTATCTTCTCGGATTCCGATATCTTGTGTTCTCTATTATCAAGAGCTATAAATGTTGTAATGATTAAGACGTACCCTAATAATTAGGGGAATCTCCCTATTTATAGGGCCCTAGAAAAGAGTGCCCTGTCGTAGGGTTTGATGACCTAGGAATTAGGGCAACACCGTTTTGGGGCGCACCTAGGGATTTGGGCCTTGAAGAGCGAATTTCCCAAGTGCCATATCTACATGACATGTGTCAGCATCTGGGCTGTCCATATGGACGCCTCGTAGAGTGACACGTGTCACAGTCACATTGGCCCACTTGGCGAGGTATAAATACTCAAATCACTATGAAATTCAATGTAGAGCAAGATGAGGTGAAAGTAAGAGGTATGCCTTCTCAGAAATTGAAGATATTTAAGGAGGGGGCTGCAGTGAGAATGATGAGTGGGGTAGCTCAAATTTTCTTGTTATAGGTGACTGATATTAATGATGTCCCTAATTTTAATTGCCTGTTCCAACTATCCCCCGACAGTGAGGAACATATGGAATTAGAAGCCTTAAAAAGAGAATATGTTGTGGTTTTTGAGGAACCAAAAACACTAACCCAAAGTACAGGAGTGTTTGATCATAAGATCAATTTAGAAGTTAGAATTACTGAAGTCAATATAAGACCTTACAGATACCCCCTCAAACAGAAAGATGTTATTGAATAACTTGTTCATGAGATGTTGAACAATAAAGTTATTTAAACTAGTTCCAGCCCTTTTGCTTCACTTGTGGTATTGGTAGCCAAGAAAGATTGTATATGGAGACTATGTGTGGACTATAGAGAGTTAGATAAAATGATTATCAAGCATAAATTTCCTATTCCTGTACTAGATGAACTTATTGATAGGTTATCTGGTACAATGGTATTCAGCAAGCAAGACTTGAGAGCTGGATATCACCAACTTAGTATTCACCCTTCTAATTTCTTTAAAACTTATTTTAGAACTTATCAAGGGCATTATGAGTTCTTAGTCATGTCTTTTAATTTGACCAATGCTCCATCTTCCTTTTAGAGTTGGATGAATGTTGTCTTTCAACCACTTTTGAGAAAGTGTGTCTTGGTGTTTTTTTTAATGATTTTTTAGTGTACAACAAGACTTTATCAGAGCATTAGGACCATCTATCTGCAGTTTTTCAACTTATGGTTCAGAAATCCCTCTATGCAAAGCTGAGCTAATGTTCTTTTGTCACATCTAGGGTGGAGTACATGGATCACTGTAATTCTGGCAGAGGGGTTGAAACAGATCCTAGTGAAGTCAATGCAATCAGTTCTTGGCCTACACCATCTTCAGTGAAAGATCTCAAAAGCTTTATGGGATTAGAAGATAACAATAGAAAGTTTGTAAAAGGCTATGCAGTTATTAGTAAGCCCTTGATTGATTTTGAGCAGTTAAAATCTGCTTTGGTCTGTGCTCTTGTTGTTTAGGGTAAAAATATTCCATGTACGTGGACCAATCCCGTAGCGACTCGTGACCTAATCAAAGGGTGACACATGTCACTATGGAAGATGTCGCGTGTCCAAGGCATATAGTGCCCTTGAAATCAGCATTAAAAAGGCCTTATTACATCATGGCCTAAATCCCGAAAGATATTCACGAAAGCCGCAAAACGGCGCCCCCATATTACATGTGGCATCGCGTGATTGCGCAGCCAATCACATCACAGAATTTCAGGGTACAAACCCAAAAGGGGAACAAACTCCCACCCCTATATATACCCCAATCATTTATGATGGGGGGGGGGGTTGATTACGACATTACAAGAAAGAGCATTAAATAGCTCCAACTTCTCTCTACTTTCTCTTTCTAGCCTCTTCTGTTTCAGATCTCTAACTTGATCGTCAAAGTCGAATATTCCGGTAAAGGAATATTCATTCTTTTTGCAGGTGTCCCAGTCTCATTGCCCGAAGAGGGTGACCAGTATCCGAGGAATTCCAAAAAACACCCGAAACATTTGGCGCCGTATGTGGGGATACTCGTCTGTTATGGCAATAGATGGTTAGACACCTAATCCCGGCCCTCATCCAGGCGGGGACGACCATGTAGAGGACATAGTCCCTACAATCCTTACCAGCGATCTGCTGACCGCCTCATTTCAAGAGGCCGATGATCCTCTTGTTACCATAGCCTCTCTGAAGGTCACACTCAACAAACTTCTCTGATCTGTTGGCGAAAACCCAGTCGACTGGCAGGAGGAGTAGACGGCATCGAAGAGAGGAGACATATCCGTCTAGATGATGGTACGATGAGAGGGACTACCTCCGGCATAAGCAGCGGGAACGTGCCGCTTACTCGGACACGACCTCAACTCCCACAATGCCGGATGAATTTTCCAACAACTCTTTTTCCTAGCATAGCAATTCGGCCATCTCCTGCAAGAGTTAAGCTGTGCGAACTCAAACCCCCATTCCTTTGTAATCGCCTCAGTATCAGCCCCCTCAGGGTCTTAACGGCATTCTACAGCCGAGCCCCAAAGTCTTCGGACAATATGGGCCGTTCGGTCAGACGTTCGGCTAGACTCCCTATTTAGCCGGACAGCCTGTGCAACCTCAGCCAATTGATTGGAAGATGCGATTACTGACTCTTGAAGATAAACCACCTTCATTTTCGCAGGATATTTTAACTGCTCCTCAGCTGCCGAAGGTGAAAAGTGTACTCGTGGGAGCCTATGATGGCACGGGCAACCCCGAGGAACATATCACCTCGTACAAAAACCTGATGTACTTGCAAAGTGTAGATGATGCTACCTGGTGCAAATGCTTCCCAGCCACTTTAAAGGGTGTGGCGTAGGATTGGTTCAATAGCCTTCTAGGCGGCTGTATCAATTTCTTTACTACTCTTAGTTTGTTGTTCGTGGGAAATTTCTCTTACTACATACCACCTCGAAAGACAAGTCTTAATTTGGCGACAATTGTCCAAGGAACAAATAAGGGCCTACGGTCGTATATCCAGATATTTAACTAAGAAAAATCCCAAATTCATAATCTGCCGAATGAAATGGCTTACTCTGAATTTCTCCGGGGACTAAGGCATAATGGTTTTAAGTTTGACCTGGTAAGGAAAAAGATTCAGACATACGAAGGAGCTGAGAAGAAACAATCTATTAAGCAAGACTTGGTTGGAAAAAAGAATGATGGAAACAAAAGGAAAGAAGTCTGGGTAGCCGACAGCCAGCAGCAGAAATCTAAGAAGGTCAAGACATACGAGCCCCAGTATGAGTTTAACAAGGACTGTTACTCCATCCTGATGGAAATCAAAGATAAATTTGAATTTGAAAAGCCCCGGCCGCTAAGAGGCCTGGCTCAGTAAGGGAACAAGAACAAGTACTGTCATTACCACAAGGACGTGGGACATGACACGAACAATTGCATCAATTTTGAAGAGATTGTTGGACAAGTTAGCTGAGAAGGGCATGCTGAACTCTTATGTGATGAAGTCCAAGTTCACATATACACGGACAAGCAACATGTCCGAGAAAAAGAAGAAAAATGATAAAGATGATGGGAACAGTACCGATTCGAGCTTTGTGGCTATGATATCCGGGGGATTTGCCTCAGGCGGCCCCACCATGAAGGGAATTAAGCAGACCGCCTAGAATTTGAGAAAGGTGATGCAGGCGGACGCTGTTAAGGTTGAACCCTTCCCCGAGGTAATTGTGTCTTAAGCTGACCGGGGGGAGTTAAAGCCCTGCACAATGACCCAATGGTAGTCATTATGAAGATAGCTAATTTAAAGGTGGGCCGCATCCGATATTATCAGTCTGGGCGCCCTAAAAAATTTAAAGTTCCCAGAAGATGCCCTGAAGGACATCACTCATCCCTTGGTAGGATTTGGGGGAAACTTCATTCACCCAGTCGGATAGATAGATTTGCCAGTCCGATTCGGGCAGAAAGGAGAAGGGAGGGACATGTTCGTTTGATTCCTAGTGGTCGTTCAATTCCTAGTCATACTCGGCCGTCCCACCCTAAATGCTGCAAAGGTTGTGATCGTCCCTCATTTAATGCTGTTAAAGTTTGAATGATCGGATGGAAAGATTGGTTCGATTCAAGGAAGTCAGAAAATGGCAAAAGAGTGTAACCAGATAGCTGTTAAGCGAACGATTCGCGGACATGGAAAGCCGTCCGAGTTGTAAGGGGAAGAACCCCCACTCCAAGCATACCAGGTCGGCCAAAAGCGAAAGCAGGTCATGGCCGACCAAGCATAGCAACTAATGGCTGTCGGCCGGCCCGACGAACTAAGACCCCAGCCGGCCGGTAACCAACAAGATGTAGTGCTTGACCCCGATCTGAAAGGAATGGTGTCCTTCGAACAAGTGTATTATTCTGATAGCGGGTTCAGAATTATTAGAAAGCTAATATATTCAGTAAGGTCAAGTGATCGGAATGCCTTGGTGGAGGCCGCTTCCGATCAGTAATATTAATATAATTAATATTGCAGCTTAATCTTGACTGAACCCTTCGGGTCACACCCAAGAAAAATATACGAACAGACTCGACGAATTAATTAGGAAGAAATTATTTCGTCGCCCGAGTGTTAAATATTTAGACGTTAGTAATTAGAGCTTGGAGCGTCGAAACCGATCGTCGGAAGTCGAGTATAAAATAATAAAAAGACGAGACACGCAAAATAATAATAAATCGACCATATTCCCAAAATACCCCTAGCATCGGAGTGTCCCGAGCATCCGAATGCTAGGGGCAAAAATGTCCAAGCATAGGTGTCTAGCAAGCGCACCTAGCCGAGCCTAGCATGGCTGGCTAGGTGCGTGCTAGCGCACCGTGCTAGCAGTTATGCACAGCAGCAGCTAGTAGTCGCATGCACGTGGTGCGTGCAGCAGCTAGCTGCCGCAAGCTAGGCGTGCTAGCAGCGCACGCACTAGCAGCCACGCACAGCAGCAAGCCCGAACCAAGTGCGTGGCTTGCGCGCACAGCAGCAGCCCGCATCTTGGTGCGGGGCTGGGCTCGTGGCTGGGCCATAGGGCCGATCACTATGGGGAAGCTTGAGGAATATGGGAGCAAGTGGGTAAGGACATGTGGCACAAGGAGAGTATTGAGTGGGGAGCAAGTATGGTCCCATACTCTCCATGTGGACCTCACCAACCCATTTCACATGGAAATGCCACTTGTAGATTTATTATTAGTTTGCAATTTTAATTTAATTTAGCTTTAAATTAATTTGTGGAATTTCATGATCCCACGTTGATGGGATAGAAATTCCCACTCATACTTTCCTCTATAAATACCAACCTTGGGATTTGGAGTAAAGTGATTGAGTGGGAGTTAGAAAGAGCATTCCATATTTTGGAAAAACTCTTAAACTCCGTTAACACTTGGGTTTTGGTCGGACCTTCCTAACTCCAAGGTAGCGGACGTAAAAAGTCGTGTTCGTCCTTTGTGGGTGGATACTGTTGGAGGCACGACATTTGCGGTACTCAAGGCTTTCAAGTAAGAGCCCGTTTTGAGAGGGCGAAGCTCGCTTCAAGGGTATGATTCGTTATTCCCATTCTTGTATTTATTTATTTATGCTTTATGTTTTTATTAATTACGAGTGGTTCCTTGGGTCGGGGTTGTTTCCGCGGTGAGTCTGACTCACCAAAACCGCAACAGCGGTATCGGAGCCCCGCTCGTTTATTTTTATAATCATGTTTTTCAAGGTTTATTTTGACTTATTTTTTTGGTTTAAGTTGCTAATTAGATTAGTAGCTCGGTTTTATTTATTTTAATTCCGTTTTTAATGTTGAATTTGGCCCAGAACCCAGATTTTCGCCCAAAAATAGTGAATTTTGGGTGGAAAAGGGACTGTGATTTTAGCCAAATTCTAACCAGAAATGCCTTTTTCGAGGGATTTTTCGTTTTTGACAAAAAGTTTTAAGTCTTTTCTAACCTTGAAATTAATGGCATAACTTGTTGATTATGTGGTTGATTATTTGCATTATTTTCTGCATTTTTGAGACACCTTAAAGCACACTTACTTGGTAGTATTTGATGCTTAAAGGTTGATTTATTTTCACATAATTGCAAACTAATTACTTTTTAGTGTGAAAATTTTTGTTTTGAGGCTTCCTAAGTGTTAAAGATTCAATCTTTATTTGTGATAAGTGATTGAAACTTTAAAAACCACTAAATTCCATGTTATTTTGTGTTAAACTTTGTTGTTTTAATCATTTAGAGTTGATTGAAAACATAAAGTTTCAATTTTTGTGATAGAAATTTGGTTATCTTCATGTTGGAAGATATAATTTTCAAGGATTCACAAAATTTAGATGTTGGAATTTTCATTTGAACATTAAAGTTCATATTTTTCCAACTTCCCCTTACTTTGTCAAATTCTCAAGTTTAATTTAAATTGATTAAATTAAAAGTGAGAAATTGCCTCAACTTTGTTATTGCACCAAGCTAAACCAATTTAATTAAGAATGGTTCTTGGAATTATTTTGGTTATTTGCACTTTGAAATTTTATTAAGTTAGACTTGTTTAAAATTTTTTTTTTTGCTCATTGAGTTAGTTTTAAAATTAATTTAGAATTAATTAATTATGTCTCCCGAAATGGGATCAAATCCCGAATCCATGGCACGCAAAACGAGGCAAAGAACCACCCTTGGCTAGCCGCAGCAGCAGCACACGGCCGCAGCAGCCACGCACCAGCAGCCATGGCTGTGCGTGCGCGTGCGTGCGGCAGTGGCAGCAGTCCATGGCTGCTTGCCGCGGGCCGTGTGTGTGGAGTTTTTTTTGTGTGTGCATATGCTTGGTGCGGTGAGGTGAATATCCGTAGTACGCTTGGTTTGCATGAGCCGCGATTATTCGAGTTTCCTTGGCAAAACGCTTAAAGCGAAAGCCACTTGAAATGCGGTTGGCTTAATATTGCTTATTTTGCCGTTTTATTTATTTTAATTAAAATTTTGGGAGGCTAGGCCTCGGTTTTGAGCGGCATTGGCAAAATTTTTTTTTGACAAGTTTGGGTGCTACCGACTTAATTAATTGGATTAATTAAGGGAAATGCGGAATTTAGTGGGAGCTTCAATTAATTAATGACGTCAAATTACATAATCGGTTAAACAACTTTGACTAGTTTTAATTATGCGTGTTAATCGGATTAACCACCTAGATTAGTTATTAGTACGCGTGTTGTTTAAATGCATTTTACTTGTTTGATATTGTAAATTGCATGGGCCATTCACAAATAGTGAATGGATGAATGGAATATATATTCTCCCTCACAGGTTTTATGAAATGGCAACTAGTGGGACCCGATTAGGATAGAAAATACGGACTACGTGCCGTTATGTATTTTTGTAAATCTAAATGGGTCTACGCACCATTAAGTATTTTTTTACCTTAATATTTAGATTATTCCTAGTCGTAGACACTAGTATTTGCATAGTTTGGTTAAGTCTTGAAGACGGCGTATCTTGGAAGACAAAGCCTTGAATTGCAAATGAAGACGTTTTGAAGATTTGAAGAATTCAAGTGGTCATGCTAGTTGCCAATATGCATCTATAATTCCGCTTTATATTTTATGCTTATATATACATGTGAATTATTTGTTAGATGCATGTTTAGGTTTTTGTTTATGTTGCGATGATTAGTTAAGTTCACTTAAATCAACCAACATAGAAATCCTAGGTCCCTAATAATATTTAGTCAAACTTGGCTTTCCAAAACAACACTTACCAACCGAACGAGGGTGATGGTAGGCTACGCCAAAGGGAGGTGTCATCACTTCTCCAAGGCTCATAAGGCACACCAGGTGTGCATGTTGGTTTTGGTTTAACTCATCGGTATGTGTGAGGAGTACTCACATACCGTGGCAAAAGAGATACATCGTCAAAGATGCATTAGATGCGGCGATTGTCTAACCAGGAGTGGCTTAGAGCCATTATCAAGGCAATGCTTACCCTAGAAGATTGAGTATTAAGACAAGCCAAAGCATGCTTAACCACTCTTTGTTTCTTCGGATCTTGGAATCGCCTTATTTTCACAAAATAGGGACAATTTTACGTGTAAATAAGACGCTAAATAAGTATTGAAAATTTGCATGAATAAAATTCAATCTTATTTAAGTAATTTTGAATGGTTTTTCATTAAAATTCTTTCAATTGTAGAATCATGTCTTCAACTAATGACAACGACCTTATGTACCCGGAACTTCCCGAAAAGTTACCATTTTTGCTCAATTTGGTGAACTTTAAGGAATGGGAAGATGAACTCCGAAAGACACTCAAAAATTGCTACCTAGAGCATATCTTGGACACTTCGATCCCCAGTTTCTACTCGAAAGGGATCATGAGTGATGAAGCTCATGAAGAATGGAGCATGGATTGCAAGAGAGTTTCGAAACTCATGGAAAACTCCATCCCGGTTCAATGGAAGGAGATTTTTTCCGGATATTTTCCGGACATGATGCTCAAAGCTCTTGAGGATGTAGTCAATTTGAGGGTCACCAAAAGTGCTAGGGGCAATTATGATGGTCACGTGGAGGATGTGACTAGGTCACTCTCCAAAATGAGGATCAAGCCACCGCAAGATGGTTGTCTCTCGAAAGAAATACAAGAGGTGTGGGGAAAAGTCTACAATGCGAGACTTAGGCCCGGAATGCCACTTTGAAGCTCATGTAATTAACATGACAAGGCTATTCAACCATCTGGAGCTAATTGGCATACAAGTGGAAGACGAGCAATCGACTCACATGCTTCTTAGCTCTCTTCACTCGGGATATGTGGGGCTTAAAATGCGTCTCACCGCCAATAGGGATACACTGTCCTTAAGGGAAGTCAGCCAAGAGCTCCAAAAGACCTATTCTTGCAAGAAGGCTAACTTTGCCCTTAGACTAAGGAAGAAGGAGTTCACAGACAAGAGGAAGATGCGCTGCGTCTATTTTGGTATCCCCAGACACTACAAAAGAGAATGCAACAAGTATCTGGATGATGAGGCGAAAGGAAAAGTAACCTCAACCTCAGGTATCATCTTAAAAACTTGAATATAAGTAATTTTAAAAGTTATTAGATACCGGAAAATTGACTCACAATACACTCCTTTTTCAGGAACCAAGTGAGCGGTGCTTTTTCATGTGGAAATGAGTACACAAGTAGGATGAAGGTGATCTGTACAAGAAAACTTGTAATCTCATGTTTTGTCTAAAGAAGTAGAACTTATTTAGTTTTATGCACCATACTTTTTATGTATTTCCGACGTTGGACGTCGTTTTCATCAACCAAAACTTTTGTTTTGATGTCTTGAATATATTTATGGAATGACACTTTCACGTGTTTTTAGACAAAATGTTTGATACCAATGCAAAGAAAGCTAAGACTACACCGTCTAGTCAAACTTACTTGTGGCAGTGTCGTTTTGGCCACATTAACATCAAACGCATCAAGAAGCTTCTTCAAGAAGGTATTCTTGACTCATTTGATTTAGAATCCTTTGAGAATTGCGAAGGATTTTTATTAGGCAAGATGATAAAGCAACCATTCTCCAAGTTGGGAGAAAGGGCCGGTGACTTGTTGGGACTAATACACACCGATGTATGTGGGCCAATGAGTACACCCACAAGGAGTGGTTATCGGTATTTCATAACCTTCACGGACGACTATAGTAGATATGGTTATGTCTATCTAATGTCGCACAAATCTTAATCGTTTGATAAATTCAAGGAATTTCAGAACGAAGTTGAAAACCAACTCGGCAAGAAAATCAAAGCGCTTCGATCGGATCAAGGTGACGAATATTTGAGCCAAAAATTCGATGACCATCTGAAAGAACATGAAATACTTTCAGAGTTGACACCTCCGGGAACTCCTCAATGGAATGGATTATTTGAAAGGAGGAATCAAACCCTGTTAGACATGGTCCAATCTACTATGGGTCTTAGTGAACTTCTAATCTCTTTCTGGGGACATGCACTTTTAACTGCGGCACTTACACTGAATCGTGCTCCGTCAAAGGCAGTGGAAAAGACTCCATATGAATTATGGACAAATAAACCTCCAAGGTTGTTTTTTCTTAAGATTTGAGGATGCAAAGCATATGTCAAGAAACTCATTTATGACAAACTTCATCCGAAATCTGACAAGGTTTACTTTGTGGGTTATCCAAAAGAAACCAAAGGGTATTACTTCTACAACAAATCCGAGAACAAAGTGTTTGTTGCTCATGATGGTGTCTTTTTGGAGAAGGAGAATCTCTCCAAAATGACAAGTAGGAGGAAAATCTAACTCGACAAAGTTCGAGAGGACGAGCAACAAGGACAAGTTGACAATCAAAGTGCTCACGAAGCATCTGTTGACATTGATCAAAGTCAAAATATGCAAAGTCAAACCGACATTGCAAATGCTCAGTCCATTACCCTACGTAGGTCAACTCGGCCAAGATCTCAACCTGACAGATATCTCAGTTTTGTATTAACCAAAGATCAGGACATCCTAGTAGTGGATGGAGATGAGCCGGCAACCTAAAAGCAAGCTATGACGAGCCCCGACTCTGCAAAATGGCAAGAGGCCATGAAATCCGAAATGGATTCCATGTTTGAAAATCAAGTATGAGACTTGGTTGATTTACCCGTAGGTTACACACCTATCAGATGTAAATGGATTTTCAAGATGAAAACCGACAAAGATGGAAATGTATTCATTTACAAAGCAAGGATGGTAGCAAAAAGTTACAGGCAAATTCACGGCGTTGATTATGATGAAACCTTTTCTCCAGTAGCTATGCTTAAGTCCGTTCGAATTCTTCTAGCGATTGCTGCATATTACAATTATGAAATATGGCAGATGAACGTCAAAACCGCCTTCCTCAATGGAATTTTGGAAGAAACTGTGTAGATGACACAACCTGAAGGTTTTGTTGACCAGAACAATCCTAAGAAGGTATGCAAGCTTAAGAAGTCCATTTATGGATTAAAGCAAGCAAGCAGAAGTTGGAATCTGCGATTTGATGAAGCCATTAGTAAGTTTGGTTTTATCAAGAATCCAGATGAGTCTTGTGTTTACAAGAAGTTCAGTGGGAGTGACATCGCCTTCCTAGTCTTATATGTCGATGACATTTTGCTCATTGGAAATAGCATTACGTTGTTAGAGTCTGTAAAGGCTTGGCTCGGGAAATGTTTTTCAATGAAAGACTTGGGAGAGGCTCAGTACATACTAGGCATCAAGATCTATAGGGATAGATCAAAGAGGATGATAGGAATGAGTCAAAGTACTTACATCGATAAGGTACTAGCTCGATTCCAAATGGAAGGAGCCAAGAGAGGGCACCTACCCATGTCACATGGCATAACCTTAAGCAAGAAGCAGTGTCCAAAGACACCTGATGAGCGAGAAAGGATGAGTCGTATTCCATATGCTTCGCTTATTGGATCGGTCATGTATGCCATGATATGTACTAGGCCGGATGTATCGTATGCCTTGAGTGCTACAAGCCGATACCAATCAGACCCAGGAGAGGCGCATTGGACTGCGGCCAAGAATATTCTGAAGTACCTGAAAAGGAACAAGGATAAATTCCTTGTCTATGGGGGTAAAGATGAATTGGTTGTTGAGGGATATACCGACGCAAGCTTCCAGACAGACAGAAACGACTCCAAGTCACAATCCGGATACATATTCTGTCTCAATGAGGAGCGTTTAGTTGGAAGAGTGCAAAGCAAAGCACAACCGCTGATTCTACAACTGAAGCCGAGTACTTGGCAGCGTCTGAGGCAGCCAAGGAGGCAGCTTGGATTTGCAAGTTCATTAATGAACTTGGTGTTATACCCTCTATCAAGGGTCCAATAGACCTCCATTGT
This sequence comes from Chenopodium quinoa, assembly GCF_001683475.1. Taxonomy (NCBI): domain Eukaryota; kingdom Viridiplantae; phylum Streptophyta; class Magnoliopsida; order Caryophyllales; family Amaranthaceae; genus Chenopodium; species Chenopodium quinoa. Next base: position 5,226,912 of record NW_018744301.1, on the reverse strand, counting down.
GACAACAATGGAGCTATTGCTCAGGCTAGAGAGCCACGAGAACATCATAAGGTCAAACATGTCAAGAGGCGATTTCACATGATTCGAGAATGGAAGACAGAGGGTGAAATCAGAATTTGCAAAGTGGGAACGGATGACAATGTAGCCGATCCACTTACTAAACCCTTGTCTCAAGTGAAGCACCACAAACACATTGAGGCAATGGGAATCAAGCATGTCGCGAACTGGCTTTGATTTCCATATTATAGTGTTTTAATTAAATTTTGGACAATGTTAATGTAAAGCACTATGATGAACCATTCAGTTTTTGGAGTAATTAAAATTTTTCATGCAATTTAATTCACTCCGTCTCTATTTAATTGTGGTTTAGAATTAAATAATGAGTCCATTGGATTTTAATAACTATTCAAAATAGGGTATCAATTCAATGGCTTGGATAAAGAAACACTTATTAAGTGAACATTGAATTTTTAATCGAAAATTATCCCTAATCAAGGTCATATTTTTTGTGGACGATTAATGACCATTAGAGATTAGTGTGTAGTATGATTTATAGCACCGTTTCTTGTGCTATGAGGATATAAATCATTTGCACAGGTATTGGTTTAGAACCATACTGGATCGACCTATGAGAATACTTTTAGAGATTTAAAATCGTCATAAGTATTTTTCTCATTATTACTATCGGAACTCTTTTCCTTGACCATGAGTAGTGGGAGGTCTCTTGTTTGAGTACTAGTCCGCTTTGGTATCCGCCAAACGTCTGCCGTAACTGGGGATTATAACGACAGATATCGGGCGGCTAGGTCCTCTTAGTAAGAGAAGCTACATTACAAGACTGGAAATGTCCCCCTTCTAACAATAGGGAACATGTCTTGTTGTTTACAAGGCCTCTCGAAGAGCGAGACTGTGAAAATGCATGGCCGTGCTCAGATGGATTTTAGAAATCATCTGCTTATTGACAGTCAAACTTGGATTTCGAGAAACACTTCTGGACGTAACAGAGATGACGAGTATTCTTACTCTGTAGTTCATGAAGAGACATAAAGAGACATAGGAAAGGGGCTATACACTAAATGCACACTTGTCCGGAAGGACAAGTGGGAGATTGAAAGGAATGGCGTCCTTCGAACAACTGTATTATTCTGATAGCGGGTTCAAAATTATTAGAAAGCTAATATATTCAATAAGGTCAAGTGATCGGAATGCCTAGGTGGAGGCCGCTTCCGATTAGTAATATTAATATAATTAATATTACAGCTTAATCTTGAATGAACCCTTCGGGTCACACCCAAGCAAAATATACGAACCGACTCGACGAATTAATTCGGAAGAAATTAATTCGTCGCCCGAGTGTTAAATATTTAGACGTCGGTAATTCGAGCTTGGAGTGTCGAAACCGATCATCAGAAGTCGAGTCAAAAATAATAAAAAGACGAGACGCGCAAAATAATAATAAATCGACCATATTCCCAAAATACCCCTAGCATCGGAGTGCCCCGAGCATCCGAATGCTAGGGGCAAAAATGTCCAAGCATAGGTGTCTAGCAAGCGCACCAAGCCGAGCCTAGCATGGCTGGCTAGGTGCGTGCTAGCAGCCACGCACAGCAGCAGCTAGCACCTGCGTGCACGTGGTGCGTGCAGCAGCTAGCTGCCGCAAGCTAGGCGTGCTAGCAGCGCACGCACTAGCAGCCACGCACAGCAGCAAGCCCGCACCAAGTGCGTGGCTTGCGCGCACAGAAGCAGCCCGCATCTTGGTGCGGGGCTGGGCTCGGGCTGGGCTCGTGGCTGGGCCATAGGGCCGGTCACTATGAGGAAGCTTGAGGAATATGGGAGCAAGTGGGTAAGGACATGTGGCACAAGGAGAGTATTGAGTGGGGAGCAAGTATGGTCCCCTACTCTCCATGTGGTCCTCACTAACCCATTTCACATGGTAATGCCACTTGTAGATTTATTATTAGTTTGCAATTTTAATTTAATTTAGCTTTAAATTAATTTGTTGAATTTCATGATCCCACATTGATGGGATAGAAATTCCCACTCATACTTTCCTCTATAAATACCAACCTTGGGATTTGGAGTAAAGTGCTTGAGTAGGAGTTAGAAAGAGCATTCCATATTTTGGAAAAACTCTTAAACTCCATTAACACTTGGGTTTTAGTCGGACCTTCCTAACTCCAAGGTAGCGGACCTAAAAAGTCATGTTCATCCTTTGTGGGTGGATACCGTTGGAGGCACGGCATTTGCGGTGCTCAAGGCTTTCAAGTAAGAGCCCGTTTTGAGAGGGCGAAGCTCACTTCAAGGGTATGATTCGTTCTTCCTTTTCTTGTGTTTATTTATATATGCTTTATGGTTTTGTTAATTACGAGTGGTTCCTTGGGTCGGGGTTGTTTCCGCGGTGAGTCGGACTCACCAAACCCCAACACGATCAACCAGGTCAGACGGTCAGTGTCAGCACTAAAACTTTAGGTCTGCTTAGAGATGAGCTGGTTAAGATATTGAGATAATTCAAGGACTTTTTTCCTTTGAAGTTAGTGAAATGCCAAGTATAAGACCTAAACTGACCGTGCATAAGTTGGCTGTGAATCCAGCCGTTAAACTTGCCCGCCAGAAGAAAAGATATCATGGAGAAGAGAGGAAGCAGGCGGCCGCAACTGAGGTGAGAAAGCTGCTGGACGCCAGTTTCATTCGGCAATACTATTACCCTAATTGGGTGGCTAATGTAGTACTTGTGAAGAAGCCGAATGTAACTTGGAGAATGTGCGTTGACTATACCGATTTGAACAAGGCATGTCCTAAGGATAGCTTTCCCTTGCCAAATATTGACCGTTTGGTTGACTCTACGGCCGGGAATGCCCTCATGAAAATTATGGACGCATAATCCGGTTTCCATCAAATTCCTCTATGGGAAGAAGATCAAGAAAAGACCGCATTTGTAACTGAGTAGGGGCTGTATTGTTACATGGTAATGTCGTTCGGCCTAAAAAATGCACCTGCAACATTCAGCGACTTGTCAACACGGTCTTTAGAGATCAACTTAGCCGGAATATGGAGGCTTACATTGACGACATAATTGTGAAGTCAAAAGAGCCGGCCGACCATCTGAAGGATCTACGAGAAACATTTACCGAACTTAGGCGGTATAAGATGATGTTAAACCCGAAGAAATGTGTCTTTGGTGTTGAGTCTGGTAAATTTCTCGGATTTTTAATTGATCAACGTGGAATTGAGGCTAACCTTGAAAAAATTCAAGCTGTCTTGGACATGAAGTCTCCAAGAACAATCAAAGAAGTGCAAAGACTGACCGGCTATTTGGCAGCACTTGGTCGGTTTTTGGAATGATCAGGAGACAAATGCCGATACTTTTTTCAGACCATAAAAAAGAAAGCTATGTTTGAGTGGATGTAGGAGGCAGAGGAAGCATTCGTACAGTTAAAAATTCATCTACATACATTGCCTCAGCTTGTCTGTCCACTCAAGGATGAGAAGTTGTACATCTACCTTGCTATCTCAGAGCATTTCTTAAGTGTCGTTCTTCTTGTTGAACGGGACAGCAACCAGATCCCACTCTACTTTTTTAGCCACGTGCTACACAGTGTCGAGCTTAGGTACCCTCCTGTTAAAAAATTTGGGCTGGCGCTGTACATGGCATCTAAAAAGTTGCGGCCGTATTTCCTGGCACATTCAATAGTGGTTTATAATGATCTACCACTCAAGAATTCGGTTGCAGCTTTAAAAGCTAGTGGCCGCATGCTTAAGTGGGCCTTAGAGCTAAGGGGTTTTGACATCACGTTCGAACCCAGAAAAGCCATAAAGGGGCAATCCATTGCTGATTTCTTGGCTGAGATGACATGGGCAGATTTACAACTGGCCGGAGACCAGATCTTGAAGGTGTTTCTAGATGGTAGTGCAACAGCGACCGAATGTGGCGCTGAAATTATTTATCAATCTCCCGAAGGGGATAAGTGATAAATGCATAATATACTATAATTTTAGTCCCTAATATTAGTCCAATGACCGCTTTATATTGGTTATTTTATGATTTTATTTACTTTTATTATTTTAGATTTTATTTTATTCATTATTTTATTTTATAGTTATTTTTATAATAATTGATACTTAATTTTATGTTGTGTGTTTTTGGTAGGAAGAAAAATATTCGCAAGCATTACGAGCCCAATAGCAAAGCAGACTAGCAAATATAAAAAAAAGGGGAAGAAGAAAAAGGCACGTGACTTAGCAACATTAAACAATAAGAAAGCAAAGATAAGAAAGCAGCAACAAATAAAGTAAAGAAAGGAGCGTGAAAACCAAAGATACCCCAAAATCTTAAGGTTCATCTTCAACAATATTATCCGAAATTCAAGCAAATAGAAGATGAATTTCCATCTTAAATTTTATCTTTCCAACCTAGAAAATCATGGGAGGCCGTTGTTTTTGGCTATAAAAACCCCAAAACAATCATCTTAGAGGACACACAACTTAGCCAATAATTATACAAAGAGTACGAGAGTTCGAGTGAGTCCGTAATTGGGCAATTGGTGAAGAGAAGATAGCCATTGTAGGGAAGCTTAGTCTCGAATCCAAGGTAGAACAAGAACGAAGGTGAATCGCGGGGTCGAAGCCGGGTTTATTCGGGTGTTCTTCAGAGTATATTTTATAAGTCTTCTTCTGAAATTATTTGTTCAATACTACTGATTTATTTGATGTTCTTTGCTAAATTGATGAAGTACTTTTATTGGATTATTGATATTATAATTGATTCTTGATAGTATTATTTTTTCGATTTAATGGGTATTTGAAATTTGCTCGTTCTTGATTATTAAATTTGAAATTTGACATTGATTGTTATCTATCATGTTATTAGTTGTGAATTATTGCTATCTATATGATTTGTCTTAGTTTGAATTATATAGTGAAGTAGTATCTAATTTTTATCAAGTCTGCGATTATGGTTTGGTTTAAATCAGAGGGCATTTTCAATCTAATTATTCTAAGCATTTATGTGATTAGTTTAATTAGGACTAATGAGGTCTCATAGTTGTTAATGCTTCCGTATCTAACTCATACAAGTTGCGAAATATTTGTGTTAATTAGATCGGTTTAGAGTCAATTTCAGCTTAGTCCAAATTTGGTTTCAAGTAAGGGAGATAGGGAGTCTTTGTTACTATAGTCTCTACGATTAGTCTAATCGTTAAATTGAGTATTTTGTAGAGTCGGTCAATTGTTGTTATCAATAGTTTAGTATGAGTAGTGCCGAAGTGGAATTGGTTAGTTGTGTCGTCAATAGTAGTTTATTAGTTTAGTTCCGTATTAGTTTTATTAGTTTAGTATTATCTAAAACAAACCCCCCCATTATATGTACATATGTGAATAAATGTATAGTATGTAAGTTTCCGTAATATATCTAGTTAAACCTTGATTAAAGAGTTAAAAGTCTCCTCGTGGGATTGACCCTTTCTTACCCTTTTACTAGTTGTTAATATTTTTGAAGGTTAAGTTAGGAAAATAAATATTTAATTTTATACGGTAAACGACACGTATCAAATTTTGGCGCCGTTGCCGGGGAGATAAATTTTAACTCTTAAAATCAAGATTTAATCTGTATTTCTAATTATATATCTGTGTGATAAGTTGTTACTTATATACGGAGAATGAATTAGCTAATTATAGCCTTCATGCTTACTGTTAGAGATGTTAGTTACTCTGTTCCACTCATATAAAATCTTTTATACATGATCAATTTTTAGAAGTAATGTCTGCTTTTCATATACTTTTGTTTAACATCATGTTCATGCCTTCAAGTGTGTCAATTTTCTTCATTAGTTGTTAATTTCGTTTAAAGCCAAAATAAACATACATTAGGTGAGGTTGGGTACACTTTCGTTTAATTCTTAATTTAGCCCAACCTATTTGGAAACGGTATGTAGAGGAGTAGTAATTAGTGCATTGCTTGTTTCTTGGACAAATTTTTGCAAGTAATGATTATTGATTAACTCTCTTAATATTTTGGTGCATGGGTGCAGGATAAGTATATTTCAAGTTGCATAATACTTTTATTTTTGCACACATATGTTTGTTCTCCTTATGATAATTTAACTATGGTATTAATCTGATCACAACTAATGATATGGTAGTGGAAATTAAAACAGTTACTAGGAGTTGTCATTAGATATTATCTTACATTGAGTTTCTGTTCAGGAATTAAGTAACTAATAAGCCACTATTGTCCTACACTAGGCTCTTACATATAACTTAAGAGTGGTATGTACTGAACACTTCACTAGTTAAGTCATCCTTGCAATTAATAAAGTATTAGTGGAATATACTGAACATTTTACTTTCTAATGATCTTTATAAGATTTGGTAGGATTAAGTAGTTGAGGTAGCTCAAAGTCACTCTCGAATTAAGTTGACTTATATTGATTTGCTATTAACGTGCTTGCATATATATGATTTCGTGCCTAACTGTGGGTTAGTCAGATAATGAACACTAATTTTAGTAGCATTGCTGAATAGATTTGTCACTATTTTATTGCTATTAAAGGTCAAGAGATAAATGGTTAAGTTGAGTTATAAAAACTCTGAAATGAACTGATTGACAGTAGTTAAAACTGTTGGTAGAGTATATTTTAGATGCAAAATAGTATTAAGGAAAAATTTGTTCTGTTAGGATTGTTTTGCTTCAAGTGCATCTGAATTAACTCAAATTATATATTTGTGATTCATGTTTAGTTCATGTTTTGCTTAGACTGCTCAAAATGATTCTTGTTCCAATTACATATCTTTGCAAGTTTTAATCTCTTATGAGAATTTTGATAAAAAAAAAACTGTAAAAGAAGTTGAATTATGTATGCTATAAAGTGTTTTAGTAGTAAAATTTAACGAGTTAGTGTCCAAATATAAGCTTCTTTTGTGCTATTATAATCTCAAAATCAGAAGTAAAAGTAGTTTATAACTAATCTGGCTTAATAAGATTGACAATCAGTTAGCTTTATATGTTGAATTTGACAATGCATGAGTATTAGTATGCCTACTCCTACATTCAGGAAGACCAGTGTGTACTAGTTTCATATCTTTTTGAGTAAAAACTAAGCAGAATATATATATGACAACTGATTTAATGGGATTGCATAATGTCTTGGTCTGCCAAGCTAGGTTCGGATAATTCTTTAGCTTGCCTGATGTTGATTTGCTATTGGAAATTTAGCTACATGAAATCTAAAATGCATGTCTAAGTAATTGATCTCATTACAGCGTATCTGTTAAAGCTATAAATCCTGCCTAGTTATAAGCTGCTAAGTTCTGACTAGAAGGTGATTATTGAACTCTACATTTCTACACTAAAATTTCAAGCTCATCTTTCCATTAATTTCTGTTTTTCTTTATAGGTGTATGTACGCGTACGATAAAGAAGCTAGACTTCAGCACATTAAAGCATACGTAGGCTTCCTAAACGAGGCTGAACCAGAGAAGCTGCTTCACATTTTCAGTGCTGAACCAGAACTTGAAATAGAAGATCCATTACCGATTGAATACAAGAACATGGAAGAACGAACACTGAAGGAATTGGGAGCACCGAGAACAGGAGAAGACCCTCTGTGCATTGTCTTTCCAGAGCTAGAGAATCCTCTAAAGCTGAATTCAGGTTTCCTTAATCTTCTCCCTAAATTCTATGGGAACGCAGGTGAGAATCCTTATAGACACTTAAAAGAATTTAAGGTTGTATGTTCTTCCATGAATCCAGAAGGCGTAGAACAAGAACATATTAGATTGCATGCTTTTCCTTTTTCTTTGCAAGATCCTGCCAAAGAGTGGCTATATGAGCAACTTTCACCTAGTTCTATTAATTCTTGGGCAGAAATGGAAAAAGTTTTTCTTGAAAGATTCTTTCCTGCGAGTCGTATTGGTTCTATTAGGAAGGAAACTTGTGGAATTAGACAAAATAATAACGAATCTTTATATGAGTATTGGCAACGTTTTAACAGAATTTGTTCATCTTGTCCCCAACACCAAATAAGTGAGCAATTGTTAATTCAATATTTTTATGAGGGGTTGTTACCTAATGAGAGAGGTATGATAGATGCATCAAGTGGGGGGGGGGGGCATTAGTAGATAAAACTACAACAGAAGCTAGAAAGTTAATTTCTAATATGGCTCAAAATACTCAACAATTTGGCAGTAGAAATGATGTTAAAAGAGTTAATGATGTGGACTTAAGTGGAATTAAAAATCAATTACAAGAAAATGCTCAACAAATTGCTGCTTTAACCACCTTAGTGTCTAAAATTGTTCCTGGTAATGAGTCTACAGCTAGAGTATGTGGTGTTTGTTCTGATTTTTCTCATGCTACTGATGAATGTCCTACTTTACAAAGTGAAGATGTTAATGCCTTAGGAGGTTTTCCTGGTCAATCTCAAAGGAAATATGACCCTTTTTCTAATACTTATAATGAAGGTTGGAAAGATCACCCTAACCTTAGGTATGGACCTAGACCACCATTTTCTCATTCTAATCAAACTAGGCCATTTGTTCAACAAAATTCACAACAACAATCTGGTTCATCATTAGAGGATTTAGTGAAACAATTGACTACCCAAATTGGACAAGTTCATAGTCAAGGTGTTCAATATCAAAAGAAAACTGACACTCACCTACATCACATAGATACTCAAATAGGTCAATTAGCACTTCCCTTAGTAATTTGGAATCTCAGCTTTTGAATAGGCTCCCTTCTCAAACACTTGCCAATACAAATGAACATGCTAAAGCTGTAACACTTAGAAGCGGTAAAGAGTTAAAGGAACCTTAAATAAAGAATAGAGAAATAGAGAAAGAGGTAGAAGTCAGACCTAAGGATGATGTAGCTGGTGAGAGTAAGGAAAAACATGATACAGAAAGTGAGAAAGAACTGGAAAAGAAGGGTAATTTTGATGTGAATTATGATGTTTCTCGTTTTAAAGATATTCCCCCTTTTCCTTCTCGATTTGCTAAAGCTAAGAAGGAGGCCCTTGACAATGAAATACTTGAAACATTTAAGAAGGTTGAAGTGAATATCCCTCTTCTTGATGCTATTAAACAGATACCTAAGTATGCTAAGTTTCTAAAAGAACTTTGTACTAACAAAAGGAACTTCAAGCCTCGTGAAAAGGTAAGAATGGGTGAGAACATATTTGCTGTAATTCAAAAGAAACTTCCTCCAAAATGCAAAGATCCTGGCATGTTTTCTATCCCATGTAAAATTGGTAACACTAAATTTGAAAGATGCATGTTAGACTTAGGTGCTTCAATTAATGTCATGCCTAAATCTGTATATGATACTTTGAATGTGGGTCCTTTGTCTAAAACTAATGTTGTTATCCAATTAGCTGATAGATCTAATGCATTTCCTATGGGAGTTTTGGAAGATGTACTTGTTCAAGTGAATGAACTAGTTTTTCCTGCTGATTTTTATGTGCTTGATATGGGTGATAGATCTGATAGTGTTCCTTTATTGTTGGGTCGTCCTTTTCTAAAGACTTCCAAAACTAAAATTGATATTCATGAAGGTAATTTGACAATGGAATTTGATGGCGAAATGATTAAATTCAACATATTTGATGCTATGAAATACCCTAATGATATCAGTAATGTTAGTTCTATAGATTCATTTGATGCATGTGACTGGATGGCTCAGGATGTTTTTGATGAGTGGTGTAAAAATCTATTTGAAAATGGTGTGTTTGGTGATTTTAAGGAAACAAAAATGGTTGATTCTTTTGTAGTTTCATCTGATGTGATTTAACCTGATGCTTGTGATGGATGTAAAAAATCTTTACCTTCTATTGTGCCTAAATTGATACCTTCTACTGTTAAGCCACCTGAATTAGAATTGAAGCCCCTTCCTTCTAATTTGAAGTATGCTTATTTGGGTGATAATGAGACTCTACCTGTGATCATTTCAAGTTCTTTAAATGAATCTCAAGAGACTAAGTTATTGAATTTGCTTAAAAATCACAAGGAAGCCTTAGGATGGACTTTAGCTGACATAAAAGGCATTAGTCCCGCCATGTGCATGCATAAAATTTTTCTTGAAAAAGATGCTAAACCAACTAGAGAGGCTCAACGTAGATTAAATCCTTCAATGATGGAAGTAGATAAAAAGGAAATTCTAAAATGGTTAGATGCAGGAGTGATATATCCTATTTCTGATTCTCAATGGGTAAGTCCTATACATGTGGTACCTAAAAAGAGTGGAATAACAGCTGTCGAAAATAATAAAGGAGAATTTGTCCCCACTAGAGTTTCTAATGGATGGAGAGTTTGTATTGACTATAGGAAGCTTAATCAAGCTACTAGAAAAGACCATTTTCCTCTGCCATTTATTGATCAGATGTTAGAAAAACTTGCTGGAAAATCTTTCTTCTGTTTTCTGGATGGTTATTCAGGTTTCACACAAGTACCCATTGCCCCTGAAGATCAAGATAAAACCACTTTTACCTGTCCTTTTGGTACATTTGCTTTTAGAAGAATGCCTTTTGGTTTATGTAATGCTCCAGGAACTTTTCAGAGATGTATGATGAGCATATTTTCTGATTTAATCGAACATGATATGGAAGTTTTTATGGATGACTTTACTGTTTTTGGTGATTCATTTGATAGATGTCTTCATGCTTTAACTCGTGTTCTGAAGAGATGTGTTGAAACTAATCTTGTTTTGAATTTTAAAAAGTGTCATTTCATGGTAGAACAAGGCGTGGTTCTTGGTCATATTGTAAGCGCTAAAGGTTTAGAGGTAGACAAAGCTAAAATTGAGGTGATAAGTTCTCTGCCTTATCCTAAATGTGTTCGCGAAGTTAGATCATTTTTAGGACATGTTGGTTTTTATAGGCGTTTTATAAAGAATTTTTCTAAAATTGCTTCACCTTTATGTGCTTTGCTTGCTAAAGATGCTGTTTTTGACTTCAATGATGAATGTAAGAAAGCTTTTGATGATTTAAAAGCCAACCTAACAAGTGCTCCTGTTATTAGACCCCCTGATTGGTCGTTACCTTTTGAAATAATGTGCGATGCTAGTGATAAAACCATAGGAGCTGTTTTAGGCCAAAAGAAGGGTAAAGAGTCTTATGTGATACATTATGCTTCTAAATCACTTGACCCTGCCCAATGCATTTACACTGTGACTGAAAAAGAAATGTATGCTGTGATATTTGCTTTGGAAAAGTTTAGAACTTATTTACTTGGTACTCATGTGATTGTTTATTCTGATCATGCGGCTCTAAATTACTTGATAAAGAAGAGTCATTCAACACCTAAGTTACTTAGGTGGATGCTTCAATTACAAGAGTTTGATCTAGAAATTAGGGATAAAAAAGGTGTTGAAAATCAAGTTGCTGACCATTTGAGTAGGATTGTCCCTAGAGAAGATTGGCCTATGATAAGTGATTTTTTCCCCGATGAACAATTGCTTTCTTTATATCATGTTGAAACTCCTTGGTATGCCGTTATGGTTAATTACTTAGTAACTAGGACGTTTCCCCCTTTTCTAACTAAGGCCCAAAGAGAAAAGATAAAGTCGGAATCTAAATACTACATATGGGATGATCCTTATTTGTGGAAATCTTGCTCTGACCAAGTAATTAGACGGTGTGTAGATAAACCTGAACATGATTCTATACTAACATTTTTCCATAGTCTTGAAAGTGGAGGACACTTTGGTCCTCAAAGGACTGCTCATAAAGTCTTAGAATGTGATTTGTATTGGCCTACTATTTACAAGGATGCTTATTTATTTTGTAAGGCTTGTGAACGCTTCCAGAAATCTGGAAATCTGTCTAAAAGAAATGAAATGCCCCAATCTAGAATTTTAATTTGTGAAATATTTGATGTGTGGGGCATTGATTTTATGGGTCCCTTTCCCGTTTCTTTTGGTAATGTTTATATCATTCTTGTTGTTGATTATGTGTCTAAATGGGTAGAGGGGAAAGCTGTAATAACCGATGATGCTAAAACAGTTGTTAAGTTTGTTAAGAGTCATATATTTAATAGATTTGGCATGCCTAAGGCCATCATTAGTGACAGAGGAACCCACTTTTGCAATAAAACATTTGGTGCCCTTCTGGAAAATTACCACGTGACTCACAGAGTAGCCACTGCATACCACCCCCAAACAAGTGGACAGGTTGAATTGTCGAATAAGGAGATAAAGGGTATTTTGGAAAAAATGGTTAACCCAAGTAGAAAGGATTGGAGCCTTCGTTTAGGTGATGCCTTATGGGCATATAGAACTACATATAAAACTTCTTTAGGAATGTCTCCATTTAGACTTGTATTTGGAAAAGCGTGTCACTTACCTGTGGAAATTGAGCATAAGTCTTATTGGGCAGTGAAGCAATGTAATTTAGACTATGATCTTGCTGGGAAAGAAAGGAAATTACAGTTACTTGAGTTGGAAGAATTGAGGTTAGAGGCATATGAAAATGCCAAAATCTATAAAGACAAGACCAAAGCCTTCCATGATAAAAATATAGATAGAAAATCATTTCAGGTTGGCCAGAAAGTGCTTTTATTTAATGCTCAATTGAAATTATTTCCAGGAAAATTACAAACTAGATGGCTTGGCCCCTTTGTTGTTACTAATGTTTTTCCTCATGGTGCAATAGAAATCAAAGATTTCAATACTAACAAAATTTTCAAGGTTAATGGCCACATGTTAAAACCATTCTATGATCAAGATTATGTGACCATGATTGAAGACATTTTATTTGAACAAGCATGAAGAGAGAAATGTCGAGACAACGACGTAAACCAAAGGCGCTGATTGGGAGGCAACCCAAGATTAATTATTTCTTTCCTTACAGTTCTATTTATTTATTTATTTATTTTACTCATTTTATTTTATTTTTCAGCATTCACTCCCTACATATTTACGCTAAATTGTGCTTATAACTGAGTTGCAATTGCTGCACTAATTCACTCCTGTCTCACAGAATATTTAAGTTACAATAGTATATATTTTAACAACTGAAATTCACTATACACTGAGTTTTGCTAGTCGGTTTGCAAGAGCTTAGCTAGTTTAGTTGTGGCTTAGAATATCTCATTTGGTGTCAATGTTCTGTCCAGAATTGCAACCTTTCTGATCATCACAGTCTTATTATAAAGTGCACTGACATTCTGCCTTAATTATGCCTTTCCAGGAATTTGCTTCTTCTTGTGCTGTGTACCAGATTCACAAAATGGTAGATTCCTGCTGCAACTTTGGACATATTCATAAATCTTCGATACTTTAAAATCTGTTGCTCAATGAATAGAGCAGAAGCACAATAATAAAGAAAATAAAGGCAGACCAACCTGAGTCATCAAAACAGAGAACAGAACCAGCTAAGTTTCTTCTCCTTTTTCTTCATTTCTTTTTCATCGAGGACAATGAAAAGTTTAAGTGGGGGGGGGGGCCACTGTTGTTTTTTATATTTTGGATGTTGGGATGTTAGTCTGGGTTACAATTTTAGCAACAAAAAGTTGTTTGACTATGACCATTTTTAGGGGAGATGCTGCCGATTTTTTTTAGATATTGGAAATTTTGAGCTAATAGCAGTAAAACACAAAAAAAAAAAAGTGTTTTTATTCTCCAGTATTCTTGATAACCTATCCTTTAAGCTTTTGTCATTTCCCTCTAAAACTGCAACTAATTCATGTTTTGAAAATGATTTAGGCATTTAAAACAGTTTCTACGCCACATCAACCAAAAAGCCTATCCCTGTTATTTTCCATGAATAAATCACAAATGTACCTCTACTTACACATCAAATGGTTAACCTTTTTTGAAATTAGTAGAGCATATTAAAGTGTGATGTAAAAATGGTTGTTGATATTCAGTGGTGATACATACAGTATTATAAAGTGAAAGTTTCAATGTAAGGCTATGCGTACCAATGATTGGGTATATGTGTTAATCAATTCACATATAGTGAATTACAAAAAAAAAAAAAAAAAAAAATTTCAAACCCAGTTATGTACGTGTGATGTTTCTATCTCTTGCTTGTGTAGTTTGAGTAAGTAGATCCTCAGGGGAATCTTAAAGCCTAGTGCCTTGGACCAACTGGACCGGGAGCCACTGGTCGAACACTCGTTACATGGACTACTCAACAGAGATTGAACATTAAGAGTCATGAAACTTACAAAAAAAAAAGTAGAAATAAAAAAAGAAGAAGGGGGCAGTGTACATAAAAGTTCAATGTGCACTCAAGAAATATTTGTTATGAGGAATATTTGATTTGGTTGTAATCATACTATGCTCGACTAATTTATAGAATATTACCACCACAATCCCATAATTATTGTCATATCCTTCATTTACCTAAACCCCCATGATAACCTTAAAATTAAAAGTCCTAATGATTTGAGACATGTAAATTGGTATACGCTAGGAGGGTGAAAAATGATAAAAGTTAACCAACCAAGTTGTCAAGTTATATTGGAGAAACTTTTATGAATTCTGTTTTAAAATTGTTTATTGCTATTTAGTTGAAAATTTCTGAATAATAGACTTTGTGGGTATGTCTACTGCAAACCCTCACGAGACCGTACTCGTCCTCTAGGGGGAACTTAGGGGTTTAAAGGGCTTGTCGTACGTGCTAAGTGTAACCGTGATTCCTACGACAGTGAGTTAGGTTTATTGCTTTTATTGGTTAGTTTTATTTAGTTTGTTCGAGGGCAACCAAAGACTAAGTGTGGGGGAATTTGATAAATGCATAATATACTATAATTTTAGTCCCTAATATTAGTCCAATGGCCGCTTTATATTGGTTATTTTATGATTTTATTTACTTTTATTATTTTAGATTTTATTTTATAGTTATTTTTATAATAATTGATACTTAATTTTATGTCGTGTGTTTTTGGTAGGAAGAAAAATATTCGCAAGCACTACGAGCCCAATAGCAAAGCAGACTAGCAAATATAAAAAAACAGGGGAAGAAGAAAAAGGCACGTGACTTAGCAACATTAAACAATAAGAAAGCAAAGATAAGAAAGCAGCAACAAATAAAGTAAAGAAAGGAGCGTGAAAACCAAAGATACCCCAAAATCTTATTAAGGTTCATCTTCAACAATATCATCCGAAATTCAAGCAAATAGAAGATGAATTTCCATCTTAAATTTTATCTTTCCATCCTAGAAAACCATGGGAGGCCGTTGTTTTTGGCTATAAAAACCCCAAAACAATCATCTCAGAGGACACACAACTTAGCCAATAATTATACAAGAGTACGAGAGTTCGAGTGAGTCCGTAATTGGGCAATTGGTGAAGAGAAGATAGCCATTGGAGGGCAGCTTAGTCTCGAATCCAAGGTAGAACAAGAATGAAGGTGAATCGCGGGGTCGAAGCCGGGTTTATTCAGGTGTTCTTCAGAGTATATTTTATAAGTCTTCTTCTGAACTTATTTGTTCAATACTACTGATTTATTTGATGTTCTTTGCTAAATTGATGAAGTACTTTTATTGGATTATTGATATTATAATTGATTCTTGATAGTATTATTTTTTCGATTTAATGGGTATTTGAAATTTGCTCGTTCTTGATTATTAAATTTGCAATTTGACATTGATTGTTATCTATCATGTTATTAGTTGTGAATTATTGCTATCTATATGATTTGGCTTAGTTTGAATTATATAGTGAAGTAGTATCTAATTTTTATCAAGTCTGCGATTATGGTTTGGTTTAAATCAGAGGGCATTTTCAATCTAATTATTCTAAGCATTTATGTGATTAGTTTAATTAGGACTAATGAGGTCTACTAGCTGTTAATGCTTCCGTATCTAACTCATGCAAGTTGCGAAATATTTGTGTTAATTAGATCGGTTTAGAGTCAATTTCGGCTTAGTCCAAATTTGGTTTCAAGTAAGGGAGATAGGGAGTCTTTGTTACTATAGTCTCTACGATTAGTCTAATCGTTAAATTGAGTATTTTGCAGAGTCGGTCAGTTGTTGTTATCAATAGTTTAGTATGAGTAGTGCCGAAGTGGAATTGGTTAGAAGTTAGGGCATGCCTTGTTCAGATCGGTGTAATCCACACACATTCTCCAAGTTCCATTCGGTTTCTTTACGAGAACAACGTTGGCTACCCAGTCTGGGTAATAACATTGCCGAATGAAACCGGCGTCCAACAACTTTTTTACTTCAGATGCGGCCGCCTGATTACTCTCTTCTCCATGATTCCTTTTCTTCTGGCAGACAGGCTTAATGGCTGGATTTACAGCCAGTTTATGCACGGCCAAGTAGTTGAATTAACTTATCCCGAAGCACACCCAAAGCTATAGTGCCCACACTAACCGTCCGACCCGGTTGATCGGGGTCAAGCACTACATCTTGGTGACTGCCGGCCGGCTGGGGCCGTAACTCTTCTGGCCGACCGAAAGTCATTAACTGCTATGCTTTCTCTATCTTGGCCACCTTACGCTTCTGGCCGACCTGGTGTGCTGGGAGTGAGTTTCCTTCTTCTTTTGGCTCGGACACCTTTGGTCCGCGTGCTGTAGGCTTAACGGCCAACTGATTACATTCCTTTGCCATCTTCTGACTCCCTTGGATTTTCCTAACTTTTCCGTCCGTCCTCTCAAACTTTAGCAGCATTAGGTGAGGGACAATAACTGCTTTAGCTGCGTTCAAAGTAGGACGGCCGAGTATGACATTATATCCAATCAGCTCTTTCACGACCAGAAAGCGGACAACCATATCTCTTCCCTCCCCTTTTTTCCCAAAGAGGACGGGTAAATCTATCCGCCCAACCGGGTTGATAACATTCCCCCAAATCCGACCAACAGGTGAGTGATGTCCTGAAGAGCATCCTCTAGGAAGCTTAGATTCTTCAAGGCGACCAGGCTGGTGATAACAGCCGCACTACCCGTATCAATCAATATTCATCCGACCTTCAAATTGGCTATCTTCATAATGAATATCATGGGATCATTGTGCAGAGCTTTCACCTCCGCCTAGTCGGCATCACTGATGATTACATCGGGAAAGGGTTCGGCCTTCACTGAATCTGCTTGCATCACCTATCCCAAGTTTTGGGCGTCCTGCTTGATCCCCGTCGTAGTTGGGCCGCCTGAGGCGAATCCTCCTGATATCACGGCCACAAAGCCTGAATCAGTGTTATTCCCATCATCTTCCTTATCTTTGTTCTTATCATTTTTCCGTCTTTTCTTGGACGTGTTGTCTGTCCGTGTGTAAGTGAATTTGGAATTCATCACATAAGATTTCAGCATGCCCTTCTCGGCTAGCTTATCTAACAATCTCTTCAAATTGATACAATCGTTCGAGTCATGTCCCACGTCTTTGTGATAATGACAATACTTGTTCTTGTTCTTGTTCTTGTATTGGGTCGGGCCTCTCAACGGCTGTGGTTATTAAAACTTAAACTTGTCCTTGATTTCCATCAAGATAGAGTAACAGTCCTTGTTGAACTCATATTGGGGCTCGTACGTCTTGAACTTCTTGGACTTCCGTGGCTGGCCATCGGTCACCCAGACTTCTTTTCTCTTTTTTCCTTCTTTCTTTTGGCCGGCCGAGTCTTGCTGAGAAGATTGTTTCTTCTCAGCCCCCTTGGCCGGCGCTTCTGATTTTGTGAGTGAACAAAAGTCCGCCGCTTCAATATAAGCTTCGGCTTCTCGCAAAACACCTGCGTATGTCCGAATCTTTTTCCTTACTAGGTCAAATTTAAAACCATTATGCCTTAATCCCCGGAGAAATTCTGAATAAGCCATTTCATCCGATAGATTATGAATTTGGGCTTTTTCTTGGTTAAATCGCTGGACGTATGACCGTAGGCCCTCATTTTTCCCTTGAACGATTGTTGCCAAATTAAGGCTAGTCTTTCAAGGCGGTATGTTGTATTAAAAATTTCCCACAAAAAGAAAACTAAGGGTAGTAAAACAATTGATACATCCGGCCGGCAGGCTGTTGAACCAATCCTGCGCCACACCTTTCAAAGTAGCCAAAAAGCATTTGCATCAAGTAGCATCATCTACACTTTGCAAGTAGCATCATAGGCTCCCACAAGTACACTCTTCACCTTAGGCGGCGAAGGGGCAGTTAAAATATCTTGCAAAAATGGAGGCGGCTTATCTCCCAAAGTTAGTAGGCGCATTTGCGAATCCATTGGTTGTGGCTGCACAGACGGTCCAGCCAGGAAGGGAGCCTGTCCGTAAGGCCCATATTGTCCGAAGACTTGGGGATTCGGCTGCATCAAGCCATTGAACCCTTGAGGAGATTGATATTGAAGTGATTGGGCTGGAATAGGAGTTGGAGTGTGGACAACCGGAATAGGAATTAGGGTGTGGACCGCCTGACTTCTGCTGGAGATGGTCGTGTTGGTATGTTGGGAGAAGGAATGATTTAAAAAATCATCCGGCATAGTTGGGGTTGAGGCCATGTCCGAGTAGGCGGCACGTTCCCGCTGCTTATGCCGAAGGTAATCCCTTGCGTCCTTCCATCGTCTAGATGGCTCAGGCTCCTCTCCTTGAGGCTGCCTACTCCTCCCCCCAGCCGACTGTGTTTTTTCCAACAGATCAGAGAAATTTGTCCGCGGTACTCTTGGGGACCTTCTAGTTGGCCTACGAAAGGGAGTGTTCCCAACGTCCGTTGCATAGGCCGCTTTGCTGTGTGCTTTCTTTGGAGCCCTCTATTCCTCTCTCCTGGGCGGCTGCCTAGAGGTAGAGGCTCCGTTGCTCTCAAAATCCTTCCGGAGTTTGTTAATTGCTGCCTTCAGAGAGGCTGCGGTAACAGGAGGGTCATCAGCTTCTTGAAAAGTGGCTATCAGCGGATCGCTGGTACGGATCGTAGGGATTATCTCCTCTACATGTCCGTCCTCGCCTGGATTAGGTGTCTGACCGTCTATCTCCATAACGTATGAGTATCCCCACACACGGCGCTAAATGTTTCGGGTATTTTTTGCATTTCCTTCGATATTTGTCACGCTCTCGTGGCAACAAGACGGTTAGACCTGCAAAAAACAAATATTCCGGTAGTCGGAATATTCGCCTCCGACGATCAAGTTAGTGATCGGAAACGGAAAATGCTAGAGAGAGAATGTAGAGAGAAGTTGGAGATATTAATGCTCTATATCTTGCAATGTCTTAATCCACCCCTCCTATCATAAATGATTGGGGTATTTATAGGGGTGGAACTCGTGCCCCTTTCTAGGGTTCGTACCCTTAAAATGCGTGACGTGATTGGCTGCGCAATCACTGAATGTCACGTGTTGCTTTGGGGGCGCCGTTTTGCGGCTTTCATTGATATCTCTCGAGATTTGGGCCATGATATAACTAGGCCTCTCTTGCGTGCTGATTTCAGGGGTCATATATGCCCTAAACACGTGGCATCTTCCTGTAACGACACGTGTCACCCTCTAACTAGGCCACGTGTCGCTACGAGATTTGCCTGAGCCTTTGAACGCTCTTAAGATGGACGCGTGGCATCTTCCCATAGTGACACGTGTCACCCTATAACTGGGCCACGTGTTGCTACGGGACTAGTCCACGTATACGGGGTATTTTTACCCTCAACACCTAGGATCTTGATATTATTATGCTTTAACATGATTATGATTATTTTTATGATTCATGAATATTATTATTATTATTATAATTATTTATGTTGATTATTATGTTGCTTGATTATATACATTTTTATTGCTTGATCACACCTTTTAATGCATGTTTAAAGGGAATTTGTACTTGTAATCACGCTTAATAAGATAATTAATAATATTGTTTAGGGTTAATATGATTACAATTCAAGTGACCGCTAATAATAGATTTATTTGTGCATTAATATTCAACCAACATAGATTAACAGGTTTAGGGTTAATCCTATTGATTGCATGTTAGTCAGAAAGCGTACATGAATACGATTAGAGTAAAGTAGAGGCCTATTATTAGGGCAGGTTCAATCTCTTTTAGGTTGGATTTGTAACTTCATCCCCGAACCCTATTTGGTTCAAGACCTTATGGAGTTGACATTCTCTTGGATCGTTAAGGGGTGTAACCTTCACCTCGTTAACGGTTTACAAGTTCCTAAAAAAACTTGTTGGCGACTCTTTTGCTCTATCTTCTTTCCCTTTGGACGCCACCGTATTTTAGTGTATGATCATAGTGGGGTTCAAGCTAGGGGTTAACGCTTGAAATATTCCCTACAGTTTTTGGCGATTCCACTAGGGAGGATTTCTATTGACTAACCCATATCCCGAACTTTAGAGAACTAGAGCCATGGTTATGTTGCAACCTCATTGCATCACATTGTGCCTACTTGTCTAATTGTGCATTATTTGTTGTGCATACTCTATGTGTTTTTTGCTAACTGTTTGGTTTGACTTGTGATTAAGCCTAAATAAACTAATTAATAACTAAAGGACTTTTCTTAATTAATTGACTAATTAATTTGAGCTAATAATTATGTCTAAAATCGAGTCATAGTTCCTTTAAGTCAACCCGGATTTTTATTCCCGTGTACTGCACAAGTGACAACTTGTTTTGGTCATATCCGGAGTTCTAGGAAGTGTCATCAAATGGGTCTATAGCCCCGAGTTTTATCTTTAATTTGGCGTTGGTTTCATCCCAATTAGAGTCACAGATCAAAAGTTATGACTAAAATACCACAGCATGTCCAGTTTAATGCATATACGTTAGGTCTTAACTTAGTCTTTGTTCGAGTCTAGTCACATAGTCTAGCCACATGGTCATTGATTTGGGTATTTTTATACCCTGCCAAATGGCCCTTTCAGAAGCCGCCACGTGTCAATGGTAGAGGTGCCATCTGGACCTTTGAGATGGTGACACGTGGTAGGCAGACATTCCCCCATTCTGAGATGATTGATGATCCAGCATGGACCATTAAGAGGGCGACACGTGTCACCCTAAGAGATGCCCAAAAGCCTTTTAGGCTCAGTGACACGCGTCACTCAGGCATTGCTTATGGAATGGCGGCATTCTAGGGCCCAAACCTTGAGGCGCCGTTTTACGGCGTTACGTAATCCCCATGTCACCAGATCCTAGGGAGGGCACACTTTTCAAAAAGAACCTATAAATAGGGACATTTCCTACATTTATGACAGGAAGATACTGAATACGAGACAACATGTCACTTTCACATTTATTACAGAGCTGTCGTTTTCAAGAAACAGACACCACCTTACCTGAGCTTGGAATCCGAGCAGATAACATTATTTCCGCACGTTTTACTCCGAATACTTACTAACTTAATCTTCGGAAGAGAACCACCGACAATCCGGCAGTCCGTTTGCTTTGCAGGTACAAGCGTCCTTTGCTGAATCCAGTCTGAGTATTATAACTCTCTCAAGGGACAAAAACCCCCAAAACATTTGGCGCAGTCTGTGGGGAGAGTACCTCTGAGATGGCTTCACAAGTCCCTGTACCGAATCCTGAGACCAATCGACCTCCAGAAGACATAGTGGTCCAGACGGACCATGACTCAAGGGACGACGCTGACGTCGAAACCTATGTGGATCCTAACGGGTCCCTCATCTCAAGACGCATCCACAATAGGGAAAAGCGGGAGCATCACATTGATCAGGTGGGGCCAAGAAAAACTGCTGGTCAGCCAAAAAAGACCTCGGTGTGGACGGGTGATCCTTCCGAGGCGGCAGGATCGACTCCCGTCACTCGAGATTAACTCATAAAACTCCTGAGCAGTCTCTGGGGTGAAATCAAACAACTCGCCTCCAAGAAGTCGCCTACTCCTAGAAAGGAGCAGTCGGCCAAGAAGCCAGCCAAAGCTGGCAAACAGAAGAAGGCCAGGGACCGCCAGTTGACTCCTCATCCTGCCCCTACGGAGAAGGCACAGTCCCAATTTGACTTCACCAGGCTCCGTTTCCCAGAAACGGGCACAAGAAAAGCCATCCGGCACATCCAGCTAGATGGTAGCAAGAAAACATTCTCCGATGCTCGACAATACATTGAGAAGAAGAAGACACAACTATCAGAGTCGGCTTCAACGTCGACCTACCATGATAGCTTGTATACCAGTTTGTACATGAGACCCTAGCAAGCAGCCATGGGTTAAGTCTGGCCCTCATATGATCCAGGCGTCCCAGTACATGGCTCCGCCATTGTACTAGTCACCGACTTTACCTTACATGCAGCCTACCCTCTTTGGAGGACAGGCGGCATACGACTATCAGCCGATGGACTGGCAGCTCAGGCTGCAACACCTTGGAGATCAACCCTCTGCCTTCTCCAAGGAAATAACCGAAGCCGAACATCCGGCCAAGGTTAAAAATGTTCTGTTTGGAACCTATGACGGGACCTCCAACCAGAAGACCACCTACTAGCATATACCCACCTCATATATTTACAGGGGTTGGATGATGCCGCATGGTGTCGATGTTTTCCAGCCACCCTGAAGGGCATAGCCCAACAGTGGTTCGGCAATCTGCCAGCTTGTTGTATTAATAGCTTCAAGACGCTTGCGTTCTTGTTCGCTTCAAACTTCTCTATGAACATCCCTGCAAAAAAGACAAGCCTTTATTTGGGCAATGTACAACAGGGAGATAGAGAAGGCCTGAGCTCCTATGTTAGGCGGTTCAATCAGGTACGAATCCAGATTCATGGGCTATCTGATGAAGTCGCCTTCATAGACTTCTTTAAGGGTCAGAAGGACGGGTCTACTTTTAAGTATGAACTCGTCCGCAAACAAATTTTCACTCTGCAAGGAGCCTTACGAGAGGCGAAAGCCTATATAAAGGCGACTGAGCTCTGGTCCTCAAATAAGCAGTCGGACCCTAATAAACCCGACCGACTGAAGGAGAGTCGGCCTGCTCAGCCGGCTCCTAAGCTAGAAGAGAGCAAAAAGAAAAAACAAATCTGGGCCATTGATAACTCTGATCAGCCGGCCCAAAAGAAGAAAAAAGAGTGGAAACCGTACGTTCCAAGGTACGAGTTCCACAAGGACTTCTTCTCTATCCTCTTGGAAATTAAGGATCGGCTGACTCTTGAGAAGCCGACCCCTATGAAAGGTTCCGCTGAAAATCGGAACAAAAACAAGCATTGCCATTTCCATGAGGATGTCGGCCATGACACGAACGACTACTTCAGTCTCAAGCGGGAGCTCAACCGTCTAGCCGATAAAGGACAGCTGAAGTCCTATGTGAAGTCCAAGGTGACTTCAAAGGCAAATCCGGGGCAGTCTAAGAAAAAGAATCTCCAGCCTACTGTGAGTGCCAAAACTGATGAAGATCCGGTATACACCATAGCTGGCGGATTTGCCGGTGGTGGCCCGACCATTCGGGGCACCAAGGACCATCTGAGAAAGATGGTCAACTCTGTTGAACAAGAAGAGGCGACAAGCACATCCTCCTTCCCTAAAGTTGTCATTACCGAGCAGGGCAGAGGTAAAGTTCGTCGGCCGCATGATGACCCTGTGGTCATTGAATACAAGGTGGCCAATCAGCTAGTTGGTCGAATTTTGATTCACGCAGGAAGCTCCTCGGACCTCATCAGCCTCAAATGCTTATCCAATCTCAAATACAAACCGGATAGCATGATGGAGGTCTCCCACACCCTTGTTGGGTTTGGGGGAGGTCTTGTGCACCCAGTTGGACAAATTGACTTACCTGTCCGCCTAGGGAACAGAGGAGACGATCGACACATGACCATCAGTTTCCTAGTGGTTGAAGAGCTCATAGCTTACAACCTCATCTTTGGCCAACCCACTCTAAATGAGTGTAAGGACGTCATCATCCCTGCCCTCATGCTGCTCAAGTATGAGAAGGATGATGGAACAGCCGGTTCCCTCAATGGGGACTAGAAGACGGCTCGAGAGTGTTACCTCTCGGACGTCAAGCCCGCGGCCGCAGTATCTGGCTGGGGCAAGCAGAAAATCGACCTCGACGATGTCGAGGAAGAACAGTCGGCCCCACCAGCCGGAAAGAAAAGAAAGACTGATCAGCTGGTGGTAGTCAAAAAAGAAAAATAATATAAATCAATGACCGGGGAACGGTCGGATGATCTCCATCCCCAGCCTGCTGGCGAACACATTGATATCCCTCTGGACGACAGCCGCCCAGAGTAGACGGTTAAGGTGGGGACGGTTGTATTTGCAAAGCTGGGTGAGAGCCTGCACCAGTTGTTGAGAGAATTCAAAGACATCTTTGCCTTTGAAGTGGAAGAGATGCCAGACATTAGCCGGATCTTGCTGTCCACAAACTCGACGTGGATCCTAAAAAGAAGCCCACCCGGCAAAAGAAAAGAAACCATTGCGAGGAAAGAAGTCAGTCGGCAGCCGCCGAAGTTAAAAAGCTGCTGGACCCCAAGTTCATTCGGCCGTTCAATTTCCCTGAGTGGGTAGCTAACGTTGTATTAGTAAAAAAGCCGAATGGAACTTGGCGCATGTGTGTTGATTACACAGACCTCAACAAGACATGTCCAAAAGATAGCTATCCACTGCCTAAGATCGACAGACTGGTCGATTCAAAAGCCGGACATGCCCTAATGAGTTTTATGTACGCCTATTCAGGTTTCCATCAGATCCCCCTGTGGAAGAAAGATCAAGAAAAGACAGCATTCGTCACTAATTAGGGGTTGTTATGTTATACGGTGATGCCGTTTTGTTTGAAGAATGCGCCTGCTACTTTCCAAAGAATGATTAATACGGTCTTCATTAATCAAATCCGAAGGAATGTAGAGGCGTACATTAATGACATGATAGTTAAATCCAAACAACAGGCGGATCATCTTGCTGATCTATGAGAAACATTCGCCACACTCAGGCGGCACAAGGTCATGCTAAACCTAACAAAGTGTCTTTGGTGTTGAGTCTGGGAAGTTTCTCGGATTTTTGATTGACCAAAGGGGAATAGAGGCCAACCCTGAGAAAATACAAGCGGTAATCGACATGCAGTCGCTCCGCACTGTGAAGGAAGTGCAAAAGTTAACAGGTTACCTGGCGGCCTTGGGGAGATTCCTCAGTCGGTCAGGCGACAAGTGTCTCTACTTCTTCCAGGCGATGAAAAAGAAGACCAACTTTGAATGGGGGGACGATGCAGAGGCGGCCTTTCAAAGCTGAAAACTCATCTACACTCTTTGTCGAGGCTTGTTAGCCCTTTGCCCAAAGAGAAGCTCTTCATGTATTTAGTCGTCTCTGATCATGCCCTCAGTGCCGTTCTCTTAGCTGAAAGAGACGACATCCAGCTCCCAATGTATTTCATTAGCCATATTCTCAAGACGTAGAGCTTCGTTACCCCATGGTTGAAGAATTTTGCCTTGCCCTTTACATGGCCATCAAGAAGCTAAAACCCTACTTCTTGGCGCATGCGGTAGAGGTCTATACTGACCAACCGATCAAGCGGCCACTCACAACCTTGGAATCTTCTGGATGAATGCTTAAATGAGCGATTGAAATGCAAGGATTAGAAATCACTTACGAACCAAGGAAGGAAATAAAGGGGCAAACATTCGCCGACTTTATTGTTGAAATGACAAAGCCGGTTGCACCGGACAATACTGACCAGGTTTGGAAAGTGTATGTGGACGGGAGCTCCACTGCGAACGGCTGTGGTGCAGGGATTATCTGTCAATCTCCTGAGGGAGATAAGTACGAATATGCAATACGGTTCAAGTTCCAGGTCTCTAATAATGAGGCCGAGTATGAGGCCCTGCTAGCCGACATTCGGTATTGCAAGGCGGCAGGGGCAAAGAAACATGACGCCTGCTCCGATTCTCAACTGGTCGTACTTCAGGTCAATGGAACGTACGAGGCCACTCATCCGGCCATGATAAAATATTTTCAGGCGGTCAAAAGTGAAGTTGGGACACTTGAAGAGTTCCATCTAACTCAGGTGCCCAGATCTTCAAACAATCAGGCGGATGCTCTGTCAAAACTCGCATCATCCACCTCCTGTGAAACGCCTCGGTCGGTTTTCTCGGAGGTCTTGGAAAAGAGAAGTATATCTAATGAAGACCCCATTGGAATACTCGATCGAAGCTCGACCTGGATGGACAGCATCCGGGTTTATCTTGCAGATGGCACGCTCCCTGATTCACCCCGGGAGGCGGCTGTTCTGAAGAAGAAAGTGACAAACATCGAGCTTAGACAAGGAGAACTCTTCAAGACTGGTTTCTTGAAACCCCTGTTGAAGTGTGTTACCCCAAAAAAGGGTAAAGAGGTCCTCGAAGATTTACATGCGGGTTTCTACGCCTCCCATATAGGCGGCAGGTCCTTAGCTGCCAAGGCCAGGTGGCTCTATTTTCGGCCTACTCTAGAGTCGGATGCCATGGAAATGGTCAAAAAATGCGACAAGTGCCAAAAGTTTGGCAAGCTCATCCATCGTCCGGCTACAGACCTGACGGCCATCCACAGCTCAATACCCTTTGCCAAATGGGGCATGGATATACTTGGGCCTTACACAGCAGCACCAGGCGGCAAGCGCTACATATTGGTAGCTGTGGATTACTTTACCAAGTGGGTAGAGGCGGAGGCGGTCAAAAACATCAAGACAAAAGATGTCATTTCCTTCATCAAGAAGAATATTATCACTCGTTTCGGGGTGCCCATGTCTATGGTTTTTGACACTAGTCCTCAATTTGAGACGCCTCAACTCAAGACTTGGCTGGGAGACCAAGGGGTCTCAAGCTTCTTTGAATCAGTCGGCCGGCCTCAAGAAAACGGCCAGGTCGAAGCCTTCAACAAGCTAATCTCATACGGGATTAAAAAGAAAATTGAACGGGTTGGTGGCCTTTGGGCGGATGAATTACCACACGTCCTCTGGTCCATCAGAACGACTACTAAAGGGGCGACTGGAAAAACCCCATTCCTCATGGTGTATGGTGCAGAAGCTGTCCTGCCCATTGAACACTATGAACCTACTCTTCGAGTCATGTTATATGACGAAGAAGTAAACTAGGAGGCCATGCGGCTGGCATTGGACTCACTTCTAGAGCGCAGGGGCAATGCTGCCTTGCACCATGAGATTTACCGTCTAAGAATGACACGGGCTTACAACAAAAGAGTACACAAGCGTCCTCTCAAAGTGGGGGACTTTGTGCTACGGAAAATGGAGGTAGTCGGTAGGGCGAATGAGCAGGGAAAGCTAACCCCAAATTGGGAAGGTCCCTACCGAATATATGAGGAAGTAAGAGACGACACATATCGCATGGAAGAACCAGAAGGTAGGCAGCTGCCTAGAACTTGGAATGTAGATAACTTGAAAAAGTACTATATCTAAGTACAATACCTCAAATTTTGTCATTTCAAATTTTGTTAATAAGAATATGCCTTCATTCCCAACTTTTCTTTTTTATTAGCGTAGCCTGTACAAAATACAGATGGCCAATGTATTTGGAAAGCGTCTGTCCCAACAGCGAACGCCCCAATCTCTCTGAAGGAGCCGACTGCTTTAAAGTGGTCGTTCCTACGAAAATCTTTAAGTTTATGCCAACACTTAACGAATATCTGCTTAATTCTTTAAAAGGCCTAAGGCCAGATAAAATCATTTAAAGGCCAATGGCCGAATGTTAATAAACTAATAGAGGATGAACGGTCACAGTCTGCTCCAACATGGGTATGACCGTCTGCTCCAACATGAGTCAAATAACCAGCGACGTCCATTCGGGCGAATTCGTCGAGGAGAAGCATCTCCCATTTGGGTGGCACATTGCTCTACAAATACATCAAACGGCCCTACCGAATGCTAAGGCAGCATTCACAGTCGTTTGATTTAATCGAAAGTGAAATCTAAAAGGCCAGAATTTTCTAACTGTTCCAGCACAGTCGGAAAAGGGTCATTGTTTGATAAGTAGTGGATATTGAGGCATTAAGCCGGATGTGCCTATTTTTTGCTCTGTGGAAAGACAGGCGAAAATTTTTGCTAATCTACAAGTTAAGTAACTTATGAGGCCTTTGGCCAGATACGCCTGTTTCTGCTCAAACGCAGGACAGGCGGACTATTACTTACAAAAAAAAAATGAAAAAAATGAGCTAAAATACTTAGCAGATTAATAAAGGGACATGTGGGTCGGATGTGCATGTTCTTTGCTCTTGGGGCAAGACAGGCGGAATATTCTTCTTAAGTAAAATTAAGACTAAGTTAAAACTTAGCATCTTATCTCGACGAGGCCTATGGCCGGATGCGCATGCTTTTAGCTCTTGGGGCAAAACCGGCGAAGGTTTTCTTCTTAGCAAATTTGCTAAGTCAAGAATTTTGTACTTTGTTTGTGCCAATGGCCTAATGAAAACAATTATTCATTAGCTCCAGATGGTCGTCTGTCGCGTGGTTTGGGGCAATCACCATAGTGATTGATTGACTTAGAAACCATGCATACTCTTCTAAGTATCAATAATTTCAAAGTCAATCAATCCACTCAAACAAAACCACTCGACATCCGTCCAGGGGCAAGAACATTCGCTTGGTATACAGGTTATAATACTTAGCCAAAAAACATGCAATGAAAAAATTTAAAGAACAACAATATGAATAACTTCAGCCAAACGGCCGAATAATTTTGAATTTAAAAATCCAATCGCCACCAGACGACTGGGTAAGATTGTTTGCTGGCAAAGCCAGAGAAATTGTTAATTTACCCGACCCCTCGGTCGGTAAAGATACACATTTACTCGGCACGCAGACCGGAAGATGAGATAAATGGCCATTCGGCCGCAGAAAGAACTTATAAAAAGCTTAAGGGGCAAGGGAATTATCAACATTGGCAGCCGCATCATCACCTGCCGGCTGCTCTGCATTTTCATCATTTTCCTCGTCCCCCTCACCGTCCCCAGAAGAGCCTGATGAGGAGCCAACCTCTTTGCCGACAGCATCAGCCTTGTTCGCCTCCTCTTGAGATTGGCGAAGAATTTCAACATTGAAATCCTCGTTTTCTTGATAAAACTTGGATTTCCAGGTTCTATAGTCAGCACCCGGCTGTACCGTCTCCCATGCCATCCGCATGATAGTCTCATAGTCCTCCATCATTTGTTTGACAAGGGCCTCCTTCTCCTCCTCAGCTCGGGACTTGAACTTGGACTTTAGCTGCTTCTCTTGGTTCGACAGGCGCACCTCCAAGCGGCCTACCCACTCTTTGGCCCTCTCGCCCTCTTTCTTGGCCTCTTGAAGAGGCTCAAGCTTTTCCTTAATACCTTTAATTTCGGCCTTAAGGTCAATGGTTTTGGAGCGAGCCAAATCCAGGTCCTTCTTTACCTGCAGGTTGGCATCCGCTTGGGAATACATCATATCAAGGGTTAGAAGCTCATTTTGAGCAATTTCAAATTGAGCTCGGTCTAAGGCGGACTCGGCTCGAGCTATAGCGGCTGTTTTCTCTTTAGACTTCTCCTAGATTGGCCTTCTTAACCCCTGGATGCGCAGCATAGCCTGAAAATGAGAAAAGAGCCGAATGGTCAAGACCAGTCGGATATGTGCTTAGATAATAAGATTTCTTCCAAGTTAAGGGTGCCGACTCCTCTTACGGACGCCTCGGCCTTTGGGTCAAGCGCCCTCAGCATCTCCTTGGCCATCTGGACGACAGTCGGCCTTTGCACAGTAGCTGCAAAATTAAGTTAGTCAAGAAAATTCTTCGATGCCTGAATAGCATCCGGTTTGCTGATCTCCCTGTCAGCTTTGAGAGTAGAGCCGTCCCCTTTCTTGGGCTTGTGAGCAATGTGCTTCCGGGTTCTTGCCGGATGCACTCACATCACCAGCCCCAGTCTTCTGGATTTTGGGTTGGGATTGCTTGGAGGGAGAGGGCCTGGTGGAACCACTCTACATTAGCAAAAAGAAAGGCGTCAGAAAAACAGGCGGGCAAAAATTAACCTTTGTTGAAAAATATACCAAGTGTTATAAACAGCTACATTGGGATTCCCGACTGTTTTCTGCTCGTCATTCGCTCGATTAAGGACGTTCGAGCGATACTTTGCTGCAGAGACAGCAGCCGACTTCCTTATTTCCGAGACCTTTTCCATAGGTTTGTCTGCACCAAAAGCAAGAGTAAGACTTTATAAACAAACTTTGAAAAGTAATTAAAAGGTTGCATAAAATCAGACGGTCGACTACCTCTCAACATCTCAGAGCTTAGCCCACAAGCGGCCAAGAACACCCCATCTTCCAGTCACTTGTAAAGGGGAATGTAGCTCTAGGGGAGAAATATTTTCTCCCCCTGCTCATTTGTCCGAACGGACACTTTGAACAAACCCCGGTCAAACATTTCCTCCTAGGCCCGCCTAGGGAGAGGGGGCAAGGCACTCTTACCAGCCAGGAGGGGCGGATCCTTGTTCCACCTATTGTATTTCTCGTTTAGTCGGCTATCAGAGGAATGGACTATGTAGAACTTTGTTCTCTAGTCCTTCCACTTGTTCTCCTTGCCAACTGCCATCATGTACCCCTTGCAGGTGGACAAGGTGTACCAGCCTTCGCCGCCCTTAGCACGCGCTCGGCTGAGATAATGCATGTGGGCGAATGCCTCAAAGTTAAGATCCACCTCCAGCATTTCACATGCGGAAACGTACGCGATGATATTAATCCATGAATTCGGGACAATTTGCCAGATACCCAGTTGGTATCCGTCTAGTACCTCTCCACGGCCGGATGGAGAGGGAAGCGTAGACCAGCCTGGAGGACCACCTCGTAGCAGCCGAATGCTTGGTCCTTATAACTGGCCAAGGTAGGCCAGGTTATCGTATCATCCTTGTTGGGAACGAACAAGGAAAAGCAAGGACCCATTACGGTCTTGCGCCTGAAATTGGCAAGACCGGATGTCATAGAAGTCCGCTTACTTTGCGGGACATGGTGATCGTAGGGGGCGCGTTCCAAGCGCTTAGAAGCACTTGGCTCTGCCCAGCCTTCCCCCTTTTCCACTAACAAGGATTCCCTTGAAGTGCTTACATTTGCTCGGGCGTCCTCTGAAGTAACAGAGGCATTTTGAGAAGATGACGAGGATGAATCATCATCAGAGCTCTTTCTAGAGCTAGGGGACTGCCGGCTAGGGCCAGCAGGGTCCTCCTTTAGACTCTCCTCCAACGCCTGTTACGAAGGATCGGCCTGGTATTGATTGTCGGCTTCCCGCAGTATAGTATCACTGGGGGTGCCTCTTGAAGAAGGGGAAGAGTAATAAGTTGGAGTTTGGGGAAGGTTAGAAGAAGGGTTTGGGGGGTGCTCAGAAATTTCACTAGCAGGCACCCTAATGGAGCCATCAGAGTTGATAGTATCACTGTCCGAATGGTAAAAGGAACCATCCGCCCTATATCTCCTCGTTGTCTGCTTTGTTCTTGCCATCGTGTCCTGCAGATGCACAGACACTGTCGGATTCGTCACTCCTAGTTCTAGATTCAGCCGTCCCCGGTGACCGGCTGATCGCTAACCTAGGTCGTGCCGTGTGCGTTTGGAAAACCATTTGATAAAGAAAAAATGCAAGAAAGAATAAGTAAAAGAAGAGAGCAGGCATTTACCTTAGAAGAACATATTACGAGACGCCTGGTTTGCTGAAACAGACGGACTGAAAGCCGAGCGTCGGATGCTTGACAAGTTTAGGTCTATGAGAGTATTTGAAAGTCAAAAGTCCAAAGATTCTCCAAGATTCGCAAAGGTGTGAAAACAAAAGGGGGGTCAAACCCTTCTATTTATAGAAAGGGTAAACCCTAATTTTTCCCCCCAAAAATGAAAATTGAAAATCCGGCCAGTCGGATGGTGACACCAGTCACAGGTGTCATGTGCAATGCACGTGACCCCTGTGAGGGGCAAATGATTTGGGTATTTTTATACCCAGCCAAATGGCCCTATCAGAAGCCGCCACATGTCAATGGTAGAGGTGCCATCTAGACCTTTGAGATGGTGACACGTGGTAGGCAGACATTCCCCCATTCTGAGATGATTGATGGTCCAGCATGGACCATTAAGAGGGCGACACGTCTCACCCTAAGAGATGCCCAAAGTCCTTTTGGGCTCAGTGACATGCGTCACTCAGGCATTGCTTATGGAATGGCGGCCTTCAAGGGCCCAAACATTGAGGTGCCGTTTTACGGCGTGACCTAATCCCTAAGTCACCAGATCCTAGGGAGGGCACACTTTTCAAAAAGACCCTATAAATAGGGACATTTCCTACATTTATGACAAGAAGATACTGAATACGAGATAACACGTCACATTCACATTTATTACAGAGCTGTCGTTTTCAAGAAACTTACAACACCTTACCTGAGCTTGGAATCCGAGCATATAACTTTATTTCCGCACGTTTTACTCTGAATAATTACTAACTTAATCTTTGGAGGCGGACCACCGACCATCCGGCGGTCCGTTTGCTTTGCAGGTACAGGCGCCCTTTGCTGAATCCAGTCTTAGTGTTGTAACTCTCCCAAGGGACAAAAACCCCCAAAATAGTCATGACACGAGTCTTAACATGTCACTTGCACTCACAATAAAGCACCCACTAATATGTATATACACCATGACCATGTCTTAGGTTCATGCATGAGTCAGTTTTCTCCGTCGTTTGAGTTGGGGGTATTTTCTATTCCTAATTTTTTCATATTTCTCCATCTACATCATGTTTCCATTCTCTACATGCTTTCTTCACATTACAACCTTCATTCTTCTTACCTTCCTCCATCCATTGCATGTTGAATAGAGTTTGAGTCAAATAATTAACAATGAATATCCCCAAATTCCTTTTCCACAGTACTTGGTCGAGGAGAGAAGGGCAATTAATCAAGGGCAACCTCTTTATTCAAGTATTACTTTTTGATAAACCGATCCGTCAAAAGAAGAAAGCTAAAAAGATAATGGCAAGTCAAGAAGAGGTCAATGAACTTAGGTGTCAATTGAATGACGTGATTGAGGCGTTAAAGGCTTTAACCCTCAAAATTGATGACCCTGTGAAGCAACAACAAATGAACCTCATGCAGGAAAACTTGAGCAAGCTATCTAATGACTATAAATTTCAGGGTATTAGTTCACAAGGGGTCTCGCTGGACAAGGAACTTCTTCCGCATAAGTTCAATGCCAACGACATCCCAAAATTCAAGGCAACAGATAACCCTTACTTTCATCTATGAGCTTTTGAAACTATAATGAATATTAAGGGGATTGATAAGAAAGTCTTTCATTCTTTGTTTTCTTTGTCCCTTGAGACCGTTTGTCAACAATGGTTCTTTTCCCTTGACAAAGAGAAAACCTCTTCTTGGGATTCCATAACAAATGCTTTCATAGATAGATATAAATGTAACATTCAAGACGAAACAGACCACAAATAACTTGAGATGTTAAAACAAAAAGAAAACGAAGGGTTCACTTCTTTCTTCAACAAATGGAGGGAAACTTCTGCTAATATGGTCAAGGTTCCTACCGAAAAAGAATTTGTGAGGATGTTTATCAAGAATCTCCAAGGGAATTATTCAAAGCACTTAAAATACTAACACAACTTGAATACTTTCAAGGCTGTGTATAATATAGGCATTGACATTTAAGATGACCTTCAGAAAGATAATAGTGCGAGAGCAAAGAAGAACGACCATCCTTCTTCTTCCTCTCCCATTAATGAGGTACATGCTACGAACGCCTCTAAATCGCGAATCCAATGGTCAAAAAGAGTGTTCACTCCACTCGGTATGAGTTATGAAACAGCTTTCTAGAAGCTACATCACAAAGGACTAGTCATGCCCATAGGGCCCATCAGAGATCCAGTTCCAGAAGCAAGGCCACCCAAGTGGCACCGTAATAATCATTGCAAATATCAACAAGGAAAGGGTCACGACACTGAGGAGTGTTGGAAACTCAAAGAAGCTATTCAAGATCTGATTGATGACAATAAAACTTCCGAGGTTCTAGCCATTGAAGAAGATCAAACATCCTTCGATCCATCGCTTCTTATCACACCTGTAGGTGAGCCTATGATCAAGACAGCTTATATAACCTCTCTCGATGAAGTGGCCATAATTGAGGAGGATGAAAGTCTTTTCTTAGATAATACCAGGGAAGACTCATCAAGTCTAAAAGAGGATGTTCGAAAACTGCAAGATGTCGTTGCCATGCTCTTGAATGTTGTAGAAGCACTAGCAAATCGGGTGACGATTATCGAACAAAATTCTCGCCAAGGATTTAATGAAGAACTCAATGCTCCTAAGCCACGGGCAAAACGGACCATTGAAAAATTCTCGCCAAGGATTTAATGAAGAACTCAATAGGAATGACTTACAATGAAGCTTTTGACTATCTTCACGATCAAGGTCTTATTCACCCCATTGGTCCCAGTCAAGACCCTCCGCCCGAAAAATGGTTTCCCAATTGGGATCCAAATTCTTACTGTCGATACCATAGAGGTTGTGGTCACACCAACGAAGCATGTCTTGCCCTCAAAGATCGTGTTCAATATCTCATTGATTCACATCTCTTTCATGTTCCCCCGCGCGACAAGAAGGCCAAGATTAGTAACAATAAAAACAGTGGCTGTAAAGGAAAGAAGAACGACTATCCTTCTTCTTCCAAAAACACCTACTCTAGTAACAATGTTAGTCATTTTGACCTTAATGAGATCTTAGCCATGGATAATCTTGGATTTAGAAAGCAAATGAGAAAGGATTTCACCCCTGTTGAAATTAGCTACGATAATACTTTCGATTGACTCCATGCCAAGGGACTCATTACTCCTATTAGACCTATTCAAGATCCCCCACTTGAGAAGAGATTGCCTAGTTGCAACCCAAATGTACGCTGTAAGTACCATCAAGGTAGGGGTCATACTACTGAGAGCTGTTGGAAACTAAAGGAAGCAATCCAATGTTTGATCGGCAATAACGGGCTTCCAATACCTCCAGTCGGCAAGAACACTAAGTGATGATGTGCCAAGGGACAGGAAGAAAGCTTCAACGACAAGATTTCATGATCTTTTTTCTATTTTCTATTCACTTTTTCCCCAATAAGTCTAGCATAGGCACCTTTCTATTCTCTTTAGATTTATTTTGTAGGATCATTATTTCTTTTCCTTAAATAAAATGAGCATTTTATTCTCTTACATATGATCATCACATTGCATTGCATAAAAAAAAAATAAAAAAAAAATCCATGTAAAACTAAGCACAAGGTATACTAATGATTTGAGGCACCTCTTGTAGCCACATCATATCACATTTCACCCTTCAAATATACAATCCTTTTTTTATATAAACCACTTTGAGCCTTTTCTAATGACAGACCTTTCATTTTTAAACCCATATCTACCTAATCTTGGGATGGGATAGTGTGCAACTTATGCAATTTTCAATATCATAAAAAGCTTGAGTGGCTACAAAAGATTAAAATAGCAAAAAAATAAGCAAAAAAAATATAATAAAAGTATACAGAAGGGCAAGTGTTCCAATGTCTTTGACATGAACATGTCTTTGATATGAATACGTCTCAGATTGCGTCTCTTATCGAGTGCTCGATACCGTGCCTGAGAAACATGAATGCCAAGTGAGTGACAGACCGCATGATCGGGATTTCCCACACTTATAAAAATGAAATAAATGCTAAAGCAAAAGAAAGAGCTAAAAAAGAGTAGAAAACCTCAAGCATTAAAATACAAATATTCAAAAGCAAGGTTGCACACCTTGGGGGCTTATCGAGGGTCTTGAGCCTTTTACCCCTTCTTCTATAACCTTTTGCCTAACCACGTTACAACCTTTAAAAAGACCTTTTTGAGGTATACACATACTTGTGCGAGATTCGGCTAGAGCTACGTAGGCAACCTCACATCGAGGTGCGGCCGTAATAAAAATGCATTCATATTCAAATTCATACACTTACACCATGATCATATCAAAGGATCTCCTATGCTCATCCCTATCCATGTAGAGCTAGACTTGGGGGTTTGATCCCTACATCATTAGCTTACCTAGCCTAAGAGTCACTACCATTTGACTCTTTTAACAAATAATATCTTTCCACACACTTCGCCTTTGCGGCCTAACTTTAGTGTCACTTTCACACACTGCACAGATACATGACCAAATATACTTTCCCTTAGGAACCCTTTGTCATGAAATCTTAACACAACATTAAAGCATGTATTGTCATATCAAAATCACTCATCAATCATAATCATCATTGCTTCACAAAGTATGAAGTGCTTAGCCTCCGTGCCTAAGTTACCTAAATACTTTCATTATCGAGTCAACTAGGATAGTTTAAGGTGTTACAATCCTTGTACTGTGAGAGACAACGTTAACGGATTAAGCTTATTCAACATGCACCTTCAAAAACTTCGCTTCTTTTTTTTTTCGCGTCTTTCTTTTTTGGGAGAAAGTCGGTACCCTCCACAAAGATGACGAAATTTTTTTTTTTTTTTGCATTTTCGAGTCGCACAATCACATTACAATGCACACACGGGTCATGAGTCACACATGTCATTTCACTTCGAGTCGAGTCAACCTCGAGTCAATCACAGCGAGTCAAGTTTATAACTTAAGTCGTGTCGTGTCAATGAGTCAAGCAACGCTAAGCCTTAGGTCAACTCTAAGATAATTAAAGAAATTAGCAAAGTCCTATAGTAAAAAATAAATACAGGTGCAATAGAATAGGGAAGACCCTACTCCAGCGCCAGACGAGAACATCTAGCGTCTGGCAACAAATTTCAGCGCCTGGCGCTAGATCCCAGTGTCTGGCGACAGAGCCCATTCTTGGCGCCAGAGATGTTTCAGCAGCGACAGAACGCTCAGTCACTTAGAGAGTTATTTCAACCTCTTTTAGCAATTTCGGGTTCCTTGGTACGCTAGTTAGCCCCTATAAGAAATTTGACATGATTAAGTAGTCGACTTGATTACAATCGTAATAAGTGATCGACCTGACGAAAGATCGTCTCACTTAGCTTAAAGCGCCTAAGCATTGGCTCATCGCAGAGACATCGGCGTACTGGTTCATAAATAACAAAGACACCGACATACTGGTTAATAAACAGTAGAGGCACAAACATAATGGTTCACAAGCAGCAAACCGCCGACGTACTGGCATAGCGAAAGCAAAGTTCAAGCGAGCTTTAGAGATCGACAAGCGTTGGTCTTCGGAAATTTTTCTTCGAAATATTATCGCAATAAACATTCAAGCTCTTTTGTTCAGAGACGCATGGACAATCCTTTCAAGTTCTTTTGTTCAGAGACGCGTGGACAATCCATTCAAGCTCTTTTGTTCAGAGACGCGGGGACAATCCTTTCAATCTCTTTTGTTCAGAGACGTGTAGATCCTTTCAAGCTCCTTTGTTCAGAGACGCGTGGACAATCCTTTCAAGCTCTATTGTTCAGAGACGCGTGGACATATTAAAAAAAGAAGCTCTTTGTTAAGAGGCGCGTGAACATATCTAAAAAAAGAAGTTCTTCGTTCAGAGACGAGTGAACATCGAAACAACAAGATGGCGTTCCCTAGATTGTGGAGAGTTGTCACAAACGACTGAAGGTAATTTCAAGAGAAGTTGTATTTGATCGTGTTTCCTAAGATGTGGAGGATGGTCATAAAGCGGAAGAGGATCGTTTTAAGCGAAGCAATCTTCGATAGTGTTCCCTGGCTTGTGGAAGATTATCAAGGCGAAAATTGGAGGAAGTTGCAAGCATAGCAGTCTTCAAGCAGGATGGCATTCTCTGACTTGCAGGAGGTCATCAAAACAGAAAAAGCAGCAACAAATCATTTACTTCAGAGACGTGTGCTCAACGGTGCAAAATACGCGTTTCTTAACTCTTTTATATGTTTAGCTAACGCTAGTTTGCAGGTATCGGCGTTACAAGAATGATTTAGGATCGCTGAACGTTCTGAATCAATATCCATCCCTATCGATATTTTGACTTTTGTTTTCGAATTTTGCGTTTCTCCAAACTCAGTCAAAGTGGGCGCTTCTGTAGACACCCATTTGTGTCTCCCCAAAACCAAACCCAGTGATGAATACCTTTCACACCATTTGATTATCGAATTAAGCGAAAGTGTGAAAAGTCTAGTGATGAGGATGTTTTTATTAACATATCTCTTCTTTCTGTTTTTGAAAATATTTCTTTTCTTAACTTATTTTTGAAAAATGTGCATTCTAGTTTAGTTTGGCCCATGATAAGGGTCCAATAATTGTGTAGTTGGATGGGGTTTGATAAGACCTTTCCAACGATATATTATAAGCCCAATTCCGATGAATAATGAAGAAGTTATGGCCAAAATACTAAACTGGGCCCGATTTGGTTTTTATATGCGGCCTAATGATCTAGAGGAGGGCCTATTATTAATTATCATTCCTAATGCTATTAGGATTAATTATAGTCTTTTAGAATAATCTAGAAGGTTCTCTTAAATCCTAATGGAGTTAGGATTGATAATTATGTTTTAAAGAGTTTGAAATTGAATAAAACTACTCCTTTAGAGAATCCTTGTTTTGTACGGAGTGGAATATATTCAGATTTTATTTTCGTGACTCATAATCTTTATCCAAATTTAATATTATTGGATAGATCTTGAAATTATCTTTCCAATGATATATTATAATATTAAATCCGAGTTATAACGAAAAAGATATGAATGATTCATGAAACTCTATCCAAAACTGACACACTTCCACTATTTTGGCCATATCTTTTATTCTACATAATATTTTAATATTATTCAAATTGGGTTAGAAATTATACTTCAAGAGCTTTCCAACCACATATTATATTCCTTATTTGGACTTTTGGATCAAAAGATATGATAAAAACAAAAACGCGTGAAACTGATTATTAGCGCCTGATACTAATCATTAGTGCCTGGCGCTTAGGCTTGGCGCCTTGCGCTAATCTACAGCGCCTGGCGCTAATTGCCAGTGTTGATGCTAATCAAGTTTTATGCGAGTCAGAACTTTTTTTCGATTTTCTATCTTTTTGGCTGATTTTCTCTATAAATAGCTTTCTAAAAACTCCGTTTTCATTCACCAATTCTCATCAAGATTTTCTTGATTATTCTCTCTCTCTCTTTTCTAAAATAGCCTTCTCTCAAATACAAAATTCCGCATTCGCAAGACTTAGATACACATAGCCATATTCGAAGTTGCCTTCACCCTAGACGTGAAAGGTTTAATTTATGAGGGTTTGGCGGTCCGAAATCTCTCTTTCAATTATTTAATTTAATTGTTTTATTATTTTCCTTGAAGTTACTAACGTGTGTTTTTTGCTATTAGAAAGAGGTACGAGGCATTCAAGTAAGTTCTTTAATTGTTTAATTGATATTTTGACATAGAAATCATGTTTAAGTTATTATTTTGATTCCTAGTATCATGTTTAGGGTAATTTCTAATATCAATTACGATTGAAAGAATGATTCCTAGTATCATGTTTAGGATAAAGAATAAGTTCCTTAAATCAAGTATGATTGTTATGATGCCTTTTATTTTTTTCCTAATATTTATGATTGTTAGTATCATGTAAGGGCTAAAGCTTTGATCTTTATTGTTTAGTGACATGCTAGGGTTTGTTATTAATCTTGTTAGTATCATGCCTAGGATCTTGCTATTATTATTCTTTAACATGATTATGATTATTTTTATGATTCATGAATATTATTATTATTATTTATGTTGATTATTATGTTGCTTGATTATATATATTTTTATTGCTTGATCACACCTTTTAATGCATGTTTAAATGTACTTGTAATCACGCTTAATAAGATAATTAATAATATTGTTTAGGGTTAATATGATTATAATTCAAGTGATCGCTAATAATAGATTTATTTGTGCATTAATATTCAACCAACAAAGATAAACAGGTTTAGGGTTAATCCTATTGATTGTATGTTAGTCAGAAAGCGCACATGAATACGATCAGAATAAAGTAGAGGCCTATTATTAGGGAAGGTTCAATCTCTTTTAGGTTGGATTTGTACCTTCATCCCCGAACCCTATTTGGTTCAAGACCTTATGGAGTTGACGATCTCTTGGATCGTTAAGGGGTGTAACCTTCACCTCGTGAACGGTTTACAAGTTCCCAAAAAAACTTGTTGGCGACTCTTTTGCTCTATC
This sequence comes from Chenopodium quinoa, assembly GCF_001683475.1. Lineage (NCBI taxonomy): Eukaryota > Viridiplantae > Streptophyta > Magnoliopsida > Caryophyllales > Amaranthaceae > Chenopodium > Chenopodium quinoa. Next base: position 5,186,938 of record NW_018744301.1, on the reverse strand, counting down.
TTCTTTCCCTTTGGACGCCACCGTACTTTAGTGTATGATCATAGTGGGGTTCAAGATAGGGATTAACGCTTGTAATATTCCCTACACCCCCCTATCGTACGAAAACGCAAAACATGTAAAAATACGTAAAATTTTCTAAGTATGAAATAGATGTAAAGGAAAACCGCTCACAAGGCGGCAAAACTTGCATTAATTAAAACCTCTAAAAGGGCGACAAAATATCTTACAAAAAACCGCTCAAAAAGGCGGCCCTTAATAAAAAGAAAAATTGTTAAACAAAGCAGAAAAATAAAAAGCTGAAGTCAGGGGACGGCCTGGGCTCTAGTTAGCTGGGTCTTGGCCTTGGACGGGCTCCTCGGAGGCAAGAAAAGACGTATCATCAGCGGGATCTTCTTTGCTTTCCTCTTCGGTCTCAACTTCGTCTGCACCCTCCTCATCTTCCTCATCTTCTGAGGTAGTTGGTGTAACGTCCAACTCAGGAGAAGGCTTGCCGACCTTCTTTGCCTCTTCCTGGTAGACGAAGTTGAGGAGTTTGGTGAAGCGCTCCTGATAGTAGGCGGCCTCACCTTCATCCACCATGAGCTCAAATGCCTCAAAGAAGTGGCTCTTCATCCTATCCTAAGCATTCTGCTCGATGCGGACGACCTCGTCTGCACTAGGGGGCCGAGGTGTTTCAGCTGTTGGGTTAAGTCCTTAACGTACTTCTTTAAAGTCTCCACCTCGACTCGGAGAGTGTTCGCCTCATCTAAGGCCTCTTTCAGATTCTTTTGGGCTAAGGCCACATCGCTTTTCAGCTTCTTAAAGGCCTCAAACCCTTCTTTCCAGCGCTGTCCATCCAGGACAGCCTGATCCCATTCTTGTCTTATGGTCTCCCCGACCAAGGTCTCCAGTTCGAGAGCCTTACCTAGCTTGACCAAATCTTCAGCTTGTCGCGCTGCCTTGTCGGACAGTGCGTTGATCTAAGTCTTAATGTAAGTGCGCTAGAAGGCGGTCGTCCCAGTAACGGCGTCCTGGGCCTTTTGGACCTTATCCAAGGCTCTCTTCAGCTTCTCATTTTCTTTATCCTTCCACTCAAGGAAGGCGGTCAGCCGCAGGAAGAGCTATGTACAAGACAAAATAAGTTAGCAAAATGAAAATGAAAAAATATTCTAAGTATGAAAGTTGGGAAAGCTACCTCAGCGCTGCAGTTAATCATAGGGCCGAGGAAGCCCTCACGAATCTCCCGCATCTTGTCTCGCTCCTCAGCAGGGACGACCATGGCCATGGCTTTTGTCATGGCCTTCCTGTCCGATCCAGTAAGAGACTAGCCGGGCAGCTTCATATTCAGTTCCTCCGTAATATCTGCACACGGGCGCACAAGAGTTTAGCTTGAGTAAGTAGACTTAAAAATGAAAGAGGGTGCAAAGTTGTTTAAACTAACCGTCTGAGAAGCTTGGAGGAGAAAGAGGGTTGAAGGTGAATGGAGGAGACGGAGCAGGCTCGTCACCCTCCTCACCTGTGCGTCTAGGTTGGTCACCGATCGACTGAGAGGCCTCAAGCCAATTAGATTTTTGGACTCTTTGGACGGGCGGAGTCACTTTAGGCCCCTTCTGTTTTGTCGGGGTCGACTTACCCCTATCGTACGATTTCAAGGACTAATCATGGACCGACTTGGCGGCCGGATCCACAGACTTGGAGACCCCGCTATCACTCAGCCGGGATTTCTCTCCTTTAGACTTCTTAGAAGCAGTCCGCAACGTAGTCTTTACCGCGGTGGTGGAAGTGGTCTTAGTTGCAACTGTCTTCCTTTGCTTGGACGCCTTCCCGTTCTTGTCATTTTTAGCAGCCGAGGACGGCTGCTTTCGTTTGGCCCTTGGGGTTGGAGTTGACAGTTGTGAAGAGCAAAGAAAAAGTTAAACTTAATAAAAGGTTGTCAAGGTCCGTGTAGATACAGTAGGGATCCTGCTCCCAACATACCAACTCGGACGAAAAAAAAATCATATATATATTCGGAACAGCGTCCGTGCAGGCTCAAGAAGAAGCCTCCTTCCAACCTAGCAACACGAATGCTAGACCTAGAAAGGTTTTATACCTCCTTGGTTTTCTCGTACATCTTTTGACGAGCCTTGAACGGGCCAAGTCAATTTTGGCCATGTTAACCTCCCCCTTCTGTTCGGGATCCAACATAGCGTACGCCTCCGCTGCAAAATAGAAGAGGAAAAATAGTTAGAGAATTTTCAAACAAAATAATAAGCGTATAAGAGAAACCTAGACATCCCAACTTGGTGCAAGTTCTTGTACAGGCCACAGGCCGACATAAATGTTGGATCCCTAAGCCATCTGGCCAAAGGGACCCAGTTCTTAGGGACGACCACCATCTTGCCATCCTTGTTCACCTTGTTGACCCCAAAGTATTCAAGCCGGTACGCTTGGCTGGGGTGGACGGGTGGCTTGTACGGCTTATGCACCCTGCGACCAAGCTGGATGGGCTTGGCATTAAATCGGTTCATCCTAAGGTTGAACTCCACATCTTTATTCTTGACGCGGTAGAACCGATTCTTCCAGTCTCGCCACTTGGAGATACAGTCGACCACCACCATATAGTCTTTGGTGTGCTAAGGATGAACCAGTCGTCCGTGTGCTTCTCCAGCTTGGTCATGGAGTGCATCTAGCAAAAAACCAGAAAGTCCGGCTTGAAGCCCTTGCGGATGCACGTCACCAAGTACCCAAACACGTTCAGCCAGTTGTTTGGCATCAGCTGGAAGAGAGCTATGTGGTACTCTTAAAGAACAGTGCGAACGAAAGGGTTAAGAGGGAAGCGGAGCCAACATCAAAGGCGGCCATATAGACGCAGAAGGCTTTACGCCTGGCCGCTCATCCTCCCACACGACCACGGAGTAAGATTTCCGTGGCGCTGCTAGTTCGAAGCCCTCACCCAAATGGAGGAACTCCTTGTACTCTTCAAAAACGTCATTGAGGTAGCCCAAGGTTGTCCTACCCACTGTACAGGCATACGGATCCTTAAAGTTGTCTATATTGGCGACCGCACCCTCGGTCGCCTTCTCTCCTTCGGCTATTTCGCCTTTGGACCCAGCCTCTTCTTTAACCTCCTCATTCTCTTGGTGAGGGGAAGTACCAAATTCGGAGGACGAGTCAGCTGCCTCGGCCGAGCTTCGGCTTCTAGAGACGTGGTCGCCCCCAGCTGAAGGAGGCTCTTCAGAAACTAAGGGACTTTTACCCTTTTCTTTAGCAGTGGTCGCCTTGGTTTCCGAAGAAGGGCCACTACGAGGGGGAAGGTCGGACGGTTCGTTGATAGAAATTCTAAGTCTTGGCCTGTCTGACCTGCTATTTGAGATGGGGCGGTAAGGGAACTGAAGAGGACGACCTAGAAACGGCCGCCCTAGAAGAGGAAGGAGGCCTCTCACGAGATCGCAACCTGGCCGATTGTCTGGCCGGGTTGGCTGGTTGTGAGGACCTAGGTTTAGGGGTTGGCCCGGACACCCTTGCAGCATAAGAGGTGCCCTGTGCACGTTGGCGCTCTTCGAAAGATGAAGTTACTTCCACGGCCGAGCAATGAGTGTCATTGGAAGCGGTCGTGGGAGTAGTAGAAGGAGTCTCTAAGTCTGCACTGTTGGGGTCATAAGAAGTTCTAGGGTTCACCATACTACCGGTTGGATTTCTGACCGCATGGAGGTCTTGCTTTTGCATCGTTCTTACCATGTTTGACTGCAGGGACAGAAAAGAATAGGTGGAGGTGAGTTGCTACGCAGTAGAAATGTACCCCCTCCATGAAGGAGACGACTCGTCTCCGTCCACTCTAAACTCCTAAGTGCAAGGCAAACGGCCGGCCTCATGAGGAGAAACAGACGAAACCGAGTGTTGAGCCAGATTTGAAAAACGAAAAACAAAAAAAAATACAATGAAAAAAGGAAAGAAAACAAGCACCCTGCCTCTGTACGTGTAGAAAACTTTAAAAGTCTTGAGGGCCGACCGAAAAACTCAAAATGCGCCCAGAAAACTCAAATTCACGGCGGAGCTCTTGAAGATTCAAAGAACAAAGCACTTTCTCTCTCTTAAAGCTATGATCTTTCTCTAAAAATCACAAAGTTCCAAAGTGTGAAAATGAGGTCAAAACCCCTGTATATATAGGCAAAATTTATGGGGGCAAGATGGTAAATTCACCTTTCCCGCCTAAGGAAGCTGAACAGTTATAATTTGAAAAATTAACCTAGAATTTGAGGGGGCAAAAGGACAACGCTGTTAGAATGAACGGAAAAAGAGACGGCTCAATAACCGCGCGTCCAAAATGATGAACAAAATAGAAGGAACCAAATCTTCCATCTCAATAGATAGACGTTCACTTTTCCCCGAAAATCAAGGCGGCGTACCTCATTCGCTTCTTTCTCAAAGATAGGCGTCCACTAGAGAATTCTTAGGCGGACGAAAGCAGTATGCCAGTCAAATACGACCAACTTCAAATGGGATGGGCAGGCCAAGCACCTCAGCAGTCTGCCAAATCCCTATATATTCGTACACATCAAGGCAAGTAAAGATCAGAGGAGGCGACCATTATCGTACGAGCCACCCCCTCTGAGGGAAAAATGTTTAGGGTAAAAATATTCCATGTACGTGGACCAATCCCGTAGCGACACGTGGCCCACTCAAAGGGTGACACGTGTCTCTATGGGAAGATACCGCGTGTCCAAGGCATAGAGAGCCCTTGAAATCAGCATTAAAAAGGCCTTATTACATCATTGCCCAAATCCCGAAAGATATTCATGAAAGTCGCAAAACGGCGCCCCCATATTACACGTGGCATCATGTGATTGCGCAGCCAATCACGTTACAGAATTTTAGGGTACAAACCCTATAGAGGCACAAACTCCCACCCCTATAAATACCCCAATCATTTATGATGGGAGGGGTGGATTACGACATTACAAGCAAGAGCATTAAATAGCTCCAACTTCTCTCTACTTTCTCTCTCTAGCTTCTTCCGTTTTAGATCTCTAACTTGATTGTCGGAGGTGTCCCAGTCTCATTGCCCAAAGAGCATGACCAATATCCGAGGAATTCCCCAATCTTTTTGCAGGTGCCCCAGTCTCTTTGCCCGAAGAGCATGACTAGTATCCGGGGAATTCCAAAAAAACAACTGAAACACCTGTGCTGGCTTACCTGACTTTGCCAAGCAATTTGTAGTAGAGATAGATCTTCTAAAACAAGAATTGGGGTTGTTCTTATGTAGGATGATCACCCAATTGCTTTTATTAGTAGATCTCTTAGTCCTAAATAGCAAAAATTGTTTGTCTATGAGAAGAAACTATTAGTTATGGTCTTTGTAATTAAGAAATGGGAACAGTACCTAACTGGAGCTCATTTTATTGCCAAAATTGACCTGAAAAGCTTGAAATGGCTTTTACAACAAAAGATTTCAACTCCTTTCTAGCAATTTTGGTTGTCTAAGTTGATGGGCTTCAATTATGAAATCTAATTCAAATCTGGCAGAGAAAACACAATGGCTAATGTTTAGGGTAAAAATACCCTCTATATGTTAACCAATGCTACCGCAACACATGTCTGCAAGCTCAGTGCTTAATGAGCCAATAAGATCATGACACATATCACTCAATGATAGAAGGGTGAAAATGGGCTTTAAGCCCACAATCCTATAAACTGTAAAACGGTGGGAAGCCAATCTACTTAGGTTAAATTACCTAAAAGGCACATGTCCCAATGCTTTATAAACACTGATCATTACATAAGTTCAAGAGGGTTAATCATCCTCCAAGGGAAATGCCCTCCACAATTACTCTCCCTTCTCTCTACTTTCTCTCTCTATAATACATTCTTTCGGTCACTAACTTGATCGTCGGAGGCGGACCTCTGCCCCCCCCCCCGGGGTCTGTTGTTTTGCAGGTGACCAAGCCGTTCAAGTGTTGCATTGCTGATCTGTCTCCCGTGGGATGTACACGCCCTCTATTTGGGTACGTACAAAAAACCCCCAAAACATTTGGCGCCATCTATGGAGAGACACATCTATAATGGCACATACGGTAATGGATAACTGTCTCAAGAGGGAAAGCCTCATTTTTTGAGAGAAATCCATACTTGGTCGGCATTAACTCTAGTGCAAAAGAGTTAGACGGCCATGTACTCAGGCATCATGAGGCCCAATGTCAATAGTTTGACGGTCAAGAATTGTTTAGGGGTTTTTTATGTCCCTCGGAAGAGTTACAACTCTAGACTGGATTCCACAAGGTCGCCTTTACTCGCAAAACAAACGAACCATCGGGTGGTCGGTGGTCCGCCTCCGAAGCTTAAGTTAGTAAAGTATTCAGAGTAAAACGTGCGGAAATAAAGTTATTTGCTCGGATTCAAAGCTCGGGTATTATGTTGTCTGTTTCTTGAGAACGACAACTCTATAATAACTGTTGATGTGATGTCCTAGGTTGATTGATTACTTGCCCCATAAATGAGGGGATTGTCCCTATTTATAGGGTCTTTTAGGGAAGTGTGCCCTCCCTAGGGTTTGATGACCTAGGGATTAGGGTACGTCGTTTTGCAGCGCCTCAAAGTTTGGGCCTCTGAAGTCCGCCATTTTAGAGGTGATATCTGAGTGACATGTGTCGCACATCCTAAGAGGCCATTTGGGCGTCTCTTAGGGCGACAAGTGTCGCTCTCTCATTTTTCCACTTGGGATCATCAAATACCCAAAATCAGGGTTGTACCTGCCTGACACGTGTCACCATGTGGAAGGTCCAAGGTTGCGCCCCTTCCAGTGACATATGTCAGGTTCTGGTTGGGCCACTTTGTCGGGTATAAAATACCCTAAACATTTGCCCCTCACAGGGGTCACGCGCTCGGCATGTGACGCCTGTGACAAGTGTTAGGCCATGAATGGCCAAAAAACTTACTTTTACAGTTCACTCTGTTATAGGATTTTACCCTGGAACATTTTAACTCCCCTCTATAAATAGAAGGGTTGACCTCCCTTGCATTCACATTTGCGTGAATCTTTGGGAGAATCTTTGAATTTGACTTGAAAAGACTTTGACTTCACAAGCATCCAACAGACGGCCATCCTAGTTCGCCTGCTCAAAAGACGCCCCAAACCAACGCCTCTTGTTATCTTCTTCTAAGGTAACTACTTGATCCCTTTTTTACTTTTTTTCTTTGCATTTTTTCTCTTTATCAAAAATGGTTTCCCAAACGCACCCGGCACGGCCTAGATTAAAGATCAGTCGGTCAATAAGGACAGCTAAATCTAGAACTAGGAGTGTCGAATGCTTGTTCGAGAACTTTTCTTTAAGTACATCTCCAAATCCGACAGTGTGCGTGCCCCTGCAGGACACGATGGCTAGAGCAAAGCAGACGACAAGGAGATATAGGGCGGATGGTTCTTGGTACCATTCGGACAGTGAGACTATTTTATCTGACGTTTCCATTAGGGCGCCTGTCTCTATAATAAGTAGGGAAGCCCCTAGCATCGACAGCACTCCCAGTGACTCATTCTTGGAGGAGTGTGACGAAGAATATGAGAACCTCGGGCCCAGTGGATTGGTGCTGGATGATGAGCTAAGGGAGGACACTGCTGGTACCAGCCAGCGGGCCCCCAGCTTCAAAGAGAACCCTGATGATGACTCTGCGTCATCATCTTCCAATTGTGTCATCCTTGACTCGGAGGAGGCGCAGTCGAACCTTAAAGCTGCTAGAGAGTACCTATGTTGAGAAGGGAGAGGGCAGGGAGGAGTCGTCTGCTTCTAGGGAGCATGAACGTGCGCCTTATTATCTGCACGTCCCCAAAGGCAGGCGGAAGATCATGAAGGATGATCTTTCCAAGTTTCTTTCTACCCATGTCACGGGACATGGGTTCATTCTGTCCGTGCCTGATGCTATAGACACGGTCACCTAGCCTGAGATTTCCTGCTATGGTGACCATTGCTTCGGCTGCTACGAGGCGGCCATCCAGGCAAGACTACGCTTCCCACTCTATCCGGCTATGGAAAGGATTTTGGACGGACACCAGCTAGATATCTGGCAACTAGACCCCAACTCTTGGGTTAACATTCTAGGCTACGTTGCCGCCTGTGAGATGCTGAAGGTGGAGCCCAGCTTCGAGGCGTTTTCTCACATGCATTACTTGAGCAGGACTCTAAATCCAAGCGGGATCGGCTAGTTTACTCTGACCATCCATACCCCTTATATGATGACTCTAGGTAAAGAGAACAAGTAGAAGGATTGGAGAACTAAATTTTACATAGTTTCTTCCCTAGACCTCTTAAGAAACAAGCGTACATTCGCTGCTCTCAATATCCGATCCTCCTTGCTGGGAAGAAAGCCCTTCCGCCTGTTCCACTGCAGGCACATGAGGAGATTTATGATCGGGGCCTTTTTACTGTGGCCGTCCGAATGAACAACAAGGCGGGGTCAAGGAAGTCACCCCCCAAAGTTATATTCCCAGATTCGAGTGGCTCTCGACGGACGCCGAGAGGTAGCTGGCCACATGAATTTATTAGCTTTGCTACCCACATTGTTTCGTATTTATTTCATTGCTAACTCTTTTTGTTGTTTGTTGTAGACAAAGAAATGGCCAAGCTTCCCTCTCACAAGAAGTCGGCTATCTCTGCCGCTTTCTACCGCTTGAACCTCAAGCCAGCGGATGAACAGCCGCCAGGTGGCCCTCCTAAGGTAATGAATTGTTCAGCTCTAGAAAATTTTCTACAATGAAATACTTAGTGTATTTTGTCTCAAGGTCTCACACTTAGAATTCTTTTGAGGGTGGCTCATCAACGCCTGCCCCCTCTTCTCAACCGGATCCCAAACTGCGCAAGCAGTCGGCTAGTGACGTTTCCCAAAATCGCAGGAAACACATCGCCACTAAGCCTCAGAAGAGAACGGGCACCTCTTCCCCCACCTAAACTCCAACGAAGCCGGATGCTCAACAACGAACGTCGGAGAGTGGCAAACAGCCACTCACCACTGCTGGCGGCACAACAGGCGACAGCGAGGCTGTAGGGGGAGAAGGAGGTAAATCATCCGATCATCTGACCATGCGCTTCATGAAGTGCAACTTTCTTCAAAAAGTCTTACTTAATTGTATTTGTATTGACAAATGCTCCAGTGAGGCCAACTGTCCTTCATATGGTCAGGCGGATGCTCCAGACGCTTGATCCTAAGGACAAGGCTGCCGTCAGAGGGGTTGGCACTCTTGACCTTGATGGCATACTGGCGATTCTTTGCGAAGTAAAACTTCATCTTATAATTTGGTTAATATTTTTTGTCGAATGGTTTCTGATGAATTTCCTTATTTTGGACGACTGTAGGCTATGCTGCGCGTGAGCGGTCTTAAAGGGCCACTCAATGAGAAGACCAGGGAGGTAAAGGCAGAGAATGCTCGGGCCACCTCTACTCTAGACAAAGCTCAATTTGAGATTGCTCAAAATTAGATTCTAACACTTGATATGTTATATTCCCAAGCGTCAGCAAAACTGCAAATTAAAACCAGCAGAACTTGGACGCAGCAAAGCAGCGGGTGAAGGAGCTCCAGGATCAGGTCAAGGGCCTTGAGGAAAAGCTGGAGACTCTCAAGGAGGCAGAATCTAAGGCTTCTAACCTTGAGGAGACGGTCAAGAGACTCCGAAGGCGGCTGAGCAACCAGGTTACCTAACTCCCGACCAAGTATAGGTCCTTGATGGAAGAGGAGAAACAGGCCTTGGTCAAACAAATGATGGACGATAATGAGGTCATCATGCGTGTGGCCTGGGCAGCTATGCAGCCGTCTGCTGATTGTCAAACTTGGAAGGCCCTGTTTTATAAGGCAAATGACGAGTTCAATTCCCGACTCCTCAGGGAAGCTCAAGAGGCGGTCGAGAAGGAAGCGGTTGCCAAAAATGTCTTCAAGGAGTCCAGCTTGTCAGGCGGCTCGTCTTCTGGGGACGAGGAGGATGATAAGGAGGGGGATGAGGATTCCAAGGAGCATGCTTCGGAGGACAAGGCGGATGCCAAAGCTGAGAAGCTCCCTTGATCTTTATGCGTAATGTTTTTTCTTTCGGCGGCTGAATGGCCAATTATTTTGCTTTTCCAGCCTGTGTGCCGAGTAATCAATGTATCTTTTACCGACCAAGGGGTTGGGTAATTTGACGATTCCTGGATTTGCTAGTTAACATTTGCAGTCGTCAATTTTTACGGCTGTTTTTTTTATGAAGCATCCGGTCGTTTGACCGGTTTTATTTATACTGGTGTATATGCTTTAAAAATTTTCAAAGCTTTCAATTTTCATGCATAGAATTTTAGCTATGTATTTTACCCTGCATAGTATGCGAATGATCTTGCCCCTGGACGGATGTCGCTTGGTTTCGGTTGAATGGATTGATTAACATAGAAATTTATATACTTTAAAGAGTATGAATGGTTTCTGAGTGAATCAATCACTATGGTGATTGCCCCAAACCAAGAGGCAGACGACCATATAGAGCAGATGGTTCTATAAATGCATCCGGCCAAAGGCCTCCAGTAATATGGAAAAATTGCTAAGTCTTTTAACTTAACATTTTAATTAAGAACATATTGGTCCGCCTGACTTGGCCCATAACAAGGACAGGTGGTGAGATAGCCTCTAATTGTGAAACAGTAGTCGTCATCCGTCTGTACTAGAACAGGCGGAAGACTCAGTGCTTTTTAGATTTCAAGTTAGATTAAATCAAACGACTACGAGCGATGCCTTAGCGCATTCGGTAGGGCCGCTTGTTGTTTTTGTAGCTCAATGTGCCACCCAAATGGGAGATGCTTCTCCTCGACGAATTTGCCCGAATGGACGTCGCCGTTTTCCTGACTCATGTTGGAGCGGATAGTCGTACTCATGTTGGAGTAGACGGTAATTTCAATAATATTCATATGGCCATTGGCCTCAGTTAAAGAATTGAATAGCTACTAAGTCATTGACTTAGCTTAAAATAAAATATAACTAGATGCTAAGTTAAAAGCTTAGTTTTTCATCCAGCCATTGGCCTTTTGTCACTTAGACGTTAGCTACTAAGTTATTAACTTAGCTTAAGGATGAGTTTTAGGTCGACTGCTTTGGTGCAGTCGAGTTCTTTATTGGGAGTTTGATGTTGGGGCAGACGATCAAGAAATTATATTTAGATTAAGAATGTGCTTAGTCGTCTGCCTATTGGGCAGGCGGTGGCTCACAGAATCTCGACGTTGGCCGTCTGCATATTGTGCAGGCGATACTCCAATGTCGCTATTATTGCAAATTTTGGTCCGCCTGTACATTGTGCAGGCGGTACCATAGAGGGTAAGTAGGATCCGCTAGCACATAGTGCAGGAGACATCCTTCATTGTTATGAGCATGGTCCTTCTGCAATTTGTGCAGCCGGTGCTCAAAATAAAGAAAAGAAAATAAAGACAAGCATGAAATGAAGGCAAAACTTCTTCAGGTTATCTACATTCCAGGTTCTGGGTAGCCTCCATCTGTTAGGTGTTTCAAGGCGGTAGGTGCCACCTTTTACTTCTTCATAGATTTGGTAGGGGCCTTCCCAATTTGGGGTTAACTTCCGCCGACTAATCGAAGTTATCAACGCCGAGATTTGTTTTTTCTTTTTGCTCTCTTCTGGTTTCAGAGACGGCTGAGCACGCTGACTCTCCTTCTGTCGGTCAGACTTCTTGGAGTCCGACTGCTTATTAGAAGAGTAGATCTCGGTCGCCTGTATATAAGCATCCGCCTCCATCAGGGCTCCTTGGAGGGTGATGATTTTCTTGCGGACAAGTTCGAACTTGAAAGTCGACCTATCCTTCAGACCTTTGAAAAAGTTTGTGAAAGCCACTTCGTCAGACAGTCCTTGTTTTTAGATTCTCACCAGGTTGAACCGCCTGACGTATGATCGCGGCCCTTCTCCATCTCCCTACTGCACATGGCCTAAATCAAGGCTCGTTTACTTTGCAGGATTTTCATAAAGAAGTTAGAAGCAAACAAGAATGCAAGCGTCTTAAATCTGTTTATGCAACCAGCCGGTAGATTGCCAAACCACTACTGGGCTATGCCCCTTAGGGTGGCTGGGAAGCATCGACACCAGGCGGCATCATCCAACCCTTGTAAGTACATGAGGTGGGTGTATGCCAAGAGGTGGTCTTCAGGGTTGGAAGTACCGTCATAGGTTCCAACCATGACATTTCTAACCTCGGCCGACTGTTAGGCCTCCGCTATTTTCCTAGAGAACGCAGAGGGCTGCTCCCCGAGGTTTTGTAGCCGAAGCTGCCAGTCCAAAGGCTAATAGTTATATGTCGCCTGTCCTCCAAAGAAGGCGGGCTGGATGTAAGGTAAAGCAGGCGGTCAGTATGGTGGTTGTGCCACATACTGTGCCGAAATAATTAGGTGAGGCCCCGACTGCATGAGGGGGCCGCTTGAGGGAGTCCTCGGCACGGAAGGGGAATTCCTCACCGAGGTGTTCTGAAAACTGTCGTGATAAGTTGACGTTGAAGCCGACTCCAACAGCAGCTGATTCCTTAACTGGTCGATCTACTGACGAGCATCAAGAAATGTATGTGTCCTACCATCCGGGTGAACATGCCGGATGGCTTTCCTTTTCCCCATTTCAGGGAAACAGAGTCTTGACAGGTCAAACAAAGGCCGAGCCTTCTCCGGGTGAGGAGTTGGCTGTCGATCTCGGACCGACTTCTGCTGCCCTGACTTGGCAGGCCTTGCGGGCGACTGCTCCTTTATAAGGGTAGTTGTTTGCTTGTTGATTAGTCCTTTGATTTCACCCCTGAGGCTACTCATAAATTTCATGAGCTCGTCACGGGTGACTAGGGCAAAATCATGTCGCCTGGGAGGCATCAGTCGCATGCCCTGTGGGCTTACATGAGGGTCCAGGGGTCCTATTAGTATCTGTCTAGTTAGCATTGCACTCCCGCCTGTCTTTTTGACAGAGGCGCTTAGAGATGAGTGACCCATTGGGGGCCACATAGGTTTCAACATTTGCGTCGTCACCTAAGTCATTGTCCGTCTGGACCTGTATTTTTTCCAGAGGTCGGTTGGTCTCTGGAGCCGGCACATGATTATCTTGAGAAGCCATTTTAGAGGTACTCTCTTCCACATACTGCACCAAATGTTTTGGTGTTTTTTGTGTCCCTTGGGAGAGTTACAACTCTAGACTTGATTCCACAAGGTCACCTATACCTGCAAAACAAACGAACCGTCGGATGGTCGGTGGTCCGCCTCAAAAGTTTAAGTTTAAAGTATTTTGAGTAAAACGTGCGGAAATAAAGTTATCTGCTCGGATTCCAAGCTCGGGTATTGTGCTGTCTATTTCTTGAGAACGACAGCTCTGTAACAACTATTGATGAGATGTCCTAGGTTGATTGATTACTTGCCCCATAAATGAGGGGATTGTCCCCATTTATAGGGTCTTTTCGGGAAGTGTGCCCTCCCTAAGGTTTGATGACCTAGAGATTAGGGCACGTCGTTTGGAGGCGCCTCAAACTTTGGGCCTCTGAAGGCCGCCATTTCTGAGGTGATATCTGAGTGACACGTGTCGCACATCCTAAGAGGCCATTTGGGCGTCTCTTAGGGTAATACATGTCACTCTCTCGTTAGTCCATTTTGGGATCATCAAGTACCCCAAATAAAGGCTATATCTGCCTGACACGTGCACCATCTAGAAGGTCCAAGGTGGCGCCCCTTCCGGTGACATATGTCAGGTTTTGATTGGGCCACTTGGCCGGATATAAAATACCCAAAACAAGTAATATCTGACCTGTATGACTAAGTTATGCATTTTTATTATGGTCACATTGGAAGGTTAGATGGAAAAAATGTCGTTTAATCCTACTTAGGTTGGCTAGTTAAATTAGCCAACTCCACTATTATTATAAATTATTTGGTGAGTCAGCTACATGATGCTATTTCCATAGTTGCATACACCTAAGTTCTTGACAACTAGCAAACTCCATAATTTACAAATTATGAGAAGTATAGCTTGAATTCTTCACTTCAATCAAATTTAACTTTAAGCTTTAATTTGGTGGAGTGTAGTGAGGACCAACTACTCCATTACACAAGGCTATTAATTAACTCCATTCATTTCATTTCTCATGAGAATAACATATGTTTTGGGTATTTTATACCCTGCCAAGTGGCCCAACCAGAGTCTGACATGTGTCACTAGAAGGGGCACCAACTTGGACCTTCCAGATGGTGACACGTGTCAGGCAGATATAGCTCCTAATTATGGGTATTTAATAATCCAAGTGGACCAATGAGAGAGCAACACGTGTCGCCTTGGGAGGCGCCCAAATGGCCCCTCCAGATGTATGACACGTGTCACTCGGATATTCCTTCTGAAAAGACGGCCTTCAAGGCCCAAACTTTGAGGCGCCGCAATTCGGCGTGCCCTATTCCCTAGGTCATCAAACCCTAGGGAGGGTACACTTCCCAATGACCCTATAAATAGGGACATTCCCCTCATTTATGGGGACACGTGACGTTACATTGCATTACTTACAGAGCTATCGTTCTGAAGAAACAGACATCACCTGAGCTTGGAATCCGATTAGATAACTTAATTTCCTCACGTTTTATTCCGAATACAGTATTAATCTAATCTTCGGAGGTGGACCATCGACTATTCGGTGCTCCGTTTGTTTTGCAAGTACAAGCGTCCTTGTTAAATCCAGTCTTGAGCAGTAACTCTCCCGAGGGACATAAAAAACCCCGAAACATTTGGCGCCATCTTTGGAGAGAGTATCTCAAAGATGGCATCCCATGAACAAACTGTGCCGCCTCCAGAGACCACTCGGCCTCTGGAAGAAATTGAGGTCCAGATGGACCATGACTTAGGTGACGACGGAGACGTCAAAACCTAAATGGCCCAAGACGAGTTATTTATCTTTAAGCGCATCCATCACAAAGACAGGGGGGAGCGCAATGCTAACCAGGCGGGTCCTAACAGGCTCCCTGGACCCTCAAGTAAGCCCTCGGGGCAGCCGACTGATGCCTCCCAGGCGGCAGGATTAACCCCAGTCACTGGTGATGAGCTCATGAAGTTCATGAGTAGCCTCAAGGGTGAAATTAAGGGACTAATCAATAAGCAGACGACTGCTCCTAGAAAGGAAATGTCGGCTACAAAGCCTGCTAAATCTAGACAGCAGAAGTCGGTCCTGGACCGACAGTCGACTCCTCACCCTGCTCCAAAGGAGAAGGCTCGGCCCCTGTTTGATCTATCAAGACTCTGTTTCCCTGAAATGGTGACCAGAAAGAACATTCGGCATGTACATCCGGATGGTAGCAAAAAATAATTTCCTGATGCTCGTTAGTACATCGACCACATAAAGAATAAGCAACTGTTGAAGTCGGCTTCTACGTTGACTTATCACAACAGCTTTCAGAATACCTCAGTGAGGAACTCTATTTCAATACCGGGGACTCCTTCAAGTGGCCCCCTTGCACAGTCGGGGCCTCATGTGATCAATTCGGCGCAGTATATGGCACAACCATTATACAGACCGCCTGCTTTACCATACATCTAGCCTGCCTTCTTCGGAGGACAGGCTGCATAAAACTATCAGGCTCTGGACTGGCAGCTTCGGCTACAAAACCTTGGGGAGTAACCCTCTTCGTTCTCTAGGGAAATAGCCGAGGCTGAACAGCCAGCCAAGGTGAAAAATGTCATGGTCGGAACTTATGATGGTACCTCCAACCCAGAAGACCACCTCCTAGCATACACCCACCTCATGTACTTACAAGGATTGGATGATGTCGCCTGGTGTCGATTCTTCCCAGCCACACTGAAGGGCATAGCCCAGCAGTGGTTCGACAATCTGCTGGCTAGTTCCACTCTTGTTTGCTTCTAATTTCTCTATGAACATCCCTGCAAAGAAAATGAGCCTTGATCTAGGCCATGTACAACAAGGAGATAGAGAGGGGATGCAATCATACGTCAAGCAGTTTAATCTGGTGAGAATCTATATCCAAGGAATGTCTGATGAATTGGCTTTTACTGACTTTTTCAAAGGTTGAAGGACGGTTCGAGTTTCAAGTTCAAACTCGTCCGAAAGAAAATCTTTGCCCATCAAGGAGCCCTGATCCTCTAATAAGCAGTCGCTTACATACAGGCGATCGAGCTCTGATCCTCTAATAAGCAGTCGGACTCAAAGAAGTCTGACCGACAGAAGGAGAGTCGGCCTGCTCAATCGTCTCTAAATCCAGAAGAGAGCAAAAAGAAAAAACAAATATGGGCGGTTGATAACTCCGATCAGTCGGCCCAGAAGAAAAAGAAAGAGTGGAAGCCGTACGTTCCAAGGTACGAATTCCACAAGGACAGATCCTATGAATGGTTCCGCTGAAAATCAGAATAAAAATAAGCACTGTCACTACCATGAGGATGTCGGCCATGACACAAAAGACTGCTTCAGCCTCAAGCGGACGCTTGACCATCTAGCCGACAAAGGAGCGCTGAAATCCTATGTGAAGTCCAAAGTGACTTCAAAATCGAATGTTGGGAAGTCAAGAAAAAAGACTCCCCAGCCTCCTATGAGCTCTGGAAGGGATGAGGAACCGGTTTATACGATAGCAAGAGGATTCGCCGGTGGTGGTCCAACCATCCGGGGCAACAAGGACCATCTAAGAAATATGGTCCATTATGTTGATGAGGGACAGGCGGCCAGCACATCCGTCTTTCCTGAAGTCATCATTACCGAAAAGGACAGACGCAAAGTCCGTCGGCCGCATGATGACCCTGTAGTCATAGAATGTAATTAGAATGTAAAGTGGCCAACCAATTGGCTGGCCACATCTTAATTGACTTAGGAAGCTCCTCAGACATCATTAGCCACAAATGTCTATCCAACCTTAAATACAGGCCGAGTAGTTTGATGGATGTCTCCCATCTCCTTGTGGGTTATGGAGGAGGAGTTATGCACCCGGTCGGATGTAGTGATTTGCCCATCCGACTAGGGAAAAAGAGTAGCGGTCGGTACATGACTATCCTATTCCTGGTGGTCGAGGAGCTGACCGCCTACAATCTTATCCTTGGCTGACCCACTCTTAACGAGTGTGAGGCAGTCATCATTCATACTCTCATGCTTGTCAAGTTTGAGAAGGATGATGGGACTATTGGCTCCCTGAACGAGGATCAGAAGACGGCTCGAGAATGTTATCTCTCGGTCGTCAAGCCTGCAGATTCTGCAGCCAGTCAGGGCAAAGAGCCAATAGACATTGATGGTATCAAGGAGGACCATCTGACCCAACCAGTCGTCAAGAACAAAAAACCTAATCCGCTGGTGGTGGTAAAAAAAAAAAGCAATAGCAAACACTTACCGGGGAGCAGTCAGACGACCTCCATCCCCAGCCGGCTGGTGAGCATATTGATATTCCTCTGGACGACAGTCGACCAGAGTGAACTGTTACGGTGGGGACGACTGCTTTTAATAAGTTGGGCACAAGCTTGCACCAACTGCTGAACGAATTCAAAGACATCTTTTCCTTAGAAGTGGAAAAGATGCCATGCATCAGCTTGGATCTTATTGTCCACAAACTCGCTGTGGATCCAAAAAAGAAGCCCATTCGGTAAAAGAAAAGAAACCATGGCGAGGAAAGAAGTTAGGCGGCAGCCGCCGAAGTTAAAAAGCTGTTAGACAATGGGTTCATTTGGCCCTATAACTTCTCTGAATGGGATGCAAATGTTGTGCTTGTAAACAAGCCGAATGGTACATGGCGCATGTGTGTAGTTTACACTGACTTAAACAGAGCATGTTCGAAGGATAATTATCCACTTCCAAATATCGACAGCCTGGTCGACTCCACAGCCGAACATGCCTAGATAAGCTTTATGGACGCCTATTCAGGCTTTCAACAGATTCCCCTATGGAAAAAACATCAAGAGAAGACGGCATTCGTCACTGATCAGGGTTATTCTGTTATAATGTGATGCCGTTTGGTTTGATGAATGTGCCTGCTACTTTCTAACGCATGATTAATACAGTCTTCATTAATCAAATTGGGAGGAATGTAGAGGCGTACATTGACGATATGCTAGTCAAATCCAAACAACACGCGGATCACCTTGTGATAAGTTACTTTTATGTCACTTTTAGGGTGTTTATTGAGTCTCTTTCCGGCTTATTTTTCAATAATTTAGCCCATTTTGTTCTTTATT
The DNA here is from genome assembly GCF_001683475.1 of Chenopodium quinoa. NCBI lineage: Eukaryota > Viridiplantae > Streptophyta > Magnoliopsida > Caryophyllales > Amaranthaceae > Chenopodium > Chenopodium quinoa. The sequence goes on along the minus strand of NW_018744301.1, from coordinate 5,168,807 downwards.
TCTTTTATTTGTTTATTCTCGTCTTTTATATTTATTTTGAGTATTTTAGTAGTTTTCATTAGTTTTTAGTTTATTTTTGTAGTTTTAGTTAATAATTTTGCGCTTCTCTCATTTTATTTATTTTATTTTCTTTTAGTTTCTAGTTTGTTTTATTTTATTTTATTTCATTTTATTTTATTATTTTTTTAGTTATAGCTTTTTATTTTACTTTATTTTTCTTATCTTTTTTTATTTTATTTATCTTATTTTATTTTTATTTTATTTTATTTTATCTTTATTTTATTTTATTTCGTGGTAATACCCTCGTGTTTTTTGTTGTAGGTGTTCCGAGTTTCAAGTTCAAATCGTGTTCGGGGTCCGAGGTTCGAGGAAAATGCACAATGCTCATCACCTCCTTGCTGCTGCCACCATACCAAACTAGCCCCAGCAACCCACCACAACAGCACCAACGACCACCAAAACACCACCAATCAACCACCACCAATCCACACCCAATTCAACCCCGTTACCAGCCCACGAACCGCAACAACAGCAGCCCCTGCTTCACCACGCAACTCCAATCAGCCCAACAACACCAAAACCGCAAGCAATCACCACCACCATCACCCACGAAAACCGCAACAACCAACCCTCTGCCCCCTCACAACAACCCAGCCTCACCTCCCATTTTTCCACCAAAATCACAACCAACACCACCTATTAGCCCACCACAACCGCACCAGCACTCCACTCCAATCAAGAACCACCTCCGTCAGCCACCAATCAACCACCCAAACCACCGTCCACCAACAGCTACAACAACAAACACAACACCATCAGCCACCGCATCCTCACACCACCAGCAACCCAATCAATTACCCACAACAACCAATTAATCACCATTTCACACCCCCTGTTCCACTGTCACCTCCCATTTCGCCACCAAACCGCCAGCAATTACTACCTTTAATTCGACCCCCGCAATACCAATTAAACCACCAGCCCTTCACCCAAAATCAATCACCCAAATCACAACGAAATTACTCACCTAATTGTCGCGCAACTCACAACACCCAAACTGACCATCTCAAGCCTCCACCGCGGCGCGCAACCCTGTCAGAAAGCGCGCAATTGAAATCCAAAATCATAGTCGAGGCAGTAGCTTTGCGCGACTTGTTGTGCGTCTTCTGTGCGGGTGCGCAATTGTGGGTCAATCACGAGCTTTTAAAGTGATTTTAATGAAAATCGGACGGCCACGATTAGATGCTAGATGATGATAGTATTGATAAACGGTGTGGATGATTGTTTGTTGTTGATATGGTGAATGGAAGCAGCCATAATTCGAAGGGGAGAAGGGAAAATTGGTGGTCTAGTGAAATCGTGGGTTTTGGGGGGAATTATGGGATTTCCTTTTTCTTTTATTTTATTTTATTGTAAGTTTTGTTTTTATTGGTTTTTAGTTTAGTTATTTTATTTGTTTTATTTAGTTTTATTTCATTTTAGTTTCTTTCTTTTATTTTATTTTTTATATAACTTGTATTATAAATACCCCTTTGGGAGTTATTTTCTCATAACTTGGAATCAACATTTTTAATTTTAGATAGTTTAGATTAGCTTAGCCTTTATTTTCTCTCTCTTAGGGTTAGTTTAGGAGTAGTGTAGAGAGAGAAAGCTTGGAATTCCATGGAGTTTTTGAGAGGTTGAAGAAGCAACTTTGTGGAACTTCTTCTCATCTATTCAATGAGCATTTTCTAACTTTCTCTCATCTTTATTTCTTGCTTAATTCTTAGTTTTTGTTTTTTGTTTATTGATTTGAGTAAATTTATTAGTTTATTTGTTTAATCTTGTTTTTATTCTTATTTTACCTTGTTTTCCATGTCTTTCTTCATTATGTTAGCTTAGATTTTGTTCAAGGAAAATTGATGAAGGTTATGTTAATAAATTGAATGATTGATTGTGATTAGCATGGAATTGTTTCTTGATTATTGTGTATGGATGATGCTTTTATGGATTAGAATCTTTCTAGCTAATTGATTTTATGTTCTCAATTGTGCTTTGAATTGATTGGGCGAGAGTGAGTTGGTTGAGAGCCCTAATTTCTTCCATACCTTTACTAGGCTAGTTGCACGAGAGTAAATTTGTTTACTAGGATAATTAACATGCTCAATTGTGCGAGAGTGAGTTAAATGTGTTGATTGTTCCTAATCAAGGTCATTTTCATCTAATTGTATGATGTTATTGAATGTACTGATGTAATTGGATTCCATTTCCCTAGTTTTAGTTATTTGTTCTTAGTTATGTTTAGTTGAACCTCTCTCTATCTCACAAGCTTTCCTAGTAGTCTAATTAGCACAAATTGATACACTTAGTCGTTTTGGGTTCGACCCTTTACTTGCCACTAACTAGTTTAGTGTAGGTTTAGGTATTATAAATTTCTAATTTGGTTAGGGTTAGTAGTCCCAACGACCAATTTTAACCCCGATCAAATTTTGGTGCCGTTGACGGGGACTAAGGTGTTCATTAGTTTGTTTTGATTAGAGTAGCTAGGTTCTTGTATATAATTTGATTTTTGTTTGCTTTTCTTTGTTCTTTGTATAAAAATGGCATGCTTATCTTTTCCTCAATTTGATGGTGAACCCTTTTATGCTTACTTTGAAAGACTAGATGGTTTCCTTAGTTACCATGGGTGTTCTCTTAGTGATGCTTGTGGTATAGCTTATTGGGGCATGAATGAGTATACTAGGGGAATGGTTGAGGACATGAATAATGGTAGATTTTGTCATTTGTCTATGCATGATGCTTGGGATTTCTTCACATGGTTTGCTAGGGATTCTTTTGATAGAGAATCTCATTTTCTTTCTTTGATTCTCAATGCCAAGATTCTTTTAATTTTTGCATGAATTCTCTTGATACTTCTTATGTGCCTTGTGGTAATCCAAGTATGCAAATTGACACCTTTCCCCCTTATGCTCATTTTGATGAGGTTTGTGCTAATTTTGATGATGTGCAATTTGACTTTGATCATGAACCTCAACCCAATAACATTGATGCCCAAATTATTTCTCAAATGCAATATCTCACCCAAAAACTCCAGGAGCTACAAGAGGAACAAAAATTGAGAGAAGTGAGGCTTGCCCAAGTGATGAGTGCTTTGGTTGATGTAAATTGATGTGAGGCACCTCATTTGGAGTGTGAGAGTGTTTTTGAGAATGATGTGGTCCAAGGGTGTGAAGGTGAGGGGAGATTTTCTTGTGATGAGAGGATTTTGATCCTTTTCATTCCCCATTTGAGCTTAATTGCCATCCTTCCCCTTATTCACCCCCTTTGAGAGCTTCCCTTGGTGAGGATGTGAGTGAGCCATATTCATGTTTGAATGAGGAGTTCATGAGGATGATAATGGTGAGTTTGAGAAATCAAGAGAGATTGAGAGTCCCTTGAGTGATGGTAGAAGAGTTGTGAATGAAGAAAATGTCGATTTTGAGGTTTCCAACCCCCTTCCCCATCTTGATGAGTCTACCTTGCATGTTGGTGACCCTTCTATCCATGAGTTTTTGGATTCATTTGAGGTTATGGCTAGTATGTTCATTGAAGGTGTAACAAATCATTATAGCCTCTTGAGAGAGTTCATTGGCAATGCTTCATGGGAAAGGGATGAGTTTGAGAGATAACTTTATCCTTTCATGCATGGTTTAGAGACTCTACGCTTTGAGGATCTTGAGGGAGTTGTTGTTCATCGTTGCGATAGAGAGGAAGAGGAGGTTGTTTCTATTAGAGAGATTTTGTTTGAGGGAGATGTCAGTCATGAGTGTTCTTTTGAGGATTCTATGATTGATTTTCATGCCCTCATTGGTGATGTGAGGCTTTGTGAGACCTTTGTTTCTCCTCCCCTTCCTCATGTCCCTTTCTCAAGGAAATTTGACCATATCTCCTACTATCCCATGTTCCTCCCTTCTTTTGTCAAAGAGCCTATTGAGGACCCTCTCTTGTTTGATGAGACTTTTCCTTTTCATCCTCCTATTATTGAGGAAATGGGTGATTGTGCCACCCAAAAAGATTTTGAGGAGGTTTTACCATTTTATTCTTTTCATTATTTCTCTTCTTCTTTCTGTTCATATTTTCTTGATTTTTCTTTTGATTTTTCTTCCTTCTTTTGGCATCTTCCTCCTCACTTACGTGCAACAATCTTGTTGCACGTCCTCCTTCCGTCATTTGCCTACTTGTTATCATATGAAATGTGTAGTAGTGCATTTTATAAGCTCTTGCGTTCATTGCAACATTATTTACTAGAGCGGTCTCGCTTGGACGTTAAACAAGCCTTTCTCGGGAAGTAACCCGAGGTTTTTATTGCTTTCATTTTCTTTTCTTTTTAGATTATATTTTCTCTCATGGAAATGTGTGTGCCCCTTTTTAGGTACATAAATTGATATACACTTATGCATTGGTTTGGATCTAGAATCAAGGAAGTTTGATGCCTATTTTTGCTAGCATATAGAAATCGAGATTCAATTCAAGAGGAAATCAGCTTTGAAAGGTTAAATTGGTTCATTTGCGGGTAATTACACCCACCAATATCCAGTAATATCTTTCCTAGCTCTTTCTCTAATGGTTGGTGACTCGTTGGACATGTGTTGGTTTGTTGGATTGATTTCTTTCTTTTCCCCTCCCATGGATTATTTGGTTTATGTTTGAGTATATTGTCTCATTAAAGCTTGGGGGAGGGTATTCTATCATGTTTGGTGGGATATTGATTCATTTACGCCATGCACTTGAGTATATGCATTTCCATGTCTTTTCTTTTATTTTGAAAAATCCAAAAAGATTTTTGTTTACTTTCAAGGTAATTTTGGCAAAATGTGTTTTGTTTGTTCTTATTTTGGACATTTTGATTTGGGACTTGAATCCTTGAATGTTTTTCTTCCTAAGTGGTACATGTATGCACGGTTTGAGAGTGTTATTGGTTGACTCTAGGATACTATATGCTAAGGTAGTCGGGTTAAGAACTTTTAGGGGTCCATGAAGCCTTAGTTCACGGGAATGTGGTAAGATGGAGTTGCTCTATATAGTGGATTTGAAACCCTTGGTTGGTATTTGTTTGGTTATAATCCCTTGTGAGCTTCATTTGTTCTAGCCTTCATCACCTTGTTTAGCGGCTATTTAGGATCCTTGACTATGCATGTCTTAATCCTTATTTTTACCTCTAGCTCCCAAGATCGTGACCGAGCCACTCTAGGGGAGGAAAAGGGCACCTTTTCTCATTTTTCTTTATCTTCTTTTTGTTTTGTTACAAATTTGGTTTTCTATTTTGCATCGACCTACTTATTAACCAATTTGAGCCTAATGTTTTCCGCTCTTGTTTAAACTGCGTTACAAACCCAATGGCCTATGTCTACCAACCCTTTTAGTTAGTGAAGCATTGGCATGTAAGGTTTGAGTTTTGAGAGTGTTGATCATGAGCAAGAAAACTTCGTGAATTGGTTTAACTAAGGTATTGAAAATTGAGCTTGAAAAGAAAATGCAAAAAAGTTTGAGAAGAAAGATGCAATTCAAGAAAATCAAAGGAAGTTTCAAGAAAAAGTCGTCCATAGTAAAAAAAAAAAAAAAAAAAGGGCAAGGACATCAAATAAGAGCTACAAAAAATTTGAAAAAGAAACAAAAAACACTAAAATATTTTAGGTTGGTTTCGTTTTCTTCCCTAGTTTAAGCATTGAGGACAATGCTTCGTTCAAGCTTGGGAGGGGGGGAGCGTTACTTCGTTTTTGGTATATATTGTGTTAGTGTTGAATAAGCTTGGGGAGATGGCATTATTGGTATATTTGTTTGATATTTTGTGACTTCTTGAGTTTGTTTTTGAGAGTAGGCCACTCTTTTGCTTCACTTAGGAAATATCACCAAAATTTCAAATTTTTACCCCGCCTTAACCCTTAGCCTTACGTTACAACCCAATAAAAGACCCTTAGACTTTAGTGGGGTTGGGTCAAAGAACGGTGGAGGGAAATAGACTTCAAACCTATGGAGAGAGTATGCATAGTTGAGATGTCAGGATTACCGTCTCAAAGTTTTTCATTTCTTTATCTTTTTCCGGTTCCTTCGTGGAATCATGAGAAGCTAGCTTGAGGGTTGATTTGAAGCTAGTGGAGAGAATGCGGCCCGATTGGTTGGGGCTAGGGTGGATTGAGTCCTCATTAGTTCTCTATGCTTAGCATATGTTATGTTTCAATCAACCATTGACATCTTGGAACGTGCATACATTTGTCTACTTAGAAAGATTTGCATTCATTGGTGTTTGTTCCTATCTCTTGTCCAAATATGAATTTGTGTTTTCTTCTCTTTTTATGTTTCTTTTTCTTTTCTTTTTATTGCCTTGCCTTTGTTTTTATTTAGAGTTGTGGGTTAAACTCTTAGGACACCCTCACGACAGCACACTCGTCCTCTAGGGCGATCTAGGGGTTTAAAGAGCTTGTCTTTAGTTGCTAAAATTGACCGTGATTCCTACGAAAGTGAGTTAGTGTACATTCTTGTATCCTTAAGTGTCTTAGTTTTTCTTGAATAATTCACTATCCTTCTCTCGTGTTTCATGTTAATTTTCTCGATGACGAGAAAAGGTTTAGCTTGGGGAAGTTTGATAAGTGACTTTTATGTAACTTTTAGGGTGTTTATTAAGTCGCTTTCCGGCTTATTTTACAATAATTTAGCCCATTTTGTTCTTTATTTCTTTTATTTGCTTATTCTCGTCTTTTATCTTTATTTTGAGTATTTTAGTAGTTTTCATTAGTTTTTAGTTTATTTTTGTAGTTTTAGTTAATAATTTCCCGCTTCTCTTGTTTTATTTATTTTATTTTCTTTTAGTTTCTAGTTTATTTTATTTTATTTTATTTTATTTCATTTTATTTTATTATTTATTTAGTTTTAGCTTTTTATTTTACTTTATTTGTCTTATCTTATTTTATTTTATTTATCTTATTTTATTTTTATTTTATTTTATATTATCTTTATTTTATTTTATTTCGTGGTAATACCCTCGTGTTTTTGGTTGTAGGTGTTCCGGGTTTCAAGTTCAAATCGTGTTCGGGGTCCGAGGTTCGAGGAAAATGCACAATGCTCATCACCTCCTTGCTGCTGCCACCATACCAAACTAGCCCCAGCAACCCACCACAACAGCACCAACCACCACCAAAACACCACCAATCAACCACCACCAATCCACACCCAATTCAACCCCGTTACCAGCCCACGAACCGCAACAACAGCAGCCCCTGCTTCACCACGCAACTCCAATCAGCCCAACAACACCAAAACCGCAAGCAATCACCACCACCATCACCCACGAAAACCGCAACAACCAACCCTCTGCCCCCTCATAACAACCCAGCCTCACCTCCCATTTCGCCACCAAAATCACAACCAACACCACCTATCAGCCCACCACAACCGCACCAGCACTCCACTCCAATGAAGAACCACCTCCGTCAGCCACCAATCAACCACCCAAACCACCATCCACCAACAGCTACAACAACAAACACAACACCATCAGCCACCACATCCTCACACCACCAACAACCCAATCAATTACCCACAACAACCAATTAATCACCATTTCACACCCCCTGTTCCACCGTCAGCTCCCATTTTGCCACCAAACCTCCAGCAATTACCACCTTTAATTCGACCCTCGTAACACCAATTAAACCACTAGCCCTTCACCCACAATCAACCACTCAAATCACCACCAAATTACCCACCTAATGGCCGCGCAATTCACAACACCGAAACTCACAATCTCAAGCTCCACCGCGGCCGCGCAGCCCTGTTAGAAAGCGCGCAATTGGAATCCAAAATCATAGTCGAGGCAGTAGCTTTGCGCGACTTGATGTGCGTCTTCTGTGCGGGCGCGCAATTGTGGGTCAATCACGAGCTTTTCACGTGGTTTTAATGATAATCGGACGGCCACAATTTGATGCTAGATGATGATAATGTTGATGAACGGTGAGGATGATTGTTTGCTGTTGATATGGTGAATGGAAGCAACCAAAATTCGAAGGGGAGAAGGGGAAATTGGTGGTCTGGTGAAATCTTGGGTTTTGGGGGGAATTTTGGGATATCCTTTTTCTTTTACTTTTTCATTTATTTTATGTTATTGTAAGTTTTGTTTTTATTGGTTTTTAGTTTAGTTATTTTATTTCTTTTATTTAGTATTATTTCTTTTTAGTTTCTTTCTTTTATTTTATTTTTTATTTAACTTGTATTATAAATACCCCTTTGGGGGTTATTTTCTCATAACTTGGAATCAACATTTTTAATTTTAGATAGTTTAGATTAGTTTAGCCTTTATTTTCTCTCTTTTAAGGTTAGTTTAGGAGTAGTGTAGAGAGAGAAAGCTTGGATTTGCAAGGAGTTTTTGAGAGGTTGAAGAAGTAACTTTGTGGAACTTCTTCTCATCTATTCAATGAGCATTTTCTAACTTTCTCTCATCTTTATTTCTTGCTTAATTCTTAGTTTTTGTTTTTTTTTTTATTGATTTGAGTAGATTAATTAGTTTATTTGTTTAATCTTGTTTTTATTCTTATTTTACCTTGTTTTCCATGTCTTTCTTCATTATGTTATCTTAGATTTTGTTCAAGGGAAATGGATGAAGGTAATGTTAATAAATTGAATGATTGATTGTGATTAGTATGGAATTGTTTCTTGATTATTGTGTATGGATGATGCTTTTATGGATTAGAATCTTTCTAGCTAATTGATTATATGTTCTTAATTGTACTTTCAATCGATTGTGTGAGAGAGAGTTGGTTAAGAGCCCTAATTTCTTCCATACCTTTGCTCTAGTTGCACGAGAGTGAATTAGTTTAGTAGGATAATTAACATGCTTAATTGTGCGAGAGTGAGTTAAATGTGTTGATTGTTCCTAATCAAGGTCATTTTCATCTAATTGTATGATGTTATTGAATGTGTTGATGTAATTAGATTCCACTTTCCCTAGTTTTAGTTATTTGTTCTTAGTTGTGTTTAGTTGAACCTCTCTCTATCTCACAAGCTTTCCTAGTAGTCTAATTAGCACAAATTGATACACTTAGTCCTTTTGGTTTCAGCCCTTTACTTGCCACTAAATAGTTTAGTGTAGGTTTAGGTATTATAAATGATTAGTTTGGTTAGGGTGGTAGCTTAATGACCTATCTAATCCCGATCACCTTACTGACCTCCAAGAAACTTTCGCCACACTCAGGCAGCACAAGGTCATGCTAAATCCTAAGAAGTGTGTCTTTGGTGTTTAGTGTGGGAAGTTTCTCGGATTCTTGATCGACCAAAGGGGGGTAAAAGGCCAACCCTGAAAAAATACAGGTGGAAATCGACATGCAGCCGCCCCATATGGTGAAGGAAGTCCAAAAATTAACCGGTTGTCTGGCAGCTCCGGGAAGATTTCTCAGTCGATTAGGCGATAAGTGCCCAACTTCTTCCAAGCGATCAGGCTGAAGACTACATTTGAATGGGGGGATGATGCTAAGGCCGCCTTCCAAAAGCTGAAAACGCATTTGCACTCTTTTCCAAGGTTGGTTAGCCCCTTGCCCAAAGAGGCGCTCTATATATATCTGGCCGCTTCAGATAATGCCCTCAGTGTTGTCCTCTTAGGTGAAAGAGACGACATCCAGCTCCCGGTCTACTTCATTAGCCACGTTCTTAGAAACGCAAGCTTTGATACCCCATGGTTGAAAAATTTGGCCTCGCCCTTTACATTGCTGTCGAGAAGTTAAAACCTTACTTCCTTGCACATCCGGTCACGGTCTACACTGACCAATCGATCAAACGGCCAATGACAACCCTGGAGTCTTCTGGCTAAATGCTCAAATGGGCTATTGAGTTGCAGGGTCTGGAAATCACTTTCGAACCAAGAAAGGCAATAAAGGGGAAAGCATACGCCGACATTATTGTTGAAATGACAAGGTCGGCTGAGCCGAACAATATAAATCAGGTTTGGAAAATGTATGTAGACGGGAGCTCCAAGATGAACGGCTATGGTGCAGGCGTAATTTGTAAGTCTCCTGAAGGGGACAAATATGAATATGCACTTCGGTTCAAGTTCTAGGCCTCAAACAATGAGGCCGAATATGAAGCCCTGCTAACTGGCATCCGTATGTGCAAGGCGGCAGGGGAAACGAGAATTGACGCCTGCTCTGACTCGCAATTGGTCGTTAGCCAGTACAATGGTGTCTATGAAGTCACCCATCCGTTTATGATCAAATACTTGCAGGCAGTCAAGGATGAAGCTGGGACACTTGAAGACTTCAATTTCAGTCAAGTGCCCAGATCGACAAACAATCAAGCGGATGCTCTGTCCAAACTGGCGTCATCTACCTCCTGTGAAACGCCTCGGTCAGTCTTTTGGGAAGTCATGGAAAAAAGAAGTATCTCTGATGAAGACCCCATTGGAGTACTCGAACGAAGCTCTACCTGGATGGATAGCATCTGGGCATATCTAACATACGGCACCCTCCCAGATTCACCTCAAGATGCGGTCGTGCTGAAGAAACGGGTTGCAAGCTTTGAGATAAGGCAAGGAGAGATCTTCAAAGCAGGCTTTGTGAAGCCTCTCTTGAAGTGTGTGACCCTAGAAAAGGGACAAGAAGTTCTTGAAGAATTGCATGACGGATGTTGCGCCTCTCATGTAGGCGACAGATCTTTAGCTGTCAGGGCTAGGCGGCATTACTTTTGGCCTACCCAGGAGTAGAATGCTATGTAAATGGTTAAAAAAAGTGACAAGTGTTAAAAATTTGGAAAACTAATCCATCGTCCGGCCACCGATCTAACGGCAATCCACAGTCCTATGCCATTTGCTAAACGGGGCATGGACATTTTGGGCCCATACACGACTGCTCCACGCGACAAGAGTTACATATTAGTGGATGTGGATTACTTTACCAAATGAGTAGAGGCGGAGGCGGTAAAAAACATCAAGACAAATGACGTCATCTCCTTCATCTGGAAGAATATCATCACCTGCTTTAGGGTGCCTATGTCTATAATTTTTTACAATGGTCCTCAGTTTGAGACCCCTCACCTAAAAACTTGGCTAGGAGATCAAGGGATCTCCAATTATTTTGCATCAGTAGGCCGACCCCAAGTAAATGGCCAAGTTGAAGCCTTCAACAAGTTAATCTCAGACGGCATAAAGAAGAAAATTAAGAGAGCTGGTGGCCTATAGGCGGATGAATTACCACACGTCCTATGGGCCATCAGAACAACAGCAAAAGGGGCAACTGAAGAAACTCCATTTCTCATGGTGTATGGGACAGAAGTTGTCTTTCCCATTGAGCACTATGAGCCGACTCTTTGGATTATGCTATATGATGAAGATGCAAACTGGGAGGCCATGCCCCTGGCATTGGACTCACTCCCATAGCGCAGGGGCAATGCTGCCTTCCGCCATGAGATCTACCACCTGAGAATGACTCGAGCTTACAACAAAAGAGTACACAAATGCCCTTTAAAAGTTGGGGACTTTGTGTTACGCAAAATGGAGGCAGTCGGTAGGGCGAATGAACAAGGGAAGTTAACCCCTAATTGGGACGACCCTTACCGAATCTATGAAGAAGTAAGAGGCGGCACCTACTGCTTGGAAACACTAGACGGCATGAGGCTACCCCGAACCTGAAATCTAAATAACCTAAAGAAGTATTACTTCTGAAATTTTGTAAAGTTTTTTACTTGTTAATGAAATTTTGCCTTCATTTCATACTTGTCTTTATTTTCTTTATTTTGAGTACCGACTGTACAAAGTGTAGAAGGACCATACTCATAGCAATGAAGGATGTCCCCTGCACTATGTGCTGGTGGATCCTACTTACCCTCTATAGTACCACCTGCACAACGCGCAGGCAGACTAAATTTTTAACTAATGACGACGTTCGAATACCGCCGACACAATGTGCAGACGGACAACGTCAATATTTTACGAGCTACCGCCTGCACAATATGCAAACGGCTAAGCACACTGTAAAACTTAACATGATTAAGGGACCGTCTTCCCCAACGGCAGAAGCCTAAGAAAGGACCCGACTGCACCAAAATAGTCGTCCTAAAATATATCCTTAAGCCAAGTTAATAACTTAGCAGCTAATTATTATTTATTTAAAGCTAAGTCAATGACTTAGTGGCTATTTATTCATTAAGCGAGGCCAATGGCCGGATGAACATTATTCAAACTACCGTCTGCTCCAACATGAGTACGACTCTCTTCTCCAACATGAGTCAAACAACCGGCGATGTCCATCCGTGCGAATTGCTCTACAAATACAACAAGCGGCCCTACCGAATGCACTAAGGCAGTGCTCACAGTCGTTTGATTTAATCTAACTTGAAATCTAAAAAGCATTAAGTTTTTCGACTATTCTAGTACATACGGAAGACAGCTATTGTTTTAAGATTAGAGGCTACTTTACCGCATGTCCCTGCTATGGAGGAAGGCAGTCAAACCAATCCGTATTCATTATTACTCGAGGCCTTTGGCCGGATGCATTCAAGAAACTATCTGCTCTATATGGCCGTCTGCCGCTTGGTTTGGGGCAATCACCATAGTGATTAATTGACTCAGAAACGATTCATACTCTTTAAAGTATAAAAATTTCTAAGTCAATAAATCCATGCAACTGAAACCAAACGACATCTGGCCAGGGGCAAGAACATTCGCATACTATACAGGTTAAAACACTTAGCTTAAAATTCTATGCATAAAAAATTAAAATATTCAAAAAATTTAAAGCATAAACACCAATATAAATAAAATCGGTCAAACGACCGGATGCTTCATTGAAGTAATAGCCGTCAAAACTGACGACTATAAATATTAACTGGAAAAGCCAGGAATTGTCAAGTTACCCGACCCCTTGGTCGGTAAAATATACATTGAATACTCGGCACGCAGGCCAGAATAGCATAATATTTGGCCATTTGGCCGTAGAAAGAAATATCTTAAAGCTTAAAGATCAGGCGAGCTTCTTAGCATCGACATCCGCCCTGTTCTCCGGCGCATGCTCCTTTGTCTCCTCATTCTCCCCCTGATCATCCTCCTCGTCCCTAGAAGACGAGTCACTAGACAAGCTAGACTCCTCCGGGGCATCCTTGGCAGCCGCCTCCTGAGCTTCCCTAAGAATTCGGGCATTGAACTCGTCATTTGCCTTATCAAATTGAGTCTTCCAAGTTTGATAATCGGCTGACGGCTGCACAGCTGCCCAGGCCGCACGCATGATGGCTTTGTTGTCTTCCATCATTTGCTTGACAAGGGCCTATTTCTCCTCCTCCATCAAGGACTTATACTTGGTCCGAAGTTGGTTCTCTTAGTTTTGCAGCCGCCCTCGGATTTTCTTAACCGTCTCCCCAAGGTTAGCCGCCTTGGTTTCCTTCTTGTTGAGGGTCTCCACCTTCTCCTTAAGGCCCTTGACCTCGTCTTGGAGCTTCTGCATCCGCTGCTTCGCCGCGTCCAAGGACTAGCAGATTTGCTGACGCCTAGGAATACAACATATCAAGTGTTAGAATCTCATTTTGAGCAATCTCAAGCTGAGCTTTGTCCAGGGTAGAGGCGGCCCGAGCATTCGCTGCCTTTACCTCCTTGGTCTTTTCGTTAAATGGCCCTTTAAGACCACTCACACGCAGCATAGCCTTCAGTCGTCCCAAAGCAAGAGAATTCATTATAAACCATTCGGAAAAAAATATCAATCAAGTCATAAGATAAAGTCTTACCTCGCAAAGAAGCGTCAGTTTGGCGTCGAGGTCAAGGGTGTCAATTCCTTTTACGGCCGCCTTATCCTCAGGATCAAGCGTCGTCCTGAGCATCCGCTTGGCCATCAGAAGAACAGTTTGCCTCACTGGAGCATCTTTCAATGCAAACACAATAAGTTAAGATTTTTGAAGACAGTTGCATTTTTTTGAAAAGTACAGCCGGATGGTTAGAGGAATTACCTCTCTCTCTCGCTGCGGCTTCGTTGCCGCCTGCTATGCCGCCAGGAGTGGTGAGTGGCTGCTTGCCACTCTTCAATACTCGATGCTGAGTGTCCGGCTTTGTTGGAGTGTGAATGGGGGAAGAGGTGCTCGTTCCCTTTTTTGGCTTAGTGGCAACGTGTTTCCTACGACTCAAGGAAACGTCGCCAGCCGACTGCTTACGTAGTTTGGGATCCGGCTGAGAAGAAGGACCAAGCTTTGATGAGTCACCCTGCAAAGAACTCTAATGTGAGACCTTGTGATAAAATACACTAAGTAATTCATTGAAAAAAACTTCAAGGTTGAACAGCTTGTTACCTAAGGAGTGCTGCTTGGCGGCTGCTCATCCGCTCGTTTGAGGTTCAAGCAGTAGAAGGCTGCAGGCACAGCCGGCTTCTTGTGAGAAGGAAGCTTTGCCATTGCTACGTCTGCAACAAACATCAAATAGTGTTAGCAATGAAATGAATAAAAAATGATATGGATAACAAAGCTGATAAATTCAAGCGGACAGCTACCTCTCGGCTTCTCTATACTAAGGCCACATACGGCCAAGTACATCCCGTCCGAGAGCCACTCGAATCGGGGAATATAACTTTGGGGGGTGACTTCCTTGACCCCCGTCTCGTGTTTCATTCAGACGGCCACAATGAAAAGGCCCCGATCAGAAATCTCCTCCTGCGCCCGCCTGGGAACAGGTGGAAGGGCTTTCTCTCTTGCTAGGAGGGGTGGATACTGAGTCCAACAGTTGTACCGCTTGTTGTTTTGGAAATCTGGGGAAGAGAACATGTAAAACTTGGTCTTCCAGTCCTTCCATTTATTCTCCTTCCCTAGAGTCATCAAATAACGGGTATGGCTGGTTAGAGTAAACCAGCCGATCCCGCTTGAATTTGGAGTCCTGCTCAAGTAATGCATATGAGCAAACACCTCAAAGCTGGGCTCCACCTCCATCATCTCACAGGCGGCAACATAGCCCATAATGTTAACCCAAGAATTTGGGGCTAGTTGCCAGATACCCAGCTGGTATCTGTCCAAGATCCTCTCCACGGCCAGATGGAGAGGGAAGCGTAGTCCTGCCTGGATGGCCGCCTCGTAGAAGCTGAAGCACTGGTCACCATAGCAGGCCATCTCAGACCAGGTGACCGTGTCGATAGCATCCGACACGGACAATATGAACCCATGTCCCATGACATGGGTAGAAATAAACTTTGCAAGATCATCCTTCATGATTTGCCGCCTACCTTCAGCAACGTGCAAGTAATAAGGAGCACGCTCATGCCGCCTGGAAGCAGACGACTCCTCCCAGCCCTCTGCCTTCCCAACGGAGAGGGACTCTCTGGAAGCCTTAAGGTTCGATTGCGCCTCCTCCGAGTCAACGGAGACGTAGTTGGAGGATGATGACGCGGAGTCCTCATCAGAATTCTCTTTAGAGCTGGGGGCCTTGCGGCTGGTGCCAGCAGTGTCCTCCCCCAACTCAGCATCCGAAAACGATATACTCGGCCCAAGGTTCTCATATTCTTCATCACACTCCTCTAGAAATGAGTCGCTGGGAATGCTAATGTTGCTAGGGGGTCTTTACTAATTTCAGAGACAGGCGCCCTAATGGAGCCGTCAGAAAAAATAGTCTCACTTTCCGAATGGTACTTAGAACCATTCGTCCTATATCTCCTGGTCGTCTACTTTGTTCTAGCCATCGTGTCCTGCAGGGGCACTGACACTGTCGGATTTGGAGAGGTACTCAAAGGAAAATTCTCGAACGAGCATCGGCACTCCTAGTTCTATATTCAGCCGTCCCCGGTGACCAGCTGAGCTAATCTAGGTCGTGCAGGGTGCGTTTGGGAAACCATTTTTGATATAGAAAAAATGCAAAGAAATAAGTAAAGAAAGGAACAGACGGTTACCTTAGAAGAAGGTACTAAGAGGCGCCGGTCTATGACATCTATTTGAGCAGGCGAACTAAGCTGGCCGAGTGTCGGATGCTGAAGAAGTCAAAAGTCTTTGCAAGTAAAAATTTCAAAGATTCTCCCAAAGATTCACGCAAGTGTGAATCCAAGGTAGGTCAACTCCTCTATTTATAGAGGGGATAAGTGCTCCAGGGTAAAAACCCTAGAACCAGGTGAACACTAAAAGTAAAAATCCTCGGCCACTCATAGCCTGACACTTGTCACAAGTGTCATGTGCCACACACGTGACCCCTATGAGGGGCAAATGTTTTGGGTATTTTATACCCTGCCAAGTGGCCCAACCAGAGTCTGACATGTGTCACTAGAAGGGGCACCAACTTGGACCTTCCAGATGGTGACACGTGTTAGGAAGATATAGCTCTTAATTGGGGGTATTTAATAATCTAAGTGGACCAATGAGAGAGCAACACGTGTTGCCCTGGGAGGCGCCCAAATGGCCCCTCCAGATGTATGACACGTGACACTCGGATATTCCTTCTGAAAAGACGTCCTTCAAGGCCTAAACTTTGAGGCGCCGCAAAACGGCGTGCACTAATCCCTAGGTCATCAAACCCTAGGGAGGGTACACTTCCCAATGACCCTATAAATAGGGACATTCCCCTCATTTATGGGGACACGTGACGTTACATTGCATTATTTACAGAGATGTCGTTCTCAAGAAACAAACAACACCTGAGCTTGGATTCCGAGCAGATACCTTAATTTCCTCACGTTTTATTCCGAATACCGTACTTGTTTAGGGTAAAAATACCCTAGACACGTGGACCAATGAGAGGAGGCCACGTGTCGAGTTCAGAATGGCCCACGTGGCTTAATATCCTCTTGACACGTGGCCTCCTTAGATACATCTCAGAAATGGCGGCCTTCAAGGGCCCAAATCCCAAGAAGCGCCATAAAATGGCGCAGCCCACTGAAATTTAGGTCAAGTGACCTAGATAGAGGAACGTTCTCCAATGACCCTATAAATAGGAAGATATTTCCTTATTTTGGTGACACATTCAATCATTTATTACACCTACATTCTCTCTCATAAGAAAAACACCTAAGCTTGGAATCAAAGCAGATCCCCACCTAAATTTTCGTGCCCTTTATTTCCTTTCAAGTTACTAACTTGACCTTCGGAAGCGGAGCTCCAACCACCCGGTGTCTCCGCTGTTTTGCAGGTGCAACTCAGCCAGACAAGACTTCATGACGTAACTTAGCCAGACAAGACCTGGAGGATGAAGATCCTCAGGTCGAAACCTATACAGCAAATGATGGCTCTCTGATAACCATGCGCATCCGGCCCAGAGACACTCTGGAGCAGGGTGCCTCCCAGGTGGGTACAAATTGACCCCCTGGGCAGCCGGAAGGGGAAACCCATACGGCAGTTGGATTAGCACCTGTCACTCGAGATGAACTCATGAGATTCATGACAAGTTTCAAGGGTGAAATTAAAGAACTGATCACTAAGAGCCGGGCTGGCCCAAGTAGGGGTCAGTCGGTCAAGAAGACTCCTTTGGAAAAGGGGAAGTCAGTCAGAGATCGGCAGCCAACTCCTCATCCAAAGGAGAAGGCAGCCTGGACCATTGATTGGGCCAAAATTCTTCTTCCTAAGAGGAATACCAACAACACCTGCCGTACTCAACATCCGGTGGGAAGCAAAAAATCAACTCTTGATGCCCGGGAGATCATCAACCGGAAGAGAAATCAACACTTGTCTGAGTCGGCTACTACGTCGAATTTTCCAGACAGCTTCCACAATACTTCTGCAGGGAATGCACTTTCCTTTCATGAGAGTCTGACAGGAGGTAATACCGTCCACTCTGGCCCTCAAATGATCGGGACTGCACCATATGTACCTTCTCAAGTCTACGGTCAATACCCACCTTACTATATGCAGCCGGCCTTCTTCAAAGGTCAAGCGACATATCACAATGTCCAGCCACTAGACTGGCAGCTCCGTCTGCTTCGCCTGGGTGAACAACCTTCTGCGTCCACCCGGGAGATAACTGAGGCGGCACAGCCAACCAAGGTTAAGAATGTATTGGTAGGTACCTATGACTGTACCACTAACCCGGAAGGTCACCTCATGGCTTACACCAAGCTCATGAACTTACAAGGGTTGGATGATGCCACTTGGTGTCGATGCTTCTCGGCTAAGTTGAAGGGCATTGCCCAACAATGGTTTGGCAATATGCCAGCCGGGTCCATTGATAGTTTTAGGAAGCTTGCCTTCTTGTTTGCTTCCAACTTCTCAATGAACATCCCTGCTAAGAAAACAAGCCTTGACTTGAGCACCATTAAGCGGGGGGGAGAGAAGGGCTACGCTCCTATGTTAGGCGGTTCAATCTGATTAGAATTCAGATTCAAGGACTTTCTGATGAGGTAGCTTTTACAGACTTTTTCAAGGGTCTGAGAGACGGGTCGACTTTTCAGTTCGACCTAGTCAGAAAAAGGGCTTTCACTTTACAAGCGGCCCTGAGGGAGGCGGAAAGCTATACTCAAGCAACCGACCTCTGTACGCCTAGTAATCAGTCGGACTCCAAGAAGTCAGACAAATAGAAAGATAGTCGTCCTGCTCAGCCGGTTAAAAAGAAAGAAGAGAGCAAGAAAAGAAAAGAAGTATGGGCGGTTAGTGACTCTAATCAGCCGTCCCAGAAGAAGAAGAAAGAATTTAAACCGTACGTCCCTAAGTATGAGTTTAACAAAGACTGCAACTCCATCCTCATGGAAATTAAGGACCGGCTGTCCCTGGAGAAGCCGAATCCAATGAAAAGTTTCATTCATTCAAGGAACAAAAACAAATTCTGCCAATACCGTGAGGAAGTTGGCCATGACACCAAGAACTGCTTCAGCCTTCAACGGGCGTTGGACCGTCTGGCTAACAAGGGGATGTTAAAGTCCTACATTTCTAAGTCCAAAGGGTGTAATAAGAAGAATCTGAGGCAGTCGTCTATGACCCCCAAGCCTGCTAGTAGTTCGGACACTTACAAGGAGCCGGTCTACACAATAGCAGGCGGGTTCTCATGCGGTGGCCCTACCATCCGGGGGACCAAGAGCCATCTTCGAAAGATGGACAAATATGATGATGAGCAGGCGTCTACAAGCTCCTCCTTCCCAGTCGTCCTGATCACTGAGAAGGACAGGGGCAGCGTCCGCCGTCCGCATGATGACCCGGTCGTCATTGAATGTAAGGTTGCCAACCAGCTGGTTGGACGGATCCTTATTGACACCGGCAGCTCATCTGACATCATCAGCCACCGGTGCCTGCAAAAGCTGAAATACAATGACAATAGCATGCATCCGGTTACCCACCCCTTGGTTGGTTTTGGGGGTGGAATGGTTTACCCAGTCGGAAGGGTTGATTTACCAATCCGGCTGGTGAGAAAGGAAAAGGGCGACACCTGGTCGTCAAGTTCTTGGTCATTGAGGAGTTGACCGCCTACAACATTATTTTGGGCCAGCCAACCCTCAACGAAGCCAAGGCTGTAATCATCCCTTCCCTCATGCTCATCAAGTATGAGAAGGATGACGGCTTTGTTGGTTCCTTGAATAGGGATCAGAAGACGGCCCGGGAGTGCTATCTATCAACCGTCAAAGATACTGTGGCCCCGGGCGGCCAGGAACCAATAGACCTTGACAATGTCAGGGATGCCGACCCAGTACCAGCCCCACCAGCAGCCGGAAAGAAAAGAAAGGCACCTCTGCTGGTGGAGGTGAAGAAAGAGAAAAAATAGCAATCACTGTCCGGTGAACGCTCAGATGAGCTCCGTCCCCAACCGGCTGGAGAACATGTTGATATACCTCTGGACGACAGCCGTCTGGAGTGTACTGTGAAGGTTGGGACGGTTGCTTATGCTAAGTTGGGTGCAGAATTGCATCTTTTGCTGAAAGAATTCAAGGACATTTTTGCCATTAAAGTGGAAGAGATGCCAAGCGTCAGCCTGGATCTTGCTGTCCACAAACTCGCCGTGGACCCTAAAAGAAGCCCATCCGGCAAAAGAAAAGAAATCACGGCGAGGAAAGAAGTCAGGCGGCAGCTGCCGAAGTTAAAAATCTATTGGACGCTGGGTTCATTCGGCCATGTAATTTCCCCGACTAGGTGGCGAATGTTGTGCTTGTAAAGAAGCCGAATGGTGCCTGGCGTATGTGTGTTGATTACACAGACCTCAACAAGGCATGTCCCGAAGACAGTTATCCGCTTCCTAAAATTGACAGTATGGTTGATTCGACAGCCGGGCATGCCTTGATGAGTTTTATGGATGCCTACTCCGGTTTCAATCAGATACCCCTGTGGAAGGAAGATCAAGAAAAGACGGCCTTCGTCACTGATCAGGGGTTATTCTGTTACACTGTGATGCCGTCTGGCTTGAAAAATGCGCCGGCTACATTCCAACGGATGATTAATACGGTCTTTATTAATCGAATTGGGAGGAATGTGGAGGCATACATTGATGGCATGATAATCAAATCCAAGCAGCAAGCGGATCACCTTGCTGATCTCCGAGAAACATTCACCACACTTAGGCGGCATAAGGTTATGTTAAATCCTAATAAATGCGTCTTTGGTGTTGAGTCTGGGATGTTTCTCGGATTCCTGATTGATCAAGGGGGATAGAGGCTAACCTCAAGAAGATACAGGCGGTAATTGACATGAAGTCACCCCGCACTTTCAAGGAAGCACAGAGACTAACCGGTTGTCTGGCGTCCTTGGGGAGATTTCTCATCCGGTCAGGTGACAAATGCCTTTACTTCTTCCAAGCAATCAGGAAGAAGGCCAGATTTGAATGGGGGGATGATGCTGAGGCGGCCTTCCAACGGCTGAAGGAACACTTACACTCTTTGCCAAGGTATGTTAGTCCACTTCTTAAACAGGTGTTATACATGTACCTAGCTGTCTCAGATCATCCCCTCATTGCCGTTCTCCTTGCTGAGAGAGACGGCGTTCAGCTCCCGGTCTATTTCATTAGCCATGTTCTAAAAAATGCTGAGCTCCAGTACCCCATGGTAGAAAATTTTGGCCTTGCTCTGTATATGGCCTTCAAGAAATTGAAGCCGTATTTTCTGGCCCATCCGGTGGTAATTTACACCGACCAGCCCCTCAAGCGGCCAATGTCTACCTTGGAATCATCTGGCAGAATGCTGAAATGGGCTATTGAAATGCACAGTCTTAAAATCACTTTTGAACCTAGAAAGGCAGTGAAAGGTCAGGCGTTTTCCGACTTCATTGTTGAAATGACACGGCCGGTGCAACCGGACAACATTGACCAGGTTTGGAAAGTGTATGTAGACGGAAGCTCAACGAAGAACGACTGCAGTGCAGGAATTTTATATGAGTGCCCTGAGGGGGACAGATTTGAATATGCACTGCGGTTTAAATTTCAAGCCTCAAATAACGAGGTGAAGTATGAAGCCCTGCTTGCCGGAATCCGCATGTGTAAGGCAGCAGGGGCAACTAAAATTGACGCCTACTCTGATTCACAATTGGTCGTTAGCCAGTATGAGGGAAAATATAAGGCAACTCATCCGGCTATTATCAAATACCTTCAGGCAGTCAAAGAAGAGGCTGGGCACTTGAGGAATTCTGTCTGAATCAAGTGCCCAGGTCGGATAACAATCATGCTGATGCGTTGTCCAAAATGGCTTCATCTGCGTGCTGTGATACGCCTCGGTCGATCTTTTGGGAAGTTCTTGAAAAGAGAAGCATACATGAAGGGCCCATTGGAATCTTAGACCGAAGCTCTACCTGGATGGATGGCATCCGGGCATACTTAGCAGACGGAAAACTTCATGATTCACCACAAGAGGCAGCCGTCATGAAAAAGCGAGCAGCAAACTTCGAGATAAGAAACGGAGAGCTCTTCAAGGCGGGTTTCCTTAAACCTCTATTGAAGTGTGTTACCCCAGAAAAGGGGAAAGAAGTTCTCGAAGAATTTCATGCTAGGTACTGTGCCTCTCATATAGGCGGCAGGTCCCTAGCCGTCACAGCCAGGCGGCATTACTTTTGGCCTACTCTTGAAGCAGACGGTAAAGAGTTGGTGAAGAGATGTGACAAATGCCAGAGGTTTGGCCAACTTATTCACCGCCCGCCTACTGATCTGACGGCAATCCATAGCCCAGTCCCATTTGCTAAATTTTGGTGGATGTGGATTATTTCACCAAATGGGTAGAAGCTGAGCCGGTTAAGAACATCAAGACAAAGGATGTCATCTCTTTCATCTGGAAGAACATCATCACCCGGTTTGGGGTACCTATGTCTATGGTGTTTGATAATGGCCCTCAGTTTGAAACCCCCCATCTCAAGACTTGGTTGGGAGATCAGGGTATCTCACATTATTTTGCATCAATCGGCCGACCCCAAGCAAACGGCCAGGTTGAAGCCTTCAACAAACTCATCTCAGACGGCATAAAAAAGAAAATTGAAAGAGCTGGTGGCTTATGGGCAGAAGAGTTAACTCATGTCCTATGGGCCATCCGGACTACTGCTAAAGGGGCAACCGGAGAAACCACATTTCTTATGGTATACAGTGCTGAAGTCGTCTTGCCCATTGAGCACTACGAGCCGACTCCCAGAGTCATGCTCTATGATGAAGAGGCAAATTGGGAGGCCATGCGGCTGGCATTGGAATTCCTCCCGCAACGCAGGGGCAACGCTGCCCTGCGCCATGAGATATACTGTCTGAGATTGACTAGAGCCTACAACAAGAAAGTGCACAAGCGTCCTTTGAAAGTTGATTTGTGTTACGAAAAATGAAGGCAACCGGTAGGGCCAATGAGGCTGGGAAGCTAACCCCTAATTGGGAAGGCCCCTACTGGATTTATGAAGAAGTCAGGGATGACACCTACCGTCTGGAAACCCCAAACGGCCGGCGTCTGCCTAGAACTTGGAATATAGATAACTTAAAAAAGTACTACTTCTGAGAAATGTAAATTTTTGTAAACAGTAAGTGAATTAATGAGAATTCAGACTTTGTTTGCAGAATTAGTTTGCCATTTTTATTGCTTATCCGCCTGGGTAATACCCAGCCGGACTCTTTGTTAACTAACTAAGTTTGATACTTAGTATAATTCAATGTTATAATTGTTTGTCCGCCTGGGTAATACTCAGACGGACTCTTTGTTTAACTAACTAAGTTTGATACTTAGTGTAATTTAATGTTGTAATTTCTTGTCCTAGTCCGCCTGGGTAAAACTCAGACAAACTCTTTGTTTAAAAAACTAAGTTTGATACTTAGTGTAATTTAATAATTGCTTGTCCTCCCGGGTAATACTCAGACGGACTATTCGTTCAACCAACTAAGTTCGACACTTAGTGTAAACTCAATGTTGTAATAACGCTCGGCCAATGGTCCGATTAAAAACTAAGCACAAATACGCTTAGTGGCTATACAACCGGTCTCAAACAAGACCAAAGGCTAAAATGGCCGGATGGTTGCTTATTTTATAAAACCGCCTGTCCCAACATGGACAAAGGCGTCCGGCGACACCCCTCCGGGTGCAATCGTCGCAGAGAACAGACTATTCGTCGGTTCTACGTACCTATGCAGACGACGAAAATTGAACGACCGTATCGGTCAACTCATAGCCGTCAGACCAGAATAATCCATGAAGAACGATTAAGTTACCGAATACCGGATGCCCAAGGGCATCAGTCGGTCACCGGCTGAAGTTCTCACTTAGGTTATTTGTTCCAAAGTTGCACTCACTCTCCCTATTGGGGCAAAAGATTTTGTCTAATGGCTATGTGATAACCCGCTCTAATGGTCGGCTGTGCACTTGGTTTGGGGCAATCACCATTGTGATTGATTGGCTTAAAAACACTCCATACTTCTCCTAGTATCAAGTGTTTTCAAGCCAATCAATCAATCTGAAATAAAACCAACCACACAGCCGTCTAGGGGCAAGAGCACCCGGATTTCAAATTGTCGCATGCTTTTTTAAGTTAGGAAAAATATTAAAGAATTGCAAACATACGCAAAATTTAAATTGAAAAATTCAAACATATATAAACACCGACTGAGTCGGAATACTGCATAAATATCCAAATGGCACAAAGGCCAGAACAAGTGTTAACCGGAATCACATCCGGTGAAGAAACTAAAAAATTAATTGTTAACCCAACCCCATGGTTGGTAAAGATACAATAATACATGGTATACAAGCCGGTAAAGAAACATAATGGCATACTGCCGCAGAAAGTGGGAGGCCCGCCTAAGGCTGAGGTGGATGCTGCTGCTCCGGCTGATTTTGGCTGGTTTGGCCTTCATTTCGCTCATCCGCCGCCGGCTCCTCGTTATCAGAGACTTCATATCCCTGCTCGGCAGCCCAGTCTTTGAAGCGAGGCGGAGGAGCCTCACCTAGTACTTGGGCATCATACATCTCAGTGGCGTAATCATACCTTAGTTTATAGACCTCAAAGTCTATATTTGGGTAGAGGAGGCTCCAAGTGATCTTCAGCCGGGACAGATTATCACGCTCATTCTCCTCCAACAGCCGCTTTTGTTCTTGGGCGAGCTCGTCTGACTGCTTGTTTCACATAGTGACAAGCTCAACCCCCAGGCGGGAAACGTCTGCTCGGAGTTGAGTGTTTTCTTGATCAGCATCTTCCAATGACTTGAGCTCAAATTTTGCATCCTTTTGTTTTTGCTCAAGGTCATCATCCCTGCTGTTAGCTTTGTCATTCGCTGCCGTCAAGCTCCGGATCAGCTCCTCCTTTTTCAACTCTACTGCTTTAATCTTTAAATCACACATATAATTAGCATATTCAGCAGAGTTGAGGTTTTCAAGGGCCCTCCGTTTTGCGTCATTTACCTCTTCTTGTTTCCGCCTGAAGGGGCCCCGGAGGCCATCCACTCATAGCATTACCTGAGAAAAGAGCAGCCGGATTATGATATGCTTAATTAAAATAAAGGAAAAGTATTGGGGTTGTGGGATTTTTTACCTCAGCCAGTTGGCCCATTATCCGGTCGAAGTATGGAGTTCTTCTCCGACCGGGTGAGGGTCCTAACCATCTGTTTTGCGAAACTCGCAAGATCTGGCTCGTCGGATGTCAGATCTGCACCAAAAGTAGTACTATGTGAGTAAGAGGCAGCACAGTTGGCACTCATCCGTTGCCTGCTGCTGACTGAACCCCCACATGGGTCTACCTTAGTCTTAACTGTCATGAAATCAAGTGGCCAAGGCATTTCAATCCTTCCCTTACCTTGGGTATCCGAATGGGGCGCAGGCTTCTGCTCCTCCCCAGGTGTTGCCGCACCGGCTGCAACATTAGGTGGCTCGCCACCCTTCGATGCCGTAGAGGCATCCGGCGGTTTCTGCTGTGAGCATTCAGAGCTTTCGCTCAGAATCTTCATCGCAGCAGGAGATTTTCCTCCGGTCGTTGGACGATCGGATTTGGCAGCATAATGTGTCTGGAGAGGGGGGTCCTTTCTGGCGGCTTTCGCAGCCGGAGTTTTTTCCAGATCCTCTCCTTTCCTTTTGAAAAGCTTGGAGGAGGATCGGGGTACACGCTTTGTAGAGTCCTGCAAAATGAAAGTGGTTAAGTATACCTAGCCGACAAATTTAAAAAAAATGTATACACATAAAAAGTCAGGCGGTCTTACCCCGCCTTTCTTAGACTCATTTGCGTCGACGGCTGCTTTCTTGGCAAGTGCAACCTCTTTGCGCAGCAGCGCCGCCGACTTAGCCGGTGTCTTTGCCGGGTCAACCATTTTTAAGGCGTCGGCTGCATGAACAGAATTCAAGGTTAGAAGAAATTGTTGCAAGTTTGCAATAAAATTAAAAATAACAAACACTCCGGATGCAAGGTAATCTACCCTTGGGAAACATGGGACTTAACCCACAGGCGGACAAGAAGCGTTCATCCTTGAAATAGTCCGGATGGGGGATCTAGTTCTTGGGAACTATAATTTGAGTCCCATCCCCCATGGGCTCAGTTGTGGTCTCAAAGAAGCCCGACTCTATTATTTGCTCCCGGGCCTTAGTAGATAGCTCCGGGAGAGGGTTATTTCCTTCCAAGAAGAGCCGGCGCTGTGTTGTACCGGCGGAGAGTCCGGTTGTGCCTCAAAGTTGGGGAAGAAATCAAGTAAAACTTGTCCTTCCACCCGGACCACTTGGACACTTTGTCCAAGCTCATCAAATATTGGGGCAAGGTAGTCAGAGTATACCATGCCCCATGGCCGCCTGGGGCCTTGCTCAAATAATGCATGTGAGCGAAGGCGGAGAAGCTTGGATTTATATTCTGGAGCTCGCAGGCGGCGATGTAACTTAGAATGTTCACCCACGAGTTGGGGGTGAGCTGCCAAACTCCTAAATCGTACCCCGTCAGGATTTTCCTAATCCCGGGGTGGAGAGGGAACCGGAGGCCGGCTTCTTATACCGCCTCGTAGCACACAAAATAATGGTCTGCATTATCAATGTCATCGTCCCACGCCATTACTGCGTCAGCAGGCGGAACGATGATATCCCACCCCTTCCCAAAGGGGTGCTTCTCTTTTAAGGCCCTAAAGCCGCTTCTCAGTAGGGCGATGTCACCCGGCAGCATTCTAATCCTTTTTGGATTAGGGTGGTCAGCGACTTTAGGTGGCTGCTGATAGTCAGCCACAAAGTTATCCGGGTCACAGCCAGAAGATTTGGCCTTTTACCCATCGGCCTCGTCGTCACCGGTTCCATTAGAGGAGGCGGCTTCCTCACCGCCTTCCTCTCGTACTCCTGAGCTCCCGGAAGTAGAGGGAGCATGTTCATCATAACCACTCTCCTCCAATTCCCTCTGTTTCCCGTCTGGAACAACCTCATCGGCTGGCACTAACATAGTGCGCCGGCTCCTAGATTTCCTAGCTGTCTGTTTTACTCTAGCCATTGTGT
Organism: Chenopodium quinoa; assembly: GCF_001683475.1. Lineage (NCBI taxonomy): Eukaryota > Viridiplantae > Streptophyta > Magnoliopsida > Caryophyllales > Amaranthaceae > Chenopodium > Chenopodium quinoa. Next base: position 5,142,054 of record NW_018744301.1, on the reverse strand, counting down.
CCTGCACAGACATAGAGAGGGAGGAATTCGGAGATGAGCACATCGGTTCTGACAGTCCAAAAAAGGCACCCCCTATTCTAGACTCGGCCGTTCCAGGGGACCGGCTGAGTGTCCTAGGCAGTGCCGAGTGTGTGGATTGAGAGCTCATTTATATTTTCTAAAACTATGTATACAGGCGGAGAAAAAATTGTATACAAGTTAAAAAGGAGAAAAGCTAAAATGGTACAGGCGGTTACCTTACTTTTACTCTGAAAAATCTGAAAACCGATACAACTGGTAAACCTGGTGTTGAACTTGTAGCACACGAAAACTTGAAACCGCTCTGACGCAGACGGAGGCAGAGAAACTCTCTCTAAAAATCTCTCTCTTTCTCTCTCTAAAAATTCAAATGAACGTAAGGTGAGAGAAAGGGAGGGGTAAACTTCTATTTATAGAAGGTGAAAACGGGGGGAAAAATTTTCGTTTGAAATTTAAATTTACTATCCATTACTGTTCACCTCTGATAGGTGGACACGTGTCACAAGCCCACGTGATATGCACGTGCGCCCTGTGAGGGGCAAATGTTTAGGGTAAAAATACCCTAGACACGTGGACCAATGAGAGGAGGCCACGTGTCAAGTTCAGGATAGCCCACGTGGCTTAATAACCTCTTGACACGTGGCCCCCTTAGATACAACTCTGAAATGGCGGCCTTCAAGGGCCCAAATCCCAAGAAGCGCCGTAAAACGGCGCAGCCCACTAAAATTTAGGTCAAGTGACCTAGATAGGGGCACGTTTTCCAATGACCTTATAAATAGGGAGATATTTCCCCATTTTGGGGACACATTCAATCATTTATTACACCTACATTCTCTCTCATCAGATAAACACCTGAGCTTGGAATCCAAGCAGATCCCCACCTAAATTTTCATACCCTTTATTTCCTTTCAAGTTACTAACTTGACCTTTGGAGGCGAAGCTCCAACCACCCGGAGTCTCCGTTGTTTTGCAGGTGCAACTCAGCCGGACCAGATTTCGTGACGTAACTCTCCCGAGGGACAAAAACACCCAAAACAGTACTAACTTAATCTTCAAAGGCGGACCACCGTCCATTCGGTGCTCCGTTTGTTTTGTAGTTACACGCGTCCTTGTTGAATCTAGTCTTGAGTTGTAACTTTCCCGAGTGACATAAAAACCCCCGAAACAACATATATAGACGGCAGCTTCCATACCCGTCTGACATTGGACTTTTCATCAAGAAGGAGCTCAATCGGCATTCGAGAGTAGTTGCATTTATTCATGCGACACTCCAAGGCCAAGCAGCAAACCTCCAACTCCACATATACAAGCGGCAACTACGGGGAATTAAATCCCAGATTCCGCAAATACAAGCGGCAAATATGCCAACTTATATAATAGTAGTCAGGCGGCACTTAGACAGTGGATGCCCGAGTGATACAGCCGGTTGTATGACTTCGTGCTTAATCGTCTCGAATTTTAATCTAAGAGTCGGCCATGTGTAATGCCACTTGTGTCTTTTGCTTACAAGAGAGTGAGCAGCCATTGCCGAAGCTCCCATAGCTAAGAAAATCACCTTAGCTAATTGCTTAGCCACTTTGAAGAAGAGTTGCAAACTTAGAAGACCACGTTGATAAAATACACAAGAGGCCAAGCTTTTTTCTTTTGCTAGCATACACAAGAGGCCAAGCTTTTTTCTTGTTTTAGCATAAACAAGCGGCCAAGCTTTTTTCTTGTGTTAGCATGCACAAACGACCAAGCCTTTTTCTTGCGTTAGCATACACAAGCGGCATTTTCAATAATTTATGAGATCCGCCTGTATATGGGATGAAGCCTTGCCGCCTGTATATGGGTTGAAGCCTTGCCGTATGTGTAAATGATTATCAATGCGGAAGACGGCAATTGATCAACGCAGCAAAAATGACCATCAATGATGTCAGTGGGCCATTGATCGCTGGACGACCATGTCATAACAAACTAGCGGCTGCTTTGTTCATCAATCAAGCCTAGTTGTAAGGGGCTGCTTCTTGCCTCAACTAACCCCGGTTGTGAGGCTGCTACCTGCCTCAATTAAGCCCGGCTGTAGGGATGTTTCTTACCTCAATTAAGCGAATGTCATGGCTGCTCTATTCTTTAATCAATGGCGGCTGTAAGGGTTGCTTTGTTCACCTCAAAGCCGGCTGCCATGGTTGATTTGTTTATCATCAGAGCCGGCTGCCATGGTTGCTTTGTTCAACCTCAACGCCGACTGACATGGTTGCTTTGTTCAGCCTCAAAGCTGGATGCAATGGCTGCTATATTCATCATTATTATGATTTTAAAAAAAAATAGAGAGGAAGTGAGAAAAGCCGCCTAACTGATGTTCTACCATTTTGTAGGTATATACAACTTTGGTGAAAAAAAAGAGGCATGCATCACTTAAGTATATTTATATATGCATATTAGCATATATAAAATACATATAAAAGGAGAGCTACTCCATTATTATACATCTCTTAGTGAGCCGACCATGAGTCAGGAGACACTTGTGAGTTTATTGAATAAATCAATAATATTAGCTAAGTAAAAGCTTCAATATGGATTTCCACGAGCAACTTATTATTCAATAAGTTTTTGGAGCAAGTTCTGGTAAGCAAAGATAGCCGAAAGATGGCTATAAAATACCATAGGCGGCACTACTTATTCCTGGTTGCCTTGTTCATTCTCAAGCCCAGACCGTAGGGGCTGCTTTGCTCATCAATTAAACCCAGCCACACCCATCCGGTTGTGTGGCTGCTTTGTTCACCAATTAAATCCGGCTGCGTGGCTGCCTAGCTCATCAATTAAGCCCGACTGTGGGATGCTTTGTTCTTCATAAAGCCCGGCTATGGGCTGCTTTGTTCTTCATTAAGTCCGGATGTGTCATTGACTCATTGAGCTCGATGACAGGGGCTACTTTGTTCATCGACACCTCTGGCTGCTCTGATCATCATTATCATTACTATGATTAAAAAAAAAGGTCGGTTGTGAAGTGTGCTTACAAGAGAGCTCGATTGTAAGCTTGGTCAAGCGGCGACCAAGCTAAGCAAGAGTCAGACGGTTCAAGTTTCATCCCTACGTCAGCCCGGTTTTAGCATTGGATTGTAACCAATCTAGCCCGTCTATGGCATTAGCTCATTGAGCTTGCCTAATCAATCATGCTCGGCTACAGGGGCTACTTTTTTCAAGCGTATGTGGCTATTAAAATAAAAGCTTAGTCGCGCGGCTGTGGCTATATATGTTAGAGCTCTTGGAGCGGAAATGTAACTTCTACTAGATAATATGAAACCGATACCTCACAAAGATAAGCAATATATGGGATAGACAAATAACCACTATGAAGGAAATAATAAATATAAGAAAAAACTTTCTTAATGCTAAAACTTTTGACGTGAATAAAAATGAATAATTATTAATCTATTTCTACATTGTGATTCTGCATATTTATAATGAATATAATGTTAATTAAACAATGATTCAGATTGTTTCTCTAACAATCACTGATATTGTTTCTTTTAATTAGAAAATTAAAAGCTAAACAAAAGGCAATCGTCCCTATTAAACTCCTTATATTTCTCTCCTCCTATTAGCTCCTTAATTTTCTCACAATTCTCCACCTCGTTCATAATTTGAAACATTCAAAAAATATTGGACGAACAAATTGCGTAGGTCGTATCCCGTTGCACCATTTTACAATGATTGCCTACGTACCCTCGACCGGGATCAAACCAACCGTAGTTCCATTTATTTCTTCAAGTAGTAACTAACATGAAACAATATTGAGCAATTCCAAAAAATGTTGGAACTTACTTCCTTAGACAACTTTGGTCAACATGTTTGTAGGGTTTTCATTTGTATGCACCTTCATAAGAGAAATACTACCTTCCTCTATGAAATCTCGTACAAAATGATACCTTACATCTATATGTTTGGTAGGAGCATGATGAACCTAGTTTCTGGCCAAATGAATAGCACTTTGGCTATCACAATTCAGATTCACACTATCCTGCCTCAACCCCAAATCATCTAGAAGTCCCCACAACCATAAAGCTTCCTTAACTCCTTCTGCCATTGCCATATACTCGGCTTCTGTCGTAGATAAAGCCACTGTAGCCTGTAACATTGATCGCCAACTAACTAGAGCACCATTTATTTTAAACACATAACCAGTAGTAGATCGTCTTATATCTAAATCACCAGCATAATCCGAGTCAACAAAGCCACTTATTTGACATGTATCTCCACCAAAGCATAAACCTTTTTCATTGGTACCTTTTAAGTACCGTAAAATCCATTTCACTGCTTCCCAATGTGTTTTACCTGGGTTCGCCAAGAACCTACTAACAACACTGACTGCTTGTGAAATGTCTGGACGTGTACACACCATAGCGTACATTAAACTGCCAACTGCACTAGCATAAGGTACATTATTCATGTATGCCTTATCTTCCGCTGTAGTGGGAGATTGTTTAACAGAGAGTCTAAAATGTGGAGCCAATGGAGTCACCAATGACTTAGCTCCTTTCATTCCAAACCTATCAATAACCCGCTCAACATAGCCTTTTTGGCTCAAGAACAATTTTCGGTTTGACCTCTCTCTTTTAATAACCATACCCAGTATTTTATTTGCAGTGCCTAAGTCTTTAGTCTCGAACTCTTCACCGAGTTGAGTTTTTAACCTATCTATCTCCACCTTGCTTTTTGAAGCAATTAGCATGTCGTCTACATACAATAGGAGATAAATATAATCACCTCCACGAAGTTTACGAATGTATACACAACAATCGTAATTACTTCTGGAAAAACCTTGTTTTAACATAAAAGAATCAAATCGCTTGTACCATTGTCGAGGAGATTGTTTTAATCAATAAAGTGATCTCCTCAAGCGCCATACCTGATTCTCTTTACCCTCAACCTTAAATCCCTCAGGTTGATACATATAGATTTTCTCATCCAAGTCACCGTGTAAGAAGGCCGTCTTCACATCAAGTTGTTCAAGATCAAGATCTCCATGAGCTACAAGACTCAATAACACCCGAATAGAAGTATGCTTTACCATTGGAGAAAATATCTCATTGTAATCAACACCTTATTTCTTTGCAAATCCCTTGGCCACTAACCTAGCCTTATACCTTATTTTATCTAACTTGGAAGGATCCTCTTTTCTTTTATACACCCACTTACAACCAATAGCAGTATTTCCCACGGGTAATGGGACTACTTCCCATGTCTTGTTTTTATGAAGAGATTGCATCTCTTCTTCCATAGCAACCAACCAACTCTCCCTATCCTTTTCTTTGACAACTTGTTTGAAGGTGACCGGCTCATCATCCTCCACCGAGAGAGCATATTCTACCAAGTTTACCTGCCCGTAATGCCTCAGAGGTTTATCTGACCCAAACTTCTGAACTAATTTATAATTCCTCTTTGGCTTAGTGGATGCCAAAGAATCCTGTTGTTGTTGTTGTTGTAGTACATGTGCATTTTCCTGCTGAATCTCCTCATGATCCAGATCATCCTCCTCCTCATCTTGAGAAACACCAGGATGCTCCACCTGAACATGACTAGAATCTTGTTGGTGTTTAGATTCTATCTCCACCACTTGAGTATTTGTAGTCATTCCAACCTCACCATCATTAGGCACCATAGTTTTTGATAAAGCTACCATAGATCTTTCATCAAAGGTCACATCCCTGCTAATTACAAATTTAGAATCTTCTACACTCCAAAGACGATAGCCTTAAACCCCTTTTGGATACCCCAAAAAGATTGCTTTCTTGGCTCTTTCATCAAGCTTATTATCCTTAACATGATAATAAGTCGTGCACCCAAAGACTCTAAGTCTCGTGTAATCTGCATGTTCCCCTGACCACACCCTATAAGGCGTGTCACCATCTAAATAAGAATGTGGGGATCAATTTACTATATAACAAGTTGTAGCAACCGACTCCGCCCACCATTCTTTACCTAATCCAGAATTAGAGCGCATACACCTTGCCTTCTCAATTAGTGTACGATTCAGTCTTTTCGTGACTCCGTTCTATTGTGGTGTGTCTCTGACCGTCCAGTGCCTCACAATGCCTTCCTGGTCACAAAATTCCTTGAAAGCTCCTTCTGTGTATTCGGTATCATTATCAGACCGTACAGTTTTTAGCTTTCGACCTGTTCTGTTCTCAACCATTGTTTTCCACTGCTTGAAAATGTCGAATACCTCATTCTTATGCTTAAGAAAATAAATCCAAGCATATCTAGAATGATCATCAACAAATGTAACAAAATACCTGGAGCCACCTTTGGAAGCAACTTTAGCCGGACCCCAAACATCCGTATGCACATAGTCTAACAATCCTCTGCTCTTGTGCTTGCTTGTAGAGAACTTTACCCTGTGCGCTTTTCCGTACACACAATGCTCACAAAATTCCATTTGTGGCTTGTCCACTAAGCAACAATAGACCTTTTTCCGACATATTCCCAAGGCGCATGTGCCATATTCTCGTGCATTCTGTTTGGTCTTTACTTCCACCAGTTCGAACTGATAAATCACCTGTAACAGTTGTCCCCAAAAGAGGATAAAGATTACCGTGACAAATTCCCTTCGTCACTACCAAGGAACCACGAACAACTTTTAAAATTCCATTCTCCAAGACTATTTTGCAACCATTTTTCTCTAATAAACCAAGAGAAATAAGGTTCTTCTGCAAATCTGGAATATGTCTCACATCCTTTAAGGTTATTATTGTTCCATCATGCATCTTGACTCGGATAGTACCTAACCCAACAGTCTTACAAGCATGATCATTTCCCATCAAAACAGTACCACCATCCAAACTCTGGTAAGTTGTAAACCACTTCCTGTTTTGGCACATATGGTGTGATGCACCTGAATCAAGCATCCATTTACCGGATATCTCATTGCATTGTTTTGAAACCGAGTAACAATAATTATCCTCGTTATTTGAGACAAAACTAGCTTCTTGTTTTTCATGTTGTTTTCCTCTGGAGTTGTCGCTGTTGTTCTTCTTGAATATTACCCTCTTAGGGCAATTAGCTTTAAAATGACCAAGCTCGCCACATTTAAAACATGGCCTTTCCGCAAGAGGTCTAGATTTTTATCTAAACTTTCCTCCCTTGCCTCGCCCTCTTTCATTAGTCCTTCCTCTGTTTGCAAACAATCCCTGAGCTTGTTCATTGTGCTCTCTTCCATTACCAGACATCATTCCGCTTGTAGAAACCTTTCGAAGGTCATCCGCTAAAAGCGATGTTCTAGTTTAATCCATGGTTAGAGTATCACCCACAAGCATCAATGTTTGAACAAGATTTTCATAGGATTTCGGTAATGAAAGCAATAACATGAGTGCTTGGTCTTCCTCATCTACCTTCACGACAATATCCTTCAAGTCTGATATAATCCTATCAAACTTATTAATATACTACCGGATTGAGGTGCCTTCATCCATCTTGCATGTATACAATTTGGATTTTAAGTAGATCCTATTTGTTAGAGTTTTTGTCATAAAATTAGTCTCTAACTTCGTCCACACTCCAGCGGCTGTTTCTTCTTCATTTACCAAGAATGCAACGTCCCTCTCAAGGCATAAGATTATAGCTGCTCGTGCTTCAAGATCTAACTCTTCCCAATCCTCATCCTTCATGTCCCCGTGTTTTTGTTCTTTTTCTACCAATGCCTTAAGCAACTTTTGTGATACAAGCAAATTTTTCATTTGCATCCTCCAATAGGAAAAATCATTTTTACCATTGAATTTTTCGATTTCATATTTCCCAACTTGAACCGTTCCACTAGTAGATGTCATTATAATTAATTTCAAAAAATCAAAAAAATTTATCACTTAATATTTTGACGTCGGCTCTGATACCAATTGTTAGAGCTCTCGCAGCGGAAATGTGGCTTCTACTAGATAATATGAAATTGATACCTCACAAAGATAAGCAATATATGGGATAGACAAATAACCACTATGAAGGAAATAATAAATATAAGAAAAAACATTTTTAATGCTAAAACTTTTGACGTGAATAAAAATGAATAATTATTAATCTATTTCTACATTGTGATTCTGCACATTTATAATGAATATAATGCTAATTAAACAACGATTCAGATTGTTTCTCTAACAATCACTGATATTGTTTCTTTTAATTAGCAAATTAAAAGCTAAATAAAAGGTAATCGTCCCTATTAAACTCCTTATATTTCTCTCCTCCTATTAGTTACTTAATTTTCTCACAATATATATGTCGTCTAAGTAGTGAGCAAGCAGTCTCTAATTATTTACTTGAGTTCGAGAGCTCGGCATTCAAGATTGTTCTAGCAGCGAACTTCAATTCCATATCTCATTGGTAGAGCTCACTCACTCGGTAATCATGGAGCCGCTCGACCTCTTACATAGCAAAGAAGCTCACCTTGTGAGACCAGCCGCCCACGATCTACCGGCCATCTACATGTAGGGGCTGTCTGTGGTCGCATTCTCGCTCAAAGTCGGTCTTATGTTTCGGTTGTACCACCCTTGAAGCAATTCATTTGCATGAAGTTACCAGGGCTATCATGGCAGCCAATAAGCAATAAATAAAAACCTACAAGGCTCCTTGAAAGGTAAAGAGATGGACGGTCGTTAAAGCCGACCAACATTCAAGAGTGTATACGTTATTTGGAGGGTTGTCTGAGCCATAAGGGAGAAAGCGACATCAGGGGCTGCACCTTTGTACAAACGGCATGAAAGCCGAATGAAATGAGTAAGCCCCCCTTCATGTGAGGGAAACCTTAACCTCTTGTATCCAAGCGGCATTAATATAAAATGATAAGGTTAGGCACATCCGGCTGTGACTTCATATGCTCGAAGGCAATTCCAAATCTGGTTGTCAAGCAACCTTTGTATTTGGTTAAGCTCGACAGCCGGCCTCTCAAGGTCCTTCAAAGGCTAAGCTACCCAATTACATAGGTTAAGCATCGAGCATTGAATATTTGAGGCAACATTGATTTATTCTCTTCTAAATAATGTTGATGCATTAAAATAAACTAAGTTAAAAACTTAGTAGCCAAACTAATGTCCAAGTGGCATAAGGCCAATAGCCGGATAATAAACTAAGTAAAAAAACTTAGTGGCTATACAACCGTCTTAAAAATACATGAGGCCAATGGCCGAATGGTAATATATTTTATAAATTCGCCTGCTCCAACATGAGTAAGACTTTTGGCGACGCCTATCTGGGTGAAATCGTCGCAGAGAGTAACTCCCGTCCTGGTGACATAGTGCTCTACAACCACATGCATGCAAAAAAGATTGAACAACCTAATTGGTCAACTCATAGTCTTCTCACCTGGGTAATCTAAAGAACGATTAATTCTTCGCAAACCGGATGTCTAAAAGACATTAGCCGGTGACCGGTCAAAGTTCTAGCCTAGATTACCTTCCGAAATTATACGATTCCACCCAATGGAATAAAAGGACATTAAAAGTATAATTACAAACACCCCAGGCGGCCATTTGCCTCTTGTCATATCAGGCGGCCATTTGCCTCATGTCCTGCCAGGAGACCATTTGCCTCCTGCCCTATGAAATGTCAGGCGATCATTTGCCTCATGTCCTATCAGGCGGCCATTTTCCTCCTGTCCTATCAGGCGGATATTTGCTTCCTGTCTAGCCAGGCGGCCATTTTCCTCTTGCCCTATGAAATGTCAGGCGGTCATTTGCCTCCTGCCCTATCAGGCAGCCATTTGCCTCCTTTCCTGTCAGGCGACCATTTGTCTCCTGCACTATGAAATGTCAGGCGGCCATTTGCCTCCTATCCTACCATTTTCCTCCTGTCCTGCGGGACGGCCATTCACCTCTTGCCTTATGAGATATCAAACGTCTCAAAAATATTCTAAGTCACCCAAAGGTCATATTACCACCATATTGGGGCTAAAAGAAATGAAAGATCATTATGATGACTGATTAACTTAGAAAATGTCATCCATTAAGATATCAAAATTTCCAAGTTAATCAAATCTCTCTATTATTGAACTAGACATATGCCGACCAAAGAGCTTTTGAGCAAGTGGCAAATAAAACCTTAATTTCAAAAGGAGCAATTCCTCTTGAAAGAGAAATTACCTCTTTCGAGGGGCTAATGTTTAGGGTGAAAATACCTTCTATATGTGGACCAATGCCACCGCAACAGGTGTCTGCAAGCTCATCGCTCAATGAGCCAATTAGAGCATGACACGTGTCACTCGATGATAGAAGGGTGAAAATGGGCTCTAAGCTGTAAAATGGAGGGAAGACAATTTACTTAGGTTAAATAACATAAAAGGCACATGTCTCAATGCTCTATAAATACTAATCATTTACATCAGTTCAAGGAGAGTTAATTCATCCTCCAACGGCAATGCCCCCTACAATTACTCTCCCTTCTATCTATTTTCTCTCTCTAAAATACATTCTTTCGGTCACTAACTTAATCATCGAAGGCAGACCTCCGGCCCCTCCAAGGTCCGTTGTATTGAGGTGAACAAGCCTTCAAGTGCTGCATTGCGGATCTGTCTCCCACGGGACATTCACACTCTCCATTCGGGTACATAGAAAAAACTCTGAAACAGCTGATGTACTATCAAGGGTGCAAGGTTCTTAAATAATGTTCATGGATATATTAGTGATTGAGTCAAACCTAGCTCACTAAATTAATACTAGTTATGCCTTGGATACAAACACAACTTCCCTGATTCATAAATTGAAATAGGGTGAACCAGTTCCTAGTTTCCAATTTCATGATGGAATTTTGAAGAAAAATGGTAGAATAGTGGTGGGACCAGATGAAAACTTGAAAAACAAGTTGATTAATTGACAACATGCTTCTTTGGAAGCTGGACACTTAGCTAGGGACAAAATTGGGAAGAGAATGCAGGGCATTTTTTTATTGGAGGGGCATGCTGAAGGATATAAGTCAATTTGTTAGGAGCTTTACACTACAGAGCAGTTAATTATCAGTATACCTATTATAGCAGCATCTTCATCTCTTTCTTCAGCATCTCTTTCTTCATTGATGTTGTCTTCTATAATTACATTATCTGCTGCATACATCATTAGTATTAGTATATTTGAATTTTACTTTAAAATTATCAGAAAAATAGATTCGAATTTAAATTAATTTTCTACGACATCTTATATATACAATTCGAATTAAAATAGCTTTGATTGCAAGTTATTAGTCGAACTTAAATGCGATCGGAATATAATTAGCATTGATTTTAAATTATAAGTCAAAATTAACTACGATTTGAAATTAAATTATGATTCATTCAAAATTAATAACGATCTGTAATTTAATAAGCATTGATTGCATATTATAGGTCTAAATTAACTCGAATTTACATACGATCTGATATTAAATCGAAATTTAATACGATCTGAAATTCAATTTGCCTTGCATGTAAATTATAAATCGAAGTTCATAATACAAATTCACTATTACATTTAACAAATATGATTTGAAATTAAAAACAATATGAAATTATGAATTGTATTGTACCTTTTTCAGCAGTAATTGTGCTAGAATTTGATTCTATGGGTGAATCAGATTCTATTTCAATCATCATTATGTTGTTTGATTTCTCCATTTTTTTGATTTGAATTGTTTGAAATTTGAAGATTTGAATTGAAATTTAACGAAATGAAGGAGTTCGAAATTTTGAGTAAATGACGGCGCTCAAAATTTTAGGAAAATGATGAAAACAAAAAAATTCGACATTTTATTAAATGGCGCGTGGGTTTTGGTCGGGTTTACTAGGCCCGCGCCTTTTTCATTTACAGCCCGCTCTCACGTGAGTCCAGTCTCACACAAAACGCTTTGTTTATTGAAAAGTAATGAATGCGAGAGGAAAGATATAATAAAAAAAAAGTAGTAGTGGGTTTGGGTGGGGACCATGAGAGGAGAGAGATACTTCTTCTGAAACTTTTTAGTTGACACGTTTCTTTAGTCACGTTTGTCAATGCACTTATTCAATCATTAATATCTTTAATTATCGATAAGCAAAAATTATGAAAAGTTGATATTTTGAAAGTATATAATGTGACGAATCTAACATGACTGTATTTTTCATTACGTATAAAGCACAAAATACGGTCAAAGGAAGGTAGATGAATAGTGCTAAAGTCGGAACGTGTCAACTAAAATAAACGGACGTATAATATTTTAATGTAACTTTTTGCCAAAAAAGAAAGTGTAACACTTAAAAAAATACGGCCGAAAATAGGAAGTGTAACACTTAAAAAAACACGGAGGGAGTAGTTTTTTATAAATCTATAATAATGTAAAAAAAAATAGAAAATAACATAATATAATAATTGTCTTAAAAAAAATATACTCCGAATATATAATTTAATAATTTAAGGCAAAATTTAAGAAGGTTTCAAAAATTAAGTAAGAATAAAAATAAGAATATGATGTCAGTAATTGATTTAGGAGAGAAATTTTTTTACCACAACTTGACATTTGTACAATTTAAATAGGGGATGATGTCAGCGGTTATTACTTTAGTTATATTTATAAATATAATTATTGATTGATTATTGATACCTGTGAAGCTGAAAGCATTGAGGTATTACAAGTTTACAACTACAGAATTGGAAAATCAAAGAAAAATCAACCTATTCAACAAGTTACTAGTTGTAGACAACCTAAATGTATCTCACCAAAATAAAGTACGACGACGAAATAACATTCACCGCCTTATTTGGTCTGGTTCAAGTTTGGATTTGAAGATGACATCTAGATATTTTACAACGATTTAAAAATAAAAAAAAATAAAAAAAAAACCCCAATTTGCAGCGTCTATGCCGCTACTAGGCATGCCATGATGCCCTTTTATGCCACGTTTTTCTTTTTTTCTTTTTTTTTTGCCACGCTTTTTTCTATCTATAAATACTGACCTATTTTATGAGTTTGGGGATAATTTTAGCAACCGGTATTTATTACGGAGATAACCCTAAGCCCTATTCTCTCCCTCTTCAAGTAATCCGACGTTTTAAGCCAAGGTTCGAAAATTCTACCTTTTGGTTAAAACGTGACAATATAATTTTACTGTATCAATTTTTCTAACTCGAGCCTTAATTTGTTTCTTATTAATTTAAATTACTACCTCTATTAACGGTTATCTGCAACTTTGAAATTTTTTATATCTCATAAATAATACCCAAAGTTGCAAATAATCATTAGCGAAGATAGTATATTAAAGTTTACTAACAATTTATTCATGATTTAACATTCAAAGTTGCATGTTCAAGTGAACAATTATTCACATTCACACGTGCTAAGGTAGGTTGACTCATAGGACGCCTACACCACTCATCTAAGATTACTGAGATCAACAATTATAAATCAGCCTTAAGCCCTTAACTTACTACAGAGAGTTTGAGAATTCAAATTAGAAATTACATTGGGTTGGCCTATGTGAAATTCGGCTTAAATTTTAACTCCAACCCAACATCAAATTAAATTAGACTTGCCAAATTCAAAAGCTTTATATAACCATACCAAACTGCACCAGAACTTCCTTTGTCAAAAAAAAAAAAAAAAAATTAAAAAAAAATAATAATAAAACTGCACCAGAACTTTTTATAATAGGCCAACAGCCACTCTTAACTGCACATATAACTATCATTACAATATGTACATTTTGCACATTTTCCTTCTAGTGTGAGACAAAACCTGTATAGATAAAGACATCCTAAGTTAAATTGCAACAGCACACTGGCATTCAAATTGCACAGCTGATATAGATGTCCTCAATATGATCAGAGAACTCTTGACAAACTTCCATCCGATCAAAAACTTAGGCACACCTTTCAACAGGCGGTTTGACGTAAGAATGAAGTGAATCAGGTAGGTAGTTAAAAGTGTTATGTTAGAATCAATAACTCCATATGACGTGCAACATTTACACTTCGACGGCCATGATAGATGGCGCACATTTCAGTTGCAACATGTGTGCTCTAAGGCTGCAATCTTTAACCTGTTTTCCATCCAAACCAGCAGTCACAATATAATCATAATATTATTTTAAACATAAGTTATCATTCAGTGAAGCCCCTACAATAAGCAAAAAAATGACTGACAAGGAAAATTGAAACGGAAAAAAGCTATTAATGCTACCTGTATAGAACAAAAAATACAGAATATTGGACCAGGATAGTTCATCATGTTAAGTATTCTCAGTAGAACATCAAGTGATATAAGACATAAGAATATATAAGAGCCAAGAATTCTCTATAGAGATCTTAATATATTCTTATGTCTTATATCACTTGGTGTTCTACTGAGAATACTAACACGATGAACTATGCTGGTATAACCCTGTGTCTAAAAATCAGCAGCTAAAGTCCACTTATCACCAAAGTTGCATAGCCCTACCCTAAAGGAGGCCGGCAAGATGAAAACGGCTGAGTAATCGAAGAATGTAGGTCAATTTCATAAATGAACTCTTCTTTGATTTGGTAGGGCCTCCCTCTAAGATAGCTATTTCACTGTTTGACTATTTATATACAACACAAAAACCTAGAAAGGTATCTTATTTTTAAGGTAACTCCGTCCATCATTGACAACCAAGTATATTGCTTTGATGAAAAGGGTTCTAGATCAGACATCTCCATATTAAATAATAGGGGTGCTTGATTAGAAAGCTTCAAATTCTACCACCCAAAAAGGGCAGTGACAAAACACTGGATAACAGGCAACAATTCACCATTTCTATTACAGCTTCTACAATAGATAGCAAGCGCTTGAACCTTATATTTACCTGCATGGCTGCCAACATTGATAATATGTCTTTGCACTCATTGAGGAAAGATTGTTCCTTTACAGTAATGCTGGCAACTTCTGCCACCAATAAATTTACATCCTCAACCTGTCAGTCACAACAATACAAGGTCAAAATGTTATCTTAGACAGGCAACAGAATTCCTTCAAGACTTTTTAGGAAACAAAATAATATCTAAACTGAAATATATTCATACAAGACACGACTACAAAAGCAATGGCATGAACAAAACAGAAAATTAGCATAGCACAATCCTGACACACTAAAGGATTGTGCAATACTTTAACAACTAGTATTCAAAGAAACAGTGAGCAACAACAATCTTGAATGACTACTGTGCTTCTATGGTGTACATAATTTCAAATTGATTTTATCTCTGTGCGCTCATACTAATATCCTTGAAATAATCGGTGAAATGGCAAGTGGTATCAGCTATATATGTTCAATATCTTTATATAAATTTCACAATATTTTATACTACCTCCATTACTTTTTATTTACAACAAACTGAACAAAGGAACTTATATCTCACAAAAAAAAAAA
This sequence comes from Chenopodium quinoa, assembly GCF_001683475.1. Taxonomy (NCBI): domain Eukaryota; kingdom Viridiplantae; phylum Streptophyta; class Magnoliopsida; order Caryophyllales; family Amaranthaceae; genus Chenopodium; species Chenopodium quinoa. The sequence continues at coordinate 5,126,684 of NW_018744301.1, read as the reverse complement.
AAAAAAAAAAAAAAAAAAAAAAAAAAAACCTTTGTTGCAACAAAAAAGTAGAGGAGGTAGTAACATATATCATACAACCACAGTTGCAAATGGTTAAAATTGCACAAAAGAAAAAATTAAACATACCCAAAACCATACAAGCCACACACTGGACAACCATGGCAAACAATTAATAATGGGACAAGGGGAATTTAACAAAACCTAGACAAAATATATAGATGCCATGATTCTAAAGTAACAACACACGCCCAAGTCACAAAAAGTAAAAGGTCATATTAAGAACAGAATGCAAAAATAGAAGTAGGTTTAGTCAGGGGCTACTTTAACAAAATGCCAAAGACTTAGGGGCTGCTGATTTCTGTACAAGCATTTTACTATGTAAATAGGGAGTTCAAGATCAATTTGAACATGGAAGACAAGATTGACGAATGAAGGAGAGAAAGATGATACAAGAAGGAGAAGCAGCAGCAATTGGAAGCCGTAATTGGCAGAGTCCCAACTTAAGATTCATTGACCAACCATGACAAGTGGTAAATACCAAGAAGCAGGGATTGGGGGGGGGGGGGGGGGGGGGGAGGGGGGGAGATGGAGCAGGGAGAAGGCGAAGTCACCAAGTAACTGTGCAACAAACTTTTGTACACGTATTAAGAAAGAGGAGAGAGAAAATGAAAGGGCAACATCTAATCAATCTAAATCAAAAGGAACTAAAACCCCTTATACAAAACCATATACAAAACCATACTGCCACCGCCGCCGAAATAAGACCTATTGTGAAAAGGCTGCCTAATATACTCAAAACATCATTGACAAACTAAATCAAAAGGAACTTATTACTTTAATTTTTCATTTTTTTTCAGAATTTAATACTTATTTGATTTATTTCAAATCATATCAGGAAAACAGTAAAATAAAAAATACTACCTTCGTTTCTTAGTTTGTTCAGCAAAATGCCTTGCACATTTTCCAAGACAACTTTTAAAGGATGTTAATTTAAGAAATAGACAGATAATTAAGAAAGCTAATTACCACCATCCCACCAAATACTAACATCAACAATCACCCTATCACCACCAACACCCCACCCCCCACACATCCACCCTAACCACCAGAAACCAACACACCACCCACCCACCCACCACCCGTCCACCCACCAGAAAATGACGAGACTCAAAACCCACCACCCAAAACCCCCAGAAACTAACGCAACCACCGGAAACTATCAAAACCACCCTCTAAAACTCAGAGGAAGGCAAGTAATTTGACAAGGAGGGGCGACGACGACTTTGATCTTGATTCTTGGCAATTAAGAGGGGTGGCAACTTTGATCGTGACGAGACGAGTGGTGGTGGTCATGGTGGTTGTTATGAGGATGGGGACAAAAAATAAGGTGGTGTGGTGGTTGTGAGAAGAGAGAGACAAGTGGTGGTGAGGGTGGCTTAGAGGGAGGAGAGAGAAAATGTGGTGGTGTGGGTGGTGGATGTGGTGTAAGGGAGGACAAAGATTGTGGGTTAGGGTTTTATAGAGGGATGATTAAGTTAAATTTATTAAGTTAATAACATGAAGTTTGATGTGCTAATGGAAGTGAATTATGGGTCTGTTGGTACTTTTACTTTAAAATATTTACTATAAAAGGAAACTTTTTTTTGTTACACACAACTTGTAAGTTGTAATACTCCAAAATGGCAAATGTTGCACAAAATAAGAAATGAAGGTTGTATGTTCACATATTATAGGAAAAAAATAAAACTAAATTAAAAAAAAATAAAAATACTTTAAGAATAATGTGCGACATTTTATCACAAAATGTCTTAAGGATTCAATTTTTGAAATATTCAGTGATGATGGAGGTGGTGAGGGTGGTGGTTTCGGTGAAAGTAGGGTAGGTGGGTGGTGTTTCAAGGGAAGGTGGTGAGGGTAGAAGGTAGTTTCGGGGAAGTGGTGAGGGTAGAAGGTAGTTTTGGGGAAGGTGGTGAGGGTAGAAGGTAGTTTCGGGGAAGGTGGTGAGCGTGGATGGTTCGAAGAAGGTGGTGAGAGTGGGGGCATGAATAGTGAGTGATGGTGGTGATGGTGGCGATTTAGGATATGGCAGTAATCTTGGTTGGTGGTGACTATGGTGGACAAGGCGTATGGAGGGAGGGGGGAGTTAGAAGCAAAAGGAGAGTGTGTGGTCAAAGTTAATAGTTGGGGGCTGGTGTAATTAGTGGGGTATATTTCATATGTTAATTAATTAGGGATAGTATGGTAACCTTGTAAGAAAAAAATTTCATTTTGAACTGTGTTGCAACTATTGTGACATTTCCTTTTAAGGAAAGTGTTGCACATTAAGGAAAAGTATAAAACAATTCTATCATGTGATATTGTGTTCATCATATTAAGACATTAGTATGGGGCTAACAAGCAAAGAACCATCCAAACAAGAATTTTTAATTTGATTCTCTACAACAGGAAGTATAGTTGGGTATTCCGTATTCAATAGTTCAGATTATTTAGATTTAGTTTAATACTCTTAAATCTATTCTTCGGATATAACAATGTGAGGGAATTTATAAGTATTGAATTCAAACATATGCTATTCTAGATAGAACTCTAAATTTTACATTCAAGTCTAAGGCTAATATACTTCCTATTAGAGTTCACACATAATTAAATGAACATTGGATTCAATCCAAAATTAGATCAACAAATCAAAACTGCAGAACAAGCAACATGAGAGAAAGGAATTATGCTTTTACTAAAGTAGAACAAAAATGTAGAGTTGAAGAACCAACCAAAAAAAAAAAAGTAAAAAAAAAAATTGCTTACCAAAAAAACAAGGATGGGTGATGACAATGCTAATACATAATTGACTAATGGTGACGAATGGAATAGTGAAGATAAAAGGTCTATATCATGGGTCTTAGTTTTAAAAAGCGCACCTTACAGCCAATTCAGGCACAAGCACCTACAAAAACACGTGCCTTGGTGTGCCTCAAGACATCTTCTATGGCATAAGACGTTGCGTCTTTGTCGCTTTATGGTTTAAGGCTCTAGTTGCTGCTCACTTTTCATGTATATATATATATATTTTTTTTTTTAAAAATAAGTGTATTTAAAACCCCTAACAATCGTATAATTAGACAAGAGGAGGGTGAAAAACCCTAATCCCCAACTCAATTGTATATTGATAACCCTAGTTCGAAGAAGAGTGAGAACTACCAGTTGTCTACCACAACCAACGGTTGCTAGTCAACGTTCGCCACCATGAAACTGCTGGTCTTCTATCTTTTCTTTTTTCCTTTTTTCGTCTATTCTTCTTCTTCTATGCGATTCTTTTACCTTTTCTTTCCCTTATTTTTCTTTTCTTTTTGCTTCATTTTTTTTCTTCTCTGTTTAACCTCTTCTTTCTGTCTTTTTTTATTTTATTTTTTTAAAAAAGGACAACTATTATGCAGTTTAAAGTACAAATTTTGTTCTTTAAATGATTTTAAGATTTTAGGCAATTTAAGTACGCCTCGACTACAAAAGACGTGGGGCTGCGCCTTGCGCCTCACTCCTGTTAATACTAAGCTAAGGTAGATCATCAATAGGATTATGAGGTGTGCTTGAGCAACCATGCAGCAACCTCACTCAGAATGACACAAACCACGATCCAGTACAATGACCAAATGCAGATTGATTGGTGCCAACTTGTTCCCTTTCCATTTCTACATAAAGTTTATCCCCCCCCCCCCTTTTCTTCCCCCTCCCCCATTTACACAGCAAAAAGAATGCCCCAATGGCCCAAACACAGATTGTTAAATTCGGAAAACAAGTCTAAATTTGTATCCCATATGCCCATGGGTAATGGCTTTTTCTCCCAGTAAAACATTGGTCATCATGGTATTAAATCTTAGCCACACTCTAATGGGATGTTTGGTTCAATACAAGACATGGGTTTGGTATAGGTTTAGAATCACTCAAACCCAAACCAGGTTCACATTTTTTGCAATTTTCATGACTGGGGAGCCCCACTCTCTAAACCTCCAACGAGGGGGGGAGGTGGGTTTGGAAGAAACCCCCAAGTTAGGAATCATCAACCTAAAATGTAAAAAATAAATAATAAATGGAACATTGTATTTGTAATTTCGTAGGCTATCAATCGTACTCCACCATTGCCTTAATCTACAACCTAAATTACCTAACTCACTTCATGAAAATTAGCAACCTTCAAGTAAACCCATAGTCAACCACTACTACAGACTAACAATTGTCGTAGCAAGAAAGATTTTTTCTTTGGACTTTGTAAGAAAAAAAAGAATTCTTCTTTCCAATGCTTTTGATGATGAGTATTACAGAGTATGATTTGGAGCAATTTTGTTGACTTAAGATATGAGCAGCAAATTTTTTGAATTTGTTTTTGAAACAATGTGTGCAACAATATACTTCCTCCGTTTCTTTTTAGTTGACACGTTTCTTTAGTCACGTTTGCAAATGCACAAATTAAATCATTTATATCTTTAATTAGCAATGCAAAAATTATAAAAAGTTAATATTTGGAAAAATATACATTATGACGAATCTAACAAGATCTCGTTTGACTATATTTTTCTTCACATATAAATCACAAAATATAGTCAAAGAGAGGTGTGTGAATAGTGCTAAAGTCAAAACGTGTCCAACTAATAAAAAAACGGAGGTAGTAGTGTGCAATTTTGAATTTGTGAAGGAGAAAGGAGAGAAAAAACATTTTTTATATATATAATTTTGCCAGTCAAACTAATGAAATTTACTTTTAAGTTTTATGCAGCCAAACAAATGAATAAAGATATGGGTTTCTAGGTATGACTCAATCCAAACCCATGGGTTTGATACCTAACCCTGTACCTAATACCTACGGATGAACCAAACGCCCTATAAAGGGTTTTTGGCTTACCATGACAGATATTAGGCCACATTGCCCATGGAAATGAATTTGAACTGTTACTTATCGCAAACACATCCAAATATAAACTGTGGAGATCACCACTCACCATTTAGTCATAACTGCCTCTTCCACTCCTTCAATCAACTTTTTCCCCTTTTGGCTTTGGGGTAGTTGGTGTCACATTTGAGTTAGATCCTATTTTGTTATTTTCAATCGATTAGTATTTTAAAATTTAAGGATTGGATCAAATGTGGTCACATAATTTTAGGTTTGGATCAGGTGATAAGTTACATATTGCCTAATTCTAGATCTAGATACTTGCTTCACTGCTCACCAAGATTTTTTACTCCATAAAGTGCATGTGCTCTTAGTCTGTATTTAATTTGGGTAATTTTTCCGATATATTTAATCCTTTAAGTTCTCTTCCACTCTCATTACTTTCCCTTTTTCATCCATAATTGCTTTACAGCTATAAATTATCAAATTGTTTCCAGTTGCAACTAAAAACTATTCCACAAGCTGTTTGCCTGATATTAATTTTTACACCTCGACATACCCGATGCATTTAATATATACGAAGTAGGCCCCATACTGTTGTAATCTAATATGCAGTGATGCCTCATACGATAATTTATGTACAGTAGAACATAGCATGGAAAGGTAGCTTTGACGTTACCTTCTCCAACAGCGAACATATTGAAGAAGCCATAGCATGCATCACATCTGCAGCGGAGCATATAGCGTCCTTCAAATCTTGAATATCACCCTGAATAAACAATGCCAAGAGTTGCAGTCACACTGGACTCTAAAGATTTTAATCACCCAATTAAAAAACCAAGTCACTTACCTTAGCTCCACCAACAAGTGGAAGGCGAACTGTGCTAGCCTCTAATGACTCGATGGCTCCAGACAATGAACTACAATGATCCTTGACCATAAGAGCCCAACCTTCCAAGTATAACATCTGCACTCATTTTAGGAGCACATAATAAGGATAAATACAATCATTAAACGCCAGGAGCCCTGTCCCCCTGTAAGACAGACAGTTCCTTGAATGACCAAGCTAAAACAAATAGTGTTAACAATTCTAGCTTCTAGAGATTCAAGGCTTCCCAGATGCACAACAATAGAAGAGACAATTACAAACAGGTCCAACTAATACAACAATTTTTTTACAAAAAAAGGTTACGTACGTAGCATTTAGAAAACTTCATATCAAATGTAGTAACCTAATGCCTTTCTATCTTATTATTAAATTTTTATGATCAGCGAAATAACTAATTAGCTTCAGTCTTCAGAAAAAAATACAAATCATAAGCCTTACACATTTTAAAAATTGCAGAACTTGAAATATTTAAAAAAAAAAAAAAATATATATATATATATATATAATAATTAAAAAAAATAAAAAAAAAATTTAAAAAAAAAAACTACAAATAATCAAAACTATGTTTTACTGTATCATTAACAATAACAATAATTTAATAATATATAACACAACCGATTTTCTTTTGTTTTAATTGCAACGTTGGAGAAGGCATGCTTGTCAATGCACATTTTATATTTAAATATCTAAAGTTGTATTTTAGTAAAATTATAAAAAATAGATTTTATGAAAGTATATTTCAAAACAAATCTAACAAGATCCCACATGCTATAGTTTTTCCAACCTTGAAATTCAAAAGACAATTGAAGGAGTGTGTGTTTATAGTGCGAAATTCCAAACATTGCAATACAAAAAAACAAAAAAAAAATACATGATGGAGGCTGTAGTCTTACTTGCCCCTTCAAAATAGACACAAGCTTCAAATTCTGCTTCAGCCATTGTAACTCTTTCCTTTTACAAGAGACTGCTTCGAGCAATTCAGAGGTTGTTTTCCATGCATTGAAAAGACTCCTCTGGTGCATATGTGAAGAAGTTAGAAAGTAGAACCACATAATAACATTTAAATAAATAAGGGCTTCTTATACCCAACCATTCATGACCAAGAAGGGGGTATTCACAGCATAGGTCTCAATTACAATGTAACAGGCGCTAGTTGGTGGGACCAAAAGTCTATAAGTATGAATGAGAAATTGAAAGTTGCTGCTGTCTAGGACCCGAACATCTCCTGTCAAAAGCCAATAATATTGACAGGAATCACAGGAACAAGGTATGTTGTAGAACTATAAGAATGGTCACTGGCAGCATGCACCACTTACTAGCTGTGTTACCCTGACACTCCCCTCAACCCAGAGTATCACGTGTGACGCACGACACGCCTGGGTTGAGGCGTTGACACGCATACCGGAGAAGTGTCCCGGAGCGAGTGTCGGGATCCATTGATTTTGAGTGTCGTGAGTTGTGGAAGCCTTTAATGCATAAGAAAGTTAAGGGAGGAGATGAATAAAAAGTAAATGGAGGACAGCTATTTGACTCTGAATATTTTTTTTTTAATTCTTTTGACATGACTAAAAAGTAAAGTCTAAAATACTGTTGAACTTTTTACGGTTTACTGAGTTTACTTTTTCATGACTTGGGTGAGAGTAATGACAGCTGGGAAAAAAATATATTATACTACATATTTGTTAACGACTACTTGCTCTCTTACTATTTACCCTGTTTTATTTGGGTACAAATGATATTATCCTAATTTTTTTTACTCCCTCCGTAACGAGTTACTCGCAACAATTACTAAAAATGGTCATAACATATTACTTGCAACAAACTTATTTCTTTCCTTTTATGGTAAGTTTTTTTATGTGATATTACAACATTACCCTTACTTTTTTTTTCTAAACACCCTAATTAAACTACTAATCTTATTAACTTAAAGCCTAACATTGATTTAATCACCTCCCATCTAAATTCATCATCACCTTCATTGACCACCACCACCACCACCACCACCATCACCTTCATTTGCAACAACCACCACCACCACCGATCGCTACTATCGCCGGAAATCACCACCGTTTTCTTCTTCCTTGTCGAGGCCTTCGTTTTCTCTATCTTCTTTTTCTAGATCTGACTTTTTCTGGGTTCGTTGTGTGTTTGGTGGCTCGATTGTGGTGCTTGGTGGGTCGAATTTCTGGGTTCGAATTTCAGGATGTGGTGGTGCTGGGTTTGAATTTTGTGGGTTCGAATTTCTGGGTTTGAATTTCTGGAGGATTATGGGTTGTGGGTTTCGGGGTGGGTGGTGGTAGGTTGTAGTGGGTTCGAATTTCTAGGATTGTGGTTGTGGGTTTCGGGGTGGGTGGTGGTGGGTTGTAGTGGGATCGACGGTTGTGGGTCTGGCTTCGTGGGTAATGGGTTTCAGGTGGGTGGTGGTGGGTTGTAGTGGGATCGACGGTTGTGGGTCTGGCTTCGTGGGTAATGGGTTTCAGGTGGGTGGTGGTGGGTTGTAGTGGGTTCGGTGGTTGTGGGTTTGGGTTCGTGGTGGTGGATTTCGGGGTTATGGGTCTGGGTTCGTGGGATTTGGGTTTCGAGGTGGGTGGTGCTGGGTTGTAGTGGCTTCGGCGGCTTCGCGAAGGGTTCTGGGATCGTTGGTGGTGGTGGTGCTGGTGTCTCGTTGGTGGTGCGCTGGGTGTGGTGGTGTTTTCGTGGTTGTGGTTTTGCTAGGTGGTGGTGTTGCTAAGTGGTGGTGGTTTCGTGGTTGTGGTGCTTGGTGTTTAGTTTTTGTTTTTTTTTCATTGATTGGATTAATACTAAGCACATCCCTTATATTCCAATAATTACACTTAAGAAATTTTGCCTAGGAGTCCGCAAACTCCCTATTTGTTGCGAGTAAAAAGTTACGGAGGGAGTACTTTTTTACCAAGTATCGGAAAAATATCCCGACATTCAAAAAATAGCCGATACGGGGATACGGTCAAAAGAGTGTCTTCACTATGCTCTTTAGACACTTTAAGTAAAGTGTCTAAAGAGCATAGTGAAGACACTCTTTCGACCGTATCCCTGTATTATAAAGTGTCTAAAAAAACATAGTGAAGACACTCTTTTGACTGTATCCCCGTATTATAAAGTGTCTAAAAAACATAGTGAAGACACTCTTTTGACCGTATCCCTGTATCGGCTATTTTTGATCGGAGGATCGGATACTCCGATCCCTACTTGGATACGACACTCAAACTCGAGCCTGTGGAACACTAGGGATCATGCTGCTGTCTATTTCTTATATTGTAATACTGGAGCATTATTTCCATTATCCCATCTTAGATATTTTATATGCCGCAGCAGGAAAATAATAAAATCCAGAGCATGGGCATCACCTAGATCCCAGGAGCAATTCACGTATGTGATTAGTGGTGATAACAATGTTGGTACCTGCACACCTCAGAGAAGCAGGCAAAAATCCCTTTCCTTACGTCACAAATAAGTGCTGCACCAGTAAATAAATTAAAACAAGGATCTGAGCATAACCCAAAAGCCTCGACGCAGTTCCACGCATATTTGGGGTCCAACTTGTTTGCATCTGAGCAAGAATTCCTCACTTGTGTGACTTGGCTGGCTGAATAGCTTAGTAAAAAGCCAATGGTTTTACCATTACCATCTAAGTATGGATTTTACATGGTGCTACTTGAACCTAGTTCTTTAGCTTAGCCCAATTCCGGCACATTAGCTAAATGGAAAAATTAACTTCCTTAATTCTGGTTCCTGGTTGTGAGATTTCATTCATTAGTTTCAGTTAGTTTTTAGGAAGTGTTCATTAGCTTTCCATAGTTAAGTAGGAACTCATTTCCTTTTCATTCTGAAAGTGGCATGAGATTTCCTTGGAGATCCAAGGAAGCCTGTTTCCTCAATCTTGTATGAGATTATTTCTGGCAGTATAATACTAATCCTACTCTAACCTGGATTAGTTCATAAACCTATAGCCTTATAAATACACCCACCTAGTAAGTGAATTAGCTAGAGTTTCACAGAATTTTGATGCTCATAAGTACCTAACAGCACATTAACTAATAAATCACAAATCATTAAAGTCATAATCACGCAAAAAGGAAGCTTGGGACTTTGAATTGTCCCATGCATACAAGCAAATACATAATTAAGCAACAAGTAACTTTGTATGTATATAGCAGCTATGTTCAGTCAGCTAAAAGAGTAGATTAAAATTATTCAACATGTGAAAGTGTTTACATGTTGCATTTATCCATATCAGTTAAAGTGCAGCATGTTATTGACTTAATATTGTAAAACATTTATATTATCAAATGTCATGTATTCAGCATAAGTAGTAGAGATAAAGAGTCAATGAATGACTTAGTTCCCTTTGTTATAGCAAAAGTACCATACACGTCATCCAATCTATCAAGTGGGGCACACAAACGAAATTGTTTGACAGAAATCTTAAGTGAATAGTGCTACCTAACCTTTTTTGGTTTTCAAGTGTAGTATTGGTTATTCAGGTAGCTTTTCTTTTAAATAATTAAAATTAGGTGCAGTTATTTCCAAAAGTGGTATTTTAATTCCCAACAAGTTTCTCAGCTTTATAAATCCATTGGGACTTTGCAACCATAATCCAACCCAAAAAAAATCAAATTACTACGTTTGACTGTCTAAGAAAACATATGTTTTTCAAGCTTAAAGCATCCTACGAGTGGAAATTTTCTTGTTTGAGTAAGGAATGCCACATTTCCCACTCCTTTTACCTTTCTCCTTCTCTCCTCTCCAATGTATCATCCCCTCCATCTCCCTACTTTCCCCCTTCCTCTCTCACATTCTCTAACCAGTAACCAAACAAGGGAAAGTTAAGTTCAAAAGTGGATTTGAATTAAATTTTATAACTATTTTGAAATTATAACCCAACCCAATGTAAGTCCATCTCTGTCAAACACTAACTTAATATCTCACCTAACAAGTCCAACAAAACCATTTGTCTGTCCTAAAAGCCCATCGCCAACCCACCACTCTTTCCCTCATATATAAAGACATTCTTGACATTGATTAGATATGATTGGACGAGCTAATCAAACCTAAAACATGTCCCACTCCTTGTATCATACTTCCTCGTTTTCCTTAAAATTGTAATCCTTCTATAATTTACAAGTTTTAATAACTAAAATACCAAAAATGCCCTTATTTTATTCCATGGATAAGGTAGGGTAGGTATGGATCTATACTCTTTGGTTGAAAAAAGAACATTGTCAAGTGTTTTAGGAAACAGGGAATTATAACACAGTTTTTGAACTTAGTTCAGCCAGGTAATATGGGTGCACACTTGATTTTCTACATTACAGCTTCATTAAACTTAGTTCAGCCAGGTAGCATATATAAATTTTGAAGCACTCCAATGTACCATGACACCATATTCTGCCTTAAACTCGTAGGGAGCAAAGAACAAAGATATTGTCTCAAACTATGGCTGGCCCCTTATGAGGATTGCAGATGACATACTGGGTGGATTTACCATAATCAACACTGTTTGCATAAATATAAAAAACAAGCCACAACAACTACAAATGAAACATTGAAGGTAAAATCATGCGAGTAAATAACAAACAATTGCAACCTCAATAGCATACCTCTGCGTTGAACTTTTGAAAAGACAAAGAAGCCTCCGTTCTTGCATTGACAAACCGCCACTGCAAGTGCCTATTATGCAAGATACGAAGCAAATGTGCATCACCAAGACGGCTATCGCCCACCCTCACCCTCCTAACATCAGCCCCAAAGCAAAGAACTGATGGCATGCTGGTCACATTACTGGCCTCGGCATTTCGTACCCTAGATGGACTAGCCATTCGACCCATCCCTACTGAGGGGGAAGCCTTCTCAAATGCCAAGGATATTCCCAGCTTATTTGGTGATGCAGGTCTCATAGACATTCCTGATTTACTTGGTGATGCAGGTCTCAAAGATGTCCTTGGCTTACTTGGTGATGCAGGCCTCAAAGCTGTTGCTGGTCTACTTGGTGATGCAGGTCTCAAAGAAGTCCCTGATTTACTTGGTGTTTCAGGTCTGAAAGATTTCCCCGACATCCTTGGAGATGCAGGTCTCGATGATGTTCCAGGTTTACTTGGGGATGCAGGCCTCAAAGACGCCCCAGGTTTACTTGGCGATGCAGGCCTCAAAGACGCCCCAGGTTTACTTGGCGATGCAGGCCTCAATGATGCCCCCTGTTTACTCGGAGATGCAGACCTCAAAGATGTCCCCAGCATACTCGGTGATGCAGGCCGCAAGGACGACCCTAGGTGATTTGGTGAGGATGGCCTCAGAGACCCACGAATAGGAGATGAAATTCCTCTACTACTGACAGGTCCTCTAGGCGACGCACCTGAACTATCCGACATCAACCTCTTAGGTGGGACGAGTTTAGGCAGAACTGCCACTTTCAACAAACTACTTCTAGCCACTGGAGAACCCGACTCTGAGACATGTTTGGACCGGAAACCATTAGCCTCTTGCCAAACTTTTGGAGAAACCACGATACTCCGACCGCTACCTTTGCCACGACCAACACTGGCATTACTACTATCATGTGATCCTGTAGCTGAATTGCACTCAGATGACACACTCTCCCTATCAGAAACAATCGATTCCGAACCCTCATTAAGGCAACTAGCATTATCATCCCCAGTCCCCTCAACAACATCATCTTTACTCATACTTCTATTCAACTTACAATCACCCATCGACTCTTGCAGGGCCCTAACCACTTTGGTAGTAGATCCATTGCTTAATTTCTTACCTTCACAACCCCCCAAATCAACACTCCGACTCAACGAGCTAACCGGCGGCCGCGACCTACCTGGCCATGGCTGATTCTGCTCAATTAGCCTAGCATTTTCTCCTCCCGCTCTCGGCGTCATCCTGGACGGAATCGTCTTCCTCTCCGGAGTAACCGCTCTCCAACTCGCAACCGGAGAATACAAATATTTCGTAGTTTTCTTGCCCGCAAACGACCCCCCTTGAAATGAAGCTGAAAGGCTTTTCGAAGAAGACATCAGCAATTTCGCAGTATTAGACATCTCACCAGAAATTCTCTCCCCTCTCAATCTCGGCGTAGTTGGTTGGCGCCGCTCTACTGACTGCGAACGCTTAACTACCGAATTCGAATTCATCGCCGGTGTCGATGCTACGGCCGTCCCCGTCCTGGAGGTGACTGGGGAAGGACATCGGCGTGAAGAGGGGGAAAAGTAGGAAGAATTGGAGATAGTTGAAGAGGAAGAACCAGATGTTGAGGAGGAAGAAGAAGTCGACAAATAACGAGAATTGACCTCCCGAGATTTCGGACGCCGATGATGAGCTGCAATGGCGACATTGTTGTTGCTGTTATCTCTCTCCGACGGCAACAATGGAGGTCTCTTAGGTGTCGACTGCGACCGTAGATTCGGGGTCGTCTTCAGATTCGACGTTTTCGGTGCTGCTACCACCATTATCAACCTCCTCCAACTCTAAATCGAAGCATAAAAAAAAACCCTAATTTTTGTTTTCCTCCCCAAAGTTAATCTATTCACAATTGATGGCGATGATGATAATCAAAGATAAATCGGCTCAACCAGAGAGAAAAATATAGAAGAAAGAGAGAGAAATTCGGTGATTTAGAGTGATAAAACGCGACGATATTTCGAATTTCCGGCACTTTTAGGAGTATACAATTGAAGAACCTGACCGTTATACTGAGGAAGCGCTGATAGCCTGATCGTTGGGAATTGGGAGAGAGAAGAGAGAGGTGATATTTTCTCGGTGAAAAGCGGAGGAAGCGTGACAATTACTCCTTTACAGTAATTTTTTTTTAAAATTGTAATTTATTAGGAGTAACTAGTTTAATTCCGTGTGTTGCACGACTTAGGGTCTGTTCTCATTGACTGAACTGAGCTGAACTGAACTCAGCTGAACTGAACTGAAGTGAAATGAATATTTTATAAGAGAAGGAAATTAGGAGCTGAACTGAACTGAACTGAACTGAGCTGAACTGAACTAAACTGAACTGAACTCAGCTGAACTCAGCTGAACTGAACTGAACTGAACTGAATTGAGCTGAACTGAACTAAACTGAACTGAACTGAACTCAGCTAAACTGAACTGAAGTGAACTGAATTTCAACGTAAGAGAACAGACCCTTAATAGATTTTATTTGTTTTAAATAGTTGTTAATATTCAGTATTTGAAACAGGCATATAATAATCTCATTAATTAATTTTGAAAGAAATATTGTGTTTGTTTAGTTTTAGAACTAAGGATGAAAAAAATAGAGAAAAAAAAAATTACGATGTTAAAAATAGTTTTGGCGGGAAAATTTTTCATAAGAAGTCGACAAATGTCTCTTAATGATGTCAGCATCTTTTGTTTTAGTAATAGTTAATAGATTACTGGTAGAAAGAAGAAAGAGCACTAATTTATTAACTATTATTAAAACAAAACATTGACGATGTCATCAATTTTTTAAAGTGTTTACGTGTTAAACTCTCATAAAAAAATTTCCCTTCAAATTTTATCTATGTTGTTATCATTTTTTTTAATTTTTTTTTATTTTATTTTTTTTTTGTTTTTGTGTGTGTCTTTTCTAGCTAGAAACTAGGACCAATAAGATGTGAAATTTGAATTTGACATCAATATTGTTGTATATACTCCACACTACTTTTGGATATTCATAATACAACAATATTAAATAGGCATAGATATTGTTAGCTAATTATACACATTATTTTTTGAACAAATTAATACACTTTTTTTAATTTTTTCTTAATAGTAAATACACATTTATTTAGCTTCCACTCTAAACATATAAGCTTTTAGTATATTTAATCTAACCATCATTTTAGTATATTTTTAAGGAAATTTTGCAAAAAAAACACCTTTTAAATCTTATTTTTTGCATATAACCACCTTTAAAAAAAATTGCAAAAGACCACCAATTTTAAAATTTTTGTTGCAAATTACCACCATTTCAATGTAAAATAATTGATAAATTTGGCTGAAAAAGTGGTATTTTGCAACAAAATTTTTAAAATTTGTGATCTTTTGCAACCTTTTTTTTTAAAAGGTGGTTATATACAAAAAACAAGATTTAAAAGGTGGTTATTTTGCAAAATTTCCTATTTTTGATAACATAGTAAATATTACATTGTGATGCAGCATTTTATAACTAATTTTTTTTTAAGTACATGTTTTTTTTTTATATATCTGTATAACAATTTTTTTTTAAAAAAAAAAAAACGAGCCAAATCATATTAGAAAGTTATCAACGACAAAAGATAAATAATTATAGAAAAATTTCTAATCAACCACCGTGCAACGCACGGATACTAATCTACTTAGGGAGAATAACGGTCCCTAGGTTATTTGTACGGTTTTTTTTTAAATGAAAAAAAATGTTGAGGGTCAAATTTAAACAAAACAAAACAATTAAATGTGGCATAGCCATACCTATTAACACATTTTTTTGATTCAAATGAGGCCAAGCCAAGAGAAAGAAAATAAACAAACTACATACAACAAAAAAAAACGAGAAAGAAAAACACAACTACGAAGGTACTAGGCGTGGGAAGGCCACATCCCTAACATCCTTCCCAAAATACTACTAAGGCCTAAAGGAATAAAATTAAGAATATCTAAGTCGGTGTCTTGAGTGACTCCGCGGTGAGTCATACCTATTGACATCCTTTTGATAGCTTGTTATTTAGTATAGTATGATTTTAGTGTGGTTTTAGGTCATGATAATGTGATAAATCGATGTTTTAGTTTACTTATTACTCTACTTTTATGCATTTTTGTGTATCTCATGCTCCATGGGTTTTGTTTGTGCTTTTGATGCATCTTAGCACTTATTGGCTTGCACCTATGAAGTCTATGCAGTGATTGAGCACGTAAGGACAAGGAAAGAGGCAAGCACAGCTTAACGGAGCTATGAAAGAATGTCTTTGTGTGAAATAAGAGCATTTGAAAGGACTTTTGCGCAAGGGTCTACTTTAACTGACTATATCTTTTTTTCTAATCAACATTTTGAAAGTTATTCAAATGGGAGATTAAAGTTCATCTCAAAAGCTTTTAAGCGATTGGTCACATTTTTTTTTTTGACGAGTAATGAGAAAGTTATGGCGGCCTTCGAAACGAAGCTTGTTTTGGAGTTTTCAGGATGTCCTGCACGAAACTTAGAACACTGAATATAGCCCATCGGATTCGCTATACATACAAGATAATGAAAAGCTCCGGTTGTTCGGAGTTTCGTCGTCTTCGATAGTCAAGTTAGTATTGGAATGAGAATCAACGGAAATGTGTTGATTTTGCTAATGTAGGGTGTTCATTAATTGAGTTTAGCGGGCTTTTATTTTATCTCCTATATATATGATCACTATTAAGCTAAATTATTACTCTCCTTAACCAAGGACCGAGAGATAAAATTGGATTGTAGCTCCCTAACGCTTATTTAAAGGCCATGAGAATAGGAATTTCTAGTCAATGGAATCTTAGTGTATTGTGAATATGCTTTACTACTTAAGATTATGTTTTATAACCATTAGAATAGGATGTAGCTCATGATTCAAGTCATCCATTCTAGCTCAAGAAAGTATAAGTAATTAAGTATCCATGTCTTTTTATATGTATAATTGTAGTTTGTAAATGACTTGATTCCTAAGATTATTTTTATTATTATTGATTTGTATGTAGTTTATCTCTATAAATTTAAACTTTAAAAAAAAAAAAAAAAAAAAAAAAAACTTGACTTATCTTATCATAAGTTGACGACTTGACATTTGTAGGTGCTCTCCTTTGTCCTTGTGGGACCGATCCTTATTTGTCCTTTCTACCCACTGAAGAGACAAAGTTATTATATTTTTATCTTTGGTAGCTTAGGTCGGGCTTGATGATGTCTTATCAAGGTTCTACGTGTATGTTCTAGTCGTTCATCTTTGAATATAAGTCCTACAAATTGGTTCGTTGCTGTAAGGTAATGAAAAACATGGCTAAAAAAATTTGAATGATTTGTAATGCATAGGTTTGTATGTACTTCATATGGAGAAAATTAAAATTAAAAAAAATTACTAATGACCTAATACACAGCACAATTCAACTCGATACAAAATTAATTTTTTTTTTAAAAATATAGTTCAATATACTTCTCTAATATAAGATTCAAATCGGATGAAACACTTCGGCTAGAACCCGTCATCTTCTTCGTTACTGTTTTTAGGTTTTGTCTTTTCTTTTTGTGTCAGCCATTTAAGCAACAGTGAGCAAGAATTTTCTACACAATTCGACCTTCAATAACTATTCACCTCTTTTTGTGAAGTCAAAATGCCAACTTATTTATCTCAACAAAAACAATAGAATTGTTTGTGATGATATGATAGTGAATCCCTAAATTCTCTTTAGTTGGGTACTCCAAGTCAGATTAAATTTCATAATTCTTGAAATTGAGGTGTTCTCGCGCTTTCAATTTTAGAAGTGTAAGAAAATCTTTCAAATAACCTCCTATGCAAAGTTATTGGAAAGAAACCATCTCGAGAAATAAGATATATGATAAATCCCATATATGCCGCTGATAAAATGCAGAATAGAACCCCAAGTAATAGCCCGTTGATATTGTTGATGAAAAAGTCCAATAAAACATAGATGTTAATCATCATTACCACTGCCAATACTGTCCATGTCACCTTCTGCAATAAAATATTAGCAAAATTAGACCTAAAATAACATTAGACATGATTCTTGAATAAACATATTAGCACATATGAAACATCGAACATATATGTCAAGTACAAACCTCAAGTGTAGGTCCTATCTTAAAAACTCCCATCACCTCCTCCTTTGACACCATAGTAAAAAGGGGTATTAGAGAGAAAGGAATTTGAATTGATTGGAGCACATTAAGCCATTCATTCATAATATCCATTGCCCCATCCGATCTATCAAATATAATAGCTAAAATCATCGTAGGCACTATAGCAAAACTTCTTGTTATGACTGCTCTAAGCCATTCATTTAGCTGAATATTAAGAAAACCTCCCATAATAAATTGTCCAGCATATGTTCCAGTTATGGTGCTACTTTGTCCGGCTGCTAACAACCCGATACCCCAGATATAAAGAATAGGAAGAAGACCACCTCCATACTTCTCCTCAAGGTATCGCCCTGCATTTTCAAGGCCTACACTAGAAGCATTCTTTGTTCCATAAAATCCCTTGGCAAAAACAGTCATAACAAAAAGGTTTATCATGAAGGAGATGAGAAGTGCCATTGATGATTCAATGGAATAGTAATTGATTGCCTCTTGAACTTGGCCAAATTTTTTTACATCTACCTTCCTCGATTGAACGAGAGCGGAATGTAAATATATGTTGTGCGGGGTGATGATGCATCCAAATATACCTACTGCTTGTTGAATTGTCTTGGAGTTAAGTTTTGGTACCAACACACCTAAATCCATTAATATCATGACCATGTTATATAATAATAAACTAACAAACTTAGGTCATGCATGAATTAAAGCTAATATTGCTAATAAATTGTTACCTACTAGAAGCTCCTTTCCACTTGGTTTAGCATCAACAAACATATACGCGAACGAGATAGCCATTGTCATTACCATGATTGCAAATGCTGCTTCCATTTTTCTTACTCCATAACTCTCAAGAAACAAAAACACGAAGCTGCTTGTCCAAAAAAGAAAAAATGCATATAATTAAAATTTAGACACGATGCCTGTAAATCTGGACTACCATTGATACCATTTCCCACAAGCCAAACCTTTAAAATAGCCCATTCTATAGTTTCAAATTTTTAAATCTACATCTTTTTGTATGAACATATATAATTACAATCCTTTCTCTCTCCTCCTTTCTCTCACCAAAACCCTAGTCTCCATTGTTGAATTTTGAAGGAGCTTCCATCGATTTTAATCGGTGGAAAGGCTCAATCATTGTTTCTTTATTGTTTTTTTAGGTTTATAATAATGCTTCCTCCTTTTGGGAGGAACTTTTCTCCCTCGAAAGAAAGGGTTTCCGATCTCCTATGAAAGACAAGGGTTTTTCGACCTCCTTCGAAAGACAAGGTTTATCTCCTCTTTTCGAGAGAGAAATTTCTTAGTTTTGAATCCATGGTAGCAGATCTAATGGATTGTTGTGAAATTATTTCGTTGGTGAAAAAGTTATCAAGTTTTCGAATTCGAACAGATGAATGAGAAGGAAAACATCCTCACGGCTACAAAGGTCGTTAGATTGTCTGTGCAACAAGGCTGTAATTTTCAACGATATAAGCAGGAGATGCTCCGCAATGCAAGATTTACTCGACGATCGTAGTTTTTATGAAGGAAAATTCTATTTGATTTAATATCTTATGTATTTGTTAACGTCGAATCTCTATTGTAGATGTCGTATGACTTTTAATTAATGAAATATTTTTGCTATTCAATATATATATATATATATATATATATATATATATATATATATATATATATATATATATATATATATATAAGTGAAACATATGAAAGAATTAGTATTTTATATCTAAACACCAAAATCTTTATCTCTTTTTTCTTGCTTTTTTTTCTTTTTTAAACAAAAGTATGGTTTTTTTTTTTTTTTTTTATAATTTTGTAAACAAGAATGTTTCGGTGGGTTTTCAAAGTAATTTTATTTAATATATTAAACTATTCCAAATGATATTATTGTTGTACTATTTTTAATTCTAACAGGCTTTTTCACTTTTTAGGCATATATGTATAGATCTTAAAACACTTTTCAACATTAGCAAACACTAATTAAATCATCAAGGCGATGACCAGCCTTTAACTTTTTGTCAAACAATATATGCGCATTTATATATTGATCTTAAATCTTTTTTAACTACTTTTAATATCAAATTAGATATATTGAATTTTTATATCAATTAG
Source organism: Chenopodium quinoa (assembly GCF_001683475.1). Taxonomy (NCBI): domain Eukaryota; kingdom Viridiplantae; phylum Streptophyta; class Magnoliopsida; order Caryophyllales; family Amaranthaceae; genus Chenopodium; species Chenopodium quinoa. The sequence continues at coordinate 5,106,980 of NW_018744301.1, read as the reverse complement.
CTAATAACTTGTAATGACCATAAGCATCACGGACACTAACTAGTTACCACCTAAAATCACTCAAATTTGTTTGGTTTATTACCTAAATCTGTATAACATCGGCATGTTATATATTTAATATTAAACTCCATGTTATCATTATAACCTACGTGCTTTTTCAAGGGGCATCATGCTTTCGAATTTTCAATTGATTTTAATGCTTTACTTATTTAACTCTTGTTCAATCCATTAATTTTGTTGGTGTACACACATTAAAAATTATACTCCATTTATTTTTCAATATATGTAACCGTTTAGTTGGTACATGTACAATACATTTTGATCTTAAATATTTGCTAGTATTATTAACAAATATGAAAAATTGTTACTTAAAAACATACATTGATATTATTCTAACTACATACAATTCAATAATAGGGTTAAAGCCAATTGGTCGTGACTCTTGAGTATTTAGAAACATAAGGAATACATAACTTGTTTATAAGAATAAGTTGATATATATGATTTTACATGGATACATCTCACACATATATAGACTTAGTAATGTAGTGTTGGATATCCCATGAACCGAAATAAACCTAGCTTTCTTTCTCTTTGTTGTTGTTCTCTCATGAATCAAATGTATGGATTTTAGTGATCCAACGAGTAGATTTATCAAAAAGGGAAATAAAAGGTACTACAAAATGAAGTGGGACACTTAAAAACTAGAGAGAGTACTAGTTTTTGGTGGGTTATCCACTTACCTTATACGGAGTAAAAGATTGTGTCTAGTAAAGGATGTTATAATAAACGCATAAACAAATAAAATTGTAGAAATTAATGTAGTCATGCCCTATAAAGTTCACACATTCAAATTCCCTATTCCGATCCCATAATTAGCGTTTATATTGTCCTTATAGATTATTTAAGCAAAGAATAAAACAAATTACGACTAAAATATAAAAGGTCCAAGATAGAAGCTTACCAATCAGCTGCAGTAATGACAACACTAGCCCAAAGAGGCAAAACACCATTAGTTAATATTTGAATGGCTATAGCTGTACCAACAACCTCCTGGATATCGGCAGCGATAACCGCTACCTCTGCCATAACCCATAGTAAAATCCTGGCCCATGGAGGGTACTCCTCCCTACATAACTCGGCTAAGTGCTTGCCTGTCGCAACTCCAACTCTTGCGGATAGAAGTTGAATCAAAAGTCCCATTATTGTTGACCATAATAGCAACCAAAGCAGTGAGTAACCTGCTATTGCACCTGCTTGTAGATCACCTTCTATATTTCCTATTAAAAAGGCAAAAAATAGTAAGTCACTAAAGTATAGGTAATTGTAAATATTTTTATTTAATAATGGAGGGAGAGTATAAATTCTTTACTTATTTAGACATATTAGTTTTAGTATATACTTTAGTATTTTACCGAGTAACAATAAAATACTCTCGATAAAATACAGTCCCTAAAAAATATTTGTACATTTTAGTCCCTCTAAACTATTTTGTGCACTTTTAGTCCCCTAGCCACCATGTTTGGTGTTTGTCAACCCAAAACTGAGGGACCTATCCTGGTCAGCAACAATTTAGGGATAATGATGTTTAGGGACAATGAGTCATCAATTAGTTATTTAGAAAGCTCAATTAATTTTTTGGTTTATTGAATAAAGTCTAGCTCAACAACTCAGTTAGTTCACTAATTCAATTATAATTATAAAAGTAAATTATTACAGTATCATTCCTCAAAATTAAAACACTGATTAGTCTCAATTTCGAAAATCATAAAGTCACTATTACATCAAGTATCAACTAATCTGAATTATTAATTTCTAAAAAAATAAAAAAATTCTAATTAGAATCATTAATAAACAACTCACAAGTCACAACCTACAATAATCAAAACATAACAAACCACTGATTCAATCAATAACTTAATAAGAATAGAAATGTAAATCCAAATTAAAGTATAATTATTAAAAATTAAAAAGATGCAAAGTCTCAAACAGATCAAATCAAGATTAATTTTGACTAAGAAAACTCACCCCACTGTCAGTATCATCATGTTGAATCCTTACAAGTTCATTTCTATTGTAAGGTCCAGCCATTTTACCAAAGGTCGCCTCCATTGTTAAGATATGAAATTCTCAGCAAATTCAACCAAAATGTAGCAAATTTTATGTGGGTCGGGCCGCGGTATTTTGGGGAGATTTGAAATGGTTATTTGCTCACTTTGTAAGAAATCCAAGCAAATGAAAAGGGTATATCTTTTTCTTCCAATTTCCCTTCTTGGTTAAAGAATTCTTGTGTTCTTGCCATCAATTGAATTCTCAAAGTGCATGTGCGTCATTTTTCGATTGGATTGCAGCTAGTAATTTAAAGATTTTACGCAGGTGGGTTGACGGTGGTTTCAAACTTTCAATGGGTAATAGGTAGGGCCGGGATTCATGAGTGTAGTTTCGGTGGGGCTGGGGGATCGTGGAAGGGTTGCAGTGGTGTTCGTCGGTAGGGGAGTGCGGTTGGGTTATGGTGGTTGCTGGTTTTAGGGGTGGTTTTTTTTTTTTTTTTTTTTTATATATATATTTTTAATTTAATTTATAACATCATAACTAAAAATTATTGTGTTTTTTTTAGTGATGCTACACATACAATGGTTGACAATACTATTATATGCATGCCACACCAAAAGGGAGGAAAAAAATAAGAGTAAAAAATAGGAAGAAACTAAATGGGAAAAGTGGACCTCCAAATGCAAACCAATCAAATACAGTCAACAATTACAACCATTGTATGTGTAGCCTTCTCTCTCTCTCTTTTTTTTTAATAAGAAATCAGTGTTGTTTTGTAATTACTTTTGCTTTTTAAATTAATGTTGATGAAAAAAAATCAATGTGTCAAAAAAAAATTGAAAATAATAAATTAAAGTCCCTAAACTATTGTTGACTAGGCAAAGTCCCTAAACTATTTGGTCAAAAACACCACTCAATGTGATTGAGAGACCAAAAGTGCACATACAAAAGATGGGGGACTAAAAGTGCACAAATACAAAATATTAGGGACTGTATTTTACCTTTACTCGTATTTTAGCTTAACCCCTTAGCTTTAACGTGAAAAGCTAGTTTAATTTATATTCGGTATGTTATTGCATTAAATTGTTCAACTTTATACTCTATACAATATTTTTTGTTGTCCCACTTGTTCTTTGCATATTTTTCGATGCAATATTAGTTTCAAGTATCTCAAGATAAATATTACTCCCTCTGTCGACCCTTTTGACCTAATTTTAGTTCCAAAATGATCTACCCATTTGCATTAAAATATTCTCCAATTTGCAATAATAATTGTGCAAAGTTAGCTTTCTCATTTAAATTTTGTTTTTTCCATATACTTTTATGACTTTCTCTCTCTACTTTTTTGCAAACCCCATGTGAATTTCATTTTCCAATATATTTTTACTACTATCTTTTTTATTTTCTTAATACCCGCAAAATCAACCCAAATGGGTCGTTCTTTCGGGGATGGAGGGAGTACAATTTTGTTTAATTTTTTTTACACATCTATATATTATTTTAAAACAGGAACATTTACAAGAAATCTATATATTTTTTTACACATCTTTTTTACTACTATCTTTTTTATTTTCTTAATGTCCGCAAAATCAACCCAAATGGGTCGTTCTTTCGGGGATGGAGGGAGTACAATTTTGTTTAATTTTTTTTACACATCTATATATTATTTTAAAACAGGAACATTTACAAGAAATCTAGAGTGCCTCGTGGCTTTTTATCTTAAAATTCTATTTCTTAAAAAAAAATTAAAATCCTTTTTTAAAATAGACATAACTACCTTTTTTCAGTTTCTTTTTTACAGTATTTTTTAGTAGTAGTACATAGTATCGATTTTCAATTCTATTCCAAACAAAAAAAAAAACCTCATTTTCCAGTTTGGAAAACTCTTTCATTCCCACTTGCCTTTTTCCCCTCTTCTCTCTTTCTCTTCAATAATTCTATAATTTCGATCAAACCACGTGATACATCTTAAACTATTATTCCTTGCAAAGTGGCTAAGACGACTTCTTAGTTTCAGAAAGCACTTGCGACAAAGTTCCTATTAAACTTACTCCCAGTTTACTTGCAACATTTTGACTGGACACGCTTGCCGATGCACATGTTTGACCATTAATATCTTTAATTATATACTAATATAAGCCATAAAAATTTTATATTAAGAAATTATACATTACAATAGACCTAAGAACATATTACATGATTATATTGGCTTTCAAATAATAGCTAAAAAAGATGGTTAAAGTGAGATGTGTGAATGTGCAAAAAGTCAAAACGTTGCGAGTAATTTAGGACGGAGGGAGTATTTGTCAAGATAAAGGTTAAGTTCTTTGCTGTCGTTGTTATATGATTTCTCAAATTGCAATTTAGGTACAAATTATATGGTTGAATCAGACAAATTTGATGGTTTAAGTTTGGGTCTTTAAAATATATGATTGACAAATGTCATTGTTGCATTGAAGATTTAATTTGTGGGCATCACTTACTATACTTATACTTTTTTAATGGATAATTTTGTATGCAGTATTAATCATACTTTCGGATGGAATTATTATGTTCAACAAATTATATTATATGATAAAATGGATTCCTTCATTCAAGTATTTTACGTACCGCTATTGAAAGTTCCACATTTTTTAATGTTTTAGTTCACTTATCAATTAATTTATATTACATTTTGAAATATAATCAATTATCATTGGTTTTATTTTTATTATTATTATTAAGTTGTTACAATTTGCTTACTGTTGGATTTTTGGGATTTATATTGCATTTTTTTTTGATGTCAAACATCTTCATTAATAAATCCAATTTAAAAACTATAGTTACTCAGTAACTTGTAATTTGATGCTTCATATAGGACGTATGAATTTATGGTTATGAGAATTTTGATTAGTTTTTAGGAAAATTTGTTGAAAACCTTCTTATAAAAACCAAATTTTGTTGAAAACCATCTTATAATTTTTTTTTGTCAAGGCACACTTGTTTAAAATTTTTTTTTTGTTGAATCCCACCACTTTTCGGATTTAGGCTATTGATTGACATTTCCAATGTTGATTAACATGTGCACCTCATATGACCCATTTATTCATTTAACCCCACTTTTCTATTATTTCCCCCTTTCCCTCCATTCTTTCCCCCTTAGTCACTTACATTTCCATGCAATTGTATAAAAGGCTATAAAAACAAAATTATGATGAAGAGGAGTGACGAAGAGGGGAACAAATGGAGGGAATGGGGAAAAAATAAAAGAAAAGTGGGTTTGAGTGGGTTACGTGAGGTGCACATGTTAGTCAACGCTAGAAATGTAAGTAATTAGTCGGAATCCGAAGGAATGGTGGGAGTTAACAAAAAAAATTTTAAACAGGTGTGCTTTGACAAAATAATTTTAAAATGGGTGTGCTTTGACAAAAAAAAAATAAATTATAAGATGGTTTTCAATAAAATTTGGATTTTATAAGATGATTTTTAACAACTTTCCTAGTTTTTAATAAGTTTTGTTAGTATAAATTGAATTTAAATATCTATAGAAGTATTTGACTTTATAATGGATTTAAAGCTTATAGATTTAAAGGGTTGTAAATATTACTAGAAAATAGATGTTCAATTAAATTCGATAACCATATAAAACAAACATTTCTCATATAAGTATAATTGCATATGATTTTAATTTGTTTCATTTTGCAGCCAATGGGTGTTTTAGAATTTTGGTTTAGTTTCATTTCGCAACCGGGGGTTTTTGAATTTAACACTACTATTAAAAAAATTTCTACTATTCTTAACGAAATTGAAATACTAGGCAAAAATACAAATACAAAAACAATTATTATAATACATTAAATCGCCATGCATCGCATGAGTTTAAGACTAGTTTAGGAAAAAAATGAGATGAACCTAACAATGCCTTACATAATGGCCTTGTTTGGCAATTAGTTGTTGGCCGTTGGTTGCTGCCTGCTGGTTGTTTAACTTGGCTTGTTTGACTGACTGTTAGTATTGGTTGTTTAATAATTTGTTGTATGTAAATATGTTTGGTAAAATCAGCTGTAAGATGTTGGCTGTAACTATGCAAAATGATCTTAAAGGACATAATTATGTGTTCTTATTCATTTATTATTAGAATTATTAATTACTAATTACTAGTTACTAATTTTTAATTATTAATTACTAATACAAAATACTAACTACTCCGTATTAATTATTAATTACTTAATTATTAATTATTACTCCGTAGTAAATACTAATTATTAATTATTTATTACTAATTTTTATTGTTAATTACTAACTATTAATTATTAAGTTACTATTATAACTATTAAATATTAAGTGCTAATTATAACTAATTATTAATTATAGACTACTAATTATTAATTATTAATTTTAATAATTAATAATTAATAATTAATAATTAACTATTATATATTATTTATTAATTATTAATTACTTACTAATCATTAATTATTAAATCTTAATTTTTAATTTTTAATTTTTAATTATTAATTAATAAATTCTAATTATTAATTATTAATTATTGATATTAAATATTATCATTAATTGCTAATTATTAATAATTAATTACTAATGACTAACTGATAATTTTTTTTAATAATTACTAATTAATGATTAATAATTAATAATTTCTAATCACTAATCACTAATTATCAATTATTAGCTATTAATTGTTACTAATTATTAATCAAGGATAAAAAAAGTACTCTCTCCGTCCTTAAATTACATTCCTACTTCTAGCATTTATTCCTCACATAATTGAGAAATGTAAGAATATAATTTAGGGATGGAGGGAGTAATTTGTTTAATGAAAAGCTTAAAGTCAAAGCCAAAAGGCTAGTAAGACTAGCTTTTTGTTTTTGGCAAAAAAGCCGGCTTTTCGGCTAGCTAAAAAGCCATTTTCCAAACATGTATCTTGGTTGTTTGACCAAAAGAAAAAGTCAATAAAAAAGCCAGCCAAAAGCCATTTACAAAACAAGGCCAATATGTCTTAGAGTATAGAGCAACCGTTAATATGCAAAATTTCATTTCTATTAGAATCTATTAACATTCCTATTGGGACAAACAAAAATTGAAGGGAGTATACACACCACATTTGTTAAAGCATATGATTTGTGGTTATCAGGAAAAAAACAATTATCATTCTACTTTTCAATATCATTACTCTCACTAGTTATGTTGATATATGTTAACTAAAGGACTTATATAACGCAATCATCAAAATTAACATATACTTGTATGAGGCAATATCTATACTAATATTCAATTTAAAGGCCATATAGAGTGCCACATAGGATTATTTATTTATTTTTATTTTTTAGGGTAGTTTTCCTACTTCCAATAATGCTTTCATATCAATTAATTTCCCAAATGACACGAACAATGCTTTCGATCATTATCATATCCCAAATGACGCTATTCCCCTGAAGTTTCTCTATTTAATATTTACAAATAAATTAATTTCCAATTATTCAATGTTACTTGATCAATCATCTTTATTTCTCCTACCTATAATCTTTATGAATTTTTAAAGGTTAGTTACAAGTGTTCATCCCCTTATATTAATTTCATATTTTAAGTCATTTTTTACATTTTAATTTCTCTAAACTTTTTCCATTCCTTTATGTGTTTTTTTAAGTTCTTAATGATAATGGGGTTGATGGATGAGTCGATTTTCGTTTTTATGTAATAGTCTATTCAAAATATTAGTTTTGTAATTTTTGTGATAGCTTTCATGAATTTATCAAATAATTTTTTTTGACATACATTACCAAATAAATTACAGAGAAACATCTGTAAAAAAATAATAAAAAAATAATTACAGAGAAACATACCTTTAGTTTCATAAAATCTATCACAAAACGGCAAAATTAATACTTTGTAAATAAAATTTTGATGAATTTATTGATTTATTTTTTTGTTTAAATTATATTGTAATTACCTCATGCAATTTGTGATGATATGTACACCTATTAATGCAAATAATAATATTTTTTTACTGTGGTAGATTTCATGAAATTAAATGTATGTTTTTTTTAAAAAAATTTTGTTTAAATGAAATTAAACGTAAGTTTTGTCAATATAAAAAATATATTTTACCAACAAATTTAACATGTACATCGTACGGGCTAAATACTAGTTTCATTTAAAGATTGTAATAACGAGTAATTAAAAGTGTAGGTATTAACATACATACATTATTCATTACCTGGATCCAAAAATGCAATACTCATTAAAATGCCAGGCCCTGTATACAACCATAGCTTCTTCCATGAAAAGGGTGGTGTTTGAGTATCATCAAATTGTTCCACTTCTATTACACCATATACTTGTTGTGTAAAATATGATGTAACTTCTCTATCTTTCTCTTCTTCTTCATAATAATTATCGGGAAATTCTTGAAAGATTGTTGAGGACGAAGAGGCAACATTGGAAGGTAAAAGTTTATTTGCCTCAAAGGATTCATAATCGACGATAAATTTGTTTTCATTATGATTTTCAAGGGGAAAATGAGAATCCATATTAGTAAGGGAGCAACATTTTGCTATGAAAAGTCTGTTTCTTCTTTTTGTATGTGCGAGTTTGTTTGAATTTTCTATTTAATTTGTGGTTTACTTTAGTGGAAGAAAATTTAGGATATAAGATAAAAGATCCCCTAAAGTTCTGATTGTTAAGAAATTTTTAAGCAAATTCACCCAAAATGTAGTGTTTGGGTTAATGCATAAAAAAATGTAGGATTATAAAAATTTGTTGGTAAAATATTTTATCTCCATGTATATTCAATAATATTTTTTTTTTTTGAAATAATATTCAATAATATTTTATTATGTAATACAATTATGAAGATAAATGTCAAAAAAAAAAACAATAAAAAAACATAAATCTAATTAAACAAATATTAAGAATTGCTTTTCTAAAATATGGAATTTATCTGCAAACTAAAGAGATATGTAGTAGATATGTAGTACTTGGGACAAATTATGTTGATATATATATGATTTAGCAATAAAATGGAGTCGTTTAATGTAATGGAAAAGAAAATAATAGGCCCCGCCTTTTTATAAAAAAAATATGGTTGATTAAGTATATCAAATAATGAACTAATACTTCATAATTTTTAAAGTTAAACATGTTGGATAATATCAGAGGAACCAATATCAAATGACTTGTGAATTATATATGGACATCTACTCGGTTCTTTCATATGTCATGGTCAATGTTTACGAATGTGTTTATCATTTGGTTTTTTTAACCTAGTAGTATGTACATAGGTAAGATTGTAAGAATAAAATGTAAAGACTATTAGTATTATGTACATAGGTAAGATTGTAAGAATAAAATGTAAAGACTATTAGAACTGAAAGGTAGAACTAGAGGCTAACAAATTATATAATAAATAGGAGATTAAAGCAAGGCATGGACTTCTTAGCAGTAGTTAAAATTGATAAAAGCAAGGCCTATGACATGGTTAATTGGAATTTCTTTCAACATGTTGTAGGGAATATTTAAAGCATTACCCTAAACTTGAAACCCACTGTGATCATACACTTAAGCATGGTGGCGTCCAAAGGGAAAGAAGCTAGAGCAAAAGAGTCGCCAACAAGTTTTAGGAACTTGTAAACCGTCCAAAAGGTGAAGGTTACATCCCTTAACGATCCAGGAGATCGTCAACTCCAATAGGTATGGAACCATGACTGGAAGTTCGGGGATGAAGGTACAAATCCAACCTAAAAGAGATTGAACCTGTCCTGATAATAGGCCTCTACTTTATTCTGATCGTATTCATGTGCGCTTTCTGACTAACATGCAATCAATAGGTTTACCCTAAACCCGTTTAATCTATGCTGGTTGAATATTAATGCACAAATAACACTATTATTGGCGATCACTTGAATCATAATCAAATTAACCCTAAACAAGATTAATAATTATCTTATTAAGCGTGATTACAAGTACCAATTCCCTTTAAACATGTATAAAAGGTGTGATCAAACAATAACAATAAATATATATCAAGCAACATAATAATCATAATAATTAAATTAATCATGTTAAAGCATAATAATAGCAAGATCCTAGGCATGATACTAACAAGATTAATAACAAACCCTAGCATTTCTCTAAACATCAAAAATCAAATATATAGCCCTAACATGATACTAACATGAATATTAGGAAAGAAAGTAAGAAGCATCGCATGAATCATAATAAGCATATTTGATATTATAACTTTTTCCCTAAACATGATACTAGGAATCAAGATAGGAACCTAAACATGATTTCTATATCATAATATCAATAAAACAATTAAAGCACTTACTTGGATGCCTCTTACCTCTTTCTTTCACGTCGAGGGTGAAGGCAACTTCGAACTTGGATAGGTGTGTCTAGATCTTGTGAATGCCGAATTTTGTTTGAGAAAAGCTAGTTTAGAAAAGAGAGAGAGAGTATCAAGAGTTTCTTGATGAGAGTTGGTGATAAGAATTGATGATAATTGAATTGAGAATTGATGATTGAAAACAGAGGTTTTAGAAGGCTATTTATAGAGAAAATCAGCCGGATATGATAAAAAATGAATCAGAGTTTCGAAAAGAATAACACACGTCGCTGTCGCCAAACACGCGCCTGTCGCTAGACGACAGGGCTTTCGCCAGACGCTAGGTCTGTCGTCAAGCGACAGACGTGTCGTATGGCGCTGCAATCAGTTTTCCACCCATTTTCTTATTTTGATAAAATTTAAGCGTACGAGAGGGTAAAACTATAATTTCCTTAAAGCACTTATTTTATTCTAATTAAAACTCTTAAAAGTAAATTTATCAATGCTTATCAAATTAGGATTCAAAAGAACTTTCTAGAAGATTCTAAAAGACTATAATCAATCATAATCGCATTAGGAATGATAAATCAATAATAGGCCCTCCTCTAGATCATTGGGCCGCATATAAAGATCAAACCGGGCCCAGTTTAGTAATTTGGCCATAACTTCCTCATTATTCATCGGAATTGGGCTTATAATATATCGTTGGAAAGATCTTTTCGAACCCGACCGAACTACACTATTATTGGACCCTTTCTAAGGACCAAACCAAACTGGATTGGCTGTTTTCACGAAATAGGTTTTTAAAAACAGAGAGAAAGAGAAGAAATAAAAACTAACCGCAACACTAGACTTTCCACACTTTCACTTAATTCAATTATGGTTCAACGTGAAAAGTACTCATCAGTGGGTTTGGTTTTGGTGAGACACAAATGGGTGTCTACAAAAGCCCCCACTTTGACTGAGTTTGGAGAAACGCAAGTTTCGAAAACAAAAGTCAAAGTAGCGATAAGGACGGAGAATGATTCAGGACAATCTGCGATCCTAAATCATTCTTGTAACACCGATACCTGCAAAACTAGCGTTAGTTGAAACAGATAAGAGAGTTAAGAAACGCGTATCTTTCACCATCGAGCACACGTCTCTGGGGTAACCGATTTGTGTTGCATTTGTTGTTGTGACAACCTTCCACAAGCTAGGGAACGCAATCGTGCCGTTTGTTTTGACGATCTTCTGCAAGCTAGAGAATACCGCCTGAAGACTGCTACGCCTGTAACTGCCTCCAATTCCGCTGTGATAGAATTCTACAAGCTAGAGAACTCCGTCGAAGATTGCTTCGCCTGAAATGATCTTCTAGCGCTTTGTGACCATCTTCCGCAAGCCAGGGAACACGATCGAAGATTGTTTCTCCTGAAACTATCCTCATTTGTTGCGACAATACCCTGAAGAGTATCACCGAAGACCAACGCCTGTCGATCCTTTGCTTTTGCTATGCAGTGCGTCGGTGCTTTGCTGCTTATGAACTAGTATGTCGGTGCTTTTGAATTGTGAACCAGTATGTCAGTGCCTTTGCGTATGTATTAACCATTATGTCGGTGACTTTTACAATGAGCCAATGTTAAGGCGCTTTAAGCTAAGTGAGACGATCATTCATCAGGTCGATCACTTAATGTGATTGTAACCAAGCCGATTACTAAATCATGCCAAAATTGCTCATAAGGGCTAACTGGCGTACCAAGGAACCCAAAATTGCTGTACAAGGTCGAAATAACCATTCTGAGTGGCTTCGAGCTGTGTTGCCGCTGCAACACCGCTGGCACCACGATTTTGCTCTGTCGCCAGATGCTGCACTCTATCGCCAGGCGACAGAGCTGTTGTTCGGCACCAGAATTGGGAATTCCGTATAAATCCTCTTTTCTTCTTCATTTCGCTGCTACTGCTCTTCTTACTTCAAGTTCGCCGCGAGAGTTCGAATTGCTTAATCTTGCTCGTTTCTCAGCCAAATTAGCTCAAATTTGTTGCAAATCAAAGCTTTATTCATCTAGTTTCCTGCCTATGTAAGTTTTTTCCAAACTAACTCGAATTTTGATGAATTTTGCACATGTTTGTTCATGAATTTCTTGAAAATTCGAAACTTATATTGCTTAATCTGCTTTGTTTGTCAAATTTTATGCCATGAAATTGCTTGATTATGTTTGTATATTGCCTTGGGAGTATTTTGAGACTTGTTTGACTCAATGTAGTGAAGAAACGAACAATTCACTTTTTTTGAACCCCTTAAGGTCGGGAAAACAATGTGAATCATTATTGATGTTTTTGCTAGCAATTCTTGTCCAATTTGTCACAATAATTATCATAATATTGCAAGAAATTGTTTAGATACTTGAAAAATGCCGTATATGCTTGTATTGAAATTGTGCTCTGTTTTTAGTACTACGTACTATGTTTTTTGCGAACATAGTATCATGCGGCTAGGCGAACCTTAGATACTATAGAACCTTAATTTTTTGTCAATTTTACACAATGTAGTATGGCTAGACAGCGAGGTTCAGGTTCACGATCCCGAGACACGTAACGGGAGCATGAGCCCGTTGAGGAAGACGCCGACCCGTCCACTTCTCCTGATTCCTTCCCCGAGTGGGATGAGCGGACATTGTACTTTGCCCCCTGACCACCACATTTCTGAGAGGGTGCGTCGTGGGATTACTGGGGGCAGCAGGCGTTGCCACGGCTCTGGCAACGACACCCTGGGCAAGCAGTACAGGACGTACTTCAGCGTCGATGAGGGGTTGTGACTTCTCTAGGAGTCTTGTGGGCTGACTGCCCTGTTTCAGGCCACACAGGCCATGAGCTTTTTTGACGGGGGTTACCGCGTGGTTCGCGCTCTGGTGGAGTTTTTCTGGGACACCACCAACACTTTTCACTTTCCTCGGGGTGAGATGATGGTCACCCCAGCTGACTTCAGTCTCATCTCGGACTGGAGTTTAGTTCTACCGCACTGCCGTTCGACAGCACCATCAGCGTCTACTCTCCTGAGGTTGATGAGCTGCTGGATTTGATTGCTGTTCGGGTCCGTGCTGAGGTGGATCCATCACGATTCAGCTCCAAGTGCATTCGCCGGTCTACTCTGGCGGCAGCTTTCGAGGTAGATGCGACCACTCGAGAGCAGTGGGTGCGCATCTTTGCGCTTAATTTGCTGTCAGGGACGTTTTCCCCTGACAAGGGTAGTAGGGTGCTGCTTTACTACCTTCCTGGTGTCCGTGATCTTCACCTGATCGGGACTTATGACTGGGCCAGCTTGGCCTATGCTGATTTTCTGCGCGCATTGCGAGACTCCTGTCGTCACCGGTCTTACACGGGAGACATCACTCTTTCCGGCTTCTGGAGAGTTGTAGAGGTATACTTCTTCTCTTACAAAGTTAGCTCTAAGCTCTTGTTAGCATTTGCTGATATCTTTTGTCTTTTGTAGATTTGGTTCTACAATTACTTTCCGTCACTTGCGCCGGCGAGGCCATCACCACGTGAGTTTCCTGTTGGCGCCTGTTGGGGAGGCCGCTACAGCCGGGCGACTACCGCCCATGTTCGAGAGCTGATCCTTTATATATGATCTTTTTCATAGTTAACATCTTCATATCGCTTTTTGGTAGATCTTTATCTCATAGGCATTCTTTGCAGGAGCCTGAGGTGCTATACTGGCCATGGGGCGGTTTGGTTATCCCTGGGCTGGCCGCGCAGTACATAGCTGAGCGTCGCTACTTCCTAGGAACATATGGGGCGGCGGCGTACCTAGGAGAGAGAGTTTCTATTCAGCACTCCTCGGAGATTCCTGTCGTGCCTGCTCCTCCGCCACGTCACATGTTCAATGACGTGAGGCTGCTTAGCATGTCGGAGAGGTCGCCTGCCGGTACCCCTTGGCAATCTCATGCAATCCCAGGGCAGTGCTATGAGGAGGAGTTGCTGCCGTTGTTAGCTCCGGCCCCTGTTCTATCTGCGGAGGCGGCGATATGATTTTTATCTTTTACCTTTTGCTAAGTAGCCCCCAAGCGATATTTTATTCACTTTGGTTTGCTTTTTGCCAGACCGAGCCTACTGAGTTCGTGCCCCCTCGTATGTCCATCCACTACCAGGGGACATATGGGCCTATCGAAGAGATGATTCCTCCGGCTCCCGAGGATCAACGCTTTGTGGAGCGATATATTCCTCGCCACCAGACTCGGGTGAGTTGTTTACTCGCTATTTGTTCATATCTGTCTTGTATTGTTACTGATTTTATTTCTTTGACAGTTCTTGCACGAGTTGGTTACGGCAATAGCAAGGTGCATTGACGCCTTTTGGAGCCAGCTCGTGCGGATGAGGAACGTGGCTTCCTATCGTTGCGACGAAGCTGTTCAGGAGGTAGCTTTTTCTCTTTATTTTTGCATTGTTTATATTTCTATTTTGATTGCTTCTAACCCGATTTCTCCTTGCAGGGACAACCTATTTCTTCCCGTACTCGGACGAGACCAGAGGTTCGGAGAGAGCCGGCGAGGTCTAGCTCGAGACGTCATCGCACTACTTCTAGTGGTTAGGGTGACCGATCTGACGCTGCCCGGACCGAGGCGGTGGAGGGCTCGGGCTCTTCATCCGAGGTGCTCATGCTGGGCCGGTAGACCAGGGAGAGGCGACTTCGGCTCCGAGTGGTGGTGGGACATACGAGGTCGGCTCATCGTTGCAGCAGCCTCCGTAGCCTCAGCCTCTGTTGATTCATCACCAGGGCGACCTTGGGTGGACGGGTCCTTAGTTGAGTTTTCCTCCTCTTGGAGAGACTGAAGCTGGTGGGGAGCATACTCTTCGTTCTGCGCAGTTCTTTGATATGATGAACATTCCTCTCATCTGCGTCCTCCAACACCGTAGTTGTACCTGTGTTGTTTATTTATTTTGACTTTTGTAGGACTTTACCTGATTGACTCACTTGTTAGACATATTTGTATATACATATTATTATCTATTATGACAGCATTTATTTTTGCATTTATTTTTCATTTTCATGTGCATATGTGTGTGTGCAAAAAATTGTGATAAAATTAATTTTGCGCAAAAATTTCCGTAATTTTTATTTATTAATGGAGGGTATCCGACTTTCTCCCCCAAAAAGAAAAAATGAAAAATAAATTGGACTTGCAACAAACCTAAAATTAAATTAAGTCTGAATAAATCCAAAAAAGAAAAATTGAAGGAAAATATATGAAATTAATATGTAAGGGTATTTGTAGAAAGGGATAAAATCGTAAAGTCATTGTACGAGTTCGAATCATAGCTAGAAAAACGCGGTTTGTATAGCTCGTTGATAAAATGCTGCAGCGTCACGTGTCGCCACGCATTTTGCGCTGTCGCCAGGCGACATGGTTGTCGTTTGGCGCTGCAGTGCGCTGACTCTGAGTCCTTTCCGGAGTAAAACTGTGTCGATTTTCTGCATAAATAGCCCCCTAATCTGCCGAATTTCTGTATAATTCCAACAGATTAATCATAATCTCAACGAATAATCATGTCTTTAGTTACTAAGAGTTTTACCAATTTCACTCGTGAATGGTGTCGGTCTTTAACTGCTAAAGAGAGAAAAGAAATTGACTTTTTTCACATGGGAGGTATTTATGGTGTTAAGGGAGTAGACCTTGATATAGATTTTATTCATACCGCCTTAGAATATTGAGACACATATACTCATTGTTTTAGACTAGGGTGTGATGAAATTAGCCCTTTATCGAAAGAATTTGGTGCCATCTTAGGCTTCCCTTCATTAGATCTTGCGGTAATCCCTAGAATAAATGAATATTATTATAAAGATTTTGAGCGCTTCTTTAATTTAAGAGACAGAGATCTAACAAGTATTGTAGATGGAGCATAGTTAATTTAAGAGAATTTGCACGCCATTACTTTGATAGACCTTATTCTGTTTCTTTTCATGTTTATAGAAGAAGAGCTTTTCTCTTTTGCATGCTTAACCAATATCTTCTCACTAGTGGTAAAACTAATGAGGGCCAAACAATTATATTAACTGTTTTGGAGCTTATTGATTCTGGAAGAAATCCAATGCCATTAATTGTTGGAGAGACTATGCTTATCTTGATGAATTGAAGAGAAATCCAAAAGCACCTTTTTGGGGCTCTCCAATTTTATTACAGGTAGAAAAATAATATTTTTAATTACAGAAATCAAAAACATATTTTTGTATAGTAATATTAATTTATTTGCATTGATTTTTTTTTTTTTATAATTTTTTTACAGATATGGCTAATGGAGAGACTAGAAGTAATTAGTCCTCCTGACAATATTGAAAAATATACTCCAAATTGCTTTGTGAGGCGAAAGAAACGCTTCTCTAAGATGGGACGCCATGAGTGGAATAAAATCTTTGCCTCTTGCAACTTTTCTATCAAGTGGGTCATCCCTTGGTGGAAAATAGAAAAGATGGTTAGTGTCAACAAGCAACCTTTCTGCCGTCTTCCAAGCTTAACCAAGATGACTTTTTATTATTCCTGCAAGGTAAAAAGACAGTACGACCTACTTCAGACAATTCCTTTTGGGGATCTTCGTTTTCCCTATGTATTCCCTGTTTCACAAGAAGTAGATAAATTTGACACATATTAGAGCGCTAAACCTTTATGGGAAGTGATTACCCAAAAGGTTCCTCATTCTTTGCCAAATGATGTGAAGAGATGGCTTCTTAAGAAGCCTTCAAAGGACATGAAGAAAAATCCAAGTAAAACCAATGTGAAGAATCGTCTAGGTGACAAATTGATTCCTGTTAAGGAACGCTTGGGTGAAAAGATTGAATTCAAAACACCTGTGATGCCTAAGAAGAAAGACTCTACAAAGGATAAAGGGAAAAGAAAAGTTGACACTTTAGATAAGAAAGTTTGGGTAGAAAATAAACATGGAGTCCTAGCTAAGGGAGAAACTATTTACTCTAAAATTGAATTTATGTCCTCTAAAGGATGCCTACTAGCTAAAGTCATGGACGATGAAGAGTATTCTGATAAAAATTGGAAAAGAGCAAAGAAAGAAAAGAAAGATTGAAGCATTTCTTAACTTCTAATTTATTAGACTTAGTTAATTTGTTTTATCAAGCTTTTAAATTCCATCAATAATGTAATGTTTATTTTATTTTATTAACGAAATTTCAGCCTTTTAATTAAATCAACTTCTTTAAAGCATTGAAAACTAAAAATTTTATTTTCCAGAAATTTTTTCGAGTACGAAAGTCGAAAATTTTCCGAAAACACCAAAATTTTCCCAGGTACTCCCGGAAGAGCGGCGCCGCCGTTTTGCGGCTGCCGCCAAACGTTGCCGTCTATTGGCCGGCGACAGGCGCTGTCGCCTGGCGCTGCAGTCTGTCGGCCGGCAACATACTTCTTTCTGTGACGCTACTGTTCCGTCGAATTTCTGTTTATTTTTGGGATGCGAGGTTTGCGAAAATTAAAGTGGCCGCACCCTGTAAAGGGTTGCCTATGTATCCTTTCCTAAGGAATCAGGCCAAACGTAGCTCTCTTGAGTATCCTACTCAAGTAATTATGGGTAGTAATTTTTAAGTTGGTCAAGGTTTGTCATGTTTGAGAACTCATTGCCACCCATGTCAGTTAGTTTTGCTGCACCTCCTGATAGGATTGTTTTGACAATATAGGGTCTGGACCAATCAGGCCTAAATTTGCCTCTTGGATCCAAAACATTTTTCCTTAATGCTTTTAAAACCAAGTCTCCTACTTTGATGTTTCTCGTCTTGACCTTATTATTAAAATATCTAGCCATACGGGTTTGATAGCATTAGGTATGATGCAGAGCTTCTAGTCGCTTTTCATCAAGTAGAATTAGCTCTTCATATCTTGCTCTAGTCCATTCGAATTCATCGAGTTTACTTTCTAATGCAATGCGTAGAGATGGTATCTCTAGCTCTACAGGTTGTACGACATCTATTCCATAAACTAAGGAGAATGGCGTATCACCTGTTGATGTGCGAATTGACGTGCGATAACCCCAAAGTGCAAAATGGAGTTTGTCAGGCCAATCCTTGTAATTTTATGTCATTTTCTCGATAATAGTCTTTAGATTTTTATTAGCTGCCTCAAATGCTCCATTTTCTTAAGGTATATAAGGGGAAGAATGATGGTGTTGAATGCCATATTTTTGTAGCAATTCTTCACACTCATCTTGAAAGTGAGTTCCATTGTCACTTATCATCTCATGTGGGACTCCGTATCGACAAATGATATTCCTTTTGATAAAGAGTGCTACATATTTTGCAGTGAGTTTAGCATATGATTGTGCTTCAACCCACTTTGTGAAGTAATCAATTGCTACTAGGATGTATTTGTGACCTCCTATTCCTAGAGGGGTAATTTTACCAATGATATCAATTTCCCATGTAGAGAATGGCCATGGTGAAGTGTAGTTATAAAGTAGAGATGGAGGAACATGTTGTAAATTAGCATAAATTTGGCATTTAGGGCATCTTTTTACATATTGATGACAATCCCTAGTCATGGTAGTCTAATAGTAACCTTCTCGCATTATCTTTTGGACTAGCATTTTGCCATTAACATGGGTTCCACAGATGCCTTTGTGGACTATCCTCATATCTCTTTTGGCATCCTATTTCCCTACACATAAGAGAGCTCGGCCCTTAGGTACCCTTTTATGTAACTCATTGTCTATGAGTACGTATTGGGAAGCTAAGAGTCTTAGTGCTTGTTTTGCTCTTTTGTCAGCGTGAGGAGGATATTCTCCTTTGGTGACGTAATTAAGTATATCTGTATACCAAGGTTCTTCTTCTTCTTCTTCGTCTTGGATCACTTCATCATCTTCTATGGCTTGAATATAAGCCGGTTTGTGCCTTTTCTCTATAGTTAGAGGCATTTGCTCGATTTTCGTAGGAATCCTAACCATTGAGGTTAGTCTTGCCAAAGCATCAACAAATTGGTTTTCCTCTCTAGGTAGATAAGTGTATTCCACCTTTTCTAACTGATTGGTGAGAGTTTCCAGATAAGTTTGGTAAGGGGCTAGACTTTCACTCCTTACTTTCCATCTTTTAGAAATCTGATTGATGATCAATGAAGAGTCCCCGAATATTCGTAATTTCTTTACTCCCAATGCCAAAGCTGTTTCAAGGCCTACCACGCATGCTTCGTATTCAGCAGCGTTGTTGGTAACGTCGAAATCTAGCTTTATGGAGATTGGAACGTGCTCTTCTTTAGGTTATACTTATAATACTCCAACGCCACATTCCTTTTGGTTTGAGGCTCCATCGAAGTATAAAGTCCAAGTATCATATTCTATGACCATCAAGTCTTCGTTTGGAAATTCATTGTCGTGTATTGGCGTTGAATCTTCTATTGGAAAATCTGCTAGGAAATCCGAGACCACAAATCCTTTGATAACCTTTTGAGGCATGAATCTCACATCAAACTGGGTTAAATGGACTATCCACCTTGATATACGCCCATTGAGCGTAGACTTATAGAATAGATAATTATGTGGATCCATTCGGGAAACTACAAAAACTGTATGCACGAGCATGTAATGTCTTAGCTTGGTTGTGGCCCACACCAATGCGAGGCACAATTTCTCAAGCGGTGTGTAGCGTACTTCATATCCAAGCACCTTTTTGCTTAGATAGTAGATTGCATTTTCATTACCTTCTACTTCTTGTGCAAGAATGGCTCTCATTGTCTCCTTGGTGACTGTTAGGTACAACCTAAGAGGTATCCCTAAAAGTGCTGGTGCTAATACGGGAGGATTTGCGAGATAGGATTTGATCTTTTCAAAGGCTTATGACACTCATCGTCCCATATTACTGGTACATTCTTTTTGAGTTTCTTGAATATTGGTTCGCATATCGTTGTTAGTTTCGATATGAACCTACTTATATACTGCAACCGGCTAATAAACCCTCGAATTTGTTTCTCGGTTTTGGGCGGTGGCATTGACATGATCGCCTTGATCTTGATTGGGTCTATCTCTATTCCTCTAGAGCTTATGACATACCCTAAGAGCTTGCCTGAGTTGACTCCGAAAGCCCACTTTGATGGATTCAACCTCATGTTGTAATTTCTTAGCCTTTCGAAGAATTTTCTTAAGGCTACTTAATGTCCTCGGTGATCTTTCGATGTCACAATCATGTTGTCCATATATATTTCAACCTCCTTGTGCATCATGTCACGGAGTAGGGCAGTCACTGCTCGTTGGTAAGTAGCACCCGCGTTTTTCAACCCGAATGGCATTATCGTGTAACAGTAAGTACCCCATGGTGTTATGAATGTTGTTTTCTCCATGTCTTCTTTTTCCAGGAGAATTTGATTGTATCTCGCGTATCCATCCATAAACGAGAGAAGTGCATGATTTGCTGTATTATCTACCAAAATATCGATGTGTGGTAAAGGGAAGTCGTCCTTTAGACTTGCTTTATTTAAATCTCGATAGTCGACACACATTCTTACCCTTCCATCCTTCTTTGGAACTGGGACCACGTTGGCTACCCATTTAGGATATTTTTGGATACCCTAATAAAACCTGCAGTTATTTGCTTTTGAATTTCTTCTTTTATTTTAAGAGCTACGTCGAGTTTCATTCGACGCAGCTTCTGTTTTACAAGTTTCATTCCTGGAATTAGTGGTATAGTGTGTTGAGATATTTCTCTATTAATGCTTGGCATATCTTCATATGACCAAGCAAATACATCAATAAATTCTTTAAGTAGATTAATTAAATTGGTTCTTTCTTGTTCATTAAGTGTTAATCCGATTTTAACTTCTCTTTTAATGGTTGAATCATTTGAGATATCAACTGTCTCAGTTTCCTCAATTATCGGTGTTTTCTTTTCAAGTGTTTCCATTTCTTTAATAATTTCTTTGTCATTTTCATTGTTGGTTAAGCAATGCTCGTCATCTTGGGTTAATGAAAAACACGAGGAGTAAGCAGAAGAAGACATATTATTGAACTCTGAAATCATTACATAAAAAAGGGAGATGTCCTCAAGGACTCGATTACTAACTATCCTAGGAGTAGAAATAGAAGAAGTAGGGGATGCTACAGCTAAAGATTTAGAAGACTCTAAAGGAAAAGACTCTGACTCTGATTAGACGACTCTTCGAACATCGGTCCTTGCCCTGTTGTTATGGAGATTTTCCTTCCACTTGGAGTAGTCACCTTGATCGTCTTGTGCCACCCTTGTACTAATCCTTTCGCTGGAGTGATGAGCTTTGAAGGGTAAAAGTTCTCGCTTTGTAGGACCGTTTGGATAAGCGAGGAATTATCCTCTATATATTTCGGCTCATCTTTTTCTCGCCCAAATTGTAATCCCATGACATTAAAGTCAAAGCATGGAGGTGCTTTCTCCTTGTGAATAGGAGTTGGGATTTCATCTAAAAAGTAGCAATCCAGAAAGATTTCAAACCCCAGTTTCGTTATGCCATTTACAACAAAAGGTTCGGGAAATTCATAGCATGGATAGTCTTCTCCCTCTCTTATGAACTGTCCATTGAGAGTAAGAGGATACTGATCCATTTGGATTGCTTTCTTTTAGTTGCGAGCGTTCCTACGCGCCTTAGACCTTTCCTGGGCTCGCTTAAGATATTCCCGAGTCGGTTCGAAACCAAGTCTGAAAGTATCTAACTTAGGAAGGCCAAGTAATTCCAGCTGTTTTGCTATTTCCTTTTTCTTCCCTAGAGTCATTCCAGAAAAGTGCCCTCGTTTCTTGAGAATAGCATTTACTGTCATATTGGAGTGTGGGTCGTGACAGAGAGGGGTCCTTTTATCCTCCTCGATTAAGGAGACCTCTTCATTAAAGCCCCACAAGTCTTCATTATCCTCATTGTGCTCCACATTAATGATCGGATTTTCAACAGCTTTAATTCTCATAGGTGAAGCATCGATTGTGATAGAGATTCCTCCAACTATGGCTTTTACTTGTTGGTGAAGAGATGAAGGGACGACCTTGAGGTCGTGAAGCCAAGGGCGTCCCAACAGTAAATTGAATGAAGCTTTAATATCTACCACTTGGAAGGTAGTGGCATGATCTATTGCTTCCGCCATTATATTCATAGTAATTTTACCAAGAGCTTGGCGACGAGTATTGTCATAAGCTCTTATTCCTTGTGTTGACGGGGTTAAGTCTTCATCCCTTATGCCTAACATCCTCGCAATTCTGAGTGGACAAACATAAATTGCCGATCCGTTGTCTACAAGAGTCATTGGGACATTCATTCTCTTGCAAACTACTGTGAGGTTTAGTGCCTTGTAATGCTTGTCACCTTTTGGAGGTAAATCTTTGTTAGAAAAGGTGATCAAGTTGATAGGACTAAGGAGATCACTCGTAAGGAAGTTAGCCAACCCCTCAGCAGTGGTATCAGAATCTATCCCTATCTTATCCAAGGAATTCTTTGCCGCCAACCTATGTTCGCGAGATGTAGCTAGAAGTTTCCATACATTTATCTCGACCTTGGTCTTTTTGAATTGCTTGACAATGTCATTGTCTTCTATGATAGGTACTGGAACTTGTTGCACGGTAGGAATAGGTTGTGTAGAGACGGGAGGTTGCGTTCTCCCGAATCTTGTGAGGACATCTATAGGTGAATCCTCTTCATCCCAAAAATCACCTATTGAATACGACACTGAAAGTGGAGGTTTTTCCATGTCTTTTAGGTAGACGTCTTCTTCATCGCTGTCCCAAACCTTATTAATGATTATATCTTCTTCTTGTGGGATTTGAACTAGCTTTTTATCATCAATCATCTTCTGAATTAAATCTTTAAATTTAAAACAGTTTTCAGTGGTATGTCCTCCCGATTGATGGTATGGACAGTAGAACCTATCTATCCTCTTTAGAGATTCAAATGGTCTCGGTTCGAGAGGTTTGACCTTACCATTCTCGGAGAGTATTTTGAACATTTTAGCATAGGTAGTCCCAATTGGAGTATAAAGTTTATTACTCTTCTTGGGTGTGTCAATTACTTGGAGAGAGAATGTTTTCTTGTTCATGGGTGGAAATTTATCACACTTTTACTAAAGTTTTTCCCCTTGTTTCTTTGCAGATTCAATAGCCTCACGTAGTAAGTCTATTCCCTCCCACATGGACCATATAAGCATTCGCACATCTTCCTTAGTTGCTGGTTCTGGAAAGTCATCCATGGCATCGAAAAAGATTTCCTCCTCTTCTTCGATAGCATGAATTTCATTAACAAGTTTGATGAGAGATGAGGGATCAACATCCTTTTCCTCATCAGAGATGGCCAAGGAATGGGAGAGAGGTGCATTGTCGATGCTTGGCTTCTTACTAGCAGGGGAAATGGTAGTTTGTTGTTATCAATTAAATTTTGGATAGCTTCCTTAAGCTTCCAACAATTTTCAATGAGATGGCCCCTACCTTGGTGATATTTGCAGTGTGCATTGGGGTTCCAATTAGCTGTTCTCTTTTCAACTGGTGGGTTCCCAAATGGTCTAATAGGAGTTATAAGACCTTTTGCATTCAGTCGGTCAAATGCGGTGTCATGACTCATGCCAATAGCAGTAAAGTTCCTCCTAAATGGTTTATTTTGTCCCTGGTTGTTCATAGCAAGGACTTCACTCAAATTAAAGATGCTAACATTTTTTGAGTGGGTGGATTTGGAAGAAGAAGGATTGTCGTTCTTCTTGCCTTTCCAGCCACTGTTGGAGTTATTGTTAGCAACTTTTTGTTTTGCAAGGTCGTCTTCAATGTTAATCCCAATATCATAGACGGCCTTGAAGGTGTGTAGATTGTTTTGTTATTTCAGATGCTTGGAGTACTTTTCTTGAAGGTTCTTGATGAACAACCTCACGTATTCTTTTTCACTTGGTACTTCAATCATCCTGGCAGAGGTTTCTCTTCATTTGTTGAAGAAAGAAGTGAAACTTTCATTCTCTTTCTGCTTAAGTATCTCAAGTTCCCTATGATCAGTTTCAACTTGAATATTGCACTTATACCTATCAATGAAAGCGTTTACTATTGATTCCCAAGTAGAGTTTTTCTCTTTGTCAAGGGAGAAGAACCATTGTTGGCAAACGGTTTCAAGAGATAAGGAAAATAGAGAAGGAAATACTTTTTTATCAATACCCTTAATACTCATTATTGTTTCAAAAGCTCTTAAATGGAATTAAGGGTTATTAGTTGCTTTGAATTTTGGGATGCCGTTGGCATTGAACTTCTGCGGAAGAAGCTTCTTGTCCACCGAGACCCCTTTTGAACTAATGCCCTGAAACTTGTAATCACTAGATAGCTTGCTCAAGATTTCTTGCATAAGATCCATTTGTTGTTGCTTCACAGAGTCATTAATTTGGAGAATTAAAGTCTTCAATAGTTCAGTAACACCAACCATTTGCTTCTTGAGCTCGTTAACTTATTCTTGACTCGCCATTATTTTCTTGGCTTTCCTTTTTTGAGCGATTGGTTTGTCAAAAAGTTGTAGTTGAACGAAAAAGTTGTCTCTGATCAAACTCCCTTCCTTTCTTGACCATGCGGTGTAAATTAAAACATATTTATTTTAATGACTTGACTCAAATTGACTTTGACTTTACGGATTTATAAAGAGAAAGAAAAAAAAGCAAAAATAGGGTGTATATTTTTGGGAATCAAGCATAAGGGTTCAAACAAGTGGTTTAATTGGAGGATTAATATCCAACTTACCCCCCTAAAAAAATGACGGAAAAACACGCGCATGTAAGACTCTCTTAGACATTGTAAAAGTTTATATACATATTAGTGTGTGCTTTATATGTGAGTGCAAGTGATATGCTTTGACTCTTGTGTAAGACTATGGGACTTAGTGTCTAGACTCAATTAAGGACTTCACAAAGGTACTGTCATTAACAAAATAATCGAACTGATTAGCAAACTTTTTAATTAGACTCGTCGTGATGACTCAAGAAAATACCGAACTGTCGTCAAAGCAACAGGACTGTTGCTGCACTCTGCAGTGCAGCGCCAGACGACAGAGTTGTCGCCAGGCGTTGCACAGAAAAGTGTGGCGCTGCAGCCCAAATCGTGGCGCCATTACTGGAGCGTTAATCTGGGACTGCTTTCAGTATTTTTACTTTACAGAACATGCCTAAAGTCGTACTATGTCAATTCCGATTAAATTATTATACTTTAAATTATTCAAATTAATTAATTAGGCAAAGTCATTTTAGTCATTAATCAGTTTATTTAAGGCTTAAACACAAGTTAAACAAACAGCTAGGAAAAACACATAGAGTATGCACAACAAATAATGCACAATTAGTCAAGCAGGCACAACATGATGCAATGAGTTTGCAACCTAACCATGGCTCTAGTTCTCTAAAGTTTGGGATATGGGTTAGTCAAAGAGGGTCCATGGTTAATTGTCCGGATGCACTGCGTGGAAGCCTTAACTTTTGAGGTGTTAGCGCGAGTGGATGGGACACCATGAGTTAAAAACTTGATTACATGGTTTGGTGAATTCAACATTCTCGGATGTACCCTTTGTTGCACAGAGCGTTCAATCAGGTAGATGGAGCATGAATTCCCATAGGGTTATGTCCATATGTAGAACACATATGGGTTTCAGAAAAGTGAGGAAAACTCAATCAGGAAGTAGAATCGAGCAAACAGTGCTAAAAACTAGTCAAAATTAGAACTCATATTTCTGGCCCGGTATTGGAAGAACTTGGCGCCAGCGAACAAAGGTCATCACCACAATATGGCTTTGTCGCCTGGCAATAGAGTCATATCATCGGCGACAGACTCTGTTTTCTAGACGCTAGTTCCTACATGCCTCAGCAGCTTTTTGTGTTTGATAAAATTTTCCAGTTTTTCGCTGCATTATTTCGATCCTAGTTGTGAAAGATATTCCTCAAAAATCCTACGTGTAAAAATCCTATGTTTTTAACTCATTACAGATGGTCTTTCCAATGAGATATTTTTATGCATATGACAATAATGTTGATCAAAATTACGCACATGAAATACTTAATTTTTTTTTGAGTCTCATCCACTCATTCTAAATCATTGCCGAAATAAATTTCAGGAATTAAAATAGAAATCCTCCCCGGTGGAGTTGCAAAAAACTGTAGGGAATATTTCAAGCATTACCCCAAACTTGAACCCCACTATGATCATACACTTAAGCATGGTGGCGTCCAAAGGGAAAGAAGCAAGAGCAAAAGAGTAGCAAACAAGTTTTAGGAACTTGTAAACCGTCCACAGGGTGAAGGTTACACCCCTTAACGATCCAGGAGATCGTCAATTCCAATAGGTTTGGAACTATGACTGGAAGTTTGGGGATTAAGGTACAAATCCAACCTAAAAGAGATTGAACCTGACCTTATAATAGGCCTCTACTTTATTTTGATCGTATTCATGTGCGCTTTTGGACCAACATGCAATCAATAGGTTTACCCTAAACCTGTTTAATCTATGTTGGTTGAATATTAATGCACAAATAACACTATTATGGGCGATCACTTGAATCATAATCAAATTAACCCTAAACAAGATTATTAATTATCTTATTAAGCGTGATTACAAGTACCGATTCCCTTGAAACATGTATAAAAGGTGTGATCAAGCAATAACAATAAATATATATCAAGCAACATAATAATCATAATAATTAAATTAATCATGTTAAAGCATAATAATAGCAAGATCCTAGGCATGATACTAACAAGATTAATAACAAACCCTAGCACGTCACTAAACATCAAAAATCAAATATGTGGCCCTAACATGATACTAACATGAATATTAGGAAAGAAAGTAAGAAGCATCGCAGGAATCATAATAAGCATATTTGATATTATAACCTTTTCCCTAAACATGATACTAGGAATCAAAATAGGAACCTAAACATGATTTCTATATCATAATATCAATAAAAAAATTAAAGCAGTTACTTGGATGCCTCGTACCTCTTTCTTTCACGTCTAGGACGAAGGGAACTTCGGATTTGGCTAGGTGTGTCTAGATCTTGTGAATGCGGAATTTTGTTTGAGAAAAGCTAGTTTAGAAAAGAGAGAGAGAGCGTATCAATAGTTTCTTGATGAGAGTTGGTGATAAGAATTGAAGAGATTTTAATGGAGAATTGATGATTGAAAACGGAGGTTTTAAAAGGCTATTTATAGAGAAAATCAGCCGGATATGATAAAAAATGAATTAGAGTTTCGAAAAGAATAAAACACGACGCTTTCGCCAAACATGCGTCTGTCGCTAGACGTTGCGTGTGTCGCCAGACGCCAGGTCTGTCGCCAGGTGACAGACGTGTCGTATGGCGCTGCAATTAGTTTTCCACGAGTTTTCTTATTTTGATAAAATATAAACGTACGAGAGGGTGAAACTGTAATTTCCTTAAAACAATTCTTTTATTCTAATTAAAACTCTTAAAAGTCAATTTATCAATGTTAATCAAATTAGGATTCAAAAGAACCTTCTAGAAGATTCTAGAAAACTATAATCAATCCTAATCGCATTAGGAATGACAAATCAATAATAGGCCCTCCTCTAGAACATTGGGCCGCATATAAAGATCAAACCGGGCCCAATTTAGTAATTTGGCCATAACTTCCTCATTATTCATCAGAATCGGGCTTATAATATATTGTTGGAAAGCTCTTTTCGAACTCGACCCAACTACACTATTATTGGACCCTTGATAAGGACCAAACCAAACTGGATTGGCTGTTTTCACAAAATAGGTTTTCAAAAACGGAGAGAAAGAGAATAAATAAAAACTAACTGCAACATTAGACTTTCCACACTTTCACTTCATTCGATTATAGTTCAACGTGAAAAGTACTTATCACTGGGTTTGTTTTTGGGGAGACACAAATGGGTGTCTACACATGTCTTCTTGGCATATGGTCTTCCGTCTCAATGGATCCAACTAATTTAGCAATGTGTTTCCACTGTCTCGTACAAAATCTTGATCAATAAGGAGACTAGCTCTAATACTACAATTAAACTTCAACAACATTTCAAGCTAAGGGGCTTTTAGGTATGGACTAGGTTAATCAGTTTAGGTCTTGTTTAGGGTAAATATATCGTAAACACGTGGACCAATAAGAGAGGGACACGTGTCAGCCCTAGACAGGTCTAAAATGTGCCACTCAGCAGCTTACATGTGTCATCCTCAGACAATAGATGAAATTGCGTCCTTCAAGGCCCAATTCCAAAGAGCGCCGAAAAATGAAGCAGCCTATTAGGCCATCCTACCTAATAAAGGACACTTTTTCCAACAACCCTATAAATAGGGAGATTTCCCCCATTTTGGGGACACAATTCATTAATTACAACCTACCCTATATTCTCTCGCATTAGAGAAAACACCTGATCTCGGAATTTGAGAAGATCTCACTTTACCTTTTTACACTCTTTATATTCTCCTACACGTTCTAACTTGATCGTCGGAGGCGGAGCTCATACCAACCGGAGTCTTTATTTTTTGCAGGTACAAACCATGCCGAAATATTCTTGGTGACGTAAATCTCTCGAGGGACAAAAACACCTAAAACATTTGGCGCCGTTTGTAGGGAGACTACCTCTAAGATGGTTTAAGATTTTGTACCGCCGCCTAAGTTAACTGGCCTAGAGCCAATGGGGAGGTCTATACAGACCAGGACACAGACAATGACTATGAAGTCAAAACCCATGTGGCCCCTGATGGGTCACTCATCTCTAAGCGCATCTGTCCCAAAGATAGACTGGAATGGAGCAACAATGAAGTTGGTTCTAGCAAGTCTACTGGACCACCACCTAATGAAACCTAGAAAACTAGGGGTAAGGCTTCAGTCACCTAAGATGAGCTCATGAAATTCGTGATAAGTTTCAAGGGTAAAATCAAGGACCAAATCAACAAGAGGACGACTGGCTCACACAAAGGTTAGTCGGCCAAAAAGACTCCTCAATTTTAGAGGAGAAAGTCAGTCAGAGAAAGGTAGCCTACTTCACACCTAAAGGAAAAGATTACGCCTGCCATTGAATGTCTAATATCCTTCTGCCTCAGATGAGTAAAAGGAAGGTTATCCGACACGTCCAGCCGGTTGGCAGCAAGAAAACCTTCTTTGATGCTCGACACATCATCGAGCACAACCAGAGCCAACAGCTGTCTGAGTCAGCCTCTACATCAAGCTTTCAAGACAGCTTCAAAAATATATCCGTAAGAATTCTCAATCCTTGCATGAGAGCCATACATATGGCAAGTCTGTCTATACTGGCCCTTAGATGATTGGGGCAGTCCCGTATATGCCATAGACGCCATACGGTCTGTATGTCCCACCATTCATGCAGCCATTTCTCTTCAAAGGTCAGGCGGCAGACAATGTCCAGCCCCTGGACTGGCAGCTCCGTCTGCTCAGACTTGGTGAACAAACCTCTGCGTTCACCAAGGAAATAATCGAGGCGGCACAACCGACCAAGGTTAAGAATGTCTTAGTTGGTGCCTATGATGGTACCACCAAGAGGACCACCCCATGGCCTTCACCAACCTTATGCACGTTGTAACACCCCAAATTACCGCCACGTGATTACGTAAGGCTTAACAGAGTTTTACAGCGGAAAACAATACTTATCTTTTATTACTACTCCGTTACAGGTTATGTGCAATAATTTGACATAAAGCAGAGAGAAAAATGACTAATCGTTGCACATAACCTGTAACGGAGGTAGTAGTAATAATAATAGTTTTGAAACACTTCCAAAGTTACTACAACACTAATACTATGTTTACTAAATTAAATTAGGTGATCACCGCCCATCGTTTCCAATGCAGCATATAGTACACGTTGTCCGATCGCCATCACCTATGTACTCATTAAAATGATAAGTAGGACCAAGACAAAACAAACAAAAACGTATTAACAAAAAATGCTAAGATACATATAAATGCTAGACATGTTAAATAAATTTAATTAATTTAACATGCTTTCGAAGAGATTTAACTTTAATAAATCATAATTTATCCAAACCATTCATGAATAGAAATTCATGTATAAAAACTTGTCAAAAGAACCAATTTCCGAAATAACCAACTTTCCAAAGATAATTCCGAATAGGATGGATCTATCCATACTTACATAAACCATTTTCCCATATAAGTGTGCACACCTCCAATATAGTAAATCCTTTACATAGTGCTATCAAGGGGAAAGACTAGGTCATACAAAGTCCATAGTCTTCAACTTACTCCGCGTAGTGGGAGTTAAAAATCCAAAGATCCAAGAGATAAATACCGATAAATAAACTTTCCAATATCCCATACTCGGGATCATTTAAACAATAAAGCTTCCTTTTAAAACATGTTAAATATCAATACAAGTTTATAATCAACCATATAAAACATTTAAGCACTTAGTATTAAACAATTAAAATATGTTTCACCAAAATATATTTCACAATCATTTAAACATGGTTCGAAATCACTTAACATGTAAATCACGTTGCATATAAATGTCACTTTATAAATGATCTAGCCACGTGTATGTACCTTGATTTTTGCACACAAGTACGGAACTCCTACTTACGAACACCAAATTCCTCCTACAACAAACAAATAATCCTAATCAAATACTTTTCAACCTAT
Organism: Chenopodium quinoa; assembly: GCF_001683475.1. Lineage (NCBI taxonomy): Eukaryota > Viridiplantae > Streptophyta > Magnoliopsida > Caryophyllales > Amaranthaceae > Chenopodium > Chenopodium quinoa. The sequence goes on along the minus strand of NW_018744301.1, from coordinate 5,076,026 downwards.
AGACACGAGGGCTTAGAATACCGACTTTGACTAGTTATGCATGAACAACTTATTACTATAACCCTTTTATAAAATTAACACTTGTATTTATGAAATAATATTTAATAATCAATAGTAATAATAATAATAATAATAATAATAATAATAATAATAATAATAGAAGTAATAATACCATTCATACGTAAGTAGTAGTTGTATAACTTGTATATGTAAGTAGTTGTTGCTAGTAATAATAATAATGATGATAATAATTGTAATAATAATAAAATAATAATAATATGTACGTAGTATGTTAGTAGTACATAGTATATAGTAGTAGTAAATCAGTTAATTATAGAAATTTTGATAACCATTATAATAATAGTAGTGATAAAATAAGTAGTAGTAATACGTAGTATGGCAGTAGTAGATAGTAGTGCATGATAGAAAGTTTAAGAAGTATGGCAGTAGCTTGGGACTTACGGCCTACAACAACAAGCAAGGAGGTGGCGGCAGCAAGGTGGCAGCGAGGAGGTGCTCGTGAGGTGCTCCAGGCCACAAATGACAGCTAAAAGAAGGTGAATATGGAGTAGGAAGGAGAAAGGAGAAGGAAAGTAAGAAGAGAACTAGGAGATGTGGTGAAATAGCTTATGTTCCCATGACTATTTATAGGGAAGGTGTTGTTCCTTGTTCAACCTTCATCAATGAAGGAGGCAAGTGGGCAAGTGGTTGGGTTTTCCCCTTCTTGCCGACATAGCTCCATAATTTTTTTTCCATGCCAATTTGATGAAGTAGGAAGATAACTAGATTGGAGTATTGGTTTTGTGTAGTACTAGTGTACTACAAATATGTGTTTGGCCTTAAGAAGTGAAATTGATATTTTGTAATTTGACTCGAAAACAAGGTTTCTTGACTCGGGAAAATATTATCAATTGAACTTCAATATTAAGGTATGATAAATTGTAACTTGACTCGTATAATTAAAACCTTTATAACACATGTTTCGGGGGTTTTTGTCCCTTGGGAGAGTTACAACACTAAGACTGGGTTCAGCAAAGGGCGCCTGTACCTGCAAAGCAAACGGACCGCTGGATGGTCGGAGGTCCGCCTCCGAAGTTTAAGTTAGTATATATTCAGAGTAAAACGTGCGGAAATAAAGTTATCTGCTCGGATTCCAATCTCAGGTAAGGTGCTGTCTGTTTCTTGAAAACGACAGCTCTGTAATAAATGTGAAAGTGACGTGTTGTCTTGTATTCCGTGTATCCCGTCATAAATCAAGGAACTATCCCTATTTATAGGTTCTTTTTGAAAAGTGTGCCCTCCCTAAGATCTGGTGACCTAGGGATTAGGTCACGCCGCAAAACGGCGCCTCAAGGTTTAGGCCCTTGAAGGCCGCCATTCCAGAAGCAATGCTTGAGTGACACGTGTCCTTGAGCCCAAAAGGCTTTTAGGCATCTCTTAGGGTGACACGTGTCGCCCTCTTAATGGTCTGTGCTGGATCATAAATCATCCCTGTACGGAGGAATGTCTGCCTACCACGTGTCACCCCTTCAAAGGTCCAGGTGGTACCTCTTCCAATGACACGTGGCGACTTCCGATTGGGCCACTTGGCCGGGTATAAAAATACCCAAATCATTTTCCCCTCACAGGGGTCACGTGCATTGCACATGACACCTGTGACAGGTGTCAACACCCGTCTGGCTGGATTTCAAATTATTTTGGAGGGAAAAATTAGGGTTTACCCCTTCTATAAATAGGAGGGTTTGACCCCCCCTTTTGCTTTCACACCTTTGCGAATCTTGGAGAATCTCTGGACTTTTGACTTTCAAAGACTCTCAAAGACTTAAACTTATCAAGCATCCAACGCTCGGCTTTATGTCCGTCTGTTTTAGCAAACCAGGCGTCTCATAGTACCTTCTTCTAAGGTAACCGCCTGTTCTCTTCTTTTACTTATTTTTTCTTGCATTTTTCCTTTATCAAATGGTTTCCCAAACGCACCCGGCACAACCTAGGTTACCGATCAGCCGGTCACCGGGGACGGCTGAATCTAAAACTGGGAGTGCCGAATGCTCGTTCGAGAACTTTTCTTTAAGTACATCTCCAAATCTGATAGTGTCTGTGCATATGCAGGACACGATGACCAGAACAAAGCAGACAACGAGGAGATATAGGGCGGATGGTTCCTTTTACCATTCGGAGAGTCTAGGGGAGGACCCTGCTGGCCCCAGCCGACAGTCCCCTAGCTCTGGGGAGAGCTCTGATGACGATTCGGCCTCGTCATCTTTTGAAAATGCCTCCGTTACTTCAGAGGAGGCTAGAGAAAAGATAAGCACTGCAAGGGAATCCTTGTCAGTGGAAAAGGAAGAAGGCTGGGTAGAGCCGAGTGCTTCTAGGCGCTTGGAACGCGCCCCCTACTATCACCATGTCCCGCAAAGTAAGCGGACTTTTATGACATCCGGTCTTGCCAATTTCAAGCGCAAGACCGTAATGGGTCATGGCTTTTCCTTGTCCGTTCCCAACAAGGATGATACGATAACCTGGCTGACCTTGGCAAGCTATAAGGACTAAGCATTCGGCTGCTACGAGGCGGTCCTCCAGGCTGGTAAACGCTTCCCTCTCCATCCGGCCGTGGAGAGAATACTGGACGGATACCAACTGGGTATCTGGCAACTTGTCCCGAATTCATGGATTAATATCATCGGGTACGTTGCCGCATGTGAAATGCTGGAGGTGGATACCAGCTTTGAGGCATTTGGCCACATGCATTATCTCAGCCGAGCGCCTGCTAAGGGCGGCGAAGGCTGGTACACCTTGTCCACCTGCAAGGGGTACATGATGGCAGTTGGCAAGGAGAACAAGTGGAAGGACTGGAGGACAAAATTCTACATAGTCCATTCCTCATATAGCCGACTGAATCAGAAATACAATAGGTGGAACAAGGATCCGCCCCTCCTGGATGGCAAGAGTGCCTTGCCCCCTCTCCCTAGGCGGGCCCAGGAGGAAAATTTTGACCGGGGTTTGTTCAAAGTGTCCGTTTGGACAAATGAGCAGGGGGAGAAAATAGTCGTCCCCCAGAGCTACATTCCCCTTTAAAAGTGGCTAGAAGATGGGGTGTTCTTGGCCGCTTGTGGGCTAAGCTCTGAGATGCCGAGAGGTAGTCGGCCGTCTGATTTTATGCAACCTTTAAATTGTTTTTTAATGTTTGTTCATAAAGTCTAACTTCTTCTTTTGGTGCAGACAAAGCTATGGAAAAGATCTTGGCAACAAGGAAGCCGGCTGCTGTCTCTGCAGCAAAATATTGCTGGATCGTCCTTAATCGAGCGAGTGACAAGCAGAAAACAGTCGGGACTCCCAAGGTAATTGTTTATAACACTTGGTATATTTTTCAGCAAAGGTTAATTTTTCCCTGCTTGTTTTTTTGACGCCTTTCTTTTTGCTAATGCAGAGTGGCTCCACCAGGCCCTCTCCCTCCAAGCAATTCCAATCCAAAATCCAGAAGACTGGGACTGGTGATGTGAGTGCAGCATCCGGCAAGAACCGGAAGCACATTGCTCACAAGCCCAAGAAAGGAGACGGATCTACTCTCAAAGCTGACAGGGAGGTCAGCAAACCGGATGCTACTCAGGCATCGAAGGGTGGCTTTAAGCAACACACTACTAATGTCGGCTCAGCAGGAGAGAAGAGGCATCATGGGAAGGAGGAGGAGGTTCAGCCGGACGGTATAAACCGCGTCTTCATTGAATTTCAACATCAAGATAGTTTCTTAGAATTTTCTTGACTAACTTTAATTTTGCAGCTTTGGTGCAAAGGCCGACCGTTGTCTAGATGGCCAAGGAGCTGCTGAGGGCGCTTGATCCAGAGGACAAGGCATCCGTGAGAGGAGTCGGCACCCTTAACTTGGATTCCATCTTGGGGAACCTCTGTGAGGTAAAGAGTTAGCTTAACTTTCTTATTGTTTAAGCACATATCCGACTGGTCTTGACCATTCGGCTCTTTTCTCATCTGCAGGCTATGCTGCGCATCCAGGGACTGAGGAGGCCAATCCAGAAAAAGTCCAAAGAGGTAACAACCACTAAAGCTCGAGCCGAGTCCGCCTTAGACCGAGCTAAATTTAAAATTTCTCAGAATGAGCTACTGACCCTTGATATGATGTATTCCCAGGCAGATGCCAACCTGCAGGTAAAGACGGACCTGGATTCGGCTCGCTCCAAAATCATTGACCTTAAGGCCGAAATTAAAGGTCTTAAGGAAAAACTTGAGCCTCTTCCAGAGGCTAAGAAAGAGGCCGAGAGGGCCAAGGAGCGGGTTGGCTGCCTGGAGGTGCGCCTGGCAAACCAGGAGAAGCAGCTGAAGGCTAAGTTCAATTCCTGAGCTAAGGAGGAGAAGGAGGCCCTTATCAAACAAGTGATGGAGGATTATGAGGCCATCATGCAGATGGCATGGGAGGCGGTACAGCCGGGTGCCGAATATAGCACCTGGAAATCCAAGTTTGATCAAGCTAACGAGGATTTCAATGCTGAACTTCTTCGCCAATCTCAAGATGAGGCGAACAAGGCTGCTGCTGAGGGCGAAGAGGCCGGCTCCTCATCAGGCTCTTCTGGGGACGAGGAGGATGATGAAGATGCGGAGCAACCGGCGGGTGATGATGCGGCTGCCAATGTTGATAACTCCCCTGCGCCTTAAGCTTTTTATAATTTTTTTCTGCGGCCGAATGGCCATTTATATCATCTTTCGGCCTGCGTGCCGAGTAAATGTGTATCTTTACCGACCGAGGGGTCGGGTTACTTAACAATTTCCCTGGCTTGCCCAGTTAACATTTATCAGTCGTCAATTTTGACGGCTGTTTAATTTTATGAATCATTCGGTCATTCAGACGGTTTTATTTATATTGGTGTTTATGCATGCTTTAAAAATTTTCAAAGCTTATTTTTATGCATGGAATTTTAGCTAAGTAATTTAGCTAAGTATTTTAGCCCATATAATATGCGAATGTTCTTGGCCCTGGGCGGATGTCGATTGGTTTTGGTTGATTAGATTGATTGACTTAGAAATTATTGATACTTAGAAGAGTATACATGGTTTCTAAGTCAATCAATCACCATAAACCAAGCGACAGACGTCCATACAAGGCAGTCGATTCTTTAATTTCATTCGGCCAAAGGCCTCGTTAAAATTAACTGCTAAGTTTTAACTTAGCTTGTTGTTTAGAGAAATTATTCCGCCCGGTTTGCCCCAATAGCATAATAGGCGCATTCGGCTATAAGCCTACGCATAATGCTAAGTTTTTGGACTTAGCTTTTTTTTTTTTAATTTTTTTTTATTGAGAAAGAGTTCTCTGCATGCCTTGCCCTAGAGCAAAAACAGGCGCATCCGACCTTATGCCTCGATAGCCTCTAATCATGAAACAGTGACCTCTTTTCAATTGTACTAAAACAATTCAAAAAACGTATGCCTTTTAGATTTCACTTTCGATTTATTCAAACGACCGCAGATGCGTTTTTAGCATTTGGTAGGGCCGTTTGATGTATCCGTAGAGCAATGTGCCGCCCAAATGGGAGATGCTTCTCCTCGACGAATTCGCCTGAATGGAAGTCGTCGGTTATCTGACTCATGTTGGAGCAGATGGTCATACTCATGTTGGAGCAGACTGTGGCCGTCGGCCTCTATTGTTTTATTATTATCCGGCCATTGGCCTCTTATAGAAATGGTAAATAGCTGTTAAGCGTTGGGCTTAACTTAAAAATAAATCAGTAGGGTCGACTGCTTTGGTACAGTCGGCTCCTTTAGACGGAATGGGGCGTCTGCTGTTGGGACAGATGCTAAATAATAGAGTGGTCGTCTGTACTTTTTACAGGCGACGCTAGCATAATTTACAAAATTTAGCAAGGAGACAAGTTTGGGAAATGAAGGCATATTCTCATTAATCAGAACTTTGAAGTAATTACAAAAATTCTTAGAAGTAGTACTTTTTTAAGTTGTCTACATTCCAAGTTCTAGGCAACCGCCTACCGTCTGGTTCTTCCAGTCGGTAGGTGCCGTCTCTTAGTTCATCATAGATTCGGTAGGGGCCTTCCCAATTTGGGGTTAGCTTTCCCTGCTCATTTGCCCTACCGACTGCCTCAAGTTTCCGTAGCACAAAGTCCCCCACTTTGAGAGGACGCTTGTGTACTCTTTTGTTGTAGGCTCGAGTCATTCTCAGACGGTAAATCTCATGGCGCAAGGAAGCATTGCCCCTACGCTCTGGAAGTGAGTCCAATGCCAGACGCATGGCCTCCCAGTTTACTTCTTCGTCATATAACATGACTCGAAGAGTCGGATCGTAGTGTTCGATGGGCAGGACAAGTTCTGCACCATACACCATGAGGAATGGGGTTTCTCCAGTTTCCCCTTTGGCGGTTGTTCTGATGGCCCAGAGGACGTGTGGTAATTCTTCCGCCGAAAGGCCACCAACCCTTTCTATTTTCATTTTAATCCCGTCTGAGATTAACTTGTTGAAAGCTTCGACCTGGCCGTTTGCTTGGGGCCGGTCGACTGATGCGAAGAAGCTTGAGACCCCTTGGTCTCCCAACCAAGTCTTGAGCTGAGGCGTCTCAAACTAAGGTCCGTTGTAAAAAACCATAGACATAGGCACCCCGAAACGGGTGATAACATTCCTCCATAAGAAGGAGATGACATCTTTGGTCTTAATGTTTTTGACCGCCTCCGCCTCTACCCACTTGGTATAAGAATCCACAGCTACCAATATGTAGCGCTTGCCGCCTGGTGCTGCTATGTAAGGCCCAAGTATGTCCATGCCCCATTTGGCAAAGGGTATTGGGTTGTGGATGGCCGGCAGGTCTGTGGCCGGACGATGGATGAGCTTGCCAAACTTTTGGCACTTGTCACATTTTTTGACCATTTCCATGGCATCCGACTTCAGGGTAGGCCAGAAATAGAGCCGCCTGGCCTTGGCAGATAGGGACCTACCGCCTATATGGGAGACACAGAAACCTGCAAAAAATCTTCCAGGACCTCTTTACCCTTCTCTGGGGTAACACACTTCAACAGGGGTTTCAAGAAACCAGTCTTGAAGAGTTCTCCTTGTCTCAGCTCGAAGTTTGCCGCTTTCTTCTTCAGAACAGCCGCCTCCTGGGGTGAATCAGGGAGCGTACCGTCTACAAGATAGGCCCGGATGTTGTCCATCCAAGTAGAGCTTCGGTCGAGAATTCCAATGGGGTCTTCATTAGATATACTTCTCTTTTCCATGACCTCCCAGAAAACCGACCGAGGCGTTTCACAGGAGGCGGAAGATGCCAGTTTTGACAGAGCATCCGCCTGATTGTTTGAAGATCTGGCCACTTGAGTTAGATGAAACTCCTCAAGTGTCCTGACTTCATTTTGACCGCCTGCAAATATTTTATCATGGCCGGATGAGTGGCCTCGTACGTTCCATTGACCTGGAGTACGACCAGTTGAGAATCGGAGTGGGCGTCAATTTTCTTTGTCCGTGCCGCCTTGCAATATCGAATGCCGGCTAGCAGGGCCTCATATTCGGCCTCATTGTTAGAGACCTGGAACTTGAACCGCAATGCATATTCGTACTTATCTCCCTCAGGATATTGACAGATAATCCCTGCACCGCAGCCGTTCGTAGTGGAGCTCCCGTCCACATACACTTTCCAAACCTGGTCAGTATTATCCATTGCAACCGGCCTTGTCATTTCAACAATAAAGTCAGCGAATGCTTGCCCCTTTATTTCCTTCCTTGGTTCGTAAGTGATTTCTAATCCTTGCATTTCAATCGCCCATTTGAGCATTCGTCCAGAAGACTCCAAGGTTGTGAGCGGCCGCTTGATCGGTTGGTTAGTATAGACTTCTACCGCATGCGCCAAGAAGTAGGGTTTTAGCTTCTTGATGGCCATGTAAAGGGAAAGGCTAAATTTTTCAACCATGGGGTACCGAAGCTCTACGTTCCTAAGAACATGCCTAATGAAATACACCGGGAGCTAGATGCCGTCTCTTTCAGCTAAGAGAACGGCACTGAGGGCATGATCAGAGAAGGTTAAATACATGAATAGCTTCTCTTTGGGCAAAGGGCTAACAAGCCTTGACAAGAGTGCAAATGAGTTTTCAGCTTTTGAAAGGACGCCTCTGCATCGTCCCCCCATTCAAAGTTGGTCTTCTTTTTGATTGCCCGGAAGAAGTAGAGAAACTTGTCGCCTGACCGACTGAGGAATCTCCCCAAGGCTGCCAGGCAACCTGTTAACTTTTGCACTTCCTTCACAGTACGGGGCGACTGCATGTCGATTACCGCCTGTATTTTCTCAGGGTTGGCCTCTATTCCCCTTTGGTCAATAAAAAATCTGAGAAACTTCCCAGACTCAATAACAAAGACACACCTTTTTGGGTTTAGCATGACCTTGTGCCGCCTGAGTGTGGCAAATGTTTCTCGGAGATCAGCTTGATGATCCGCCTATTTTTTGGATTTCACTATCATGTCATCAATGTACGCCTCTACATTCCTTCCGATTTGATTAATGAAGACCGTATTAATCATTGGTTAGAAAGTAGCAGGCGCATTCTTCAATCCAAAAGACATCACCGTATAACAGAACAACCCCTGATCAGTGACGAATGTCGTCATTTCTTGATCTTATTTCCACAAGGGGATTTGATGGTAACCTGAATAGGCGTCCATAAAACTCATCAGGGCATGTCCGACTGTTGAATCGGCCAGACTGTCGATCTTAGGTAGTGGATAGCTATCCTTTGGACATGCCTTGTTGAGGTCTGTGTAATCAACACACATGCGCCAAGTTCCATTCGGATTTTTTACTGACACAACGTGAGCTACCCACTCAGGAAAATTGCACGACCGAATGAACTTGGTGTCCAGCAGCTTTTTAACTTCGGCGGCTGCCGCCTGACTTCTTTCCTCGCCATGGTTTCTTTTCTTTTGCCGGATGGGATTCCTTTTAGGATCCATGGCGAGTTTGTGGACAGAGAGATCCGGGTTGATGCCTGGCATCTCTTCCAATTCAAAGGCAAAAATGTCTTTGAATTCTCTCAACAGCTGGTGCAGGCTCTCACCCTTCTTAGCAAATGCAACCGTCCCCACCTTAACCGTCCGCTCTGGCCGACTGTCATCCAGAGGGATACCAATGTGTTCGCCAGCAGGCTGGGGACGGAGGTCATCCGGCCGTTCCCCGGTCAGTGATTGCTATTGTTTTTCGTTTTTGACCACCACCAGCTGATCAGTCTTTCTTTTTTTTTTCCGGCTGGTGGGGCTGACTGTTCTTCCTCGACATCGTTGAGGTTGATCGTCTGCTTGCCCCGGCCGGATGTTGTGGCCGCGAGTTTGACGTCCGAGAGATAACACTCTCGAGCCGTCTTCTGGTCCCCATTGAGGGAACCGACTGTTCCATCATCCTTCTCATACTTGAGCAGCATGAGAGTAGGCATGATGACGACCTTACACTCATTTAGAGTGGGTCGGCCAAAGATGAGGTTGTAAGCTGTGAGCTCTTCAACCACTAGGAAACGGATGGTCATGTGCCAACCGTCTCCTCTGTTCCCCAGGCGTACAGGTAAGTCAATTCATCCGACTGGGTGCACAAGTCCTCCCCCAAACCCAATAAGGGTGTGGGAGACCACTATCATGCTATCCGGTTTTTATTTGAGATTGGATAAGCATTTGAGGCTGATGAGGTCCGAGGAGCTTCCTGTGTCAATCAAATTTCGACCAACCAGCTGGTTTGCCACCTTGCATTTAATGGCCATAGGGTCATCATGCGGCCGACGGACTTTGCCTCTGTCTTGCTCGGTGATGACAACTTTAGGGATGGCGGATGTGCCTGCCGCCTCTCTTTCCTCCACAGAATTGACCATCTTTCTCAGATGGTCCTTGGTGCCCCGAATGGTCGGGCCACCCCCGGCAAATCCGCCTGCTATTGTGTATACCGGATCTTCATCAGTTTCAGCACTCACAGCAGGCTAGGGAGTCTTTTTCTTGGACTGCCCCGGATTTGCCTTTGAAGTCACTTTGGACTTCACATAGGACTTCAGCTGTCCTTTGTCGGCCAGACGGTCGAGCTCCCGCTTGAGACTGAAGCAGTCGTTCGTGTCATGGCCGACATCCTCATGGAAATGACAATACTTGTTTTTGTTCCGATTTTCAGCGGAACCTTTCATAGGGGTCGGCTTCTCAAGAGTTAGCCGATCCTTGATTTCCAAGAGGATGGAGCAGCAGTCCTTGTGGAACTCGTACCTTGGAACGTATGGTTTCCACTCTTTTTTCTTCTTTTGGGCCGGTTGATTAGAGTTATCAATGGCCCAGATTTGTTTTTTCTTTTCTCTCTCTTCTGGCTTAGGAGCCGGCTGAGCAGGCCGACTCTCCTTCTGTCGATTGGACTTCTTAGGGTCCGACTGCTTATTGGAGGAGCAAAGTTCGGTCGCCTGTATATAGGCTTCCGCTTCTCGTAAGGCTCCTTGCAGAGTGAAAATTTGTTTGCGGACGAGTTCATACTTAAAAGTAGACCCGTCCTTCAGACCCTAAAAGAAGTCTGTGAGGGCGACCTCATCAGACAGACCATGAATCCGGATTCGCACCAGATTGAACCGCCTGACATAGGAACGCAGGCCTTCTCTATCTCCCTATTGTACATTGCCCAAATCAAGGCTTGTCTTTTTGGCAGGGATGTTCATAGAGAAGTTTGAAGCGAACAAGAACGCAAGCGTCTTGAAGCTATTTATACAACCAGCCGGAAGATTGCCGAACCACTGTTGGGCTATGCCCTTCAGGGTGGATGGAAAGCAGCGACACCATGCGGCATCATCCAACCCTTGTAAATACATGAGGTGGGTGTATGCTAGCAGGTGGTCGTCTGGGTTGCATGTCCCATCATAGGTTTTAATCAGAACATTTTTAACCTTGGCCGGCTGTTCGGCTTTGGTTATTTCCGTGGAGAAGGCAGAGGGTTGATCTCCAAGGTGTTGCTGCCTGAGCTGTGATAGAGGAATAAACAAGTCGTTAATTGCCTATCCCAAAATCAAACACTATTTATAAAATCCTAAACCAACCTAAAACAAGTATAGGTAAGTATAGGGTTGAACCCAAAGGAGTTAGTTGGTGTTATCTTTAGCCTAAATCAAGCTATTTCAGAGATTGAAGTGAGAAAATGGTTGGTGGTATGATAGCAAAATTAGACTAATCAAGTAATTCAATAAGCTAAATGCTAGGGATATTGGTTCCACATGCTAATTCAATAATCGTGCTAATCGACAATTTCTTCGTTTGATTCAAGCATTGCAAAGGATAAACAATAGTAGCAATCAAGAGAGTTCAAGAGCTATCTCCTAGAGGCCAAACTAGGGGTCACTATGAATGGCTAATCAAGGAAATTCACAATCAAACTCAATCAATTAAAGCAATTCTCAAAATGATGGGTCATGTCATTAAGAAATGCAATGCAATCTAGATTAATCTTATAGGTTGATCATTCCTAATCTAATTAATCACATGCAAAACTATGTTAACTAATTTAATTGCAACAATTCAATCAATCAAAGATCATCAACTAGCACAAATTATCAATCAAGCATGCTTCCCCTTCTCCCTAGCAACTAATCTACTCACTAATCATGGTGTAACTCAAGAACAAATCACTAGAATTAGCATTGATCATCATTCTAAATCAAAATCAAGAGAAGCAATATCAACTACAATATCCAATTCAAATCCAAGCAATACAAACAATCAAAGATGAAACTAAATCAATCAAGTAAGAGATAAACTAGAAGAAGAAAGTCTTATTAACATTAACGATTGAAAATGAAGAAATCCAAGCACAATATATCCAATGTTGAATTACAAATCCAATACCAAGAACTTCTCTCTAACTTCTCTCTCTAAAATTAAGCTAATGAAAAATTATCTAAAAGTTCTCTTCAAAAAGGAATTACAAGTGTATTTATAGGCAAAGAAGAAAAATGGGATTCCCGCGCCCTCTCCAATAAACCCCGCGCCCGCGGAAAAATGGGTACGGAACCCATTAAAAACTCCGCGGGCTTTCTGGGCAACACCCGCGCCCGCGGCAAAAGCGCGGCGAATCCCCTGCTCCCAGAGGGTGATCAGAGGGCCGCGGTCTCTCTGGTACGAGCGGGCTCTCTAAACTACCCGCGCCCGCGGCTAGACTACGGAGAGTTCCTGGTCGAAATTTGCCAATTTTGTGCATATGAGCCCGCGCCCGCGGCCTTTAGTACCCGCGCCCATGGCAGACTGGCAGGGCTTGATGCCCTCTCCATTCCCTCTCTGAGCCCTCTCCAAGTCGATTATTTCCTCCTTGCTTAGTCAATATAGTCCATCTTGATTCCCTTGCAAAGAAAAATCCTAGGTACCTACAAGAACAAACAACGAAAAGGAATAAAAGGGAAAAAGAACCAAATAAAAGGAAAACACGAAGAAAACACGAAAAACACAAGGAAAGAAAGAAAGAAAGGGATTAAAGGAAAAAGGACAAAAAATAAGATAAGAAAGCATAAAAAGGAAGATGAAATCATCCTAAAAGACTACCCTATGAGTGCCATAAATGATACTCATCAAATTCCCCCAAGCTAGACTTTTTCTCGTCCCGAGCAAAACACAGGCTAAAAAGTAAAAAGAAGGGCTTATTCAAAATAAGAAACGAAAAAGAAAGAGGTGAGAATATACACTAACTCACTTTTGTAGGAATCACGACCAATTTTAGCAACAAAAGACAAGCCATTTAATCCCTAGATCGCTCTAGAGGACGAGTGATGCTCTCGTAAAGGTTTCCTAGAGATAACCTATAACTCTTATTAAACAAACAAAAGAAGGAAAAATGAGGAAAAATACAAGAATAAAGAGCAAATAATGAAAAACAAAACAAAAATAAAAATCTTTGTGAAATGGACTTTACAAAGTGACTATAATTCAAATGAATAACAACCTTTCTAAAGTAAGTAATGGTATGCACGTTAAAAGATACCTAAGGTTGATTGAAACATAAATATGCTAAGCATAGGAACTAGTTGTCACACTCCACTTTCATCCCAAACGATCTTACCGCGTTCCCCCTACTAATCTCATATCTCCCCTTAGTGAGCGTCTCATAGGTTCCACGAAGGAACCGGAAAAAGATCGAATTTTTGGCTTAGTCGACATCTTGACTTCGCATTCCCTTTCCTTAGGCTATAACCCATGATTCCCTCCACCGATGAATGACTCAACCCCTAGGTCAAAAGGTCTTCCCAAAGGTTGTAACATAAGGCAAAAAGGGTTAAGGTAGGCTAAATTTAAAATTTAGTGGTTAACCTAAATTGTGAAGCAAAGATTGGCCAAATCTTAACACCAAAATCGATTAATCACCAAACAAAAACATATTAACACCCCCAAGCTTATTCAAAGCAACAATCTACAAACATAAGAACAAAAAGCGCAAAGGCTTTCCCCCCAAGCTAAAAGGAGCATTGTCCCCAATGCATAGAAGGGAGAAAGACACTTGAATTTGTATGGTTTTTCTCTTTTTTTTTTTTTTTTTTTTTAACTTTATCAAAGCATTAGTCCTTGCCTTTTTATTTGGTAAGGATTTTACTTAGTAATTTGCCATTATTTTCCAAATATAAACAACTCAACCTTGTTCACCAATTCGAACCAAAATCCAAACTTATACACCACAATCTTCCAACATTGACCATTGCTTCACAAAAAAACCAAGAGAAAATGAAATAAAAGGCTCAAGAATTCTAAATATGTGGCTTGAAAAGAAGGGAAAAAAAGTTCAAAGGGCTAGCAAGTAGGCAAATGTATCCCAAACCCAAAAGTAAAAATAAGGAAACTATCCTATAAAAAGGAAAAATACCTCCCCGAAAAGATGCCTTTGTCCTCCCTAGGTGGTTCGGTCTCGGTCTTAGGAATCATACGTTAAGATTCAAGATTAAGTTTGCGAAAGTCAAGGATCCATTCCGCTCATGCAAGAATATGATGAAAGCTTGAAAAAGTATTAATCTCACATGGTTGTAGCAAAAACTCACTAAGGTTGTCAAATCGAAGATAGGGAGCAACTACCAACATGCCACAAACAAGTAGAATCTGACTTCATGATCCCCCTAGTTCTAGACAACTACCCTAGCATGCTTTATCCTAGAATCAACCAAACGTATTCTCAAACCGTGCATACCATGACCACCTAGTAAGGTTATTATCCAAAAGAAAGAGTCCATTGTTTACAAATCCAAGTAAAAAAAAAGAATGATAAAAAAGCCTCAAAAAGCTATGTACAAAACCAAGAACAAAAAGAAGAGAAAAGAAAATAAAATATGGAAAACCAAGATAAAGGAAAAGTAGGGGTTTTATAAAGAAAAGGACAAAGATGCAATCATAACACGTATTTCCCAATCGATAAACAAGCGGTCAAATGGCCACATCGCCAAAGACCCCAAACACACTAGGTGTTATAATCATACATCCTCGAACCGTTCAACTCTCCTAAAACTTATCCTAATCTAAGCAACCAAGAAAAGTAAAGGAAGAAAAACAAAGAGATAAAATAAGAAAGGCCTCACCAAGCGTCCAAACTATGATGAAATAATAAAGGAGAAAGAACGACCTCCTCTAAGAAGCTTCGAAGACCAAATCAGTGGCTATGAGCAAGGTGAGAAAAAGAAAACAAAAGGACTATATACAAAATGAAATTGTTAGTAACTTCCAAACAAAAGCAAACAACAGTAAACTTACGCGAAAATTATGTACAAAGAACCAGAGAAACCATCATCATCATCAATAGAAGGGACCACAAAACATCATCATCAAAACCCAAGACAACAAGATAAACAACATACCAACAAGACTACCAAGAGCGAAGCAAGAGAAATCAAACAAAGCCCTTTCAAACACATCCCCAAGAGTCCAAGGTGCCTCCCCAAAAACCTACCCTAAAGCATCCTATTTGATTCCCCCCCGTACAAAATAAGGGCATCGACCGCGATGCTTAAAAACATGCAAAGCTAAAAGGGAGGAAACAAAAAGGGAATCAAACAACCAAGGGGAAAACTATTGGCCACTAGGGCCGGCACCACCATCATCCACATCCCAACCTCCGGTATAACCGGGAGGGATCCCATAGCGACCCTTAAAAAGGTCAAGTTGAGATGTGGATAATTGGTCAAAAGGCTCCGGTTGCATACAGAGCTCGGGGTGAGTGGTGTGAACATAGTAGTAGTCGGGGTCACCTCGATAATTACTCCCCCCCAAGACCCGGTAGTCATAATGACCGGACTCATCTGGGAAGTCATGCCTTGGCTCATCGGGGTTCGCAAACCCGGGCCAATATGGGTACGTGGGGAGGTTGTCACCACCCCTAGATGGCACCGACCCTTGTTGGGGCGACACATAAGGGTAGTTCACCGGAGGAGTGACCTCCCCCCTACGCACACTAGTGTCATATAGGGCACTAGTTTGAAAAGACAAAGTTTGATGGTTCGAATACATACCTTGCATGCTCAATTGCATGCGCTCCATATGCTCATGCATAGCCTCCATCTCACGGAGATATGCATCTCCTTGGTTGCCTTGTTGGTGATGTAGTTGTCTTCTTCTTCCTCTTTGTTGCGGTTTTTGTTGTTGTTGCTCTTCTTCATCTTCACCACCTTCTCCCTCTCCACCTTCACCATCATGCCCATCGTCATCATCATCGTCCTCATCACCATCATCCTCCTCCACAACATTCTCAACCCTCCCGTCATCCTCGGGAATCCTCCAAAAAATCCTAGCCTCTCGAGTGATTGAGGTGGCAGCTGGGTTTGGGAGCATACAATGGTGCACATTACACACTAGCCAAGAGTACCCACCGTCTCCCTTAGTCTTAGAAATGAAGCTCAAGGTGTTAAGTTGCTTCATATCCAAATACATGTCTTCACTCTTTCCAATCGGAGTGCAAGACCTCAAGAAACGCTCTTGCTTGAAATAATGCACCAATTTAGTAATCATACCACCACAATGAATCTCACCCGTCTTCTTCCCATTGGTGATCAACTTACAACAATTCATGAAAAGATACCCAAAATTTAACCTTGGCCCCAAATCCGGCCTTGTAGCCATCCAAAGCACTAAGATCTCCTCCCTCGAAAGCTTCCCAAGATCTTGCTTACTAAACACTGTATACCCAAGAATCCGATGGAGAATATGAAGAGCCGGGTGAATGATCTCGCTAGCAAGGGATTCCTTAGAGTCAAACGACTTCTTCCTAGATATGGCTCTCCACCAAGCAACCTCATTGTATTCGGTCTTGTGAAGGGCAACCAAGGGCTCAAAGATGTCGGTATTTGGGTTGAAACCAAGGGCTTTGTTGAATTCCACAAGGTTCATTGTATGCTTGGAATTGAAAAGTTGAAAAGAGATGATATAGTCGGTATCCCCCGTCATATTAAACTCAAAGGTGGAGAAAAATTCAATGCATGGTTCCAAATAAGTTTGGGGGGATGACTTTACAAACTCAACCAAACCAAGATTACGGAGAAAAATGTTAAGACCGGCATCAACACCCAATTTTTCCATATCCTCGGGAAAATAGTTGCGGGATGGTCTAAATTTTCGGGATTTCATTTTATTATAGATTGGGGTGTGTTTAGCCCGGTTATGAAATTTGAGAGCGGGTAAAGGAGGAGGTGGGGCATTATCTTGAGTAGTTTGGTTTTGAGGGGGTTCGGTGTTTGAAGGTTGGCCACGAGAGGATTGGCCGGGGGATTTGTTTGAGCTTCTCTTGCTACTCTTAACTATCCTCAACAAATCCATAGTTTCAAGTTCAACCAACACAATGAATCACAAAAAAAAAGCACCCAAATTCAACACTACCACCAAAGTGAACAAACCTCCGTTCACAAGACCACCCAAAACCACCACAAACTACAAAGTACCTGTTACAAGCAACAAACAACCAAAAATCCAACAAAAACCAACAATATTAACAAGCTATCACAAAAAGAAGCACAAAAACATCCAAAATAATTCCAAAACCACCATACAAACAACCAAAAACATCATACTCAAGCTTAATCAAGGCCACTCACAACCAATGCATAAAAATCAATTGAAATTGACAAAAATAAAACAAAGGTGAGAAGTATACCAAGATTGAAGACTCAAATCAAGCACAAAACCGAGTAGACTCGAAATTCACGAAGAAAACCACGATAAAGAAGAGCAAACTTTATGAAAATGGAGTATGAAGGAAGTTTAGATGGAAAATTATGAGAAAATAAGGGTGAATTTGAGTAAAATTGAGTGAAAGAGATGATTTGGGGGTTAGGGTTTGAGAGGAGAAAGAGAGAGAATGGGGAAAATTAAGAGTGAAAGGGAAAATAAGAGAGGAGAGAGAAAGAGAAAGGAACCAGGCTAATTAAAACCCAGAGCCCCGCGCCTTCTCTCGGCAAAGCCGCGCCCGCTCCAATATTCCCCGGCAACGGCGCCATTTTTGATAGAGGAATAAACTAGTCGTTAATTGCTTATCCCAAAATCAAACACTATTTATAAAATCCTAAACCAACCTAAAACAAGTATAGGTAAGTATAGGGTCGAACCCAAAGGAGTTAGTTGGTGTTATCTTTAGCCTAAATCAAGCTATTTCAGAGATTGAAGTGAGAAAATGGTTGGTGGTATGATAGCAAAATTAGACTAATCAAGTAATTCAATAAGCTAAATGTTAGGGATATTGGTTCCACATGCTAATTCAATAATCGTGCTAATCGACAATTTCTTTGTTTGACTCAAGCATTGCAAAGGACAAACAATAGTAGCAATCAAGAGAGTTCAAGAGCTATCTCCCAGAGGCCAAAATAGGGGTCACTATGAATGGCTAATCAAGGAAATTCACAATCAAACTCAATCAATTAAAGAAATTCTCAAATTGATGGGTCATGTCATTAAGAAATGCAATGAAATCGAGATTAATCTTATAGGTTGATCATTCCTAATCTAATTAATCACATGCAAAACTATGTCAACCAATTTAATTGCAACAATTCAATTAATCAAAGATAATCAACTAGCACAAATTATCAATCAAGCATGCTTCCCCTTCTCCCTAGCAACTAATCTACTCACTAATCATGGTGTAACTCAAGAACAAATCACTAGAATTAGCATTGATCATCATTCTAAATCAAAATCAAGAGAAAGAAATATCAACTACAATATCCAATTCAAATCCAAGCAATACAAACAATCAAAGATGAAACTAAATCAATCAAGTAAGAGATGAACTAGAAGAAGAAAATCTTACTTACATTAATGATTGAAAATGAAGAAATCCAAGCACAATTGATCCAATGTTGAAATACAAATCCAATACCAAGAACTTCTCTCTAACTTCTCTCTCTAAAATTAAGCTAATGAAAAATTATCTAAAAGGTCTCTTCAAAAAGGAATTACAAGTGTATTTATAGGCAAAGAAGAAAAACGGGATTCCCGCGCCTTCTCCAATAAACCCCGCGCCCGCGGAAAAATGGGTACGGAACCCATTAAAAACTCCGCGGGCTTTCTGGGCAACACCCGCGCCCGCGGGTCTTCTAGCCCGCGCCCACAACAAAAGCACCCGCGCCCGCGGCAAAAGCGCGACGATTCCCTTGCTCCCAAAGGGTGATCAGAGGGCTGAGGTCTCTCTGGTACGAGCGGGCTCTCTAAACTACCAGCGCCCGCGGCAAGCCTGCGGCCAGACCGCGGAGAGTTCCTGGTCGAAATTTGCCAATTTTGTGCATATGAGCCCGCGCCCGTAGTCTTCAGTACCCGCGCCCGCGGCAGAATGGCAGGGCTTGATGCCCTCTCCATGCCCTCTCTAAGCCCTCTCCAAGCCGATTATTTCCTCCTTGCTTAGTCAATATAGCCCATCTTGATTCCCTTGCAAAGACAAATCCTAGGTACCTACAAGAACAAACAACGAAAAGGAATAAATTGGTCTCAAATATGGGTTTTAACTTACTTCATAATGCATTTCTTAGTCCATAAACACTTCAACTTTGACCTAGCATGAAGAACGAATTTTTGTAACATCATCGCACTTCCTTTTCGGGACAAGAGGTAAAAAGTAGGTGTCTACAGTTAGCCCTAAATTTCATCGAGTCTAGAACAGACGATGATCAAAGTAGTCAAGAAAATAAATCCGAGACTCATTCTGCGAAGTTGTCTAAGGATAGAGAATTTTTCAGTAATGTTAAGGATGTCGAAACAATCCTTGATTAGCTAAGTGTTTGAAACAAGTAGCTATTAAGGCTGGAAAAAGGTTTTTCTAGTCTTAACGCGCTAAATAATCTAGACTGATCCTTTACAATTATAAAACGCTTTTACAAGTAATGGTGTTCTAGGTGATGTCATGTCATGAGAAGAGATCGGTTTAAAAAAGAGTAAAGGGGATGATTTCCTCTCAATCATGTCATCGTTGGTCTAGAGTCCCTCGATATGTCATTGAGACTTTAGCCTGATTTTAACAAGGTGTAAATATGATAAAAGGGGTGTTTCGGCTTTTACAGCCGGAATAAAGTTCTTGACAATTCGCTTGTCAAAACGCAATACTCGGTGTCCACAAGATAGAAATGCATGTCTTAGGACTGGAGGCACATATCCAAATCCAGTGAGAAAGAAGAAAATCGGCAACTCTCTCAGCTGTTTTGTCCACAAGATGAGTACACGTGTCTCAAGAGTGGGGGCACGTGACTACATAGGTGCGACATCGTCTCGTTGCTCTTTATACAGGGGGTGGACGACACCCTAACTGTCCGGTAAGCTAGTAAGATCACTAACTACTGTATTTGCTTATAATCAAGAAGTGTCTGTGTCCTAAATGGTTCGGCGTGCCTGTTGACTCGTGAGCTAACGCCTAAAGTAAAGTAATTCTCTACCTTTTAGTTCCGAGAGGTAGATCTCGCAAAGCTGGGGAAGAAGTGAAATGTTACGCAACACCTACGCCATACAATTTTACGCTGTATGATAACACCTTGCATTTTTATGCTGCATGATGACGCCTTCCTTTTTGCTGTGGACATGAAAAAAGAAGAAAAGACGAATATTTATAACGTCAGTACAATAAAATGATAAACCTGTCTATGTGATATTTTACGTAAAGCACCACTACGGAACGTCTTAAGACACTCTTACGAAAAACGTCCAAAACGTATGATTAGGGAAGGCACAAAGAACGGTGTGCATGCAGGATGATGCAAAAAAACTATCAAAGAAGAAAAGAAACTACTGGATGCAAAGAAATTTTAAAAGATTTCGATAATTCGTGTGTTATTACGTCTAACAACGTACAAAACCGTTGGAAAAATTCAAAACGGATCGAAATTTGAGTACTATTCATTTAAGTGAACAGTGTCCGCGTGCAATATAGTAAGTCGCGCTGGCCAGGCGCGCGCAAGAACTAGGTTGCGCTGGGATGCCACGCGCAACTTGATGAGTTGCGCACAACATTAGAATTAGTAAAAGAGTTGGAGATGCGCGATCTGCAGCTCACTTTCTTCTTCTCCTCTTTCTCTAATTTTGATCTCTTCCAATTTTTTGGTTATTGTTTAAAGCTAAGGAAAGTAAATATTGCTCCTTTTATTTTACGAGGCTTTGATCTTGGTCAATAAAATGGAGAAATCGAATGAAGAATCTTAACTTGGAGTTGGGGTTTTCAATTCAACTTGTTTTCATGAATTTGTATTGGTCGTTGTTTTAAGAAATATAATGCAACAAATTTCATGCGAAGTTGTAAAGTATTGATCCTTTATGAGCATGTCAAGCATATATGTGTTTTTTTTTGTTCATTCTAATTTTAAATTTGGGCTTGAACTTTATTTTTCTTTTTTGCTCACATAGACTAAACTTGTTAATTTTAATGTAAATTGAAGTGTTTAGAACAACAATTATGCATTAAAATTATAAATGAAATTTTGAACTTTCATAATACCATGAATTTGTTCTTGCTACTCATCTTTATTTTTTTTTCATGCGTAAGTTGCAAAATTGGCTTTATCAATGATAAAAATAACCGATGGTTATTGTTATTCACTTATAAAACTGTGATTCCAAGATTTGCACAAAACTAGTTAGTTTAGGAAATTCTTGAGGAGATCATTGAACTGGTGTAGCTTGGTTATATTTGGGGTTTGTAAGCCCCACTTTATATTTTCGAATGTTGTAGCCCCCAGTGTTGGGTGACTTCGATGATTTTCTTGTTGTTAATAATTAGACCCTTTCATATTGCTTGAAATGGGTCTAAAAATCTTGTGTTTCTTCTTATTATGATAACAACTAGGATTTTGGAAACGATTAAACTAGTGTTTTTGAATCGTTTTGACCATTCATAGTTTTAATAAAGGAAATTTGCTAAGTCTAATAATATTGGTCATTTATTAGAACAAGTGAGAGGAAAAATGAAATGTTATTCAATTTTTTTGTCTATTCTTGCAACTTTTGAATTCTTTCTTTTGAGTTCAAATTTTGTCACTGTTTTAAAGCTTGAGAAAGTAGATGTTATACTCCTTGCAAAATTCTAATTTGTGCAACAATGGAGAATAATTTTAAATGAAGACTCCTTAATTTAGAATTTAGGAATCTTTTGTTTACATTCTAACTCATGAAATTGTTTGTTTTATGTTAATTTAGTGTCTTGATACAATTTTCATGATGAATGATTGGGTACTAAACTTTCGTATGAGCAAGTACTTTTTTATGAATCATGATTTTGTTTCTTTGCTCTATACTAGTCATACTCTCTAGCCTTTAGAGTAAATTGAAATATCGAAACAACAATTAAGCACTAAGATTAGCTTTTGAAGTTGAACTTGAAAATGGCTCGAATATGTAACATGTTTAATGGCCAAGTTCAGTTGCAAATTAGTTTTCAAAGGAACAAAATGATCATTAAATCATTGTGATACATTTGAAAATTGTAAGGCTCGAGATCTACGTAAACAATTTGTAGCTTAGGCGATTCCCGAAAGTAGCTCGAATGGCATGAATATCTTGTTTTGTTTTTTTTTTTGTGGATATTGGATCCTCCATGTGTCGGGTTATGCACATTCTTGCTATTTCAAGTCTTGGATCCCCCAATTTGGGGTAATTCTAATAACTTGCTATTGTTTAGGCCATTCATATGATAATGAGATGAACCTATGTATATGACTTATTTTTGTTTTGAGATATTTAGGACAATGACATGGCTTTCACATTTCAGTTAAAGTCATGTTTAAGAAATCAAGTTAGTTCTTTGCTTGTTTATAAACCAAAACAATTGTGTTTAAGGTTTAGTAATCTTACCTAATGTCTAAACGGTTGTAAAGATCATTGCGGTGATTTTATTCTCAAAGTTGATTTAGAACATCAAATATTTTCTTTGTTCTTATCAATCTTTAATTTTGGTCGTGTAGGCGATTTGTTTACTATCCCTTAGCCAATATTCGCAGGAGAACTAAGCGAGAACAATTTCGAGTCAAGAAGAAGTCGAATCTTAATTCATTCCTTTTGGAAATATTTATGTATATACATTTATCATCCAAATGGTTATTGAGAATCTGGAAATTTATTTATTTAAGAACACAAGAATTCAGAAAGGAAATTTTGAATACTATTTTTATTAAAACATGTTGTTTCGAACTAGAATTCAAAATTTGAAAAGGAATCCAGTAATTATATTATTTTCAAAATTGGACCCAAAATGGAAAGAAAAGTCTAGCTCGTAATTGAGTGTGATTTTTGTTTTGGGTAAAATTACCCTGTCCACGTGGACCACTCAGAGAGGGCCATGTGTCAAGCCCAGGCTGGTCCAAGTAGGCCAATTGCCAATTAACACATTTCAGACTCAGATACTTCCCGAATTACGGCCTTCAAGGGCCCAATTTCAAAGAACGCCAAAAAACGGCGCAGCCTACTAAATCTAGGTCAAATGACCTAGAAAGGGGCACATCCTCCGATCCAATGAACCTATAAATAGGGAGATTTCCCCCAAAAATAGGGGACACATTCAATCATTTATTGCACTTACCCTACATTCTCTCACGTCAGAGAAACACCTGATCTCGAAATCCAAGAAGATCTCATTTTCTTTTTCGCACTTTCTACTACTCATATTCAAGTACAAACTTGACCGTCGGAGGTGGAGCTCCAAACAACCGGAGTCTCCGTTGTTTTGCAGGTACAAGCGCTGTTGGATGGTCCTTGAGCTGTAACTCTCCTGAGGGACAAAAACACCCAAAACATTTGGTGCCGTCTGTGGGGAGAGTACCTCAAGGATGGTTTAAGAGTCTGTACCACCTCCTGACCACCCGGTTAATTAGCCGGAGGTCTTTACTGACCATGAGGATGATGATCCTCATGTCAAAACCTACATAGCCTAGGATGGATCTCTGATTACTAAGTGCATCCGTCCCAGAGACTTTTTGGAACGGAGTGCAAGCTAGGCGGGTACAAGCAGACCCCCTGGTCAGCCGGAAGAGGAAACCCACACGGCAGGTAGATCCGCACCAGTCACCCGGGATAAACTCATGGAATTCATGACTAAGGATGAAATCAACGATCTGATCACCAAGAGCAGGGCTGGCCCAAGAAAGGGTCAGTCGGCAAGAAAGACTCTTCCCGAGAGGAGAAAGCCAGTCAGGGACAAGCAGCCAACTCCTCATCCAAAGGATAATGCAGCCGGGACCCTTGACTTGTCCAAAATTCTTCTGCCCCAGAAGAATACAAGAAACCCCCGCCAGAGTGAACAGCCTGTGGGTAATAAAAAATCAACCCCTGACGCTCGGGAAATCATCACCCACAGGAGAAGACCTGAGTCAGCCTCTACCTCAAGCTTTCCAGACAGCTTTAAGAATACATACGCAGGGAATACTCTATCCTTGCATGAGAGCCGTACAGGCGTTAATACCATCCACTCTGGCCCTCAGATGATTGGGAATGCACCGTATGTACCCCATATGGTCTACGATTAGTATTCCCCTTATTTCATGCAGCCAGCCCTTTTTGGGGGTTAGGCGGCATATAATGTCCAACCTTTGGACTGGCAGCTCCGACTGCTCAAACTTGGTGAACAAACTTTTGTGTTCACCAAGGAGATAACCGAGGCCGCACAACCGGCAAAGGTTAAGAATGTGTTGGTGGGCGCTTATGATGGTAACACCAACATGGAGGACCACCTCATGGCCTATTCCAACCTCATGCACATGCTGGGGCTGGAGGATGCTATGTGGTTCCGGTGCTTCCTGGCTACATTGAAGGGCATTGCCCAACAATGGTTTGGTAACCTGCTAGCCGGGTGCATTGATAGCTTCAGGAAGTTTGCCTTCCTGTCTGCCTCTAACTTCTCGATGAACATCCCTACCAAAAAGACAAGACTCAACTTGAGCACCATTTGACAGGGAGATAGAGAAGGGCTCTGCTCTTATGTCAGGCGGTTCAACCTGGTGAGAATTGAAATCCAGGGGTTGTTTGACAAGGTAGCCTATACAGACTTCTTCAAGGGTCTAAAGGACGGGTCGACCTTTAAGTTTGACCTTGTCCGTCAGAGGGTTTTCACCCTTCAAGAGGCGTTGATAAAGGTGGAGAGCTTGTCCAGCCATCAGTCACACTCAAAGAAGTCTGATAAATAAATAGAGAGTCGGTCTGCTCAGCCGGCTCAGAAAGCTGAAGAGAGCAAAAAGAGAAAAGAAGTTTGGGCGGTTGAGGAACCTAATCAGCTGTCCAAGAAGAAGAAGAAAGAATTCAAACCGTATGACTTGCGGTATGAATTCAATAAAGACTGCTACACCATCTTTAAAGAGGTGAAGGACCGGCTGACAATTGAGAAGCCGAATCCTATGAAGAGTTCCATTCAGTCGCGGAACAAGAATAAATTCTGCCACTTCCATCAGGTTGTGGGCAATGACACCAACGACTACTATAGTTTTAAGCGGATGTTGAACCGTTTGGCTAATAAGGGCTTGTTGAAGTCCTATGTCTTGAAGTCCAAAGCGACTTCTAAGATGAATCCGAGGCAGTCGTAAAAAACCGTCCAACCTATTAGTAGTTCGGATACTGACAGGGATCCGGTCTACACCCTAGCAGTCGGATTCGCAAGCGGTGGCCCGACCATCCAGGGTACCAAGGATCATCTGAAGAGGATGATCCACTCAGTTGATGATGGACATGCGTCCTCAAGTGGAACATTCCCAAATGTCCTCATCACTGAGAAGGATCGGGGCAAAGTATGCCGACCGCATGACGACCCAGTCTTCATTGAGTGCAAGGTCACCAACCATCTGGTTGGCCGGATCCTCATATACACGGGTAGATCCTCTGATCTCATCAGCTACAAGTGTCTGTCCTGGCTTAATTACAAGCGGGATGGTCTACGCGACGTCTCCCACCCATTAGTTGGCTTTGGGGGAGGGGTCGTGCACCCAATCGGACAAATTGACATTCCCAACCGGGTGGGGGAGAAGGAACAAGGGCGGCACATGGTTGTCCAGATTTTGGTGGTTAAAAGATGACCGCCTACAACATCATTCTTGGCCGACCTTCTCTAAACGAATGCAAGGCCGTCATCATCCCAGCTCTCATGCTTCTCAAGTATAAAAGGGATGATGACATTGTTGGCTCCCTTAACGGAGATCAGAAGACGACAAGAGAGTGCTATCTCTCAGACGTCAAGCTGACTGCTTTGGCAGCCGGTCAGCTGAAGGAGCCAATAAACCTTGACGATGTCAAGGACCCTGATTCACCCCCTCCAATAGGCACAAAGAAAAGAAAAATTGAAAAGCTGGTGGAGGTGAAGAAGGAAAAGAAATAGCAATCAATGACCGGGGAGCGGTAAGATGATCTCCGTTCCCAGCCGGCTGGTGAGCACATTGATATCCCTCTAGACGAAAGCCGTCCAGAGCAGACGGTTAAGGTGGGGACGGCTGCCTTTGAAAGGCTTGGAGCAGACTTGCACCATATGCTGAAAGAATTCAAAGACATCTTTGCCTTTGAAATGGAAGAGATGCCAGGCATCAACCAAGATCTCGGTGTCCACAAACTCGTCGTGGATCCAAAAAAGAAGCCCATCCGGCAGAAGAAAAGAAATCACGCGGAGGAAAGAAGTTAGGCGACAGTTGCCAAAGTAAAAAAGTTGCTGGACACTGGGTTCATTCGGCCATGTAACTACCCTAACTGGGTTGCGAATGTTGTGCTTGTAAAGAAGCCGAATGGTACCTGGCGTATGTGTGTTGATTACACAGACCTCAATAAGGCATGTCCAAAGGACAGTTATCCGCTCCCAAAGATCGATAGTCTAGTTGATTCTACATCCGATCATGCCTTGATGAGCTTTATGGATGCCTATTTCTAGTTCCATCAGATACCCCTGTGAAAAAAGATCAAGAAAAGACGGTCTTTGTCACTGATCAGGGGCTATTCTTCTATACAGTGATGTCGTTTGGCTTGAAGAATGTGCCTTCTACTTTCCAACTAATGATTAATACAGTCTTCATTAATGAGATTGGGAGGAATGTAGAGGCATACATTGATGACATGATAATTAAATCCAAGCTACAGACGGATCACCTTGCTGATCTCCGAGAAACCTTTACCACACTCAGGCAGCATAATGTCATGTTAAATCCCAAAAAGTGTGTTTTTGGTGTTGAGTCTGGGAATTTTCTCGAATTCCTAATTGATCAAAGGGGGATAGAGGCTAACACCAAGAAGATACAGGCGGTGATTGACACAAAGTCACCCCGCAGTGTCAAGGAAGCTTAGAGGCTAAATGGTTGCCTAGCTGCGCTTGGGAGATTCCTTAGCCGGTCAGGTAACAAATGCCTATACTTTTTCCAGGAAATCAGGAAGAAGACTATATTTGAATGGGGAAATGATGCTGAGGCGGCCTTTCATAAATTGAAAGAGCATTTGCACTCCTTTCCAGGGCTTGTTATCCCTCTATTAAAGGAGACGCTCTTCATGTACCTAGCCGTCTCAGATCATGCCCTTAGTGTTGTTCTCCTTGCTGAGAGAGATGACAAGCAGCTCCCGGTCTATTTCATTAGCCATGTGCTCATGAATGTCGAGCTCCGGTACCCCATGGTTGAAAAATTTGGTCTTGCTCTTTACATGGCTATTAAGAAATTGAAACAATACTTCTTGGCACATCCGGTGGTAATCTACACAGATAAGCCCCTCAAGCGGCCAATGACAACCCTGGAGTCATCCGGTAGAATGCTCAAATAGGCTATTGAAATGCAAAGTCTTGAAATCACCTACGAACCAAGAAAGGTAGTGAAGGGTCAGGCGTTTGCCAACTTCATTGTCAAAATGACAAGGTTGGTTGCTCCGGATAACCTTGATCAAGTTTGGAAGGTGCATGTAGACGGGAGCTCTACTATGAACGGCTGTGGTGCAGGCATAATCTGTGAGTCCGCGGAAGGGGAAAAATACGATTATGCACTACGGTTCAAGTTCCAGGCCTCAACAATGAGGCGGAAAATGAAGCCCTGCTAGCCGGTATCCACATGTGTAAGGCGGCAGGGGAAACACAAATTGACGCCTACTCAGACTCTTAGTTGGTCTTTAGCCAATACTATGGTGAGTTTGAAGCCACCCATCAAACTATGATCAAGTATCTACAGGCGGTCAAGGCTGAAGCGGGGACACTTGAAGAATTTCATCTAAGACAAGTGCCCTGGTCAAAGAACAATCAGGCGGATGCTTTGTAAAATTAGCATCCTCTGCCTCTTGTGATACGCCTCAGTCAGTCTTTGGGGAATTTATGGAAAAGTGAAGTATATCTGACAACGATCCCATTGGAATTCTGGACCGAAGTTCTACTTGGATGGATGGCATCCGAGCGTATCTCACAGACGGCACGCTCCCTGATTCACCCCAGGAGGTAGCCGTGCTGAAAAAGTGTGCGGCAAACTTCGAGATAAGAGAAGGGGAGCTCTTCAAGGCGGGTTTTCTGAAGCCCCTTGCTGAAGTGTGTTACCCCGGAAAAAGGGAGAGAAGTTCTCGAAGAGTTGCATGCGGGATACTGCGCCTCTCACTCAGGCGGCAGATCCTTAGCCGTCAGAGCCAGGTGACATTATTTTTGGCCAACTCTAGAGACAGAAGCCATGGAATTTGTTAAAAAGTGTTACAAGTGTCAAAGATTTTGCAAGCTTATCCATCGCCCGACTACTGATCTGACGGCAATCCACAGCCCTGTCCCGTTTTCTAAATGGGGCATGGACATTTTAGATCCGTATATGCTTGCACCAGGAAAAAACACTGTATTCTTGTGGCTGTGGACCATCTGTTGCCGTAAAAAGATAGGTGCCGGTAACTGGTAGGGTAAAAAGATAGGTGCCGGTAACTGGTAGGGTAAAAAGATAGGTGCCGGTAACTGGTAGGCAAAAATAGGCAAAAATTTTCAAAAAGTGCAAAACTAAAAGGAAAAAATTAAAGTAAGCACATTCATCAAACATACCCAGTCGGCGTACTTCATTCAAACCGGTAAAAACAGGATAATAATGTTAGCCGAATCTTCATCTTGAACAAATAAAGGAAAGAGAAATTGTCACCCGACTCCTTAGTCGGCAAAAAGATACATCAAATACTCGGCTCGCAGGCCGGAAAGAAGAAAAGGTTGTGTTGTTTCAATAAATACTACAAGAAGGGGGGTTGAATTGTAGTATGAGAGTTTAGCCAAACTTTTTGCGGAATTAAAACTAAGTAAGCTAAACGAACAAAAAGATAAACTGAAGGAAATAAAAGATGCAAGAGAGATTTTTTTGTAGAAAACTCCTTGGCCCTAACAAGGAGAAAAACCATGACCACTTGGGATTTTGGAAAAATAATCTTCACTAGAATTGGGCAAATGGACCTATTACAAACTAAAGACTCAAACTTCAAGTTCCTCAAGAAACTTGAAACCTAGAGGAACAAGTCACCCAACTTGTTACTCTTCTCTTCTCTCTCTCTCCCTTCTCACTTCTCTTTCTCTTCTCACTTCTCTTTCTCTTCTCGCTTCTCTTTCTCTTCTCACTTCTCTTTTTCTTTCTCTTCTCACTTCTATTTCTCTTTCTCACACATAGAATATCACTCAAAATTCCCCATTCCCTAAAATACAACACGAAAGAAAAATAACTCTAGTATAAGAACATAAGAACACTCTATATTACTTATGTGGAATTAGACTTTTAACTCGAATTTAAAAGCTTGAAAACTTATGTGAGCAAGGGTGAGTTTTTCCAACTGATTTTAAAGACTATTTATAGATTAAATTCGTTTAGGATATACTCCTTTGTGCAGCAAATCCATTACGCCATTACTCTAACCCACTAAGAAGGTCATGTTCCTAAAATTAAGGAAACATGAACTCCTCAATGTGCCTTACCATACATGAAAGAAATCATGGGGAGTAAGCCACAAGTTTTGGAAAACATGGAAGATTTTATTTGTAGAAGATATTTTTGAAAGTAAAATCTTTTTTAATTTGCAAAGAGAAACGTTAGAAGAATAACGGTTTTCCTAAAAATTTGCTAGCACAATATTATCTTTTTAGACCAATTCCACATAGATATTTTCGAGTGTAACTAATTTTCTTATACTTACATAAATACTAAAATATAAAATATCTTAGTCTTCATGATTCTCAGATGAAGCTTGTACTCCGAGGCTTCTATTACTCAAGGGGAACTTCTCTTCTCAGGTGAAGCTTTTGTTCCCTGAGGGTAACCTTCTCTTCTCAAGTCTTCATTTCTGAAGCACCAGTTCCTCCAAAGAATCTCTTCTTTTTAGATAGCTCTATTTCTGGCTTTCCTGTTCCTCATGGTATATTTACACGACACTTAATTCTCCTAGTCATTGCATCTGATCACACACTTAAGCAATTAAGCTATTATTAGTTTGTAAGTAAGTGAGGTTGTGTCATCATCAAAATCATTAAGTCCAACAATATTCCCCCTTTTTGATGATGAAAAACAAACCAAACTTATTTACAAGGAAACAAAGATAATCCAACAATATTCTAAAAGAAAGAAAATGCAAAAACAAAGTACAATGCAGAAAGGGAACTAATGCTAAGGAATAAAAGCAATGCTGAAATGAGAAACTAAGGAAAAACTTGTGTATACATTACACCTGCTTGTATAGAGTAGGCAGCTTGTGAAGATTTCAAACAGAAACCATAGAATGATTTAGTTTCCTTGATAGTTTTCATCTTTTCCTCCTTTTGGCATTATCAAAAACCAACATACAAGCATAAAGTATACCATAACTGTAGACACCTAAAAATTTCTTCTCAAATCCAAACACAATGATGAACACCTTTCACCATCATTATTGGTCAGGTTGAGTATTTAATCCTTGGAGTGATTAAATCCATTTTCTGTACAATTTAATTCATAAACCAATCCAATTTCTAGCTCATTTTCCCTAAACCATAACATATTTATGGCTATATAATTTTGATTAAATTATTATTTGGTTGGATAGGCCTTGAAATAAGCTTTCCAACCATATATCATAAGCCCAATTTCGAGCTATAACAAAAATGATGAGCAAAACACTAAACTCGGCCCAAAACCGACACCCTTCCACTAAAACGGGTATATCATAAAATATACAAATAATTTTGGTCTTATTCTAATTGGGTTAGAAATTATACTTGATAAGATTTCAAATTATATATTATATGCCTTATTCCAAGTTACGGATCAAAAGTTATGATGATTTTAAGAACGGGTAAAAACTGAAATTATCGAGCAACAGCTAAAACGCCGCGACGTGGAAAATGATGACGTGTCACAGGGCTTATTTCCGTGTCATGGTTCCCTTTTTGTGTAATTCTGCATGTTTAATCCACTGTGTCATGGGATTTTGTACCGTGTCACGGTTCAATTTCCCGTGTCACGGTGCCCATTCCGTGACACGGGGATGTTCCGTGTAATTTCCGCGTACTTTTTTACTGTGACATGGTATACTGCACCGTGACACGGTGGATAATGCCGTGTCACAGTGCATGTGTTGTGACACGGGGCATCTCCGTGTCCTTTTTGCGTAAACCCTTCACGCGTTTTCTCTCCCGTACCTTAATTATTTTCCGCGTCAGACTGTTTTCCACCGCGTCACGGGAGTGTGCCCCGTCTGACGGTGCTTTGCACCGTGTCACGATGTTCTTTGCCGTGTTGCGGTGATAATTTTTAGGGTTTTTATCTTTTTAGGGTTCCGTGTGTTCCCTCTGCTCATTTTCCCTATAAATAGGACCGCCCTTTCTGTAGTTCGGGGCATCTAATCATTCTCTCTTCTCTTTTACACCAAACATCATTCTATTCTCTCTCTCCCATATTCTAAGCCTTAAACCTATATTCCTAATTACACCATTATTCCCTTACGAACTCCAAGGAGTCCATACTTAACCCGAGGTTCCGTCCATAAACCAAGGCGTGAAAGGTACAAATAACTAAGGGTTTGGACCAAATCAAATCTACATTTATTTAACTTAATTTTCATTTGCTTTATTTTTTTTTATTGAAGTACGTTACTAACAATTTATTCATGATGTAGCAATTTTAAGGAACACGCGAAATGTGAGTAATTAATTAATTTAATTACTCTTTTTTTATTTTAATATTGTTAGCATCATGATTAGGTTATTTTATATTTGATTTGACTAACGCTATTATTTTTAAATTGCTTTCAATATTAATATTTATTTTATTATATTTATTGATCACCATACTGCATATTTAAAGGGAATATGTAATTGAAAATTACACCTAATACGATAATTTGGACAACCGATTTAGGTTCCTTTTTAATCTTGTCGTTTAATCAAGTGATCACGATATTTTAGAATTATGTGTTGCATTAATATTCAACCAATTTAGCCTAATAATAATTTAGAGCAAAATGAATATTTTGGTTGTATGCCTTTGAGATCGCAGGAATGCTTTTCACTATAAGAATCGAGTAGAGGCCAATACGGGCGAACGTGACTCCGTGACTCACTTTGTACCATCATCCCCGATCCCCCTTTCGTGGTTCCGAACCATATGAAGTTAGTAATCTCATGGATTATGAATGGGGTGTAACCATCACGAGTCAATCGTTGTTGCCTATCATTGTCCCTTTATCGTGGTTGCCGTTTATGATCCGTGAACGGTTTACAAGTTCCTTAAAAACTTGTTGGCGGCTCCCTAATTTATTTGTCCCTAATCGTATTATGTCAATTCCCACTTCCTATAAGTGCCAAGCATATTCACAACATGCTTAATGTAGGCGCACTTTGAGCGACGCCTATAATAACACAGCACCATCTAGTGGTTTAGTGTTAAGGCAAGAAGCATGCATAGAGAGAAAACATTCACAAAGCATATAGGCAGAATAAACATAGGTATTAATCATCCAAAATCGATTTAAAACATCGGCCAAATGTACCAAATTTGCAAGTTCACCAAAAGAAAATTAAAAGTGCCCAAAATATTACAAACCAAAAGAAAATTGTTCCCAAAATCAAATAAAATAGAAGTTTCATCAACATAAAAAGGTTGAAAGGTAATACAGGTTAGGAAGCGATGCTCTGGTCATCATCAACAACAAGTTCCTCTAGCTTCTTGCAAATTTGAGAGACAATGTCCTTGACAGTGGAAAATATTCCCTTCTTAGTGCTTGTAACCAGATTCTTCAGATCAGCATCAAGAGCTACCACACTCTTCTTCAGTTCCTCCATCTTCAACTTAGATTACTCTTGTTCCTTCAGCACTTTCTGGAGCATTTCTTTCACCTCCTTCATCTTTTCGCTGGGAACCTTTGGTGGGGAACTAAAAGTTGCAAATCCTCCTGTACCTGTAGGTGCATACTTGCCTGAAGAAGGAGTGCTGAAAATTGTCTTGCACCCTAGTGATACCAATGCAGATAGGCACTGGGTTCTCCTTTTTCTTCAACAACCTTAAGCTCTTTCTTTTCTTCCTTCCTCCTGTTTCAGTCACCTCTTCAACTTGCTTTTCCTATTTCTCTTCATTCTCCTGAATATCCTGTACCACTCCCTCAACTATCCCTATTGCCTTCTCTTCTTCCCCCTCAGATGGAGCACGTACTTTCTTCGGCCTTTTCTCCTTTTCCTCCTGTACAACTTCAAAACATCCATCCACAACTTTCATCTTATGGTTTTCAAGGAAAATAGGTTGTATGAATTCGGTGTTTTTGAGGGGCAGGGGTTCCTTTTCGGCAAAGGAAATGCCAAAACTTTCAAACACAAAGGTAAGTAGGTTACCATAACCAACTTTCCATCATTTTAGAACATAGTGGAAAATGTGTTGGATCATGATAGAGGGAAAATTGATTTGGATCTTTTTAAAAAGGCAATAAATTAGAACATAATCAAGTTTGTTGGCACAGTCTCTCTTTTGAGAGCAAGGGATTATGTCATTAAAAATAAATTTCAGCAGGATTTTATCAAGTGGGGTAAGGTCATTGTGATTAATATAGGATTCTTCTAGGTCACCACCTAAGTACTCCACTTTTTCATCAATATTCGCATCAGGAAGAGGGTTCCTTATCACATTATTTTTGAAATACAAGTCATATTTAGTATTAGGCAAATCAAACAACTCAGCTAAGTACATCGCATCAAACTCAATTTCCTTCTCATACACAATAATGCTACGGATTATACCCTTAGAATACTTTAAATTTTTGCAGAAATCTTTCATAGCATCAATATACAAACTTCGATTAAAACACTCACTAAGAAAATTCACCCAATTTTTAGATTCAAGAAAATTAAGCAATTCATGAATCTTAACAGACTTACACCAAGGAAGATTAATAGCCAAACCTGTCATAAAGTGATCGACTAATTTCTCTTGCCTTTTCATTTCCGCAGACTTGTCTCTGTAATTGACCCCTAGATCCAGAGCACTCTCATCTTCGTCTTGCATGTCATCAGACTTTTTTTTGCGAGAAGAGTGAGATTCGGTTGTTGATTCGACTTTTGGTGGCTCTTCAACTTCGTTGATAATGGTTTCCGGTAGGATTTCCATGGTGATGTCTGGGATAGGGTTTATGTTTGCTTCGATTTCAATTTGTGTTTTTGGAGAGGTAGACATTAGAGAGTAATTTTGATTGGAGTGATAGAAAGAAGGTAATTTTTGAGTGGTGTAAATTTTTGTAAGGCTGACATCTCTTTTATGGTGGAGGTAACTTGGTGAAGTGAATAAGTGAGCTGTCGCTTGGAAGGTGAAGTGAAATAAGTTGATTTGACACTCATATTTATTGCTTTGGGAAACGCAAATCGTGTTTTATGAGAGTAATATATGTGGGCTACTTTTGAACAAAAGATAATGATGAATATTAGATGTATTCATCCGAATTTTGTGTTTAGATAAAAATAATTTGGAATTTTGAAAGATAGATAAAAAAAAATTATCTCTTGAATTTAATCAGTAAAGACCACTTGCAAATACAACTTGATACACAAAACAATTCAACAAGGCTCATGCAACCAATTTTTGACTTTCATATTCTATTACTTTCAAATTTACATGCCTTAAACAAATGTTAGTCCTACTCACAACCTGTGTTAACTATGTAATTAAACATATAACACTTGTGCACAGTATACAATGATTTAGCACGTCAGTTTGAGTTTCATACCTGAGGGAACTTGATGCATTTTTCTTAGTTTAACTTAATCATCCCAAGTTCCATACCTGAGATGTTATTCCTGTTGACTAAGTCACCAGCATAGTCAGCATCAGTAAATCCTCTAAGCATAAAGTCATCACTTCTAGGATAGAACAGACACAGGTCATCTGTTCCTTTGAGGTATCTCAAAATTCTCTTAACAGCCGTTAGATGTGATTCCTTAAGGTTAGCTAGGATTCTAGCACACAATCCAACACTAAAAGAAGTGTCAGGCTACTGGCTGTTAGATATAGCAATGAACCAATCATACCTCTGTAAGTGGTTTGATCCACACTTGTTCCTTGTGGATCCTCATCAAGTCTTGTTGCTGTTCCCATAGGTGTGTGATTTGTCTTAGCATTCTCCATGTTGTACTTCTTCAGAAGTTCCTTGACATACTTCTGTTGGTGAATCATTATTCCTTATGCTGTTTTCTTTATTTAAAGTCCAAGGAAGAAATTTAATTCACCCATCATGCTTATCTCAAATTCACCACCCATTAGCTCAGTAAAGTACTTGCACAAACCATTGTTAGTAGCTGTAGGGAATATTTCAAGCATTACCCCAAACTTGAACCCCACTGTGATCATACACTAAAGTATGGTGGCGTCCAAAGGGAAAGAAGATAGAGCAAAAGAGTCGCCAACAAGTTTTAGGAACTTGTAAACCGTTCACAGGGCGAAGGTTTCACCCCTTAACGACCCAGGAGATCGTCAACTTTAATAGCTCTGGAACCATGACTGGTAGTTCGAGGATGAAGGTACAAATCCAACCTAAAAGAGATTGAACCGGCCCTAATAATAGGCCTGTACTTTATTCTGATCGTATTTATGTGCGCTTTCTGACTAACATGCAATCAATAGGTTTAACCCTAAACCTGTTTATCTATGTTGATTGAATATTAATGCACAAACAAAACTATTATTGGCGATCACTTGAATTATAATCAAATTAACCTAAATAAGATTATTAATTATCTTATTAAGCGTGATTACAAGTATAAATTCCCTTTAAACATGCATAAAATGTGTGATTAAGCAATAAATAAATATCAAGCAAAAATAATAATCATCATAACAATAATTATAATAACAATCATAATTATAATCATTATCACAATAATTATAACAATTATAAAAATAATCATGTTAAAGCATAATAACAGCAAGATCTTAGGCATGATACTAACAAGATTAATAACAAACCCTAGCATATCACTAAGCAATAAAGATAAAAGCTTTACCCCTAACATGATACTAACAAAAATATTAGGAAAAGAATAGGAAGCATCATAAAAATCATAATTGTCATATTTGATATTAGAAATTATAGTTATTACCCTAAACATGATACTAGGAAGATCAAAACATCCTAACATGACACTAGGAATCAAAATAATAACCTAGGCATGATTTCTTAATCATAATATCAATTAAACAATTAAAGTACTTACTTGGATGCCCCATATCTCTTTCTAATAACAAAATACACACGTTAGTAAATTCAAGGAAAATAATAATCAATAATTAAATTAAATAATTGAAATAGAGATTAGGGACCAAACCCTCAAAAATAAAAACCTTTCACGTCTAGGGCGAAGGCAACTTCGAACTTGGCTAGGTGTGTCTAGATATAATGTATGAGGAATTGTGTTTGTAAAAGGCTAGGCTAGAAAGAGAGTGAGAGAATCAAGAATTTCTTGATGAGATTTAGTGAGAAGAAAGAATTAGAAAGAATAAGAATTTATGAGAATTGATGATTGAAAAAAGAATTTTAAGAGGCTATTTATAGAGAAAATCAGTCGGATGGATAAAAAAACGAATCAAAGTTTCAATGAGAATAAAACTCGATTAGCGCCAGATGCTGCACATTAGCGCCATGCACCAAGCCTTAGCGCTAGGCGTTATTGCTTGTTGTCAGGCGCTAATAATCAGTTTCACGCGTTTTTTGTTTTTATCATATCTTTTTATCCGGAAGTCTAAATAAGGCATATAATATGTCGTTGGAAATATCTTGAAGTCTACTTTCTAACCCAATTAGAATCAGATTAAAATTTGTCAAAAAAAAAAGAATCAGATTAAAATATTTTGTAGATAAAAAGATATGGCCGAAATAGTGGAAGGGTGTCAGTTTTGGATAGAGTTTCATATCTCATTCATATCTTTTTCGTTATAGATCGGATTTAATATTATAATATATCATTGGAAATATAATTTCAAGATCTATCCAACCATATAAAATTTGGATAAAGATTATGAGGCACGAAAATAATATATGACTGCCTTTGAATATCTTTAAATTCGAATAGAATTAGGATTAAAAAAAAGGAAAGTTTTTATTTAACTCAAATTCTTTAATCTTATCTTTTCAAAAAGGATAATTAAGATCTTTAAGAAACTTATGGAAGGTTCAATTCCAGTTTAGTATTTTGGCCATAACTTCCTCATTATTCATCGGAATTGGGTTTATAAAATATTGTTTGAAAGGTCTTTTCAAGCCCTATCCAACCACACCATTATTGGACCTTTATCATGGACCAAAATAAACTAGAATGCACGTTTTTCAAAATTAAGGTAAGAAAAGAAATATTTTCAAAAAAAAGAAGAGATATTTTAATAAAAACATCCTCATCACTAGAATTTCCACACTTTTGCTTTGTTCAATAATAAAATGACATGAAAGGTATTCATCACTTGGTTTGGTTTTGGGGAGATACATTTGGGTGTCTATAGTAGCACCAAATATAATATCATCTACATAGATCTGTACCACTAACAAATCAGTTCCTCTAGATTTAAGAAAAAAGAGTTTTATCTACTTTTCCTCTTTTGAAATAATGTTTCAGTAGGAACTTTGAAAGCCTTTCATTCCATGCTCTTGGATCTTGTTTAAGCCCATAGAGAGCTTTATCAAGCTTAAAAACATGATTTGGAAATTTAGGATTTTTGAAACCTGTAGGTTGTTCAACAAACACCTCCTCATTTAAGAAACCATTAAGAAAAGCACATTTCACATCCATTTGATGGAGTTTGAAACCCATAAAAGAGGCAAAAGCTACTAGGATTCTAATAGCTTCTAATCTAGCTACAGAAGCAAAGGTTTCATCAAAATCAATACCTTCCTGTTGGTTGTAGCCCTTCACAACCAATCTGGCCTTGTTCCTTACTATAGTGCCATGTTCATCAAGATTGTTCCTGAACACCCATTTGAGCTCAATAACTTTCTTACCCTTAGGCTTTGGATCAATGTGCCAAACTTTGTTCCTTTCAAACTCATTGAGTTCCTCTTACATGGCTACTATCCAGTTAGCATCTCCCAAGGCTTCTTGATGATTTTTTGGCTCTTGGATGGACATAAATGCATGGAACGCACAGAAGTTCCTCATTTACGATCTTGTTTGAGTTCATTTTCCTATGTCACTGATAATGAGATCAGTTAGATAGGAACCTTGATACTTGAACGACCTAGGTTGAAATTCCCTTGGTGGAAGTCTAATTTGAGGAGCTTCTAGTTCTATTCCTTCTGCCTCTTCTTCTTCTACTAGTTCCTCATTAACTTGTACAACTGGTTAACTTCATAAAATATTATGTGAATGCTTTCCTAAACACACATTGAACTTTTATTGTAAACTCTATGAGCTTTGCTATTAGAGGCATATCCAAGAAATATGGCCTCTTCACTTCTTTCATTAAATTTCCCTAGGTTCTTCTTACCATTATTATGTACAAAGCACTTATAGCCAAAGGCTCTAAGATAAGATATGTTTGGCTTCCTTCCCTTGAATAGTTCATAGGGAGTCTTGTTGATGATACTTCTGATTGTTACCCTGTTGAGGATGTAACATGTTGTATTCACGGCTTCAGCCCAAAAGTTCCTTGGCAATCCACTTGCAATTAGCATCGTTCTAGCCATTTCCTCAAGGGTTCGATTCTTCCATCTACAACTCCATTCTGTTGGGGAGTCTTTGGAGCTAAGAAGTTATGATTCATACCATTTTCTCTTCAAAACTCATCGAATCTTGAGTTCTCAAATTTAGTTCCGTGATCTGATCTAAGATGGACTATGTAGTGACTGCTAATTTTCTGTATTTTCTTGGAAAAAGCAACAAACTTGTTATAAGTTTCATCTTTACTAGCAAGAAAAATAACCCAAGTGAATCTAGAATAATCATCAACAATAACCAAAACATATTACTTGCAACTCCTACTTTGAATTCTTATGGGGCCACACAAATCCATATGGATTAATTCCAAAGGCTTTGTATTGCTTACCATTTTCTTCAATTTAAAAGATGAACGAACATGCTTGCCTTTCATACATGCATCACAAACTTTGTTATGTACGAACTTGATTATAGGAAGTCCTACAACCAAGTTCCTTGACCTCAACTTGTCTAGTAATGAAAAGCTAACATGTCCAAAACGTTTATGCCATAGCAGGGGATCATCTTCAACAACACTCAGACATGTAAGGTTGTTCCTTGGGATTAAGTTGAGGTCAACTGTATAAGTATTCCCTCTTCTTGTTCCTTCTAGAACAACCTTTCCCGACTTGTTGTTGATGATGTTGCAAGAGTTAGAAGTAAAACTTACAGAGTTTCCCTTATCACAGAACTGTGATATACTGAGCAAATTATGCATTAAGCCCTCGAGCGGAAACACATTATCAATGGAATGAGATTTTGATCTTCCAATTTTACCTTTTCTAATGATCTTGCCCTTTTATTATCCCCAAAGGTTACTGTTCCTTCAAGATAGTATTCTAGTGAGAGGAATTTAGATTTCTCACCTGTCATATGCTTTAAACAACCGCTGTCGAGATACCACGAGTTGTTCCCCCTCACTAGGAACTGCTAGAAAACTAAGCATTAGGATCAAGAACCCAGGTTTCCTTGGGTTCCTTAGACGTGGATGCAATATCAGTTTTCTTGACCCACACTTGTTTTACATTTCTTTTATCAGCTTCTTCTCTTATGCTACACTGACCATATAGATGTCCAGTCTTACCACAAAAAGTGCATACCTTCATGTTAGGAAGCTCAACATATTTCTTTTGCTTACCTTTTCTCTTAGTCATGTAACCAAGGCCTTCAGTTCATTTTTCTTGAGCTTCAGCTATCCACTTAGGTATGACTTTTGGGTCAATACTTCTATCCTTTCTAGCATTCAGTTCCGATTCAAGTTGATCCTTTTGGGTTTTTAAAGTAGAAAGCTCATTTTTCAAATTTTCAAAATCAACATTGAATTTAAGCAACTGATCGCTTAAGGAACTGCTAGAATTGATATCAGAATTCATGAGCTTATACTGAGTTAATTAAACATTCAGAAGAATACTTTCATTCTTGATTCTATCAGCTATCTCTGTTATGTGTTTATATTTAAATAAATCTCTCTTAATTTGCTTTGATACTTGGCATAGGCTGTTTCCAACCAAGCACCATGTTCTTTGCAAGCCTTAAGGGCTTTTTTACATTTGTTCAATTTCACACATGTATCTCTAAAGAATTCTTCTTCTTCTAGACATATATCTATTAGGACATCTTTAGAGAGAGTTTTAAGATATTTAGGATCAAGAAATACCTCTTTCTGGAGTTCCTTAAGGTAGGCCTTTTCATCATCTAATTTAGCCATTAGACAAAGATTAGCCGTCTCCTATTCTGGTTGGTCATCCTCTTCTTCTTCACTGTCTGAGTCTCCCTAGGATGATATCATGGCCTTTCTCATGTCTGACTTTTGGTAGTTTTCTTTGCTGAATTTTTCTCTTCCTTGCTCCTTAGCCTTTCCTTTTCCTTTATCATTTTCCCATAGGGGACAGTCTCTGATAAAGTGATCTTGGGATCCACTCTCGTGGGAGCTGTAGTCAGGTTTTGGATTTGAGGTATTTTTCCCGAAGTTCCTTAAGGTGCGGCCTTTCTTGAACATCTTCTTAAACCTTCACACAATTAAGGCAGCCTCATCGTTGTCCACTTCTAAGTCTTTCTCCTCATCAGCCTTAAGAGCTAATCCCTTGTTCCTCATGGATTCATTGTTTACTCTAAGGTGCAGCTCATGAGTCATGAGAGAACCTGCTAGTTGTTCAATGTTGAACTTGGTAAAGTCCTTAGTTTCCTGAAGGGCTGTCACCTTAGCTCTCCATCTCTAATCTTGCAGAAGACTTCAAAAACCTTCCTCACCTGCTCATTTGTAGGAATCTGTCTACCAAGGAAAACCAACTCATTTATGATGTTAGTAAAACGGGTTTGCATCTCTCTCTTTGATGGTTTCCTTAGGTTGCATCTCAAATCTTTCATACTTTGACATAAGCAGATCGATATTTTGAGCGTTTAACCTCATTGGTTCCTTCATGAGTAATCTACAGCAAATCCCAGATTTTCTTAACGTTCTTGCATCCCATAACACGATTGTGTTCATGAGGTCCAAGCCCACAATGGAGCAATTTCACAGCCATAACATTTATTTCCATTTTATCAAAATCCTCTTTCTCATATTCAGACATAGGCTTAGGGATTACCTCATTTTGAGCGTTTGTTTTGGTGACTTCGAAATCACCTACTTCAATGACCCTCCAAACTTGGTAGTTCTCTGCCTTGATAAAAATCTCCATGCGGTTCTTCCAGTATGTATAGAAATTTCCGTTAAACATAGGAGGTCTCTGCCCTTCCTCGAGCTTTTCATGAGTATTCATCCTTTCTAAGACCTTTCTTGTTCAGGGTTTCCTGATTTTCCTAGAAGTTAGGCTTTGATACCAATTGTCGTTTTAATGAATACTACAATAAGGGGGGGGGGTTGAATTTTAGTGTAAGAGTTTAGCCAAACTTTTTGCGGAATTAAAACTAAGTAAGCTAAAGGAACATAAAGATAAACTGAAGGAACTAAAAGATGCAAGAGAGATTTTATGTGGAAAACTCCTTGGCCCTAACAAGGAGAAAAAATATGACCACATGTGATTTTGGGAAAAGAATCTTCACTAGAATAGGGTAAATAGACCTATTACAAACTAAAGACTCAAACTTCAAGTTCCTCAACAAACTTGAAACCCAGAGGAACAAGTCACCCAACTTGTTACTCTTCTCACTTCTCTTTCTCTTTCTCACACACAGAAGTTCACTCAAACTTCCCCATTCCCTAAAATAAGACTCAAAAGAAAAATAACTCTAGTATAAGAACATAATAACACTCTATATTACTTATGTGGAAATGGACTCGTAACTCGAATTAAAATCTTGAAAACTTATGTGAGCAAGGGTGAGTTTTTCCAACTGATTTCAAAGACTATATATAGATCAAATACGTTTAAGAAAAACTCCTTTGTGCAGCAAATCCATTACGCCATTACTCCAACCCACTAAGAAGGTCATGTTCCTATAACTAAGGAAACATGAACTCCTCAATGTGGCTGACCATGACATGAAAAAATCATGGGGAGTAAGCCGTAAGTTTTGGAAAACATGGAAGATTGTATTTATAAAAGATATTTTCGAGAATAAAATCCTTTTTAATTTGGAAAAGATAAATGTTAGAAGAATAACAGTTTTCCTAAATATAAGCTAGCACAATATTATCTTTTTAGACCAATTCCACATAGATATTTTCGAGTGTAACTAATTTTTCTATACTTATATAAATCCTAAAATATAAAAAATCTTAGTCTTCATGATTCTCTGATGAAGCTTCTACTCCGAGGCTTCTGTTCCTCAAGGGGAACTTCTCTTCTCCGGTGAAGCTTCTGTTCCCTGAGAGGAACCTTCTCTTGTCAAGTCTTCATTTCTGAAGCACCAGTTCCTCCAAAGAAACTCTTCTTTTTGGATAGCTCTGTTTCTGGCTTTCCTGTTCCTCATGGTATCTTTGCACGACACTTAATTCTCCTAATCATTGTATCTGATCACACACTTAAACAATCAAGCTCTTATTAGTCTGTAAGTAAGTGAGGTTGTGTCATCATCAAAATCATTAAGTTCAACAATATTCCCCCTTTTTGATGATGACAAACAAACCAAACTTATTTACAAGGAAACAAAGATAATCCAACTTATTCTAAAAGAAAGAAAATGAAAAAACAAAGTACAATGCAGAAAGGGAACTAATGCTAAGAAATAAAAGCAATGCTGAAATGAGAAACTAAGGAAAAACTTGCATATACATTATACCTGCTTGTAGAGAGTAGGCAGCTTGTGAAGATTTCGACCAGAGACCATAGAATGATTAAGTTTCCTTGATAGTTTGCAACGTTTTCCCCCTTTTGGCATTATCAAAAACCAACATAGAAGCATATAGTATACCATAACACAACACCATCTAGTGGTTTAGTGTTAAGACAAGAAGCATGCATAGAGAGAAAACATTCACAAAGCATATAGGTTGAATAAACATAGGTATTAATCATCAAAAACCGATTTAAAACATCGGCCAATTGTACCAAATTTGCAATTTCACCAAAAGAAAATTAAAAGTGCCTAAAATATTACATACCAAAAGAAAATTGTTCCTAATAGTAAATAAAATATAAGTTTCATCAAAATAAAAAGGCTGCAAGGTAAAAATGGTTAGGAAGCGATGCTCTGGTCATCATCAACAACAAGTTCCTCTAGCTTCTTTCTAATTTGAGTGACAATGTCCTTGACAGTGGAAAATCTCCCCTTCTCAGTGCTTGTAACGAGCTTCTTCAGATCATCATCAAGAGTTACCACACTCTTCTTCAGTTCCTCCATCTTCAACTTAGATTGCTCTTGTTCCTTCAGCACTTTCTGGAGCATTTCCTTCACCTCATTCATCTCTTCTTGGAGGTCACCTTTCGGGGCTAACCATCATCACACTTGAAGACAAGAAGCTTATTAATATATGATGCAACTACTTCATTCAGCCATATCTCGTTTGTTACAAATAATTTTTAGGTGATTCAAGTTAAAGGTGAAAGTAGAGTTCAAGATCTTTCTAACGACTGGTCACATGCCAAATTTGAGCAAGAAACGAAGAAGTTATGAACGTTTGAAGTTGAGTTGTCCAGGAGCAGGGGAGTTCGACCGAACCAAAGCTGGTTCGCCCAAACTTACAGGCAGTTTCAGACTTGATTTTTGCATGGGGTGGCCGAACTCCAAAAGTTTGACCGAACCTACTAACAAGTACGACCGAACTTACCCTAAGTTCGGCCAAACCTTTTTCGGTTTTTTGGTCAGTTTATGCGCACTATTTAAGTTGTTTTTAAGACGTTTTGCAAGATTTTTTAATGTTAAACTTTGCTTGATTTGTAATCAAAGACACTTTCTCTCTCTACCATAATAT
This sequence comes from Chenopodium quinoa, assembly GCF_001683475.1. Lineage (NCBI taxonomy): Eukaryota > Viridiplantae > Streptophyta > Magnoliopsida > Caryophyllales > Amaranthaceae > Chenopodium > Chenopodium quinoa. The sequence continues at coordinate 5,032,127 of NW_018744301.1, read as the reverse complement.
TTGTGATTTTCTTGCTTTCTTTGTGATTGGTACCTTGTAATCTTTGTGATTAAACCTTAATCTTAGCTTTACTTGGTGTTGGCTTTGATTAAGACCCCTATTTTATTTATCTTTGTGATTTTGAGATAGGTTTATCCTTATTTGTTGATTGAACTTGTTGTTACTTGAATTCTCCTCCCTTTTTCTTGAGTTTTCTTGGTTATTTAATATCATTTGGTATCAAGAGCCTAGTTTATTAGCATAGAAAGATCCTACCTTTTTGAATTTCTCTTTCACCCTCTCAAAAGATCTCATATTTTCCCACAAAAATTTGAAATTTCTCTCAAAAATACAAGCTTTCTATCTTGAAACATGGGTTATGGATACAATTTTGAAGATGATGAAGGTTACAATGAAAACTCTAGATTGGATGCTCTAGAAAGGAAGTTTGATAGACTTCTTGAGGTCTTGGAGAATAGAAGGAGTCCTAGAAGGAGGAGGATCCCTAGTGAAGAAGATGACTCTCACTCTCCTCCCAGGGAGAAGGGAATACCGCCAACGACACCATGAGGACAACCGTGACCGAGACATCAAGTTGGAATTTCCAGACTTTGAAGGTAATCTTGATCCTAATGAATTTCTTGATTGGGTTAGGAGTATGGAGAATGTGTTTGAATATAAGGGTTATAATGATGAAAATCGTTTCAAATTGGCCATCCTTAAACTAAAAAAACATGCTTCTTTGTAGTATGAGAACTTAAAGAATCGTAGGAAGAAAGATGGAAAATCAAAAATCAATTCTTGGGAGAAATTGAAGGAACATATGAACAAGGCCTTTGTGCCTAAAGATTATTTGCAAGATGCTTATCTTAAATTGAACTCTCTTAAGCAAGGAACTATGTCGGTAGAGAATTATACTAGGGAGTTTGAGAAACTTTCTATCATGAGTGGGATTGAAGAAGCACCGGAGCATAAGATTGCTAGGTATATTGGTGGTCTTGAAAGAAAGCTTGGGCAAAAGGTTGATGTGCATGCCCATGGAAGTTTTGATCAAGTGGTGCAAAAAGCTTTGAAGTTTGAGAAATATGACAAGGTGAGTAGTGCTAGTGGGTATACTAAGCCTACCTTTAAGAGTTCTTTTGCTCCAAAGGGGGAGACGAGCAAGCCCATTGCCAAGGATGACAAAGGCAAGGCTCTCATGCTCTCTTCTAGCAAAGATGATCACAACAAGATGAGCAATCGGAAGACTTGCTACAAGTGTAGGGGTTATGGATATTTTGCTAATGAGTATCCAAATAGTAGAGCTATGATGATTCGGGAAATGGATGATGATGATTACGAAGATGAGAAGAGGGATTTCGGAGACCCTATATATGATGAAGAGGATGAGATTCTAGTTGAAGCCGATGAGGGTCAAATCCTTGTTGTGAGGAGGGCACTTCACTCCATTTCTACCCCTTTGGTGGAAGAGCAAAGGGAAAACATCTTCCAAACTCGTTGCACCATTAAGGATCGAGTTTGCAACCTTATCATTGATAGTGGCTCTTGAACTAATGTGGCTTTAACAACATTGGTGAGCAAGCTCAATCTTGAAACTACCGATCATCCTACTCCCTACAAGCTTCAATTGATTAGCAATCACAATGAGGTGAAGATAACGAAACAAACTCTTCTTTCTTTCTCAATTAGCAAGCTATATAAGGATGAGGTACTTTGTGATGTATTGCCTATGGATGCGTGTCATGTATTGCTTGGTAGACCTTGGCAATTTGATAGAGATGTAATGCATGATGGAAGAAAGAAAACTTATTCATTCATGATGGATAAGAAGAATATTGTACTCAACCCCTTTTCCCCCACCATCAAACACAAAGAACCCTTGGTACGGGAAACACAATCGAAGAGAACCTTCTCATTGGGGAAAATGAGACGGGAAAGGAGATAAATAAAGGACACCTTGTCTTTATTTGTCTTCTTACGGAAACACAAGAGAGTGAGCGAGAGAACCCAATCCACCCCCTTGTCAAGGAAGTACTGGTTGAGTACCATGATGTTTTTCCCGATGATATCCCCCCCGGTTTGCCACCTATTAGGGAATTGAGCATCAAATCGATCTTATTCCCGGATCAAAACTCCCTAATAGACCGGCTTATAGGTGTAACCCCGATGAAGCAAGAGAGCTTCAAAGACAAGTTGGTGAGTTGATTACAAGAGGATTTGTGAGGGAATCCCTTAGCCCTTGTTTGGTTCCAGCTCTTTTGGTTACTAAAAAGGATGGTACATGGAGGATGTGTGTGGATAGTAGGGCCATCAATAACATCACCATCAAGTATTGCTTCCCTATTCCCCGATTTGATGATATGCTTGATGAGTTGTATGGTTCCAAGGTGGTTTCGAAGATTGACTTAAGGATGGGGTACCATCAAATTCGCACGCATGAAGGAGATGAGTGGAAGACCGCTTTTAAGACCAAGCAAGGCTTGTATGAGTGGCTAGTTATGCCATTTGGGCTCCCTAATGCTTCTAGAACTTTCATGAGGCTCATGAATGAGGTACTTTACCCCTTCATTGGTAAATTTGTTGTTGTTTATTTTGATGACATACTTGTTTATAGAAAATGTAAACTTGATCATGTTAAACATTTGAGGCAAGTATTTGAAATATTGAGAAGTAGGCGGCTTTTTGCCAAGTTGGAAAAGTGTACTTTTATGGTGGATAGTAATGTTTTTCTTGGCTATGTCATTTTGAATGTAGGGATCTTAATGGACCCTAGTAAATTGGAGGCCATTCAATCTTGGCCAACTCCTACTACTCTCACTCAAGTTAGGAGTTTCCATGGACTAACTTCCTTTTATCGAAGGTTTGTGAAGAATTTTATCACTATTTTGGCCCCAGTGACTGAATGCATGAAGAAGGGTACTTTTGAGTGGACACCATCGGCTCAAAGGGCTTTTGAGACCCTCAAGAATAAATTGTGTGAGGCTCCAATCTTAACTCTTCCGAATTTTGATCAACCCTTTGATGAATGTGATGCTAGTGGGGTTGGAGTTGGAGCGGTTCTTGTGCAAGGAGGGAGGCCGGTTGCCTATTTTAGTGAGAAGCTTGGTGGAGAAAGAATGAGGTATATTACCTATGACAAGAAGTTCTATGCTATGGTTAGGGGTCTTGATCATTGGTCACATTACTTGAGGCCTAGACCATTTGTACTACACTCTGATCATGAATCTCTCAAGTACATCAATGGTTCTCATAAACTCAATGCAAGGCATGCCAAATGGGTTGAATTCCTCCAATAATTCACTTTCTCTTCTAAGTACAAGGAAGGGAATAACAATGTTGTTGCCGATGCTCTTTCTAGGAGGCATTGTATGATCACTATTCTTGATGCAAAGTTTTTAGGGTTTGAGTTGCTAAAAGAGTTATATCGCGATGATGAGGATTTTGGTGGGTTTATGAAGAAGTGTGAGGAAGGGATCTATGGCTCTTTCATGGTGCAAGAGGGTTTCATTTTCAAGGGAAACAAGCTTTGTGTTCCGAAATGCTCTCATCGACGGTTGCTTGTTAAGGAATATCATCAAGGAGGACTAGCCGGTCACTTTGGGCTTGCAAACACATATGTCATTCTTCGAGAGCACTTTTATTGGCCCAAGATGTTTGGTGATTTGCAAGATGTGATAGCTCGTCGTGGGGCTTATCACAAGGCTAAGAGTCAATTCCGTGAAGGACTCTACTCTCCTCTTCCGGTCCCTAGTCACCCTTGGGATGATCTTAGTATGGATTTTGTGGTTACTCTCCCTCGCATTCAAAGGCAAGATGATTCCGTGTTTGTTGTGGTTGATCGTTTTAGCAAGATGGCTCACTTCATTCCTTTCCACAAGACCGATGGCGCTTCTCATGTGGCTACCTTACTCTTTAGAGAAGTGGTGAAGCTTCATGGAATTCCAAAAAGTATTGTGTTGGACCATGATTCGAAGTTCTTGAGCTACTTTTGGAAGACTTTGTGGAAGTTAGTGGGACTCCAGCTCTGGTTTAGTACCCCTAGTCACCCTCAAACCGATGACCAAACCGAGGTGACTAATCATACCATGTCCATCGTTCTCCGAGCTATCATTAGAAAACACATGAAAGATTGAGATATTAAGCCAGCTAAAGTTGAATTTGCTTACAACCGCTCTCATTGTATAGCCACTGGGAAAACACCATTTGAAGTAGTGTATGGTTTCAATCCCCGCCTACCACTTGACTTGTTGCCTAGTATCCCTCAAGAGGAGTTGATCTTTGAGGCGAAAGATAAATTTGAAACGATTAAAAAGCTTCATGAAGATGTCAAGAAGAGAATTGAGAAGGCAAATGAGAGTTACAAGGAAAGGGCAAACAAATTCAAGAAGCCAAGGGAATTCAATGTAGGTGATCTTGTGTGGCTCCATCTTCGGAAGGAAAGATTCCCGGCTAAGAGAAAGAACAAGCTCATGCCAAGATCAGAAGGCCTCTTTGAAGTTGTGGAGAGAGTTAGACCTAATGCTTACAAGCTCAAACTACCGAGAGACTTTGGTGTTCATGCTACCTTTAATGTTGGTGATCTTTCTCCTTTTCTCTTTGAAGATGATATTGGCGATGATGATCCGGAATTGAGGGCAATTCCTTTTGAAGAGGAGGGGTTTGACACGGGTGCATGGAACTTAGTGGAAAAAGTGGAAGACGTGCCACGTGTCGTGACACGATGTTGGGCCAAGCTCCTTGGAGGTCACCTTTCGGGGCTAACCATCAACACACTTGAAGACAAGAAGCTTATCAATATATGATGCAGCTACTTCATTCAGCCATATCTCCTTCGTTACAACGAATGTTTAGGTGATTCAAGTTGGAGGTGGAAGTAGAGTTTAAGAGCTTTCCAACGACTAGTCACATGCCAAATTTGAGCAAGAAACGAAGAAGTTATGAACGCTTGAAGTTGAGCTATCCAGGAGTAGGGGAGTTCGACCGAACCAAAGCCGGTTCGCCCGAACGTCCAGGCAGTTTCAGACCTGATTTTTGCATCTTTGCAGGAGTGGCCAAACTCCAAAAGTTTGACCGAACTCCAAATGTTCAACCGAACCTACCCACAAGTTCGATCGAACTTACCCTACGTTCAGCCGAACCTTTTCCGGGTTTTTTGTCAGTTTATGCGCACTATTTAAGTTGTTATTAAGACGTTTTGCAAGATTTTTGAATGTTGAACTTTGCTTAATTTTCTAATCAAAGAGTGTTAGTTGAGACAATTAATACAAGAGGGGGGGGAGGGTGAATTGTATCGAGTTCCTATTAGCTACTTTTGTGGAATAATAAAACAATGCAAATAGGAACTTGCAGGAACACACAGATTTTACGAGGAAACCTTCCAGGGACCAACTGGAAGTAAAACCTCGACCCTATCTTAGGGATTTCAAACACACACCACTTCACTATAATAGGGCAAACACCAAGTTACAACCTATTAAATACAGACCTTTGTTCACAACTTCCACACTTGCTACTCGATAGGACCCTATCCTACCCAATCTAAGTACCACACTTAGATTCACTCATACTGCCAAAGTACAAAACTCTAAACTTCACACTAGAAGCTTACACAACCTGTATGCGATGTAAAAAGATAACAAACTCACCAAAATAACCCAACCAATACAAATGTATGACACCTAGTATATGATAGGCAAGCTATGCACGAAATCCGAAACTAATATGACAAGTTAGAAGCTTGGTAAACTTACTCTATAACTGCTCAGTGATTTCTCCACGCATAAACTCGCAAAAAACATTAAATCATTTCGATCTCTACTATTTATATAAGTAGGACTTGTATAGCAAGTAAGTTTTCTAAAAGATAAATAAGTTAACTTAACTTAAACACGGTTTTATGAAAACCATATTTGAAGAAAATCTTTTCCGGAAAAATAAGATAGAAAGATATTGTTAAAAGAATCATATCTTTTACCAAACCGATTTTAAGAAATAAAACCATTAAGAAAATCTTTTCTAAAATCTATATTTTATATTTTCCTTATTAATTTATTTACCAAGCAAACTTGCCACGCTTCTAATAAATCTCGTGCATTAACCTACTTAAAATATTAACAAAGATCTAGAAGATGAAAACCTTAGCTAAATTAAATTGCTGCGCTGCGCTTCTGTACAAGTAGGTTACTTGGGCTCCACGCAGACTAAGTTCCTTCAGGGACCTTAGCTTGCTGACTTCAAGTTCCTGTTAGGGAACTCAGTTCTTGTTAGAGAACTTATCTTCTTTTCTGTTTAACTTTTTTTATAAAGATCTCCTCATGTCTTCTTAGTTCCAGATACTTCTTCCATCACCACGATCAACTTCACCTAAACTAGTCAAACACTTGAAAACCTTTATTAGATGAGTTTGCTTTAGTTTAAGTTCCTCATCATCAAAACCTTTAAGCTTCAATAATTTCCTCCTTTATTATGATGACAAATTTAAGCAAACTCTTTGAGGAAAGTTATACAAAATAGAAGGGCGTATTTTTGTATTTTTGATTTATTGACAAAATGATAAACACACAAATAACTATAAATATGAAAATAAGAAAGAAAAGATAAATAAAGCAAAAAATAAATAAGACTAAGGAATAAACTAAGCTACATAGCATCATATCAGAAGAAATTTCTGATACTTTATCAACTGGAACCTAGAATAACTTTCGCTTCCAAGTTTGCTTCTTCTTTTCCCCCTTTTGGCATTATCAAAAAGTCCTGCTTTTTCACGATTATTAAGCATCTAGCCACAGCCCCACATGCAATTCATCGAGTGTGGGAAACTGAAGGCAGCGTTGCTAATTTCCCTTAAGTAAGTTCCACTTTCCTCCAACAATTTCATAATGGACAATTACACACATGTATAGGAAGTTCCAAAAGCATTCATTAAAACCAAAATAAACATCCTGCTGAACAACGTTTTACAAAACCAAAATAAAATTGTTTAGAAAAATATAAACTGAAAATGTTCATGTCTGAAATAAGAAAGGTTGGGATAGGCTAAATAGGCTAGGTTGGGAATCAGGTCTGAAGGAGTACAAGAATATTCTTGTTGTCCTCCTTAGTTTGCTGTGTAGAGGCCTCTAGCTTGTCTTCCAGACTCTTGATAACCATCTAGTACTCCTCCTTCTGAGAGCTGAGATTGCTCTCAAGTTTTAGCACAATTTTCTTCAGCTTTCGCACTTTCCTAGTGACAACCTTGATCTCCCTTATAACTACCTTAAGCTACTTCTCAGCAGTTTCAACTCGATCAGTAAGCTCTGCCACCTTCCCAACCAGAACCTTATCTTCTTCATTATTAAGCTCCAGAGGTTCATCCATGCTTGTCTTAGGAACTGAGCTGGCCGACAGTCTCCTGCTTTTCTTCAAAGGCTGCTCTGGAACCTCTTTCCATTTTCTTTTTCCTCCTGCGCTCTTTTTCTATTCTACTCTCCTCACTTTCCTATTGACTACCTCCAAACTTATTCCCTGTAGTTTCTCACCATTTATCACATTCTCAGGTTTTTCTTCCAAACCTTCATAGACCCCTTTCAATTTTACACCAAGTGACTCAAAAACGGTTCACAAAATAGCTTCATAGCCGACTTTGGTCTTTCCTGGAACACATTGTGCTAGATGTTGATACATTAGTGAAGGAAAGTTCACTTTGATTTTTATAGAGAGACAAAATATGACAGCCATATTCATCAAACATGCTTCACTCTTCTTTTGAGTTCCAGGTAGAATTGTTTTTCTAACCAAGTTGAATAACAACTTGTTCAGTGGGCTAAAATCATTGTGGCTCATGATATTTTTCCCCCTTTTTCCTCCTAGCGCTTCAGCAATATCACCCCCTAAATACTCACCTACTTTCACAGTTCCCTTTCCCTTAAGGTACATCTCATAACCCTCAGTTGGTACTTTCAATTTTTTTCCCAATTTTGCAACATCAAACTCAATTTTCTTTTTGTTAACAAAACTAGATATTTTTCCTTGTTTCACTTGGAATTTTCCATAGAATTCAGTCATTACAACAGGATGCATAACATTATTTGAAGCACTAGTTAACAAGTACTCCCACCCTTGAAATTTGATTAAATCAAGAAATTCCAAAAACCTAGACTTTTTGTACCAAGATAAATCTATTCTATGACCAACAATATACCTCTTAGCATCGGCATTGAGTTCTAATTGCTCACCATCACCATCATCCTCTTCCTCAGCCTCCTCTCTGTGCTCTGATTCATTATGTTCCTCTTCTTCTTCCTCTTCTCCATCGTCTTCATCATCATCTGACTTAACTCCTCTAGAAAAATCATCAACCTCTGTCATTTTTTCTTGAGTGTTTCTCCTCTTAACTTCTTTTCTTTTCATTCTTTGATCCTCTCAAAAACAGAGGATTCCTCTTCTTCACTCTTTCTTTCCGCTTCTTCGTTGAGTTTAGGGTTTGACATTGAGGGTTTTGGGTTTTCCGAGTCTTTCATTGATGTTGGAGAAGTCTTATAGTTAACAATGGCTAAGGGAGAGGTTTCTTCTTGGATTGTTCTTTTGGAGTTGTGTGAGTTTTCTGATGAAACAATCTCGGCAATAATAACCATGGTTTTTGGATGGTGGTTTTGAGCTTTGATGTTTTTTTTACTCAAGGAAGGTTAAAGTGATTTGACAGTGAGGTGAGAGTGGTGGGTGAAATATGATTTTATAATTAATGAAGCGGTGTGATGGAAATTATTGGGTTCACTTTTCAGTCATTTAATTGAACATGTTCAATTAATTTTGTAAAATCATTTAGGTAGGATGAATTTACCAAAAATCTTTTCTTTCCAAATTCAAATCATTAAAAGAACTTTATGAAATTAAAACGCGCAATTGGAACATGCTTTCTACACATATGCAATGTACATTACTACTAATTATTATAGTTAAGCATTTAATGAACTTACCTCTAGTAATTAACAACGGTGACACTTCAGCTATGTTTAGCACACCAAGATTGTGCTAAATGCTCTTTTTACTCTATTTACATTATTTTTTACTTTGCCACATCTTGGAACTTCAGAAGCAATCAATTCAGCTTGATTATCCCAAGTTCCAATCTCAATTTCTCAAATCTTTCTCTGCTCAAGGGCTTGGTTAGTATATCTGCAATTTGATTTTAAGTATGAAAAAATTCTAACTTAATATTCCCTTGCTCCAAATTATCTTTTAAAAAGTGATGCCAAATGTGAATATGTTTTACCTTTGAGTGTTGAACTGGATCCTTAGAAATACATATAGCACTGGTATTATCACAGTAAATAGGCACACATTCAAAAATAACACCAAAATCTCTAACCTGTTGCTTTATCCAAAGTACTTGTAAGAAACATGCTGCAACTGCCACGTACTCAGCCTCAGCTGTAGACATTGCAACTGTGTTTTGCTTCTTGAAACCCTAAGAAACTAAATAAAAACTGTACCATGCCTGAAGTGCTTTTTCTATTAACCAAATCACTTGCATAGTCAGCATCAGTAGAGCCATTTAAATAAAAGAAGTTCACTTCTAGGATAGAAGAGACTTAAATCATCAGTTCCTTTCAGGTATCTAAGGATTCTCTTCACTACTTTCAAGTGAGGCTCCTTTGGGTTTGCTTGGAACCTGGCACACAAACCTACACTAAAAGATATGTCAGGTCTACTAGCTGTTAGATTAAGTAAAGAACCTATCATACCTCTATACAAAGATTGACCAACACAAGTTCTAGTTGGATCTTCATCAAATCTGGTTGCTATACCCATTGGAGTGTTATTGGTCTTAGCATTATCTTGCTTATACTTTTTGATCAGTTCCTTGATATGTTTTTGTTGATGGATCATAATTCCTTCTCTAGTTTTCTTGATTTGCAATCCGAGGAAGAAGTTTAATTCTCCAATCATACTCATCTTAAATTCTCCACTCATAAGGTCAACAAAATACTTGCACAAAGATTCATTAGTTGCGCCAAATAAAATATCATCAACATAAATTTGTACAACTAATATGTCAGTTCCATTTGATTTTAAAAATAAAGTTTTATCTATTTTACCACGTTTAAAACCATTTAGCAATAGGAACTTAGACAATCTTTCATACCATGCTCTAGGAGCTTACTTCAGCCCATACAGAGCTTTGTCAAGCTTATAGACATGGTTTGGGAACTCTGGATTTGCAAATCCAAGAGGTTGTTCCACATAGACTTCTTCATTTAAGAATCCATTTAGAAATGCACATTTAACATCCATCTAGAACAACGTGAATCCCATATAAGCAGCAAAAGCAATAAGTAAACGAATAGCCTCTAACCTGGCCACTGGTGCAAATGTTACTTCTAGTCTATTCCTTCTTGTTAATTGAAACCCTGAACCACAAGTCTTGCTTTGTTCCTGACAATAATACCATGCTCATCTAGCTTGTTCCTAAACACCCACTTTATACCTATAGTCTTCTTATCCTTGGGTCTAGGATCCAGATGCCAGACTTTATTTCTTTCAAACTCATTTAATTTAGCTTTCATAGCATTAATCCAGTCTGCATCAGTTAAAGCTTCAACATAGTTCTTAGGCTCCATAGAAGAGAGGAATGCATAGAATGCACAGAAGTTTCTAAGTTGAGATCTAGTCTGAGTTCTTTTTGTAACATCACTCATGATTGTATCCACTGGATGTGATTTCTGATATTTCCATCGCTTTGGTGTAAAGTCTATGACTGGATACAACCGTTCCTAATTATTATTGACTGGTTCTTCTGTAGGAACTTGATCTTGAGTCTCAGTTGGAACTTCAACAGGGTGTTCCTCAACCTGATCTTGATTTTATTCTTGAGGTAGAGTTCCTGGTGCATTCTCCATTTTATATTTCTACATTTGCTTCTGGATTCGTTTCTTCAACATAATCACCTTGTTGCTTCTGCAATGATGTTGATTCCTCATCTGGATATGGCTTGCGCACAAGTTAAATTTCAAAATCATCATCACAATCTTGTACATCATTTAACTGTTCAGTTTCATTAAATATAATCTGTACAGATTCCTCAACACACATTTTTCTCTTATTATAAACTTTATAGGCTTTACTATTTGAGGCATATCCTAAGAATACTGCCTCATCACTACGTTCATCAAACTTTTCTAAGTTCCTTTTACCATTGTTATGAACAAAGCATCTACATCCAAAAGATCTAAAATAAGAAATATTAGGCTTTCTCCCTTTGATTAGCTCATAAGGAGTTTTATTAGTGATGGCTCTAACAAATACTCTGTTAAGAATATAGCATGCTGTATTCACTGCTTCTGCCTAGAAGCTCCTAGGCAGTCCACTTGAGATCAACATTGTTCTGGCCATGTCTTTAAGGCTTCTATTCTTATGTTCAACAACTTTATTATGTTGTGGAGTTCTTAGGGCAGAGAAGTTGTGATCCATTCCATGCTCAGTGCAAAACTCATCAAGTTTTGAGTTTTCAAATTCCGTTCCATGATCTGATCTAAGGTGAATTAGTGAATTTCCTGTCTTCTCTATTCTTTCTTTACAAAGGCTACAAATTCATCAAATGTCTCATCTTTGCTAAAAAGAAAGAAAACCCAAGTAAACCTTGAAAAGTCATCAACAATAACCATTACATATCTCTTACCACTTCTACTTTGGATTCTCGTAGGACCACATAGATCCATATGAATAAGTTCCAAAGTTCTTTTGGTACTTACCATTTTCTTGGACTTGAAGGAAATTCGAGTCTTCTTTCTTCTAACACAAGCATCACACACTTTGTCATACAAGAACTTAATGCAAGCAAGTCCTTCCACTAGTTCCTTAGATCTAAGTTTATCATGTAAAGTAAAGCTTGCATGGCCAAATCTCTTGTGCCATAATAAAGGATCATCCTCAATATCACTGAGACATGTTAAACTACTGTTAGGAACCTCGTTAAGATCAACAACATATGTGTTCCCTTTACAAGTTCCTTCTAAAATAATGTTCCTAGTGTCATTGTGAATGATTCTGCATTTATTGGAAGTAAAGCTTACCGGGTTACCTTTGTCACAAAATTGTGAAATACTTAACAAGTTGTGTTTGAGACCCTCGACTAAAAATACATTATTAATAGCATGGGAACTTGACCTTCCTACCTTGCCAATAGCAACTATATCTCCTGTCATGTTATCACCAAAGGTCACAGTTCCCCCATAGTAGGCATCTAGTGAGAGAAATCTAGATTTGTCTCCAGTCATGTGCTTAGAACAACCACTGTCAAGGTACCATGTGTTGTTCCCCCTCACTGGAACCTGCAAGAGAAATCATACGTTAGTGTTAGGAACCCAGGTTTCCTTAGGTTCCTGTGTAACAGGAGCAGGTTCATTCTTCTTGATCCAGATCTGTTCTACATGTTTTTCATTTTTCTACGTACTCTTTTCTTTCTTAGGACACTTAACCTGTTTATGTTTTGTATTGCCACCGAAATAACAAACAATACCACTAGGCAGGTCAACATACTTCTTTTCCTTTTGGAACTTCTTTTTGAAACCCAAACCTTCAGTTCTTTTGGTTTGAGCTTTGGTGATCCAATCTTGAACTCTATACTCTATATGTTGTTTTCCTTTCCTAAATTTCTAAAGTTCCCCCTCAAGTCATGCCTTATCCGGTATTAGATCTTCCAAATCAGATTTTAGTTTTTCAAAATTTGGATATTGAGCAAGTGGAGGAACTTCAGAATTAGGAGCATCAAGACAGAGTTTCATCAAGGACAATTCCACATTTAACATTATATTATCATGTTTCAACCTGTCTACAGTTTCTTTCAAATAATTATTGTCATCAAACAGATTAAAGAACCTATATTGAATATAAAATTTCATATTGTTAACCCACTCACTGCTTTCTTTAAAATTTACCAAAGCTTCATCACTTTGCTTTTTGGCTATATGTAATTCTTTCAAGTCTTCTTGTATTTCCAAAACAGCATATATCAAGTTTTCTTTAGAGAAATGTCTTAGGTCTTTTTGAGAAAACCATACCTCAGATTCTAGCTCCTTCGATTTTGCTTTTTCATCTGTTTTTGCCATCAAACACAAATGGGCAGTTTCCTCTAATGGTTGATCCTCTTCTTCCTCTGAATCTGAATCTCCCTAGGCAGCTAGCATATCTTTCTTCACATTGTCTTTGGTGAAGTAAGGTTTATAGACTCTTGACTCCTTGGATTGCTCCTTGCCTTTTGTCTTTCCTTTATCACCATCCGGTACTGGACAATCCTTAATGAAATGATCTTTAGACCCACACTTGAAACAAGTTGTGTTCCTGGAACTTGTGTACTTCTAGTTCCTATCAAACTTCTTGTTTTTCATCATCCTTTTAAATCTTCTTACTAGCATTGCCATCTCTTCCTCATCAAATTTTGATTACTTTGAGTCTTGAGCCTTAAGAGCAAGACTCTTGTTCTTGGAACTCTCAGTGTTGGAACTCAGGTGAAGTTCATGAGTCATCAATGATCTAGCTAGTTGTTCCATGTTGAACTTGGTGAAGTCTTTAGCTTCCTACATGGCTGTAACCTTGGATCTCCAGCGTTCATCTTGTGGTAGGCTCCTTAAGATCTTCCTTGTGTGTTCATCAATAGGAATGTGTCTGCCAAGGGAATTTAATTCATTAATAATATCATTGAACCTAGTAAACATTTCCTCTATAGATTCCTTAGATTGCATTTCAAACCTTTCATATCTAGACATCAATAAGTCAATCTTAGAACGTTTTACCTCATTAGTACCTTCATGATTTACCTCTAGTAGATCCCAAATCTGTTTAGCAGACTTGCATCCCATGATACGATTATGTTCATGAGGTCCAAGTCCACAATGTAAATACTTTATAGCTAAAGCATTTAAATCAAGTTTCTGATAATCTTCTTTATCATAATCAGATTTAAGTTTAGGAGCTACCTCGTTCTTTTCATTGGTTGAGGTTATTTCAAAATCACCAGATTCAATTACACGCCAAACCTGGTAATTTTCAGCCTTGATTAAGATCTCCATTCTATTCTTCCAGTAGGTGTATGCGATTATCTTGGTATCTAAGTACCACACTTAGATTCAATTACACGCCAAACCTGGTAATACTTCCACACTTGCTACTCGATAGGACCCTATCCTACCCATCAAGTACCACACTTAGATTCACTCATACTGCCAAAGTACAAAACTCTCAACTTCACACGAAAAGCTTACATGACCTGTATGCGATGTAAAAAGATAACAAACTCATCAAAATAACCCAACCAATATAAATGTATGAAACCTAGTATATGATAGGCAAGCTATGCACGAAATCCGAAACTAATATGATTAGTTAGAAGCTTTGTAAACTTACTCTATAATTGCTAAGTGATTTCTCCACGCATAAACTCGCAAAAATCCTTAAATCATTTCGATCTCTACTATAATTAGGTTTTCTAAAAGATAAATAAGTTAACTTAACTTATATTTAAAAAACCGGTTTTATGAAAACCATATTTGAAGAAAATCTAATCGGAAAAATAAGATAGAAAGATTTTTTTAAAAGAATCATATCTTTTAACAAACTGATTTTAAGAAATAAAACCTTTTAGAAAATCTTTTCTAAAATCTATCTTTTATATTTTCCTTATTAATTTATTTACCAAGCAAACTTGCCACACTTCTAATAAATCTCGTGCATTAACCTACTTAACATATTAACAATAATTTAGAAGATAAAAACCTTAGCTAAATTAAATTGTTGCGCCGCGCTTCTGCACATGTAGGTTACTTGGGCTCCACGCAGACTAAGTTCCTTCAGGGACCTTAGCTTGCTAACTTCAATTTCCTGTTAGGAAACGTTCCTATTAGGAAACTTAGTTCTTGTTAGAGAACTTAGTTCTTGTTAGAGAACTCTTCTTCTTTTCTGTTTAACTTTTTGTATAAAGATCTCCTCATGTCTTCTTTGTTCCAGTTACTTCTTCCATCACCACGATCAACTTCACCTAAACTAGTAAAACACTTGAAAACCTTTATTAGATGAGTTTGCTTTAGTTTAAGTTCCTCATCATCAAAACCTATAAGCTTCAACAAAGAGACTTTCTCTCTCTACCATAATCTTTGTGATTATCTTGCTTTCTTTGTGATTGCTACCTTGTAATCTTTGTGGTTACACCTTAATCCTATCTTGACTTGGTGTTGGCTTTGATTAAGACCCCTATTTCATTTATCTTTGTGATTTTAAGATAAGTTTATCCTTATTTGTTGATTGAACTTGTTGTTACTTGATTTCTCCTCCCTTTTTCTTGAGTTTTCTTGGTTATTTCATATCACTTCTGTTGGGGTTTGGTGAGTCCGACTCACAGCAGAAACAAACCCAAAAACAAGATCGCACTCGCAATAAATAAAACCATAAACATAATTAACTTAACCACAAGATTAAGATAAAATGATTACCTCTGGAGCGTGCTTTGCCTGACAGCTTGGGCTCTTACTTGAAAGCTAGCTTTGAAATTACGAAGCCTCCAACGATGATCCACCCGCAAAAACTATCACCAAATAGGTCCAATGTCTTGGGGTTAGCAAGACCGAACGATAAACCCAAGTAATTGAGTTCAAAGGCTTTCACAAAAATTTGTTACTTTTTCCAACTCTTGAGTTCAAAGGTTTTCACTACTAGTGATCCCTTTTCAACTCTTACTCAAGCATCATTTCCAATGCCCTTACTTGGGTATTTATAGGAAACTATGAGAGTATGATTGTCTCTCCCATCAATTTGGTATAGTGAGATTTTCACATTTTATTTTAAAGGTAAAATAAAATTATTTAAGCAAGCTAGTAATAAATCAACACGTGTCAACTATTGTGGGGAATAGATTTCAAGCCTTAATCCCACTAGCTTGAACCCCACTATTATCATACACTAAAGTATGGTGGCGTGCAAAAGGGAAGAAGATAGAGCAAAAGAGTCGCCAACAAGTTTTAAGAACTTGTAAACCGTTCACGAGGTGAAGGTTACACCCCTTAACGATCCAAGAGATCATCAACTTCATAAGGTCTAGAACCAAATAAGGGTTCGGGGATGAAGGTACAAATCCAACCTAAAAGAGATTGAACCTGCCCTAATAATAGGCCTCTACTTTATTCTGATCGTATTCATGTGCGCTTTTTAATTAACATGCAATCAATAGATTTAACCCTAAACATGTTTATCTATGTTGGTTGAATATTAACGTACAAATAATTTTATTATTGGGGATCACTTGAAATTATAATCACATTAACCCTAAACAAGATTATTAAATATCTTATTAAACATGATTAAAAGTATTAAATTCCCTTTAAACATGCATAAAAGGCGTGATCAAGCAATAAAAATAAATATATTTCAAGCAACATAATAAATAATCATCATAATAATTATAATCATAATCATGTTCATGTTAATATTAAAGCATAATAATAATAGCAAGATCCTAGGCATGATACTAACAAGATTAATAACAAACCCTAGCATGTCACTAAGCAATAAAAATCAAAGCTTTAACCCTAACATGATACTAACAATCATAAATATTAGGAAGAATATAGGAAGCATCGTAACAATCATATTTAATATTAAAAATACCCTAGACATGATACTAGGAATATCATAATAACAATATAAACATGATTTCTACATCATAATATCAATTAAAACCATTAAAGTACTTACTTTGATGCTTCGTACCTCTTTCTAATAACAAAATACACACGTTAGTAACTTCAAGGAAAATAATAATCAAAACAATTAAATTAAATAATTGAAAGAGATTTGGGACCTAACCCTCAGAAATTAAACCTTTCACGTCTAGGGCGAAGGCAACTTCGAATATGGCTAGGTGTTTCTAGATCTTGTGAATGCGGAATTTTGTATAAAAAAACAAAGTTTAGAAAAAGAAAGAAAACTGATTGTTGATGATAATTCGTGAGAATTGGTGAATGAGGAGAATTGGTGTCAATTGGTGAATGAAAACGGAGTTTTTAATACGATATTTATAGAGAAAATCAGCCAAAAAGATAAAATAAACAAAACAGAGTCTGACGCACAAAAAAGAGAGCTGGCGCCAGGCACCAACACTAGCGCCAGGCGCCAATGGCTAGCGCCAGGCGTTAGGCCTGGTTCCAGGCTCCAAAACCTGGGGTCAGGCGCCAAGCCTAATTTTAACGCGTTTTCGAAAATCAGATAAGTTTCCGTACTAGAGGATAAAATCATATAATTTCCTCGAAAATGCTATTTGATTTTGATTAAAACTCTGAAATGTCAACAAAAGTCAATTTATCAATGCTAATTGGATTAGGAATGAAAAGAACCTTCTAGAAGATTCTAGAAAACTAAAACCATTCCTAATTGCATTAGGAATGATTAATCATATTAGGCCCTCCCCAAGATCATTGGGCCGTATATAAAGCTCAAACCGGGCCCAGTTTAGTAAATTGGCCATAACTTCCTCAATATTCATCGGAATTGGGCTTATAATATATCGTTGGAAAGGTCTTTGCAAGCCCCATCCAACTACACTACTATTGGACCCATATCATGGACCAACCAAACTGGATTGACTGTTTTCTTAAAATAAGTTTTCAAAAACAGAGAGAAGAGAAAAGAAATTAAAACTATCCGCAACACTAAACTTTCCACACTTTCGCTTCATTCGATTATGATTCGACGTGAAAGGTACTTATCACTGGGTTTGGTTTTGGGGATACACAAATGGGTGTCTACAACTATACATGAGAGAGCAAGTGAGGACCACTTGGAGAGGGGGACCAAACTTGCTCCCCACTCTCTCCCTCACCTTGCGCCACATGTCCTCTCCTACTTGGGCATCAAAGAACCCAAGTGGGCTTCCTATTTATTCCTGCCTTGGTCTCGGCCTAGTCGCCTGCACCCATGAGTTGTGGAATGATGTTGCTCTTGGCCAGCAAGCCTCGCACTCTAAGTGCGGGCTGCTGTTGCTTTCGGCCAGCATGCCGTGCACTCCAAGTGCGAGCTGCTGCTGCTGCTGCTTGGTGAGAGGCTTGCCTTGGCTACTAGCATTGGTGCGCTAGCAAGCACCAAGTAGCCAAGGCTCGGCTTGGTGTGCATGCTAGCCACCATGCTACGCATTTTGCCCCTATCCCTCGGATTGCTCGGGGCACTCCGATGCTAGGGGTATTTTGGGAAATATGTTGATTAATTACCATATGCATGTCTCGTCTTTTATTTTTTTCTACTCGACTTTCGACGCTCTAAGCTTAGTTTTCCGACGTCTAAATAAATATTACTCGGTCGACTCATTAATTCCTTCCAAATTAATTCGTCGCTTCGGCTCGTTGGTTGCTTGGGTGTGACCCGAAGGGTTCAGTAAAGATTAAGCTGTAATATTAATTATGTATTAATATTACTGATCGGAAGCGGCCTCCACCCATGCATTCCGATCACTTGACTTTACTGAATATATTAGATTTCAAATAGTTCTAAACCCACTATCAGAATAATACACTTGTTCAAAGGACACCATTCCTTTCAATCTCCCACTTGTCCTTTCGGACAAGTATGCTTTTAGTGTATATCCCTTTTCCTATGTCGCTTAACGCCTCTTCATGAACTATAAGGTAAGATTTATTTGTTAACCTTATTACGTCCAGAAGTGTTTCTCGATTCTGAGTCCGACTGTAAATAAACAGATGATTTCTAAAATCCATCCGAGCATGGCCATGCATTTTTACAATCTCGCTCTACGATAGGCCTTGTAAACAACAAAGACATCTTCCCTACTTTAGTAGGGGGACATTTCCAGTCTTGTAATGTAGCTTCTCTTACTAAGAGGACCTAGCCGCCCGAGTGATGCCGTTATAATCCCCTATTACGGCAGACGTTTGACAATCATCAAACCGGACTAGTGCTCAAACAAAAAGCTCACAATACTCATGGTCGAGGAAAAAGTTTCCGATAGCAATAATGAGAAATATACTTATGATGATTTTTAATATCTCAAAGTATTCTCATAGGTCGATCCAGTACGGTTCTCAACCAATACCTGTGCAAATGATTCATGACGGTCATGTCCTTGTAGCACAAGAAACGGTGCTATAAATCAAACTACACACTAATCTCAAATGGTCATTAATCACCCATCGTTTAAATGACCTCGATTAGGGATAATTTTTTATTATAATATTTAACGTTCACTTAATAGGTGTTTCCGTACCAAGACTTGTCTTGATACCCTATTTTGAATATTCCAAGAATCGAATGGACTCATTATTTAATTCTAAAGCACAATTAAATAGCAAATGGAGTGATAAAAAAAATGCATGAAATTTTAAATTACTCCAAAACTTGAATGGTTGATCTTATGATAAATGTTTTTTTCCGAATGTTTTAAGAGTATCACTCTTTATAAAAAATACTTCCTCCGTTCTGTTAATGTTGCAACAATGGACTTTTTGCACTATTCATCACTCTTGTTTGACCATAAAATATAATTTATACGTTAAGAAAAATATAGTCATGTGAGATCTTGTTGGATTCGTCTCATAAAATATTTTCACAATATCTACTTTTTATAATTTTTACTTTTATACAATTATAGATATTTAGCATATAAAATGCGCATTGGGATGCGTAATTTCATCCTTGTTGCAATATTAATAGAAAAGAGGAAGTATATAGAAATCACACCCATATCTAACATTCTTGATTTCTTTCATGCAATTGTGAATGTTGTCGTTTAGTTATTACAAAGGTTAGTTATAACTACTTTGCTTATCTTAGCATCTTTATTACTGATCACTTTCATAATAAGATGATAAAATTTGAGAGTGCCATGGATTATATGTGATTTAGGATTTATTGTCCACGTGATGGCTCCCACTCATTTTCATGATTGAGATGTTCAACTTGAAAACCTACAATCATTAACGTTCAACAACGAACTTTCCATAGAACATCTTTTTTATTATCACCTTTAAGGCAACAATATTCTCAACATATATTTTAGTAGACTTCCTGATGATGCTTTGCTTGGGTTTCACTCCAAACGGCTCACAATGATGTAGGATACCTTAATAACTTGTGATCATGGAAATTTTCCTTAAATTCCCGCACATTACACATGGATGCACGTCCATGTTACCATTCTCATGCCACGACTCATTATTAGCTCGTGCTTATAAACGACTTCCTTGTTAAGGATCTAATCCTTGTTAAGGTTTGTGCTTGCAACATAAATTCTCAAATTTTATTTGTTTCTCCAAGTTTAGAACTCATCATGTTACTTATCTAAGTACTTGGATGTTCTTGGCCATAATCTAACGATCTATTACATAGATTCAGGTTGATTAGTACTACATAAATACTTCACATGCTCTAAGCAAGTAAGTCTTGTGACGATTCCGTATCATAGCGTACATGATTGATTAAGTTGCGGAGTAATTCTCAATCTTATTCCATGCATGTGACATTTTAGCTCATTCAGTTTCATTGAGTCATGCTTAAATTGTTCGCTATGTGATACGGTTGAAAGTCTATTACTAGAGTCTTTCTTGTTTAACTTGGTATTTAGCCTTGCTTATACCTAGTTCAAACTTTTACTTAGCTTTATACATATGGGTCGGATGGATTTCAAAGTCCTTAATGTTTGACAAGGGGTAAATTAGGTCGTTATCTAATCTTCCCACAGTCAAACTAAATTTATAAAAACTCATCAAACCTAAATACGAGTATAGAGGCAAGTCAAGGGCCGAACCCAAAGGAACGGTAATGTTCAAGCACTTTAAATTATGCGCCTAAGCTAGGTCAAAGACGAAGGTAAGAGAGAATACTAACAACTAACAAAACAAGTAACTAAGGAAATAAAACACTAGGAACGGGGATTAACAAGTCACTAGTAGAAAAATACAAAAAGGCAACCCCCAATTGGCGCCGGTTCAAACCACACCGGTGCCAAAAACTTGGCTAAAATTGGGCGGGGATTTAGACCAAGAACAATGGCACCGGTTCAGCTCAAACCGGTGCCAAAAATTAAAAGGCCACCGGTTTGAACCAGTGCCACTGAACCGGTTTCCCTAAAAACAAAACCCGGCCTTCTCCTATATATAAACCCTAAGCTAACCTACCTCCTTCTCTCTCCTCTGATCTCTCGACGGAGCTCCTCCTTCTCTCCTCTGATCTCAACGGCGCTCGTTCTCCTTCTCTCTCTGACCTTTCTTCTCTCTCCGACCTCTCTTCTCTGTCTTCTCTCCCCTCACTATCCTCTTCTGTCTCAAACTCCAACCTCTCTTCTGTCTTCTTCCCATCACCACCGACGCCACTAACCACCGCCACCACCAAGTCCGCTTATTTTTCTGGGGTTTTGGGTTGCATAAGGTTAGTGCATGTTTCTGGGTTTAATTATTCGGGGGAAGGGTTTATGGGTTTAATTTTTATGTTATATGCCTTAATTTTTTGGGGTTATATTGTTGTAATATTGTTCGAAATTGATTGGTGTAATTGATCTTGGAATTATTTGGGTTAATTAATTTTGTCATTTTTGGCACTTAATTGATTAATCGAAATTTCTGGGTTTAATTGATTTTCGAAAGTTTTGGGGTTAATTGATTTTTTGGGTTTAATTGATTTTCGAAAGTTTTGGGGTTAATTGATTTTCTGGGTTTGCTGGGTTTAATTGATTGTTGGGTTTGATTGATTTTCGGGGGGTAATTAGAGTTCGTAGATTTGCTGGGTTTTGATTGATTTATTTGGGTTTAATTATAATTCATTGTTTATGCGGTTTTCTGGGTTGATTTCTCTTTCTCTTTCATGCATGAGTTTTTTGGGTTAAATTATTGTTTCTCGTTTTTTTTTTTTTTTTTTTTTATTTTTAGTTTTAATAATTTCTGGGTTTTATTTTATTTTATTTATTTGACAAAAGCTGCTAGTATTATTAAAAAGGAGCAAAAGCTCAGGTTACATCAAATGCTACATCAGCAGCAACAGAAGGAGGGAACTCCTCAATCCAGACCCTCAGCACATCATAATCTCTACTTACATTAGCCAATTTTTTTTAGTAATAATAATTTTTGGGTTATAATTGATGCAGGTGTTAATTCATGCAACAAGGATTCAAGACTATGATTTTGGAATATTGTTTTGATGTTGTAATTTTTTTTTAATTGTTTTACAATATCAAAATCTGAGTTGAATTTCATTATAATTCATTGTAAATTTTTTTTTTTTTTTTTTTTTTTTTTTGTATTGTACAATAACATTTTACTGGTTGAATATAATGTGATTTACGTTTTGATCTTGAATATAACAATTTCAAGACTCCGTATTTTGCCATTTATTTTTGTATGGGTTGTATTTCTGAGGCTTGTTTTTAAATTATTTTTTTTATTATTGCAAGACAAAAGTTAAAAAAAAAAAAACCAAAAAGGCACCGATTAACCGGTGCCTAAAATAGCTTCCACAAAAAAAATATTTCGCGGAACTATTTAAGGCACCGGTTAACCGGTGCCAAAACCGGTTTATGGCACCGATTTTGAACCGGTGCCAAAAAGGGGGGTAATTGGCACCCCCCACATAGGCACCGGTTCAAACCGGTGCCTTAAGCCGGGTTTGAACCGGTGCCCTTTCCTATTTTTCTAATAGTGAGTAATCATGTCAATTGCAACAACTTGGGAAGAGCATGCCAATCAAAGGTTGTGAAGACTAATGATAAGAGCAATCAATTGGAATCAAAGAGATATCTCCTAATTGTTAAGCTAGGGTTCACTATGAATAACAAACTAAGAGAATCATAATCAAAACCAATCGATAATTGCAATTCCTAAATCAGTTGTTCGTGTCATTAGCAATTACAGTGAAATCTAGCATAATTCTCAAGGCCTAATTGAATTACACACATGCAAACCATCACTAATCACTTTAATCTCAACAATCAATCAACACAATTCCCAAACTAATCACAATTAATCAATCATACAAGTTTCACCCAATTCCTAGCCAATAACTACTCAAATATCATCATATATCAACAATCAACTAAAGGAATTAAGAATCAACAATATATAAAGAACAATTACACTAATCAAGCATCAAACATCAATATTAAACCAAGCAAACATGAAAAAGCAATAAGGTGAGATAGAGTTAAGAATGCTCATTGATTATAGAGAAGATCTTGCACACAATTGTCACACTTGTATCTTCAATCTCTCAATCACCATTGAAATCCTTCACTTTCTCTCTCTAAAATCTACTTCTAATCTAGAGAGAGAACCTCCTCATCTAACGTAATTCTAGAGAGAGACTATTCTAATCTAAAGTATTTCATTAATGAAGAATAAAGAAGGTTGTACAAAATATATACAAAAGAAGAAAATAAATGAAATCGCAAGTAAAACCTGAAAACCCGCTCCCGTAGAGAAATCGGCTGCGCGTCCGGAGGAGAAAACCCCCAAACTCACTTCTGCGGCTGGAACCCACGCCCGCTAAGCTAGGCTCGCGCCCTCGTGGTGCTCGCGGCCTTCCCTTGGGAAATTCCTGCCTCGAAATGAGCAGAAATGGGCTGCAGACCTGCTCCTGCGGCTGTGGTGCTACGCGGCTGGGTGCGCGGGCGAGCTGCTGGGTGCGTGGCTGCTCGTACTCCACGCAAGGGAGCTTGGGTTGCTACACCTCTAGGAACTCTGGCTCGCTTCCCTGACGCTCGGGATCGCCACCTGGGAACTCGAGCTTGTGGAGCTTGCTTGGATTAGCTTGACTTGCATGCTTGGCTTCCCTAACTTTGCTCCGTTAAATTCCTTGAATGCACTTGAGCTCCCTCCTTGATTTATTAAATCCGTAGGAACTCGACATACCTACAAAACAAGACAAAGAAATGGAGAAGCAAGAGAAATAGCTGAGAAATGAATAAAATGATAAGAAAACCATCAAAGCACGCATTTCTCTAAATTAACACACAAACACGCAAATCGAGGATTATTCCCTAAAAACACGACATAAAAAACGAAAAACAAGCATAAAAATATAAAGGAAACATAGCCTAAAGGTGCCATAAATGGCACGGATCAAATTCCCCCAAGCTAAACTTTTGCTCGTCCTCGAGCAAAACAAAATCCAACCCTAGGGAAAAAATGATGACATTATTCAAGAAAAGAAAGAAACAAGAAAACTAGAGAATATGGGAATATACACTAACTCACTATTGTAGGAATCACGGACAATTTTAGCAACTAAAGACAAGCCATTTAAACCCCTAGATCGCCCTAGAGGACGAGTGATGCTCTCGTAAAGGTTTCCTAAGAGATTAACCTATAACTCTCATAATAATACAAACAAGGCAAAGAATTAGAAGGAAATCAAAAGAAAAGAAGAGAAAACACATGTTCATGAAAGGACTTTTCCAAATGTACAAGCACTAATGAATGCAAATCTTTCTAAACAAGTAAGGGAGTGCACGTTTCAAGATACCTGAGGTTGATTGAAACATAAATATGCTAAGCATAGGAACTAGAGAAACGCAATCCACTTTCATCCCAAACGGTCTTACCACATTCTCCCTACTAGTCTCATATCTTCCCCTAGTGAGTATCTCAAAAGTTCCATGAAGGAACCGGAAAAAGAGATAATTTTAGGCTACTCGACGTCTTGACAATGCATCCCCTCTCCTTAGGCTTTAACTCGTAATGCCCTCGTTTGGTATATGACTCAACCTCTAGGTCAAAAGGACTTTCCCAAAGGTTGTAATGCAAGGACAAAAGGTTGAGGGTAGGCTTAAAATTTAGAATTTGGCGGCATTCCTAATTAGTGAAGCAAAGGATGATCAATCCTCAACACCATAATCAAGAAGTCACCAAACAAAAACAAACTAACACCCCTAAGATTATTCAAAGCTATAACCACAATCATATATACAAAA
Organism: Chenopodium quinoa; assembly: GCF_001683475.1. Lineage (NCBI taxonomy): Eukaryota > Viridiplantae > Streptophyta > Magnoliopsida > Caryophyllales > Amaranthaceae > Chenopodium > Chenopodium quinoa. The sequence goes on along the minus strand of NW_018744301.1, from coordinate 5,007,220 downwards.
AGCGTAAACGCTTCTCCCCCAAGCTTAAAGGAAGCATTGTCCTCAATGCTTGAAAAGGGGAAAATAATCACATCAAAATATTTTTGATTTTTCTTATTTTTATTTTTTTTATTATCATTACTTTCAAAGCAATTATACATGCCTCTTTATAAATATGGACGACTTTTTTCAATTTTGCACTTACTTTGTCCTTGCCTTTTTAACCTTGGACAACTTTTTCATTTATTCATTTGCCAATATTCACACAAATATCACAATATAAACTTGCTTTTAAGAGAACCAAATATCCAAACTCCTCCACCACAAACTCCAACAATAATGATCAATTGCTTCACAAAAACCAAGAATGGAAACGAAAATGAAACAAAAGGCTAAAGATCTAAAGATGTGGCTTGAAATGAAGGGAAAAGACTCAAATGGTTAGCAAGATGAAAATGTAAACCCAAAAATAAAAAATAAGAAAACTATCTTAGAAAAGAAAAATTACCACCTCAAAAAGATGCCTTTGTCCTCCCTAAATGGTTCGGTCTCGAGTTTGAGAATTATGAGTCAAGATTCTAGATTAGGTCCGCAATAGTCAAGGATCCATGCTGCTCATGCAAATATATGTTGAAGGATTGAAAAATAATGAACCTCACATGGGTATAGCAAAAACTCACTATTAGTGTCAATTCGACTATAGGAAGAAACTACCAACATGCCACAAACAAGTAGAATCCGGTTTCATGGTCCCACTAGTTCTAACCAACTATCTTAGCATTCTTTATCCCAGAATCAACCAAGCGCACTCTCAAACCGTGCACACCGTTACCATTTAAGAAGAAAAGCATTCAACTATAAAAGTCCAAACGTATTATTTCTAAAGCAAGAACAAAACAAAACACAATGCAATTTTCCTTGATAGAAACAAAAATCTTTTTGAAGTTTTTTTAAAGATAAAGAAACATGGAAACGCATATACAAAGGTGCATAGCATATATGAATCAATATCCCACCAAACATGATATAATACCCCCCCCCCAAGCTTGAATGAGACAACATGCTCAAACATAAATCAAATATTCCACGAGAGGGGAAAACAAGGAGATCAATCCAATGAAACCAACATATGTCCAACAAGTGCTCATCCACTTGAAAAAGAGCAAGGAAGGATATTACCGGATATTAGGTGGGTGTAAATACCCAGAAAATGACTCAATTAAACCTTTTAAAACTAATTTCCTCAAGAATTGAACCTTGCCTTCCATATGCTAGCAAACATAGGAGTCAAACTTCCTTGATTCTTGATCCAAATCAAATCACCAAAGTATATCAATTCATGTACCTAACAAAAGGCACACAAACATTTCCATGAGAGAGAATATATTCTAAAAAGAAAAGAAAATGAAAGCAATAAAGCATGGGTTACTTCCCGAGAAAGGCTTGCTTAAGGTCCAAGCTTGACCGCTCTAGAAAAATAATAATTCAACGCATGCAAGAGCTTGTCAAATGCACTACTACACATTTCGTAAGATAACAAGTAGGCAAATGATAAAAATAAGGCATGCAACAAGCTTAGTGCACACCTATGACGAGAATGATGCCAAGAAAAGGAAGAAGAAGATCTAAAGAAAATTCAAAAAAATATGAAGAAAAAGAAAAAGAAGAAGAAGAAGAAGAAGAAGAAAAAGATGGCAAACTCTCCTTAAAATATTTTTGAATGGCAACATCATCCTTTTTCTCAATTGGGGACAAATGAGCTACATATAAATCATCATAGACAAGAGGGTCCCTAATAGGGTCATTGACAAAAGAAGGGAGGGAAATAATAGTGTAAGGGATGTGGTTGAATCTTCTTGAAAAAGGGGAATGAAAAAAGGGAAAAGGGGCTATGGTTTCACAAATAAACTCTTTATCACCACCATGCCTCAAATAACCAATAAGAGCATGGAAATCAATCATAGAGTCCTCAAAAGAAGAACACTCATGATCTCCATCTCCCTCAAACATCCAACTTCCAAGAAGAACTACATAATCCCCTCCATCACAACTATGAAAAACAACTCCGATCCCTCAACAATTTTAAAGCCCAAGGTCTCAAAACCATTAGGGGTGAAAGTAATTCGGATTAAAACTGAACTAAACCGAAAACCAAACTAAATTAGTAATTCGGTTCGGATTCTTTTTAATTCGGATTGGATCAGGTTGGAAAAATTAAAAAATATGGATTACGGATTGGATTCGGTTTAGGGTTTTAAAATACTAAAAACCGAATAACAAACTGAATTTTGACCTAATACTTTAAGCCCACTTTCTTTTTCAAAGTATCAAACTACTTTCCCCTTTCATATATAAACTTGAAAAAAAAACCTAATTCTCAATTCTCCTTTCTCAATATCATACTTTCTCACAAAGAATATAGTTAACAAGAAATGATTGTAGGAATTTTCAGGGTGAAGTTCAAGTTTCGGGTTTGAATGTTGCAAAAGAAGGGAACAAATTTTGGTTTGGGTTGGATTCTAATTTGAAAAACCGAACTAATTTGGTTTGGATTGGATTGGATCGAATCTTAATTCGATTTGGATTCGGATTGAGATTTTCAAAACCGAATTAATTTGGATTGGATTCGGTTTTGGCTATATTCCAAACCGCAAACCGAACTTTCACCCCTAAAAACCATGCATGAATGGATGCAATTTCATTTCAAACTCATCTCACTCCGATGAAGCATCCTCAATGAACTCATTTAAAAGGTTATGGGTTTTCTTTTGACTCTCAAATAACGCATTGGACATAACCTCAAACGAGTCTAGATATTCATGGATAGAAAAATCACAATCATGCACATGAGACTCATTAAGATGGGAAGGAGGGTTAGGATAATAAAATTCAACACTGTCTTGGTTTTCAACTCATTTACCATCACTAAAATGCTCACCAAAGGGTTCCTCACCCTCTCTTGGTTGCTCAAAATCATCATCATCATCCTCAACACACACATTGGATAGGGATTTTTCACATACAAGCATCAAGGATGACAATTCATTTTCCTACTCTTCTTTTCTTTTCAATTCTTCATTAAAAAGATCCTCACCCTCTCTAATCATCTCCAATTGGATCCTTAAAGTCCCATCATTTGTCTATCTAAGGGCCCAAGATTAGGATTCATCTCTAATTCCCTCAAAGATTCGTCAATTTGGCTATAGGGGACTAGAGACTCATCACAAGAGTTTGGAGAATGATAAGGCAAAGGGGATTGATCAATAGTAAAAGAAGAGTCACAATCAAGAATAGGACCATGCACATTAAAATCATGAGCATTTTTGTTAAATAGGAGAATGAAAAGCATATGATATTCGTTATTAAGGGAATGAACTACATCACAAGAAGACATGGCAAATAATGAAGAAAATTGAAACACACCATTAGCATCCACTTGAGCATGTATTTCATCATCATGAACAAAAGGGGAAATAGAATCGAAAGCACTTGTTCTAGGTTCACTCATGGGATCATTTGACAATTCATGGGAATTCATGCTAATATAAGAAGAATCAAGACATTGCACATCAATATTAGGATCATGAATACCCCTATTATAAACATCCCTAACTAACCAAACATAAAAATCCCTAGCATCATCGACTGACAATGCTCTAAATCTACCATTATGCATGCATTAAATTTTATTCCTTATTTGTTCATTTAAACTAAAATGACAAATCTCACAAGCCTCCCAAAGACTACAAAGATTATAGTCAAGAAATCTTTCATGTCTATGGAATTTTTCACAAAAGGCTCATTGTCAAATTGAGGAAAAGATAGACATGCCATTTTTTATACAAAGCAAACAAAAATCAAATAAAAAAAAAAGTATAAACAAAGACCAAGACTCAAGCAATAAAAAACACTCAAACATAGACACCGTTCCCCGACAATGGCACCATTTTGACGAGGGGTAAACTAGGTCATTATCTAATCTTCCCTCGGTCTAACTAAATTCATAAACACTTAACAAACTTAAATACGAGTATAGAGGCAAGTCAGGGGTCAAACCCAAAGGAACGGTAATGTTCAAGCACTTTCAATTATGTGCCTAAGCTAGGTCAAAACGAAGGTAAGAGAGAATATTAACAACTTAAAAAACAAGTAACCAAGGAAATAAAACACTAGGAACGGGGATCAACAAGTAATCATATCAATTATAACAACTTGGGAAGAGCATTCCAATCAAAGGTTATGAAGACTAATGATAAGAGCAATCAATTGGAATCAAAGAGCTATCTCCTAATTGTTAAGCTAGGGTTCACTATGAATAACAAACTAAGAGAATGACAATCCAAACCAATCGATAATTGCAATTCCAAAATCAATTGGTCGTGTCATTAGCAATTACAATGCAATTTAGCATAATTCTCAAGGCCTAATTGAATTACACACATGCAAACCTTCACTAATCACTTTAATCTCAACAATCAATCAATAGAATTCCCAAACTAATCACAATTAATCAATCATACAAGTTTCACCCAATTCCTAACCAATAACTACTCAAATATCATCATATATCAACAATCAACTAAAAAAAATTAAGAATCAACAATATATAAAGAACAATTACACTAATCAAGCATCAAACATCATTATTAAACCAAACAAACATGAAATTAAACAAATCAATAAGGTGAGAAAGAGTTAAGAATGCTCATTGATAATAGAGAAGATCTTGAACACAATTGGTCACACTTGTATCTTCAATCTCTCAATCACCATTGAAATCCTTTACTTTCTCTCTCTAAAATCTACTCCTAATATAGAGGGAGAACCTCTTCATCTCACGTAATTCTCGAGAGAGACTATTCAAATATTAAGTATTTCATGCATGAAAAATAAAGAAGGCCGTACAAAATATATACAAAAGGAGAAAATAAATGAAATCGCAAGTAAAACCCGGAAACCCGCGCCCGTAGAGAAATCGGCCGCGCGTGCGGAGGAGAAAACCCCTAAACCCGCGCCCGCGGCTAGGTACCATGCCCTCGTGGTGCCCGCGGCTTGCCCTCGGGAAGTTTTCCTCGAAATGAGCAGAAATGGGTTGCAGACCCCGCGCCCGCGGCAGCAAACGGTGCGTGGCCGCTCGTACTGTGCGTAAGGGAGCTCGGGCTGCTGCACCTTTAGGATCGGGCTCGCTTCCTTGATTCTCGAGATTGCCACCTCGGAACTCGATCTTCCGAAGTTTGCTTAGATTGGCTAGACTTGTGTGCTTGGCTTCCCTAACTTGGCTCCGTTTAATTCCTTGAATGCAATTGAGTTCCCTCCTTGATTTATTAAATCAGTGGGGACTCAACATACCTATAAAACATGACAAAGAAACGGAGAAGCGAGAGAAATAGCCGAGAAATGAATATAATGATAAGAAAACCATTAAAGCACGCATTTCTCTAAACTAACACACAAACACGCAAATCGAGCATTATTCCCTAAAAATACGACATAAACAAATAAAAACGAGCATAAAAATATAAAAGAAACATAGCCTAAAGGTGCCATAAATGGCATGGATCAATGTTCAACATGGTAAATTTCTTTACTCATTTAAACATTTTAATTAAGTCTATATCATAGAACTTAATTTCAAAAATTGTACTAAGTATCGTCTTTTGCCTGGACCATTGTCGAAAATACTTTCAAACTAAGCACTTAGTATTTGATAGTTATTTCACAATAGAGTTCGTAAACTTTTCGTTGGACCTTTATATAATTTACTTTTGCTCCAACTAAACTTCTTATTCATAAGAGTTTCTATGTTTCTCCATAAGCCAATCTTCTTATTAAATTCATGAGAAAACACGTTCCAATTCCTATATGCAATGCTTCCTTTAATCCCATAACGGATTCTTTGAGCTTACTTTCCAATCTAGCGTTTATTTAGATTTTCAAAAACCTTAGACTATTTTATAGTCACTTCCAAAATCCTATTCTAAGAAGGCAGTTTAGGTATCTATTTTTTCCATAGTTCATCTGTGCAATTTTGCTAGAACAATCACGAAAATACTTTAGCATTCCGATTGGTGAATAAGTTTTTATTAAAATCAACTCCTTGAATTTAGTTGTATCCTTTTCAACCAATCTAGCTATGTATACATATACATTTCCGCATTTGTTAATTTTCTCCTTGAAAACTTATTTGCAATCGATGGGTTCTTCATCCTTTATGCAGATTAATCAAGTTTTAAAACATGATTTTCAAACATGGAGTCTATTTCGGATTTTTATGGCCTCTAACCATTATTCGGAATTTGGATTTGTCATAGCTATTTTACAAGACATTTTTCCCTTACTATGTAATAGTAAAAAGTATGCTTGTAAGTCTTAGGTTTATTTCTAACTTAATAGAAAATTTATAGGATTCAACCCAAGCCTTTGGTGAATTCTATACCTATGCGGGGTTATTGCATCAAACACTGAGTTTTAAGGCACTTCCAAAACCCTTTAATTTTCTTGATCTTACTCTAACTTTTCAAAAGTTTTGTGAGAAATGAATTCTCTTTTAAGGCACTTGTAAAGTCCTTTTAAGTATTCTTGATCAAGTATTCTCACGAAGCCCTTTTAAGGTCTTCCGAGATTCTCAGTTCTAGTTTGTTGCTTAGCTCGTTTGGAAATGTGTTTCTTTCGAGAAAGACACCACTTAGAGTAACAAACACTATGTTCTCAATTAGGTTGTGGAGGTAATGCCCATGATCTCACTTGAATGCTTACAAAGAGACATGTATATTGTCTTTGGGTAAAAGTTTGTTGTAAAACAAACATTGAGCTCCCACTTGAGCTATCTTAGCCTTTAATGAGCCATTAAGCTCCCACTCATCCACCTAGCTCTTGCTAAGCTGGTGAGCTCCCACTGAGTCACTTAGCTCCCATTGAGCCAGTGAACTCGCACTTTGGCTAAGAGTTTTAGACATATACTTGAAAAGACATTTAGAAGTTAATTCTATCCATAACCGAACATGTCGTCCTTTCTTAGCTTCGACATTTTGTTTAGTGTAACAATAGTCCTTCTTGCAAATCTTAAGAACTTTATAGGAAGGGATGTGATCCATCATTGTTTGAGTCATTTTTAAATGGCATCGAGGTCTCCGTGAAGACACACTATGTTCTTTGTGGAGTTATTTATGAAAATTTCAATTTCATAACTTTGTGATGGTCACACTTGGCACAAGAAAACATCACTCGATCTAATCTAGACTTTTTGATATCTTGCCAAGTCTATTCTGTACTTCACTGAACTCTTGAACTATTAAAGGTCAAGTTTGTTCACGTTTGATGAATATAGCCATATTCTTTCAAATTCTTTGTAAAACGTTGAAGTAAATGAATCCTCTTTAGCTTTCGGAGTCAATTGTCTATACCAAGAACAATATCTCTTTACTTTGTCGGTTTCAACAAGTAAGACTTTCATATCTTAGAATGATTCTGAATCGATCAACGATCAAGAGCCTATCTTATAGAGCCTTGAGTACATTCTTGTCGATGCGACATTGATAAAGAAGTTTGAAATGCAAATCATGCCTATGACTTTGAGCTTTTGCTAGTTTATCATGTTAAGAAAATGTTTGTTTATAATCAGGCATTCTTTACTCATGGTTTAGACAACCATGCCATTCAAATAAATTTTCAACTATTGCTCATTTCATTGAATGTGAGTCTTTCCGTGTGTAAACAGATAAATTGTTCATTATGGAATACAATAACCATTTATTTGTTCCAGCCTTAGCTTAAACGTCTTTAAACAAAGCATACGACCTTACAACTTATGTAGCACCACTTGCTTCATTCTAAGCTTGTAAGTCGATAACTTAGCTTATCTTCAATAGTTTGAGATCACTTTCAAAGTGGAACACTCAAGCAGTATCCGATACTTTGTGAAGATAATAAGTTGCTATGTTAACTTCAATAACATGAATTCTTTAGTAAAATGGAATCTCATTCCTTTTCTTTGTTCCTCGTTTCCTATTTGTCTTACCATACATTATCTCATAATATTTAAGAGCCATTTCTTTAAGAGTCTTTTATTTTTATTCTTTGTTAGGAATAATTAAGCATCTAATGCGTCATAAAACAAAGTTCCATATTTTTCTTTAATTCACGCTTGAATTACTACATCAATGAGTCCTACTCATCTATGTATTTAGCGAAAAGATATGTTGGTTGTCAATATTGACAATTTGAGTTTGCAACTCAATACTTCATGTTTTATCAAAACTACCTAGTATTTTGAATACATGATGTCCAACCGTTCTTTTGGAATTTGTTATAAAAGTCATTTATGAGAATTGTATTTTAGAAATGCTTTACCTTTCTTTGAGAACCATTATCAAAGATTACCTCTACCAGTCATAGAAAACAATATAGTTTGATTTGGAATTCTACAAATATAAGTGCAAAGTATAACCATTTATCAAGTGAATAACATAATAAGTTTTAAAATTAAAAGGTATTCATGCAAATTTTCAATCTTATTAAAGGTCTTATCCACGCATTAAATTTGTCCCCATTTGGCGAGAATAAGTCGATCCATGATCCAAAGAAACAAAGAGTGGTTAAGCATGCTTTGGCTTGTCTTAACACTCAATCTCCTAAGGTAAGCAACACTTTGCTAATGGCTCCAAGGCACTCTTGGTTGAATAAATCGTCGCATCTAATGCTCTCTCAACAATTTTTTCACTTTGCCACGACATGTTAGGACTTCATCACTCATATCGTTGAGTACAACCAAAACCGACTTGCATACCCGGTATGCCTTATGAGTCTAGGGAGTAGTAGTGATGCCTCGCTTTGGTGTAGCCTATCACTACACTCAATAGGTCGATAAGTGTTGTTTTGGAATGCCAATTCTACTCAATATTTTAGGGACCTAGGGTTTCTATGTTGGTTGATTAGGTGAACTTAATTAATCATCAGAACATTCGAAATCCTAAACATACATCTAACATATAATTCATATATAAATTATCATGAATTTGTAAAGCATAAGCATTTTGATGCAAATTGGCAACTAGCATGACCCCTTGAATTCTTTAAGTCTTCAAAAGGTCTTCTTTTGCAACTTCATGACTTTGTCTTCCAATAACCTCCGTCTTCAAGACTTGACCAAAATTATGCAACTACTAGTGTATACGATTAGGACTAATCTAACTTTTAAGGTACAAAAATACTCAACAGTACGCAAACCGTATTTAGATTTACAAAAATACATCACAAATCGCATTCCGTATTTTCTATCCTAATCGGGCCCCACTAGTTGCCATTATATAAAACATGTGAGAGAATATATATTCCATTCATCCTTCACTATTTGTGAATGGCCCATGCATTTTACAATAATAAAACAAGTAACAATGCATAACCACACGATAACTAGTAACTAATCTAGGTGGTTAATCTAATTAACACGCCTAATTAAAACTAGTCAAAGTTGTTTAACCGATTATGTAAATAAGCGCAATTAATATTTGAAGCTCCCACTAAATTCCACATCCATCTTAATTAATCCAATTAATTAAGCCAGTAAAACCTAATTGTTTGCTAAAATAAAATTTTGCAAATGTCGCTAAAAAAACCCGAGGCCTAGCCTCCGAAATTTTAACTAAATAAAACAAAATGATTAAAAAAAATAAAATAAAAAATTAAGCAAAATTACGTAGTACAAAATATCCAAGTGCTTAGCACTAAGACTTGGAGTGCTCACAACTTGCACACAACTCGCACAATCTCATTGCACCACATTGCTTTACAAGCAATGTCTACGCATATTACCCTCAATTTGTACCAAGCTACGCACACAAAATAACCCTCAAGTATGCACAAATGCAAGCACCCTAAGCGATTTATCCACGGCAAGCCACAAGGCTACCATGGTGTGCGAGGGCTGCAGGCACAGTAGCTACCACGCACACATGCACCACATCGAGGCGCCCAGCAGCCCACGCAACCCAACTGGCCGAGAGCATGTTTTGGGCTCTTAGGCCTCGATTTGGTGCTCATGCCTCTGGAAAAATCCCGACTTTGTGTGACATATTTAATGAATTACTAAATTAATTTTAGAAACAATTAATTTTGAGGAAAAATGAAAATATAAAAATTCTAAATTAAATAAATCCAAGTGCATAAAACCAAAATTATATCAAGAACCATTCTTTAATAAAATTGGTTTAACTTGGTGCTACAAAATAAAAGGAAGTTGGAAATATGAACATAAATTCAATAAAGATTTCAACTTTAATACTTGTGAATCCTTGAAAAATTATATCTTCCAATATGAAGATAAACAAATTTCTATCACAAGTTTCAAACTTTATGATTCCAATCAACTAAAAAATGATTAAATCAACAAATTAAAGTTCAACAAAAAAAATTCAGGAATTTAGTAATTCAAAGTTTCAATCGCTTAACATAATTAAAAGTTTAATCTTTAGTACTTAGAAGCCTCAAAGAACAACAATTCACACTTAATGCAATTAATTTGAAATTATGTGAAAAATAAAACCAAGCTTTCAAACACAAATTACCACCAAGTAATAATGCCTACAGAGGTTTAAAATTGCATATAAAATATGTATTGAACCAATTACATAACTACCATAAATATGCAATTAATTTTCAATGTAATAAAGACAAAAATTTTCGTAAAAACAAAAAACCCCTCGAAAAGTGCATTTCTGGTCATTTTTTAACTATTTTTGGGTAAAAAAATTGGGTTTGGGAGCTCAAGTCAGCTTTAATACGAGGTGAAAATGGATAAAACAAGCTACTAATCTAATTAGCAACTTAAAACCAGAAAAATTAAGCCATAAAAACACCTTGAAAATTATTATGATTTTAAAAATAAACGAGTGAGGCTCCGATACCGCTGTTGGGGTTTGGTGAGTCCGACTCACTGTTGAAACAAACCCAAAAACAACACTGCACTCGCAATAAATAAACCATAAACATAATTAACTTAACAACAAGATTAAGATATAACGATTACCTTTGGAGCAAGCTTTGCCTGATCGCTAGGGCTCTTACTTGAAAGCTAACTTCAAAATTACGAAGCCACCAAAGATGATCCACCTGAAAAAAAGATCACCAATTAGGTCCAATGTCTTGGGGTTAGAAAGACCCGACCGATAAACATGAGTAATTGAGTTCAAAGGCTTTCACAAAAATGTGATATTTTTTCCAACTCTTGAGTTCAAAGGTTTTCACTACTAGTGATCCCTTTTCAACTCTTACTCAAGCATCATTTCCAATGCCCTTACTTTGGTATTTGTAGGAAATGATGAGAGTACAATTATCTCTCCCATCAATTTGGTATAGTGAGATTTTCACATTTTATTTTAAAGGTAAAATAAAATTATTTAAGCAAGCGAGTAATAAATCAACAAATGTCAACTATACATGAGAGAGCAAGTGAGGACCACTTGGAGAGGTGGACCAAACTCGCTTCCCACTCTCTCCTTCACTTACGCCACATGTCCTCTCCCACTTGGGCATCAAAGCACCCAAGTGGGCTACCCATTTATTCCTGCCTTGGTCTCGGCCCAGCCACCCGCACCTATGAGTTGCGTGCTGCTACCGCTCTCGGCTAACAAGCCTCGAACTCTAAGTGCGGGCTGCTGCTGCTGCTTTCGGCCAGCATGTCGCGTACTCCAAGTGTGGGCTGCTGCTGCTACTTGGTGCTGAGGCTTGCCTTGGCTGCTAGCATTGGCGTGCTAGTACGCACCAGCTAGCCAAAGCTCGGCTTGGTGCGCATGCTAGGTACCATGCTACGCATTATTCCTGTAGCACTCGGATTGCTCGGGGCACTCCGATTCTAGGGGTATTTTGGGAAATATGTTAATTTATTACTATTTGCATGCCTCGTCTTTTATTATTTTCTACTCGACTTCCGATGCTCGGTTTCGATGCTCTAAGCTCGAATTTTTAACGTCTAAATAAATATTACTTGGTCGACTCATTATTTCCTTCTGAATTAATTCGTCGCTTCAACTTGTTAGTTGCTTGGGCGTGACCCGAAGGGTTTAATCAAGATTAAGCTGTAATATTAATTATATATTAATATTATTAATCGGAAGCGGCCTCCACCCAAGCATTCCGATCACTTGACCTTACTGAATATATTAGCTTCCTAATAATTTTGAATCCACTGTCAGAATAATACACTTGTTCGAAGGACACCATTCCTTTCAGTCCTTTCGGACAAGTGTGCTTTTAGTGTATAGCCCTTTTCCTATGTCGCTCAATGGCTCTTCATGAACTATAAGGTAAGATTTATTTGTCATCCTTATTACGTCCAGAAGTGTTTCTTGATTCCGAGTCTGCCTGTCAATAAACAAATGATTTTTAAAATCCATCCGAGCTCGACCATGCATTTTTAAAGTCTCGCTCTACGAGAGGCCTTGTAAACAACAAAGACATCTTCCCTATTTTAGTAGGGGGGCATTTCCTGTCTTGTTATGTAGCTTCTCTTACTAAGAGGACCTAGCCGCCCGAGTGATGCCGTTATAATCTCTTATTACGTCCAACGTTTCACAATCATCAAAGCAAACTAGTTCTCAAACAAGATAGCTCACAATACTCATGTTCGAGCAAAAAAATTCCGATAGTAATAATGAGAAATATACTTATGATGATTTTTAATCTCTTAAAGTATTCTCTTAGGTCGATCCAGTACGGTTCTAAACCGATACCTGTGCAAATGATTCATGATGGTCATGTCCTTGTAGCACAAGAAACGGTGCTATAAATCAAACTACACACTAATCTCAAATGGTCATTAATCATCCATCGTTTAAATGACCTCGATTAGGGATATTTATTGATTATAATATTTAACTTTCACTTAATAGGTGTCTCCTTACCCAGACTGGTTTTGATACCCTATTTTGAATATTCCAAGAATCGAATGGACTCATTATTTAATTCTAAACCACAATTAAATAGAAAATGGAGGGATAAAAAAATACACGAAATTTTAAATTACTCCAAAACCTAAATGGTTCATCTTATGATAAATGGTTTTTCCGAATGTTTTAAGAGTATCACTCTTTATAAAACATCTATAGAAATCACACCCATATCTAATATGTTTGATTTCTTTCATGCAGTTGTGAATGTTGTTGTTCACTTCTTGGCCTCTTTGGCCTCCAAGGCAGCTTTTCTAGCTCTCCAGAACCTGCTCTTTCCTCGATTGAGCAGCGGATTTAGCAAGCGTCATTTCTGGGGGCACCATGTTTTTCCCTTCTTCTGCAAGAACAAAGAAAACAGTTGGTAAAAAAATTGTGCCAAAAAAAAAATATTAATACAAATGTAAAATTGTCGGATGTGTTATAGGTCTACCCCACTTGAACATGGGGCTTAGCCCACAGGCGGAGAAGAAGGACTTGTTTTTAAAGAAATCCGGATGGGGTATCTAGTTATCGGGAACAATTATTTGACTCCCGTCCTCTAAGGACATGGTGTTAGTCTTAAAAAAGTCCGGCTCTATTATCTGTTCATACGCCCTAGAAGACATCCGGGGCAGGGTACATTTTTCCCGAGTAGCTCCGGGTCCTTGTTGTACCGGCGAAGGAATCGATTGTGTCCAAAAGTTAGAGAGGACACCAAGTAGAATCTCTCCTTCTAGTCGGACCATTTGGATTGCTTATCCCAAGTCATCAAGTATTCCGGGTGTGTGGTTAGAGTGTACCACGCACAATGTCCACCTGGGCCCCAGCTCATATAGTGCATATGAGCAAATGTAGGAAAGCTGGGCTCAATGTCCTGAAAATCACAAGCGGCAGTGAAACCTAGTATATTTAGCCATGAGTTCGGGGTGAGCTGCCAGATGCCAAGATCATACCCCTTCAAGATTCTTTTTATTGCGTTGTGAAGGGGGAAGCAGAGGCAGTCTCTAATCACCGCCTCATAGTAGCCAAAACAGTTGTCAGCATTTTCTATGTCGTTCTCCCAGGCAATCGTTGCCTAAGGCGGGGGAACCTCTATTCTCCACCCCACTCATACCGGGTGCGTATCAGCAAAGGCTCTAAAACTACTTTGCATCAAAACCAAATCCCTAAGAAGCATTTTGGTTCTCAAAGGGTTGGGTTACTTTGACCCCTTTTCCGGCTGCTCGTACTCAACCGCAATGTCTTCCTGGTAAGAGGCAAACGTTTCTTAGCCGGATCTCTTGGCGCCTTCCTCGCCGCCTGACTCCCCTTCATCAGACCCCAGGTTTGAGACATCTTCCTTGTCTTCTGCCCCATCGAATATGTTATCGCTAGGGGTTGAAGGGCTGTCACCCAGAGAAGAGGTTGCTTGCTCTTCCTCCACTCCTTGCTCTTGCTCTTCCTCAGAGTCCTCATATTCCTCATCAGGAATAAGTTCATCAGGGGGCACTCTTCTAAGGCGTCGCTTGCTCGGCTTAACATCTGTTTGTTTCACTCTGGCCATGGTATCTTGCATAGACATAGAGACGCAGTTGTTCAAGGATAAGCAAAGAAGGTCCAAATTTCCAGAAATGGCACCCATGACTCTAGATTCAGCCGTACTAGGAAACCGACTGAATGACCTAGGCGATGCCGTGTGGGTCAATGGAGAGTCCATTTTATTTTGAAGCCTAACTACACAAGCGGAAAATTATAAAAAGCTTGAAAGGAGTACAGGCGGTTACCTTTAAGGTGTCTTTGAAACTCTAAAAGCTGCTACACGCGGTGACCGGATGTGTTCCTTGAAGAGCAGCCGAAAAATGCAAAATCGCAAGCAGACGGATGAAGTGTGGAATGGGGAGAGAGGGAGGGTGAAACCCTTATATTGACAGAAGTGTAAAAGCAGGGGCATACCTGTAAAACCCTAAAAGATGAACAATTTTACTATTCACTGCCTACTGGCTGCCACGTGTCATAGGCGCCACGTGGCAAGCCACATGTCACCTGTGAGGGGCAAATGTTTTGGGTAAAATTACCCTGTCCACGTGGACCACTCAAAGAGGGCCAGGTGTCAAGCCCAGGCTGGTCTAATTTGGCCAATTGCTAGCTGGCATGTGTCACCCTCAAATACTTCCTGAAATTGCGGCCTTCAAGGGCCTAATTTCCAAGAACGCCAAAAAACGGCGCAAACCACTAATTCTAGGTCAAATGAACTCGAAAGGGGCACATCCTCTAATGAACCTATAAATAAGGATATATTCCCCAAAATGGGGGACATATTTAATCATTTATTGCACCTACCAAATTCTCTCACATCAGAGAAACACCTGATCTCAGAATATGAGAAGATCTCATTTTCTTTTCCGCACTTTCTCCTACTCATATTAAAGTACTAACTTGACCGTCGGTGGCGGAGCTCCAAACACCCGAAGTCTCCGTTGTTTTTTAGGTAAATGCGCTTTTGGATCAGCCCTCGAGCTGTAACTCTCCTGTGGGACAAAAATACCAAAAAAAACTTTTTCGTCTAAGGTAGGTGAAGATAAGTTGTAATTTGCAACTTATTTCAATAAAGATATGAAAATGTGAGCAAACTTTTGTCTATGTGATTTGGTTTATGTTTCTGCTTGTCATCATTGTCATATTTTTCTAATAGAAAGTGAAGTTGTTTTAATTAAATAAGCACCGTAGTTTGAAAATGAATGTTTATCAAACCTAGGTTTGGTAAAGTGTTAGAATAATTTATAAAATCATCCAAATCACTTTCTAAATATATGGACTCATTTTAAAATGAAAGTTAAGGTAAGATCTATATTGTTAATTTGAAGCCCCCAAGTGTAGACTTAGTTGGCTTTTGGAATTCATGTATACATATGCTAGGGGATATTTCTCTGTTTATTAAAAGCCCCAAGACTAGTTTTTTTGTGGAATATTGCATACGTTTACCACAAATTGTTTGATCAAGTAACAAAATTAATTATCTTGGTCATTTATTAAGAAGTGGTATTCTTCCTTTTATCATTTAAAGTTATTAAGATGGTTCGTAATAAGCTTTGCATGACATTGATCTCACAACATAAATAGCGTGTTCAAATCTGTAAATAAAGAGAAGTGAGGATGTCCTGGCTTTTTTAAGCCCCCAATTTGAGGTAAAGAGCAAAAAATTTATACTATTTTTTAAGTATTTTAGTTGTCAAATGGGAGGGATCATCCCGACTTACCCCCTAAAAAAGAAATGAACAAAAAAGACGGATTTGTATAAAAAAGAAGGGGGATCCATTCTTTCCTATAGAAGAATAAAGAAAGTGAATTAGACATGTTTTCTAAAAGCATGGATTATTGACTAATATTTGAATTATCGTGATGACTTGATAGTGAGGTATACTTGTAATAGCGATAGCGATCATTTTTTCATGTAGCGATCATGTTTAATCAATGTTTTTTTCTTAGAGAGGATGAAGATATCCCATGTAGGCGGACATATTAGTTGCTTATGACAAGTGAAAAGACCAATTCTCAAGAGTTCTAAAAGACATCTAAAGTTGACGTCAAGGCTGTCGATTTATCAAATCAATTTATTGTATTAAATCTTTTTTCTATTTAAACAATGTATATAGAACCTAAATTACCATGGTAATAAATAGCCCTATTATTTAAAGAAAAAAAGATGATTGTGTTTTTTTAAAAGTGATAGTCATCTCATTTTTCTTTGGCAAAAGATATGGAAAACATCGAATTTAGTTTGATTCGATTGCTTTACTAACATGATGTAATCAAGCCAATGGCTATCAAATCATTCAAATCATTTGAATTTTTTTTTATATGATCTTGTAATCATAACTCAACACTTCATGCATTTTATATATGGGCATGACTACTAAATAGTAGGTTCATATGTGCAAAGGCCTAAGATTGACCATATTTTCATGGAATTATGATGTTGGTACATGGTTAGGGTCTACCTCAAGGAGGGCCTTTCCAAGGTTGTAATGTGGCTAGGCTTGGGGTTATAAAGAATGGACAGGCTCAAGTATGCTTCAAAACCCCTTACTTTTGGTGCTTCACAAATTAAAACCTTTATACTTTTTGTGATTACTCCTACATTAGGTGCCTTTTCCTTGTCATCTCTCTTTTTTTTTCTTTCTCTCTTTTTTTTTGAGGAGTTTTGTTTTGGTTTTTAAACGATTTTTTTTCTTTTGCATTTGATCATTCCTTTTCGGTTTAGACTAACTTTGTGTCCCCCTCTTGTGTTTAGTTCCCCCAATTTTCTATTTGTATCTTTGCACCATTCCCATCCTAATTTATGGAATAATGTAGGTTGAATAACTAAGGCTCAATTGACGAGGCTCAAAAGGGCTACTAAAAAGATGGATTATATTTTCTCTAAGGTTAACAACATGGGATTATATTTGTGGTGTTTCAACTTACCTCCTGTAGACATCCAAACGTGTCTCCCCAAAGCCAAACCCAGTTATGAATGCCTTTCACGTCATTTGATTATCGAATAAAGTGTAAGTGTGGAAAGTCTAGTGATGAAGATGTTTTCTTTAAAATAGCTCTATTTCTGTTAAATATTTCTTTTCTTACTCTTTTTTATGAAAAATAGCAAGTCCAATTTGGTTTGGTCCATAATAAAGGTTAAATAATAGTGTAGTTGGATTGGGCTCGAAAAGAGCTTTCCAATGATATATTATAGTCACAATTCTGATGACTTATGAGGAAGTTATGGATTAAATTAAATTAGGCCCAATGATTTTTAAGGTAGCCCGATGATCTAGAGGAGGGTCTATTAATTATATTTTTAAAGAATGTTTTATTTAGAATATAATATATTAAATCTGATTTCGAAAACTGCTCGGACGTTTAATTACTTGCAACCAGTGTTAACAGTAATTATGCGTGGAAAAGCGCGTTGATTTTTGGACCAGCGCGAAACGACAGAGTCGCCGCCAAGCGCTGAACTTTGTTTCTTGGCGTTGGCCTTTGTTGCCTGGCGACGAGCTTGTCGTCTAGCGCTGGCTCCTGTCATTTCAATAGGAGGTATTTTATTCCGGATATGATTTTCGTCGATCCCGTGCTATTTTTCTTATAAATAGGGGTCCTTTCTCCCTGTTTTAAAATCATCTACATTCACAATCTACATCTTTCTCTCTCTCTAAAAGCTAGAAGCTTTCCATCTCTCTATTCTTTTTCTAAACCTTCCCTCTTACAAAATTCCTCATTCATTAGTTCTAGAAACACCTAGCCAAGTTCGAAGCTTCCTTCGCCCTAGACGTGAAAGGTTTGATATTTCTGAGGGTTTGGTTCTAAATCCCTATTTTAATTATTTAATTTAATTTTTTTGATTTAATATTTTCCTTGAAGTTACTAACGCGTGTATTTTGTTATTAGAAAGAGGTACGAGGCATCGAAGTAAGTAATTTAATTGTTTAATTGATCTTTTGATATAGAAATCATGCTTAGATTGTTTTATTGATTCCTAGTATCATGTTAGGATGTTTTATCGCTTCCTAGTATCATGTTTAGGGTAATAATAAAGTTTCTAATATCAATTGTGATTATTATGATGCTTCATATGTCCTTCCTTTTGTCATGTGAGGGCTAAAGTTTTGATTTTTAGTAACATGCTAGGGTTTGTTATTAATCTTGTTAGTATCATGCCTAGGATCTTGCTAATAATATTATGTTTTAACATGATTATTTTAATTATGATTATGATGATGATTGTTATTGTGTTGCTTGATTATATTTATTTTTATTGCTTGATCACGCCTTTTATGCATGTTTAAGGGGAATTGTTACTTGTAATCACGCTTAGTAAGATAATTAATAATCTTGTTTAGGGTTAATATGATTATAATTCAAGTGATCGCCAATAATAGATTTGTTTGTGCATTAATATTCAACCAATATAGATAAACAGGTTTAGGGTAAACCTATTGATTGCATGTTAGTCAGGAAGCGCACACGAATACGAGAATAATAAAGTAAAGGCCTATTATTAAGGCATGTTCAAACTCTTTTAGGTTGAATTTGTACCTTCATCCCCGAACTTCCAGTCATGGTTCCAAACCTATTGGAGTTAACAATCTCCTAGATCGTAGGGGTGTAACCTTCACCTTATGAACGGTTTACAAGTTCCTAATACTTATTGGCGACTCTTTTGCTCTAGCTTCCTTCCCTTTGGACGCCACCATGCTTAAGTGTATGATCACATTGGGGTTTATGTGTAGGATGGCTTGAAATATTCCCTACAGTTTTTTTGGTGACTCCACTAGGGAGGATTTCTATTTTAATTCCTAAATTTTATTTTGGCTATGATTTAGAATGAGTGGATGAGACTGGAAAAGTTCTAAGTATTTCATGTGCATAATTTTGATTGACATTATTGGCATAAGCATAAAAAGGTTCTCATTGGAAAGACCATCCGTGATGAGTAAAAAACATAGGATTTTTACACGTAGGAATCTGATGAGTGTCATTTATGAAACCCTTAGGCTAGATTTTCTCTATAATTTTGTGCTCATTTTTAGTCTTTTATGTCGAATGTTTTGGGAATAATGCTTGATTTACGTGTTTGTGTGTTAGTTTAGAGAAATGCGTGCTCTTAATGGTTTTCTTTCTATTTTATGCATTTCTCGGCTATTTCTCTCGCGTCTTTGTTTCTTTGACTTGTTTTGTAGGTGTGTCGAGTTTCCCGGGATTTAATTATCAAGGAGGAAGCTCGAGCGAATTCAAGGAGTTTTATGGAGCGAAGTTCAAGAATCCAAACATGCAATTCAAGCCATCTTTGCAAGCATAAGAACCTTGGAAACAACGCTTTAGCTAGGGATGTTCAAGTGCTTAAAGGTTAAAGATACAGCCTCTCTCACGAGCATCACCTTGAGTGCACTGATGATAGGGATGCTCGGGAGCGCGGAGTTCTATTGATCAAGCAAAGGAGCCAAGGCCTCGTGCATCATACAGGGGTGCACGCGCGAAATAGGGGTGCGTGCGCACAGACCCAGCTATGCGCGCGCGCGGCTGTTGGGTGCGTGCGCACGACCTTGTGAAGCCTCGTTCGCTCGATTTTTCTATTTATAGCTTTTGACTTTCTTTTTTAGGACGACTTAATTTTTGTACTTAAGATATAATTTTCTAGAAATAGTAGAAAGAGAAAGTAAAGAGAGAAGCTTAGGATTTACTGGTTTTGTACTTGAATTTGATCTTAGATTTCAATTGGATCTTAAAATTCCTTCTGCTATTCAGTGAAAATTTGTAAGAATTCTTTCCTTTGATTTACTTTCAATGCAATTCTTTCTAGTTTCTTGAATTTTGATTGAGATTACATTCCTTACTTTAGAATTTGTTGATTAATAGATTTTCCTTTTGATTAAGCTTGAAATGAATATGATTTTGGTAGAATTTGTTTTGTTTCTTAATTTCACCACGATTAGTGAGTAAATTAGTTACTAGGGAGAAGGGGAAGCATGCTTGATTGATGATTTTTGCTAGTTGATGAAACTAAATTGATTGAATGGTTGCAATTAGATTGGTTGACATAGTTGTGCATGTGATTAATTAGACTAGGATTGATCAACCTATAAGATTAATCTAGATTGAATTGCAAATTTCAATGACATGAACCCTTGATTTGAGAATTTCTTTATTTAATTGAATTTAATTTTGATTTCTATTAGTTAGCCATTCATAGTGAACCCTAGCTTGGCTTGTAGGAGATAGCTTTTGGATTCCTTTGATTGAAACTATTGTTTGTCCTTTGTGATGTTGAATCGATTAAGTGATCTATCAATTAGCATAATCATTAAGTTTGCATGTGGAGCCTATATCCCTAGTGTTTAGCATATTGAATTTCTCGATTTGTCTAGCTTCTGGATACTTTAGTTACCAACCATAACCATCTACATTATACGAACTAGCTTGACATAGGCTATAGCTAGCACCTACTCATTTCTTTGGGTTCGACCCTTGACTTACCATATACTCGTATTATGTTAGTCGAATGTTTACAAATTAGGTTTGGCTCTAGGAAGAGGTAGATAACGACCTACATTTTCCCCTCGTCAAAATGGCGCCTTTGCCAGGGAACGGTGTTTATGTTTGAGTGTTTTTGATTGCTTGAGTCTAGGTCTTTGTTTATACTTTTCTTTTATTTGATTTTTGTTTGTTTTGTATAAAAAAGGCATATATCCCGTTTCCTCAATTTGACAGTGAGCCTTTTTGTGAATATTTCAATAGAATTGAGGGATTTTTGGACTATAATTGTTGTAGTCTTTGGGAGGCTTGTGAGATTTGTTATTTAGGTTTGAATGTGGAAACTATGGATGAAGTTGAAAGCATGCATAATGGTGAATTTAGAGCATTTTCAAATGATGATGCTTGTGATTTATATGTTTGGTTTGTTAGGGATGTCTATAATAGGGGTAATCATGTTTCTAATATTGATGTGCAATGTTTTGATTCTTCTAATATTAGCATGATTTCCCATGATTTGTCACATGATCCCTTAAGTGAACCTAGAACACATGATTTCAACTCTATTTTCCCTTTTGTTCATGATGATGAGGTGCATGCTCAAGTTGATGCCAATTGTGTGTTTCAATATTATTCATTATTTACCATGCCTTCTTGTGATGTGCTTCGTTCCCTTAATGATGAATCTCATATGTTTGATTATGCCTCCACTCCCCAATGTGATTTATATGCTCATGATCCTAATGTTGATTCTTCCAATCTTGGTTGTACTTCTTCTTCTCTTGTTGAGCCTCAACCTTCTACATCTTTTGAATCTCTTGTTGATATATTTGAGTATCAAATTAGGCGCATTGAGCATGATAACGACCTTGGGACTAGTAAGGAGATGATTCTTTAATCTATGAGAGGTCAATTAGAGATAATGAAAAAGAATGAGGAGCGTATTAAGGAGGAAAAGAGAAGAGGATAATTAGAATTAGACTACATATTTTCTTAGCTTAGTTGAGAGCTTCTCTCTCTAATTTTAGGGTTAGTTTTTGGAGTAGATTTTAAAGAGAGAAAGTGAGGAATTTCAATGGTTATTTGAGTGGTTGAAGATTCAAGATGACAGTTGTATTGAGGATCTGCATTTTCAATCAATGAGGATTTGTCACTCTCACTCCTCTTTATTGCTTTATTAAATTTCATTCTTGTTTGAATTGATTTGATGTTTAATGCTTGATTTGTGTAGTTGTTCTTGATATATTGTGAATTCTTGATTTCTTTAGTTTTTTTATTGGTAGATGATGATATTTGAGTAGTTATTTGGCTAGAAATCGGGTGAAACTTGTATGGTTTATTGATTATGATTAATTTAGGAATTGTGTTGATTTATTGTTGAGATTAAAGTGATTAGTTAAGGTTTGCATGTGTGTAATTCGATTAGGCCTTGGGAATTATGCTAGATTGGATTGTAATTGCTAATGACACGACCAATTGATTTAGGAATTGCAATTATTGATTGGTTTGGATTGTGATTCTCTTAGTTTGTTATTCATAGTGAACCCTAGCTTAACAATTAGGAGATAGCTCTTTGATTCTAATTTATTGCTCTTATCATTAGTATTCACAACCTTTGATAGGCATGCTCTTCCCAAGTTGTTGCAATTAACGTGATTACTTGTTGATCCCCGTTCCTAGTGTTTTATTTCCTTGGTTACTTGTTTTGTTAGTTGTTAGTATTATTTCTTTATCTTTGGCTCCGACCTAGCTTAGGCACCCAAATCGAAAGCAATTGAACATTACAGTTCCTTTGGGTTTGATCCTTGACTTGCCTCTATGCTCGTATTTAGGTTTTTTAAGTGTTAATAAATTAGTTTGATCGAGGGAAGATTATATAACGACCTAGTTTTCCCCTTTTCAGAATCTAGGGAAATATCTTTCACAACTAAAGTCGAAATAATGCTACGAAAAATCTAGAAAAATCAAAGAATAGAAAGCTGCCGAGGCATGTAGGAATTAGCGCTGAGAAAACAGCATCAGCGCCTAACGATGGTGCTGTCGCCACGTTTGTTGTCTAGTGACGGTGCCAGTGTCTGGCCACGACGCTATTTTCTCGAGCAAAATTCTTCCACTACCGAACCAGAAATCTGCTTTCTTGTTTCGACTAGTTTTCTAGTACTATTTTCTCGGTTTTACATCTTGATTGAGTTTTTTCCTATTTTTTGAAACCCATATGTGTTTTATATATGGACATAACCCTTTGGGAATTCATGCTCCATCTACCCAATCGAACGCTCATGGCAACAAAGGGTACATCCGAGAATGTTGAATTTACTAAACCATGGAAGCGAGTTTTACTCGTGGGGTCCCATCCACACGCGCCAACCCTTCCAAAGGTAAGGCTTCCGCGCGGTGCATTCAGACTCATAACCATGTACCATTTTTTACTAACCCATATCTTGATCTTTAGAGAACTAGAGCCATGGTTTGCTTGCAAACTCACTGCATCATATCATAACTACTTGACTACTTGTGCATCATTTACTGTGCATACTCTATGTGTTTTCCTGACCGTTTGTTTGACTTGTGTATGACTTAAATAAATAAAAGTAATGACTGAAAGGACTTTGCAAATTTTATTAATCAATTAATTAATAATGATTAAAGTTTAATAAATTGATTAAACTAGACTTAGTACGACTTTTAGGTTAATCCCTTTTAGAGCTAACTACTGGAAGCAGTCCTAGATCAATGTTCCATAACGGCGCGAAGATCTTGACTATGGCGCCACACGCTAGTGTTCGGCACCAGGTGACGATCTCGTCGTCAGGCGTTGGTTGCCACTGTCTGGCGACGGTACTGTCGTCTGACGACAACCTGTAATTTTACTCGAGTCTTCACAATGTGTCAGTTTAATCAATTTGCTAATAAAGTTTAATTTGTTTATTAATGGTAGTAATGATAGTAATCGAGTCTAGGCACATTGTCCCATGGTCTCACAAAAGAGCTAAAGTATGTCACTCACATTCACCATAAAGCACACACATAACATGTCACATCCCGACCATGTCTAGAGAGTCTTCTATGCGCGTCTTTCCGTCATTTTTTCGGTGGGTAAGTCGGATATTAATCCTCCATTAAAATCATATTTGTTTAAACCTTACTTGGTCTTCAAAAATACATCCCAGTTTTTGCTTTTTTGTTTAATAAAGTCAAAGCCAAACTTCGAGTCAAGTAATTAAAATAAATAAATGGTTTAATTTACAACGCTTGGTCAAAAAAAGAAGGGCGGCTAATCAAGGACAACACTTTCGTTCAAATACTCCTTTTTAACAAACCCATTACCCGGAAAAGGAAAGCTAAGAAGATCATGGACACTCAAGAAGAAGTTAATAAACTCAAAAAGGATGTAGCCAACCTAACTGTCTTGATGAAGAGCATAACTCTTCAAGTTAATGACCCTGTAAGGACGGAGCTCATGCAAGAATGTTTGAGCAAGACATCTAATGTTTACAGGTTCCAAGGCATTAGCTCACAAGGGGTCTTGGTGGACAAGGAACTTCTTCCGCAAAAGTTCAATGCCACTGACATCCCTAAGTTCAAGGCAACAGACAATTCCTACTTCCATTTTAGAGCATTTGAAAGAATAATGAATATTTAAGGGATAGATAAGAAAATTTTCCATACATTGTTTTCTTTATCACTAGAAACTATTTGTCAACAATGGTTCTTTTCCCTTGACAATGAGAAAACCTATACTTGGGATACCATTGTAAATGCTTTTATTGATAGATACAAGTGCAATATTCAAGTTGAAACTGATCATAGGGAACTTGAAATACTAAAAAAAAAGAATGAAGGGTTTACTTCTTTCCTTAATAAGTGGAGGGAAACCTCTGGTAAGATGATTGAGATCCCCACTGAATAAAAGATTGTGAGAATGTTCATCAAGAATCTCCAGGAAAAATACTCTAAGAATCTAAAATACCAAAGCAAAACAAAAAGATGCTAACACTAACTCCAAAAGTGGCTGGAAAGGAAAGAAGAACGACAATCCTTCTTCTTCCAAAACTTCCCACTCAAATAATGTTAGAACCTTTAATTTGAATGAAGTCCTTTCTATGAACAATCAGGGACAAATGAAACCATTTAGGAGGAACTTTACTCTTATTGGTATGAGTTATGACACCGCATTTGACCGTCTCTGATGAGGAAAACTCTGTTGATCCCTCATCTTTGATTAATCCAATTGAAGAAACTCATTCCCTTGAAGAAGAAGAAGAAGTATTCTTGACGCCATGAGTGAACCGTCCGTAATGCAACGACCACCCACCAAGGAAGATATATTGCTCCTTGTATATTCAGTGGCAAAATCCATAGGCATGTGTAGAAGGATTCTTGAACGCACTGAACAAGAAAAAAATAAACATGTCAACAAAGAGGTAGCACTAACTACGAAGAAAAAGTTCTCTCTTCAAGTAGTTGAAATACCTAAAAGGAACCATAGTTCCTAAACTCCAATTGGGACCACCTATGAAAACATGTTCAAAATGCTCTCTGAGGGTGGCAAGATTAAACCTGTCAAACCGAAACCATTTAAATCGCTAAAGAGGTCGGATATATTTTACTGTCCATATCACCAACCAGGGGGATATACAATAGAACACTATTTTAAATTTAAAGATTTAATTCAGAAACTTATTGATGATAAAAAGATAGTCCAAATTCCACAAGAAAACGATGCTACCATTAATGGAGTTTAAGATAGTGATGACGAGGATGTCTACCTCAAAGATTTGGAAGAGACCCCACTCTCCACAGTATATCTGGTAGATGAAATTTGGGATGAAGAGGATTCACCCAAAGATGTCCTTACAAGGTTCGGGAGAATGCAACGTCCCATTACTATGCAACAACCTATCCCTACAACTCAGCAAGTTCCCATACCTATCATAGAAGACAACGATGTTGTCAAGCAATTAAAGAAGACCAAAGTTGATATGAATGTATGGAAACTCTTAGCTACATCCCATCCACATAGGTTGGCAATAATGAATGCTTTGGACAATATAGGAATAGATTATGAAACCACTCCCGAAGGTGTGGCTAAATTTCTCACGAGTCATCTCCCTAGTCCTATAAATTTAATCACCTTTTCTAACAAAAATTTACCTCCATAGGGTGATAAACACAATAAGGCATTAAATCTCACGGTAATCTGCAAGAGAATGAATGTCCCAATGACTCTTGTAGATAATGGATCAGTTATTAATGTCTATCCACTTCGAACCGCAAAGATGTTAGGGATAAAAGATAAAGACTTGTCTCCATCCACACAAGGAATAAGAGCCAATAACAACACTCGCCGCCAAGCTCTTGGGACCATCACTGTGAATGTGATGGCAGGAGTCATAGAACATGCCACAACGTTTCAAGTGGTAGACGTTAAAGCCTCTTTCAACCTATTGTCAGGACGCCCTTGGCTTCTCGACCTAAAGGCCGTCCCTTCATCAGCTAGTGAAGGCTATAGTTGGAGGAATCCATATCACAATTGATGCTTCACTAATGAGGATCAAGGCCATTGAGCATCCCATAATAATTGTGGAGCACGATGCAGATGCAGATGACGAGGACTTGTGGGGCTTTAACGAAGAGGTCTCCTTGATTGAGGAAGATGAAAGGAACCCTCTTCACTATGACCTCTACTCCAACATGACAGTAAACGCTATCCTTAAGAAACAAGGACACTTTCTTGGATGACCATTGGAAAGAATAAAGGAATAGAAAAATTAATGGGATTACCTGACCTCCCTAAATTAGACGCTGTTGGACTTGGTTTCGAACCGACTCTGAAAGATCTTAAGCGAGCCCGGGAAAAGGCAAACACACATTGGAACGCTCATACCCAAAAGAAAGCAATCTCAATGGATCGCTACCCTCTTACTCTAAATGGACAATTCATAAAAGAGGGAGAAAATTATCCATTCTATGAATTTTCTGAACCCTTTGTTAAGAATGGGATAAGACAACCTGGGTTTGAAATATTTCTGGATTGCAACTTCATAGATGATGTTCCAACTCCCCTCCATATAGAAAAAGCACCCATATGCTTTGACTTTAATGTCATAGGACTTCTCTTTGGGTATGAAAAGAATGAGGCAAGACGCATTGAAAACAATTCCTTGCTCATTCAAACAGTATTACAGAGTGATAACTTTGATCCCTCCAAACTTATCACTCCAGCAGAGGGTCAAGTTCAAGGATGGCGAAAGAATGTGAAAGTTACCACTCCAAGTGGAAGAAAGATCTCTATAAAAACCGGACAAGGGCTAATGTTTGATGAATTGTCTGAGTTAGAGTCTTAGTTAGAATCTTCCCCTATCGAGTCTTCTAAGTCCTTAGTGGTAGCACCCTCTCCCAACTCTTCTTCTTTAGTGTCTTCACCTAGGATAGTCAATAATCAAGTCCCAACGAACGTCTCTTTATTTGATGTAATGATTTTAGAATTCAATCATATAACTTCTTCTGCTTACTCCTCGTGCCATTCTTTAACTCAAGATGATGAGCATTGCTTAACTAACAATGAAAGTGACAAAGAAATAATTAAAGCAATGGAAACACTTAAAAATAAAACACCGATAATTGAGGATGTTGAAATGGTTGACATCTCAAAAGATCCAACCATTAAAAGAGATGTTAAAATCGGACTAACACTTAATAAAGATGAAAGAACCGATTTTATTAATCTATTAAAAGAATTCGTCGATGTATTCACTTGGTCATATGAGGATATGCTAGGCATTAATAGAGAAATAGCTCAACACACAATTCCACTAGTTCCAACAATAAAACCTGTAAAACAAAAGTTACGTCAAATGAAACCTGACGTAGATCTTAAGATAAAACAAGAAGTACAAACACAAATAACAGCAGTTTTATCAGGGTTTCCAAATACCCCGAATGGGTTGCGAACTTAATCCCAGTTCCGAAGAAGGATGGAAGGTTATAAAATGTGTGTCAACTATCGAGATCTAAATAAGGCAAGTATAAAGGACGACTTCCCTTTACCACACATCGATGTTTTAGTAGATAATACAGCAAATCACGCGCTTCTCTCATTTATGGATGGTTACGCCGGGTACAATCAGATCCTCATGGCAGAAGAAGACATGGAGAAGACAACTTTCATAACACCTTGGGGCACTTACTACTATACGGTGATGCCATTCGGGTTGAAAAACGCTAATGCCACTTACCAACGAACAACGACTGCCTTACTCCATGGCATGATGAACAAGGAAGTCAAAGTCTATGTAGATTACATGATTGTGAAATCAAAGGATCGACTAGGGCATTTGGTAGCCTTAAGAAAATTCTTTAAAAGATTAAGAAAATATAACATGAGGTTGAACCCATCCAAGTGTGCTTTGTAGTCAACTCAAGAAAAATCTTGGGATATGTTATTAGCTCTAGAGGAATAGAGATAGACCCAACTAAGATCAAAGCAATCATGTCAATGCCACCTCCCTAAACCGAGAAGCAAATTCTGGGATTCATTGGCCAATTGCAATACTTAAGTAGGTTCATAACAAAGTTGACAACAATATGTGAACCAATATTCAAGAAGCCCAAAAAGAATGTGTTAGTAATATGGGACGATGAGTGTCAAAAAGCCTTTGAGAAGATCAAATCCTATCTTTCTAACCCTCCTGTATTACCACCAGCACTCCTAGGAATCCCTCTTAGGTTGTACTTAACAGTCACTAAGAGGACAATGGGGGGCTATACTTGTAAAAGAAGTAGAAGGAAAGGAAAATGCTATCTACTACCTAAGTAAGAAAATGCTCGAGTATGAAATACTGTATACACCACTTGAGAAATTGTGCCTCGCATTGGTGTAGGCCACAACTAAGTTAAGACATTACGTTCTTGTTCATACAGTGCTTGTAGTATCTGGATTGGATCCACTTAAGTATATTTTCGAGAAATCTACACTGAATAGGCGAATATCAAGATGGATAGTTAACCTAGCCCAATTCGATGTAAGGTTCATGCCTTAAAAGACCATTAAGGGATCCGTGGTTTCCAATTTCCTAGCGGATTTCTCTGATAGAAGATTCCACGCCTACACATGAGAATGATTTTCCAGACGAAGACTTGATGGTCACAGAAGACGATACTTGGACTCTCTACTTTGACGGAGCCTCAAACCAAAACGGATGTGGTGTAGGAGTACTATTGGTATCACCAAAAGAGGAACATGTTCCAATCTCCATAAAGCTAGATTTTGACGTTACCAATAACGCTGCGGAATATAAAACATGCGTGGTAGGCCTCGAAATAGAATTGGCATTGGGAGTAAAGAAACTTTGAATTTTTGGGTGACTCTTAATTAATCATCAATCAAATCTCCAAGAGATGGAAAGTAAGGAGTGAAAGCTTGGCCCCTTACAAAACCTACTTAGAAACTTTCACAAACCTACTGGAAAAGGTAGAATACACATATCTACCTAGAGAGGAAAATCAGTGTGCTGATGCCTTGGCAAGACTAGCCTCAATGGTTAGAATTCCTACAGAAATTGAGTAAATGCCTTTAACAATAGAAAAGAGCCATAAACCAGCTTACATCCAAGCAATAGAAGATGATGGGGTATCTCAAGAGGTAGAAGAAGAAGAGGAATAACCTTGGTATACATACATTCTCAACTATGTCACAAAGGGAGAATATCCACCCCATGTTGACAAAAGGGAAAAACGAGCCTTAAGACTTTTGGCTTCCCAATATGTGCTCATTAACGACGAGTTACACAAAAGGGTACTTAAAGGTTGAGCTCTTTTATGTAAAGGAAAAAAGGAAGCCCAAAGGGCTATGAGAATAGTCCACGAAGGGGTGTGTGGAACACACATAAACGACAAAATGCTAGTCCAAAAGATAATGCGCAAAGGATAATATTGGACTACCATGAATAGGGGCTTTCATCAATATGTTAAAAGATGCCCTAAATGCCAAATA
Organism: Chenopodium quinoa; assembly: GCF_001683475.1. NCBI lineage: Eukaryota > Viridiplantae > Streptophyta > Magnoliopsida > Caryophyllales > Amaranthaceae > Chenopodium > Chenopodium quinoa. The sequence continues at coordinate 4,977,334 of NW_018744301.1, read as the reverse complement.
TATGCCAACTTGCAACATGTTCCCCCATCTCTGCTCTACACCTACACATCACCATGGCCATTCTCAACATGGGGAATAGACATCATTGGAAGAATTTCTTCTCCAGAAACAAGAGGCCATGAATATATATTAGTAGCAATTGATTACTTTATTAAATGGGTTGAAGCAAAATTAAATGATAAACTAACTACAAAATATGTAGCACTCTTTATTGAAAGAAACATCATTTGTCGATATGGAGTCCCAAATGAAATGATAAGTGACAATGGAACTCACTTTCAAGCAGAATGTGAAGAATTGTTACAAAAGTATGGCATTGAACACCATCATTCTTCTCCCTATAGACCTAAGGCAAATGGTGTCGTTGAGGCAGCTAATAAAAATTTAAAGACAATCATCGAGAAGATGAAAGAAAATTACAAAGATTGGCCTGACAAAGTCCACTTTGCCCTGTGGGTTTATCGCACGTCAATTCGGTCATTAACAGGGAATACGCCATTTTCCGTAGTCTATGGAATGGATGTTGGACAACCTGTAAAGCTAGAAATACCTTCTCTACGCATCGCATTAGAAAGTAAACTCGATGAAGTAGAATGGACTAGAGCGAGATATGAGGAGCTAATTCAACTTGATGAAAAACGACTAGAGGCTCTACATCATACTGAATGTTATCAAACCCGTATGGCTAGGAACTTCAACAAGAAAGTCCAGACAAGGAATATAAAAGTAGGAGACTTTGTCCTAAAAGCATTAAGGAAAAATGTTTTAGACCCAAGAGGTAAGTTTAGACCCAATTGGTATGGGCCATATATTGTCAAAACTATCTTATCAGGAGGAGCTGCAACACTAACTAATATGGATGGCAATGAATTCTCAAACATGACAAATCTTGACCAACTTAATAAGTATAACCCATAATTACTTGAGTACGACACTCAAGAGAGCTACATTTGGCCTAATTCCTTAGGAAAGGATACGTAGGCAACCCTAATAGGGTGCGGCCACTTTAATTTTTATAAACCTCGCATTCTAGCAAGTCAACTCGGAGAAATTAGTGCGAATATTTACGAGCACACCCCAGAAAAGTTGTTGTCTAGCGACAAAGCTAGCGCCGGGCGACGAGCAACAGCGTCTAGCGACGAGAACAACGCTAAACGACGGGGACCAGCGTATGGCAACGTACTCAAATTTCGACGCTAATTTTTTCGCATTAAATTGGGCAAATTTTGGTGTTATTCGGAAATTTTTGACTTCTGTACTCGAACATTTTCAGAAAAATAATTAATTTTTTTCATTGCTTGAATAAAGAGTGTAATGTAAAGGTTGATTTAATTTAAAAAGCTTAAAATTGCGTTAATAAAATAAAGAAAAAATTACATTATTAATGAAATTTAAATAAAAGCTTAATAAAATAAATAGACTTAAAAATTAAATTTGTCTAATAAATTGAAATTTAAGCAATGCTTCAATATTTCTTCTCCTTTTCTGCTATCTTCCAATTCTTGTTAGCGTCTTCTTCATCGTCCATTACTTTTGCTAGTAGGCATCCTTCAAAGGATCTACACTCAATTTCGGAGTAAATAGTTTCTCCTTTAGCTATTACACCATGTTTTATCTCTACCTAATTTTTTTTTTCTATAGAGTCAGCTTTCATTTTCTCTTTGCCTTTAGTAGTGTCCTTCTTCTTAGGCATCATAGGTGTTTTGAACTCAACTCTTTCACCTAAGCGTTCCTTAATAGGAGTTATCTTGTCACCCAGACGATTCTTCACATTGGTTCTACTTTGATCTTTCCTCTTGTCATTTTTAGGCTTATTAAGAAGCCAATTCTTCACATCCTTGGACAAAGAAGGAGAAATCATTTGGGTTACCACTTCCTATAAAGGCCTAGCACTCCAATAAGTGTCAAACCTCTCTACTTCTTGTGAAACAGGGAATTCATGAGGACAACAAAGATCTACGGAAGGAATTGTTTGAATGAGACCGTACTGTCTTTTTACCCTACAAGGATAATAAAAAGTCATCTTGGTTAAGCTGGGAAGACAGAAGAAGAGTTGCTTGTTGACACCAACCATCTTCTCAAATTTCCACCATGAGATGATCCATTTGATAGACACTAAAATTCATCCAATCTAAGCATTATTTTGCCAACAATTAATGCCATTGGATTTCTCTTTGATTTAATTTGCTCCATCACAGACACTAAAATTGCTTTACCCTCACAGTTATTACCACTAGTAAGATGATATTGCCTAAGCATGCAAAACAAAAAATCCCTTCTTTTATAAATATGAAAAGTTTCAGAATATAGTCTATCAAAATAGTGGCGTGCAAATTTTTTCAGATTAACTACAGTGCCAACTACGATTTGTATTAGATCTCTATCTTTTTTATCAAAGAATCTTTCAAAATCTTTATAATAGTATTCGCAAATATTAGGAATTACCGCAAGATCCATGGAGGGAAAGCCTAGAATGACACCAAATTCTTCCGGTAAAGGACCAATTTCATCATAGCCTAATCTAAAGCAATGTGTGTCTAGATGCCAATATTCTAAGGCGGTATGAATAAAATCTATATCTATATTTACCCCCCTTAATACCATAAATACCTCGCATATGTAAGAAATCAAGCTCTTTTCTCTCCACAACAGTCAAAGAACGACACCACTCACGAGTAAAATCACTAAAACTCTTGGACATGATTGCTTAAAAAGAATTAAAGCTACAAATATTATTTTTAATCTGCTCGAAATATACAAAAATTCGGAAGATTAAGGAGCTATTTATTGACAAAACAGGTGCAGTTTGTTTTCCGAAAGGATTCGGAGAAAATGTGTATGTCGCTTGACGACAGGAACAGCGCCTGGCGACGAAATCAGCGTCTGGCGACGACACCAGCGCTATACAAACCATATAATTTTTTCGATTATGACTCGATTTTCGTGAAATGACTTTATGCTTTAACTTCTTTCAAACACTTTTTTTATTAATTTAAGGTTAATTAATTTTAGGCTTATATTAGTTAAAATTTTATTTTTTATTTTTTATTTTTTTCTTTTTGGGGGAGAAAGTCGGATACCCTCCATTAATAATAAAAAGGACGGAAATATTTTACGCAAAAATTAGTCACAATTTTTTGCACACCCTCACATGCACATAAAATAAAAAATAAAAATGCAAAGATAAAATAAGCATAATAAAATTGTATATACAATGTGTCTAACGTAGCAGTCATATAAAACAAATTAGCAAGTCCTATAAGTGGAATAAAATAAGCACGGGTACATCTATGGTGTCGGAGGACGCAAATGAGGAGTCACTATAAAAGTGTCAAAGAACAAGGTGGATCGTGGAGTATGCCCCTCACCAGCCCCAGGATCGCCAATAGTCGGGATCGACAGAGTGGGACATGCCCATCTTGACTCGCTATGAAGCTCAATAGCCAATGGCTGAGGCAACGGCGGTTGCAGCGATGACGAGCCAACCTCGTACGTCCCACCACCCCCTAAAGGAGTCGATGGCATGCCTCCTTGCCCAGCTGTCCTAGCCTGTTCACCCTCCCGATCGGCCACCCTCACCCCAAGAAGAGGTACGCCGACGCCTCGAGCCGGACCTCTCTCTTCTAGCCTCAGGTCTCGGCCGAGTATGAGGAGGAATGGGCTTTCCTTGCAAAAGTAAATCATGTCAGACGCTAAATAAGTAAATAAAAGCACAAGAAAAGGATACGAGAGATACCTCTACAGTGTCATCATGACGACAAGAAGCACGATCCCTCCATCTCACCAGCTGGTAACAAAAGGCGTCCAAGCCTCTCGCCATCATCATCACCACCACCTCATGAGAGAACTGTCAAAAGATAAGTTAGTAGCGATCAACAATATACATGCAAGGAAAAAAGGCAAATAAATGACTCACCCTAGTCCGACGACGCGGTATCGACTGCTCGATAGAGCGATGATCTGGAGGAGCTAGAGGAATCATCTCCTCAATAGGGCCATACACCCCCTGATAGGTGTTGGACACATGTGGAGCAACAAACTCCGCGTGCGCATCCTACAGGATAAACGGAGTAATTAAGTATCTACTAGGGGGCTACACAAGAGACAAATGCACAAAATAAAGAATACCTCCTCTCCTCCCTCTGGCAAAACCGACGGTGGAGCTAAAAGCGACAGCAAGGCCACCGTATAACACAGCTCCGGAGGAGCATGCGTCCGCCAAGACGTGCCCTCTGGTGCCCTACTCACCAAAGTCCTCAACCTCGCCTCAACGAATATATGCCGAGGTGGGCAAGCTGGAACAAAAAAGACCTCTAAAGAGTGCTGAATAGCCACTCTCTCGCCAAGATACACCGCGACATCATACATCCCCTGGAAATAGTGACGTTGAGCGGTGTATTGTGCTACAAGAGCAGGAATGTCAAAATTGTCCCACGGCCGAAACTCTATGGCCGGCTCGTACAAAATGCATACTCATTGAGACAAACCCCTACTAAAAGTATAAAGAGCAAGCATCTGAAATAAATAAAGCCAGTCTAGAAAGTCGGAATCCGACCAGGAAGTCCGCATAGGCCAGTCTTGCCAATCATACGTCCCGACCAAAGCCAGGTTGCGAACAGCAGGCAGATAGAAGAGTAGCGCTCAACTACCTCTATCAGGGAAAAAGGTCCCTGACAACAGGATAAGAGCATAAATGTGCACCCGCTGCTCTAGGGTGGTTCTAGGATCCTGAAATGCCACTACAGTGTGCTTCGGTGGATGCATCTAGTGCTAAGTTGCGTCGGGTCAGCCTCAGCACGAGCCCAAAGAGTAATGGGGCCCAACAGCTCCAGCACCTCTGGAGAATAGACTGTGATGTCGCTATCAAACGGGAGAGGGACCGAGGTGAACTCTAATACTGTAATGAGACTAAAGTCGATAGGGGTAACAGTCAGCTCGTCCTAAGGAAAGTGAAAAGTGTTGGTGGTTTCCTAAAAGAACTCCACCAAAGCTCGTACTACAAGGTGGCTCTGTCCAAAAGAGTACATAGCCTGGGTGGCTCGCAGCAAAGGAGTCAAGCCACATGACTCCCACAGAAGACGCAAACTGACGTGGTCGCGAAAGTAGGTTTCGTATAAGGAGCCAATGGCCGTGTTGCCAAAACCAAGCATGGCTGCGGACCCTCCCGCGGAGGATCCCTCGAGGAACGCGCTCTAAAATATGGAACTCTGGTGCGAATTACAGAGTGTACTCATCACACTCTAGAAACCTCCTTAGAGAAGAGGAGGTGCCTACGAGATCGTCCTCCCAACGAGTCTCCCTAGAACGAGAACGAGAACCGGAGCCTCGTTGTTTAGGCATGCTACATTATGAAAAATACAAGAAAATTAAGATTTTATAGTATCTAAGGTTTTCCTAATCGCATGATACTATGTTCGCAAAAACAGAGTACATAGTACTAAAACAGAGCACAATTTCAATCCAAGCATAAATAGAAAATTTTAATAATCAATTAATTTCTTTCAATATTATGATAAATATTGTGACAAGTTATGACAAAAATGGCTAGCAAAACATGAAGAAAAGGACACATTGTTCTCACAAACTCAAGAGGGTCAACAATGGAAAATTGCTCATTTCATCACCAAATTAAGCATAACAAGTCTCAAAATGCTCTAAACATGATATACAAACATAATCCAGCAATTTTAAGGAATAAAATTCAATAAACAAAGAGAATTAAGCAAAAATTGGTTCAAATGTTTCAATTACCTGCGCAAGAATATCTCTAAATTCAGCAAAAACTTAGTTAAGTTTCAGAAAAACTTACATGGATCTGGAAAATAGATGAGACAAGCTTTGATTTGCAACAAATTTGAGCGAATTTGGTGGAAAAAGGAGCAAGAACGGATGATTTGAAATCCCGAGCGAAATGGGAATAGTAGTAGCATCAACCACAACAAATGAGGAAGAAAGGGGTTTTATTTTGAATACCAAGAGAATTAAGCAAAAATGGGTTCAAATGTTTCGAGTACCTGCGCAAGAATATCTCCAAATTCAGCAAAAATTGAGTTAAGTTTCAGAAAAACTTACATGGATCCGGAAAAAATAGATGAGACAAGCTTTGATTTGCAACAAATTTGAGCGAATTTGGTGGAAAAACGAGTGAGAACGGATGATTTGAAATCCCGAGCGAAATGAGAATAGCAATAGCAACAACCACAACAAATGAGGAAGAAAGGGGTTTTATTTTGAAAACCCGACTCTGTCGCCAGACGACGAGTTCGTCACCAGGCGCTAGTCTTCGTCGCCAGGTGACGAAGTGAAATAGCGGCGACAATGTTTTCTAGTGTGCGCTGGTGTGGCGAAAGGACACACGTGGACCTCATAAATGATTATGTGGACCTTACGCAGCAATTTTCAGGTTCCTTGGTACGCCAGTTAGCCCATATAAGAAATTAGACATGATTAAGTAATCGGCTCGATTACAATCACATTGGCTCATTGTAAAGGCATTGACATAATGGTTCGTAAATAGCAAAATGCACCGACATAATGGTTCACAAGCAGCAAAAAGCGCCTATATATTGGCATCGCGGAAATTTCAGCAAATATCATGGCGGCAAAGTTTAAGCGAGCTTTAAGGATTGACAGACATTGATCTTTGGTAATTTTCTTTGGAATATTATCGCAAAACCTAAGATGGATGCATGTGGAGTTATTTTTGACGAAATTCCCTAGCTTGCGGAGGGTTGTCACTAAGGATGGCTTCAGGCGGAGTTATCTTCGATTGTGTTTCCTAGCTTGCGGAAGATGGTCACAAGGCGGTAGAAGGTCGTTTCGGGTGAACTATCTTCGATAGTGTTCCCTAGCTTGCGGAAGATTATCATTGTAGAAATTAGAGGCAGTTGCAGGCGTAGCAGTCTTCAGGCGGTATCCCTTAGCTTGAGAAAGATCGTTAAACAAACAAAAAGCTCTTTTGCTCAAAGAAGCATGGGCATATCATTCAAAGATCTTTGTTTAGAGACGCGTGGACATCTCTTTAAAGCTCTTTTGCTTAGAGACGAGTGAAAAATCTTCAAAGAAGCTCTTTTGTTCTGAGATGAGTAAACATCAACAGCGGCAAAGCACAACAACAACATCAAATGCAGCAACAAGTCGATTACCTTCAAAGACGTGTGCTCGACAGTTCAAGATACGCGTTTCTTAACTCTCTTATATGTTTTAACTAACGCTAGTTTGCAGGTATCCGTGTTATAAGAATGATTTAGAATTGCAGAATGTGCTAAATCATTCTCCGTCCCGATCGTTACTTTGACATTTGTTTTCGAAACTTGCATTTCTCAAAACTCAGTCAAAGTGAGGGCTTCTATAGACACCCAAATGTGTCTCCCCAAAACCAAACCCAGTGATGAATGCCTTTCACGTCATTTCATTATCGAACAAAGTGAATCAGTGGAAATTCTAGTGATGAGGATGTTTTCATTAAAATATCTTTCTTTCTATTTTCAAAAATATTTATTTTCTTACTCCTTTTTATGAAAAGCAGCCAGTCCAATTTGGGTTGGTCCATAATAAAGGTCCAATAATAGTGTAGTTAGATTGGGCTCGAAAAGAGCTTTCCAATGATATATTATTGGCCCAATTCCGAGGACATATGAGGAAGTTATGGATTAAATTAAATTAGGCCCAATGATTTTAAGGTAGCCCTAAAATCTAGAGGAGGGCCTATCAATTATAATTTTAAAGAATGTTTTATTTAGAATAAAATATATTAAATCTAATTTCGAAAACTGCTCGGACGTTTAATTACCTGCAACCGGTGTTAAAGGTAATTTACGCGTGGAAAAGCGCGTTAATTTTTGGACTAGCACGAGATTGTCGTCTGGCGTTGGATACTACTTTTTGCGACCTGAGGTATTTTATTCCGGATATGATTTATGTCGATCCCGTGCTATTTTTCTTATAAATTGGGGTTATTTCTCCCTGTTTTAAAATCATCTATATTCAAAATCCACATCTGTCTCTCTATAAAATCTAGAAGTTTTCCTTCTCTCTATTCATTTTCCAAACTTTCCCTCTTACAAAATTCCTCATTCATTAGTCCTACAAACACCTAGCTAAGTTCGAAGTTGCCTTCACCCTAGACGTGAAAGGTATGATATTTCTGAGGGTTTGGTCCAAAATCCCTATTTGAATTATTTAATTTAATTGTTTTGATTTATTCTTTTCCTTGAAGTTACTAACGCGTGTATTTTGTCATTAGAAAGAGGTACGAGGCATCGAAGTAAGTAATTTAATTATTTAATTGATCTTTTGATATATAAATCATGCTTAGATTGTTTTATTGATTCCTAGTATCATGTTAGGATGTTTTATTGCTTCCTAGTATCATGTTTAGGGTAATAATTAAGTTTCTAATATCAATTGTGATTATTATGATGCTCCCTATTTCTTTCCTTATGTCATGTTAGTATCATGTTAGGGCTAAAGCTTTGATTTTTAATGACATGCTAAGGTTTGTTATTAATCTTGTTAGTATCATACCTAGGATCTTGCTAATAATATTATGTTTTCACATGATTATTTTAATTATGATTATGATGATGATTGTTATTATGTAGCTTGATTATATTTACTGTTATTTCTTGATCACGCCTTTTATGCATGTTTGAAGGGAATTGGTACTTGTAATCACGCTTAATAAGATAATTAATAATCTTGTTTAGGGTTAATATGATTATAATTCAAGTGATCGCCAATAATAGATTTGTTTGTGCATTAATATTAAACAAACATAGATAAACAGGTTTAGGGTAAACTTATTGATTGCATGTTAGTCAGGAAGCGCACATGAATATGAGAAGAATAAAGTATAAGCCTATTATTAAGGCAGGTTCAATCTCTTTTAGGTTGAATTTGTACCTTCATCCCCGAACTTCAAGTAATGGTTCCAGACCTATTGGAGTTAACAATCTCCTAGATCGTAGGGATGTAACTTTCACCCTGTGAACGGTCTACAAGTTCCTAAAACTTATTGGCCACTCTTTTTCTATCTAGCTTCCATCCCTTTGGACACCACCATGCTTAAGTGCATGATCAGAATGAGGCTCAAGTGTGGGATGGCTTGAAATATTCCCTACACCTCCTGTGTTGGTGAAATCATCATATCCTTTCTTTTTGGGCCTAAGATGGGCCTCTTTTAATTCAATACATCTTGTAATCCAAAGCTCATCAAGATTTTTAATGTGTTGAGTATGTATGTGATTAGGGGAAAACTAGGTCGTTATCTAATCTTCCCTCGGTGAAACAAAATTTATAAACACTTATCAAACCTAAATACGAGTATATAGGCAAGTCAAGGGTCGAACCTAAAGGAACGGTAATGTTCAAGCGCTTTCAATTATGCACCTAAGCTACGTCGAAGACGAAGGTAAGAGAGAATACTAATAACAAACAAAACAAGTAACCAACAAAATTAAACACTAGGAACGGGGATCAACAAGTTGCCATGTCAATTGCAACAATTTGGGAAGAACATAACAATAAAAGGTTATGAAGACTAATGATAAGAGCAATCAATTGGAATCAAAGAGCTATCTCCTAATTCTTAAGCTAGGGTTCACTATGAATAACAAACCATGAGAATCACAATCAAAACTAATCGATTATTGCAATTCCTAAATCAATTGTTCGTGTCATTAGCAATTACAATGCAATCTAGCATAATTCTCAAGACCTAATCAAATTACGCACATGCAAACCTTCATTAATCATTTTAATCTCAACAATCAATCAACACAATTACTAAATTAATCACAATTAATCAATCATAGAAGTTTCACCTAATTTATAGCCAACAACAACTTAAGTATCATCATCTATCAGCAATAAACTAAAGGAATCAAGAATCAACAATATATCAAGAACAATTACACTAATCAAACATCAAACATCAAAATTAAACCAAATAAACATGAAATTAAACAAAAAAATAAGGTGAGATAGAGTTAAAAATGCTCATTTATAATAGAGATTATGTTCAACACAATGGTAACCCTTGTATTTTCAATCTCTCAATCATCACTGAAATCCCTCACTTTCTCTCTCTAAAACTACTCCTAATCTAGAGAGAGAAACTCCTAATATACCCTAATCCTCCTTAGAGGAGAGAGAAACTACTCTAATCTAAAGAATTTCATGTTAGGAGAATAAAGAAGGCCATACAATATATATACAAAAGAAGATAATAAATAAAATCGCAAGTAAAACCAAGAAACCCGCGCCCACGGAGGAGAACAGTTGGAACTGAGCAGCCTGAGGCCACGCCCGCGGCCAAAGCCTGCGCTCGCGGGATGCCCGCGGCCTACCCTCCGGAAGTTCTTGGCGAAAATGGTTGCAAAAAGTCTATACCAGCCCCCGCGCCCGCAGCGACATACCTCACGCCCGCGGCAATAGGGCCCGTGCCCGCGGCTGGTTGCGTAGTTGAGCTGCTGGTGCGTTGCTGCTCGTGCTGCGCGCAAGGCAGCTAGGGCTGGTGCACTTCTAGGCACTCGGCTCGCTTCTTTAACGCTCGAGATCGCCACCTCAAAACACGCGCTTACGGAGCTTTCGTGGATTGGCTTGACTTGTGTGCTTGGCTTCCCTAACTTGGCTCCGTTAAATTCCTTGGATGCACTTGAGCTCCCTCCTTGATTTATTAAATCTGCGGGAACTCGAAAAACCTACAACACAATACAAAGAAACGGAGAAGCGAGAGAAATAGCCGAGAAATGAATAAAATAATAAGAAAATCATTAAAAGCATGCATTTCTCTAAACTAACACACAAACACGCAAAACGAGTATTCTTCCATAAAAACACGACATAAACGACTATGAACGAGTATAGAAATATAAAGAAAATATTGCCTAAATGTGCCATAAATGGCATGGATCAAATTCCCCCAAGCTAAACTTTTGCTCGTCCACGAGCAAAACAAAATCCAACCCAAGGGGAAAATGAATACATTATTCAAGCAAAGAAAACTCACTTTTGTAGGAATCACGGTCAATTTTAGCAATTAAAGACAATCCATTTAAACCCCTAGATCACCCTAGAGGACGGGTGATGCTCTCGTAAAGGTTTCCTATGAGATTCACCTATAACTCTCATAATAATACAAACAAGGCAAAGCATGAAAAGGAAATCAAAAGAAAAGAAGAGCAAACACATGCTCATGAAAGGATTTTTCCAAATGTACAAGCACAAATGAATGCAAATCTTTCAAAACAAGTAAAGGAGTGCACGTTTCAAGATACCCGAGGTTGATTGAAACATAAATATGCTAAGCATAGGAACTAGTTTTCGCAATCAACTTTTATCCCAAACGTTCTTACCGCGTTCTCCCTACTAGTCTCATATCTTCCCCCAGTAAGCATCTCAAAAGTTCCTTGAAGGAACCGGAAAAAGAGATAATTTTGGGCTACTCAACGTCTTGACAATGCATCCCCTCTCCTTAAGCTTTAACTCATAATGCCCTCCCTCGGTATATGACTCAACCTCTAGGTCGAAAGGTCTTTCCCATTGGTTATAACGTAAGGGCAAAAAGGGTGAGGGTAGGCTTAAAATTTTAAAATTTGGCGCTATTCCTAATTAGTGAAGCAAAGGGTGATAAAATCTTCTCCTCATAACCAAGAAATGGCCAAACAAAAACAAACTAACACCCCCAAGATAATTCAAAGCTATAACCACAAGCATATACACAAAAAGCGTAAACGCTTGTCCCCCAAGCTTAAAGGAAGCATTGTCCTCAATGCTTGAAAAGGGGAAAAGGATCCCATCAAAATATTTTTAATTTTTCTTATTTTCATTTCTTATTTTTTTTTAATTTTCATTTCGTTCAAAGCAATTGCCCATGCATCTTTAACTTAGGACGGATTTTACAATTTTTCATTTATTATGTCCATGCCTCTTTTTACTTTGGATGGCTTTTTCCATCATTCATTTTATATTAGTCACACAAATATACAAAAAACAAGCTTGCTTACAAATGTGAACCAATATCTAAACTGATATACCACATACTCCAATAAAATGATCAATTGCTTCACAAAAACCAAGAATGGAAAAGAAAATGAAACAAAAGGCTCAAGATCTAAAGATGTGGCTTGAAAAGAAGGGAAAAGGCTCAAATGGTTAGCTAGAAGGAAAATGTAAACTCAAAAATCAAAAATAAGAAAACCATCCTAGAAAGGAAAAATTATCAACCCAAGAAGATGCCTTTGTCCTCCCTAGATGGCTCGGCCTCGAGTTTGAGAATTATGAGTCAAGGATCCATGCCGCTCATGCAAATATATGTTGAAGGCTTGAAAAATAATGAACCTCACATGGATGTAGCAAAAACTCATTATTGGTGTCAATTCGACTATAGGAAGCAACTACAATCATTCCACAAACAAGTAGAATCCGATTTCATTGTCCAACTAGTTCTAACCAACTACCTTAGCATGCTAAGCATGCTTTATCCTAGAATCAACCAAGCATACTCTCAAACCCTACACACCGTTACCATTTAAGAAGAAAAGCATTAAACTATACAAGTCCAAAAGTATTATGTCCAAAGCAAAAACAAAACAAAGATACATTGCAAATTTGCCTTGATAGAAAAAAAAAATCTTTTTGGGATTTTTCTAAATAAAGAAACAAGGAGACGCATATACAAAGGTGAATAGCATATATGAATCAAATTCCCACCAAACATGACAGAAAACCCTCCCCCAAGCTTGAATGAGACATTACACTGAAACATAAAACAAATAATCCATGGGAGGGGAAAACAAGGAGGTTAATCCAATCAAACCAACATATGTCCAACAAATCATCATCCATTTGAGAAAGAGCAAGGAAGGATATTACCAGATATTTGTTTGGTGTAAATAATCGCAAATGACCCAATTCAACCTTTCAAAGCCAATTTCCTGAAGAATTGTAACTTGCTTTCTATATGCTAGCAAAATAGGAGTTAATCTTCCTTGATTCTTGATTCAAGCTAATGCACCAAAGTATATCAAGTCATGTACCTAGAAAAAGTCACATATAAATTTCCATGAGAGAAAATCTATTCTAAAAAGAAAAGAAAACGAAAGCAATAAAACACGGGTTACTTCCCGAGAAAGGCTTGCTTAAGGTCCAAGCTTGACCGCTCTAGAAAATAAATATTCAACGCACACAAGATCTTGTCAACTGCACTACTACACATTTTATATATAAGATAAACGGTAGGCAAATGACGGGATAAGAACGTGGAACAAGATTATTGCACGCAAGTGAAAAGGGAGATGCCAAAAGAGAGAAGAAGAGGGATCAAAAGGAAAAAGAAGAAAATAAGAAGAAGAAGGGGGAATAAAAGAATGGAAAGAAAAAGAAAAAGGAAAATCTTCCTCACTAAAATATTTTTGGGTCGCAACATCACCCGTTTCCTCAACAATAGATGAATGAGGGACATGAACATCATCATAGACAAGAGGGTCCCAAATAGGCTCATCAACAAAGGAAGGGAGGGATATAGGAGTGTAAGGGATATGGTTGAAATTGCTTGAAAAAGGGACATGAGAGGAGGGAATAGGGGCTATGGTTTCACAAATGATCTCTTTCTCACCACTATGCTTCAAATCACCAATAAGGGCATGAAAATCAATCATAGAATCCTCAAAAGAAGAACACTCATGATCATTATCTCCCTCAAACATCCAACTTCCAAAAGGAACTATATAGTCTCATTCACTACAACCATAAACAACAACTCCCTCAACTTCCTTAAAGCTTAAAGTCTTAAAGCCATGCATGAATGGATGCAAATTCATTTCAAACTCATCTCTCTCCCATGAAGCATTCCTAATGAACTCGCTCAAAAGGCTATGGGTTTTTATTTGACACTCAATAAACACATTGGTCATAAACTCAAATGAATCCAAATACTCATGGATAAAAGGATCACAATCATGCACTTGAGGCTCATCAAGATGGGAAAGAGGATTAGGATTTTCAATATCAACACTCTCTTCATTGTCCACACCTTCACCATCACTAAAATGCTCACCAATAGGATCCTCACACTTTCTCGGTTGCTCAAAATCATCAACATCATCCTCAACACACTCATTAAATTGGGATTTTTCACAAACAAGCATCAAGGATGACAATTAGCTTTCTAACTCTTCTCCTCTTCTCTTTTCCTCCTCAATAACCTCCTCATTCTTTTTCATTATCTCTAAATGACCTCTCATAGAATTAAGAATCATCTCCTTACTAGGCCCAAGTTCATTATCAAGCACAATGCCCCTAATTTGAGACTCAAATATATCAACAAGAGATTCAAAAGATATACAAGGTTGAGGCTCAACAAGAGAAGAAGAATTACAACCAAGATTAGAAGAATCAACATTAAGATCTTGAGCATATACATCACATTGGGGAGTAGGGGCACAATCAAACATATGAGATTCATCATCAAGGGAACGAAGCACATCACAAGAAGGCATGGTAAATAATGAAGAATATTGAAACACACCATTAGCATCAACTTGAGCATGCACCTCATCATCATGAACAAAAGGAGAAATACAGTTGAAATCATGTGTTCTAGGTTCACTTAAGGGATCATGTGACAAATCATGGGAATTCATGCTAATATTAGAAGATTCAACACATTGCACATCAACATTAGAAACATGATTACCCCTATTATAGACATCCCTAGAAAACAAAACATAAAAATCCCAAGCATCATCTATTGTCAATGCTCTAAATAACAATTCTCACAAGCCTCCCAAAGACTACAACAATTATAGTTCAAAATCCCTCAAGTCTATTAAAATATTTACAATAAGGCTCATTTTCATCTTGAGAAAATGATAGACATGACATTTTTTTTATTTCACAAAACATACAAAAATAAAATAAAAGAAAAGTATACACAAAGACCTAGACTCAAGCAATAAAAAACACTCAAACATTGACACCGTTCCCCGACAACGACGTCATTTTGACGAGGGGAAAATGAGGTCGTTATCTAATCTTCCCTCTGTGAAACTAAATTTATAAACACTTAACAAACCTAAATACGAGTATAGAGGCAAGTAAAGGGTCGAACCCAAAGGAACGGAAATGTTCAAGCACTTTCAATTATGCAAGCTAGGTCGAAAACGAAGGTAAGAGAAAATACTAACAACTAACTAAACAAGTAACCAAGGAAATTAAACACTAGGAACGGGGATCAACAAGTAATCATGTTAATTGAAACAACTTGGGAAGACCATGTCAATAAAAGGTTCTGAAAACCAATGATAAGAGCAATCCATTGGAATCAAAGAGTTATCTCTTTATTGTTAAGCGAGGGTTCACTATGAATAACAAACCAAGAGAAACACAATCAAAAGCAAACGATAATTGCAATTCCTAAATCAATTTTTCATGTCATTAGCAATTACAATGCAATCTAGCATAATTCTCACGGCCTAATCGAATTACACTCATGCAAACCTTCATTAATCATTTCAATCTCAACAATCCACAATTCCCAAATTAATCATAATTAATCAATCATACAAGTTTCACCAATTTCTTGGCCAAGAACTACCCAAGTATCATCATCTATCAATAATCAACTAAAGGAATCAAGAATCAAGAATCAACAATTTATCAAGAACAATTACACTAATCAAACATCAAAATTAAACCAAACAAACATGAACTCAAACAAAGAAATAAGGTGATATAGAGTTAAAAATGTTCATTGATAATAGAGATGATCTTCAACACAATTGTATCCCTTGTATCTTCAATTTCTCAATCACCATTGAAATCCCTCACTTTTTCTCTCAAAAACTACTCCTAATCTAGAGAGAGTAACTCCTAATCTACCCTAATCCTCCTTAGAGGAGAGAGAAACTACTCTAATCAAAAGAATTTCAAGTTAGAAGAATAAAGAAGGTTGTACAATATATATACAAAAGACGAAAATAAATTAAATCGCAAGTAAAACCCACAAACCCGCGCCCGCGTAGGAGAATAGCTGGAACAGAGACGCTCGAGGTCGCGCCCGCAGAGTGCCTACGGCCTGCCCTCGGGATGTTCTCGCCAAAAATTGTTGCAAAAAGGCAGTAGCAGCCCCGCGCCCGCGACACTTTGGCCCGCGCACGCGGCCAACCCGCGGCTGTGCTGATGCGCGCCTGGTTGCGCGGCTGAGTTGTTGGTGCGTAGTGCTCTTGCTGCGCGCAAGGGAGCTCGGGCTGCTGCACTTCTTGGCACTCGGCTCGCTTCTTTGACGCTCGAGATCGCCACCTCGAAACACGTTGACAAGGGAATAAACCCGTCGTCAATTGTCTATCCCTAGATCAAATACAATTTATACAACCTAAACAAACCTAATACGAGTATAAAGCAAGCATAGGGGTCGAACCACAGCGAACGAATAAACACCACCAAATGTTATCGACAATTAAGCTAGTCCGGAATAGGAGATAAATAAACTAAACTCTAAAGATGCTAAAACAAGAAATAAATCATTAAGGGAAATGGTTTAGGTATAGCATTCACTTGAACATAAACAAAGGCATAGAAATTGAATTAATTATGAACTAAACATGCTCGAATATTGAGGTAAAGGATCCAATCTAGCCGCCTTCCAGGGTCAATTGGCTTCTCCTAACATAGCCCTAATGTTTCCACATTAGAACCGTATACTAGAAGGTACTATTAAATAACAATCGATAATAATGAACCTTAACTAAGTCAACTTCTGTTGTTAGCAAAGATTCACCTTTAATCACCCAACAATGTGCACTTGCAAGAAGATTAAAGAATATCAAGCATATAAAGACTTTAATCACAACTAAATCAATTCTAAATCCTGGAACATGCTCAAGGTCCAACTACACCACAACCATCCCCATAATGGGGAAATTACTCACTAATCATGCTAATAACAAGATTAATTAAAAAATAATCAAGAATAAACATGATTAACAAGCAATACCAACAACTAAAATAATAATCAAAATAAAGCAAATAAAAATAGAGGAGAGAGAGTTAGAGATTCTTATTGATTGAATGTGAAAATCTACAAGCAAGATGATCAATCTTCCTCTTCAATATCCAAGCTCAACAATGGTGAAACCCTTACTTTCTCTCTCTAAACTACTCTAATCCTAACCAAATCCTAGAGAGAGAAGCTCTCTTAAAAACTAATTAGAGAGTTGAATCATTTCATATTTTTCTAATTACCCCAAAAATGGGTATATATACCAAGCTAATAAACTACTAAGTAAATAAAAGAAAAAAAATAAAGTAAAAAGGAAAAATAAAATAAGAAACTAAATATAAAAAAATAAAAGAAAGAAATAATAAAAAGGGAAAAGAAATGAAATAAATTAAAAGAAAAAGAAAAATAAACCCCAAAAATTCCCCAAAAACATATGAGTTTTTCTTCTTCTTCAAATTTAACTGCTTTGAACTCCATTAAAGAGCCTCACCATCACCACCGTTCATCAACCATCATCATCAAATCGAAGATCAACGGCAATCACCAAGCTTCAATTGTTTGATCTCATTAATTATCACGCGCGAAACTCGTGAAATGGTTCGGTCGGACCATGGGTGTGTTTGACCACACCTCTTCAAATTACAAAACCACCAAAGTTCTTGACTGTTTTGGCACTTATTGGCATTTCGACTGAACTCTTAACAATTTGCTCGAACTTGATTAATTTGCCCTTTGCTCTGATTTTGCCGTTGCTTATGCGAATTGGTGGGGTTGATTTGGGTTTGCGGTGGTCGGGAATTGCAGGGAAGAGGTGCGGTTAATTGCTGTGGTTTAGGTGGTGTTGCTGCTGGTTTTGGTGGACTGATGTGTGTGGTACGGTGGTGTTGCGGTGTGCGAAGGCGCACAGGATTGTGATGGCTGTTGCGGTGGTGATTGGTGGTTGATTGGTGTGGGTTTTGGTGGACGGTGGTGCAGGGGTTGCTGTTTTTGGTGGCTGAAAGCGGTGGAAGGATAGAAATGGGAGTAATTTGAGCTGGGTTTGACGGCGGTGTTGGTGGCTTACGATGGCTGCGTGGTGGTGTTTGCCAGGCAGCATTGTTTCTGGTTGTTATAGTTTGGTTTTTGTGGACGGTGGTGCAGAAGTTGTTGTTGTGGGTTGCGCGGTGTTGTGAGGGTGAGGGGAAAGGTGGCTGCGTGGTGGTGTTTGCCAGGCAGCATTGTTGTTGGTTGTTATGGTTTGGTTTTGGTGGACGTTTAGTACCTGTTGTGTTGCGTGAGGGAGGCTGCAGCTATGAGGTGTAGTTGTGAGCTGGTGGGCGTCTGGTTGTGGCTGTGAGAGGGGCAGTAGCGGCTGTTGCTGCTTGGTGTATTGGAGGTGAGTGATTTGGTTGGTGGTTACAGCAGGGAGTTGGCGTTTTGTTGCGGCTGGATGCGAATTGGAGCAGGGCAGGAAGGAGATGGGGAGCTGATGCGGGCTGTTGATATGGTGGAGGTTAAGAAAGAGGTGGGGTGAAGGATAGGAGGCAGCAGCAAGTAGCAGGGCAGCTTTTTATGCCCTTATCTCAACCCGAAACTCACTCCATTTGGATATTGTGGCATATGCCTTGAACCTCAAACACACCTACAAACACAAGCAAGATTGAGAAGAGGATTGGGACAAAGAATAAAATAAAATAAATAAAATAGAAAATAAAATAAATAACACTAAACCAATAAAAATTAAATAAAACTATACAAGTAAATAAAATAAAATAAATAACAAAATAAACTTAAAATTAATAAAAAAATATGAAAGTAACAAAGAAAATGATCGAAATAAAATAAATCGAAAGCAAATAAAATACGAAAATAAACTATAAACCAATTAAATAAAAAAATTAAATTAAAACATACTAAAACTAAGAAATAAACTAGAAACTTTATTAAAAAGAAAACAAGAGAATAAAAGCAAAAATAAATACAAAAATAACTCTAAAACTACTCCATAAGAGTGACATAAATGTCACTCATCACACGCACTTTCGGAGTTTGCTTGGATTAGCTTGACTTGCGTGCTCGGCTTCCCTAACTTGGCTTCGTTAAATTCCTTAAATGCTCTTGAGCTCCATCCTTGATTTATTATATCCGCAGGAACTCAACATACCTATAAAACAAGACAAAGAAACGGAGAAGCGAGAAAAATAGCCGAGACATGAATAAAATAATAAGAAAACCATTAAAAACACGCATTTCTCTAAACTAAAACCCTAACACGCAAAACGAGCATTATTTTCTAAAAAATGACTTAAACGACTAAGAACGAGCATAGAAATATAAAGAAAATATAGCCTAAAGGTGCCATAAATGGCACGGATTAGTATGACTTTTGATATTGCCTGTTTGTATGTATACGTTTTATTAAATTCAAGTCAATAACAATACAGAGATTGAAAAGAGAACAAGATAAACATACTTGAAAATATATTTTTATTCATTAATTAATGAGAGTACAAAATAAGTAGATTCGACAACATGAATCTCTTAGTCTATTATTAAAAAAAACAAAAAAAAAAACAAAGGAAAGAAACAAAACAAGACCTAGGGTGCTACATGTTGAATTGTTGACAACTTCTTGAGAGTGCGTCTTCGAGCTTTGTCCGTTTCCGACGTAGGTGAAATCCTCTCTAAAAATAAAGTCCATCTATATGTTTCATGGATTCATTTATCAAGTCCCTTTCAATTAATGTTCCCACAATATAGACTTTTTGAAATGTCTCTAAACCAAGGTATTGTAAATGGCACTTGTATGGTGAAGACATATTGTTTATGAACTTTGGGATAGGTTCATGGTCCGGAGGTCTTTGTGAAATAAGAGCAACCTTTGATCGCCACCTTGAAAAGAAGTCAATGAAGCCTTCTTCTTCCCTTTGCTTAAGCAATTCGAGATCGCGCAAGGTAGTTGTGAGCTCGACGTTATCTCCATATTGGGTTAAAAAACGCTTTTACAACGTCACTCCAAGTAGAAGTTTATTTTGCGTCAAGGTTATAAAACCATGATCTAGCAGTGGGTCTAATGAAAGAGGAAATGTACATGTATATAGGCTTGGCTCAACCGCTTTCAATGCCATAATTCCAATAAAGCTCATTAAGTGAGTCCTAAGATTTTCTGTAACCTTAAAGATTGGCAAATTCGTAGTCAAGAACATTTCTGGGAGAGTCTTGCCACTAGGTTGTGGTGCAAGCTCATAATTAAAGTACTTATTTCTTGAGTTAGTGATAGGCTAAAGTCGTATCACCCAATCAAAGTATTACCTAAAACCACTAACTAAATATAGATAGGGGAGTAGGGTCAAATCCACAGGGAAAAAAGTCTTTCTATTCCTAATTAATTATTTTAATCTAAATTATTAAGTAACCACGTTATTATTATCGAAGAGAAACTAAACTACGAAGATTAAGGGTAAAGAAAAATCAATGAATAAAAGACCTAGGACATAGGTTCACCAATAAATAATACTCCAGACAGGGTAAAACATAATAATCAAACATCAATGCATCAATTAACCAGATCATAAAGGGCTTTCACTACGTATTACAATCACATAATTAATCTACCGGTATTAAATCTCATCTCTCGAATCTCGACTTAATAATTTATAAATTTACCTGCCTATTGAAAGTAGACTTAAACATCAATTCTCATCTCTCGATTCTCGAATCAATGTTGTCAAACTCATGCATAAAAAATCAAGCCTAATCTTGTCACAGAGCATTAAATCAATGAATGGGAAATTAATCTAGCATTGACAATCAACAACAATAAATCACCCCCTCATATTATTTATGGATCCCTATAAACCCTAGAAATAAAACTACTCACACATAATTAAATCTAAACTAAAAAAACAATTAAAGGAAACATGATAAAAGAATTAAAGTAAAACAAATGAGATTAAAGTAGAAGAAATCATTACCAAAATAATCAGAGTTAAGGAGTTGAATTAAGAAAAAAATTGTAGAGAGAGACACTAATCTAAAGCTAAGTAGAGAGAAAGTCCAATAGAAGAGATACTAATCGAAAGCATTAAAATCATATTTATATCTAAAACAATTACTCCTAATTAAAACTAAAATAAATTGCCGGAATTAACCCTCTAAAAATCTCGCGCCCGATCGGGCCTGTCTTTTCTTCAATAGGAGTTTCTTTTGCGCCCGGTCGGGCGCAAACTCAAGCGCGAACTACCCTTCCTCGCCTGGCCGGGTTCGCCTTCGAGCGATAGCTTTCTTGGCCAGCCCGGGCACTTGGGCTAGCTTGGATTTATTTAAACGGCTCCGATTCTTCGACCCAATCCGGATTTCTTCTTCGGGTCTTGAATACTCGTTCCAAATGCCTCGGAATTTCAAATGCTATAAAAACTGGTCTTGCTCCTCCAATGCTCGTAGACACTCCATAATATCTCGGGAAAATGCTCCAAAAGTGCAAATCCCTACAAAAGTCAACCAAATATACGAAAACACTAGAAAACACCAATTAGTAATAAAAGTGGCTCCGAAGAGCCAAAAACACTACTAATTATAACCATGGAACGAGGGTAAAACACTATATAAAACAGACATATCAAACTCCCCCAAGCCAAACCTTTGCTTGTCCTTAAGCAAAGATCTCATCAATGAATAAATAAATACATGCCTCACCCCAAATAGTCAAAACAAGCATAAATAATTCAAGGCAAATCTAATAAACATGTTTCAACATCAACCAATCTCATCAATCCAATTACTCTTCCTCCCTAACAATTGTCAAACAGAGCAAACCACAAGAGCATATAGAATTCAAGACTAGTCCTCACACACTCAACTCTCATTTATGTGGCGAGTAAAATATGTACTTGGTCACTCTCCATCCCAACCCCTTTATTGTGAACAATGCCCTCCCAAACTCACAACTCTCGTGTGTTTAAAAAGACAAGCACTCAACTTAATGGTTGACTCGAAATACATCAAATCAATCTTTGCATTGATAAACAACTAATTTCACATTCACACAACTCTATGCACAAATGTCGGAAGGTCTTTAAAGCTTAATGCAAGGCTAGGGTAAAAGGTAAGATAAATTTTGGAAAATGTGAGAGTAAAGCCATGCTTAAGGGAGCCAAATCCTTATAAATAAAACCAAGGTCAAAAATAAATAATGACCAAAAATTTCCAAATCAACTCTATAATAATTCACCAAAAAAACAAACCAATAATAACAACATTTCTAACTCTTACAACTTCACTCAAACAAATATGATATAATAGAACGTTAGTGAACTTATAAACCTTGAACTTTTTTTTCTTTTGAAACTTATTTTTTTCTTTCTTATATATATTTTTTTTTTGTTTTTTTTCATTCTCTTGAGAAACCTTCAATTAGGACACTTGAACATTGAAATTTTTTTTTTCTTTTGCTTTTTTTTTCTTTTTATCTCACATTGGAAATTTTTTCAACTTTTTAACACCTATTTTAATTTTTTTTTCCAATCATAACATAAGAACAAATAAATAACTTCTAAAATTCACCCAAATTGTGCAAATAAACAAGCACACTACAACTCCCTCACCTTCCTAACTATTAGCTCCCTCAAGCCAAGATTGGGACTAGTAACCAATGGGGCTTAAATAGGCTTGTAATGTGGCTAAATTACAATGAAAAGTTAAGGTAACAACATGGGTAGCAAGAAGGGAACAAATGTATCTAATATCATCTGAAATGCACCTAAAACAATAAACCCCTTCGTCCTCCTCAATGTGCATAATAATGAGTCATATAAACATTACTAAAAGTTAAAAACCAATACTCAACTTCATTGATATACCAGGTACTAACACATATTCCTAACTAAATCAACTAGTCAAGCAATATATTCACAAGTAGTTGGACAAAATTGATGCATGTTAAGGTTTCTTGGCAATCAAACATCAAATCATGATCAACTAAACCACAATGTTCATCATCAATAACCAAGAATCAAAACAATTTCGAAAATTTTCATCACGGGGCACAAAGAAGCATGATTTATTATACATTGGAACGTATTTTTTAAAGCAATAAAAACTAACGTATAAAACCAATAAAATATATACTATGCACACCAAGGAAAAAAAATAAATAACAAAAGAGAGAGTGAAAGATATACCATACGAACACGAGAACCTCCCTCCAAGCTAAATCAGACAATGTCCTCATTGTCTTAAAGGGAAGCTAGTAGTCAAGGTGAGTACTCCTCATCGTCACCACATCAATGTCATCAAAGCCTCCGAAATTGCAATGCATCACTTTGGAACAAATTTGGGTAAGAATGAAACAAAGTGTTAGTGGAAAAAAGTCCAAATTTGAGTTAGGTGCACAATTCAGATCATAACTTTTGATGTATAAATCATAATGCCGTGATTCTAATTGGGTTGGAAAACTAGACTTGAAGATCTTTCCAACGATAGGTCATGCGCCAAAATCCGATAAGAAAAGCAAAAGTTATGGCCTATCAAAGTTGACAAATTTTGATGACGCTACGCGCGCCCGATCGGGCGAGCTCTGCCCGATCGAATACGATTGCAGTTCCAGCGTGAATGAAGCCTTCTCTAGCTGAAAATCTTCACAAAACCAAACTCCCACAAGCATTAGTTACACTCTACTTACCTCTCTAAAAGAAAAAAAGTAAAATAAAATAAAACACACACACACACAAAAATAAGAAAAAACTAAACTAAGAAGCAAAATAAAGTGCGGGTTGCCTCCCGCAAAGCACTAGTTTATCAAGGTCCCGCTCGACCATACTCCTTCTCTCAATTGGAAGAATTCAACGCCTTGAGTAACTTATCAAACAATCTTGCAAACATTTCATTAAACACTATATAGGGATTTATGGGAAGCACATTAATCCCTACAAAGAAAAGGTTAGGAGCACATTAAGAGAACTCTAAGGTAGAAGGAAAAATCAAAAGAGAGAGATAAAAATACACAACAACCTTCTACTTCCTCCGTTAAAAATTTGGAATTAATAGAATGAACATGGAGGTAGTCATTGTCTTTATCATCCAATAATGACTTGAAAATTCCACCCTTACGAATAACCTCATCATCAACAAAGGAATTTTCAACCACCGTTTCTACAACAAATGATTTTTCAATCACCGATTCGTCAACCATAAATTCTATAACCAATGGTTCTTCATCCTCAATAACATTCACATTATTATAGTGTCCATAGACTTTTTCATCAAGAGCCTTCCAATAACTTTCATTAGCAACTTATCGTTTCCAAATATGATCATATGTATATGGAAAGACTCTAAAATCATCCGGAGCACACACAAAAAACTCACTATAAGGGAATTCAGGATTTTCATGACAAAGATGGTATTGACAACGATAGTATTCAGGTGCTGCATAAAAATCATATAGATCTTGCAGTGGCATAAGCATGGATATTTTCAACTCTTAAAAAAAATAATAAAAAAAAATAATCTAGACTTTAATAATAATAAGAAATAAAAATAAAACTGTTTCCCCAGTAACGGCGCTAAATTTTGACAGGCTAAAGTCGAATCACCCAATAAAAAGTATTACCTGAAACCACTAACTAAATATAGATAGGGAAGTAGGGTCGAATCCACAGGAAAACAAGTCTTTCTATTCCTAATTAATTATTATAATCAAAATTATTAAGTAAAGTTATTATTATCGAAGGGAAACTAAACTATAAAGATTAAGGGTAAAGAAAAATCAATGAATAAAATACCTAGGGCATAGGTTCACCAATACATAATACTCCAGGGTAGAGTAAAACATAATAATTAAACATCAATGCATCAATTAACCAGATCATAAAGGGCTTTTGCTAAAAATTACAATAACATAATTAATCTATTGGTATTAAATCTCATCTCTCGAATCTCGACTTAACCATTTATTAATTAACCTGCCTATTGAAACTAGACCTAAACACCAATTCTCATCTCTCAAATATCGAATCAATGTTGTCAAACTCATGCATAAAAGATCAAGCGGCCTAATCTAGTCACGGAGCATTAAATCTATCAACAGGAAATTAATCTAGCATTGACAATCAACAACAATAAATCACCCCCTCATATTATTTATGGATACCAATAAACCCTAGAAATAAAACTACTCACACATAATTAAATCTAAACTGAACAAAACAATTAAAGGTAATATGATGAAAGAAATAAAGTAAAATAAATGAGATTAAAGTAGAAGAAATCGTTACGAAATTAATCAGAGTTAAGGAGTTGAATTAAGAACAAAATTGTAGAGAGAGAAACTAATCAAAAGCTAAGTAGAGAGAGAAAGTCCAAGAGAAGAGATACTAATTGAAAGCATTAAAATCGTATTTATATCTAAAACAATTACTCCTAATTAAAACTAAAATAAATCGCTGGAATTAACACTCTCGATCGGGCCCGCCTTTCCTTCAGTAGGAGCTTCTCTCGCGTCCGGCCGGGTGCGAACTACTCTTCCCCGCCCGGCCGGGCGTGCCTTCGGGCGGTAGCTTTCTTTGTCGGGCCCGGGCACTTGGGCTAGCTTGGACTTATTAATTAGGCTCCGATTTTTCGACCCAATCTGGATTTCCTTTTCGGATCTTGAATACTCGGTCCAAATGCCTCGGAATCTCAAATTTTAAGCCCTTAATCACCGTTTCGATGACTCTAACTGGCCTTGGGCTATAAAAACTGGTCGTGCTCCTCCAATGCTCGGAGACACTCCATAATATCTCAGGAAAATGCTCCAAAAGTGCAAATCCCTACACAAGTCAACCAAATCTACGAAAACACTAGAAAACACCAATTAGTAATAAAAGTGGCTCTAAAGAGCCAAAAACACTACTAATTATGACCAAGGAACGGGGGTAAAATACTATATAAAATAGACATATCAGTTAGCTCGAAGAACAAGTTTCTCCAAGGCGTCTACTCTTTCGGCTATTTTTTTTTCTTACAGAATGTTTTCTTTTTCTTTTTTCTGCTTTTATTTTAGCCTTTTTTTTATTTTTTTATGAGCCTTCATTTGGGATTCTTCTTCTCGTAGGGCCTTTAGGTTTTGGAGTTCCTCTCTAATTTTCTCCAATGCTGCTTTGTCACCCATGATCAGACTAATCTGCGAATGTGAAAGATGATCTAGTAATGTGTATCACGAGAAGTTGAGCGCATTCACATAAACCTTTTCTGCCAAGCATTCAAACAAAGAACCAAAGTCAAAATTATTGTTTAATTTCTTTTTTTATAATCCTTGTAATACGAATTCACTTTAAACAAGTTTGTTGATGAAGAATGTCAAAAAATTCACGAACAATCATTAATGGAATGTCATGATTTGTGTTGACTTCAACAAGGTAATTGTAGACACCCATCTATGTCTTCCCAAAACCAAACTCAGTGATGAGTACCTTTCATGTCGAATCATAACCGAAGGATGTGAAAGTATGGAAAGTCTAGTGTTGCGGTTAGTTTTTAATTCTCTTCTTTTTGTCTGTTTTTGAAAATCTATTTTATGAAAATAGACAATATAGTTTAGTTTGATCCATGGAAAGAGTCCAATAATAGTGTAGTTGGGTCTAGTTTGAAAAGAGCTTTCCAGTGATATATTATAAGCCCAATTCCGATGAACAATGAGGAAGTTATGGCCAAATTACTAAATTGGGCCTGATTTGATTTTTATATGCGGCCCAATGATCTAGAGGAGGGGCTATTATGATTTATCATTCCTAATGTAATTAGGATTGATTATTGTGTGCTAGAATCTTCTAGAAGGTTCTTTTGAATTCTAATTTGATTAGCATTAATATTTGAGTTTTAAGAGTTTCATTTTTAATAAAAGAAGTGCTTTCAAAGAATTTACAGTTTTATCCCTCATACGCCTAAATTTTATCAAAATAAGAAAACGCGTGCAAAAACTGATTGCAGCGCCACGACTATAGTCTGTCGCCTGGCGTCGCGGCGACACGTTTGTCGCCTGGTGACAACCTTGTCGTTTGGCGATAGCACCGTTTTTTATTCTTTTCAAAACTCTGATTTCTTTTTTTATCATATCCGACTGAATTTCTTTAAAAATAGCCTCCTAAAACCTCTGTTTTCAATCACCAACTCTCATCAAGAAATTCTTGATACTCTCTCTCTCTTTTCTAAACTAGCCTTTTCTCAAATACAAAATTTTGCATTCACAAGATCTAGACACACCTAGCCAAGTTCGAAGTTGCCTTCACCTAGACGTGAAAGGTTTGATTTTTAAGGGTTTAGTCCAAATCTAGTCTAAACTTTCTTAACTTCTTTATTTCAATTATTTAATTTAATTGTTTGATTTTATTATTTTCCTTGAAGTTACTAACGCGTGTATTTTGTTATTAGAAAGAGGTATGAGGCATCCAAGTAAGTGCTTTAATTGTTTTATTGATATTATGATATAGAAATCATGTTTAGGTTCCTATTTTGATTCCTAGTATCATGTTAGGATGCTTTTCTTAATTTGATGTTTAGGGTGACAACAATAAGTTTCTAGTATCATGTTTAGGGTAAAGAATATAATTTCAATTATGATTTTCATAATGCCTTTTATTGTCTTTCCTAATACCATGTTAGTATCATGTTAGGGATAAAGCTTTGATTTATATAGTTTAATTTAGTGACATGCTAGGGTTTGTTATTAATCTTGTTAGTATCATACCAAAGATCTTGGTATTATACTTTAATATGATTATTTCAATTATGATTATTATTTTTATAATTGTTATGATTATTTTGATTGTTATTTTTTATTATTATTATGTTGCCTGATATATTTAATGTTATCGCTTGATCACGCCTTTTATGCATGTTTAAAGGGAACTGGTACTTGTAATTACGCTTAATAAGATAATTAATAATCTTGTTTAGGGTTAATATGATTATAATTTAAGTAATCACCAATAATAGATTTATTTGTGCATTAATATTCAATCTACATAGATAAACATGTTTAGGTTATATCTATTGATTGCATGTTAGTCAGAAAGCGCACAAGAATACGAGAAAAATAAAGTAGAGGCCTATTATTAGGAAGGTTCTTTCTCTTTTAGATTGGATTTGTACCTTCATCCCTGAACTTCCAGTCATGGTTCCAGACCTATTGGAGTTAACGATCTCCTGGATCATTAAGGGGTGTAACCTTCACCCTGTGAACGGTTTACAAGTTGCTAAAACTTGTTGGCGACTCTTTTTCTCTAGCTTCCTTCTCTTTGGACGCCACCATGATTAAGTGTATGATCACAGTGGGGTTCAAGTTTGGGGTAATGCTTGAAATATTCCCTACAGCTTTTGGCGACTCCATTGGGGAGGATTTCAATTTTAATTCCTGAAAATTATTTCGGCAATGACTTAAAATGAGTGGATGAGACTCAAAAAGTTCTAAGTATTTCATGTGCGTAATTTTGATTAACATTATTGTCATATGCATAAAAAAAGGTTCTCATTGGAAAGACCATCCGTAATGAGTTAAAAACATAGGATTTTTACACGTAGGAAATTTGAGGAATATCTTTCATAACTAGGATCGAAATAATGTTGTGAAAAACTGGAAAATTTTATCGAACACAGAAAGCTTCTAAGGCATGTTGGGACTGGCGTCTAGCAAACAGAGCCTGTCGCCGATAATATGGTTTTGTCGTCGAGCGACACTTCTGTCAACGGGCGATAGGGCTATATTACGGCGACGGTCTCTTTTGGCTGCCGCTGCGTTCTTCCAATACTGAGCCAGAATTATGAGTTCTAATTTCGACCAGTTCTAGCACTGTTGGCTCGATTCTACTTCCTTATTTAGTATTTCTCACTTTTCTGAAACCCATATGTGTTCTACATATGGACATAACCCTCTGGAATCTCATGCTCCATCTACCTGATTGAACACTCTGTGCAACAAAGGGTACATCCGAGAATGTTGAATTCACCAAACCATGGAAGCGATTTTTTAACTCGCGGGTTCCCATCCACTCGTGCCAACCCTTCCAAAGGTAAGGCTTCCACGCGGTGCATCCAGACTCATAACCATGGACCCTCTTTGACTAACCCATGTCCCGAAATTTATAGAACTAGAGCCATGGTTATGTTGCAAACTCATTGCATCATATTGTGCCTACTTGACTAATTTTGCATTATTTGTTGAGCATAGTCTATGTGTTTTTCCTAACCATTTGTTTGACTTGTGTTTAAGCCGTAAAAAAACTAATTAATGACTAAAAGGACTTTGCCTAATTAATTATTTAATTTGAGTAATAAAATTCTAATAATTTAATCAGAATTGACTTAGTACGACTTTAGGCTTATCCCGTAGATTAAAAATACTGAAAGCAGTCCCAAATTAATGCTCCAGTAATGGCGCAAAAAATTGGGCTGCAGTGCCAAACGCTTCTGTGCAACGTCGAGCGACAACCCTGTCATCTGGCTTGCACTACACTGTGCGGCGACAGTCTTGTTGCTTTGGCGACAATTCAACATTTTTCTTGAGTCGTCACGACGAGTCTAATTAAATAGTTTTCTAATAAGTTTGATTATTTTTTAATAATAGTACCTTTGTTAAGTCCTTAATTGAGTTTAGACACTAAGTCCCACGGTCTTACACAAGAGTCAAAGCATGTCACTTGCACTCACAAATAAAGCACACACTAACATGTATGTACACTTTGACCATGATTAGAGAGTCTTGTACACGCGTGTTTTTCGTCTTTTTTTTATGGGGGGTAAGTCGGATATTAATCCTCCAATTAAACAACTTGTTTCAACCCCTATAGTTGATTCCCAAAAATATACACCCTATTTTTGCTTTTTTTTCTTTATAAACCTGTAAAGTCAAAGTCAATTTAAGTCTAGTCATTAAAATTAAAATAGTTTAATTTACAGCGCGTGGTAAAAAAAGGAAGGGTGTTTGATTAGAGACAATCTTTTCGTTCAAGCACAACTTTTTGACAAACTAATCGCTCAAAAAAGGAAAGCTAAGAAGATAATGGCGAGTCAAGAAGAAGTTAATGAGCTCAAGAAGCAAATGGCTGGTGTTACTGAAATGCTAAAAACCTTAACCCTCCAAATTAATGACCCTGTAAAGCAACAACAAATGGAGCTCATGCAAGAAAGCTTGAGCAAGATATCTAGTGATTACATGTTCCGGGGCATTAGTTCACAAAAGGTCTCGGTAGACAAGGGCAGAAGTTCAATGCCGACGACATCCCAAAATTTAAGGCAATTAATAAGCCTCATTTACATTTAAGAGATTTTGAAACGATAATGAATATTAAGGGTATTGATAAAAAAGTTTTTTATTCCTTATTTTCCTTATCTCTTGAAACCGTTTGCCAGCAATAGTTCTTCTCCCTTGGCAAAGTGAAAACCTCTACTTGAAAATCAATATTAAACGCTTTCATTGATAGGTATAAATGTAATATTTAAGTTGAAACTGATCATAGGGAACTTGAAATACTTAAACAGAAAGAGAATGAAGGTTTCACTTCTTTCTTCAATAAATGGAGAGGAACCTCTGCTAGGATGATTGAAGTATCGCGTGAAAAGGAATCTGTGAGGTTGTTTATCAAGAACCTCCAGGAAAAGTACTCCAAACATCTAAAATATCAAAACAATTTACACACCTTCAAGGCCGTCTATGATATTGAGATTGTAATCCCCCGCATTTTTAAATATTTTATTAATGAAATTATAATTTATTTATAATATTTATTTGTATTTTTCCGGGATTTAATTTCAAAAGTTTCAAATTATTTTTGCAGTTGATAAACGATTTTATTATAAATTTTTTTTTATGAACCTTCCTTCTATAATTTATGTCCAACAAACAAACCTAACCCACTTTACTTACTTAATTGGCCCATTAATTTTTGAGGCCCAATTTTAATACTTACCCTACACCACTCTCTCTCCTATAAATACCCCATACATCCCCAAATTTTTCCCCACACAAAAAGGTTAGTAAACTCTCTTCTCTTTATTTTTATTTCTTTTATTTTCCCTTTATTTTTCTTTTCTTTTATTTTTTTTCCTTTCTTTTTCCTTTTTCTTTTCTTTTCTTTTCTTTTTTTTTCTTCTTTCCCTTTCCTTCTCCTTTACGTGAGGAAATCCTCACTCCACCACCGTTGCTGCCACCTGCTGGCCGGACCACCTGCCGCCGTCACCGCCTGGTCGCCGGCGACCACCAGCCTAGCCACCACGCGTGGCTCCTCCTTCCTCTCTCCCCTTTGCTTAAAATAATTAATTTTGTTTATGTTTTGATTTTTGTAGTATAAAGATTATATTTTTTGTATTAAATTATATTTTGATGATATAAAGATTATAAATTTCAGATTATATATATGTTATAAATTTTCAGATTTTATGAATTATAAACCTAGGGTTTCAATTTAATGAAATTGGGATTTTAGGGTTCTAATGAGCAATTAAATTGGGGCTTTTGTTCCTATTGCATTTATAATGATTAATTAAGCATAAAAACATGTTTTTGATGAAATTCTAAGGAGTTTTAATCTAATTTATATTGCTGGAATTTTGGTTAAGTATTAATTTATTGTTGTTGGTTATTTTCTAGTAAGTGATTTTTATATAGGAGACTTTTAAGTAATTAAAAGTTACACAAAGGATTATTTACACGAGGTACGTACATGTCTACTTCGTTGTAAGTAGTATCATGTTTAGGTACCAAAGAAAAGAACTTAGTTTCATGATTAGAGAACACTTGGATGAAAATTGTTTGGTTATACATTTAATTAATTCATGTGCTTATGTTTATGAGACATGTTTTGGTGAATTAATTATGTTTGTATGGAATTATGATGCAAACATGTTGAATTATATTGGATTAATTGTTTGTATGGAATGTTGATACAAGCATAGTTTTATTGGATTGGTTTGTTAACCACATTTGGATTATTAAAGGATTGGATTTGAATGGTTTAATTGGAATGAATTTATTAATTATTCCACAAGGTTGTTATTTATTTTATTTATTACTCTATCATGACTTGTTAGTATGTTGAGTAAAGGTGGATTAAGCCGAATGGATAGGTGAGTTGACTATGTTCAACAATTTTGGATAATTTGGAAGTTTAATGAAATTAAAGGTCAACTTGTGATGTGATCACCATTATCCTAAATAAGATTAAAAGTGAATTGATGTATGATTGTTATGTATGGGCTTCTTGAATGAGTCGGCTATTAATTGAAATTGTAATCACGTAAAGTGAAACATGGATGAGCAATAAAACTCTGGAAAGCGTGCATTTCTAGAGTATTGACAATTATGGGTTGGGGTACATGGTGGTAGCATGTGGCTTTCCGAGTCTTGTTTGATCAAAATGTCCTCTTTTCTTTTGGTATTTATAATTTATTTTATAATGAAAGTTAGATGGGATCCTAGACTAACTTTGTGAGAATGGAGTCGCGCCCATTCTTGCATTGCGTTAAATTTTTATTTTAAATGGTCATTTAAGACCAAAATGATTTGGTGGATTGGATAACCTTGTTTATTGCTTACTCCAAATTATATTAATTAAACTAAATTAATTTAATTAAATATAAAGGGTCGAGTGTTTGGAATTGATTAGCAAGTATGTTGAGTCGATTGAATTGTTTAAGTGTGGTGTCTTGATTAATGAATTCGTATTGTAAGTTTATTTACTTTAATTAGTTGAGCATGCTAGGTTTGGTACGTTGTAGCTTGTATGTACTCAGCTTTGTTGATTGCGTGATTTTGTGTGTTTTCTTTTGGTCATGGCCTTCGCCTTTCAATGACCTAGTGATGATCCAATTATTACACTTGTATTATTGGGGAGCAGTATTGCACAGGTTAGATTGATGATGTGAAGTTCGGGGATTTGACATACGCATTGTCAAGGGATTGGTGTGATTGAGAGTATTCGTTATTTGTGTTGAACTTATTTATGTTTTACTACTTAAATTATGTTTTGGGACTTTGATTATTGGTTTCATTTTAAATAAGGGCCTTTATGGTTCTAATTTGTAAGCTTCTACTTATTGGGTTTCTAAATTATATTATTTTAATATTTAAGTTGGATTTCTGCTGCAATACTTTGATAAAGCCTTAACGTTTTAACACGTGGCGGTAACATGCCAATGACTCTCCTCTATTTTTATTTAAAGTAAGTGGTTTGGAAAAGGGAGAATTATTGGGGTGTTACAGGGATTAACATTGAAGACGACCTTGCTAAACAGAAAGCTGCTAACAACAACTCCAACAGTGGCTGGAAAGGCAAGAAGAACGACAATCCTTCTTCTTCCAAAACCACCCACTCAAATAATGTTAGCACCTTTAATTTGAGTGAAGTCCTTACTATGAAAAACAAAGTACAAAAGAAACCATTTAGGAGGAAGTTTACTCCTATTGGTATGAGTTATGACACCGCATTTGATCGACTGAATACAAAAGGTCTTATAACTCCTATTGGACCATTTGGGGACCCACCAGTTGAAAAGAGGACAGTTAGTTAGAACCCCAATACACACTGCAAATATCACCAAGGTAGGGGCCATCTCACTAAGAATTGTTGGAAGTTCAAAGAAGCTATCTAAGATTTGATTGATAACAACAAACTACCATTGCCCCCTGCAAGTAAGAAGCCAAGCATCAACAATGCACCTCTATCCCATTACTTAGCCATCTTTGATGAGGAAAACCATGTTGATCCCTCATCTCTCATCAAACCTATTGAAGAAATTTATGCAATCGAAGAAGAGGAGTAAACCTTTTTCGATGCCATGGATGACTTTCCCTCTGAACCTGAATCAGCAACCAAGGAAGATATGCGAATGTTTATATGGTCAATGTGGGAGGGAATAGACTTACTACGTGAAGCTATTGAATTAGCAAAGAAACAAGGAGAGGAACTTCAGAAAAAATATTATAAAGTTCCACCCATGAAGAAGAAAACATTCCCTCTACAAGTAATTGACACACCCAAGAAGAGTAATAAACTTTATACTCCAATTGGGACTACCTATGCTAAAATGTTCAAAATGCCCTCCGAGAATGGTAAGGTCAAACCTCTCGAATCGAGACCATTTGAGTCTCTAAAGAGGACATACAGGTTCTATTGTCCACATACCATCAATAACGAGGACATACAATTGAAAAATATTTTAAATTCAAAGATTTAATTCACAAGATGATTGTGATAAGAAGCTAGTTCAAATCCCACAAGAACAAGACATAAGCATTAACGGGGTTTGGGACAGTGATTACTAAGACGTCTACCTTAAGGACATGGAAGAACCTCAACTTTCAATGTCGTATTCAATAGGTGATTTTTAGGATAAAGAGGATTCAACCATAGACGTCCCATTTCTACACAACCTATTCTAACCGTGTAGGAAGTTCCCATACCTATTATAGAAGAAAATGACATTTTCAAGCAATTCAAAAAGGCCAAGGTCGAGATGAACGTATGGAAACTTCTAGCTACGTCTCGAGAACATAGGTTGGCGGTAATGAATGCCTTGGATAAGATAGGGATAGATTCCGACACCACTCCTGAGGGGTTGGCTAACTTCCTTACGAGTGATCTCCCTAGTCCTATCAACTTGATCACCTTTTCTGACAAAGATTTACCTCTAGAAGATGACAGGCATTATAAGGCACTAAATCTCAGAGTAGTCTGCAAGAGAATGAACGTCCTAATGACTCTTATAGACAATGGATCGGCAATTAATGTCTTTCCACTTAGAACTACGAGGATGTTAGGCATAAGGGATGAGGACTTAACCCCGTCAACACTAGAAATAAGAGCCTGCGACAATACTCGTCGCTAAGCTCTTGGTAAAATTACTATAAATGTAACGACGGGAGCAATTGAACATGACTACCTTCCAGGTGGTAGATATTAAAGCTTCATTTAACTTATTGTTGGGATGCCCTTGTCTTCATGACCTCAAGGCTATCTCTTCATCTCTTCACCAACAGGTAAAAGCCATAGTTGGAGGAATCCCTGAAATGAATGGTGTCCTTCGAACAAGTGTACTATTCCGTTAGTGGGTTCAGAATTATTAGAAAGCTAATATATTCAGTAAGGTCAAATGATCGGAATGCCTGGGGTAGAGGCCGCTTCTGATCAGTAATATTAATGCATAATTAATATTACAGCTTAATCATGACTAAACCCTTGGAGTCACACCCAAGCAACTAACGAACCAAAGCGACGAATTAATTAGGAATTAATTAATAAGTTGACCGAGTAATTAATATTTAGACGTCGGGAATTCGAGCTTAGAGCGTCGAAACCGAACGTCAAAAGTCGAGTCGA
This sequence comes from Chenopodium quinoa, assembly GCF_001683475.1. Classification (NCBI taxonomy): domain Eukaryota; kingdom Viridiplantae; phylum Streptophyta; class Magnoliopsida; order Caryophyllales; family Amaranthaceae; genus Chenopodium; species Chenopodium quinoa. The sequence continues at coordinate 4,942,006 of NW_018744301.1, read as the reverse complement.
TAAATAGTAAAAGACGAGACGTAAAAATAATAATAAATCAACAAAGACCAAAATACCCCTAGCATCGAAACACCGAGTTCTAGGGGGTATAGCCAAGCTAGCAGCCCGCACCAAGTGTAGGGCTTGCTAGGAAGCTGCGGCTAGCTGCCCGCACCTAATGCGTGGCGTGCTGGCATGCTACAGCTAGCAGCCCGCACTAGGTGCGTGGTATGGAAACAACAGCTCTCGGCAGCAGCAGCCTGCATGCAAGTGCATGGGGTGCCGGCCGAGAAAGTGCGAGCAGCAACCCGCATTTGGTGTTGCGGGGATGGCTGGGCCGAGAGAAGGGCAGCAGCAAATGAGAAGCCCACTTGGGTGCCTTGGTGCCCAAGTGGGAGTTGCCAAGTGGCGCAAGGTGAGGGAGAGACTAGGGAGCAAGTTTTTTCCCCCTCCTCCAAATGGTCCTCACCTAACCTCTTACATGAGTTTGCCACTTGTTGATTTATTACTAGTTTGATTATTAATTTTATTTTAGCTTTAAAATAAAATGGGAAAATCAAATTCTCCCACATTGATGGGAGACCTTTTCACACTCATGCATTTCCCTATAAATACCTAAGTTGGGGTATTCGGAAAAGCACTTGAGTAAGAGTTGAAAAATGCATCACCATTGTGAAAACCTTTGAACTCATTAATTACTCGGGTTTTGGTCGGGCCTTGCTAACCCCAAGGCATTGGACCATTTTCGGTGGTCGAGTTGTGGGTGGACTATCGTTGGAGGCCGTCGTATTTTTGAGGGTTTCTTTCAAAATAAGAGCCCCTTCCGGTTGGGCGAAGCACGCTCCAAAGGTAATCGTTTTATCTTAATCTTGTGATTAATTTAATTATGTTTATAGTTTTATTTATTGCGAGTGCGGTCTTGTTTTTCGGTTTGTTTCTACCGTGAGTCGGACTCACCAAACCCCAACAGCGGTATCGGAGCCTCGCTCGTTTATTTTTAAAATCATATTATTTTTCAAGGTATTTTTATGGATTAATTTTTTTGGTATTAAGTTGCTAATTAGATTAGTAGCTTGTTTTATCTATTTTAACATCGTATTATAGCTGACTTCAGCTCCCGAACCCAGATTTTGACACAAAAATAGTGAATTTTGGTGGAAAAGGCGTTCTGGAAATGGTTTTACCCTGTTAGGTATCGGTTTGTAGCCAAAAAACGACCAGAAATGCACTTTTTGAGGGATTTTTCGTTTTGACGAAATTTTAAGTCTTTCTAACCTTGAATAATAATTGCATATTTATGGTGGTTATGTAATTTGTTCAATACATATTTTATATAAAATTTTAAACCTCTTTAGGCATGATTACTTAGTGGTAATTTGTGTTTGAAAGCTTAGTTTTATTTTTCACATAATTGCAAACTAATTGCATTAAGTGTGAAATTATTGTTCTTTGAAGCTTCCAAGTACTAACGATTCAATCTTTAATTATGTTAATTGATTGAAACTTTAAGTTAGTAAATTCCATGAATTTTTGTTGAATTTGTTGATTTAATCATTTTTTAGTTGATTGGAATCATAAAGTTTGAAACTTGTAATAGAAATTTGTTTACCTTCATATTGGAAGATATTATTTTTCAAGGATTCACAAGTATTAAAGTTGGAATCCTTATTGAACTTCTGTTCATTTTTCCAACTCCCATTTATTTTGTCAAAAAACTCAAGATTAATTTAATTTAATTAAATTGATAGTGAGTAATTGCCCACTTTAATTAAAGAATGGTTATTGGGAATTATTTTGGTTGGATGCACTTTGAAAATTTTATTTTAAGTTAGACTTGTTTAAATTTTCATTTTGCTCAATGAATTAGTTCTAACATTAATTTCGAATTAATATTAATGTCACGGAAATTTTGGGATAAAAGTCCCATTGTTACGGCACGTAAATCAAGGCATATGCACTCTTGGCTAGCCGGGCTGCATAGCAGCCCGCATGTGGCTGCCAAAGGGCTACCTTGATAGTGCGTGGAGCCAAGCTGTGGCTGGTGCGCAAGGCCGCGGGCAGCAGCACAGCAGCAGCACGCTGCCTTGATGGTGCATGCGTACGTGCTGTGGTGCGTGGTGTAAGGGCTTGGGCTTGGTGCATACGTCGTGTAAAGGGGCAAGCAGTCGTGGCCTTGTGTCTAGCACCTTGTAACCCGTAGCAAACGCTACTAGGGTGTACCTAGCTAGTGCTATGTAGGTGGTGAAGGCACATGCGCCAAGCCGTATAGTGCGGGGTTGTTAGACAACCCTGACTTTCATGTGGCACGTATGTAGTGCGTGAACCACTTGAGTACTGTTGGCTTCGTGTTTGCTTATTTTTTTCGTTTTAATTATTTTATTAATTTAATTTGGTTTTAATTATTTTAATAAATTTTGGAGGCTAGGCCTCGGGTTTTGAGCGGCATTGGAAAAATTTATTTTAACAAATTTTGTGTTTTACCGGCTTAATTAATTGGATTAATTGAGTTGGATGAGGTATTTATTGGGAGCTTAAAATATTAATTTCTATTACGTAACTTTGACTAGTTTTAATTAGGCGTGTTAATTGGTTTAACCACCTAGATTAGTTACTAGTTCATGGTGTTTATGCATTGTTACTTGTTTATCGTTGTTAAATGCATGGGCCATTCACAGATAGTGAATGGATGAATGGAATGTATATTCTCTCACATGTTTTATGAAATGGCAACTAGTGGGGCCAGATTAGGATAGAAAATACGGACTGTGATTCGTGATGTATTTTGGTAAATCTAAATACGGTCTTTGAACCATTGAGTATTTTTGTACCTTAATATTTAGATTATTCCTAATCATAGATACTAGTAGTTGCATTTATTTTGGTCAAGTCTTGAAAGACGAAGCCATGAAGTTGCAAATGAAGACCTTTTGAAGATTTGAAGATCTCAAGGGGTCATGCTAGTTGCCAAATGCATCTCTATTTATGTTTTTCGATATATATATGTTTATGTATGTGAATTATATGTTAGATGCATGTTCAGGATTTCGAATGTTGTGATGATTAATTAAGATCACTTAAATCAACCAACATAGAAACCCTAGGTCCCTAAATATTGAGTAAAACTTGTCATTCCAAAACAACACTTGCCAACCGAACGAGGGTAGTGGTGGGTTACGCCAAAGCGAGGCATCACTACTTCTCCAAGGAACGTAAGTTTTGGTTGTACTCAACGATATGAGTGATGGAGTCCTAACATGATGTAGCAAAGTGAATAAATTGTTGATAGAGCATTAGATGCGATGATTTATTCAACCAAGAGTGGCTTGGAGCCATTAGCAAAGCATTGCTTACCTTAGGAGATTGAGTGTTAAGACAAGCCAAAGCATGCTTAACAACTCTTTGTTTGTTTGGATCTTGGAATCGACTTTTTTTCGCCAAATGGGGACAATTTTAATGCGTGGATAAGACGTTTAATAAGATTGAAGATTTTCATGAATACCTTTTAATTTTCAAACTTATTATGTATTTACTTGATAAATGGTTATACTTTGCACTTATATTTATAGTATTCTAAATCAAATAATATTGTTCCGATGATTGGTAAAGGAAATCTTTGAGAATGTTTCTCAAAGAAAAGTAAAGCATTTCTAAAATACAATTCTCATAAATGACTTTTAAGGACGGTTGGACATCGTGTATTCAAAATACTAGGTAGTTTTGATAAAACATGAAGTATTGAGTTGCAAACTCAAATTGTCAATATTTACAATCAACATATCTTTTCGCTTAATACATAGATGAGTAGGAATCATTGATGTAGTAATTCGAGCGTAAATTAAAGGAAAAGATGGAACTTTGTTTTACGGCGCATTGGATGCTTAATAATGCCTAACAAAGTATAAAAGTCAAAGACTCTTAAAAAATGGTTCTTAAAAGATTATGAGATAAAGTATGATAAGAAATATAGGAAACGAGGCACGAAGAAAAGGAATAAGATTCCATTTCAACCCATGAGTTCATATTATTGTAGTTGACTTAGCAATTCGTTATCTTGACAAGTATCGGATACAGCTTGAGTGTTCCACTTTGAAAGTGACCTCAAACTATTGAAGATAAGCTAAGTTATCGACTAACAAGCTAAGAATGAAGCAAGTGGTGCTACATTAGGTCTAAGGTCGTATGCTTTTTTTAAAGACCTTTAAGATAAGGCTGGAACAAATAAATGGTTATTGTGTTCCATAATCAGCAATTGATCCATTTACACGCGGAAAGACTCACATTCCAAGCAATGAGCAATATTTGCAAATATATTTGAATGACATGGTTGTCTAAACCATGAGTCAAGAAGGCTTGATTATAAACAAACATTTTCTTAATATGATAAACTGGCAAAAGCTCAAAGTCATGGGCATGTTTTACGTTCCGAACATCTTGATAAACTGGCAAAAGCTCAAAGTCATGGGCATGACATGGTTGTCTTTAGCAATGTCACATCGACAAGAATGTACTCAAGACTCTATTAGATAGGATCTTGATAGTTGATCGATTTGGAATCGTTCTAAGACAAGGAGTGTTATTTGTTGAAATCGACAAAGTAAAGAGCTATTGTTCTTGGTATAGACAATTGACTCTGAAAGCTAAAGAGGATTCATTTACTTCAAAGTTTCACAAAGAATTTGAAAGAATATGGCTATATTCATTAAATGTGAACAAACTTAACCTTGAATAGTTAAAGAGTTCACTGAAGTACATAATCGACTTGGAAAGATATCAAAACGTCTAGGTTAGATCGAGCGATGTTTGCCTGAGCCAAGCGTGACCATCACAAAGTTATCAAATTGAAATTTTCATAAATAACTCCACAAAGAACATAGTGTGTCTTCACGGAGACCTTGATGCCATTTAAAAATGACTCGAACAATGATGGATCATATCCCTTCCTATAAAGTTCTTAAGATTTGCACGAAGGACTAATGTTACACTAAACAAAATGTCGAAGCTAAGAAAGGACGGCATATTCAATTATGGATATAATTATCTTCTAAATGTCTTTTCAAGTATATGTCTAAAAATCTTAGCCACAGTGGGAGTTCATTGGCTCAGTGGGAGCTAAGTGACTCAGTGGGAGCTCACCGGCTTAGCAAGAGCTAGGTGGTTGAGTGAGAGCTTAATGGTTCATTAAAGGCTAAGATAGCTTAAGTGGGAGCTAACTAATTGTTTTACAACGAACATTTATCCAAAGACAATATACATGTCTCTTTATAAGCATTCAAGTGAGACCACGGGCAATACCTCCACAACCTAATTGAGAACATAGTGTTTGTTGCTCTAAGTGGTGTCTTTCTGGAAAGTAACACGTTTCCAAAATGACAAGTGGGAGGAAAATAAATTCGATGACAATCGAACTTAGAAACAAACTAGAACTGAGAATCTCGGAAGACCTTAAAAGGACTTCGCGAGAATGCTTGATCAAGAATACTCAAAAGGACTTTACAATTGCCTTAAAAGAGAATTCATTACTGACAAAACATCAGAAATGTTACAGTAAGATCAACATAATAAAAGGGATTTGGAAGCGCCTTGAAACTCAGTGGTTGATGAAATTGCCCCGTATAGGTATTAAATTCACCAAAAGCTTGGATTAAATCCTATAAATTTCTATTAAGTTAGAAATAAACCTAAGACTTACAAGCATAGTATTTACTATTAGATAGTAAAGGAATAATGTCTTGTATGATAGCTATGAAAAATCCAAATTCCGAATAATGGTTAAAGGCCATGAAAATCCGAAACAAACCCCATGTTTGAAAATCATGTTTGAAACTTGATTAATTTACATAAACAGTGAAAGACCCATCGATTGCAAAGTTTTCAAGTTGAAAAATAACAAATGTGGAAATGTATATGCATACATAGCTAGATTGGTTGAAAAGGATACAATTAAATTCACGGAGTTAATTTTAATAAAACCTATTCACCAATCGGATTGCCAAAGTCTTTTCGTGATTGTTTTAGCAAAATTGCTCATATGAAATATGGCAAAATAGATACCCAAACCGCCTTCCTAAAATAGAATTTTGGAAGTGACTATGAAAATAGTCGAAGGGATTTGAAAATCTAAATAAATGTTAGATTTAAAAGCAAGCTTAAGGAATCCGTCATGGGATTAAATGAAGCATTGTATATAGGAATTGGAACGTGTTTTCTCATGAAGTTAATAAGAGGATTAACTAATGGAGAAACATAGAAATTCTTATGAATAAGAAGTTTAGTGGGAGCAAAAGTAAATTATATAAAGGTCCAATAAGAATTCTACAAACTCTGTTGTGAAATAACTATCAAATGCTAAATGCTTAGAATTGAAAGTATTTTTGACAATGGACCAAACAAAAGACGATACTTAGTATGTATTGGGTATTAAGTTCTATTGTATAGACTTGATAAAATGTTTGAACGTGTAAAGGAGTTTACCGTGTTAATCCGGTCTGGCATGGTTTGTTGCCGTTTCCGGGCCCTCTTACGGGACTATCGGTGTTCCAAAGGACCGACGCTTGGTTCTTAGGTTAGAGTGTTCTCTGGCAGCTTTCGACCAAGGAGCCTTTGGTTCCTGCGGATCCCGCGATCCGGATGCTGCGTCCGGACCTGCTTTCTATCGAGGATCAAGCTCAGGCGATCCTTGGTTATCCAACAAAGCAACTAGTGCTGCCGGATGCTTCTTATCCGGCTTTTATAGCTTCCAAGCTGACTCGTTTTCCGGCCTTTATTCCGGTTAGTTTTCTAACTTTTTTTTTGGTGTTTCTATTTATTTTTCGGAATTTTGACCCTTTTATCATTTTTTGTCACATATATTTTTAGCGGGTTGAGCTAGGTGGTTGGGTCCTCCTATAGCGGAGATCATGTATATCGATGCTGTCGGATCGGTTATTCGTGAGACCCTTCAAGTGGGAGAGGATGATGAGGGGATACCGTTCATACCTGAGACGGTTGAGTCGGTATGTCGTTTATTTATATGTACTTGAATATTTCTATTTATTTTTTTGTTTCATATACATTTTTTACTAACCGTCCTTGTATTCTTGGAACAGGTTCAACGAGAGACCGTGAACGACATGGTGAGGACTTTACGTGCTTTCCGAGCTGCTTATCGGAGAGCCCTCGTGACTGTCATGCCGTGATCATCGGATGATCGCGGTAAGTTTTATTTCTTTTTTCTTTGCAACGAAGTTATTACATTTCATATATTAATCTTCGTTTTGGATATTGCAGGATGTGCAACAACCGTCTTGTAGTCGCCGAGCACCCTGATTCCACTTGTACACATTTATATATATTTTTAGGAAATATATATATATATATATATTGTATTTTTTGTATTTTTTTTGTATATATGACACATTTGTATATATGTTATTATTACTATTATTTATTTTTTTGTTTCCAAGTGTACATTAATGCAAAAAATTTTTGAGGGAGGGAAAGGGTTCCCGACTTACCCCCCTAAAAAATTAAACAAACTAAAAAAAAAGAAGGCAAAATGAAGGAAAAAGAAAAAAAAAACGAAAATAAAAAAGTAGGAAAATAATAAAAAAAAATTAAAAGAAAAAGAAAGTAGGAAAACAATGGAAAAAAGAAAAATAAAAAGAAAAAAATAAAAGAAAATAATAAGAAAATAGTAAAAGAAAATAAGAAAGTAGGCAAGAAAAGGGACACAAAGTGTTAGAAGGCAAACGTATGATTCGTCTTAAGATCTCGTGACGATTATGTCATTATATGAGCAAAAATACGGAAATTAACCCAACTTACATGCCGTGTCAGGGGAGTCGCGCGCAACTGTGGGAGTTACGTGCGGGTGTCGCGCGTATGTAATTCCGTTACGCGCAGGTGTCGCCCGCAAATAAGGAGTTGCGCGCGCCACCTATATGTGAACTTTCCTTTAAGCCGAATTTGCCGAAAATTTTCCCCTCTTGGGTCTATTTAAACGGGATATTGTGTAGGCTTTTGATCATCTCGCATTCATTTGCTTAGTAACATAAGAAATTAAAAAGAATTATTCTCTCTAAAATTTTATTGGGTTTTTCTAAGCTATACCCCTAAGGTATTCGAGTTTCTAAGGTGTACCCATGCTTTTTAAAGTTTTTAAGTTGTGCCCCTCAACTCACTACCATTAATGAATGGTACCCTCCTTGGGACTTCTAGGTCGCCTAAAGTTAACTATAAATTTAATAGAAATATGATAAAAGGTAAGGAAATGGTAGGAGAAAGAAATCTTAGTCACCGCAACCCTAATAATGAAAACTGAAGCCACGAAATCATACTCTCAAATAACTTTTAAACAACTAATAAGGGTACATTTTAGTATTGATAAGGAGTTGAAGGGCACAACTTAGAAACTTGAAAAAGTATGGGTACACCTTAGAAACTTGAATACCTCAGGGGTGTAGCTTAGAAAAACCCAATTTTATTTTTTCTGTATTTATTTTAACAATGGTGAAGACCTTTGAACATCGTTTGAAGCAATGGGTCACTTTCCTTTCAACCAAGGAAAAACTAGCTTTCAAAATTTACCACTTAGACCCTTTATTGAATTATATGCAACTAGTGGTTAACTTTGATTTTCTTCATGCCGCAGTCAACCACTAGGATTCTAACCACCATCTTTTCTTTTTTAGAGGGGATGAAATTGTCCCCCTTCCTGGTGAGTTCATGGCATTGCTAGGTTTCCCTACAAACACTTTCCCTGTGACTTATTCGCCTACCTTGTTAGATCCCAAACCTATATTCCAAAGATTTTTTGGTTTGTCCGACAATGGTATGACTAACATAGGAACTAAAGAAGGCGTGAATTTAATTCAATTTATTGAACACTTCGTCGCCCCTCGTGACAACATGACTAAACAACGCTTTAAAATTCGTGCTTTATGTTATTGTCTTATTAATTGTTAACTTATGACAGGCAAAGAATACGGAGATTATTCAATGATGTCCATAGTAGAGAAAATAGAGGGATGTCATTCACTCGCTCCTTTGGTTTTGACGGAAACCGTTCTGTGCTTGAATCGCCTTAGACGAGATCCTAATGAAAACGGTTTCACGGGAAGTCCACTCCTATTACACGTACGTCTTTTTTTTCGGGGTTTATAACTGCAAGTCAAGAAGTTGCGCTGGCATGACCAGCGCAATCATTGGAGTTGTGCGCGGAGGGTGCGCGCAACTGATTTAGTTGCGCGCGCCACCTACTTGTGTAATAAATCGGAAAAAATAATATATTTTTTTTTGTTTTTTCTGATTTGGCTCATGGAGCGTTTGCGAATTGTTGATCAGTCTCAAAACCTTGAGGCTAATGGAGTAAAGACATTCCCTGGACGTAGAATCCTTTATAAGCATAAGTATGAAGAGGAATGGACGTCGTTTTTCTGTCATGGAGTTCCTAACATACGGTTTGTGATTCTTTTGTGGAAAATAAATAGTATGATTGGGAGTAGTCTCGATTGCCCTTACATTAGGCTTTTAGGCTTATCTAGTACTACTTATATTTTTCCTTGTACGGTGATGAGACAATACGGTATGAGGCAATTTATCCCTCCGCGAGATTGTGATGCCCCTAAAGAGGTGACTTTCAAACCCGAAAGTATTACTCGTTGGATGGAATATTGGTCAAGTCTTCCTAGGTGGGTCATACAAAATCCTCCCGCAAGTATTAATTATCTTCCTTTTACAAGGCTTGGATGAATGCGGCGGATAAGGGTGAATTACACAAGGCTAGATATCAACTTCAAGCCGCCACCGTTCGCAATCCACCTAAGCCTTTGATGCATTCAATTACTACTACTCCTCCTAGTGGCCAAAACAAAGGAGAGAGAAAAAAGTTAGACTTCTAATCCCATAAGGCTCGTTCGAAGGAAAGAAAAAGAAAATCTACATCCAAATCCGCGCAACAAGGTGTGAAAATCAAAGAACCTTCACCAAATACTCGCAAGAAAGCTCCAATAGTCAGAGGGAAAGGAAAACAGGTTGCAAAGGCCCCAATCCCAAAATTGAAAAACAATGTTTGGAAACTATTGAAAATGCTGCGATGGAAACTACTCCTCCATCATCTGTGACAATCGAGGACATTGTAAAACCTTAGAGTGTTACACAATTTTACCATTAGTTTTTTTTTCGAATAAAGTGTAATCACTACTATGCTTTTTTTTTTCTTCGTTTACTATCTAGTTCAATAATGTATCTCTTTTGAATTTTGAATGAAATAAAATGAGCTATATATTTTTATATATTGATATGACCGAATCATAATGATTTCCTACGTATTCCATTACGAAATCAGGTCTTTGCGTAGTTCTAATTTTTTTTTTAAATATATATATATATATATATATTTTATTTTTCATTAATCTCTTAAATAGAAATTAAATGACTAATTAATCAAACCTTGTTTAAAAGAATTAAATCAAAGTTTAATTTTATTTTCCGAGTATATGTTATATTTAAGAAACACTCTTATTTTACCGTAAGTAGAAATTGCAACTTCATTCGAACGCAAAAATTCGGGTTCGTAGTTCGTCATCAGGTGAGCTGTAGCGCCTCTTTGTGGGGTGTGGCACCTGGCAACAGCTCTGCCATCTGGTGCACACTACACAGTGCGACCCCAGTCCTGTCGTTTTGCCGACAGTTCGGATTATTGGTCGAGTCATCGCCTAGTGTCTAATTAACCAGTTTGCTAATTAATTCGGTTAATTTTCGCTGTCAATACTACTTGGTTGATTCATTAATCGAGTTTAGGCACTAAGTCCCATGGTCTTATACAAGAGTCCAAACATGTTACTTACACTCAACGCACACACCAATACACATACTTTGACCGGTCTAAAAGAGTCTTGCATGCGCGTTTTTTTTCCGTCATTTTTTTTAGGGGAGTAAATCGGATATTAATCCTCCATTTTTTTAAAAAAAAATAAATATTATATGTAGCTCTTAAAAATATACACATTATTTTTGCTTATTTTTGCCAAAAATATGCACCCATTTTTTTATTTTTTCCTCTTTAAAAAACTGTAAAGTCAAGTCGATTCGAGTCCAGTAATTAAAACACAAAATGGTTTAAATTACAGCGCGTGGTCAAGAAAGGAAGGACGGTTAATCAAAGACAACCTTTTCGTACAAGTCCAACTTTTCGACAAACCAATAGCTCGTAAGAGGAAAGCTAGGACACTAATGGCAACACAAGAAGAAGTCAATGAGCTTAGGAACCAACTAGTTAGCGTGACTAAGGCAGTGAAGCTCCTCACACTTAAGATTGATGATCCCGTGAAACAACAACAGATGGACCTCATGCAAGAGAGTATAAGACGCTATCTAGCGACTACAAGTTTCAAGGGCTTACTTCACAAGGGGTCTCGGTGGACAAAGATCTTCTTCCGCAGAAGTTCAATGCCAACGACATCCCGAAATTCAAAGCAACTGGTAACCCTTATTTTCATTTAAGAGCCTTCGAAACAATAATGAGTATTAAGGGTATCGATAAGAAGGTTTTCACCTCTCTGTTCTCACTATTTCTCGAGACCGTTTACCAACAATGGTTCTTTTCTCTCAAGAAAGAAAAGACCTCTACATGGGAGTCCATAGCAAACGCTTTCGTTGATAGATACAAGTGCAACATTCAAGTTGAGACTGACCATAGAGAACTTGAATCCTCAAGCAGAAAGAGAACGAAGGCTTCACCTCTTTCTATAACAAATGGAGAGAAACCTCAGCTAAGATGATTGAGGTGCCAAGTGAAAAAGAGTCTGTAAGGTTGTTCATAAAAAACCTTCAAGAAAAATATTCCAAGCATCTCAAGTATCAAAATAATCTCCATACCTTCAAGGTCGTCTACGACATTGGGATCAATATTGAAGATGACCAGGCGAAGTTAAAAGCTGCCAACAATAACTCCAACAGTGGCTGGAAAGGAAAGAAGAACGACAATCCTTCTTCTTCCAAAACCACCCACTCAAACAACGTTAGCAATTTTAATTTAGGTGAAGTCCTTGCTATGAACAATCAAGGACAAAAGAAACCATTTAGGAGAAACTTTACTCCTATTGGCATGAGTTATGAAACCGTATTTAATCGATTAAATGCAAAAGGTCTTATAACTCCTATTCGACCATTTGGGGACCCACCAGTCGAAAAGTGGTCGGCTAATTGGAACCCCAATGCACACTGTAAGTATCACCAAGGTAGGGGCCATCTCACCTAAAACTGTTGGAAGCTTAAGGAAGTTATCCAAGACTTAATCGATAACAACAAGCTACCATTGCTCCCTGCCAGTAAGAAGTCAAGCATTGATAATGCACCTCTCGCTCATGCCATGGCTATCTCTGATGAGGAAAGCAAGATTGACCCCTCGTCTCTCATTAAACCTATCAGAGAAATCCATGCCATTGAAGAAGACGAGGAGATATTCTTCGACGCCATGGATAGCCTTCCAGAACCGGCAAGTAAAGAAGACAAACAATCGCTCACACTGTCCATGATGGAAGGGTCGCATTTTCTACGTGAAACTCTCAAAGCTATAAAGGAAATTCAAAAGAAACATGACGAGGTTCCACTCCCGAAAGATGAACCTAAGAGAGAATTCACACCCATGAGAATGACTTATGAGGCAAAACGTTTTCCTTTACAAGTCACTTAAAAACCTAAGTAGAGTAATAGAATTTACACTCCAATTGGGATCCCATATGCATAAATGTTCGAAATTCTCTCTGAGAGTGGCGAGATCAAACCTCTTGAACCGAGACCATTCGAATCATTGAAAAGGACAGATAGATATTAATGTCAGTATCATCAATCAGGGGGGCACACTATCAAAAACTGTTTCAAATTCAAGGATTTAGTTCAGAAAATGATTGATGAAAAGAAACTAGTCCAAGTTCCACAAGAAGACGATGCAACCATTAATGGAGTTGGGGATAGTGATGAAGAAGATGTCTACTTAAAAGATATAGTAGGGTCTCCATCGTCTATGTCATACGCCATGGATGACCTTTGGGCTGCAGAAGACTCATCGATAGACGTCCTCACAAGATCCGGGAGAATGCAACCTCCCGTTTTAACACAACCTATGCCAACCACATAACAAGTTCCCATACATATCGTTGAAGACAATGATATCGTTAAGTAGTTTAAGAAGACAAAAGTTGAGATGAACGTATGGAAACTTTTGGCGACATCTCGAGAACATAGGTTGGGTGTAATGAAAGCCTTGGACAAAATTGGGATAGATTCTGACACTACTCCTGAGGGGTTAGCCAACTTCCTCACAAGTGATCTTCCTAGTCCAATTAATTTGATCACCTTTTCTGACAAGGATTTACCTCAAGAAGGTGACAAACATTACAAGGCATTAAACCTCACAGTAGTTTGCAAGAGAATGAATGTCCCTATGACTCTTGTAGACAACGGATCGGCCATCAACGTCTGTCCGCTTAGAACAGCGAGGATGCTAGGCATAAGGGATGAAGATTTAACTTCGTCAACACAAGGAGTAAGGGCCTACGACAACACTCGTCGTCAAGCTCTTGGTAAAATTACCATGAACGTAACAGCGGGAGCAATAGAACATGCTACTACTTTCCAAGTAGTAGACATTAAAGCTTCATTCAATTTGCTGTTGGGGCGCCCTTGGCTACATGACCTAAAGGCCGTTCCCTCATCTCTCCACCAACAAGTAGAAGCTATAGTTGGGGGAATTCTTATCACTATCGATGCTTCGCTTATGAGGATCAAGTCTATAGAAAAATCCAATCATTAATGTGGAGCACGACGAGGATGATGAAGACTTATGGGGCTTTAACGAAGAAGTCTTCTTAATCCAAGAGGATGAGAGGACCCCTCTTTTCCATGACCCCCATTTCAACATGGTTGTAAATGCTATTCTGAAGAAACAAGGACATTTTCCTGGAATGACCCTAGGAAAGAAGAAAGGAATAGCAAAATCGCTGGAGTCACCTGGCCTCCCTAAGTTAGACACTTTCGGACTTGGTTTCGAAGCGACTCGGAAAGATCTCAAGCGAGCCCAGGAAAAATCAAAGGCACGTAGAGACGCTCGCACTCAAAAGAAAGCAATCCCAATGGATCAGTATCCTATTACACTTAATGGTTAATTTATAAAAGAAGGAGAGGACTATCCATGCCATGAATTTGCCGAGCCATTTTTTGTAAACGGCATAAGGCAACCGGGATTTTAGATTTTCTTGGATTGTTATTTCACAGATGAAATCCCAACTTCTGTCCATAAGGAGAAAGCACCCCCATGCTTTGACTTTAACGTCATGGGATTACTATTTGGGCGAGAAAAGAATGAGCCAACTTATAAAGAGGATAACTCCTCACTCATTCAAATAGTCCTACAAAGCGAAAGCTTCGATCCCTCGAAGCTAATTACTCCAGCTGAAGGATCACTACAAGGGTGGCGCAAAACCGTCAAAGTGACCACTCCAGGTGGAAGGAAGATATCTATCACGACAGGGCAAGGACCAATGTGTAAAGAGTCGTCTGAGTCAGATTCTGAGTCAGAGTCTCTCCCTATGGGGTCTTCTAGGTCTTTAGTAGTAGCACCTTCCCCTCCTATTTCTTCTCCTAGAATAGTTAAGACATTACATGCTAGTGCGTACTGTCTTCGTAGTCTCCCGATTAGATCCACTCAAGTATCTATTTGAGAAATCTACACTCAATGGACGCATATCAAGATGGATAGTCAATTTATCCCAGTTTGATGTAAGGTTTATGACGCAAAAAGCTATAAAAGGATTTGTGGTGTCAGACTTTCTAGCAGACTTTCCAATAGAAGACTGGACCCCAATACAAGACAATGAATTTCCAGATGAAGACTTAATGGTTACTAAAGATGATACTTGGACCTTGTACTTCGACGGAGCCTCAAACCAAAAGGGATGTGGCGTTGGAGTATTACTAGTATCACATAAAGAAGAGCATGTTCCAATCTCCATAAAGCTTGATTTCGACGTTACCAACAATGCTGCTGAATATGAAGCATGCGTGGTAGGCCTTGGAACAGCTTTGGCATTGGGAGTAAGAAAGTTAAGGATATTCGGAGACTCTTCATTAATCATCAACCAAATATCCAATAGGTGGAAAGTAAGGAGTGAAAGTCTAACCCCTTACCAAACCTATCTGGAAACTCTTACTGATCAGTTAGAGAAGGTAGAGTACACATATCTACCTAGAGAAGAAAATCAATTTGCTGATGCCTTGCTCAATGGTGAGGATTCCCACGTAAATCGAGCAAATGCCTCTAACCATAGAGAAAAGGCACAAACCAGCATACATCCAGGCTATAGAAGACGACAAAGTAGTCCAAGACGAAGAAGAAGAAGAAAAAGAAAAAGAAGAAGAAGAAGAAGAAGAAGAAGAAGAAGAAGAAGAAGAAGAAGAAGAAGAAGAAGAAGAAGAACCGTGGTACATGGATATACTCAATTATGTCACCAAAGGAGAATACCCTCCCCACGCTGACAAAAGAGCAAAACGAGCATTAAGGCTTTTGGCTTCCCAATATGTACTCATAGACAACGAGCTACATAAAAGGGTACCTAAGGGTCGAGCTCTCTTATGTTTAGGAAAAAAGGATGCACAAAGAGCAATGAGAATAGTCCACGAAGGAATCTGTGGCACGCACATAAATGACAAAATGTTAGTCCAAAAAATAATGCGAGAAGGATATTATTGGATTACAATGAATAGGGATTTCCATCAATATGTAAAAAGATGCCCTAAGTGCCAAATCTATGCCAATTTACAACATGTTCCTCCATCCTTGCTCTACACCTACACATCGCCATGGCCATTCTCTACATGGGGAATTGACATCATCGGCAAAATCACTCCCCGAGGAACAGGAGGCCACAAATATATACTAGTAGCAATTGATTACTTCACAAAGTGGGTCGAAGCGCAATCATATGCTAAACTCACTGCAAAACATGTAGCACTCTTTATCGAGAGAAATATTATTTGTCGATACGGAGTCCCACATGAAATGATAAGTGACAATGGAACTCACTTTCAAGCCGATTGTGAAGAATTGTTACAAAAATATGGCATTCAACATCATCATTCTTCCCCTTACAGGCCTCAAGCAAATGGAGCAGTCGAGGCAGCTAATAAAAATTTAAAGACTATCATCGAAAAAATGATGGAAAATTTTAAGGATTGGCCTGACAAACTTCACTTCGCATTGTGGGGTACCGCACGTCAATTCGCACATCCACATGAAATACCCCATTTTCCTTGGTATATGGAATGGATGTTGTACAACCTGTCGAACTAGAAATTCCATCTCTACGCATCGCGTTAGAGAGTAAACTCAATGAAGTTGAATGGACTATGGCAAGATATGAAGAATTAATTCTACTCGATGAAAAACGACTAGAAGCTCTACATCACACTCAGTGTTATCAAACTCGTATGGCTAGGCATTTTAATAAGAAGGTCAAGACAAGGAACATCAAAGTAGGAGACTTGGTGTTAAAAGCATTAAGGAAAAATGTTTTAGATCCAAGGGAAAAATTTAGACCTAATTGGTCTGGACCCTCCATTGTTAAAACAATCCTGTCAGGAGGAGCAGCAAAACTAACTGTTATGGATGGCAATGAGTTCTTGAACATGACAAATCTTGACCAACGTAAGAAATACTACCCATAATTACTTGAGTCGGATACTCAAGAGAGCTACGTTTGGCCTGATTCCTTAAGAAAGGATACGTAGGCAACCCTTTACGGGGAGCGACCACTTTATTTTCCAAAAATCTCGCATCCCAGAATTAATTAAAAATTCGATAGAAGATCGGCGAAATATCGGCGTCACGGAAAACGTTCTAGCGCCAGCAGTTGTGCATTAGCGCCAGCCGACGGCCGTTAGCGCCCGACGACGGCAACGTTGCCTGACGCCAGACCGCCGTGGCCGACGCCAATCGCAGATAGGTGGAGCCAATTCACAGTTTAAATTCTGGGAATATTTCGGTGTTTTCCTGAAAATTTTCGACTTCCGTACTCGAAGAATTTCTGGAAAATTAATATTTTTCGGTTTTCATTGCTTTAGTAAAATAAATTTAAAGTAAACAATTTAATTAAAAGCTGAAATTTCATTAATAAAATAAAATTACATTATTGATGGAATTTTAATAAAGCTGAAATAAATTAACTTTAAATAAAAAATATAAACTAAGTCTAATAATTGGAAATGAGGCAGTGCTCCTAATCTTCCTTTTCTTTCCTAGCCCTTTTCCAATTTTTGTCTGCTTCCTCCTCCTCATCCATAACCTTAGCTATTAGGCATCCTTTAGAGGACCTACATTCGATCTTAGAATAGATAGTTTTCCCTTCAGCTAGGACTCCATGCTTCTTTTCTACCCAAGCTTTTTTCTTTGTGGTGTCAGCTTTCCTTTTTCCCTTATCTCTTGTAGTACTTTTCTTCCTAGGCATTGCTGGTGTTTTGAATTCAATTCTTTACCTAAGAGTTCCCTAACAGGAACCACCTTGTCACCTAGACGACTCTTCACATTAGTTTTACACTGATTTTTCTTCAAGTCCTTTGAAGGTTCATTCAGCAACCACTTCTTCACATCATTGGGCAAGGAAGGAGGAACCTTTTGGGTAATCACTTCCTATAGAGGTCTGGCACTCCAATAAGCATCAAATCTGTCTACTTCCTTGGAGATAGGGAACTCGTAGGGAGGACGAAGATCTCCGGAAGGAATATTCTGAAGTAAGCCGCATTGTCTTTTTACCCTGCAGGGATAGTAATAAGTCATATGGGACAAACTTGGAAGACGGCAGAAAGATTGCTTGTTGATACCAACCATCCTTTCTATTTTCCACCACAGGACGACCCACTTGATAGCAAAATTGCGAGACTCGAAGACCCTTTTCCATTCGTGGCGCCTCATTTTAGAGAAGCGTTTCTTCCTCCTCACGAAACAATTCAGAATGTACTTCTCAATGTTGTCCGGAGGGCTAATTAATTCTAGCCTTTCCATTAGCCACATCTGTAAAAAAAAAATTGCAATGCAAATAAATTATTATTACTATACAAAAATATATTTTATGATTTCCGTAATTAAAATTTTTATTTTTCTACCTGTAATAAAATTGGAGAACCTCGAAAAGGTGCTTTTGGGTTCCTTTTCAATTCATCAAGACTAATCATAGTCTCTCCAACTATCAATGGCATTGGATTTCTCCCTGATTCAATTTGTTCTAGTACGGTGGTGATAATTGATTGACCCTCGTTATTTTTACCACTAGTAAGAAAAAATTGATTAAGCATACAAAATAAGAAAGCCCTTCTTCTATATATATGAAAAGATTCAGAGTAAGGTTTATCAAAATAATGGCGAGCAAATTCTTTCAAATTAACTATGTTGCCATCATCTATTTTTGATAGATCCCTTTCTTTTAAATTGAAGAAGCGTTCAAAATCCTTGTAATAATATGCATCTATTCTAGGGATTACTATGAGGTCTATTGCAGGGAAACCTAAAATAGCACCAAATTCTTCCGGCAAAGGGCTAATTTCATCATACCCTATTCTAAAGCAATGAGTATCAACATCCTAATATTCTAGAGCGGTATGAATAAAATCTAAGTCAAGTTCTACCCCTTTGATACCATAAATTCCCCCCAAGTGGAATACATCTAATTCTTTTCTTTCTTTGGCATTAAGAGACCGACACCATTCATGGGTGTATTGGGTAAACGTTTTGGTGACTAGAGACATGATATTATTTTTCTAAAGCTAAGAATTATTTTATCTACTGAAATTATGATATAAATCGGCTGGGCAGGGGGCTACTTAAGCACGAAATCGGAGCAGTTTTAATTTGGGAAGGATACGGAGTCAGCGCTATTTGGCGCCAGACGCTGCTATTGGCGCCAGACGCCAAAGCTTGGCGCCAAACACTAAGTGTAGCACCTGGCGCTACAACAATACGCGTGGCGCCAGCTGGCGCCAATTTTCCTCGTCGTACGCGCTTTCTAAAACCGCGTTTTTACCTTAATTCGAGTCTGCTAATGACTTTACGGCTTCCTTATCTTTTCTAAACATCTTTTTATTCTTTTTTTTAATTAATATAGCTATTATATTAATTTTATTATTATTTTTTGGGATTTTTTTTAAACTAATTTCCAAGTTTTTGTAAACCCAATATTTTATTCTTTTTTCATTTTTTTTCTTTTTGGGGGAGAAAGTCGGATACCCTCCATCCATAATAAAGATGACGGAATTTTTGCGCAAAATTACTTGTCACACTTTCTTGCACACACAAACATACACATAATAATAATATTAAAAAATGAAAAAAAACATGATAGATAAAATAAAATCATAATAGTATGTATATACAAAATATGTCTAAAGAAAAATGATGAGTCTAACTAAAAGGAAAAGTTCTATACAAAGTCAAAAACAAATAAAAAGCACAGGTACAAACTTTAGTGTCGGGGGAGGCAAACCCATCATCGCATAAAACTCCGCCGTACGAGGAGTAACCTCTCTACCTGCTCCGGCTCAAGTTGCAGTATCAGCTCTAGTCTCTGCAGGAGAAGGAAAACTCAACGTGGGACAGGTCCACCCCAGATCAACCTAAGGCTGAGGCTGCGGAGGCTGCTGCGATGACGAGCCGACCTCGTACATCCCACCACTTCTAAGAGCCGAGGTTGCCTCTCCCTGGCCTACCAGCGTAGCATGAGCACCCTTAGAGGAGAAACCTGATCCCTCTACCACATCAGTACGGGCAGCCTCAGAGCGACCACCCCTACCTCCTGAAGTAGTGCGGCGACGTCTCGAGCTTGAACTCGCCGGATCCCTCCGCACCTCAGGTCTCGTGCGGGTACGAGAAGGAATAGGCTGACCCTGCAAAAGGAATTAAAATCAGAAACAAGGAAAAATCGAAGCGGTAGTGCAAAAACATATGAAAGAAAGACTACCTCCTGAGCAGCGTCGTCCCGACGGCAAGTAGCCACGTTCCTCATCCGGAGAAGCTTGCTCCATAAGGCATCTATACATCGTGCCATCGCCGAAACCACCTCGCGCGAGAACTGTCAAAGAAATAAGTCAGTAAACATGCGTAATATATATGGACAAAATTTGCAAATAAATAAGCTTACCCAGGTCTGGTGGCGAGGAATCGACCACTCCACGAAGCGCTCGTCCTCAGGAGCCGGAGGAATCATCTCCTCAATCGGCCCGTATGTCCCCTGGTAATGGATAGACATATGGGGTGGCACGAACTCAGCATCACCGTCCTGATAAAGCAAAACCAAATCAGTAAAGCATTACTTGGGGGCTACTTAACAAATGATAAAAGCTGAAAAACCGTACCGCCATATCCTCAGCCGGTATCGGAACTAGAGCTAACAACGGCAGTAGCTCCTCCGCATAGCATCGCCAAGGGATCGTGCAAGATTGCCAAGGGGTACCAGCTCCCTCTGACATAGCACCTCAGCGGAATCCTGTGCGGCTAACCCAGGGACTGCCAGGCCGACCCACGGCTGGTATGGCACCTCAGGCTCCGGCAAAGAGCATCAATTGAATCTATATAAAGCATCGCAAAATGGCATATAAGAAAAGAATCATACTGCGATGATCCATTCTCAGACATACGCAGTGGACATCCCAACACGGCAGCTGCACCAGGAAGCACTGACTGGAAACCTGTGCGGCGATGGTCTCGCCGATGCAGCAGAAGGGAAGTACTCGTAGAGCCAGATCTACGAGTTAAAATTATCAGCAAGTGCTAGCTAAAATGTAGAGGTAAACTTTATAGGGAATAATGTTTACTTCTACGACCCTCCAAAAGCTGGATAGAGCAACATTCGTCCCAAAGGACCGGTGTCAACACGAGTACCTCAGCGCTCGAATGAAGTCAGCATAGGCCAAGCTGGCCCAGTCGTAAGTCCCGATCCGATGTAGATCGCGGACGACAGGAAGGTAGTAAAGTAGCGCCCTACTACCCTTGTCAGGGGAGAACGTCCCTGACAACAAAATAAGCGCAAAGATGCGCACCCGCTGCTCTCGGGTGGTCGCACCATCGTCAAAAGCCGCTGCCACAGTCGAACGGCGAATCCCCCTAGCACTGAACATAGAGGACTCTACCTTAGCTCAAGCCCGAATGGTAATCGGCCCCAACAGCTCCTCAACGTTAGGGGAAAAGACGTCGATCCCGCTGTCGAACGACAGTGGCACGGAGCTAAACTCCAGTCCTGTAATGAGACTGAAGTCGGTAGGAGTGACCATCATCTCATCCTAAGGAAAGTGGAAAGTGTTTGTGGTGTCCCAAAAGAGCTCCACCAGAGCACGAGCTACATGGTGACCCCCGCTGGAGGCAACCATTGCCTCGGAGGTCTCGTACAGCGCAACAAGACCACAGGACTCCCATAGGACTCTCGTATCGACATCTCTGGTGATGTACATCTTGTACAGATCGCCAGAACCCTCACAGCCGGAGCCATAACACTGCGTCCTCCCAATGGTGATACCCCGTCTCACCCTCTCAGAAATGTGGTGGACGGGGGAAAAGAATAAGGTCCGCTCATCCCACTCGGGGAGTTAACCAAGCGAAGTGGGCGGCTAGGCATCGTCTTCCACGGGCTTGTGCTCCCGTCGAATGTCTCGGGACCGTGAACCGGAATCTCGCTGTCTAGCCATGCTACATTGTGCAGAATTATCATAAATTGAGGTTCTATAGTATCTAAGGTTCGCCTAGCTGCATGATACTATGTTCGCAAAATAACAGAGTAAGTAGTACTAAAATAGAGCACAAATTCAAATTGAGCATAACAGCATTTTTCATGTAGTCAAACAATTTCTTGCATTACTATAGTAATTATCGTGACAAAGTGGACAAGAATTGCTAGCAAAAACATCAAGAACGGGCCACATTGTATTCTTGACCTCAAGAGGTCCAACAATGGCAATTCGTTCATTTCTTCACCAAATTGAGTCAAACAAGTCTCAAATTACTCCCAAGGCAATATATAAGCATAATCAAGCAATTTCGTGGCATAAAATTTGACAAATAAAGAGAATTGAGCATTCTAAGTTTCAAAATTTTAAGAAATTCGAAAATAAACACATGCAAAATTCATAAAAATCGGTGTGAGTTCGAAGAAAATTTACATAGATCGGGAAAATGGATGAAACCAGCTTTGATTTACAACAAATTTGAGCGAATTTGGTTGAGAAACGAGCAAGAACGAAGCAAGTGAATTTCTTGAAATTTTCGAGCAAAAACGCGACGAGCGGCAGCGAAAATGAAGAAGAAAGGGGTATTTAAGGAATACCTTATTCTGGCGCCAAGCGCTAGACCTTGGCGTAAACAGATAGTCTTGGAGACTGGCTCCAATCCCAGCGTCTGGCGCTACAGCCAGTTATGTGGTGCTGATGAGTTTTCAGCGGCGCCAGAATATTCAGCCACTCAGTGAGGTTGTTCTAATTTTTGCAATATATTTTGGGTTCCTCGGTACGCCAGTTAGCCCCTCTATGAAATTTGACACGATTTTTAGTAATCGGCTTGATTGCACGAAGTGATCGACCTGATGAAAGATCGTCTCACTTAGCTTAAAGCGCCTAAGTATTGGCTCATTAACAAAAGGCACTGACATGCTGGTTCATTCGCAAAAAGCACCGACATACATGTTCAAAAGAAAAAAAAGCGCCGACGTACAGGCATAGCGGAAGCAAAGTTCAAGCGAGCTTTTAAAGATCAACAAGAGGAGATCTTCTGTAATTTCCTTGGAAATTTATCGCAAAAATGAGGATAGCTTCAAGCGAGGATATCTTCGACGGAATTCCCTAGATTGTGGAGAGTTGTCATAAACAACTAAAGGTGATTTCAAGCGAAGTCGTCTTCGATAGTATTCCCTTGGACGTGAAATATTATCAAAGCAAAAGAGGATTGTTTCGAGCGAAACAATTTTCGATAGTATTCCCTTGGACGTGGAATATTATCAAAGCGGGAGAGGATCGTTTCAAGCGAAGCAATATTCTAAATTGGAAGCAGTTACAAGCGTAGCGGTTTTCAAGCGGGATGACATTCTCTTGGCTCGACCCGGTAATATTATCAAAACAACGGCAATGCGGCAGCAAATCGCTTACTTTCAGAAACGTGTGCTCGACGGTGCAAGATACGCAATTCTTAACTCTTTTATCTTTTTAACTAACGCTAGTTTGTAGGTATCCGCGTTACAAGAATGATTTAGGATCGCAGAAAGTTCTGAATCATTCTCCGCCCTATCGATACTTTGACTTTTGTTTTCGAAACTTGCGTTTCTCAAAACTAAGTCAATGTGGGGGCTTCTGTAGACACCCATTTGTGTCTCCCCAAAACCAAACCCGGTGATGATTACCTTTCACGTCGAATCATAATCGAATGAAGTGAAAGTGTGGAAAGTTTAGTGTTGCGGATAGTTTTAATTTCTTTTCTCTTCTCTCTGTTTTTGAAAACTTATTTAAAGAAAACATCAAATCCAGTTTGGTTGTTTCATGATATGGGTCCCATAGTAGTGTAGTTGGATGGGGCTTGACAAGAGCTTTCCAACGATATATTATAAGCCCAATTCCGATGAATATTGAGGAAGTTATGGCCAACATACTGAACTGGGCCCGGTTTGAGCCTTATATGCGGCCCAATGATCTAGGGGAGGGCGTAATATAGATTTATCATTCCTAATTCAATTAGGGATGGTTTTATTCTTCTAGATTCTTCTAGAAGGTTCTTTTCATTCCTAATTCAATTAGCATTGATAAATTGACTTTTGTTGACTTTTCTGAGTTTTAATTAAAATCAAAGAGCATTTTTAAAGGTAAAATACGATTTTATCCTCTTGTACGACAATTTCTATCTGATTTTAAGAAAACGCGTGAATTTCTTAATTAGCTCCAAACGCCAGCTGTAGCGCCTGGCGCTAGCATTGGCGCCTGGCGCTAATGTTAGCGTCTGGCGCCAATAGCCTGCGTTGGCGCTAATTAAATTTTATGTGCGCCATAACTCTGTTTTGATATTTTATCTTTTTGGCTGATTTTATCTATAAATAACGTGCTAAAAACTCCATTTTCGATAACCAGTTTTCATCTACAATTCACCAACTCCCATCAAGATTCTCTTGATTACTCTCTCTCTTTCTCTTTTCTAAACTAGCCTTTTACATACAAAATTCCGCATTCATTAGATCCAGATACACCTAGTCATATTCGAAGTTGCCTTAGCCCTACACGTGAAAGGTTTAATTTCTGAGGGTTTGGTCCCAAATCTCTATTTCAATTATTTAATTGTTGTTTTGTTTATTATTTTCCTTGAAGTTACTAACGTGTGTATTTTGTTATTAGAAAGAGGTACGAGGCATCAAAGTAAGTACTTTACTGGTTTTTATTGATGTTATGATATAGAGTTCATGCTTAGGTTGTTATTATGATATTCCTAGTATCATGTCTAGGGTAAATTTAATACCAATCATGATTTCTATGATGCCTTTTATGTTCTTCCTAATATTTATGATTGTTAGTATCATGTTAGGGTTAAAGATTTGATTTTTATTGTTAGTGACATGCTAGGGTTTGTTATGAATCTTGTTAGTATCATGCTTAGGATCTTGCTATTAATATTATACTTTAATATGATTTTGATTATTTTTATAATTGTGATGATTATTTTTATGATTATTATGATGCTTTATTTATTTTTATTGCTTGATCACACCTTTTATGCACGTTTAGAGGGAATTTGGTACTTGTAATCACGCTTAATAAGATATTTAATAATCTTGTTTAGGGTTAATTTGATTATAATTCAAGTGATCGCCAATAATAGATTTATTTGTGCATTAATAGTCAACCAAAATAGATAAACAGGTTTAGGGTAATCCTATTGATTGCATGTTAGTCAGAAAGCGCACATGAATACGATCTGAATAAAGTAGAGGACTATTATTAGGGCAGGTTCAATCTCTTTTAGGTTGGATTTGTACCTACATCCCTGTAGGCGTCGTTCAAAATGCGCCTACGTTAAAGCATGTACGTGTTGAATATGCTTGACACTCATAGGAAGTGGGAATTGACATATACGATTAGGGACAAATAAAGTAGGGAGCTGCCAACAAGTTTTTTAGGAACTTGTAAACCGTTCATTGATCATAAGAAGGCAACCACGATAAGGGACAACGATAGGCAACAACGATTGACCCGTGAAGGTTACACCCCATTCATAATCCATAAGATTATTAACTCCATATGGTTTGGAACCACGAAAGGAGGATCGGGGATGATGGTACGAAGTGAGTCATGGAGTCACATTCGCCTGATTGGCCTCTACTCGATTCTTATATTGAAAGGCATTCCTGTGATCTCAAAGGCATACAAACAATAATTCAATTCGCTCCAAACTATTATTTAACTAAATTGGTTCAAAATTAATGCACACATAATTCTAAAAATTGGTGATCACTTCAATTAATAATAAGATTAAAAGGGAACCTAAACAGGTTGTCCAAATTATCTTATTAGTCGTGATTTTCAATTACACATTCTCTTTAAACATGCAATATGGTGATCAATAAAAAATAATAGAATCAATATTAATATAAAAACCAATTTGATCATAATTCCAACAATATAAAAATCGTTAGAAAAATAATAATAAAAAGAGCATGATCCTTACTTTGAATCTGTTTTTTTGCAACTACAAAATAATAAACGAATTAGTAACTTCAAGAAATAATAAAACAATAACTAAATAAATTAAATTAAATAAGGTTGATTTTGGGGCCAAACCCTCAAACGATTCTACCTTTCACGCCTTGGTTTAAGGACAGAACCTCGAGTGAAATATAGACTCCTTTGAGTGCTTGAAGAAGGAATTTTTTAAGTGAAAAGGGTAGGCTAGTGTTTAGGTTAAGAGCATAGAGGAGAAAAAAATAAGAATAATCGAATTCTGGTTGCCCCGTACATCAGAAATGAGGGGGTATTTATAGGGAAATGTGCTGAGGGAGCACACGGAACCCTAAAATGATAAAAAACCTAAAAATGTATCCCGTGACACGGTCAGACTGTACCGTGACACGGTTAGACTGTACCGTCAGACGGTACAAGTTCCCGTGACACGGTCAGTTTTGGAGTGACGCGGGAAATTTTTAGAAAACGGAACAGAAAACACGTTAAGGGTTTACGCGGAAAGGACACGGAACTTCCCGTGTCACAGCAAACCTCCCGTGTCACAGGAAGTCCTACCGTCAGACGGGAACAGTTCCCATGACACGGTCGAGCTGTACCGTGACACGGTCAGTTCTAGTCTATTTTTCCGTCTAAATTCATTTTTAACCCTAATTTCTTTCGGCTTTTTAAGTGCCGATTGATAATTTTGGGCTTTTTTTTACTTTATTATTCAAGCTAAAATAAGAAAATAATAAAATAAAAATAAATAAAATATTTGGGCCAAAAATAAATAATAAAATAATAAAATAAAAAGGTTTGGGCTTAAAATTAATTAACAAGTTTGGGCTAAAATTAAAACTATGCTTTTACCAAACACCAAGACTGATCCACTGACCTTTCGAAAATATGAATTTACGATTTTTTAAGCACTCTCGGGATTAAATACTAAACCCGGCCAATAGTGGCGGTGAAAGGTTATTTATCATCGGGTTTGGTTTTGGGGAGACATTTTTAGGTGTCTACAGAAGCCCCCACTTTGACTGAGTTTGTAGAAACGTTAGTTTCGAAAACGATAGTCAAAGTAGTCGATAGGGACAGAGAATAATTTAGGACGTTCTGCGATCCTAAATCACTCTGTATACGCCGATACCTGCAGAAAAATGTTAATTCCACAGATAAAAGAGTAAAGGGATAGAATACATATCTGGCACCAGTGTGTCGGTGACAAACGAGTTTGGTATTTTCCTATGCTTGAAGGAACCTACCGAGTGACATTGGTTGAAACGCTTCCCATGCTTGAGGAAAGCCGACTGAAGAGTTTGGTACCTTTCTAAGCCTGAAGAAAGCTACCGGATAATACTTTCCATGCCTGAGGAAAGTCGACGAACAAATTTGGTGTCATTCTATGCTTGAAAAAATCCACCGCTAATGCCTTCCATACTTGAGGAAAGCCGACAAAGGAATTTTGTGGTTTTCTATACTTGAAGAAAAATACACTGATGATGCTTTCCATGCCTGAGGAAAGCCGACTTGGCGGTTTTCTATACTTGAAGAAAAATCCACCGATAACGCTTTCCAAGCTTGAGGAAAGCCGACGATTGCTAAAAATTGATAAGTATATGGTGGTTTGATTATCCCCGAACGTGGGCCGCAGATATTTCACAATTTTAAGCCAATTATCCGACCATATTAAATGCATAAAATGCCGAAAAATAGGCTTTGACGCTTGCCAGGGGTAAAATAGTAATTTTAGCCCCCTTAAATACAAGTTGGGATTTTCTGTGTAATTGTAGCGAAAAATAATCGCCCAAAAAAACTCGGAAAGTCAGGCAAACTGGTCAAAAAGCTAAGAATATTCCATGACCAGGCTCAGATTTGCCGCGCCACGTAAGTAGGTTACCGTGACACGGTCAAGGCTTCCCGTTAGACGAGACAAGGATCCCGTGTCACGGGACACCTATTTTTCTTTTTTTTCTTTTTTTCCTTTTTTGTTGTTTGAATCAGTCAACAACGGCTCTTTTTTGTCCTTTTCTGCCTTTAAATCCGCGTGCACCATTCCACCATTTCACATTTCACATTTTTCTTGCTTTCACACTTGCTTTCACCATTTTAGCTTCTCACTTCCCAAAAGTTGCCGCGCCACGCCTGGGGTTAACCGCCGGCCGTTCAAAACTCGCCGTGACACGGTAACGGAGACCGTGACACGGTTAGTCTCTTTTTTCTTTTTTTTTTCTTCTCCTTTTCTTTTTGCTTTGCTGCGGTTGATTGGTTACTGCGCTGCTGCTGTTTCGTTGCTGCTTCTGTTTCTGTTCCTGTACTGCCGCCAGCCTTGAAGGTTTGCCGTGACACGGTTAGTCTTGTCCGTGTCACGGCAGCTGCGCTGGTGGCTGGAACACATTTTCGAGTTTTGGAGTTCGAATTCCATCAATTTTGTTGTAATTTCTCGATCTTCTCCTCATTTTCGACCCTTTACAAACATCCATGTAAGCTCCCTTTGATTTTTGCTTTGAATTTGCTTCACATAAACAATTTAATGACAAACCCTAAAAAATCAATTTAGGGGTTTTTGATTTTGAC
Source organism: Chenopodium quinoa (assembly GCF_001683475.1). NCBI lineage: Eukaryota > Viridiplantae > Streptophyta > Magnoliopsida > Caryophyllales > Amaranthaceae > Chenopodium > Chenopodium quinoa. Next base: position 4,913,749 of record NW_018744301.1, on the reverse strand, counting down.
GCTTTATGTTGAAATTCTTGCCATGATTTTACTTGTATATGTGTACATGTGTGTTTGTGAGAAATTTGAGACAAAAATTGCATGATTTGATGGAGAATTGAGCAAATCACCATTTTTGGGTGCTACTTTGTGAAATAATGTTCATGCTTTGAAATGGTGAAAAAATGGTGGTGAATCTTGTGAAATGATGTGTTGATTCATATTTTGCGTATGTACTATATTGTCATGGAGAACATAGTATCATGCGGCTAGGAGAACTGTAGTACTAGTTTGTCGTGGAGAAACTAAATACCATAATTTTGCCAATTTTTAGCCTTGAGGTAAAAATTAGCATATAATTCAATAAACAACTAAATAACTTAAGAAATGATGCTAAGTATTCAAATTGTTATTGTAAATATGCGACTTGAATTAAATGTTTAGGAAATGATGCTAAACATTTAGATAAAATTTAGCATATAATTCAATAAACAACTAAATAGCTTAGGAAAGGATGCTAAGTATTTAGATATTTATTTTTTCATTATAAATATGCAATTTAAAAATGTTTAGGAAATGATGTTAAACATTTTTATTTTTATAATAGCATGCCTAGACGACGAGATTGCGACCTTTCTACACGCGGCCGGCGTCGGGCTTTTCGGGAGGACACTCCCACTTTCCCTGAGGGCGTGCACGACGACGTTTTGGAGTCCGAGCCTCGGACTTCTACGAGTAGGGGTAGGTGGGTTCCACCTCCGTGGACCCTAGACCAGTTGGTTTTCTGCCGTGAAAACCACATCTCTCACCGCGCACTCTCCGGCATAGTCGATGGCACACTTCGCCAGCATGATTTCGGGGCCGGTGATTTGATCCCTCGACTTTACCAGGTCATTACAGGGGATCCTGCTACGAGCGTCCTATGGGAGTCGTCTGGCTTGGTCGATTTCTACGCGGCAGTTGTAGGGTTTCGCAGCCCCCTAGGTTGCGGCGCGACGGTCGTTCGCGCATTGTTGGAGTATTTTTGGGATACTACCAACACGTATCACTTTGCTTGGGGGGAGATGACGGTGACCCCCCTGGACTTCAGCATGATCAGCGGGTTGCGCTTTACTGACCGGGCAGTAGGCCAGATGTCTGATCTATCTTGGACATCGGCTGAGGTAGCTGATTTGTTGGGTCCGGTCGTTCAGCACATCAGGATCCGACCGGTGTCTCGAGGTGGTCCTAGGAGTGGACGATCGGAGTCAGCTTCAGTTCTTGCTCGCGGCTTTGATATGGAGGATACGACGGCCAAGCAGCGGGTACGGATCTTCATCTTGATCCTGATTTCTATGACCCTCTCTCCCGACAGGAGTTCACGCGTGCTCCTCTGCTACCTCCCCTCTTTGGCCAGGATTCCCGAGATAGGATCCTACAGCTGGGCCAGTCTTGGGTACGCGGATCTTCTTCTACCTCTACGTCATGGCTGCCCTCAGCTGAATGACGAGTCTCCTATCACCGTTTACGGCCTGTGGAGAGTCGTAGAGGTGATGGTCTTTTCCCTTCTTGTTTAATTTCACCTTGTTCGATTCGTGTGCTGAATATTGTTTTTGTTGCAGTTATGGTTCTACGAGTACTTCCCAGGCTTGGCTCCTCGCCGGCGTTGGGGAGTGGTCCATGACTTCCCCGTCGGAGCCAGCTGGCGTGACCAAGGAGAGTCACGGGAGGAGTCTGTTCCGGCGCTTCGTGGGCTACTACGCCGAGGCACCTCTTCCGTTGCCGTAAAGATTAGCTTTGTTGCGTTTTTTCCTTCTGATGTTGTTTCTGTTTTTTCACGCCTAACGTTTTATGGTTTCCAGGTTCCCATCGATGTCCAGTATCGTCCTTGGGCCGAGATGACTGATCTACCCGAGGCCCTACGTCTTTCAGTGTACCGTACCATCTTGGTTGGTACTAGGCGCTTCGTCTGGTATTTAGGGGAGCGAGTCGTCCGTCAGCATAGCGGCGATCGCTTTGTGGTGCCTTCATCCCCGCCAGAGTCGATGCTGGACTCCCGCTTGATCAGAGGGTTGATTAACAGGGGAGAGCGCTACACTCTTCCGTGGCAGGAGCTCGTTCACATGGAGAGCGACTATGCGCAGGATCTGCTTCCCTCTCTGGCTCCTCCACCCCGTCTTCCCGAGGTATTATTTCTTTCGAGAATCTTCTTTGCTAGTCTCTGTTTTAAATAGTCGAATAACTTGATTATTCGATCATATTTCCAGACGACCATCCACCCTGTGGGGAGGATTCAGATTCCTCCTCAGTCTGTCCGTTACCCTAGGTCGATCTGTATCACGAAGGACCATATTGCCGACGCGCCGGAGGCTTATAGACATGTGCAGGAGTCAGTTCCTGAGGTTTTTGAGCCGGTGAGTGTTCTTCGACGCATTATCCACTCTTTTAATGCTGCTTATTACTGATTTTTCTTTGTTTTCTCTTCAGCCTAACCGCCCGGAGGTGATGGGAGTCATGAAGCTGGTGGATGCGCTGAAGTATTGCATCATCAAGCTTCGGTGTGGTGCGAGTTGTCGGAGCTCTAGCGACGTCCTTGAGCTCTACCATTTGTTTTATTTTGCATAGTTGACACCTTTTGATTTTGTGTTTTTCAGGAGCGACGGAGGTTCCGCTCGCGCTCAAGGCCTAGAGGCTCGGACGAGGAGGAGTTTGGTCGTGGTAGACGATCTCCTGAGGCTCACCGGCGTTCTGAGCGAGAGCCGCAGACTACTCAGCCGTTCCGGGAGGCTAAGTGGAAGCAGGGTCAGTCGTCTCAGCGTCTGTCATTTTCACAGCTTCCAGTTCCTGAGTTTGGGTCTCCTTTGGATCCTGGTTCATTCTCGGCCCCATTATCCGGGATTCCTCCACCACTGTCGGGCTTGTTCTCGGTTCCGCTGTATGGGACGATGCCTTCGCCGACGATTCCAGTATCTTTGGGCCAGTCTACTCCGTTCTCCGGCTGGACGGGTCCTGGTTTGAGTTTGACTACTACTGGGCCTACGGGGACTAGTAGGGATGCTACTCCCTGTACTCGGATGGTCAAGGGATTCTTTGGTTCGCCGTTCCCATACACACAGGGAGGTCCACATGCACATGGTCAAGATTAGACTGATTCTGATTCTAGAGATTTTTGACCGAGGGTTTTTGTGCATACTGTGATGACACTTGACACATTTATATATTACGACTCTTTGTACATTATTTACAGTTTATATATCTACTATTGTGTGTGTTAGTGTGTGTTTGAGACTCTTTGTGTGTGATTGTGTACTTATTAATGACACGATGAAAAAACATAAGTGGAGTAATGGAGGGTACCGACCTTCCCCAAAAGAAAAGAAATAATAAAAAAAACACTCAAAATAAAATTACTTTCCCCAAAAGAAAAGAAAAGAAATAAAAATAAAATGATAAAAAAATATCTTCCCCAAAAGAAAAAAAAAATAAAAAAACAAAAGAAATAAAATCTTAAAATAAAAGAAAGATAAAAATAAAACAAAGGTGAGAATTTTATTAGAAATAAAACCTTCAGAAAAGAATGAAAAATAAACGTTAAAGATAAGAAAATACAAAAAAAAAAATCCGGATAGATACGGAAAAGATGAAAAAAATAGCGCGCAAGGTGCCGTGTCACAGCACTGTTCACCGTGTCAAGGCAAAATTCTGCCGTGTCACGACAAAGATTCCCGTGTCACGGGACACGTATTATTCTGCGGTTTGTTGTACGCGTGCGAAAAGATAAATTCTGGGCAGTTTCGAGCGCTTTTGCTATAAAATAAGACCAGATTATTCATGATGTGCATAATTACGAAACACAAAATAATTTAGAATTTCATATTTCAATAATCATGTCTCAGAATTTTGATAATACATTGCGCGACTGGTCTTATTCATTGACCAATGCTGAAAAAAGAGAGTTAGAATTTTTTCATGTCAGGAGTTTGCTAGCCCTGCGACACGTAGCTATTGAACACGATTTTCTTAGAGCAGCATTAGATTATTAGAGTCCAGAAACACACTGTTTCAAATTTGATTATGATGAAATCTGTCCTCTACCGGAGGAATTTGGTGCAATCTTTGGATTTCCTGCTAGAAATCTTGTTGCCATGCCTACCTTACGTGAATATTATTACCAAGACTTTGAACGCCATCTGAATCTAACAGATGCAGATTTAAATAGAATTGTTTGTGGTAATGAAGTAGACTTAGAAAAACTTGCTAACTTATATTTTAATCGCCCTATCTCTGAGTCTTATCATGTATATCGTAGAAGGGCATATATTTTTTTCATGTTTAGCAAGCTACTATTTGCAAATGGTAGGGTAGGACATGCTTGTCTAGCGTCTGTACTTGAGCATGTAGAATCCGGAAGATCTCCTATGCCAACGTGCCTTGGAGAAACATGTCGTGGCCTTGACGAGGCAAAAGCTGACCGGAAAGCCATCAGGAAGGGATCTCTGATACTTTTACAGGTAAAAATACGCTTCAAATAGCCCCCGTGACACAAAACAGTCGCCGTGTCACGGTTGGGGTCTGCCGTGACACGGTTAAAACTGCCGTGTCACGGGAATCTGCAGTTTTATTTATTTATTTTTTTTTTTGCAGATTTGTTTGATGGAGCGTTTGGAATTATTTGAAGCCCTTGACGACATTGAAAAATATGGCCCCAACGACTTAGTCCGTAGGAAGAAGAATTACTCTGCGAATATGTCGTATGAAGATTGGAAAAATTTCTTTGCGAAGAGGGAATTTTCCATTCGTTGGGTGGTGCCTTGGTGGAGGCTTACTAGGATGGTTGGCACGAATGAAACTCCATATTGTCGCGTTCCTAGTATCTCCAAATTGACTTTTTACTGTCCCTCTCGACTAATGCGGCAGTATGGACTTGAACAAGTAATTCCACGCTATAACGATAGTCCTCGTGAAGTGTCGTTGCATGAAAGTAACGTTCACAAGTACGAGGCTTATTGGATTGGAAGACCTTTGTGGACCGTTTCTGCAAGTGACCAAGCTCCTCCTCCATTATCTAGTGCATACAAGGCGTGGTTGAATCCTAGAAGTAGGAGGGAACGATTCGGATCGCGCAAGTCTGATGTAAAGAGTCGTCTTGGAGAGAAGAAAGCTCCTCTTAAAAATCGCCTAGGTCCGAGAACACAAGGAATTGAGTTTAAGACTCCTAAGATGCCAAGAAAAAAGACCTATGTGAAAGGAAAGGGTAAAGAAAAAATGGTGTATAGGGAGAAACAACCGAAAAAGTTCAAGAAAGGTGAAAGGGGTGAGAGTTCGACTAGGGGTGTGACGATTCGGGCTACAAAAGACACACTAATGGTGAAGGCCGACCTAATTGAGCAAGGAAAGGATGTTCCTAAAGAGAAGAGGGATTAGATCAATAGTGCTTTGCATTTTATAATTTATAATTTTTATTTAAAATAAGGCATATGATGCCAATATTGCAGTCGCATTTATTTTAATAATAATAGCACATTTATTTCTTAAAAATTACAATGACTTTTATTTATTATCCGAGTCAAGGATTCGGACGCAATGGAAGAACGAAAACAAAACTCGAACAGGAAATTCGCAACGAATGCGCCAATAAATAAAACGGGAAACTGAAAATCTGCCGTGTCACGGTCAAAGAGTCCCGGGACACGGTTAAAGTTCCCGCGTCACGGCAAAAATTGTTTTTTTTTTTGGCAGGGTGACGTGGCACGGAACAGTTCTCCCGTCAGACGGGAACAAATCCCGTGTCACGGGAGGCACTCTGTCCTTTTTTGTTGTTCAGAGTTTGCCGTGACACGGGATTTTCTCCCGTCAGACGGGAAGAAATACCGTGTCGCGGCATTTTTTCCCTTTTTTTTTTTTTTTTTTTACCGTGACACAATGCTTAACCGACGCGCATATTAGGTCAACAGAGGGAGGATTTTTTTTTTTAAAGTGGTCGGGCCCCCTTGAGGGGTTGCCTACGTATCCTAAAAAAGGAATCAGGCCAGACGTAGCTCTATTGGGTCATGAACCCATGCAATTAGGCGTAGAATTTTTTGAGTTGATCCAAGTTGGTTAAATTATGGAAGCTGTTGCCGTCCATGTCTACCAATTGTGCCGCTCCGCCAGACAGGATGGCTTTAACAATGTACGGGCCTGACCAGTTCGGTCTGAATTTTCCTCTTCGATCTAACACATTTTTGCGAAGTGCCTTAAGCACTAGGTCACCCTCTTTGATATTCCTGGGCTTGACTTTTTTATTAAAATGTCGTGCCATACGTTGTTGGTAGGTTTGGACATGATGCAAAGCTGCCAAGCGTTTTTCATCAAGCAAGACCAGTTCGTCGTATCTTGCTCTAATCCAGTCGACTTCATCTAGTTGGCTTTCCAATGCGATTCGGAGAGAAGGTATCTCGAACTCGATTGGTTGTACAGCTTCGACGCCATAGACCAAGGAGAAGGGGGTAGCCCCTGTCAATGTACGAAAAGAGGTTCGATAATCCCAAAGGGAAAAATGTAGCTTACTTAGCCAATCTTTATAATTTTCTGTCATCTTTTCGATGATGGTCTTCACGTTTTTGTTGGCCGATTCGACTGCTCCGTTTGCTTGTGGTCTGTAAGGTGATGATCGATGATGTTTGATATGATATTTCTGCAACAATTCCGCACATTCGGCTTGGAAATGTGTTCCATTGTCACTGATCATCTCATGTGGTACCCCATAGCGGCATATAATATTTTTCTCAATGAATTTAGCTACATGTTTTGCCGTCAGCTTGGTATATGAGGCTGCCTCAACCCATTTGGTGAAGTAGTCGATTGCTACGAGAATGAATTCATGCCCCCCTTGTCCTGGTGGTGTGATTTTCCCAATGATGTCAATGCCCCAAGTGGAGAAAGGCCATGGAAAAGTATACGTGTAGAGAAGTGAAGGTGGAACATGCTGTAAATTTGCATAGATTTGACACTTCATACATTTTTTGACGTACTAGTGACAATCTCGCTCCATAGTAGTCCAATAGTAACCTTGTCGTTGAATTTTTTTGACTAACATCTTTGCATTCATGTGAGTTCCACATATACCAGCATGAAGGTTTTCCATGGTTTTATGTTTTTCTTTCTTGGTTATACATAAGAGATTCCTTCCTGTTGCGGTTCTCTTGTGGAGTTCTCCCCTGATGAGCACATACTGTGAGGCTAGGAGCCTCAAAGCACGGCGTGCCCTTTTATCAGTATTAGGAGGATATTCTGCTCTTGTCACATAATTAAGGATGTCTGTATACCATGGTTCTTCATCTTCCTCCTGTGATTCTTGTTCATCATTAAGTGCATGAACATAAGCTGGTTCATACCTTCTCTCTATGGTCAATGGCATTCTGATCGTGTCAGCTGGAATTCGCACCATTGATGCTAACTTAGCTAGTGCGTCAGCAAACTGGTTTTCTTCTCTTAGCAGATACGTATATTCCACTTCATCTAGTTGCTCCGTGAGTGTTTCCAGATGAGCTTGATATGTAGCGAGACTTTCACTCCTCACTTTCCATCTCTTAGAGACTTAGTTAATGATTAGTGAAGAGTCATCGTAGATTCTGAGTTTCTTGATTCCCAAGGCGACAGCTGTTTCTAATCCCAAAATGCATGCTTCATATTCTGCGGCATTGTTGGTGACATCAAAGTCGAGCTTCATGGAAATTGGGATGTGTTCTTCATTGGGAGATACGAACAAGACTCCAACACCACATCCCTTTTGGTTTGAAGCTCCATCGAAATAGAGCGTCCAACTATCGTCTTCGGTCATGAGTAAATCTTCGTCAGGGAAATCATACTCATCTTCTTCTTTTTCAGCTTCTTCTAGCGGAAAGACTGCTAAGGAGTCAGAAACTGCAGAACCTTTGATGGCCTTTTGTGGCACAAATCTCAAATCAAATTGAGCTATATTGACTATCCATCTTGATAATCTGCCATTGAGTGTTGCTTTCTCGAACAGATATTTGAGAGGATCCATCTTAGGCACGACATGCACTGTATGAGTGAGCATGTAATGTCTCAGTTTTTGTGCGGCCCATACAAGTGCGAGACACAATTTCTCGAGTGGCGTGTATCGCGTCTCATATGCTTGGAGTTTCTTGCTCATGTAATAGATTGAATTCTCCTTGCTTTCGATCTCTTGTGCTAGCATTGCTCCCATGGTTTCTCTTGTGACTATAAGGTAGAGTCGAAGAGGAAAGTCAGGTATTGCTGGCGCTAGCACGGGTGGGTTTGCCAAATACTCTTTGTTTTTGTCGAAAGCCTTTTGGCAGTCATCATCCCATGTGACTGGGACACTCTTTGTTTTTGTCGAAAGCCTCGAATCTCCTTCTCATTTTGGGTGGTGGCATGGCCATGATCGCTTTTACTTTTGAAGGATCTATTTCAATCCCTCGAGAACTGATCACATATCCAAGTAATTTGCCTGACGTGACTCCGAATGCACATTTTGGTGGATTTAATCTCATGTTGTACTTAAGGAGTCTTGCAAAAAATTTGCGAAGTGCGACAATATGGCCTGGGCGATCTTTAGACTTGACAATCATATCATCAACATAGACCTCCACCTCTTTGTGCATGATGTCATGTAAAAGTGTTGTAGCTGCTCTTTGGTAGGTGGCACCCGCGTTTTTCAACCCGAATGGCATTACCGTATAGCAATATGTACCCCATTGTGTGATGAATGTTGTTTTCTCCATGTCTTCTTCGGCCACCAATACTTGATTATATCCGGTGTAACCATCCATGAATGACAGGAGTGCATGGTTTGCTGTATTATCGATCAGAATGTCAATGTGAGGTAGAGGGAACCCATCTTATGGGCTTGCTTTATTGAGATCCCTGTAATCAACACACATTCTGACCCTTCCATCCTTCTTTGGAACTGAGACCACATTTGCTATTCATTCCGGATACTTGGATACTATGATGAAACCTACGACCAATTGTTTCCTGATTTCTTCTTTGATTTTGAGAGCCACATCTGGTTTCATTCGGCGCAGCTTTTGTTTGACATGCTTCATACCTGGAATGAGTGGTATCGTATGCTGAGCTATATCCCTGTCAATTCCTGGCATATCTTGGTATGACCAAGAAAATACATCAACAAATTCACTAAGCAAGTTAATTAGCTCTTTGCGTTCATCTTGACTTAGTGTTAATCCAATTTTTACTTCTTTAACAGTCGTATCATTGGAAATGTTAACTGTTTCTGTATCTTCAATAACTGTTGTTTTATTTTCATGTTCTTCTATTGCTTTTATTATTTCTTTGTCATTTTTATCATCAGCAAAGCAATATTGATCAGGGCTAGGGAAATGGCACACATCGTAAGCAAAGGTATTCATTTTATTGAATTCACTGGCTAATACATCAAGAGAGGCAAGGTCAGCTGCGACCTCACCAGAATTATTAGGACTAGAAGGATAAGGCTCAACAAGAAACTCAGGGCTGAACTCTATAGCAGAAAGAGGGTCGGCCTCAAACTCTAAGGACTCATCTACAGACTTAGACTCAGACTCAGACTCGGACCCAGACGATTCAGACTCATCAAACATATGACCCTCGCCAGCGGTTATTTCCAACTTCTCTCCACTTGGCGTAGCGATCCTCAATGTCTTGCGCCATCCCCTTGAAATGTTGTCAGCTTGGACGATTAACTCGGAGGGATCAAACTCGTTGTTTGCTATGACCGCTTGAACGAGCTCAGAGTTAGCATTGCAGACCGGCTTGGATTCATTTTTCTCCATTCCAAATAGAAGGTTAATTCCCAGATCATCAGAGTTCAGGCTGGCTGACTTCTCGACTGTGGAGAGTTCTTCATCGATGAAGTCACAATCGAGGAATTCCTCGAATCCTGGTTCACGGATCCCATCATGGACAAATGGTTCGGGGAATTCATAGCATGGGAAGTCTTCCCCTTCTTTGATGTACTGGCCGTTGAGAGTGAACGGATATGGATCCATGGCCATTTCTGTCTTCGTGATTCGAGCATTGTTGCGAGCCTTCAATTTCAACGCAGCCCGTTTCAAGTCTTCCTTTGTCGGCTCGAATCCTAAGCCGAAAGTATCCTTCTTGACTGCACCAGGATGGCCCCAAGATTTAGCCATTTTCTTCTTGAGCCCAAGGGTCATTCCAGGAAAGTGACCTTGCTTCTTCAGAATGGCGTTGATACTAGTGTTTGAATAAGGATCAAAGTCGAGATGACACTTTTCCTCTTCTTCAATCGCAAGAACATCATCTAAAGAAAACCCCCACAGATCTTCATCTTCCTCGTCGTGTTCAACATGGACGATAGGGGTATCAATAACTTGAATGCGCATAGGAGAAGCATCGATAGTAATCGGAATCCCTCCCACTATGGCTTTCACTTTCTGGTGAAGCGACGACGGAATCGCCTTTAGCTCATGAAGCAAAGGGCGTCCTAATAACAGATTGAAAGAGGCCTTAATGTCCACCATCTGAAACTTGGTGCGACGTCCAATAGCCCCAGTAGTTATATTCAGTACGATAGTACCCACGGCTTGACGACGAGTATTATCGTAAGCTCGAATCCCTTGAGTGGAGGGAGTCAACTCTTCGTTCTTTATACCCAACTTCCTTGCAGTACGGAGTGGGCACACATTGATTGCAAATCCATTATCAACCAGGCTCATAGGAGCATTCATCTGCCTACACACTACAGTGAGGTGTAAGGCCTTATTATGTTGGTCCCCTTCCAGGGGTAGATCCTTATCAGAAAAGGAGATCAAATTGCTGGTACTCGACAGCTCAGTAGTGAGAAAGTTGACCAATCCTTTAGGAGTCATGTCGTCATCAACTCCTATCTTCACCAGAGCATTCATTACACCCTTTTGATGCTCGTGGGAAGTGGCCAAAAGCTTCCATACATTCATCTCCACCTTGGTCTTTTGCACTTGTTTGACCACATCGCTATTCACAGGGTCGACGGGATCAACTATCGGATTTGATTGTGGTGGAGGTGGAGGTGGGTTAGGTTGTTGCAACCGTCCACTTCTGGTGAGAACCTTGACCTCAAGGTCCCCTTAAACATCTTGACTGATGCCGAGAGATGAACAGGCTATGTCTTTAAGATAGACGTCTTCATCATCACTATCCCAAATCCCATTCACTTCTTCAGTGTTTGAGATAAATACAACTTCCGGTAGAGGTTTATTCACAGGTTGAATGAGTATTGACGGATCAAAGGAGACTTCATCTCCCATGATAGCCAAAGCATCAGAAAGAGGACCTGTTTTAATGTTAGGCTTCTTGCCCCCTGGAGGGACAGGAAGTTGGTTAGCATCAATCAGGTCTTGGATTGCGTCTTTCAGCCTCCAACACTTCTCAGTGTTATGACCCTTGCCTTGATGATACTTGCAATAAGCATTGGGTCATATTTAGCGGTTCTATTCTCAGGTCGAGGTTCTAGAAATGGTCCGATTGGCATAATCAGTCCCTGACCATGAAGACGGTCATAAGCAGCATCATAAGTCATTCCCAAAGGCGTATAAACCCTCCTTTGCCTTTGGAATCTTTGAGGAGGAGCATTAAGGGCCAGCACATCATTGATGTTGATATTGTTGGTAGCATTATTGGGCTTAGAAGATGAAGAAGAAGGAGTGTCGTTCTTCTTGTTTTTCCAAGTGTTGTTGTTATTGTTGCTACCAACAGACTTCATTAGTTCGTCTTCGATATTGATTCCAATATCGTATACAGCATCTAAGGTACTTAGAGGCAGAAACTTCAGGTGTTGCTTGTATTTATGCGTCAGATTGGCAATGAACAAGCGAACCATCTCCTTCTCCTTGGGAGGATCCACCAAGAGCGCAACTGTTTCTCTCCACTTGCTTAGGTAAGTGGTGAAGCCTTCATTCTCTTTCTGTTTGAGAATGGAGAGTTCACGTTCAGAAGTCTTGGCCTGGATGTTACACTTATACCGATTCATAAAGCTTTCAGTAACATCCTCCCAGGTCGCGACATGCTTGGATTCCAGAGAGAACCACTGTTGACAGGCATGTTCTAAGGAAAGAGGAAACACCGTAGGGAAGAATGTCACATCTACTCCCTTAAGAGCCATAGTTGCAGAATAAGCCTTCAAATGGAAAAGTGGATTATCAGTAGGCTTAAACTTGGGAATATCAGCAGTGGAAAACTTCTCAGGGAGCTTCTCTCTTATAGACGAGGAGGTGATAGGTTGTTCCACATAAGTGAACTCTTCGGAAATCTTGCTCATTTGTTCCTTGATCTTGTCCATCGCAGTAGTAGTGACACTGTTTTGCTTGTCTTGCTCTACAGTGCTGACTCTAGTAGTGAGTATCTGCATCATGTCAGACAATCTTTCGATTGTCCTGTTGAGGTTCTCGATGTCTTCCTTAGTGGCCATTGGTTGAAAGTAGACTGGAGACGGATCTTGTGGAGATGACTGAGGTGGTTTCCTTGTACGCCTCTTTGGTATAAGAGGTTGTTGAGGTATGGAATTGAACCGTAACAATCTACCCTTGATTCTTGCCCAAGTGCTGTGACACCGAAACAAACACAACTTTAATGACCAAACTTGACCTTAACCTATCCGGATTAAAGAAAAAAAAATTTATTTTTTTTATTGAAGCTCTACTTATTAAAAAAAAAAAAGAAAACATGTAGAACACCATCCGACTTACTCCGAAAAAAAAAAACAAAACTTCCCTAAAATACGGTCAAAAGTGGTGCATGACTAAAAAAAAAAGTGTGGACATAATATGTGAGTGATTAGGTGAGGTTGTAGATGTGTGTTTTGACCGTATAGCTAGACACGACTCAATATTGGACACAAAAATCGAGAAAAAAGACTGACGGGACACTTTCCTGGGCACCGTGTCACGGTGCAGACTGGTGTGACACGGTTAAGCCTACCGTTAGACGGTAGACTCTCCCGTGTCACAGCACTATTCACCGTGACACGGCAGACAATGTCGTGACACGGTGCGCAGTTCCAGGTCAGTTTTGTGATTTTTTTTCCAGATTTTAATCGATTTTAAGTCTGTACTAATTACTATGTGAGAATAAAAACCCTTGGTCATGGGTCAAACAAAAAGAGAAAACACATTAGGGTTAGCACCGAACAAACACATAGCATTTAGGCACGATGATGTAAAAAAAAAGTTCGCAACCTAAAGTCAAGATCAATGTTCAACTATTGGTCAAGCTATGGGTGTCAAAAGGGTACCATGGTTAAGAGTTTGGACGCGTTAGCAAGGCAGCCTCTCTTGAGGGTGTATGCCAACGGGCGGCTCCGCGAGTTCGTGATGAAATCGAACTCGACTCCATGGTTTGGGTGGATTTAATGACTCGGATGAACCCTGATTGCCATGAGCGTTTTTAGGTTGATAGACCTTAAATCCCCCGGGGCTAAGACGCATGTAGAACACATACGTTTATTCAGAAAAATCGAAGGAAGTCGACTGTGAGAAAAGAAAATAGGCCACCAGACAGATTTTAGGACTGCCGTGACACGGCAGAAATTCCCGTGTCACGGTACATTGTGCCGTCAGACGTTACACTGTACCGTGACACGGCAGACTCTGCCGTGACACGGTAGTCAGAAAATCTGACTGGTGCCCTGTTTGCTTTTGCGCGCAACCAAGTTATCCAATTTTTCCTACGGGACAGACCTGAATGCGACGTTAAACGTCTATGCAGATGCAAAAATGCCAAATTAATCACGGGAATATTTTTTCAAGAATCTTTCAAGTCTCATCCACTCATCTTAATCTAATACCGATCACTCAAATCGATAAATAATTAAGAATCCTCCCCAGTGGAGTCGCCAAATTGTAGGCGTCGTTCGAAATGCGCCTACGTTAAAGCATGTGGTGAATATGCTTGGCACTCATAGGAAGTGGGAATTGACATATACAATTAGGGACAAATAAAGTAGGGAGCCGCCAACAAGTTTTTTAGGAACTTGTAAATCGTTCACGGATCATAAGAAGGCAACCACGATAAGGGACAACGATAGGCAACAACGGTTGACCCGTGAAGGTTACACCCCATTCATAATCCATGAGATTATTAACTCCATATGGTTCGGAACCACGAAAGGAGGATCGGGGATGATGGTACGAAGTGAGTCATGGAGTCACATTCGCCCGTATTGGCCTCTACTCGATTCTTATATTGAAAGGCATTCCTGTGATCTCAAAGGCATACAAACAATAATTCAATTCGCTCCAAACTATTATTTAACTAAAATGGTTCAAAATTAATGCACACATAATTCTAAAATTTGGTGATCACTTCAATTAATAATAAGATTAAAAGGGAACCTAAACCAGTTGTCCAAATTATCTTATTAGTCGTGATTTTCAATTACACATTCCCTTTAAACATGCAATATGGTGATTAATAAAAAATAATAGAATCAATATTAATATAAAAACCAATCTGATCATAATTCCAACAATATAAAAATCGTTAGCAAAATAATAATAAAAAGAGCATGATCCTTACTTTGAATCTGTTTGTTTGCAACTACAAAATAATAAACGAATTACTAACTTCAAGGAAATAATAAAACGATAACTAAATTAAATTAAATTAAATTAAATAAGGTTGATTTTGGGGCCAAACCCTCAAACGATTCTACCTTTCACGCCTTGGTTTAAGGACACAACCTCTAGTGAAATATGGACTCCTTTGAGTGCTTGAAGAAGGAATTTTTTAAGTGAAAAGGGTAGGCTAGTGTTTAGGTTAAGAGCATAGAGGAGAGAAAAATAAGAATAATCGAATTCTGGTTGCCCCGTACATCAGAAATGAGGGGGTATTTATAGGGAAATGTGCTGAGGGAGCACACGGAACCCTAAAATGATAAATACCCTAAAAATGTATCCCGTGACACGGTCAGACTGTACCGTGATACGGTTAGACTATACCGTCAGACGGTACAAGTTCCCGTGACACGGTAAGTTTTGGAGTGAAGCGGGAAATTTTTAGAAAACGGAACAGAAAACGCGTTAAGGGTTTACGCGGAAAGGACACGGAACTTCCCGTGTCACAGCAGACCTCCCGTGTCACGGGAAGTCCTACCGTCAAACGGGAACAGTTCTTGTGACACGGTCGAGTTGTACCGTGACACGGTCAGTTCCAGTCTATTTTTCCGTCTAAATTCATTTTTAACCCTAATTTCTTTCGGCTTTTTAAGTGCCGATTGATAATTTCGGGCTTTTTTCTGACTTTATTATTCGGGCTAGGGGATTAACGCTTGAAATATTCCCTACAGGTAATCTTCTCCCTCCTTAATGAATTGTCCATTAAGGGTTTGTTGATAGGATGGGAGTAAAGTGATTATCCCTTTCTTGTTATTGTCTCTACGTATTTTGTTTTTTGCATCGTGAGACTCCAATTGTCCATTAAGTGTTTCTTGTTATATCCTAATCCAAAGAAGAAGCTTTTCTTTGAGATAGGAAGTAAGATATATTTCTTCATCCCTATTCCCAAAGGCATCCCAGGAAAGTAACTACTCTTGAGCAAGATGTTGTTTGCTATCCGAGTGGAATATGGATCAAGCTTGAATGATTCTTCCAAGTCTTCTTCCATTTTAATTGTGAAGAGTGGTTCCACGACAAATCCTCACATTTACTCTTCATCATAATCATGGTTTATTTCTAAGAGTGATTGATCATTTATTGCTATTTTGAGTGGTGAAGCATGTATAGTCATAGGAAGCCCTTGATAGTTCAGTCTAATCATTTGATGAAGTGAGGATGGTATTGCACCAATCTCATGTATCCAAGGAATCTAAGTAAAAGGTCAAATGTAGGTTTTATTCCATAACATGGAATTCAACCATCTTTTGAATTGGGCCCGTGGTAATTCGTATCGTAATAGTTCCACACACTGATCTTCTCGAATTGTCATAGGCCCTAATTCTTTGTTTTTTTGATTGGGAATCTTTTTCTGGATTTAGGCCTAAGTAATTTGTCGTTTGTAATGGGCATACGTTTACAGCCGACACATTGTCTACCAAAGTTAGAGGGATATTGTATCCCTTACATCCCACAGTTAAGTATAACACATTGTTGTGGGTAGTGTCGTTTAAAGGCAAATCATCATTAGTGAAAACGATTGACTTGTCGAATTTCTCGGTAGTAAGCAAGCTAACGAGATCCTGAGGGGTTGTGTATGTGCTTACAGACAAAGCCGTTAGAGCGTTCATAAGAGAATTCTTATGTTCTTTAGAAGTACTTAGGAGTTCCCAAATGCTAACATTCGCCTTGGATTGGGGAAGTTGTTTGACCAATGGATCTTCCACCTCAAGTGGAGGTGGTATTGGATTTTTTACTTGACCTTGAGTTTTATTTTGTGTTGTCGAAGATCCATTTGGTGGTGGTGCTTGGTAGACTCGCCCAGAACGAGTTAAATGATCTATCTCATTTGGATTAGTCGTAGGACTCATAAACCAACTTTCTTCTAGAGGCTTTGGATGTGCCTCCATTTCAAGATGTTCCATGAGTTGTGCTTGATGTCATTGTTCATCCAAGGAGAGATTCGATAAATCTTGAAATTTCCCCAAGAAATGATCCCAATCAAGCGCTCCATTATTTTCATTTTGCAAACAAGACGGAGGTGGAACGACGGCATACTTAGAGACATATAAGTCCTGAAAGTCGTCTTCCTATAGTCCACATACTTCATTAGTTGCCCCTATGAGTATTGTGGATAGAGGTTCTCCTATGGGTGTGATATGGTCTAAAGGATTAACGTATCACTTCCCATATGGTCTTCATCGATGTGAAACATCCCTAAGGGGTATGCATAATTGTTAGGTTTAGGCATGGGAATTCTCCCATCGTCAACTATATCTTGTATTTTGTGCTTCAAAACATAGTAACGTTCAGTATCGTGTCTAACGCCTCTATGATAAGCACAATAAGCACTAAAATTCCATTGAGGAAACCTCTTTTCTGGTGGAGTGGGTGGTGTTGGCCCTATTAGGGCAAGTAAGCCTTTTTCATTTAATTTTTCTAACAATTCTTTTTAGCTTAAAGGAAATGGAGTAAATTTTCTCTCTTTTGTCTATTTTTTTCTAGGATCATCATATCGATTTGTGTTATTGTATTGCGTGGAAATCGCAAATACATCAATAAAGGATGATGCATTATCATTCCCTTCTTGTAGTTATTCTTAGGATGATGATGATTTTTTCGGGGGTATTTGTCCCTCGGGAGAGTTACAACACTAAGATTAGATCCAGCAAGGGGCGCCTGTACCTGCAAAACAAACGGACCGCCGGATGGTCGGTGGTCCGCCTCCGAAGATTAAGTTAGTAAAGTATTCGGAGTAAAACGTGCGGAAATAAAGTTATCTGCTCGGATTCCAAGCTCGGGTAAGGTGCAGTCTGTTTCCTGAGAATGACAGCTCTGTAATAAATGTAGATGTGACGTGTTGTCTCGAGTTCTGTATTCTTGCCCTTAAATGAGGGAATTGTCCCTATTTATAGGGTCTTTTTGGAAAGTGTGCCCTCCCTAGGGTCTGGTGACCTAGGGATTAGGGCACGCCGCAAAACGGCGCCTCAAGGTTAAGGCCCTTGAAGGCCGCCATTTCAGAAGTGATATCTAAGTGACACGTGTCACTGATCCTAAAAGGCCATTTGGGCGTCTCTTAGAGTGACACGTGTTGCCCTCATAATGGTCCATTCTGGATCATGAAACATCCCAAATCAAGGGGATATGCCTACCACGTATCACCATCTCGAAGGTCCGAGGTGGCACTTCTTCCAGCGACACGTGGCGGGCTCCGATTGGGCCACTTGGCCGGTATAAAAATAACCCAAATCATTTGCCCCTCACAAGGGTCACGTACATCGCACATGACGCCTGTGACAGGTGTCGGCCTCTGATTGGCCGAGTCATTACTTTATACTGTTGGGAGAATTGAGGGTTTTAATCCCAAGTTTTCACCCCTCCCCCCTTATAAATAGAATGGTTTGACTTCCTCTTGGATTCACATTTGCGTGAATCTTCAAAGGAATCTTGAATCTTCTGACTTTCAAGGACTTTGACCTTCCAGAGCATCAAACAGCCGGCCCCCTTAGTTCGACTGCTTCAACAAGCGCCCAAGACCGACGACTCTCGTTACCTTCTCCTAAGGTAGCCGCCTGATCTCTTTTTACTTATTTTTTTGCATTTTTCTTTATCGAAATGGTTTCCCAAACGCACCCGGCATGGCCTAGGTTAGCCATCAGCCGGTCACCGGGGACGGCTGAATCTAGAACTAGGAGTGCCGAATGCTCGTTCGAGAAATTTGCTTTAAGTACATCTCCAAATCTGACAGTGTTTGTGCCTCTGCGGGACACGATGGCCAGAACAAAGCAAACAACAAGGAGATATAGAGCGGATGGTTCCTTTTACTATTCGAACAGTGAAACTGTCAATTCTGATGGCTCCATTTGGGTGCCTGTTTCTGAGGTCCGTGAAGACCCGACTAGCACCGTCAGCACTCCAAATGACTCATTTTTGGAGGAGTGCGACGAGGAATTTGAGAACCCCTGGCCGAGTGGATCGGTACCAGATGATGAGCTGGGGGAGGACACTACTGGCAACAGCCGGCAATCCCCTAGCTCCGAAGAGATTTCTGATGACTCTGCGTCATCATTTTCCAACTACGTCCCCCTTGACTTAGAGGAGGCGCAGTCAAACCTAAAAGCTTCCAGAGAGTCCCTCTCCGTTGAGAAGGGAGAGGGCTGAGCGAAGCCGTCTGCTTCCAGGCGGCATGAACGTGCGCCCTACTATCTGCACGTTCCAGAAGGCAGGCGGAAGATCATGACAGATGATCTTTCCAAATTTCTTTCTGCCCATGTCATGAGACATGGCTTTCTTCTGTCCGTGTCGGATGCTGTAGACACGGTCACCTGGCCTGAGATGGCTGTTTATGGTGACAAGTGCTTCGGCTGCTGTGAGGCAGCCATCTAGGCAGGACTTCGTTTTCCTCTCCATACGGCCGTGTAGAGGATCTTTGACGGATACTAACTGGGTATCTGGCAACTAGACCCCAACTCTTGGGTAAATATCTTAGGCTACGTTGCCGCTTGCAAAATGCTGGAGGTAGATCCCGGCTTTGAGTCGTTTGCTCAAATGCACTATCTGAGCAGAACGCCCAATCCAAGTGGGATCGGCTGGTTTACTTTGACCAGCCATACCCGGTACATGATGACGCTGGGGAAAGAGAACAAGTGGAAGGATTGGCGAACTAAGTTTTACATTGTCTCTTCCCCAGACGCCTAAAGGAACAGGCGGTACAACCGATGGACTCAGTATCGTTGCCTCTTGGCTAGGAAAAAGGCTCTTCCGCCTGTTCCCAAGCAGGCCCAAGAGGAGATTTTTGACCGAGGCCTCTTTACTGTGGCCGTCCGGACAAATCAAGAGACGGGGGTTAAGGAGGTCAACACTCAAAGTTATATTCCTCGATTCGAGTGGCTCTCGGACGGGACGTACTTGGCCGCCTTCGGGCTTATTACCTTTGTTTGTTTTTTAATATTTGTTTCTTTTCTAACACTTGGTTTCTTGTTGCAGATAAGGCAATGGAAAATCTCCCTGCCCACAAGAAACCAGCCCTCTCAGTTGCCTTCTACCGCTCAAACCTAAAACAGGCGGATGAGCAGCCACCAGGCGGCACTCCTAAGGTAACGAGCTTACAAAGATTTAGCTTAATGAAATTTGTTCACATATTCTGTTTATGAGACTCAAACTTGGAATTCTTTTCAGAGTGTCTCATCAAAGCCTACCCCCTCTTCTTAGCCGGACCCCAAGCTGCGAAAGCAGTCGGCTGGCGACGTTCCCAGGGCCGGAGGAAACACGTCGCCACAAAGACTTTTAGGAAAGGGACAGGCGCCTCTTTCCCCACCAAGACTCCATCAAAGCCGGACGCTCTACAACGAGCGTCGAAGAGTGGTTAAACGCCACTCACCACTGCTGGCGGCACAGCAGGCGGCAGCGAAGCTGTCGGGGGAGAAGGAGGTAAGTCATCCGATCATTCAAACATGCACTTTGTAAAGGCCATTATATTCAGTCTTGACTTAGCTGTATTTGTTTGATAGATGCTCCAGCGAGGCCAACTGTCCTCCAGATGGCAAGACGGATGCTCATGACGCTTGATCCTGAGGACAAGGCGGCCGTCAAAAGGGTCGGCTCCCTGGACCTTGATGGCATTCTGGCGCTTCTTTGCGAAGTACAATTTCTTACAACTTGATTGATGTACATATTTTTGTCGAATGGTTACTGACAAGTTTCTTTAGTTTGGACGCCTGCAGGCTATGCTGCGCATGAGTGGTCTCAAAGGGCCCCTTAATTAGAAGACCAGGGAGGTAAAGGCAGCGAATGCTTGGGCCGCCTCTACTTTGGACAAAGCTCAGTTTGAGATTGCTCAAAATGAGATTCTGACACTTGATATGTTGTATTCCCAGGCGTCTGCCAACCTGTAAGTTCAGCTGAACTTGGACGCAGCCAAGCAGCAAGTGAAGGAGCTCCAGGACCAGGTCAAGAGCCTTAACGAGAAGCTGGAAAACCTCAAGGAAGCGGAGTTCAAAGCGGCTAGCCTGGAGGCGACGGTCAAGAGACTTAGAGGGCGGCTGAGCAACCAAGAGAGCCAACACCAGACTAAGTATAGGTCCTTGATGGAGGAGGAGAAACAAGCCCTGGTCAAACAAATGATGGACGATAATGAGGTCAACATGCGTGCGGCCTAGGCGGTTGCTCAGCCGTCTGCCGATTATCAAACCTAGAAGGTCCATTTTGATAAGGCTAATGACGAGTTCAATGCCCGTCTCATCCGAGAAGCTCAAGAGGCGGCCGAGAAGGAGGCGGCTGCCAAGAGTGCCTCGGAGGAGTCCAGCTCGTCTGGAGGATCGTCGTCTTGGGACAAGGTGGAGGATGATCAGGAGAAGGATGCGAAAACTAGAGAGCATGCGCCGGAGGCGGATGCCGATGCTGAGAAGCTCCACTGATCTTTAAGCTTAATGTCTGTTTTTTCTGCGGCCGAATGGCCATAGGTTTGATCTTCCGGCCTGTGTGCCGAGTAAAAAATGTATCTTTACCGACCAAGGGGTCGGGTAATTCAACGATTCTCCTGTCTTAGCTAGTTAACACTTTTTCAGTCGTCAATTTTGACGGCTGTTAATTTTTATGAAGCATCCGGTCATTTGGCCGGTTTTATTTATATTGGTGTTTATGCTTTAAAAATTTTCAAAGTTTATTTTTATGCATAGAATTTAGTTAAGTATTTTAGCCCGTATAGTATGCGAATGTTCTTGCCCCTGAACAGATGTCGATTGGTTTCGGTTTATTGGATTGATTAAATTAGAAATTATTGATACTTAGAAGAGTATGCATGGTTTCTAAGTCAATCAATCACTATGCTAATTGCCCCAAACCAAGCGATAGACGGCTATGCAGAGCAGTCGATCCTTTGATTTCATTCGGCCATAGGCTTCGTTAAAATAAGATGCCAAGTTTTAACTTAGCTTATTTGTTATGGAAAAATATTTCGCCTGGTTTGCTCTAAAGAAAAGAAGGCGCATCCGGCCATAAGCCTCGTGCACGTATAGTGTTAATTTTTCAGACTTAACTTTTTGATTAAAAAGAGTTTTCCGCCTATCTTGCTCTTAGCAAAAACAGGTGTATCCAGCCTTATGCCTCGATAGCCTCTAATCATGAAACAGTGACAGCTTTTCAACTGTACTAGAACAATTCAAAAGACTTTCGGCCTTTTAGATTTCACTTTCAATTTATTCAAACAACTGCGGATGCTTCCTTAGCATTCGGTAGGGCCGTTTTATGTATTAGTAGAGCAATGTGCCACCCAAATGGGAGATGCTTCTCCTCGACGAATTCGCCCGAATGGACGTCGTCGGTTATATGACTAATGTTGGAGCAGACGGTCATACTCATGTTGAAGAAGATTGTGGCCGTCGGCCTCTATTGTTTTATTAATATCCAGCCATTGGCCTCTTTAACAATGGTAAATAGCCGTTAAGTGTTGGACTTAACTTAAAAATAAATTAGTAGGGTCGACTGCTTTGGTGCCATCGGCTCCTTCGAACGGAATGGGGCGTCTGCTTTTAGGACAATTTTTTTTTTAAATAGGGTGGTCGTCTGTACTTTGTACAAGCGACGCTAGCATAATTTACAAAAATTAGCAAAAAGACAAGTTTGGGAAATGAAGACATATTCTCATTAATCAAAACTTTGAAACATTTACAAAAATTCTTAGAAGTAGTACTTTTTTAAGTTGTCTACATTCCAAGTTCTAGGCAGCCGCCTACCGTCTGGTTCTTCCAGTCGGTAGGTTCCGTCTCTTACTTCATCATAGATTTGGTAGGGGCATTCCCAATTGGGGTTAGCTTTCCCTGCTCATTCGCCCTACCGACTTCCTCCATTTTCTATAGCACAAAGTCTTCCACTTTGAGAGGACACTTGTGTAGTCTTTTGTTGTAGGCCCGAGTCATTCTCCGACGGTAAATCTCATGGCGAAAGGAAGTATTGCCCTTGCGCTCTGGAAGTGAGTCCAATGCTAGCCGCATGGCCTCCCAGTTTGCCTCTTCGTCATACAACATGATTTGAAGAGTCGGCTCATAATGTTCAATGGGCAGGACAGCTTCTGCACCATACACCATGAGTAATGGGGTTTCTCCACTTGCCCCTTTGGCGGTTGTTCTGATGGCCTAGAGGACGTGTGGTATTTCATCCGCCCAAAGGCCACCAGCTCTCTCTATTTTCTTTTTGATCCCGTCTGAGATTAACTTGTTGAAGGCTTCGACCTGGCCGTTTGCTTGGGGCTGGCCGACTGATGCATAGAAACTTGAGACCCCCTGGTCTCCCAACATAGTCTTGAGCTGAGGCGTCTCAAACTGAG
This sequence comes from Chenopodium quinoa, assembly GCF_001683475.1. Taxonomy (NCBI): domain Eukaryota; kingdom Viridiplantae; phylum Streptophyta; class Magnoliopsida; order Caryophyllales; family Amaranthaceae; genus Chenopodium; species Chenopodium quinoa. Next base: position 4,890,853 of record NW_018744301.1, on the reverse strand, counting down.
GACCGTTGTCAAAAACCATAGACATAGGCACCCCGAAACGAGTGATAATATTCCTCCATATGAAGGAAATGACATCTTTAGTCTTAATGTTTTTGACCGCCTCTGCCTCTACCCACTTGGTAAAGTAATCCACAGATACCAATATATAGCGCTTGCCACCTGGGGCGGCTGTGTAAGGCCCAAATATGTCCATGCCCCATTTAGCAAAGGGTATTGGGCTGTGGATGGCCGTCAGGTCTGTGGCCGAACGATGGATGAGCTTGCCAAACTTTTGGCACTTGTCACATTTTTTGACCATTTCCATTGCATCCAACTCCAGAGTCGACCAGAAATAGAGCTACCTGGCCTTGGCAGCCAAGGACCCGCCGCCTATATGGGAGGCGCAGAAACCCGCATGCAAATCTTCGAGGACTTCTTTACCCTTCTCTGGGGTAACACACTTCAACAAAGGTTTCAAAAAACCAATCTTGAAGAGTTCTCCTTGTCTCAGCTCGAAGTTTGCCGCTTTCTTCTTCAGAACAGCCGCCTCCTGGGGTGAATCAGGGAGCGTGCCGTCTGCAAGGTAGGCCCGGACGCTATCCATCCAAGTTGAGCTTCGGTCAAGAATTCCAATGGGGTCTTCATTAGATATACTTCTCTCTTCCATGACCTCCTAGAAAACTGACCGGGGTGTTTCACAAGAGGCGGTTGATGCCAGTTTTGACAGAGCATCCGCCTAATTGTTTGAAGACCTGGGCACTTGACTTATATGAAACTCCTCAAGTGTCCCGATTCATTTTTGACCGCATGCAAATATTTTATCATGGCCGGATGAGTAGCCACGTACGGTCAAATGACCAAGAGTACGACCAGTTGGGAATCAGAGCAGGCGTCAATTTTCTTTGCCCATGTCGCCTTGCAATATCGAATGCCGGCTAGCAGGGCCTCATATTTGGCCTCAATGTTAGAGACCGGAAACTTTAACCGTAATGCATATTCGTACTTATCTCCCTCAGGAGATTGACAGATAATCCCTGCACCACAGCCGTTCGTAGTGGAGCTCCCGTCCACATACACTTTCCAAAACCTAGCTAGTATTGTCCGTTGCAACCGGCCTTGTCATTTCAACAATAAATTCAGCGAATGCTTGCCCCTTTATTGCCTTCCTTGGTTCGTAAGTGATTTCCAATCCTTGCATTTCAATCGCCCATTCAAGCATTCGTCCATAAGATTCAAAGGTTGTGAGTGGGCGCTTGAACGGTTGGTCAGTATAGACTTCTACCGCATGCGCCAAGAAGTAAGGTTTTAGCTTCTTGATGGCCATGTAAAGGGAAAGAACAAATTTTTCAACCATGGGGTACCGAAGCTCTGCGATCCTCAGAACATGGCTAATGAAATACACCGGAAGCTGGATGCTGTCTCTTTCAGCTAAGAGAACGGCACTGAGGGCATGATCGGAGATGGCTAAATACATGAAGAACGTCTCTTTGGGCAAAGGGCTAACAAGCCTTGGCAAAGAGTGTAGATGAGTTTTTAGCTTTTGAAAGGCCGCCTCTGCATCATCCCCCCATTCAAAGTTGGTCTTCTTTTTTATTGCCTAGAAGAAGTACAGACACTTGTCACCTGACCGACTGAGGAATCTCCCCAAGGCCGCCAGAAAACCTGTTTACTTTTGCACTTCCTTCATAGTACGTGGCGACTGCTTGTCGATTACCGCCTGTATTTTTTCGGGGTTGGCCTCTATTCCCCTTTGGTCAATCAAAAATCTGAGAAACTTCCCACACTCAACGTCAAAGCCACACTTTTTTGGGTTTAACATGACCTTGTGCCGCCTGAGTGTGGCGAATGTTTCTCGGAGATCAGCAAGATGATCCGCCTATTGTTTTGATTTGACTATCATGTCGTTAATGTACGCCTCTACATTCCTTCCGATTTAATTAATGAAGACCGTATTAATCATTCGTTAGAAAGTAGCAGGCACATTCTTCAAACAATACGACATCTACTTATAACAGAATAACCCCTAATCAGTGACAAATGTCGTTATTTCTTGATCTTTTTTCCACAGGGGGATCTGATGGAAACCTGAATAGGCGTCCATAAAATTCATCAGAGCATGCCTGGCTGTTGAATCGACCAGACTGTTGATCTTAGGCAGTGGATAGCTATCCTTTGGACATTCCTTTGTTGAGATATGTGTAGTCAACACACATGCGCCAAGTTCCATTTGGCTTCTTTACTAACACAACGTTAGCTACCCACTCAGGGAAATTGCATGGCCGATTGAACTTGGCGTCCAGCAACTTTTTATTTCGGCGGCTGCCGCCTGACTTCTTTCCTTTCCGTGGTTTCTTTTCTTTTGCCGAATGGGCTTCTTTTTAGGATCCACGGCGAGTTTGTGGACAGCGAGATCCGGGTCGATGCCTAGCATCTCTTCCACTTTAAAGGCAAAGATGTCTTTGAATTCTCTCAACAGCTGGTGCAGGCTCTCACGCAGCTTAGCAAATGTGACCGTCCCCACCTTAACCGTCCGCTCTGGGAGACTGTCGTCCAGAGGGATATCAATCTGTTTGCCAGCAGGTTGGGGACAAAGATCATCTGACCGTTCCCCGATCAGTGATTGTTATTGTTTTCCTTTTTTGACCACCACCAGCTGATCAGTCTTTCTTTTCTTACCGACTGGTGGGGTCAACTGTTCTTCCTTGAAATGATCAAGGTCGATTGTCTGTTTGCCCCGGCCGGATGCTGCGGCCGCGGGCTTAACGTCCAAGAGATAACACTCTCGAGCCTTCTTCTGGTCCCCATTGAGGGAACCGACTTTTCCATTATCCTTCTCATACTTGAGCAGCATGAGAGCAGGAATGATGACGGCCTTACACTCGTTCAGAGTGGGTCGGCCGAAGATGAGGTTTTAAGCTGTGAGTTCTTCAACCACTAGGAAACGGATGGTCATGTGCCGACCGTCTCCCTTATTCCCCAGGCGGACGGGCAAGTCAATTCGTCCGACTGGGTGCACAAGTCCTCCCCCAAACCCAACAAGGGTGTGAGAGACCTTCATCATGCTATCCAGTTTGTATTTGAGATTGGATAAGCATTTGAGGGTTATGAGGTCAGAGGAGCTGCCTGTGTCAATCAAAATTCGACCAACCAGCTGGTTGGCCACTTTGCATTCAATGACCACAGGGTCATCATGCGGCCGACGGACTTTGCCTCTGTCATGTTTGGTGATGACAACTTTAGGGAAGGCGAATGTGCTTGCCGCCTCTCCTTCTTCAACAGAGTTGACCATCTTTATCAGATGGTCCTTGGTGCCCCGAATGGTCGGGCCACCCCCGGAAAATCCGCCTGCTATTGTATATACCGGATCTTCATCTGTTTCAGCATTAATAGCAGGCTGGGGAGTCTTGGACTGCCCCAGATTTTCCTAGGAATTCTTTTCGGACTTCACATAGGACTTCAGCTGTCCCTTGTCGACAAGACGGTCAAGCTCCCGCTTGAGACTGAAGCAGTCGTTCGTGTCATGGCCGACATCCTCTTGGAAATGGCAGTGTTTTCTTTTGTTTCAATTTCAGCGGAACCTTTCATAGGAGTCGGTTTCTCAAGAGTCAGTCGATCCTTGATTTCCAAGAGGATGGAGCAGTAGTCCTTGTGGAACTCGTACCTGGGGACGTATGGTTTCCACACTTTTTTCTTCTTCTAGGCTGATTGATCAGAGTTATCAACGGCCTAGATTAGTTTTTTCTTTTTGCTCTCTTCTGACTTAGGAGCCGGCTGAGCAGGCCGAATCTCCTTCTGTCGGTCGGACTTCTTAGTGTCTGACTACTTGTTGGAGGAGCAGAGTTCGGTCGCCTGTATATAGGCTTCCGCCTCTCGTAATGCTCCCTCTAGAGTGAAAATATGTTTGCGGACGAGTTCGTACTTGAAAGTAGACCCGTCCATCAGACCCTTAAAGAAGTCTGTGAAGACGACCTCATCAGACATCCCATGAATCTGGATTCGCACCAGATTGAATCGCCTGACATAGGAACGCAGGCCTTCTCTATCTCCCTGTTGTACATTGCCCAAATCAAGGCTTTTCTTTTTGGCAGGGATGTTCATAGAGAAGTTTGAAGCAAACAAGAACACAAACGTCTTGAAGCTATTAATGCAACCAACCGGCAGATTGCCGAACCACTGTTGGGCTATGCCCTTCAGGGTGGCTGGAAAACACAACACCATACGGCATCATCCAACCCTTGTAAATACATGAGGTGGGTGTATGCTAGCAGGTGGTCTTCCGGGTTGGAGGTCCCATCATAGGTTCCAACCAAAAAAAATTTAACCTTGGCTGGCTGTTCAACTTCGGTTATTTCCCTAGAGAAAGCAGAGGGTTGATCTTCAAGGTGTTGCAGCCTAAGCTGTCAATCCATCGGGTGATAGTCGTATGCCGCCTGGCCTCCAAAGAGGGCAGGCTGCATGTAAGGTAAAGCAGCGACTGGTACAATGGCGGAGCTATGTTCTGGGTCAACTGTATCACATGAGGGCCAGACTGAACCCGAGGGCTGCTTGCTGGGGTCTCATGTACAAACTGGGAATACCTTGCAGAGGTATCCCGAAAGTTATCATGGTAGGTCGATGTAGAAGCCGACTCTAATAGTTGGGTTCTCTTCCGCTCAATGTAATATCGAGCATCGGAGAATGTTTTCTTGCTACCATCCGGCTGTATGTGCCGAACGGCTTTTCTTGTACCCGTTTCTGGGAAACGGAGCTATTGAGGTCAAATTGGGGCCGAGCCTTCTCCTTGGGGGCAAGATGAGGAGTTGGCTAGCGGTCCCTGACCGACTTCTGTTTACCAGTTTGAGCTGGCTTCTTGGCCGACTGCTCCTTTCTACGAGTAGGCGACCTCTTGGTGGCAAGGTGTTTGATTTCACCACTGAGACTGCTTAGGAGTTTCATAAGTGCGTCTCGGGTGACGGGGGTTGATCCTGCCGCCTAGGAAGGATCACCCGGCCGCCCTGAGGGATTCTTTGGCTGACCAACAGTTTTGCTTGGCCCCGCCTGTTCATGGTGGCGCTCTCGCTTTTCTTTATTGCGGATGCGTCTAAAGATGAGGGGCCCGTTAGGATCCACATAGGTTTCGACATCAGCGTCGTCCCCTAAGTCATGGTCCGTCTTGACCACTATGTTTTCCAGAGGCCGATTAATCTCAGGATTCGGTACAGGATCTTGTGAAGCCATCTTAGAGGTACTCTCCCCACACATACCGCCAAATGTTTCGAGGGTTTTTGTCACTCGGGAGAGTTACAACAATAAGACTGGATCCAGCAAGGGGCGCCAGTGCCTGCAAAGCAAACGGACCGTCTAATGGTCGGTGGTCCGCCTCCGAAGATTAAGTTAGTAAAGTATTCGGAGTAAAACGTGCGGAAATAAAGTTATCTGCTCGGATTCCAAGCTCGGGTAAGGTGTTGTCTGTTTCCTGAGAACGACAGCTCTGTAATAATTGTAGATGTGACGTGTTGTCTCATGTTTTGTATTCTTGCCCTCAAATGAGGGAATTGTCCTTATTTATAGGGTCTTTTGGGAAAGTGTGCCCTCCCTAGGGTCTGGTGACCTAGGGATTAGGGCACGCCGGCAAAATGGCGCCTCAAGGTTTGGGCCCTTGAAAGTCGCCATTTCAGAAGTTATATCTAAGTGACACGTGTCACTGATCCTAAAAGGCCATTTGGGCGTTTCATAGGGTGACACGTGTCTCCCTCCTAATGGTCCATTCTGGATCATCAAACATCCCAAATCAAGGGGATATGCCTACAACGTGTCACCATCTCGAAGGTCCGAGGTGGAACTTCTTCCAGCGACACATGGCGGGCTCTGATTGGGCCACTTGGCCGGGTATAAAAATACCCAAATCAATGATAATGAGGTTTGTTTGCTTTTTCTTTACCAAGATCATCTTCAATCCTAGTAGCCACAGAATAGACCTTTTGAAAAGTGCCTAGACCAAGGTAACGTAAATGTTTGTTGTACTTTTCATGACAAATGTCAATGAATTTTTGTACTAACTCAAATTCAGGAGGCCCTTTGGCAAGGTGGGCCGCCTTTTCTCGCCATCTACCATAGAAACCAAGGAAACCTTCATCATCGCCTTGCTTAAGCATCTCGAGTTCACGTAAACATGACTTGTACTCTACGTTACTCTCGTATTGGGTGATGAAAGCCGAAACTACATCTACCCATGTTGCTTTAAATTTAGGATCTAGCCCATAGTACCACTCTCTCGCGGTCGGGTCTAGCGATAAAGGGAAAGTCAAAGCATAAAGCTTAGGATCAACTCCCTTTAGTGCCATAGTGCCAGGAAAACACAATAAATGATTTTGTGGATTATTGGTCACCTTAAATATTGGCAAGTCCGTAGCTACGAACTTTTCTGGTAAAGCAAGTCCTGGGGGAGGAGCAAACTTTTCTGCGTCAAAGTACTTGTTACCCATTGTAGAACAAAGAACTAGCTTCTCTAACAACTTTTCTTTGATGGATAATTGCTCCATCTTTTCTCGTAAGGCTAACGCTTCAAATTTTTTCTTATCTGTATTTTCTATCTTCTTAATTCTCCTCTCCTCGGCCTCTTGAGCCTTTTCCTCTCTCATATGAAGAATCTCTTGTTGAAGTTCTTCGACGGTTGTCATTGTTGTTGGACTAGGATTAGTTGTCGAAAGAAAGTGGTTTGAAAGGGATTGATCTTTGGGTGGTAAAGTAGAATGCGAGTGCCCGGGGGTCCTATTTCCCAAGCTTGAAAACTGGCCCTGAAGGAGTACGAAAGGATAAAAAATTGGTACGCTTGCTTTTGAAAGGAAAAAAAAAAGAAAAATGACGCAAAATATACTCAAACGGATAACATCGCCCTTAACAATTCTTCAATGAAGATATTGTTCGGACGAGTCAATTTGTTTTTTGAGAAATCAAAACTAACTCGTCCAGTGGGCGCGCGCAAGTTACTTTGTTGTGTGCGGCTGTCGCACGCATTAAAATAACTTGCGCTGGGAGGGGTCGTGCAACTTCTTAAGTTGCGCGCGCTACCTGCTCGTAATATTTTTTTTTAATCCGAGCGTTTTTTTTATTCGATTTTTTACTTGACTCTTTTTTTTCTTTTTTTTATGTTATTCTTTGAATATGACGCTAAATCACGAAGAGACAATTTCGTAATTGGGAACCTAGACCAAACAAAAAAAAAAGAAAAAGAAGACTATCCTAACACGTTGCACATAGTCACATAATGACATAAGCATATCATAAGTCAAGATTCACGCAATGTCATTTAAAGGTCATAAAAGGCTTGGGTGTCCAAAGGTACCATACCTTAAGAAACAACGCACAAATCAATCACTCAACGTGTTGACCTATGACATCGCCCTCCCAACATTTTGTTGGTGATATGGGTGGGATGATTGTTATTGATTTTGGGATAGACGCCTAGTTTTGGCGACCCCTAGACAATGAGCAATCCCCAATGGTTTAAGTGTGCTATGCTTATGCATGGTGCAATGTTGCTTGTTTGGTTTTTACTCTTGTGCAAAAGGAAGATATTATGCGTTCAAGTCTCGCTCTCTAACAAGAGATTATCCAAGTTAATTATCGTTACAACCCATAGGCAACCTTGTGTTGGATACCTTGGACCATAACTATGAATTAATCATGTAACCTCTAAGTCCTCAGTGGAGTCGCCAGTGTAAGGAAGTTGATCCCATCATAAGGGGTACTCTCCTTAAATTCCCTTGGCCACTTAAAAGCCTAGGAATTTACACTTGTTAGAGTGTAGTAGGATTTGAATTCCTGACTATTTGGGGGACCTTGAATTAGAATTGATTCTATCATCACGCTTTTTTTATTAGAAACAAGTAGGAGTCGCCAATGATTTTAGGAAAAACTCATAAACCTTGTTCATGCCTTTCTTGCATGTGGCATTCATGGATTAATTAGCACAAATCATAAGTTTACCCATGCCCAAATTGGTCTATAAACCAGAAATGAGTTCGGGAGCGAGGGTACTAAGAGAACGTTCCTTTTAGAGGGGAATCGTCATCCTAGCCCTAGTACGGCCTCTACTAGCTCTTCCTTTTTTACAATTTCATCACCGCACAATATATGCAACGCGATACCTAAAACTATCTTAGTTGATTTTATTTACAAACATTAATTCAAGTAGGAATCACATTGCAAAAGTCATTATTCTTATTTAAAAATATTCGTGAAAGAACAATAAATAAGCAAGATTCGCCTTGGCTTAAGTGATCAACCAACAATTATTGAATTCAATTCTAGTCTTTTTTTAACGCAAGATACTATGTGGAATTGATTAATTAATTATTTTAAAGGTGATCAAACAACACTAATTAATTAATTAATTAAGGTCCTTTTAAACAAGAAAAATAAGGTTATTTAACTAAGTGCTCGGGAATTTAACACTTCTCGTTGCTAGATCTCCGTTTAGAAAACTTATGGAAACCTTCTTTTTGGTGAACCTCCACATTAGTAATAAAGTATCGAAAGGGTGAGTGTTTAGGACAAGAGGGCTAGGTTGCACAAGTTCACAAGTTATTTCGCCAGAGTTTTAGGTTAATTTTTGTGTATTGAAGCCTCGGTTTAAGATCGTATTTATGGAGAATGATTAGGTTAGGGTTTCGAGCAATCTGCCGCAACAGGTGTCGCGCGCAACGGATGAAGTTGCGTGCGGCATCCCAGTGCAAGTTATAAAGTTGCGCTGCTCTGTGCAGCGCAACTATTTGTCTTGCGCGCGGCTTTATGGTAAGATTTTATTTTATATTTTCCGTATAATTCCAAATAATTCTGAATCTTCCGAAGCGCAACTCTAAAAGTTGCGTTGGGTGTCGCGCGTAACTGTAATAGTTGCGCGCGGCAGCCCAGCGCGACTTTGTGAGATGCGCGCGGCTTTTTCTACGGCAGCACTAAGTTTTAACCTAGGCGCTCCTAAATCCGTTATTATTAGGGTTTAAGCACGGGCTTCAGCCTAATTATGATCGGGTTTAGTTAATTGGACCTTTGTTTTGGCTTTTCTTTAATTTGGGCCAGTCTTTTGTGTTTTGTGGCTTAACTAGTTATCCATAAGTATTCTTCACTTCAATCCAACACGAAGATGGCTTTATTTATCGTCATTGCACTTCCTATCGGAAGAGGAGGCCAAAAGTAGATGTCTACACTATGAGAATAGTCCACGAAGGCATTTGTGGAACCCATGTTAATGGCAAAATGCTAGTCCAAAAGATAATGCGAAAAGTGTACTATTAGACTACCATGAATAGGGATTGTCATCAATATGTTAAAAGATGTCCTAAATGCCAAATTTATGCCGATTTACAACATGTTCCTCCATCTCTACTTTATACCTACACTTCACCATGGCCATTCTTTACATGGGGAATTGATATTATTAGTAAAATTACTCCTCCTGGGATAGGAGGTCACAAATACATCCTAGTAGCAATTGATTACTTCACAAAGTGGATCGAAGCACAATCATATGCTAAACTCACTACAAAACATGTAACACTCTTTATCGAAAGAAATATCATTTGTCGATACGAGTCACACATGAGATGATAAGTGACAATGGAACTCACTTTCAAGCTGAATGTGAAGAATTGTTACAAAAATATGGCACTCAACACCATCATTCCTCTCCCTATAGACCTCAAGCAAATGGAGCAGTTGAGGCAGCTAATAAAAATAAAAAACTATTATCGAGAAAATGACAGAAAATTACAAGGATTGGCCTGACAAACTCTATTTCGCACTTTGGGGTTATCGCACGTTAATTCGTACATCAACAGGAAATACGCCATTCTCCTTAGTTTATGGAATGGATGTCGTACAACCTGTAGAGCTAGAGATACCATCTCTACGCATTGCACTAGAAAGTAAACTCGATGAAGTTGAATGGACTAGAGCAAGGTATGAAGAGCTAATTCTACTTGATGAAAAGCGACTACAAGCTCTACATCATACCCAATGCTATCAAACCTGTATGGATAGGCACTTAAATAAGAAGGACAAGACAAGAAATATCAAAGTAGGAGACTTGATGTTAAAAGCATTAAGGGAAAATGGTTTGGATCCATGAGGCAAATTTAGGCCTAATTGGTCCGGACCCTATATTGTCAAAACAATCCTATCAGGAGGTGCAGCAAAACTAACTGACATGGATTGTAATGAGTTCTCAAACATGACGAACCTTGCCAACTTAAAAAGTACTACCCATAATTACTTGAGTAGGACACTCAAGAGAGCTACGTTTGGCCTGATTCCTTAGGAAAGGATACGTAGGCAACCCTTTACAGGGTGCGACTACTTTAATTTTTGTAAACCTCGCATCCCAAAAATAAAATGAAATTCGACGGAATAGCTGCGCCATAGAAAGAAGTTTGTCGCCGGCAGATAGACTGCAGCGCAAAACGACAGCGCCTGTCGCCGACTGACAAACAGCAAAGTCTGGCGACAGCAGCAAAACAGCGGCACCGCTCGCCACTTTCGGTGATTTTCGGAAAATTCTGGGAAATAAAATAATTTTGTTTTCATTTCTTTAATAAATTAAATTCAAAGAAGTGTATTTAATTAAAAACTGAAATTTTATTAATAAAATAAAAATTACATTATTGATGGAATTTAAAGGAAAGCTTAATAAAACCAATTTTAAAATAAAAATTAGTCTAATAAATTGGAAGTTAAAGAATGCTCTAATCTTTCTTTTCTTTCTTTTCCCTTTTCAAATTTTTATTAGTATACTTTTCATCATCCATGACTTTAGCTAGTAGGCATCCTTTAGAGGACCTACATTTAATTTTAGAATAAATTGTTTCTCCCTTAGCTAGAAGTCCATGTTTCTTTTCTACCGAACCTTCTTTTCTGAAGTGTCAGCTTTTCTTTTACCTTTATTCTTTGTAGAGTCTTTCTTCTTAGGCATCACAGGTATTTTGAATTCAATCTTTTAACCCAAGCGTTCCTTAACATGAATCACTTTGTCACCTAGACGATTCTTCACATTGACTTTTCTCTGATTTTTCTTTATGTCCTTTGAAGGCTTTTTAAGAAGCCATCTCTTCACATCATTGGGCAAGGAAGGAGGAACCTTTTTGGTAATCACTTCCCACAAAGGTCTAGCGCTCCAATATGTGTCAAATTTCTCTACTTCTTGTGAAACAAGGAATTCATAGGGACGACGAAGATCCCAGAAGGAATTGTTTGAAGTAAACCGTACTGCGTTTTTACCTGGCAGAGATAATAAAAAGTCATCTTGGTTAAGCTTGGAAGACGGCAGAAGGGTTACTTGTTGACACCAACCATCTTCTCTATTTTCCACCAACGGATGAACCACTTGATAGAAAAGATTTAGAAGGCAAAGACTTTATTCCACTCATGACACCCCATCTTAGAGAAGCGTTTCTTTCGCCTAACAAAGCAACTTGGAGTAAATTTTTCGATATTGTCAGGAGGACTAATTATTTCTAGTCTCTCCATTAGCCATATTTGTAAAAAAATTCAATGCAAATAAATTAGTATTACTATACAAAAATATGTTTTTAATTTATGTAATAAAAAAAATATTTTTCTATCTGTAATAAAATTGGAGAGTCCCGAAAAGGTGCTTTTGGATTTCTCTTCATTTCATCAAGACTAAGCATAGTCTCTCCAACAATTAATGGCATTGGATTTCTTCCAGATTCAATGTGCTACAAAACAGTTAATATAATTGCTTGACCCTCATTAATTCTACCACTAGTGAGAAGACATTGGTTAAGCATGCAAAAGAGAAAAGCCCTTCTTCTATAAACATGAAAAGATTCAGAATAAGGACTATCAAAGTAACGGCATGCAAATTCTTTTAAATTAACTACGCTACCATCTACAATATTTATTTGATCTCTGTCTCCTAATTTAAAGAAGCACTCAAAATTATTATAATAATATTCATTTATTCTAGGGACTACCGCAAGATCTAATTAAGGGAAGCCTAAGATGGCACCAAATTCTTCCGGTAGGGGGATAATTTCATCACACCCTAGCCTAAAACAATGAGTATCTGTGTCCCAATATTCTAAGGCGGTATGAATAAAATCTATATTAAGATCTACCCCCTTAACACCATAAATACCTTCCATGTGAAAAAAAGTTGAGTTCTTTTCTCTCTTTAGTAGTTAAAGACCGACACCATTCACGAGTGAAATTGATAAAAATCTTAGTAACTAAAGACATAATTATTTGTTGAGAAACTAAGATTATGATTAATCTGTTGGAATTGTACAAAAATTCGGCAGATTAGGGGGATATTTATGCAAAAAATCAATGATGTTTGTCTCTAGAAAAGACTCAAAATCAGCGCACTGCAGCTCCTAACGACAAGTCTGTCGCCTGGCGACAGCAGCATCGCTAGGCGACAGCGCAAAACGCATGGTGACACGTGGCGCTGCAGTGTTTCCTCAACGTGTTATACAAACCGCGTTTTTTCGGGCTATGATTCGAATTCGTACAATGACTTTACGATTTTACCCCTTTCTACAAAAACCTATACATATTCGTTTAATATATTTTTTCCTTCCATTTTCTTTTTTGGATTTATTCAGACTTAATTAAATTTTTGTTTGTTTCAAGTCCAATTTATTTTTCATTTTTTTTCTTTTTGGGGGAGAAAGTCGGATACCCTCCATTAGTAATAAAAATAACGGAAATTTTTGCGCAAAATTAATCACATAAAATATAAAAATGAAAAATAAATGCAAAAATAATACAGTCATAATAGATAAAAGTCTGTATATACAAGTATGTCTAACAAATGAGTCATTCACGCAAAGTCCTTTAAAAGTCAAAATAAATAAACAACACAGTTAAAACTACAGCGCTGGAGGACACCGATGATGAGGAATGTTCATCATGTCAAAGAACTATGCAGAACGAGGAGTATGGTCCCCACTAGCTCTGGTCTCTCTAGGAGGAGGTAAACTCAACTCAAGACCCATCCACCCAAAGTCGTCCTGGTGATGAATCAGCAGAGACAGAGGCTGTGGAGGTTTCTGCGATGATGAACAGACCTCGTACGTCCTACCACCCCTCGAAGCTTAAGTCGCCTCTCCCTGGCCTATCGGCCCGGCATGTGCACTCTCAAATGAATAGCCCGAGCCCTCCACCACCTCGGTCCGGGCAGCATCAGATCGGCCACCCCGACCATTAAAAGTAGTACGGTGACGCCTCGAGCTAGCCCTAGCCGGCTCTCTCCGAACCTTAGGTCTCGACCGAGTAGGGGAAGGAATAGGTTTTCCCTGCAAGAAGAAATCAAGTAAGAAGCAACGAAAATAGAAGTATAAACAATGTAGAAATAAAGAGAAAAAAGCTACCTCCCGAACAGTGTCGTCGCGTTGACAGGAAGCCGCGTTCCTCATCCGCACGAGCTGGCTTCGAAAGGCGTCTATGCACCTTGCCATCGTCGTAACCACCTCGTGCGAGAACTATCAAAGAAACAAAATCACTAATAATACAAGACAAGTATGAACAAATAGCAAGTAGATAACTCACCCGAGTCTTGTGGCGAGGAATAGATCGCTCAACAAAGTGCTGATCCTCGGGAGTAGGTTGGATCATCTCCTCAATAGGCATGTATGTCCCATGATAGTTGATGGAAATACGAGGGGAAAAGAACTTAGTAGGCTCAGTCTAGCAAAAATCAAACCAAAGTGAATAAAATAACACTTGGGGGCTAATTAGCAAAATAGATAAGAGATATAAATCATATCGCCGCCTCCGCAGACACAACAGGGGCCGTAACTAACAACGGCAGCAGCTTTTCCTCGTAGAACCGCCCTGAGATAGCATGAGATCGCCAAGGGGTACCAATAGGCGACCTCTTTAACAAGTTGAGCAGCCTCGCGTTATTGAACATATGACGTGGAGGAGGAGCAGGGAAAATAAGAATCTCTGAGGAGTGCTGAATAGCAACTCTCTCTCCTTAGTACACCGCCGCCTCATACGTCCCCTGGAAGTAGCGACGCTCGGTAGTGTACTGCGCAGCCAGCGCAGGAATAACCAAATCTAACCATGGCCGGTATAGCACGTCAGGCTCCTGCAAAAAATGCCTTTAAGATAAAGACCTACCAAAAGAAATACAAAGATGATAACTATGCAAAATAAGATACCGAGAGGATCAGCTCTCGAACGCGAGCAGTAGTTTCCATGCTGTTGTAGCGACCTCCCCAACAGGCGCCAACAGAGAACTCGCGTGGATATAGCATCGCCGGCGCAAGTGAGGGAAAGTACTCGTAGAACTAGATCTACAAAAATAAAAGATATCAGCAAGTGCTAACAAGAGCTTAGAGCTAACTTTATAATAGATAAAGTATACCTCTACGACTCTCCAGAAGCCAGAAAGAGCGATGTCTCATGTGTAAGACCAGTGTCGACAAGAGTCTCGCATTCCGCGCAAAAAGTCAGCATAGGCCAAGTTGTCCCAATCATATGTCCCGATCAGCTGAAGATCGCGGACAGCAGGAAGATAGTAAAGTAGCACCCTACTACCCTTGTCATGGAAAACGTCCCCTGACAGCAACATAAGTGCAAAGATGCGCACCCGCTGCTCTCGGGTGGTCGCATTATCCTCAAAAGCCATCGCCAGAGTAGACCGGCGAATGCACTTGGAGCTGAATCTTGATGGCTCCACCTCAGCACGGGCCCGAACAGCAATCGGACCCAACAACTGATCAACCTCGGGAGAGAAAACGCTAATGGAGCTGTCGAACGACAGCGCAATGGAAAATAACTCCAGTCCCGAGATGAGTTTGAAGTCGGCTAGGGTGACCATCATCTCACCCCAAGGAAAGTGAAAAGTGTTGGTGGTGTCCCAAAAGAACTCCACCAAGGCGCGAACAACGCGGTGACTCGCGTCAAAAGAGTATATGGCCTGCGTGGCCCGAAACAGGGCAGTCAGCCCACAAGACTCCCAAAGGAGCCGCAACCCCTCATCGTCGCTGAAGTACCTGTTGTACAGCTTGCCCAGGGTGTCGTTACCCGAACCGTGGCAGCACGTCCTATTGCTAGTGATCTTGCGATGCACCCTCTAATAAATGTGGTGCTTAGGGGAAAAGTACAGTGTTTGTTCTTCCCACTCAGGGAATTTTTGTAGTAGTGAAGGGACCAAGAGAAGTGGACGGGTCGGCGTCCTCCTCACCGAGCTCATGCTCCCGTCGCGTGTCTCGGGACTGGGAACCCGAACCTCGCTTTCTAGCCATACTACATTGTGCAAAATTGACAAAAATTAAGGTTATATATTATCTAAGGCTCGCAATTTCAAGCATATATGGCATTTTTAAAGAAACCAAACAATTTCTTGCAATATTATGATAATTATTGTGACAAATTGGGCTTGAATTGCTAGCAAAAACATCATGAACGAGCCACATTGTTTTCCCGACCTTAAGAGGTTCAACAATGGTGAATTGTTCGTTTCTTCACCAAATTGAGTCAAACAAGTCTCAAAATACTCCCAAGGCAATATACAAACATAATCAAGCAATTTGATGAAATAAAATTTGATAGACAAAGCAAATTGAGCAATATAATTTTCAAATTTTTAAGAAATTCGTGAACAAACATGTGAAAAATTCATCAAAATTTGAATGAGTTGGGAAAAAATTTACGTCTATCAGGAAACTAGATGAACAAAGCTTTAATTTGCAACAAATTTGAGCAAATTCGGTTCAGAAACGACCAAGAACAAGCAATTCAAAGTTTTTTGCGGCGAACTCAAAAAAATGAAGCAGTAGCAGCAACACGGGGAAGAAAGGGGATTTATATGAAAATCCCGACTGCAGAGTTGCACAACAGCTCTGTCGTCGGGCGATAGAGTGCAGCGTTTGGCGACAGGGAAAAATCGAGGCGCCAAAGGTGTTGTAGCGGCGACAGAGCTCGAAGTCTCTAAGAATGGTTATTTTGACCTTGTACAACACATTTTGGGTTCCTTGGTACGCTAGCTAGCCCCTATAAGCAATTCGACATGATTTAGTAATTGGCTCGGTTACAATCGCATTAAGTGATTGACCTGATAAATGATCGTCTCACTTAGCTTAAAGCGCCTAAACATTGGCTCACTGCAAAGGCACCGACATAATGGTTCATAAGCAATAGGCACCGACATACTGGTTCACAATTCAGAAGCACCGATATACTGGTTAACAAGAAGCAAAAGCGCCGACGCAATGGCATAGCAAAAGGAAAGTTCAAGCGATCTTTAAAGGATTGATAGGCGTTGGTCTTCAGTGATATTCTTTAGAGTATTATCGTAACAAATGAAGATAGCTTCAGGCGAAGCAATCTTCGATCATGTTCCCTAGCTTACGGAAGATGGTCACAAAGCGCTCGAAGGTCGTTTCAGGCGAAGCAATCTTTGATAGAGTTCTCTAGCTTGTAGAATTCTATCACGGTAGAATTGGAGGCAGTTACACGCGTAGCAGTCTTTAGGCGGTATCCTTTAGCTTGACGAAGATCGTCAAAACAACACCAGGATGGCGTTCCATAGCTTGTGGAAGGTTGTCACAACAACAAATGCAACAAATCGGTTACTTCCAGAGACGTGTGCTTAACGGTGAAAGATACGAGTTTCTTAACTCTCTTATCTGTTTTAAACTAACGCTGGTGATTTAGGATCGCAGAACGTTCTTAATCATTCTCCGTCCCTATCGATACTTTGACTTCTATTTTCGAAACTTGCGTTTCTCCAAACTCAGTCAAAGTGGGGGCTTCTGTAGACACCCATTTGTTCTCCCTAAAACCAAACCCGGTGATGAGTACCTTTCACATCAAATCATAATTGAATGAAGTGAAAGAGTGAAAAGTCTTGTATTGTGGTTAGTTTTTAATTCTTTTCTTTTTCTGTGTTTTTGAAAGCCTATTTTATGAAAATAGCCAATCCAGTTTAGTTTGGTCCATAGCATGGGTCCAATAATAGTGTAGTTGGGTTGAGTTTGAAAAGAGCTTTCCAATGATATATTATAAGCCCAATTCCGATGAGTAATGAGGAAGTTATGGCCAAATTACTAAACATGGCCCGGTTTGATTTTTATGTGCGTCCTAATGATCTAGAGGAGGGCCTATTATGATTTATCATTCCTAATGTAATTAGGATTGATTATGGTCTTCTTGAATCTTCTAGAAGGTTCTTTTGAATCCTAATTTGATTAGCATTGATACTTGAGTTAAGAGTTTTATTTAGAATAAAAGAAGTGTTTTTAAGGAAATTACAGTTTTACCCTCGTACGCTTAAATTTTATCAAAATAAGAAAACGCGTGGAAAAACTTATTGCAGCGCCGCGTCTATAGTTTGTCGCCTAGCGACAGGCCTGGCGTCTCGGGGACACGTCTGTCGCCTGGCGACAGGGGCGTGTTTGGCGACAGCGTCGTGTTTTATTTCTTTTTTGAAACTCTGATTTTTTTTTATCATATCCAGCTGATTTTCTTTATAAATAGCCTCCTAAAACCTCTGTTTTCAATCACCAACTCTCATCAAGAAATTCTTGATACTCTCTCTCTCTTTTTCTAAACTAGCCTTTTCTCAAATACAAAATTTCGCATTCACAAGATCTAGACACACCTAGCCAAGTTCGAAGTTGCCTTCGTCTTAGATGTGAATGGTTTGATTTCTGAGGGTTTGGTCCCAAATCTAGTCTAAACTTTCTTAACCTCTTTATTTCAATTATTTAATTTAATTGCTTGATTTTATTATTTTCCTTGAAGTTACTAACGCGTGTATTTTGTTATTAGAAAGAAGCAGGAGGCATCCAAGTAAGTGCTTTAATTGTTTTATTGATATTATGATATAAAAATCATGTTTAGGTTCCTATTTTGATTCCTTGTATCATGTTAGGATGTTTTTATTAATTTGATGTTTAAGGTGATAACAATAAGTTCCTAGTATCATGTTTAGGGTAAAGAATATACTGTCAATTATGATTTCCATGATGTCTTTTATTGTCTTTCCTAATAGCATGTTAGTATCATGTTAGGGCTAAAGCTTTGATTTAATACATGCGAGGGTTTGTCATTAATCTTGTTAGTGTCATGTCTAGGATCTTGTTATTATACTCTTACATGATTATTTTAATTATGATTATTATTGTTAGAATTGTTATGATTATTATGATTGTTATTTTTATTATTATGATGTTGCTTGATATATTTATTTTTATTGCTTGATCAAGCCTTTTATGCATGTTTAAAGGGAACTGATACTTGTAATCACGCTTAATAAAGATAATTAATAATCTTGTTTAGGGTTAATATGATTATAATTTAAGTGATTGCCAATAATAGATTTATTTGTGCATTAATATTCAACCAACATCGATAAACAGGTTTAGGGTAAATCTATTGATTGCATGTTAGTCAGAAAGCGCACATGAATACGAGAAAAATAAAATAGAGGCCTATTATTAGGGCAGGTTCTTTCTCTTTTAGATTGGATTTGTACCTTCATCCCCGAACTTCCAGTCATGGTTCCAGACCTATTGGAGTAAACGATTTCCTGGATCGTTAAGGGGTGTAACCTTCACCTTGTGAACGATTTACAAGTTCCTAAAACTTGTTGGCGACTCTTTTGCTCTAGCTTCCTTCCCTTTGGACGCCACCATGCTTAATTGTATGATCACAGTGGGGTTCAAGTTTGGGGTAATGCTTGAAATATTCCCTACAGTAATCAACTAAGGATTTTACTTTAAATAAATTGTTTTCGAAAAAGGTAGAAGAGCAAGACAAGAAAGTTGGATTGAAAATTCTCATCAAATATTAGAAATATTAATCAACCCGAACATACTCCTTAAAATTATCAAATAAACATCCTAAGTAAGGTCCTCGGGATTTTCTTCTTAAACCATAGAAGAGGTAAATAAATTATACTCTTAAATCAAGGTTGATCAATTACAACTAAAACATGATGAACACGATAATAGGCACGTTTAAGAATAAACATATTGATGATGTCCTATTAAGGGATACGAACTTCTAATGACGAACATCATAAGAAGTAATGTCATTAGTTTGATTATGTAGTACGTAAACGACTCATCATAATCAAAAATAGTATCGCGCGCAATTTTCCATCTTGCGCTAAGGTGGAAAGTGCAACTTTTTTTTATTTTTTATTTTTTGTTTTGCGAAACACAAAAAGAACGGTTAATTTTTTTTTTCTTTTTTAGAAAAAACAAAAACAACAATCAAAGTAAAGGTAACCAAGTTAGACAACATTTTTAGACAAAGAGATTTTTTTAGTACCTACTTAACGATTAACCTTGAAGCGGTAATATCGTTTTCTCCGTATAATATTTCTCCGTATGGTATTTCTCATAACGATTCAAAGTCAACTTGAACAGTGGGCGCACGCAAGATATAGAGTTGCGCAAAGGTGTTGCGCGCAACTTCTGAACTTGCGTTTGGAGAGCGCGCGCAACTTTGATAGTTGGGCGTGCCACCTGGTAGGTTCGACAATGTTTCATTTTTTTTAAAATCAAAGTGCAGGCAACAATTTTATTTTTTTTGTCGAACCATAATTTTTGCGAATTTTTTTTATATCTCTAGGTAACAAGTTGGAATTAGTTATATTAGACACGAAGCACATATTCATGCAGTTACAAAAGCAGATAAAAGGAACCATCAAAGCATACAATGCCATTCTAAGATCAAGGTTTGGGTTCCAAAGATACCATATTTTAAGGGACGATGCACGAATAAATCACTCAACGTGTTAACCCACGACATAGCCCTCCCAACATTATGTTGGCGATTTGGGTGGGATGATTGTTATTGATTTTGGGATAGAAGCCTAGTGATGGCAACCCCTAGTCAATGACCCAATCCCCAATGGTTAAACTGTGATATGATTATGCATGATGCAATGTTGCTTAATTGATTTTTACTTTTGTGAAAAAGGAATATATTAAGCGTTCGAGTCTCGCTCTATAACTAGAGGTTATCCAAGTTAGTTCTCGTTACAATCCATAGGCCACCTAGTGTTGGAAACCTTGAACCATAACTACGAACTAATCTTGTAACCTCTAAGTCCCCAGTGGAATCGCCACTGTAAGGAGGGTGATCCCATCGTAGGGGGTCCTTCCTTAGATGCTAATGGCCATTTAAAAGCCTAGGAATTTACACTTGTTAGAGTGTATTAGGAATTAAATTCCTGACTGTTTGGGAGACCTTGAATTAGAAATGATACTCTCATCACGCTTTTTTGTAAGAAACAAGTAGGAATCGCCAATGAGTTTTAGGAAAACTCATAAACCTCGTTCATGCCTTTCTCCCAAGTAGAGTTCATGGGATAATTAGCACGAAACTTAAGTTTACCTGTGCCCAAATTGGTCTACATAAACCAGAAATGAGTTCGAGAGCGAGGTACTTAGATAACGTTCCCTTTAGAGGGGAATCTCTATCTTAGCCCTTGTACGGCCTCTACTAGCTCACCTTTTTCACAATTTCATTACCAAACAACATATGCAACATGATAAATAAAGACTAAGTTAGTTGATTTTATTTACAAGCATTAATCACGTAGGAATTACATTGCAAAAATCGTTATTCTTTGTTTAATCAATATTCGTGAAAAGAACAAAAGAAACAATATCCGCCTTGTCTTAAATGATAAAACAACAATTAATTATCAAATTCTATTCTTGATTAAAAAAAGAATACTATGTGAATTAATTAATTAAAAGTTTGTTTAAAGTGATCAAACAACACTATTTATTCAATTAAAGTTAATTTAACAATATAGGAAAATTGATTTATCTAAGTGCTCAAGAAACTAACCGTTCTTCTTTTATGTTAAATCTCTGTTTAATGTGTTTATGGAATTTCTTTCTTCTTCGTACCTTCAAGAGCTTCAATGGATGGATTACGGTTGAAGAGTAGTTGGGAAGTAAGAGGGAAAAGTAGTATGATAGTAAGAGAAGTTGAGAGATTAGGGTTTTGAGAATATAAGGTTTTTAACTCTGAATTTTCGGTCCTTGTAATGCTGAACGAAGACCCCTATTTATAGGCGTAGGGATCTAGGTTTAGGGTTTTAGAGCATCAACTGATTGAGTTGTGCTGGTTTGCAGTTTGCCTTATACGAAAGCGCGTTTTTAAAACTTCCATAACTTTGATTACGGTGTTGGATTAAGGGGTGTGAGATATCATTGGAAATATCGGTATGTCTATTTTTTAATTCCGTTGGAGTTAGGTTAAAATATGTTATGGATCAAAAGTAATGGCCGTTGGAGTGCAAGGGTATCGATTTCAGGGCCCAGTTTATTGTTTTGATCATAACTTCTTCGTTTTGGCTTAGAATTGGGCTTATAATATATCGTTGGAAAGATCTTTGAAAGGTCTATCCATTTGTATAGGCTTTCCATGGGAATTTGATATTACGTTCATCTGTTTGGCTCGGTTTTTCAACAATGTAGGTTCCATTGGATCCAATCTTTGCATTTGACACATTTTGGTCTGTTATTAATCAAGTTTAAACATGTATGAACATGTTTTAGGCCTAATTAGTAATTGAACAAGGATCTAAGATAAATTGTTCTCAAATATGGGTTTTAACTTATTTCATAATTCTTTTCATAGTCCATAAACACTTCAACTTTCATGTGGCATGAAGAACGGATTTTTGTAACATCATCGCACTTCCTTTCGGGACAAGAGGTAAAAAGTAGGTGCCTACACTCCTACTCAAGCATCATTCCCAAAATGTCAACTTGGGCAATTATAGGGAATGATGAGAGTATGAAATTCTCTCCCATCAATGTGGGACTATGAGAATTCCAAATTTTATTAAGGTAAAATAAAATAAATAAGCAAACTAGTAATAAATCAGCAAGTGTCATCAATACATGTGAAGGGAAGTGAGGACCACTTGGAGAGGGGGACACAAAACTTGCTCCCCACTCTCTTCCTCTCCTAGTGCCACATCTCCCTCACACTTAAAGCCCCTCACATGCTTCCCCATTGCTCATGGCCCTAGCTAGCCCTGTACTAAAGTGCGGGCTACTGTTCCTAGCTCTCTCGGCCAGCACCCCCACGCACACGCATGCGGGATGCTGCTAGCGCCCCACGTACCCAGTGTGGGCTGCTGGCAACAACTTGCTAGCAAGTCTTGCACTTGGTGCGGGCTACTAGCTTGGCTAACCCCCTAGCATTCGGGGTTCCAATGCTAGGGGTATTTTGGTCATTGTTGATTTATTACGATGTTGCCATCTCGTCTTTTATTTTTTTTACTCGACTTCCGACGCTTGGTTTCAACGCTCCAAGCTCGAATTTCCAACGTCTAAATATTTATTACTCGAGCAACTCCTTAATTTCTTCTAAATTAATTCATCGTGTCGGTTCGTTCATTGCTTAGGTGTGACTCGAAGGGTTCAGTCAAGATTAAGCTGTAATATTAATTATGCATTAATATTACTTATCGAAAGCAGCCTCCACCCAGGCATTTCAATCACTTAACCTTACTGAATATATTAGCTTTCTAATAATTCTGAACCCACTATCAAAATGATACACTTGTTCGAAGGACACCACTCCTTTCAATCTCCTACTTCTCCTTCCGGACAAGTGAGCTTTCATTGTATAGCCCCTTTCTTGTGTCTCTTCATGAACTATAGGGTAAGATTATTCATCATCCCTATTACGTCCAGAAGGGTTTCTCGTAATCCGAATTTGACTGTTAATAAGCAGATGATTTCTAACATCCATCTGAGCACGTCCATGCATTTTTACAGTCTCACTCTTCAAGAGGCCTTGTAAACAACAAGACATGTTCCCTATTGTTAGTAAGGGGACATTCCCAGTCTTGTAATGTAGCTTCTCTTACTAAGAGGATCTAGCCGCCTGATAGCCGTCGTCATAATCCCCAATTACGACAGAAGTTTGACCGATATAAAAGCGGACTAGTACTCAAACAAGAGACCTCGTAATACTCATGGTCAAGGAAAAGAGTTCCGATAGCAATAATGAGAAATGTACTTATGACGATTTTAAATCTCTTAAAGTATTCTCATAGGACGGTTCTAAAACAATACCTTTGCAAATGATTTATGTCATCATAGCACAAGAAACGGTGCTATAAATCATACTACACACTAATCTCTAATGGTCATTAATCATCAACAAAATAAATGACCTTGAATAGGGATAATTTTCGATTAAAATATTTAATGTTCACTTGATAGGTGTTTCTTTATCCAAGACATTGTCTTGATACCCTATTTTGAATATTCTTTAAAATCGAATGGACTCATTATTTAATTCTAAACCACAATTAAATAGAAAATGGAGTGATTAAAATTGCATGAAATTTTAAATTACTCCAAAACCTGAATGGTTCATCTTATGATAAATGGTTTTTTCGAATGTTATAAGAGTATCACTCTTTAATAAAACATCTATAGAAATCACACCCACATCTAATATGCTTGATTTCTTTCATGCAATTGTGAATGTTGTCATTCACTTATTGCATAGGTTTAATTATAACAACTTTACTAATCTTAGCATCTTCATTACTGATCACTTTCATAATAAGATGATAAAATTTGAGAGTGTCATTGATTATGTGTGATTTAAGATTTATTGTCCAAGTGATGGCTTCCACTCATTTTCATGATTGAGACCTTCAATTTCACAACCTACAATCATTAACGTTCAGCAACGAACTTTGCATAGAACATCTTCTTTATTATCGCCATTAAGGAACCAATATTCTCAACATAAATTTTAGTAGACTTTCTTATGATGCTTTGCTTGGGTTGCACTCCAAACGACTCACAATGATTTGGGATACCCTAATCACTTGTGATCGTGGAAATTTTCCTTAAATTCCTGCATAATTACACATGGATGTATGTCCATGTTACCATTCTCAAGCCACGACTTATTGTTAGCTCGTGCTTATAAACGGCTTCCTTGTTAAGGATCTAATCCTTGTTAAGGTTTGTGCTTGCAACATTAATTCTCAAATTGTATTTGTTTCCACAAGTCAAGAACTTATCCTGTTACTTATCCAAGTACTTTGGATGTTCTTGGCCACAATCTAACGATCTATTACATTCAGGTTGATTGGTACTACATAAAAACTTCACATGTTCTAAGCAAGTAAGCCGTGCGACGATTCCATATCACAGCGTACATGATGGATTAAATTGCAGAGTAATTCCCAATGTTATTCCATCCATGTGAAATTTTTTAGCTCATTCAGTATCACTGAGTCTTGCTAAACTGTTTGCTGTGTGATATGGTGGAAAGTCTCTATTAGAGTCTTTCATGTTTTACTTAGTATTTATCCTAGCTTATACTTATTTCAAACATTTACTTAGGTTTTATACATACGGGTCAAAAGTCTTTCAAATTCCTTCAATTCGTGTTTAACACGGTAAAATCCTTTACACGTTCAAACATTTTATTAAGTCTATACAATAGATCTTAATACCAATATGTACTAAGTATCGTCTTTTGCTTGGTCCATTTTTGAAAATACTTTCAAATCTAAGCATTTAGCATTTGATAGTTATTTCACAATAGAGTTCATAAACTTTTCGTTGAAACTTTATATAATTTACTTTTGCTCCCACTAAACTTCTTATTCATAAGACTTTCTATGTTTCTCCATAAGTCAATCCTCTTATTAAATTCATGAGAATACATGTTCCAATTTCTATATGCAATGCTTCCATTAATCCCATGACGGATTCCTTGAGCTTGCTTTTAAATCTAGCATTTATTTATATTTTCAAAACCCTTAGACTATTTTAATAGTCACTTCCAAAATCCTATTTTAGATAGGCGGTTTTGGTGTTTATTTTGCCATATTTAATTTGAGCAATTTTGCTAAAACAATCACGAAAAGACTTTAGCATTCCGATTGGTGAATATGTTTTTATTAAAATCAACTACGTGAATTTAATTGTATCCTTCTCAACCAATCTAGCTATGTATGCATATACATTTCCACATTTGTTAGTTTTCTCCTTGAAAACTTATTTCCAATTGATGGGTCTTTTACCCTTTATGAAAACTAGTCAAGTTTCAAACATGATTTTCAAACATGGAGTCTATCTCGGAGTTTTATGGCCTCTAACCATTATTCGGAATTTGGATTTGTCGTAGCTATCTTACAAAGCGTTAATCCTTTACTATCTAATAGTAAATAGTATGCTTGTAAGTCTTAGGTTTATTTCTAACTTAATAGAAAATTTATAGGATTCAACTCAAGCCTTTGGTGAATTATATACCTATACGGGGTTATTTCATCAAACACTGAGTTTCAAGGCGCTTCCAAAGCCCTTTTATTTTCTTGATCTTACTCCAACTTTTAAAAAGTTTTATGAGAAATTAATTCTATTTTAAGGCACTTGTAAAGTCCTTTTGAGTATTCTTGATCAAGTATTCTCACAAAGCCCTTTTAAGGTCTTCCGAGATTCTCAATTCTAGTTTGCTGCTAAGCTCGATTGTCATCGAGTTCATTTTCCTCCCACTTGTCGTTTTGGAAATGTGTTACTTTCCAGAAAGACACCACTTAGAGCAACAAACACTATGTTCTCAATTAGGTTGTGGACGTAATGCCCGTGGTGTCACTTAAATGCTTACAAAGAGACATGTATATTGTCTTTGGGTAAAAGTTCGTTGTAAAACAAACAATTATCTCCCACTTGAGTTATCTTAGCCTTTAATGAGCCATTAAGATCCCACTCAACCACCTAGCTCTTGCTTAGCTGGTGAGCTCCCACTGAGTCACTTAGCTCCCACTGAGCTAGTGAACTCCCACTGTGGCTAAGAGTTTTAGAGATATACTTGAAAATACATTTAGAAGATAATTCTATCCATAATTGAATATTGCGTCCTTTCTTAGCTTTGACATTTTATTTAGTGTAACATTGGTCCTTAGTGCAAATCTTAAGAACTTTATAGGAAGGGATGTGATCCATCATAGTTCGAGTTATTTTTAAATGGCATCGAGGTCTCCATGAATACGCACTATGTTTTTTGTGGAGTTAATGAAAATTTCAATTTCATAACTTTGTGATGGTCACGCTTGGCTCTAGAAAATATCGCTCTATCTAATCTAGACGTTTTGATATCTTGCCAAGTCGATTATGTACTTCACTGAACTCTTGAACTATTCAAGGTCAAGTTTTTTCACATTTTATGAATATAGGAATATTCTTTCAAATTATTTATGAAACGTTAAATTAAATGAATCCGCTTTAGCTTTTGGAGTCAATTGTCTATACCAAGAACAATAGCTCTTTACTTTGTCGGTTTCAACAAGTACGACTTGCTTGTCTTAGAACGATTTCGAATTAATCAACTATCAAGAGCCTATCAAATAGAGCCTTGAGTATGTTCTTATCAATGTGACATTGCTAAAGATGTTCTGAACGCAAATCATGCCCATGACTTTGAGCTTTTGCCAGTTTATCATGTTAAGAAAATGTTTGTCTATAATTAAGCATTCTTAACTCATGGTTTAGACAACCATGCCATTCAAATAAATTTGCAATTGTTGCTCATTCCTGTGAATGTGAGTCTTTTCGTGTGTAAACGGATCAATTGCTGATTATGGAACACAATAACCATTTATTTGTTCCACCCTTAGCTTAAAGGTCTTTAAACAAAGCATACGACCTTACAACTAATGTAGCCCCACTTGCTTCATTCTAAGCTTGTAAGTCGACAATTTAGATTATCTTCAATAGTTTGAGGTCACTTTCAAAGTGGAACACTCAAGCACTATCTGATACTTTGTGATGATAATGAGTTTCTAAGTTAACTTCAATAACATGAATTCTTTAGTAAAATGGAATCTCATTCCTTTTCTTTGTTCCTCGTTTCTAATATTTCTTATTATACTTTATCTCATAATCTTTAAGAACCATTTCTGTAAGAGTCTTTGACTTTTATAATTTGTTATGCATAATTAAGCATCTAATGCGCCGTAAAACAAAGTTTCATCTTTTCCTTTAATTTACGCTCGAATTACTACGTTAATGAGTCCTACTCATCTATGTATTAAGCGAAAAGATTTGTTGGTTGTCAATATTGACAATTTGAGTTTGCAACTCAATACTTTATGTTTTATCAAAACTACCTAGTATTTTGAATACATGATGTCCAACTGTCCTTAAAAGTCATTTATGAGAATTGTAATTTAGAAATGCTTTACTTTTCTTTGAGAACCATTCTCAAAGATTTCATTTACCAACCATGGAAAACAATACAGTTTGATTTTGAATTCTACAAATATAAGTGCAAGGTATAACCATTTATCAAGTAAATAACATAATAAGTTTGAAAATTAAAAGGTATTCATGCAAATTTTTCAATCTTATTAAACGTCTTATCCACACATTAAATTTATCCCCATTTGGCGAGAATAAGTCGATTCCAAGATCCAAAGGAACAAAGAGTGGTTAAGCATGCTTTGGCTTGTCTCAACACTCGATCTCCTAAGGTATGCAACACTTTGCTAATGGATTTAAGCAACTCTTGGTTGAATAAATCGTCGTATCTAATGCTCACTCAACAATTTATTCACTTTTACCACGGTATGTGAGGACTCCTTACTCATACCAATTAGTTCAACCAAAACCAACATGCACACCCGGTGTGCCTTACGTTCCTTGGAGTAGTGATGGTACCTCGCTTTGGCGTAGCCACCATCACCCTCTTTCGGTTGGTAAGTGTTGTTATGGAAAAGCAAGTTTTATTCAATATTATTATTAGGGACCTAGTATTTCTATGTTGGTGATTTAAGTGAACTTAACTAATCATCACAACATTTTGAAAAACCTAAACATGCATCTAACATATCATTCATATATAAGCACAAGCATAAATATATAAAGCATAAGTATAAGATGCATATTGGCAACTAGCATGACCCCTTGAATTCTTCAAGTCTTCAAATGGTCTTCTCTTGCGACTTCATGGCTTTATCTTCCAAGAAACTCCGCCTAAAAGACTTAACCAAGATTATGCAACTACTAGTATCTACGATTAGGATTAATCTAAATATTAAGGTACAAAAATACTCAACGGTACGTAGACCCTATTTAGATTTATAAAAATACATCACGGCACGTAGTCCGTATTTTCTATTCTTATCGGGTCCCACTAGTTGCCATTTCATAAAACCTGTGAGAGAATATACATTCCATTCATCCATTCACTATTTGTTAATGGCCCATGCATTTTACAACAATAAACATTTAACAATACATAAATTACACGCGCGCACTAGAAACTAATCTAGGTGGTTAATTCAATTAATACGCCTAATTAAAACTAGTCAAGGTTGTTTAACAGATTATGTAATTGACGTAATTAATAATTGAAGCTCCCACTAAATTCCACATCCATCTTAATTAATCCAATTAATCAAGCCGGTAGAACCTAAAATTTGCCAAAATAAAATTTTTCCAATGCTGCTCAAAACCGAGGCCTAGCCTCAAAAATTTAATTAAAATAAAAAAAAAACCGGCTAACAAGAAAACACAAAGCCAACTGCACTCAAGTGGCTCACGCAATAGGCGCATGCCATATGAAAACCAAAGTTGCCTAGTAACTCGGACAATGCGGCTTGGTGCATGTGCCTCGACCACCCTCCGTAGCACTAGTTAGGCATACACCTAGTAGTGTTGCCATGGTTTGCCTGGTGCGAGGCACATGCACTAAGGTTGCTTGCCTCATCGCACTAAGAACCAAGCCACGCACCAAAATGCTCGTGCTTGCACCAGCCGCGACCAACCTAGCATGGCAACACGCACAGCGCGCACAACACCATGTTGCTGGTGCGTCGTGCTACTGGTTGTTACTTGCTGGCGCGCCATGCTGCTGGAAGCAAGCAGCAGCCACGCACATGGCTTGCGTGCAAATAGGGGCAGCCTCCTTGGCAACCACATGTGGACTGCTATGCAACCCGGCTAGCCAAGTGAGGTTTTTGCCTCATTTTGCGCGCTATAGCCTCGGGATTTCAATCCCAATTTTGCATGACAAATTATTAATTCTAAATTAATTTTAGAACTAATTCAATGAGCAAAAAATTGAAAAATTTAAACAAGTCTAACTTAAATAAAATTTATTAAAGTACATTAAACCAAAATAATTTCCATGAACCATTCTTAAATTAATTTGGTTTAACTTGGTGCAACAACATAAATAAGGCAAGTTCTCACTATTAATTTAATCAAATTAAATTACTCTTGGGATTTTGACAAAGTAAGAGGGAGTTGGAAAAATCTGAACTTTAATGTTCAAATGAAAAATCCAACTACTAACACTTGTGAAACCTTGAAAAATTATATCTTCCAATATGAAGATAAACAAATTCCTGTCACAAAGTTTGAAACTTTATGTTCCTAATCAATCAAAATTATTAAAACAACAAAATTCAACATAAAAATAATGGAATTTAGTAGCTTTTAATGTTTCAATCACTTAACATAATTAAAGATTGAATCTTTAGCACTTAAGAAGCCTCAAAAACATAGTTCTAAAAGGGTAAAACCATTTCAAAAATGCCTTTTCCACCCAAAAATTCACTATTTTTGGGTCAAAATCTGGGTTTGGGAGCTGAAGTCAGCTCTAATACGAGGTTAAATGGAAAAAACGAGCTACTAATCTAATTAGCAACTTATAACCAGAAAAATTAAGCCATCAAAATACCTTAAAAAATATTATGATTTTAAAAATAAATGAGCGGGGCTCCGATACCGCTTTTTGGGTTTGGTGAATCTGACTCACCGCTGAAAAAACCCGAGCCACGGATCACGCTCGCAATATTTAATATAACTAATGCATAAAATTATCACAAAGGGAAAAATAGGAAATATACCTTTGTCGCGTGCTTCGCCCGATCGATTGGGCTCTTACTTGAAAGCTAGCTCCGAAAACATGAAGGCCTCCAACGGAGATCCACCCGCAAAACGACTACCGACTTTAAGGTCCTTTGCCTCGGGGTTAGCGAGGCTCGACCAAACCCCGAGTATTATGTGAGGTCAAGGGTTTTTTGCAATGGCAATGCCCTATTAAACTCCTACTCAAGCATCATTCCCAAAATCCCAACTTGGATATTTGTAGGGAATGATGAGAGTATGAAAATCTCTCCCATCAATGTGGGACTATGAAAATTCCACATTTTATTTTAAAACTAAAATAAAATAAATAAGCAAACTAGTAATAAATCAACAAGTGTCATCAATACATGTGAAAGGAAGTGAGGACCACTTGGAGGGGGGGCCAAACTCGCTCCCCACTCACTTCCTCTCCTTGTGCCACATGTCCCTCACACTTAAAGCCCCTCACATGCTTCCTCATTGCTCACGGCCCTAACTAGCCCCACTCTAAAGTGTGGGATGTTGCTGCTAGCTCTCTCGGCCAGCACGCCCACGCACATGCGTGCGGGCTACTGGTGTCGAGGGCTGATGCTAGCGCCCCACGCACCTAGTGCGGGCTGCTAGCTGCAGTGCACAAGCACGCTACGCACTAAGTGTGGACTATTGGCAGCAGCTTGCTAGCAAGCCTCGCACTTGGTGCGGGCTGCTAGATTGGCTAACCCCCTAGCATTCGGGGTTCCGATGCTAGGGTTAATTTTGTCATTGTTGATTTATTACGATATTGTCGTCTCGTCTTTTATTATTTTTGACTCGACTTTCAACGCTCGGTTTCGACGCTCTAAGCTCGAATTTCTGACGTCTAAATATTTATTACTCGGGCGACTCATTAATTTCTTCTGAATTAATTTGTCGTGTCGGTTCGTTCATTGCTTGGGTTTGACCTAAAGGGTTCAGTCAAGATTAAGCTGTAATATTAATTATGCATTAATAAAACTGATTAGAAGCGGCCTCCACCTAGACATTCCGATCACTTGACCTTAATGAATATATTAGCTTTATAATAATTCTGAACCCATTATCATAATAATACACTTGTTCGAAGGACACCATGACTTTCACTTGTGTCGTTTTTTGGTTTGCCTTTTTTCGGAGTAAGTCGGATGGTATCCTCCCATACATACTTTTATCTAAAAAAAAAATTTGAATAAAAAAGTTTTCCTTCCTTTTCTTTTCCGAATAGGTCAAGGTTAAGTCTAGTCATTAAAGGTGTTTTTGTTTCAATGTCACAACACTTGGTCAAGAAGCAGGGGTTGATTGTTTCGATTCGAGTCACTACCTCAAAAACCTATTATACCATATAGGCGTTCAAGAAAACCACCACAATCATCTCCACAAAATCCATCTCCATTTTATTTCCAACCAATGGCTTCTAAGGAGGATATTGAGAACATTAACAGGTCCATCGAGAGATTGTCTACCATGATGCAAGTGCTCACTACCAGAGTCAACACAGTAGAGTAAGATAATCAAAGCAATGTCACTGTGGCTGCACTAGACAAGATCAAAGAGAAAATGAGTAAGATCTCTGAAGAATTCACCTATGTGGAACAACCTGTCACCTTTTCGTCCATAAGGGACAAACTTACTAAGAAGTTTTCCACTACTGACATTCCCAAGTTCAAGCCAACTGATAATCCGATGTTCCACTTAAAGGCTTTATCTGCGACCATGGCTCTTAAGTGATTAGATGTGACACTCTTCCTTACTGTGTTCCCTCTTTCCTTGGAGAATGCCTTTCAACAATGGTTCTACTCTCTGAAATCCAAGCATGTTGCAACTTAGGAGGATGTCAATGAAAGCTTCATGAACCGTTACAAATATGACATCCAAGCTAAGACTTCTGAACATGAACTCTCCATTCTCACACAAAATGAGAATGAATGCTTCACTTCTTATCTAAGCAGGTGGAAGGAAACAGTTGCACTCTTGGCGGATCCTTCTAAGGAGAAGTAGATGGTTCGCCTCTTTATTGCAAATTTGACTCATAAGTACAAGCAGCACTTAGAGTTTCTGCCTTTGAACACCTTTGAAGCTGTGTACAATATTGGGATCAATATCGAGGATGAATTGATGAAGACTGCTAGTAGTAACAACAACAACATCAACAACAACACTTCGGAAAATAAGAAGAACGACACTCCTTCTTTGTCTTCAAAGCCTAATAATTCTACCAATAACATCAACGTCAATGATATTAGCTCTAAATGCTCCCACTCAGAGATTCCAAAGGCAAATAAGGGTTTACATGCCTTTGGGAAAGAGTTATGACGTTGATTTTTATTGCTTGCAAAGTCAAGGATTAATCATGCCAATTTGATCCTTTCCAGAAACTTGACTAGAGAACAAAACTGCTAGCTATGACCACAACGCTCATTGCAAGTTTCATCAAGGAAAAGGTCATACTACTGAGAAATGTTGGAGGTTGAAGGACGTGATCCAAAGACCTTATTAATGCTAATAAGCTTCCTGTCCCTTTAGTGGGCAAAAAGCCCAATATTCAAACAGGTTCTCTGTCTGATGCTTTGGCTATCACCGGAGACGAAGTGTCCTTTTATCCGTCACTACTCATTCAACATGTGAATGAACCTCTACCGGAAGTTGTCTTTGTTTCAAGCTGTGAAGAAGTGAATGGAATTTGGGATAGTGACGATGAAGACATCTATCTCAAAGATATAGCATGTTCATCTCTTTACACTAGTGAAGATGTTTGGGAAGACCATGAGTTCAAGGTTCTTGCCAGAAATGGACGGTTGCAACAGCCCAGTCCAGCTCTACCTCCACCTCCACAACAAACACAACCAATAGTTGATTCCATCGACCATGTAAACAACGATGTGATAAAAAAATTACAGAAGACTAAGGTAGATTTGAATGTATGGAAGATTTTGGCCACCTGCCACGAGCATTGAAAGGTTGTGATGAATGCTCTGGTGAAAATAGGAGTTGATAGTGATATGACTCCTCAAGGGTTGGTCAGCTTTCTCACTACTTAGTTGCCAAGTACCAATAATCTGATTTCCTTATCTGATAAGGATTTGCCCCGGAAGGGGACCAACGTAATAAGGCCTTACACCTCACTGTGGTGTGTAGGAAGATAAATTTCCCCATGAGCCTAGTTGATAATGGCTCGGCAATCAACGTATGCCCATTGCGCACTGCAAAGAAGTTGGGCATAAAAAATGAAGAATTGATTCCCTCTACTCAAGGGATTCATGCATACGATAATACTCGCCGCCAAGCCGTTGGTACTATCATGCTAAACATAACTACTGGAGCCATTAAACGTCGCACCAAGTTTCAGATGGTGGACATTAAGGCTTCTTTCAATCTATTGTTAGGTCTTCCTTGGCTTCATGACACTACAAGAAAACAGCTTAATTACGATGGAAAAATTCCGTCGGAAACACCCTGTTTTCCGTTGGAAATCGTGTTTCCGTCGGAACGTGTCGTCGTAATAGTGTTCGTCGGAAATCGTGTTTTCGACGGAAATTCCGACGGATTTTAGCATCGGAAGAAGTTTTCAAGGTACTGAAAAGTTCGTCGGAAAATCCTTTTAAAAAAACAAAAAAATAAAAAGCCCGCACCACCCCCACCACCATCA
Organism: Chenopodium quinoa; assembly: GCF_001683475.1. NCBI lineage: Eukaryota > Viridiplantae > Streptophyta > Magnoliopsida > Caryophyllales > Amaranthaceae > Chenopodium > Chenopodium quinoa. The sequence continues at coordinate 4,857,331 of NW_018744301.1, read as the reverse complement.
GCCCCCACCGCTAAACCGCCACCTCCACCGTAACAAATTAAATACAAAACTCCTCAAATATTCCCCACAACCACCACCGGCCACCCTAAGCGAACCACCACAAACCACCTAAACCAAAACTAACCCAGATCCACCCACCAACACCTAAAACCAACCTTCACCCACCCACCTAAAACCGACCTGACACACCATACACCCACACCAAATCCACCTAACTCCAACGGCCGAACCCTGACCAAAACTAACCAAAACCCCACCACCCAAACCTAAACCCAAACCCTGACCTAGATCTACACAACCACGCCACTGACAAGTCCACCGCCACCGACAAGTCCACCGCAATTCATTATAAAATTTAAAAAAAAAGACTCAAAAAACAAAAATAAGTAAGAAAATGGGTACATACCTTGAATTTCACCCAAAAAAACCCCAAAATTGGCTCGAATTTGGGTTTTAAAGGTCAAATTCGACCATGAAAACTCTAGATCTAGAGTTTTCATGGTCGAATTTGACATGAAAAACCATTAATTTCTAGAAATTGGCGAGAATTCAACTTGAACACCACCAACCAAACTCACTGGCGTCTTGAACACCACTAACAAAACTCGTCGGCATCATGAACACCACCTACACAAGAACAAAAGAGAGAAAGAGAAGAGGAGAGGCCAACAATGGGGAAAAAGATAAGAGGAAGGAGAGAAAAGAAGAGGAGAGAGGAAAACGAGAAGGAGAGGAAGCAGAGAGAGAAGAAGAGGAGCTAAAAAGAGGAAGTAGAGAGAAGTAGAGGAGAGCGGCGCATTATGGTTTAGGGAGAAGGAGGAGAAAAGGAGAGGAGGAAAGAGAGTAGAACTGTCATACTCCGTATTTTTGGTTTTCTTTAAGGGAATTTTTTAAATTTTTTTTTTTAAATTAATTTCCGACAGAATTAAAATCCGTCGGAAATGGTACTGTACGACGGAAAATTCCATCGAAAAAGTCGAAATTTTCGACGGATTTATATCCCGTCGAAAATTTCCAACGGAATTTTAGAATTCGTCGGATATATCCGACAAAATAAAAATACGTCGGAAATTTCGACTTTTGCGACGGAATTTTATGTTCGTCGGAACCATTCCGTCGCTATTTGCATGTTTTCTAGTAGTGTGAGCTAAAGGCTATTCTGTCGTCATTGCACCAAAAGGTGAAAGCTTTACTTGGAGGGATTCCAATTACCATTGATACCTCCCCCATGCGCATTCAAGTTAATGATACTCCCATTGTCCATGTGGAACATGACGAGGAAGATGAGGATCTCTGGGGGGTTCTTGATCCATGCCATTTATGGCACCTTTAGGCTATGTTTACTTTATATTTTTATGTTCGTTTTTAGTCATTCATGTCGTGTTTTTAGGGAATAATGCTCGATTTGTGTGTTTGCGTATTACTTTAGAGAAATGCGTTCTTTTAAAGGTTTTGTTATTATTTTATTCATTCCTTGGCTATTTCTCTCGCTTCTCCGTTTCTTTGTCGTATAGGTACGTCGAGTTCCCTGGAATTAAGGAGGGAGCTCAAGTGCATTCAAGGAATTTAACGGAGCCAAGTTAGGGAAGCCAAGCACGTAAGTCAAGCTAATCCAAGCAAGCTTCGCAAAAACAAGTTCCAAGGTGGTGATCTCGAGCATAAAAGGAACCAAAACCAAGCTCCTAGTCGCAGTAGCCCGAGCGTTCTTGCGCGCAACACAAGCAGCCACGCACCCTTAGTTCAGCCGTGCACCCAACCGCGCAGCAGCACATCCGCGGGCTGGCCGCGGGCGCGGGCCCTGCTGTCGTAGGCGCGGGGTCAGCCACCAGAGGCGTGGGTTGCCTCAGTCTAAAACTGCCCAATTTTAGGCAGGAACTTCCCGAGGGCTGGCCGCGGGAAACCCTAGGGTGCGGGCCTAAGCCCGCAGGAGCAGGTTCCAGCCGAGGGCACGGGCTTGGGGGTCTTCTCCTCCGCGGGCGTGGTGACAAGCGCACTTTAGGGCGCGCTTTAGAGCATATTTTAGGATGATTTTGGATGTATTTGGGGCCGTTTTGGCCGATTATTACCTTGTTATGCTTACGTTCCCCATATTACGTGCTTCACGGGTTTTCGGTTTGTTTTTTATGTGTTTTCAGGTAATATTAACCGAGTTTAATCGGATCCTAAGCCCTTGATGCGTAACCGAGCTAGCCTTGACCGAAGTCCGAGGAGTTAAGGAAGTTCAAGTGTCGTGCATTGATTACATAGCACAGGCAGCACGGCCGTGTTACCATAGGCACACCCGTGCTGGCCTATAAGCAAGCAACCCCAGGCAAGGCAGCACGGCCGTGCAAGCCAATAGCACGGCCGTGTCAGTATCCACGCACCAGCACGGCCGTGCAGGCCATTAGCACGGCCGTGCCAAATGTTTCCCGTGCCCGTGTTAGCTTCAGTATGAGCCCCGTGCTAGAGCATATTCAGCACGGCCGTGTCATTTTTAGCACGGCCGTGCCAGGAAGCTGCACGGCTAAATTTGAAGAAGAAATCCGGTTTACTTACTGACAAGCTAGCACGGCCGTGCCAAATACAGCTCGGCCGTGCTGATCCAGGGTTAACTGCGCGCTTGACTTCTCCGCATTAGAAGACGTATATAAGGCCCAACTTTAAGAGGATTCCTCAGACAGTTTTAGAGATAGTTTTGAGAGCCTTTGTAGAGAGTTATTGGAGAACGTTCTTAGTATTAGAGATTCATTAGTTTTCTTAGAGATATTTCTAGAGATTTTAGTTTTCTTGAATTGATTTGAAGCAAGATTTGCGAAGATTCTTTGTATTATTCATTGACAACGGATATCAAAAATCTGAACTTTTCCATTGATTCGCATCAATACAATTGGTATTATTCATTCTTGTTTATTAATCAAGCTTTATTATTCCTTAATCAGAATTCATGTTTATATCTATTATGCTTTTGGAATTCATTATTGCTTTGATTATGAATATGTGTGAGTAGTCTCCTAGCTAGGGTTTCGGGATGAAACCCGGCCTAGGTAGTCTATGTAATTGAGGGTTGATTTTGATAAACGGATTGTGATTAAATTGATTATATGCGATTGCATTTTAATTCATTATAATAGGAGTAGCTAACCTAGAATCTTGAATTTGATTGCATGATATTCTTGATTTGAACAAGAGATTGTGAATTAAGTATTTCATTATTGAATGTGGTTTGATTATGTATCGAGTAATGTTAAGTGCATGAGAAATCCAAGCTTAGTATTGCCCGTTGTCTTCCTATCACATGATATTGATCAGACTTATAGTCTTTGCATATCCCGTTTGTCTCTGTGATTCCTTGTTGCTTAGTTACCAATGGTTAGGCGGATTCCCGTTCTCCCTAGTGTCTTAGTTTATTGATTTATTCCATCTTATTAGTAGTATTTTAGAACACCATTTTCCATTGATTTCGAACTAGCTTAGGTTTAAGATTGATTTGTAATTACTCTCGTTCCTCGTGGACCGAACCTTTATTTGCCATTGTACTTGGTTATAGGGTGTTCGTATAAGTATTGTTTGATTGAGAGTTAGATTGTAGCGACCGATTTAACCCTTGTCAAAATGGCGCCGTTGCCGGGGAACGGTGTTTGTTAATTGCTTTTTGATTTCTTGAGTCTAGTTCATCATAAAAAAGCACAAAAAGATTTTTCCCTTTTGGCTACACTTGTAGCCCTGCTATTTAATTGGTTTGGTTAGTGTGTATGCGCAGGTCTAAACAGAGAGAATTAATACCCTTCGATCTAGAAATCGAAAGAACTTTGAAGAGCAATCGTAAATCTCGATTGACGTCATCAAACTCTCAAGGAAAGGAACACAACACACAACAGGTTCCAATGGCAGACATACCGCGCCAACCCAATCGGCCAGCACCACGACCCCTTAAGGAGTTGGGAACTCCTTGGGCGTATAGAGCTTCAAGTGGGATTGCTCCACCCACTACTGAGGCCAATGATTTCGAGATCCGGGCGGCTATGATCACCCTCATCGAGAGAAGGCAGTTTAGTGGTGCCAAGCATGAGAGCCCTTTGGCTCATTTGAACAAATTTGAGAAGTACTGCAATACCATCAAGGTTAATGGGGTTAATCAAGAGTTCATGAGATTGAAGCTTTTCTCCTTTTCACTTATTGGGAGAGCTCTCGAATGGTTAGAGAAGGAGGTGAAGCCGAACTCTCTACACACTTGGGATGATGTCACGGCAGCATTCTTGGGAAGATTTTATTCCCAAAAGAAGACGGCCGATGCTAGAGCTTTGATCCAGGGATTTCGGAAAAGGAGTGGGGAGTCAATCTACGAAGCATGGGAAAGGTACAAGGAGTATCAAAGAGAGTGCCCACACCACGGAATCCCAACATATCAAGTTTTACAGATTTTCTATGGAGGATTGAGTCCTCAAGGGAAGACCAGTTTGGATGCGGGAGCAGGTGGCCCCATTATGAACAAAAACGAAGAAGAAGTCATTGATATCATAGAAGATGTGGTACGACACCACATGGATTGGCAAGATGGAGAGCAAGAGGCCACGAGCAAGAGTGGAGGAGCGGTCTATTCGGTAGACCATCTTAATGCAATCGGGAATTTGACATCGCAAATTGTAAATCTAGGTAAGGAAATGTCAATTATCAAGGAGAAGCTCAATGCTCCACCGCACAAAATCTTCCATCCTATTCTAAGGGAGCAGGTATGCACTCTAACTCTAATAATATGCCTGCTGGATGTATATTCTGTGAAAACTGTGGGTCTTATGACCATGATACCTCTGCTTGTAACGTAGATTCCCAATTTCAATCCAACTATAATGATGGTAATGAGTGTGATAATGAACAAGTCAATGCCTTGTCTTATGATAATAGACCTAGGAATGACAATAACAGATATTTACCACCTAATCAAAGAGGGAACAATTATAATCAACAGGGTAATAATTCTGACTACCAACAGCAAAACCAGTGGGGAAACAGGAACCAAAGGGACCAAAATCCCCAAGGGTCTTATAATCAACATGGTAATTTTGGTAATCAGAATAATTACCAACAAAATGCAGGTAATCAAGGGCAATACAATCAGAACATGGATGCCAATAACAGGGGAAATTGGAATAACAATGGTAACAGGAAAAACTTCCAAAATCAAAATCCCCAACAGTCTAATGCGCGTGGCTCCCGAGCCTCTAATGACAACTACAATGCTCAAGGACCATCGCAAAGGACTAGTTTGGAGGAGATGATGGAAGCACATACCAAAATGTTCAACACTTTCATGGCCACCAGTGACAAAAAGTTTAATGAAGTGATGACACATAATAAAATGCTTGAAACCCAGATTTCTCAGTTGGCTAGTGCTATAAAGGATGGGGTTGGAGTGTCAAAACTCCCACCTCAAGGTATTGACCCTAAAAACTCTGTAAATGCTATCACCACTAGGAGTGGAAAGACATTGAGGGGGAGCGATGAAGTAGTACCCCCTAGGAGTCAATCTGTGACTACACCTACCACTGATACTGTTATAGAGAGTGAGGAGGAGAGGACCGGAGAGAATGATAAAACTGTAGAGGTCCTAAATGAAAAGGAAGTAACACAAGTCAAAGAACCCAATCTATTGCAAAATCTTCCTTACCCCCATAAGTTTGTGAGACATAAGTTGGATGTTCAATTCGGTAAGTTTTTAGATACTTTGAAGCAAATTCACCTTTCCATACCATTCACCGACGCTATAAAACAAATGCCTAACTATGCTAGGTTTTTGAAAGATATTTTGAGTGGCAAGAGGAATTGTGATGGGGTGGAAACTGTTAACCTCACCGCGAATTGTAGTGTAATCATCATGAACAAGATGCCTCCCAAATTGGGAGACCCAGGTAATTTCTCAATCCCTTGTGCTATTAATAAAATGAAAATTGATAATGCATTATGTGATCTTGGGGCTAGTGTTAGTCTTATGCCATATTCTGTATATCAAAGATTAGGGGTAGGAGAACTTCTTCCTACCAACATTACCCTACAGTTAGCTGATCGTTCGATCAAATTTCCTAAGGGTAAGGTAGAAGATGTTCCCCTACGAGTTGGGAAATTTGTGATACCTGTGGATTTTGTAGTTTTGGAAATGGATTAAGATAATCATATACCTATTATTCTTGGGCGACCTTTCCTAGCTACCTCTGGTGCTCTCATTGATGTGAAGAGTGCCAAGATTTCTTTAAAGGTAGGAGAGGAGGTCCTTGAATTTGATCTGAACAAAAGCATGCAATATCCTTTGTCTACTTCCGAAAACTGCATGATGATTGACACTATTGATTCGATTGTCTCTAGTATGCATACACTATTGCTTTCTACTAACCATGATCTTGAGCCAAGTGATACCGATGAGAGCAGGTACATAGAGGAGCAAATTCTAAAGGAAGATGATGGTGATAACGGTTTCAAGGAAATTACACCCATGTATGCACTTGCTAAGGCCACCACAAAAGAGGTAAACGAGGCCCCTAAGGTAGAATTGAAACCTCTACCATCACATCTAAGGTACGAATTTCTTGGCCCTGATTCAACTTATCCTGTTATTGTGAATTCTTCTTTAGATGCGGATCAAACTCGGAAGTTGTGTGATGTATTGAGAGAGCATCAAAGTGCCATAGGCTATACCATTGATAACCTCAAGGGTATTAGCCCCGCTATATGTATGCATCACATAACTCTCGAGGATGGTGCGAGGCCTTCTATTGAGAGGCAGAGGAAACTCAATCCTCAAATGGGGGAGGTGGTGAAGAAAGAGATCACCAAACTTCTTGATGCAGGTATCATCTTCCTCATTTCAAGCTCTAGATGGGTTTCCCCTGTGCATGTTGTCCCTAAGAAGGGGGGAATGACTGTAGTTGAGAATGAGAATGGTGAGCTCATCTCAACTAGAACAGTGACCGGCTGGCGGATGTGCATAGACTATAGACGTCTAAACGCATCTACCAAAAAGGACCATTTTCCCCTCCCTTTTATTGATCAAATGCTCGAAAGACTAACTAGGCACAAGTATTATTGCTTTCTTGACGGTTATTCAGGGTTTTTCCAAATACCTATAAACCCGGATGACCAAGAGAAGACGACTTTTACTTGTCCATATGGTACTTTTTCCTACAGGAGAATGCCTTTTGGACTTTGCAATGCACCGGGCACCTTTCAACGGTGTATGATGAGCATTTTTGGGGACATGTTGGAGGCCGAGATGGAGGTTTTCATGGACGATTTTTCTGTTGGGGGAGCCTCCTTTGATGATTGCCTAGTGAACTTGGGGAAGTGCCTACAACGGTGTGAGAGAGTGAATTTAGTCCTGAACTGGGAGAAGTGTCACTTCATGGTTGAAGAAGGTATTGTCCTCGGTCACAAGATCTCAAATGCAGGCATAGAGGTGGACAAAGCAAAGGTTGAAGTTATAGCAAAGCTACCACCACCGGTCAATGCAAAAGGGGTAAGACAATTCCTAGGGCATGCGGGGTTCTACCGGCGATTCATAAAAGATTTCTCTCTTATAGCCAAGCCTTTGACTGCCTTATTGCAAAAGGAAGTCGACTTCAAGTTCGACAAAGAGTGCCTACAAGCTTTTAACACACTTAAGAAAGCTTTGATTTTGGCACCGATTGTGCAAGGACCACGGTGGGATCTACCTTTTGAGTTGATGTGCGATGCTAGTGATACAGCTATTGGAGGTGTTCTTGGGCAACGAGTTGAGAAGAGGGTTCACGTGATCTATTACATGTCCAAGACCTTAAATGAAGCATAAAGGAACTACACCACTACAGAGAAAGAGTTCCTAGCCATTGTTCATGCATTTGAGAAATTTTGGGACTACCTCATTGGTTCCAAAACGATTGTTTATACCGACCATGCTGCCATCAAGTACCTAATTTCGAAGAAGGAATCGAAACCACGCCTCCTCCGATGGGTCCTCTCTTTACAACAATTTCATGTGGAGATCCGGGACAAGAAGGGAGCCGAGAATGTGGTTGCGGATCACCTTTCGCGCATGGAGAGGGAGCAACAAGAAGATGATGGGCTGCCCATTTGTGATGAGTTGAAGGATGATGTTTTATACCTCCTCAAGGAGAAGATTCTACCATGGTTTGCGGATTTGGTAAACTACTTGGCTTGTGAGGAGTTTCCCCCCGATTACTCCAAGAACCAACGGAAGAAGATTAGGAGAGATGCAAGGCATTACATATGGGATGATCCAATTTTGTTCAAGAGAGGTGTAGATGGTCTCCTAAGAAGGTGCGTTCCGGAGGAAGAAGTTCATAGTGTGCTGAAAATGTGCCACTCCGACCCTTGCGGAGGTCACATGGGGGCTAATAAGACAGCCCAAAAGGTTTTGCAATGTGGGCTATGGTGGCCCCATATCTTTAGGGACGCGTGGGCATTTGTGAAGACTTGCGATGCTTGCCAACGGAGTGGAAACATTTCCAAGAAGAATGAAATGCCTCAAAAACCCATACTTGAACTTGAGATCTTTGATGTGTGGGGCATTGACTTTATGGGACCCTTCCCTTCCTCCCGTGGGAACCAATACATACTTGTGGCTGTGGATTACGTGTCTAAGTGGGTGGAAGCAATTGCCTCCCCTACAAATGATCACAAGGTGGTGGTGAAACTCTTCAAGAAGATTATATTTCCAAGGTTCGGGGTTCCTAGGGCGGTTATAAGTGACAACGGGTCACACTTTGTGCATGGGGCCTTTCAAAGGATGCTTTGAAAGAATGGAGTACATCAAAGGTTCGGGACAACCTATCACCCTCAATCTAGTGGGCAAGCGGAAGTCTCCAATCGACAGATAAAGTCCATCCTTGAGAAGACAGTGGCGAAGAATAGGAAAGATTGGTCCGATAAGCTTGATGATGCACTTTGGGCATACCGGACTGCTTTCAAGACCCCAATAGGCACCACCCCATACCGCTTGGTCTACGGGAAAGCATGTCACCTCCCGGTCGAACTAGAGCACCGCGCTCAACGGGCTATCAAGAAGATAAATTTTGATCTAGCAAGCGCGGGAGAGCAACGGATGTTGGACCTTCATGAATTGGAGGAGCTTCGGATGGACGCATATGACAGTGCGAACCTATACAAGTCCCGATCTAAGGAGTTCCATGACCGGAAGATAGAGCGGAAGGTGTTCAATGTTGGTGACAAAGTCCTCTTATATAACTCTAGGATGAAGCTCTTCCCCGGTAAGTTGATGTCAAGATGGAGGGGTCCATTCACTGTCAAAGATGTTTTCCCTTCCGGTGCGGTTGAGCTTTATGATTCTAGTGGGTTGCAATCCTTCGTGGTTAATGGGCAAAGGTTGAAGACATACTATGAGGGAGCCCATGTTGGTGTGATAGATGTGTTCGAATGCGGTCACAAGAGTTGAATGTGACCACGTCAAGCTATCGACGTTAAACTTAGCGCTTCCGGGAGGCAACCCGATTTTCTTGCTTTTACTAGAGTAGTTTCTTTTGTTTTGTAGTTGGTTTAGCTCCTAATTTGTGTGAGTTTTGTGTGCTCTTGTGTGTTTTTGTGCAGGTAGAAGATTGGTTAGAAGTCGGAATGAAGAGAGTGATGCGTGCCTTGAAGGAAAAGAAAACCTGCAGACTGCAGCAGACAGCACGGCCGTGCCGTCAGACAGCACGGCCGTGCCAGAATCCAGCACGGCCGTGCCACAATCTGCACGGCCGTGCCAAACCTCAAAAGCCCACTGACATTCTAGCACGGTCGTGCCATTTTCAGCACGGCCGTGTCAAGTAATAGCACGGCCGTGCCATCTGAAATTCAATTTCGAAAAAAGCCTGCCAAGCCAACACGGCCGTGCCAAATTCGGCACGGCCGTGCCAAACCTCAGCACGGCCGTGCCAGTTATAGCACGGCCGTGCAGCGCGGGTTCCGGATAGTTTTTTCGTGTTTTTTAAACACGATTTCACTCAAACTCTCTCATTATTCCCCAACTCTCTAACACTCTTTCCTACCCTTTTTCTCTCTAAACTAACCCAAACCCCCAACCTCCTCCCCCAATTCCCCAAATCAAACCCTAATTCCCCATATTCTTCTTTCAAGATCTCGGCACCCTCCTTGCATTGGAGCATTTTTCAAGTGATTGGACGCAAAATTTGGCCCTCTTTGAGCTCGCCACAACTCCACTTCGTGGAGTCCTCGGTGAATTCGTTCTTAAACTCATTGATTTTTGCAATTTTTGTCCAATTTCATTAGTTTTATTGAATATTTGTTGTTGAATTGTGCTTTATTGTTGCAAGTTTGGGTGAACTAGTAGTGTTAGCGTAGTACATTGCATACTAGGATAGTTTCTTGCTTGTTAATTGGTATATTGTGCTTAATTTCTTAAATCAAACATGCCTAGAACAAAGACATCGACTAGGAGACCGGGTCGGGACGATGCATCCTCATCCATGGTTCTACCCACGGTGGACACCATGGGTATTGTTTTTAATAACCCGTCCTTTTTGGACAAATTTGTAGGATTATCCCACCGACCGATCCGGCCTACCAAGTTCTACCACCCTTTAGCCGCTAGGGCTCTAGGGATCGAAAGCGACATGGTTCAACTATTTTCATTTACCAACTTTGATTCTTTCCTTACCATGCATGCTCTCACTTACAAGAGGCTTACCCTCGAATTTTTGTCTTCTTTGTACGTGCATCGGGATGAGAATAACTCACCCCGGTACTTGTCCTTTCAACTAATGAACTCGGGCACCATTCAAATGTCGGTGGCCCAAGTTAATGCTGCCTTTGGGTGGACATCCGACCTGAAATATGGTCCTAAGGATGGCCACTCAAAACACTACAACTCCGGGTTGTTTTGGCGGCAAATCACGGGGAAAATAGATAGAGATCCCCGTAGGGATAAGGCGACTTCCATCGTCAATCCCGCCTTTCGGTTGTCCCACAGGACCTTCTCCTCTACTATCTTTGCTAGAGGAGATAGTTCGGGTGTAGTCTCCATTAGGGAGTTACAGTTTATTTGGCACCTCACCCGTGGGGACGGGCGTCTAGACATGGGAGCGTGGTTACTAGACCACCTCGACGGTGTAGCCCGGGGTAGGGGTGATATTACTATCGGTGGCATGATCACCATTCTTGCGCAATATAATGGGATTGATTTTTCTGAATTGCAGGCTATCCCAGGCACTACGAGGCTTGATATGCGCACCTTGAGAGCCATGCAGTGGCTTGAAGGGACATCCCAGCCGGATTGATATTTGTGGCTCGTAGCCGGCAAGCCATACGCCTACTTGCTCGATCCGGAGAGGACGGTGGTTTACAACAAAGACAACTGGATCTTCGACCCCGACTTCGCCTGGCACGAGGACGGAGGCACGGCGTATGTAAACCGCAATCCCCATCCTCACCAGGGGGATGAGCAGGCCCACGAGGGCCAAGGAGGTGACGATGCTGATGATGATGATGATGACGAGGAGGGTGGCCCGGATGCGGCCCAGCAGATCCCGGCGCAAGACTTCGCCTGGCTCCGCCAAGGAATGGAAGATTTGAAGCTCGAGGTAGCGGATTTGCGCCGGTCGAACGAGGATATGACCTCCGCCTTCAGAGACCTGAAGAGGAGTGTTGATGATATGGCCTCCTGTTTCCCTTATGGCCCGGGCGGGCCTAGCTCGTGATCCCTTTCCCTTTCCCTTTAGTTACCTCCCTCTCCTTACTATTGTAAGTCCTTGATGTATAAACATTGGGACAATGTTTGATTCTAGCTTGGGGGGGTCTTACTTGTATTCATTCTAAAAAAAAAAAAAAAAAAGATTTACTGCTTTCCTGGACTAACCTTAACTTGTTTGCTAGTATGTCTTTCCTTTTTGCAGATTGGGAACATTCGAGACACGGCATGAGTTTGAAGAACGATGCTATGGCCGTTAATTGGAGCTCCCGGGAAGCAAATTTGGTGAGATCTTTTCCTTTTTTTTTGTGTGCTTAGGATAGTTTAGTTTAGGAAGAAGTTGAATGGTTCGAGGATGTTTGATCGGTTCTAAGGAACCTGGGATCGTTGATGTTGATATCATTCGATCACTTGTTTGTTGATTGGGATTTTATGTGATTTTTATGCCTCGTTATGTGCCTTTCAACTTATTCAGTTGGCTTAGTTGTACATATGTTTGTGTTAGATAGGAAAAGCTTCTGCTATGAGGATGTGTGGTTTAGCTTATATGATATGCCTCGTAGTCTTTTCCTATGTTTTTGGATCATAATAAACTTGTCTAATTGCAAAATTTTGGAATATTGTTCATGTTGGATTCGAAATGTGAATGAATGTGTATGGAATGTCTATTTCCACTTAAGCCAGTGATGAATACACAGTTCGAGTCTATTGTTGATCAATGTAGACGAGTCTAGGCGAAGGGTAGAAATAGAACACTTTTGTCATGTGAAACTCTATGCCTTTGGGCTGTGGTAAGATGGAGTCGCTTCCCATTTGTGGATTTGATCCCCTTAATTGGTAGTTGCTTTGTTTTTGAATCCCGTGAGGTTTTATTGTTCTAGCCTTCATCATTCTTCTTGAGTGGCATATTTGGATCCTTGATTACGCATGTTTCGATCTTTGTGTTGACTTGTAGCTCCCAAGACCGACTTGACACTTTTAAGGGAGGAAGAGGGCACCTTTTTCATTTTTCTTAATCTTGTTCCTTTTGTTTTGTTACAAATTAATTTTCTTTTTACATCATCTTACTTGCTAACCATGTTGAGCCTTTAATTCCATTCTTGGTTACCCATGTTACAAACCCGATGGCCGATGTTTTACCAACCCTTAGTTGTGAAGCGTTTACCTCGCAAGGTTTGTTTGAGCTTATTGTGTATAAATCAAGAATAATGATCGATAGTTGGTTTGAGCAAGTTTGAAAGTGAGCTTAATTGTAAAGATGTAATATGAAAATTTGTCATTGATTAAAAAAAAAAGAAAAAAAGAAAAAAAAAAGAAAATAAAAAAAAAAGGAGAAAAGTCGTCTGAATTGTGAAAAAGGCGAGGACATATGAATAAAAGCTTTGAAGTTTGAAAAAGGTGATTTGAGTGTGTATAACATAGAGAGTTTGGGATGTGTAAAAGTGTGATCAATGTTTATTGTGGAATGTGAATTGCATCTTTTGAACTATTGTTTTTGAGAATTGTGATTCTTGCGCTTCATTTAGGAATTAACCCCATTTTTTTAAATTGTTTTCACCTACCTTACCCATTGCCAATACATTACAACCCTTTAAGACCCTTAGACTTTAGAGGTGTTCGGTTCTCAAACGGTGGAGGGAGATACCTTTCAACCCTATGGAAAGATTATGCGTAATCGAGATGTCGGGATACCTTTGTTATTTCCTCAAAATATCACTTTTTCCGGTTCCTTCGAGGAATCACGAGGGGCCAATTAGGGTGGTGATTTGAAGCAAAAGGGGAGGACGTGGCCGGTTTGGTTGGGTTTAGAGGGAAGCATGATTTCTTTGTTCTCTATGCTTGGTTTAGGTCTTGTTCGCATTTGATCAACGATATCTTGGATTGTGTGTCTCGTTGCTTGTTTGAGTGAGTTTTCATTCCGTGCATGGTTGTTCTAAGTAGGATCCATTGATTTCATTCCGTGCTTAATTTGATTTGTTCGCAATGGCATAGTTTATTTGATCTTGTGTGTGTTTCCCTTGGTTTTTGCTCGAGGACTAGCAAAAGTGTAGCTTGGGGGGTTTTGACAAGCGCACTTTAGGGCGCGCTTTAGAGCATATTTTAGGATGATTTTGGATGTATTTGGGGCCGTTTTGGCCGATTATTACCTTGTTATGCTTACGTTCCCCATATTACGTGCTTCACGGGTTTTCGGTTTGTTTTTTATGTGTTTTCAGGTAATATCAACCGAGTTTAATCGGATCCTAAGCCCTTGATGCGTAACCGAGCTAGCCTTGACCGAAGTCCGAGGAGTTAAGGAAGTTCAAGTGTCGTGCATTGATTACATAGCACAGGCAGCACGGCCGTGTTACCATAGGCACACCCGTGCTGGCCTATAAGCAAGCAACCCCAGGTAAGGCAGCACGGCCGTGCAAGCCAATAGCACGGCCGTGTCAGTATCCACGCACCAGCACGGCCGTGCAGGCCATTAGCACGGCCGTGCCAAATTTGCCCGTGCCCGTGTCAGCTTCAGTATGAGCCCCGTGCTAGAGCATATTCAGCACGGCCGTGTCATTTTTAGCACGGCCGTGCCAGGAAGCTGCACGGCCGTGCCATATATAGCACGGTCGTGCAAATTTGAAGAAGAAATCCGGTTTACTTACTGACAAGCTAGCATGGCCGTGCCAAATACAGCACGGCCGTGCTGATCCAGGGTTAACTGCGCGCTTGACTTCTCCGCATTAGAAGACGTATATAAGGCCCAACTTTAAGAGGATTCCTCAGACAGTTTTAGAGATAGTTTTGAGAGCCTTTGTAGAGAGTTATTGGAGAACGTTCTTAGTATTAGAGATTCATTAGTTTTCTTAGAGATATTTCTAGAGATTTTAGTTTTCTTGAATTGATTTGAAGCAAGATTTGCGAAGATTCTTTGTATTATTCATTGACGACGGATATCAAAGTTCTGAACTTTTCCATTGATTCGCATCAATACAATTGGTATTATTCATTCTTGTTTATTAATCAAGCTTTATTATTCCTTAATCAGAATTCATGTTTATATCTATTATGCTTTTGGAATTCATTATTGCTTTGATTATGAATATGTGTGAGTAGTCTCCAAGCTAGGGTTTCGGGATGAAACCCGGCCTAGGTAGTCTATGTAATTGAGGGTTGATTTTGATAAACGGATTGTGATTAAATTGATTATATGCGATTGCATGTTAATTCATTATAATAGGAGTAGCTAACCTAGAATCTTGAATTTGATTGCATGATATTCTTGATTTGAACAAGAGATTGTGAATTGAGTATTTCATTATTGAATGTGGTTTGATTATGTATCGAGTAATGTTAAGTGCATGAGAAATCCAAGCTTAGTATTGCCCGTTGTCTTCCTATCACATGATATTGATCAGACTTATAGTCTTTGCATATCCCGTTTGTCTCTGTGATTCCTTGTTGCTTAGTTACCAATGGTTAGGCGGATTCCCGTTCTTCCTAGTGTCTTAGTTTATTGATTTATTCCATCTTATTAGTAGTATTTTAGAACACCATTTTCCATTGATTTCGAACTAGCTTAGGTTTAAGATTGATTTGCAATTACTCTCGTTCCTCGTGGACCGAACCTTTATTTGCCATTATACTTGGGTATAGGGTGTTCGTATAAGTATTGTTTGATTGAGAGTTAGATTGTAGCGACCGATTTAACCCTTGTCACGTGGCCGATTTCTCTGCGAGCGCGGGTTTCTAGGTTTTACTTTCAATTTCATTTATTTCCTCATTTTGTATATATAATGTACGGCCTTCTTTATTCTGGATACATGAAATACTTTAGTTTAGAATAGTTTTCTCTCTCCTCTAAGGAGGATTAACTTAGATTAGGAGTTCCTCTCTCTAGATTAGGAGTAGATTTTAGAGAGGAAAAGTAAGGAATTTTAATGGTGATTGACAGAGGTTGAAGATACAAGGGTGATAATTGTGTTGAAGATCTTCTCTATAATCAATGAGAATTCTTAACTCTATCTCACCTTATTGCTTTGTTTAATTAAATGCTTGTTTAGTTTGATTTTAATGTTTGATGCCTGATTAGTATAGTTGTTCTTATTATATTTTTTTTTCTTGATTTCTTTACTTGATTGTTGATAAATGATGATATTTGAGTAGATGTTTAGCTAGGAAGTTGGTAAAACTTGTACGATTGATTAATTGTGATTAATTTGGGAATTGTGTTGATTGATTGTTGAGATTAAAGTGATTAGTGAAGGTTTACATGTGTATAATTCAATTTAGCCTTGAGAATTGTGCTAGATTGCATTGTAATTGCTAATGACACGAATAATTGATTTAGGAATTGCAATTATAGTTTTGATTGTGATTCTCTTTTTTGTTATTCATAGTGAACCCTAACTTAGCAATTAGGAGGTAGCTCTTTGATTCCAATTGATTGCTCTTATCATTTGTCCTCACAACCTTTGATTGGCATGATCTTCCCAAGTTGTTGCAATTAACATGATTACTTGTTTATCCCCGTTCCTAGTGTTTTATTTCCTTGGTTACTTGTTCCGTTAGTAGTTAGTATTCTCTCTTACCTTCCTCTTCGACCTAGCTTAGGCCCATAATTGAAAGTGCTTAAACATTATCGTTCCTTTGGGTTTGACCCTTGAATTTCCTCTATACTTGTATAAGGTTTGTTAAGTGTTTATAAATTTAGCTTAACCGAAGAAAGATTAGATAATGACTTAGTTTTTCCACTCATTAAAATGGCGTCGTTGCCGGGGAACGGTGTCTATGTTTTTAAACTTGTATGATTGGTTGGGATGAAAGTGGTTTGTGCCTCACTAGTTCTCTACGCTTAGCATAACTTATGTTTCAATAAAACGTGAATATCTGGAAGCATGCATACCCATTTCATATAGAAAAGTGTATATTCATTTGCATTTGACCATTTGTGAAAATCCTTATCAAGAGCTATTTGTTTGAATTTTTGTTTTACCTTCTTTTCTTTTAAATGATTTTGCCTTATTTATTTCAAAGAGTTGTGGGTTAAGCTCTTAGGAAACCCTTACAAGACCTCACTCGTCCTCATACGCGACTTTGGAGTTTAAAGGGCTTGTTGTAGCTAAAAATAACCGTGACTCCTACGTTAGTGAGTCTTAGTGTATATTATTTTTCTCTCTTTCTCTTTTCTAAATAAGCCCTCCTTATTCCTTTTCAGTTTTTATTTTGCTCGGGACGATCAAAAGTCTAGCTTGGGGGAATTTGATGAGTGTCATTTATGGCACTCATAGGGTAGTCTTTTAGGATGTTATCACCCTATTTTTCATGGTTTTCTTTTATCATTTTGGTCTTTTATCCTTTAGTTTCTCTATTTCTTCTTTCTTCGTGTTTTACTTTCCATTTTGTGGTTTTCTTCGTGTTTTCCTTTTATATTGCTCTTTTTCTCTTCAATTTTCTCTCTTTGAATACTTTTGTAGGTGCTAAAGGAGTTAGCTTTGAAAAGAAATCAAGAAGAGCAAAAAGGTCTAATCAAAGGAGATTCAAGCCTGTTGGAGAGGGCTTTGAGAGGGCTCAGAGAGGGCGCATGGCATCTATTCATTGTCGCGAGCGCGGATAAAGTGTATTAAGTTGATGATTTTTGGCAGGAACTCTCCGCGCCCTAGCCACGGTCTAGCCGCAGGCACAGAGAATTTAGAGAGACCGCTCCAGTTTGAGAGACCGCGACCCCCCTGTCTTCACTTAGAACAGGACATCTGCCGCGCCCTTAGCCGCGGGCGCGGGTCTTTCCTAGATTGCTCGCAGAGTTAGTTATGGGTTTCGTACCCATTTCTCTACACCCGCTGAGATATTCTTGGAGAGGGCGCGACCGATCAGTTTTTCATCTTTGTCTAAAAATACTCTTGTAAATTCTTTTGAAGGCTAACTTTTAGATAATATTTTACTTGCTTAGTTTTTAGAGAGAGAAAATAGAGAGAAAGAAAGTAGAGATTGTAATTCTTGGATTTGATTTGTATTACAACATTGCTTCAATCAAGTTTGGATTTCTTCTTCATATCAATGAAAGTTAGTGAGATTTCTTTCCTTTGAATTTTATTTAATTGCAATTTTCTTTAATGTTTGAATGTTTGATTTGGATTTTGATTGAGGTTTAAGAATTTGTTGATTGATTGATTTTCCTTTTTATTTAGCTTCAAATGAATATGTTTGTGATTGAATTGGTTTTGTCTTTGAATTTCACAATGATTAGTGAGTAGATTAGTTGCTAGAAAGAAGGGGAAGCATGCCTGATTGATGATTTTTACTAGTTGATGATCTTTGATTGATTGAATTGTTGCAATTAAATTCGTTGACATAGTTATGCATGTTATTAATTAGACTACGAGTGATCAACCTATAAGATTAATCTAGACTGCATTGCAAATTTCAATGACATGAACCCTTGATTTGAGAATTACTTTAATTTGAGAATTTGGATTATAATTGTTGTAATCTTTGGGAGGCCCTTGAGATTTTTTATTTTGATTTGAATGAGCAAACTCGAAATAAAGTTGAACGCATGCATAATGGTGAGTTTAGAGCATTGTCAATTGATGATGCTTGGGATTTTTATGTTTGGTTTGCTAGGGATGTCTATAATAGTGGTAATCATGTTTCTAATGTTGATGTGCAATGTGTTGAATCTTCTAATATTAGCATGAGTTCCCATGATTTGTTACATGATCCTTTAAGTGAACCTACAAAAAATGATTTCAACTCTATTTCCCCTTTTGATCATGATGACGAAGTACATGCTTTCAAGTTGATGATAATGGTTTAATTCAATATTCTTCATTATTTACTGTGCCTTCTTGTGATGTGCTTTGTTCCCTTAATGATGAATCTCATGTGTTTGATTGTGCCCCCACTCCCTAATGTGATGTATATGCTCATGATCTTAATGTTAATTCTTCCAATCTTGGTTGTACTTCTTATTCTCTTGTTGAGCCTCAACCTTTGACATCTTTTGAATCTCTTGTTGATATATTTGAGTCTCAAATTAGGCGCATTGAGCTTAAGAACGACCTTGGTCCTAGTAAGGAGATGATTCTTCAATCTATGAGAGGTCAATTAGAGATAATGAAAAAAAATGAGGAGCGTCTTGAGGAAGGAATGAGAAGAAAAGAAGAGTTAGAAAGCCAATTGTCATCCTTGATGCTTGTTTGTGAAAAATCTCAATTTAATGAGTCTGTTAAGGATGATAATGATGATTTTGAGCAACTAAGAGAGTGTGAGGATCCTATTGGTGAGCATTTGAGTGATGGTGAAGGAGTTGAGAATGGAGGGATTGTTGATTTTGATAACCTCAGCCTTACTTCCCATCTTGATGAATCTCTTATGCATGATTGTGATTCTTCTATCCATGAGAATTTTGACTCGATTGAGGTTGTGTTCTTAGAGTGTCAAATGAAAACCCATAGCCTTTTTAGTGAGTTCATTAAGAATGCTCCATGGGAGAGAGATGAGTATGAAATGAATTTGCATCCATTCATGCATGGCTTTAAGACTTTAGGCTTTAAGGAAATTGAGGGAGTTGTTGTTCATGATTGTAGTGAAGGGGATTATGTAGTTTCTCTTGGAAGTTGGATGTTTGAGGGAGATGATGATCATGAGTGTTCTTCTTTTGAGGATTCTATGATTTATTTTCATGCTCTTATTGGTGATTTGAGGCATGGTGGTGAGGAAGAATTCATTTGTGAGACCATAGCCCTTTTTCTCTTTTCTCATATCCCTTTTTCAAGGAGGTTTGACCATATCCCTTACCCTCCTATATCCCTCCCTTCCTTTATTGATGAGCCTTTTGGGGAACCCCTTGTCTATGATGATCTTAATGTCCCTCATTCGTCTATTGTTGAGGAAAAGGGTGATGTTGCAACCCAAAGATATTTTAGTGAGGATGATTTGCCTTTTTCTTTTTCTTTCCATTCTTTTATTCCCCCTTCTTCTTCTTCTTCTTCTTCTTCTTCTTCTTCTTCTTCTTCTTCTTCTTCTTCTTCTTCTTCTTCTTCTTCTTCTTCTTCTTCTTCTTCTTATTTTCTTCTTTTTCCTTTTGATCCCTCTTTTTCTTTCTTTTTGGCATCTCCCTTCTCACTTCCGTGCAACAATCTTGTTGCATGTTCTTATCTCGTCATTTGCCTACCGTTTATCTTATGAAATGTGTAGTAGTGCATTTGACAAGCTCTTACGTGCGTTGAATTATTATTTTCTAGAGCGGTCAAGCTTGGACCTTAAGCAAGCCTTTCTCGGGAAGTAACCCGTTCTTTATAGCTTTCATTTTCTTTTCTTTTTAGAATAGATTTTCTCTCATGGAAATGTTTGTGTGCCTTTTGATAGGTACATGACTTGATGATATACTTTGGTGCATTAGTTTAAATCAAGAATCAAGGAAGATTGACTCCTATTTCGCTAGCATATGGAAAGCAAGATTTAATTATAAATGAAATTGGTTTTGAAAAGTTTAATTGGGTCATTTGCGGGTTTTACACCCACTTAAATCCGGTAATATATTTCTTTGCTCTCTCTCTAATGGTTGATTCCTTGTTGGACATGTGTTGGTATTGTTGGATTAATCTCTTTATTTTCCCCTCCCGTGGAATATTTGAATTATATTTGAGCATGTTGTCTCATTCAAGCTTGGGGGGGGGGGGGGGCTATTTTATCATGTTTGGTAGAATTTTGATCCATATATGCCATGCACTTTAGTATATGCATTTCCATGCTCTTTATTTTGAAAAATCCCAAAAAGATTTTTTTTTAATACCAAGGCAAAATTGCATTGTGTTTTGTTTTGTTTTTCCTTTGGACATAATACTTTTGGACTTGTATAGCTGAATGCTTTTCTTCTTAAATGGTAACGGTGTGCACGGCTTGAGAGTATGCTCGATTGATTCTAGGATAAAGCATGCTAAGGTAGGTTGTTATAACTAGTGGGATCATGAAACCGGATTCTACTTGTTTGTGGCATGTTGGTTGTTTCTTCTTATAGTTGATTTGACACCAATAGTGAGTTTTTATTACATCCATGTGAGGTTCATTATTTTAAAGCCTTCAACATATATTTGCATAAGCGGCATAGATCCTTGGCTATCGCAAACCTAATCTAGAATCTTGACTCATAATTCTCAAATCGAGACCGAACCATTTAGGGAGGACAAAGGCATCTTTTCGGGGTGGTAATTTTTCTTTTCTAAGTTAATTTTGTTTCTTTTTAGTTCATTGGGTTTACATTTGCCTGCTTACTAACTATTTGAGCCTTTTCCCTTCTTTTCAAGCCACATCCTTAGATCTTGAGCCTTTTGTTTCATTTTCGTTTCCATTCTTTGTTTTTGTGAAGCAATTGATCATTATTGTTGGAGTTTGTGGTGGAGGAGTTTGGATATTTGGTTCCCTTGAAAGCAAGTTTGTGTTGTGACTTTTGTATGAATAATGGAAAATGAATTATGGAAAAAAACATCCAAAGCGAAAAGAGGCAAGGACATAATAAATGCAAAATTGAAAAAGTCGTCCAAAGTTATAAGAGACGATGACATTTTGCTTTAAATTTTTTTTAAAAAAAAAGGTGAAAATGAGAAAATTGAAAAATATTTTGATGTGATTCTTTTCCCCTTTTCAAGCATTGAGGACCATGCTTCCTTTAATCTTGGGGGTGAAGCGTCTACGCTTTTTGTATATATGCTTGTGGTTATAGCTTTGAATAAGCTTGGGGTAGTTATTTTGTTTGGCGATTGCTAGATTATAGTGTTGAGGATTAATCACCCTTTGCTTGACTAATTAGGAATACCGCCAAATTCTAAATTTTAATCCTACCCTCAACCTTTTGTCCTTGCATTACAACCTTTGGGAAAGTCCTTTTGACCTAGAGGTTGAGTCACTTATCGGGGGAGGGAATTATGAGTTAAAGTCTAAGGAGAGGGGATGCATTGCCAAGACTAGGGGTGTTAACGAGCCGAGCCAAGGCCGAACATCTCTAGGCTCGGCTCGAGCTCGACAATGTTGAACTTAGGCTTGGCTCAGCTCGAGCTCGAAGCTCGTCGAGCCTGAGATATTGAGCTCGGCTCGAGCTCGAAACACTAATACAAGGGTTTGGATCGAGCTCGAGCTCGGCTTGGGCTAGGTTCGAGCTAGAGCCCAACTCAAGGCTCGGCTTGAGCTCGAATTTAGGATGTGAGCATTAAAAGCTTTAATTAGTCTGAAGAAACTCGTACAAGATATTAAAAATAGATAAATGAATTTGATTTTGTTGTTCATAACCAAACTATGAAATCAAATCTTGCTTAATTACATAATCAATATATCACTCATAACTAACTTAAATAATTTCATGAGACAATTGAACGAAAATCACCTGCCATTTTTTTGTCGGAGCTTTGGAGGACTAATGGACCAAAAGTGCAAGGCAAACAGGTGAAATCGGAGTTTAATCGGAAGACTACTCACCCGTTAGAGGATTGCTTAATTTGATTAGAGGAGTGAGGCAAACATTGGAGTGAAGAACTAAGGGAGGCAATCAGACAATAACGTCTAGGTTTGAAGCTTGTTGGTAGTATATTGAAACGTGTATAATGGAGGGTAAATCTATAAATGAAAATGAGGCCCAATATAAGAATTGGGAAATACGTATGCAATAAAAAGTCTAAATAGTTTTTTTTATTATTATTTTTTTGTTATTTTTTTAATATATATAATAAAATGTTAATATAAAAAAAAATATTCGAGCTTGTTCACGAGCTTTAGAGTCGAGCCATGGGTGGCTCAGGCTTGGCTTGTTAAGATGTCGAGCCAAACTCGAACTCGAGTCAAGCCTGCTCGAGCCGAGCTTTGACTGAGCCGAGCATCGAACAGTTCACGAGCAGGATCGGCTCGTTAACAACCCTAAGACGTCGAGTAGCCCAAAATTATCTCTTTTTCCGGTTCCTTTATGGAACTTTTGAGCTGCTAACTACGGTATGATATGAGACTAGTAGGAAGAACGTGGTAAGACCTTTTGGGACGAAAGTGGATTTCGTTTCTCTAGTTCCTATGCTTAGCATATTTATATTTCAATTAACCTTGGGTATCTTGGAAAGTGCACTCCCTTACTTATTTAGAAAGATTTGCATTCATTTGTGCTTGTACATTTGGAAATTTCCTTTCATGAACATGTGTTTGCTTTTCTTTTCTTTTGATTTCCTTCTCATGCTTTGCCTTGTTTGTATAATTATGAGAGTTATAGGTTAATCTCTTAGGAAACCTTTACGAGAGCATCACTCGTCCTCTAGGGTGATCTAAGGGTTTAAATGGCTTGTCTTTAGTTGGTAAAATTAATCGTGATTCCTATAGAAGTGAGTTAGTGTATATTCCCATATTATCTAGTTTTCTTGTTTCTTTCTTTGCTTGAATAATGTCTTCAATTTTCCCTTGGGTTGGATTTTGTTTTGCTCGAGGACGAGCAAAAGTTTAGCTTGGGGGAATTTGATCCGTGCCATGTATGGCACCTTTAGGCTATGTTTCCTTTATATTTTTATGCTCGTATTTAATCATTTATGTCGTGTTTTAGGGAATATTGTTCGATTTGCGTGTTTGTGTGTTAGTTTAGAGAAATGCGTGCTTTTAATGGTTAGGTTATTATTTTATTCATTTCTCGGCTATTTCTCTCGCTTCTCCGTTTCTTTGTCTTGTTATTTAGGTATGTCGAGTTCCCCGGAATCAAGGAAGAAGCTCAAGTGCATTCAAGGAATTTAACGAAGCCAAGTTAGGGAATCCAAGCACGCGAGTCAAGCTAATCCAAGCAAGCTCAAGCACGAGTTCCAAGGTGGCGATCCCGAGCATCAAGGAAGCATATCCGAGCTCCTAGCCGCAGTAGCCCGAGCTTTCTTGCGCAGCACGAACAGCCACGCACCCTACAACTCAATCGCTCAATAGGACATCCGCAGGCTAGCAACGGGCTGGCCGCAGGAACGGACCCTGCTGCCGCGGGCGCGGGTTGCTGCAATCCAAAACTGCCCTATTCGAGGTAGGAACTTCCCGAGGGCTGGTCGCGGGCACCCCGAGGGCGCGGGCTTGGGGGTCTTCTCCTCCGCGGGCGCGGCTGTAACACCCCAATAATTCTCCCTTTTCCAAACCACTTACTTTAAATAAAAATAGAGGAGAACCATTGGCATGTTACTGCCACGTGTTAAAACGTTAAGGCTTTATCAAAGTATTGCAGCGGAAATCCAACTTAAATATTAAAATAATATAATTTAGAAAACCAATAAGTCAAGGCTTAACAATTGGAACCATAAAGGCCCTTATTTAAAACCAAACCAATAATCAAAGTCCCAAAACATAATTAAAATAGTAAAACATAAATAAGTTCAACACAAAGAACGAATACTCTCAATCACACCAATCCCTTGACAATGCGTATGTCAAATCCCCGAACTTCACATCATCAAGATAACCTGCGCAATACTGCTCCCCAATAATACAAGTGTAATAATTGGATCATCACAGGGTCATTGAAAGGCGAAGGCCATGACCAAAAGAAAACACACAAAAGCACGCAATCAGGAAAGCTGAGTACATACAAGCTACGACGTACCAAGCCTAGCATGCTCAACTAATTAAAGTAAATAAACATACAACACAAATTCATTAATCAAGACTCCACACTTAAACAATTCAATCGACTCAACATACTTGCTAATCAATTCCAAACACTTGACTCTTTATATTTAATTTAATTAATTTAGTTGGAGTAAGCAATAGACGAGGTTGTCCAATCCACCAAATCATTTTGGATCTAAATGACCATTTAAAATAAAAGTTTAGCACGATGCAAGAATGGGCGCGACTCCATTCTCACAAAGTTAGTCTAGGATCCCATCTAACTTTCATTATAAAATAAAAATGTAAATACCAAAAGAAAAGAGGACATGTTGATCAAACAAGCCTCGAAAAGCCACGGGCTACCACCGTGTACCCCAACCCATAATTGTCAATACTCTAGAAGTGCACGCTTTCCAGAGTTTTATTGCTCATCCATGTTTCACTTTACGTGATTACAATTTTAATTAATAGCCGACTCATTCAAGAAGACCATACATAACAATCATACATCAATTCACTTTTAATCTTATTTAGGAAAATGGTGATCACATCACAAATTGACCTTTAATTCCATTAAACTTCCAAATTATCCAAATTGTTGAACATAGTCAACTCACCTAGCCATTTCGGCTTAATCCACCTTTACTCAACATACTAACAATTCATGATTGAGTAATAAAATAAAATAAATAACAACCTTGTGGAATAATTAATAAATTCACTCCACTTAAACCATTCAATTTCAATCCTTTAATAATCCAAATGTGGTTAACAAACTGATCCAATAAAAATATGCATGTATCAACATTCCGTACAAACAATTAATCCAATATAATTCAACATGTTTGCATCCATAATTCCATACAAACATAATCAATTCACCAAAACATGTCTCATAAACATAAGCACATGAATTAATTAAATGTATAACCAAACAATTTTCATCCAAGTGTTCTCTAATCATGAAACTAAGTTCTTTTCTTTGGTACCTAAACATGATACTACTTACAACGAAGTAGACATGTACGTACCTCGTATAAACAATACTTTGTGCCACTTTTAATCACTTAAAAGTCTCCTAAGAAATAATCACTTCCTAGAAAACAAGCAACAATAATAAATTAATACTTAACCAAATTTCCAGCAATATAATTTAGATTAAAACTCCTTAAAAATTCATTAAAAACATGCTTTTATGGTTAATTATGCATTAGAAATACAATAGGAACAAAAGCCCCAATTTAATTAGTCATAAGAACCCTAAAATCCCAATTTAAATACATTGAAACCCTAGGTTTTTAAACTTATAAAATCTGAAAATTATAACAACAATTATAATCTGAAATTATTAGTTTAAAACATAAAAACATGATTTTGATACTAAAAATATAAACTTTATACTATAAAATCAAAACCCAAAACTAATTATAAACATTAAGCATGAAAAAACTTCGTTAAAAATCAAAAACTGCCCGAAAATCATATTTAGAGGCTGAATTTGGCCACTAGAGGGTGGTGCTCACTATCAAATGTAGTGAGTCTTTCTTAAAACATTGTTTCCACATGGAAAACACTACTTTTTTGTCAAAATCGGATGAGTTCAGAACCTGATCGGGATTAAAACGAGATTAATATTAACGAACCAAAATCTAAACATTAAAACACGAATTTACGTGTTCAAAATAATCTGAAATTAAGTTAAACTAATTAGTAGTATAATCACCAAAATTTCAAAACATCATTACTATAAAAGCCCTAAATCGATTGTTCATAAAAACCCTAAAATCATGATTTTCAATGATTAAAAACCCTAGGTTATTAAATTTACAAAATCTGAAAATTATAACATTTATGAAATCTGAAATTATAAAGTTTAATCATCAAAATACAATTTGATACTAATTAAATTAATTTCAAACAATAAAATCAAAACCCATAATCAATAATTATAATTACACAAATTAATAAAACAAAGGAGAAAGAAAATAAGACTAACCTTTGTGTGGGGAAATTTTTGGGGATGTATGGGGTATTTATAGGAGAGAGGGTAGTAGGGTAAGTAGGGATATTGGGCCTCATTTAATTAATGGGTCAATTAAGAAAGTAAACTGGGTTTGGTTTGTTTGTTGGACATAAATTATAGAAGGAAGGTTCATAAAAAGTTCTTTGTAATAAAATCGTTTATCAACCCCAAAAATAATTTGAAACTTTTGAAATTAAATTCCGGAAAAATACAAGTAAATATTATAAATAATATATAATTTCATTTATAATATATTTTAAAATATGGGGAATTACAGCGGCCGATTTCTCTGCGGGCGCAGGTTTCTAGGTTTTACTTGCAATTTCATTTATTTCCTCCTTTTGTATATATATTGTACGACCTTCTTTATTCTGAATACATGAAATACTTTTGTTTAAAATAGTTTTCTCTCTCCTTTAAGGAGGATTAGCTTAGATTAGGAGTTCCTCTCTCTAGATTAGGAGTAGATGGTGATTGAGAGGTTGAAGATACAAGGGTGACAATTGTGTTGAAGATCTTCTCTATTATCAATGAGCATTCTTAACTCTATCTCACCTTATTACTTTGTTAAATATCATTTTTTTGTTTGATTTTGATGTTTGATGCTTGATTAGTATAGTTATTCTTGTTATATTGTTGATTCTTGATTTCTTTACGTGATTGTTGATAGATGATGATATTTGAGTAGTTGTTTGGCTATGAATTGGGTGAAACTTGTATGATTGATTAATTGTGATTAATTTAATAATTGTGTTGATTGATTGTTGAGATTAAAGTGATTAGTGAAGGTTTGCACGTGTGTAATTCGATTAGGCCTTGAGAATTGTGCTAGATTGCATTGTAATTGCTAATGACACGAACAATTGATTTAGGAATTGCAATTATCGATTGGTTTTGATTGTGATTCTCTTAGTTTGTTATTCATAGTGACCCCTAGCTTAACAATTAGGAGGTAGCTCTTTGGTTCCAATTGAATGCTCTTATCATTAGTCCTCACAAACTTTGATTGGCATGATCTTCCCAAGTTGTTGAAATCTACATGATTACTTGTTGAACCCTGTTCCTAGTTTTTTATTTCCTTGGTTACTTGTTTCGTTCGTTGTTAGTATTCTCTCTTACCTTCGTCTTCGACCTATCTTAGGCGCATAATTGAAAGTGCTTGAACATTACCATTCCTTTGGGTTCGACCCTTGATTTTCTTCTATTCTTGTATAAGGTTTGTTAAGTGTTTATTAATTTAGTTTGACCGAGGGAAAATTAGATAACGACTTAGTTTTTCCACTCGTCAGTTCTCGCTAGATGATGTTCTCATGATCGAAGAAGAGGAGAATTGTCACCTCGACTTTGATGCAATTGTGAAGAAGCACGGGCATTTCCCTAGAATGACCCTTGGACTCAAAAAGAAAATAGTTGAACTTTGGGGCCATCCTGGTGCACCTAAGAAAGATACCTTTGGCTTGGAATTCAAGCCAACAACAGAAGATATGAAACAGGCTCTCCTGAAGATGAAGTCTCGCAAAAATGCTCGAACTATGAAGTCGGAAATGGTCATGGATCCATATCCCTTCACTCTCAACGGCTAGTACATCAAAGAAGGGGAAAACTTTCCATGTTATGAAATCCCTGAGCCTTTCATCCATGATGGGAAGCGTGAGCCAGGTTTCGAGATGCTCCTCGATTGTGACTTCATCGACGAAAGCGATGAGTTCTCCACAGATGAAAAACCAGCTAGTCCAAGCTCTAATGATATAAACATTAATCTTATCTTTGGTAAAGAAAAGAATGAATCCAAGCCTATCCGCAATGACGATTTTAAGCTCATTCAACATGTCATATTAAGCAAAGATTTTGACCCCTCTGAGTCCCGGCTAATGGTGTTTTAAAGGGATGGCGCAAGACGGTGAAGATCACTACACCAAGTGGAGGAAAGCTGGAAGTGACCACTGGAAAAGGCCTAATATTTGATGAATCTGAATTGTTTGGGTCCGAGTTCGAGTCTGAGTCTGTAGATGAGTATTTAGGATCTGAGGCCAACCCCCTTTCTGCTATTGAGTCTAATATAGTTCCTCTTAGTGTTTAGTCTCCTCCCTTTATCCCAAATAATTCCAGTGAGGTCGCATCTCACCTTGCCCTCTTTGATGTAATGACCAATAAATTCAATAAAATGAGTACCTTTGCTTACGATGCGTGTCATTCCCCTAACTCAGATCAATATTGCTTTGCTAATGATAAAAATGACAAAGAAATAGTAAAAGCAATGGAAGAACACGAAAATAAAATAGCAATCATCGAAGATACAGAAAACAGTTAATATTTCCAATGATACGACTATCAAAGAAGTTAAAATTTGATTAACACTAAGTCAAGACGAACGCAGAGAGCTAATTAACTTGCTTAGTGAATTTGTTGATGTATTTACTTGGTCATACCAAGATATGTTAGGGATTGACAGGGATATATCTCAGCATACGATACCACTCATTCCAGGTATGAAGCCTGTCAAGCAAAAGTTGCGCCCTATGAAACCAGATGTGGCTCTCAAAATCAAGGAAGAAATCAGAAAGCAATTGGCTAGAGGTTTCATCAAAGTATCCAAGTATCCGGAATGGATAGCTAATGTGGTTTTAGTTCCGGAAAAAGATGGAAGGGTCAGAATGTGTGTTGACGACAGGGATCTCAATAAAGCAAGCGTAAAAGATGGGTTCCCTCTACCTTACATTGACATTCTAGTCGACAACACAACAAACCATGCACTCCTATCATTCATGGACGGATATGCTAGATATAATCAAGTACTGATGGCCAAGGAAAACATGGAAAAAACCACATTCATCACACAATGGGGTACATATTGCTATACGGTAATTCCATTCGGGTTGAAAAACATGAGTGCCACCTACCAAAGAGCTGCCAAAAAATTATTACATGATATGATGCAAAAAGAGGTTGAGGTGTATGTTGAAGATATGGTTGTCAAATCAAAAGATCGGCTAGGCCACATCATTGCACTTTGCAAATTCTTTGAAAGAATCCGCAAGTATAACATGAGGTTGAACCCAGCAAAATATGCATTCAGAGTTACATCAGGCATTCTACTTGGCTATGTGATCAGTTCTTGAGGAATCGAAATAGATCCCACAAAAGTCAAAGCAATCGTGGCCATGCCACCACCCAAGACCGAGAAAGAAATATGAGGTTTTATCGGATGATTGCAGTACATAAGTAGGTTCATATAAAAGCTAACCGCGATATGTGAACCTATATTCAAGAAGCTCAAGAAGAACGTTCCATTTACATGGGATGATGACTGCCAAAACGCTTTCGACAAGATCAAGGAATTCCTGGCAAACCCACCTGTGCTAGCGCAACCAATGCATGACTTTCCTCTTCGACTCTACCATACGGTCACAAGAGAAATGATGGGGCCAATACTAGCACATGATATCAAAAGTAAGGAGAATAAAATCTACTATTTGAATAAAAAGCATCAGGGTTATTAAACCAGTTGTACGCCACTAGAAAAGTTGTGTCTCGCACTCGTGTGGGCCGCACAGAAATTAAGACATTACATGCTCACTCATACAGTGCATGTTGTATCCAAGATAGATCCTCTCAAATATTTGTTCGAAAAAGCAACACTCAATGGCAGATTATTGAGGTGGATAGTCAACCTTGCTCAGTTTAACTTAAAATTTGTACCATAAAAGGCTATCAAAGGTTCTGCGGTTTCTGAATTCCTAGGTGATTTCCCACTAGAAGAAGTTGAGAAAGAAGAAGAAGAGTATGATTTCCCTGATAAAGATCTATTCATGACCAAAGATGATAGCTGGACGCTCTATTTCGATGGAGCTTAGAACAAAAAGGGTTGTGGTGTAGGAGTCTTGCTCGTATCACCCAACAAAGAACACATCCCGATTTCCATGAAGCTCGACTTTGATGTCACCAACAATGCTGCAGAATATGAAGCATGCATCTTAGGATTAGAAACAATTGTGGCCCTTGGAATTAAGAAGCTCAGAATCTACGACGACTCGTCACTGATCATCAACCAGATCTCCAAAAGATGGAAAGTTAGAAGTGAAAGTCTCACTACATATCAAGCTCATCTGAAAACTCTCACGGAGCAACTAGATGAAGTGGAATATACGTAGTTGGCTAGAGAATAAAATTAGTTTGCCGATGCGCTGGCTAAATTACCATCAATGGTGCGAATTTCAACATACAAAATTAGAATGCCCTTGACTATAGAAATAAGATATGAGTCGGCTTATGTTCATGCACCTAATGATGAACTAGAATCAAAAGAAGAAGATGAAGAGCCATGGTATCATATATCCTTAATTATGTAACGTAGGGAGAATACCCTCCCAACACTGATAAAAGGGCATGCTATGCTTTGAGGCTCTTGGCCTCACAATATGTGCTCATCAGGGGAGAAATCCACAAAAGGACCGCTCAAGGGAGAAATATCTTATGCATAGTGAAGACCGAAGCAAACAGAACCATGGAAAACCTTCACACCGGAATATGCGGAATGCATATGAATGCTAAAATGTTAGTCCAAAAGATTCAACGACAAGGTTATTATTGGACTTCCATGGAGAGAGACTGTCACGAATATGTAAAAAGTTGTATGAAGTGTCAAGTCTACGCAAATTTGCAACACGTTCCACCTTCACTTCTGTACACTTATACTTCTCCACGACCTTTCTCTACTTGGAGAATTGACATCATTTGGAAGATAACACCACCAGGACAAGGAGGACATGATTTCATCCTTGTAGCAATCGACTACTTAACCAAATGGGTCGATGCAGCTTCATATGCAAAACTTGCATAAAAACATGTAGCTCAATTCATCGAAAAAAACATCATATGCCGCTATGGTGTACCGCACAAAATTATCAGTGATAATGGGACGCATTTCCAAGCCGAGTGCGCAAAATTATTACAAAAATACCATAACAAACATCATAGATCGTCACCCTATAGACCACAAACAAATGGTGCGGTTGAATCGGCCAATAAGAATGTTAAAACTATCATAAAAAAGATGATGGAAAATTACAAAGATTGGCCGAGCAAGCTACATTTTTCTCTCTGGGGTTATTGAACTTCTATCCATACATCCTCGGGGGCTACCCCTTTCTCTTTGGTCTATGGATTTGAAGTTGTACAACCAATAGAGCTCGAAATACCTTCTCTACGAATCCCGTTGGAAAGTCAACTAGATGAAGTCGACCAAGAAAATCAAACAGTAGCGGCCACCGTGCCACGTCATCAGCCACCGCACCATGTCAACATCCACCGCGACATGCCATGTTTCACCGTGGCACGGTAGATTATTGCAGCAAAAATAATGTCGCGCCACTCTAGTCTCCAATGCGCCACGGCAGCTTATGCCGTGATACGGCAAGAAATGCCGCGTGAAGGCAGAAATTGCCTCGACACAGCGAATTTTTCAGTAACACGACATTTTTCCAGGATTTTTTATTTTTCTTTAAATTTTTTTGTTCGATTCTTCCATTGCATCGGACTTCTTGACTCGGATTAAAAAAAAAAGTCATTGTAATTTTAATTTAAGGCAAAAGTAAATATGTTATTATTATTAAAATAAGTGTGACTACAATTACTGGCATCATGCGCCTTATTTAAAAATTAAAATTTAAATCATATAAGCAAAGCAATATTGGTCTAATCCTTCTTCACTTTTGAAACTTCATTCTTCTTCTCTACTAGGTCGGCTTTCACCATAAGTGTGTCTTTTGTAGCCTGAACTGTCACATCTCTAGTTGAACTCTCACCCCTTTCACCTTTCTTATAGTTCTTGGGTTGCCTCTCCCTATAAACCATTTTTTATTTACCCTTTCCTTTTATATAATTTTTCTTCTTAGGCCTTATAGGTGTCTTAAATTCAATTCCTTATGTTCTCTGACCTAGACGATCTTTAGAAGGTGTCTTCTTACTTCCAAGACGTCCCTTCACATCAAAGTTGCGCGAGCCGACTCGATCCCTTTTACTTCAAGGATTCAACCATGCCTTGTATGCACTAGAAAAGGGAGGAGGAGCTTGGTTACTCGATCCCTTCACATCAAACTTGTGAACATTACTTTCATGCAATGATACTTCACGAGGACCATCATTATAGCGTGGAACTACTTGTTCAAGTCCATATTGTTGTATCAATCGGGAAGGGCAATAAAAAGTCAACTTTGAAATACTAGGAACGCGACAATACGGAGTATCATTTGTCCCAACCATCCTAGTAAGCCTCTACCAAGAAACCACCTACCGAATGGAAAATTCTCTCTTTGCAAAGAACACCTTCCAATCGTCATATGACATGTTTGTAGAGTAATTTATCTTCTTAAGGACTAGATCATTGGGACCATATTTTTCAATATCATTGGGGGCTTCGAAAAGTTCCAAATGCTCCATCAACCAAAAAAAAAAAACAAAAAACAAAAAAAAAGCGCACAGGAGCACTGTTACATGGCAGCCAGTACTGTGTCGCGGCAAACATTAGAGTGACACGATGCCAGCCCACGTGTCATGGCAGTGAAATCGATTGCGTTTTTACCTGCAACAGTACTAGAGAGCCCTTCCTTATGGCTTTCTGGTCACATTTTGCTTCGTCGAGACCACGCAAAGTTTCTCCAAGGCAAGTAGGCATGGGAGATCTTCCAGATTAAACATGTTCAAGCACAGACGCTAAACAAGCATGCCCTACTCTACCGTTTGCAAATAAAAGCTTGCTAAACATGCAAAAAATATAAGCCTTTCTATGGTATACATGATATGACTCATAGACAGGACGATTAAAATATAAATTTACAAGCTTTTCTAGATATACTTCTTTACCACACACAATTTTATTTAAATCTTGATCTGTCTGATTGAGATTGCGTTCAAAATCTTGGTAATAATGATCGAGGGTTAGATAGGTCGTTAAACTACTACCCTAATCAAATTAATCATTTATGTTCCTAAACTACCCTAATACAAGTATAGGGGTATGTAAAGGGTCGAACCACTAAGGAAGCTCACTTGTCCAACATCAATATCACTAATGCAAGAGTAAAAAGGGGAATGTTATTGTTGGTTTTTGGATAAAAAGCACTAAAACTACAAACAAGCGAAGATAAAGATGATTACAATCTAGAGAGAACGACGCTAGGGGTACAGGGTGTCAATCATGATTAGAAAGAGGGGAACAATAATGGTTATCATGATGAACATGCAAAAGAACACAAGATTCTACCTAAATAATTCATTCTCATGCAATAGTCTAGGCAACTCAATGAAAAAGGTCTATACTAATTAGAATCATTCTCATGCATCCTATTAGCTATAATCAAATCAAAAGAATAAAGAAGCGCAATCCATAAAAACTCCACTTTGATAACTCATTCTCATGCAATCATTAAAATAGAGATGATCTTAATCTAGTTCAAATCACTTTCATGCATTTAAACTTGAAAACATCAAATAAAGTGCCACAATAATCTCATGCTATCAAAAATCATGTCTTTCATCAATTTCTAGCATGAGTTCAATCCAACCATCATCATTCATCCAATATCAACAAATATTTTCCACCTCCATCCCCTAGCTAATAAATTACCCTAGAGAAGATACTACAAATCCATTGGTTTTTGGACACTATTGGTTCGACGCTGTGTATGGAGTGTCCACGTAAAAATAAATTCCCGCTTATTTTCGACGCTTTTATGTGTCGAATCAGTTATTGACAAGAAAAAGCGTCGACAAATTTGTATGATTTGCACGTGACTCAAGGCAACCCAAGGAAAATTAAAAAGAAAATAAAAAAAACAAATGTAAAAAACCGGCTTATACCCACGAATATACCCTAAGTACTCTCTCTCTCTCTCTCTCTCTCTCTCTCTAACTCTTACATCTCAGCACCTCAACACAAACTCCTTCGTCACCGAAATCCTCTTCTTCGATCCCTCAATTTCTGGATTTTCTCTCCTCTTCTCATGGTGCTCGAGGTTTCGATTTCAAAATTAGGGTTTTCAATTTTTACTGACATTCTATTATTCCCCTTTTTTATTGGAATTTTCAGGCAACTATAATCTGCATCGTCAATTCGGAGTGGATTCGTAATAGTGATTCCTCGCCCTCCAGCTCATTCTGATGTTGTTAATCTCATCTACGGCGCTAAAACTCAGGTTTTCTTTCTCTCTCTTCACTTCTTTTAAACCCTAATTTACAATTTGGGGGTTGAATTTGTTATCAATGGTGATTTTTTTTTTAAAATTTTTTAAATTTTTTTTCTATGAATTTGGTAGTTAATTGTGGATATTACTTGATGGGTTTTGATGTTATTGATTGATTTCGTGTAGTCTAATCCGGAGAAGGTAACCGTGTTTTTGGTC
This sequence comes from Chenopodium quinoa, assembly GCF_001683475.1. NCBI lineage: Eukaryota > Viridiplantae > Streptophyta > Magnoliopsida > Caryophyllales > Amaranthaceae > Chenopodium > Chenopodium quinoa. Next base: position 4,822,656 of record NW_018744301.1, on the reverse strand, counting down.
ACTCCCACCAAAAATATTGGCTTGTATGCACGGTTAGTTTCGTTTGATATATCGTGAATGATTAACATAAATCTTGATTATGCATGTTATTGAACCTGTTGTTGTGAATGCATGATTAGAAAACAAAGAAGTTATATTGAGTTGTTGTGAAATTACATTGAATTTTTAGTTATTGTGTGGTAGAAAGCCATTGTATTTAAATCTAGGGTTTGACTGTATGGCGTGTTGGGTGTAGGGGATTTAGTGAGCGTTTTAGCTTACTTACGCTTCAATTATTTCAGGTTTTGGTCTAACTAAGAATCTCAGTTGTTGCAGAATTTCATTCGGTTTGTTTTACTACTCAAATATACCTTTTTCATTTTCTGGGTTGGGCGTCACGCTATGAACTCAGAAGTTGCGTTAATTGGGTTTCAAATTCATAGGATTTCACCAATTGGGTAGAATAAAAATACAATACAATTTTACATGATTGTTTACATTTAGAGATATACCGTATATAATAGAACAAATGGAGTATTAAAGTGGTGAGTAATTGGTTTTAGATATCTGAGAAAACAAAGAAGTTGCATACATTTCACCATTCCAGCTTTTATCACAATTTTATTTATTTATTATTAACTTGGACTAATCAATCATTTGATGTTGCAGAAGAAAAAAAACGATGAGCTTTCAAAGCTTTATAAGTTTGCATTAAGTTATTATCATTGTTATCTGAATTCTGAACCAGCTTTGATCGTATTACTTTGGTTAAAATACACATACAATAATTATAAGTTAGTTTCAATTTTCATCGAAATTAGTTAAGATACTAAGCTAAATATCTAAAAATTCTCATAAAAGATGTGTAAGCATTCCTATTTTAGCAAGGTGATGAATTGCTTGATTTTATTGTGTAGTTGAGATGGCTAGGCACACTTGAGCTTTATTACCTTAAGGTTTAATCTTACGAGCTCAGTAAAATAAGAAGTCAAAATGACACTGTAGCAGAAGTGGCCCCTATGATGAAGAAGAAATTTAGTCTTAAATAGAGAGTAAGAAGACCCCGGGATTGAACAGACAAGCTTGCTGAGTCTAAAATAGTACTAATTATCCTCTCTAAAGAAATTCATCATCAATGAAGTCTGCTGCATTTACATTTAGAAAACCATACTCTGCTATACCTGGTTGGGAATTTTATTGTGAAAGGAATGATTAATTTTGTTAGATACTTAGACAATTTGTTATATATTTAGACTATCCATATTGCTTGATTGCTTGCTACATTGCATCTCTATAAATGTGCTAGTGTACTTGAATGACTGATTAGGTCATTTAAACATGATTTAGTGTGATATATGGTGCCTCTTGATAAAACTTGTGGACTAGAATTTGCATCCACAAATAATTTTATTGAAATAATAGAATGTGGTAGCGAAATTGATCTTTCATTCGTAGGAAAGAGTGACATGGCTGTAGGAAAAGTGCCCCTATGACTGTAGTTTGTCCTATTACTTCATTATGTTAACTGTTTTATATACCTCTTTTATTGTTTTCCTCTATTTCCCCTCTACAAACTCCTGTATGCCTAATGCTTGACCATCATTTTGCTTTCACCAGGACAAGCTTAATGCTTGACCATTATTTTGCTTTCTGATTTCCTCTATTTGTTTGTGTCTCTCCTTTCTACCATTCTATGGCTACTAAACAGACCAGGCTTTAGAAGCTTTGCAATCAAGTGCTTCCCCAATCCCCATTGATCTATCTTTCTAAGTTACAAAAGATGCTATTGAAAGTTTGAAACTATGACTAGATGATTTTCTTAAAACATCTCCTTCTAGTGGTTTCCATAATGGTTAATATGGAAGATTTTCTATAGTTAGGGATGACTGTTTGTGATATACTAAGTGAGACATAATGAAGTTTTATGCCAGTGATGAATTACTACTATTTCGAGTAAAATTTCTGGGATGAATTTGATAGAATGGTCTGGGTCATTGTTGTGGTAAATTTTGGCTGGAGTCGTATGCCATTTTATATTGTTAATTTTTCATGAGTATCTTTTTAGAAGTACTAACTGGTAACCATATCAATCTCACTCCCATACATATACCTTGTGCTTGCTTATTTATGCTGCTGTAATCGAGTATATATGGAATTTTTTCATCTCATAAAGTTATTCCCTTATTTATTCCTACAGTGTTTGTATGGAGGGGCACCCAAAGTCCCACAATTGAAGGAGTTAGATAGAGGAGTAGATATTGTGGTAGCTACACCTGGTCGTTTGAATGATATACTAGAGATAGAGAATTAGCTTGAATCAGGTCTCCTATTTGGTGCTTGATGAGGCAGATCGGATGCTTGTCATGGGTTTTGAGCCAAAAAATAGAAAAATTGTGAAGGAGGTTCCCACTCGTCGCCAAACACTGATGTATAATGCAACATGGCCTAAAGAGGTCCAAAAGATTACAGCTGATCTATTGTCAAATGCTGTCCAAGTTAATATTTGTAACACAGATGAACTTGTTGCAAACAAGTCTATCACTCAGGTAAATGCCAACCTTTTTTTTTCTTATTAAAGCAATTTAAATAGGTAACTAGCTGTTGGCATTTAATTACTTGTTTCCATTGTGTGCTTAATTGTTTTCCAACAATGCTTAATTCTCTTTATTGAGGAGCTTTGGACCCTACTTTTTCCTTGGATCAAATGGAGCAAAATTTTTTTAAGGTCAAAGAACAAGTTGTTAGCCGCATTCTATCGTTGGTCGGCTGGTATAACAGACAATTTTCTTAAAAAGATTTGATTGTTTTTAATGCTATGCAGGGATTTGGAGGCTTTGGCTACAAAATGTGAGCTTAAGGAGGAAGAGAGAGGTTTCTGTATAGTGGTATACTGCTATAGGTATATATTCTCTAAAGTCTAAAAAGTTAATGGCTTTTTTTTCCTCTTTGGTTTGCACGTCTGAGCATTTTGTCAAAATTTGAACTTTTTTGTTTTTCTCCCTCTTGGAAGCAGATTAAGAAACCATAATTGTGGCTTTCGACGACTAGACGTGAAACGTGAATAGTCAAGAAGAAAAAGGTACTTTACCATCCTCTCTTTTTTATTTTAGCTCTGCGTATTCACCTATTATTAATGTTATCTTGGACCAAAAGGCTTATGGCTTATGAATTTTTTAGGGGGTTTATAATTAAATTAATATTGGCTCCATCTTGTTGCCATAGCTTAAGCCGAGTGCAGTGCCTTTAGTTTCTAAGATTTGGACTGAGGTAAGCAGAGGAACCCATGCTTGCCTCGGCTCATTATCTACGTTACCCTTAAACTGAATACTAAGCTAAAATCCAGAACTGAATCCAACTATGAATTTTAGAACTGAATTCGGAGCTGAATTTCAGAGCTGAATTCGGAGCTGAATTTCAGAGCTGAATTCAGAGCTGAATTTCGGAGCTGAATTTCAGAGATGAATTCAGAGCTGAATTTCAGAGATGAATTCAGAGCTGAATTCAGAGCTGAATTTAAGAGCTGAATTCCAGAGCTGAATTCAGATCTGAATTCAGAGCTGAATTTCAAATCTGAAGTTCAGGACTGAATTTCAGGTCTGAAAATCAGATTTGATATATTTATACTTAAGTCGTTGCTTAGCAGACTAATCTGATTTCAATATGTGTTTGGTTTTTCATACAATCAAGTTCACTCTTGAGTTCTTGTATGCTTAAAGCTTATTTACAATTTGTGAATGAAATGACTATTTTAAGTTGTTAATAATCTGATAGGATTATTGTGCTTCAAATGCATCTGAATGCACACAAATTATATCTGATGTGTTAGTATCAATCATTCCGGTATTAATTCAATTCATGTTGTTAATCAAATTGGTAAAATTTTGGTTCTATCTGATGGGTTTTTGAATCTAGTTGATCTGCAATTGTTACAGCCCGTGAAAAAGTTAGGGATTCTAAAGGGTGTTAATGTTGTTGCTAGAAGGGTGTTAATGTTGTTGCTAGAAGGGTTTGTAGTACTGAATCTGAAAATTCTAATTGGATCAATTAATAGGGAGTTAGTAGTAGTGGTAGTAGTGTAGGTGGGAGGCTTATGAAAAATATAGGTGGCGGGGTTAGATCGAATGGGGCGAGGGTTAAGGAATTGAATTCAGTTCTAGGGGAGTGGATAATGATGGTGCCTACCTTTTTGTGGTGGCAATGGGGAAGAAAGTGGTGTTCATTGAGCTGAATTCAGGCAGTAGTAAGCATGATCGAGAGGTCGATGGGAAACGTGGGTTGTTCGTGGTTTTGAAGGAAATGTCGTGTATTGATGGTGTGAAGAGTATGGCTTGGCTTGATGATTAATTGATTTTAGGGACTGATAATGCTTATAGTTTGATGTCCTGTATTACAGGACATGTTGATTTGATATTTTTACAGGCTGTAACAATTGCAGATCCATGAAGATTAATTGCTGAGTTGGTGGTACCCTGGTATTTGGTAATTCTGGTATTTGATTGCAGATCAACCAGATACAAAAACCCATCTGGTAATTCTGGTATTTACAATTCATGTTGTTCTGCCTGACACGGCTGCTATTCCTTGTCTCAAATTGTTGTCAAAAGATAAGAAGGTGCTTCTACTAGTTGATAATGCGGCATTGTAGTGGATAATCATGGACAGCCTGTTGGTGGTACCCTGGTATTTGGTTGTTGTGCTCCTCGTTCGATTGCTGAGTTGTCTTCATATGTGGTGATTGCTAGTAATGGAAAGATGGAATTATAAGCTTGTGTGTGTGTGTATGTGTGTGTGTATAAGCCTATATTGTGTAATGTACTAATTTATACTTTGTATTTTTTTTTTAAGATTGGAAAAGGCAATGTAGGTGCAACAACAGAATAGACCGGGACACTTGAGCATCAAAACAAGCAACTACATCATCTATAACGCCATCATCTATCTATTTTGGTTATTAGTCTTAATTATATTAGTGATGTATTAATTTAGGGACAAGCTACTATAATATGACTTTTTAAAAAAAATAATTAATTGTGTTGATATTTTCGTTTAAAATTTGGTAATTTAATCAACTACGTACTCTTATTATTGTTGATTAATTATTGATTGTTTTTTATCTGATCTAGTTATAAGAATATTTGTTTACTTTAATTTAAATGTTATTAATTTAATTTGTGATAAATTTAAATAACTATAATGTCTGTATGATGGTAATAACTTAATAAAAGGAAAAAAAAATAATAAAAAAAGCTTAAAAAAATTCTAGACGCTTTTTGATGTCTACATATTTTGCATATTTTCACATTTCAAAAGTTCCCGCCATACCATAGGTTGACACGAATAAACGCAAGACAAAAAAGCGTCGCTAAATTTGAGTATGTGGACATGTAAAAGCGTCGCTAAAAAACTAAACAAAGTTCGGAAAATGTGCGAAATTAGTATTTTCCGACACTTCGTATATTAGTTTAGACACAAAAAAGCGTCGAAATTCTCGACGCTTTTCTGTGTCCCTAAAAATTCTCGACTCACGGATTTTCGACGCTTTTTAGTAGCGGCGAGAAATTTTTTTTGACGCTTTTTAACGTCGAAAAAAGACCTAAAACGCGTCCAAAAAACACGCTTTTTGTGGTAGTGATTAATAACAATGAAAACAATAACAACTAGATAAACTAAATAGATGAATTAAAATAATCAAATATAAAGCTAAAAGAAGGGATTATAGATTACTAAAGATGAACTTGATTAAAGATGAAAACTTGAAAATATTGCTTGATTGAAGATTAAATTAAACTTGACCAAAAGTTGAATACAATGAAGAAAATTGAGCAATAATCTACTTTCTCTCTCTAAAAATTATCTAATCTAACTCTAACAGAGATAAACTCCCCTAAAACTAATTAAGAAAAAAGCATAATAGATTTTGTCCTCTAATTACCCTAAAAAATGAGTACTTATACTAAGCTAATAAAAAAAATTAAAATAAAGATAAATAAATAAATAAAAAGAGGAAACAATAAAGAATTATAGAAAGAAAGTAAAAGATAAAGGAAAAAGAGTAATTAAAATAAAACGAAAAGGAAAACAAAAACAAAAACAAAAACAAAAACAAAAACCCATTAAAAAAAACATCAGACCCCCCACCCCCCCCCCCCCCCCCCCCCCCCCCCCATTTCCTCTTCTATTTTCGGTGGCTGCTTTGATGAGGTTTTAATCTTCTATTTCCCATCTCACCATATTCAATCATCAATCATCATCATTAAATCAACAGCGTTCATCACCATCGCCTTTCATTAAACATCAATCAAGACCGTTCGATCTTCAAAACAACCACGTGAGAAGCTCGTGAGGTGGTTCAATCGAACCAATGGTGTGTTCGACCGACCTACGGGGTTGGTTTGGTCGATCCATGGGTGTGTTTGACCACACCTAATCAAATAAGAAAAGTTCAAAAGTTTCTGATTGAATTTGCACTTTTACTTCGACCGAACTCTTCAACGATTGCCCGAACTCGATTAATTTGCCATTTGCTCTGATTTTTTGGCAGAAATAGCGGAATCGGGGTGAGTAATTGCGGTGGACTGGTGGCAGCAAGGGGTTCTGGTTGTTGGGTGCATGACTTGGTGGGTGATAGTGGTTGTTGTTGTTGCGTGAAGAGGGAGCAGGGGAAAGATTGGGAATTGGCGAAGGGTGAGCAGCAGGTGGATGATTGGTGTGGGCTGGTGGTTACGCGAAGATGCGGGTGGTGAGTTGGTGGTCAGGTGCGGTTAATTGCGGATTGGGTGGTGTTGTGAGGGTGAGTGGAATTAGTGGGTGATGGTAGTTTAGGTGCGTAGCTGCAATGGTTGCTATGGTTTGGTTTAGGTGGCTGAAGGTGAATTGGTGGCTGATATGGGGTTATTGGTGGGCTGCTAGTGCGAATTGGTGAAGGGGAATTTGCTGGTGGCTGCAGCATTGTTGCTGTTTTGGTGTGGTGAAGGATAAGAAAGATTAGAGGGGGAGAGAGTGGTGTAGGATAGGAGGTGGCAGCAGTCAGCAGCTAGCAAAGAAATGTGTACACTTTGACTCGTCCCCGCGCTCTGAACTCACTTGACATGAAACCCAAACACCTACACACAAAACCGAGATAAGAATTGGGACAAAGAATAAATAAAATAAATAAAATAGAAATAAATAAACTATAATAAAAATAAGATAAATAAAACTAAAACTAACAAAAATTAAACAAAAACTATACAAGCGAATAAAACTATAAAATAGACTCAAAACTAATTAAAATAAATAAAAGTAAATTAGAATATTTTCAAGGAAAAATAAAGAAGGAAATATAACAAATCAAAAGCAAATAAAATACGAAAATAAACTAATTCTAATAAAAACTACGAAAAGAACTAAAACACGACAAAATTACCAAATAAACAAGAAATGTTATTAAAGAGAAAACAAGAGAATGAAAGGGAAAATAAGATAAAATAAACACGAAAATGACTCTAAAACTACTTCCTAAGAGTGACATACATCTCACTCGTCATATTTTGTTTTACTATTATATAACACGAACTAAAAACTTAAAATATAAACATAGAAAATAAGAGAATTTAAATAAATTAAGAAAATAAGCTAAAAACTACTAAAAACTACTGAAATACATAAAATAAAGATCAAATAAGGAAAATAAGAAAAATGAGAGAAATAAAGCGTAAAACTAGGGAAATTATTAGAAACTAACTAAACCGGAAAATAAGCATAAAAATACACTAAAAGTGACATAAAAGTCACTTATCAAACTCCCCAAAGCTATACTCTTGCTCGTCCTCGAGCAAATTAAAATGAAACACGAGAGAAGGAAAGTGGATTATTCAAGCAAAGATAAGACACTAAAGGAGATAAGAATGTACACTAACTCACTTTCGTAGGAATCACAGTCAATTTTAGCAACCAAAGACAAGCCCTTTAAACCCCAAGATCGCCCTAGAGGACGAGTGTGCTCTCGTGGTAGTTTCCTAAAAGCTTAACCCACAACTCTAGAAAAAAAACAAAACAAACACAAAAAGAAAAAGAAAAGCAAACACAAAATGCAAACACAATCATGACCAACATAACATGGCAAGGTTTAGAAAAACCAATCAAGCTCAAGGTCGGAAAATACTCCATTTGGACTCAAAAAGAAGAGACATGCACCAAAAAATTCTCACCTTTCTCAATTCAATGAGGGAAAACACGTTCTAAGATGCTCATGGTTGAAACAGACAACCCTAAGCTAAGCATAGAGAACTAGAGAATTCATTGTCCACCCTAGCCCCAACCAAGACGGTCCACGTTCTCTCCACTATCTTCAAATCATCCCTTAGTTAGCTCCTCAAGATAACTCGAGGGAACCGGAAAAAGAAATTTTTATGTGGAATCATAAGGTCATCCCGACATCTCAACTATGCATACTCTCTCCATAGGGTTGAAATTTATCTCCCTCCACCGGTCTTTCACCTCACCCCTCTAAAGTCAAAGGGTCTTTATTAAGGTTGTAACGTAAGGCTAAGGGTCAAGGCGGGGCAAAAATTTGAAAATTTTGGTGATATTTCTTAAGTGAAGCAAAAGAGGGGCCCTCTCTAAAAAACAAACTTAAGAAGTCACCAAACATCAAACAAAAATACCAATATGCCATCTCCCCCAAGCTTACTCAACACCAACACTCAATATAACAAAAACGAAGTAACACTGTCCCCAAGTTTGAACGAAGCATTGTCCTCAATGGTTAAACTAGGGAAGAAAACGAAACCAAACTTTTTTTTATCTCTTATTTGTTGTCCTTGCCTTTTTTTAACTATGGACGGCTTTTTCTTGGATGCGACTGCTTTATTACACACAATATATACAATTTACTTTCTTGCTTGGTCCAAAGAGCTTAAGAATTTCTCATCTTCATTACAACACAAAACAACCTCTCAAACAAAAATGCTTCACAAAACTAAGGGTTAGGGAAACGAAAGATCATAAGGCTTGTAATGTGGCTCATAATCGAGAAAGGGAATAGGCTCAAAGGGTTAGCAAGAGGAGAAAATGCAAAATAAAAACAAAATATATAACAAAACAAAAAGAAGATAAAGAAAAATGAGAAAAAGGTGCCATTTTCTTCCCCTAGAGTTGCTTGGTAACGATCTCGGGAGCTAGAGGACAACACAAGGATTAAGATACGCATAGTAAAGGATCCTAAATGCCGCTTAACAAGATTGATGAAGGCTTGAACAATATTAGACCTCACAAGTGATGGGAAGTAAGGAAATACCAACTAAAGGAAATCCTATCCACTATAGAGAGCAACACCATCTTACCACTTTCCCATGAACTAGGGGTTCAAACGTCCTCAAAAGTTCTAAACCGTGCTATACCTTAGCTTAAAATTTTCCTAACTCAACCCTAAGCACTCTCAAACCGTGTAATCCCTCATCAACTAGGAAGACAAGCATTCAGTGACATATCATGAAAAGCACACAAATCCAAATGAAAGAGAAAATTCCAAATCAAAATCAATTCAACTTGTCATAGTCATGTTTGTCACACAAAAGGGAAAACAAAACAAAAGAAAGAGGAAGAAATAAAAAAGGTTCAAAAACGAGGCATATAATCCAAGTAAATCCCAATCGTCATACAAGTGATCGTTTGATAACAACATCAACGATCCCAGGTTTCATAAAACCAAAAGCAAACATCCTCGAACCATCCAACTTCTTGCTAAACTAGTCCTAAACTAAGCACTCAAAGAAGAAGTAAAAGAGTAAAATAAGAAAGGTCTCACCGGGAGGTTAGCTTAAAAGAATAAAGTAGTATAAAATAGAATTTACCAAATGTTAATCCGCTCCATGTTTTCAAATAGAAACCTACAAGGAAAGACAAGACACAAAAGAAAACATTAAAAGATAACAAAGAAAGACAAAAAAATGAAAAAGAAAGGAGGGGAATAAAAAGGGTTAAGAATCCTCTAGGTTGCCTCCCGGGAAGCGCTTGTTTATGGTCTCTAGCTTGACCCTTCAACTCATTCAAGGTGGATCAAAGAACATCACCCTCATCAACTTGAGGATTTAATCATAGATGCCCCCAAACTTGAGAACTAGCACTCCTTGAGGTCTCACATCACCACAAGGGATAGGAGAGAACGAATCAAGAGCGGCGAAGAGTAAGTAGCAGGTGGCTGATTGGTGTGGGCTGGTGGTTGCGCGAAGATGCGGGTGGTGAGCTTGTGGTCAAGTGCGGTTAATTGCGAATTGGGTGGTGTTGTGAGGGTGAGTGGAATTGGTGGGTGATGGTGGTTCAGGTGCGTGGCTGATGTGGTTGCTATGGTTTGGTTTGGGTGGCTGAAGGTGAATTGGTTGCAGATTTGGGGTTATTGGTCGGCTGCTAGTGCGAATTGGTGAAGGGGAAATAGCTGGTGGCTGCACCAGTGTTGTTGTTTTGGTGTGGTGAAGGGTAAGAAAGATTAGAGGGGAGAGAGTGGTGTAGGATAAGAGGTGGCAGCAGTCAGCAGCTAGCAAAGAAATGTGTACACTTTGACTCGTCCCCGCGCTTCAAACTCACTTGACATAAAACCCGAACACCTACACACAAAATCAAGATAAGAATTTGGATAAAGAATAAAATAAAATAAATAAAATAGAAATAAATAAACTATAATAAAAATAAGATAAATAAAACTAAAACTAATAAAAATTAAACAAAAACTATACAAGCGAATAAAACTATGAAATAAACTTAAAACTATAAAAGTAAATTAGAATACTTTCAAGGAAAAATAAAGAACGAAATATAACAAATAAAAAGCAAATAAAATCGGAAAATAAACTAATTCTAATAAAAATACGAAAAAAACTAAAACACGAAAAAATTACCAAATAAACAAGAAATGTTATTAAAGAGAAAACAAGAGAAAGAAAGGGAAAATAAGATAAAATAAACACGAAAATGACTCTAAAACTACTTCCTAAGAGTGACATAATGTCACTCATCATATTTTGTTTTAGTATTATATAACAAGAACTAAAAACTTAAAATATAAACATAGAAAATAAGAGAATGTAAATAAATTAAGAAAAAACTATTAAAAACTACTGAAATACATAAAATAAAGATCAAATAAGGAAAATAAGAAAAAGAGAGAAATAAAGCGTAAAACTAGGGAAATTATTAGAAATTAAACTTGAAAATAAGCCAAAAAATACCTTAAAAGTGACATAAAAGTCACTTATCAAATAATATTTACGCAGGGTAGGCATTGCATGAGATTTCTAGTAGGAAAGCCAAAGATATCACTAAATTCCTTCGGCAGAGGACATATTTCATCATAATAAAACTTGAAACAATGAGTTTCTGGACTCAAATAATCTAAGGCTGCCCTCAGAAAATCATGTTCAATGGCTACATGCCTTAATGCTAATAAGCCTCTGACATTAAACAATTCTAGCACTTTTTTGTATGCATTAGTCAAAGAATATGACTTGTCACGTGATGTATTATCAAAATTCTAAGACATTGTTATTGAAATATGAAATCTTTACTATTTTATGTTTCGTAAGTATGCATATCACGAATAAACTCGTCGTAATTTATAGCCAAAAACGCTTAGAAACACGAAAAAATCTATCCAGTTGCAGTATATGCGCACCGTGATACGGGAAATCCCAACGTGTCACAGGACAAAGTGTCGTGACACGACAACTTTTGCTGTGACACATTATATCCTGCCGTGTCACGGCGCTCATGCATTTTTATATTTCTATCCTTGACCTATTTTTATCCGGATTTTTATTGTTTTTCCTTCACCGTGTATCTTCCAATCTCATTTTCTGAAAGTTTTATTCCTAATAAAATTCTCCCTTTAATTTCATTTTTAGTTTTATTTTTATTTTTTATCTTTATTTTTATCTTTATTTTTATTTATATTTTCTTTTTCTTTTGGGGGAGTTGTAAAATTTGTCCCATTTTTATTATTATTTTCTTTTTATTATGGGGAAGTTGTAAAACTTGTTTCATTTTTATCTTTATTTCATTTTTATTTTTATTGTGGGGAAGTTGTAAAACTTGTCCCATTTAATTTTAATTTTCTTTTCTTTTGGGAAATTGTAAAACTTGTCCCATTTTTATCTTTATTTTATTTTGTGGAAGTTGTAAAACTAGTCCCATTTTTTTAGTTTTCTTTTTCTTTTGGGGAAGGTCGATACCCTCCACTTACGAAAAATAACGATTTTTTTTTGCGTCATTAATAAATACACAATCACACACAATGAGTCACAAGCACACACTAATACGCACACTAATAATGTGAAATGCATAGAGTGTGAATAAAAAATACAAAGTGAGTCATGATACATAAATAGTGTCAAGTGTCATCAATCAAAGTACATAATAAAAACCCTCGGTCAAAACTCTTCAGATCCAGAAGAGCTAGGATTAGTGCCATCACGAGTCTACAAATACGGGAACGGCAAACCAAAGAGTCCCTCCATCATCCGGGTACGAGGAGTAGTATCTCTACTAGTCCCCAAGCCTCCAGTAGAAGACATACTCAAAGCAGGACTTGTCCAACTGGTAAACTGCGTAGGCTAACTTCAAGATGTAGGAAGCGTCGGAGGAAGCATCGTCCCAGACAATGGAACTGAAAATAAGCCCTGCGCTGGAGGAGGCAGCGTCTCAAACAATGGAAATGAGAATAAACCCTTATCCACGGGGATAATGAATGGCCTAAGCTCAAACTGTGAAGGCTGGAATGGCTGGGAAGATGAAGGGCGCTGCCACTGAGCCTAAAAGTGCTAGAATGGCTGAGAAGACTAAGGCTGCTGCCATTGAGCCTCCTGAAACGGCTGAGAAGGTTAAGGCTGCTGCCGCTGGGTCTGAAACCCCTGAAATGGCTAAGACGTCGGAGGTTGTTGCCATTGAGACTGAGAATGTCGACGAACCTCAGGAGATCGTCTGCGGTGACTAGGCTCCCTCTCGTCCGAGCCTCTATGCCTCGAGCACAAGCGAGACCTCTGTTGCCTTCGTCGCTCCTGAAATATACAAAATGAAAAGATATCAATAATGCAAGATTGAACAAATGGTAAATATGGAAAAACAAGTGAATATACCTCGTGAACATCACAAGAACCACTGTGACAACTCGCACCACGTCGGAGCTTGATGACACAATACTTTAAAGCATCAATCAACCTCATAAAGCCCATCATGTCCCAATGCGTGACCTGTAAACAAAAAAATCAGTAACAAGCAGTATTAAAAAGGATGAATGATGTGTCAAAAAGCTTACCGGCTCTAACTCATCAGGTAGAGACTCCTGCGCCTATCTAAAGCCCTCCGGTGCATGAGTAATATGATCCTCAAAAATACTGATCGGCCTAGGGTAACGGGCAGACTAAGGCGGGATCTCAACCTTCCCCCTACGACGAGCAGTCGTCTGAAAACATGATCCAATAATCAGGTTATTCGACGGTTTAAACCTCGAGAAGACGGGGCGGAGGAGCAAAGGAAGGAATCAAGTCCTATGAATAATCTCTCTACACACCCACAAGCTCTTGCCAAGGAAATGTATAGTGCTCCCCCCTGCCCATCAACTCCCCCATCAAACGTGAGTCCAACTTCGACTCCGGTGGAGGCAAAGGCACCACAAAGCGGTCAGCGTTGTGCTGAAAAATAACGCGCTCTCCAAGATACCAAACAAAGCGTGCTGTACCAAAGAAAACAGTACAGCACGCCGAAAGCTCTAGAGCCTCCGGAACATCGGTCATCCCATCCCAAGGCCAATACTGGATCTCGACAGCAACTTGAAAACTGTAAAACGTTGCAATGAATGTCGAAAAATAACATCAAAGTAGAGAATAACATGCTGTGAAATTGTTCCTTACACCAACAAAAGAGGTGCCTCGACGTAGCAGCTTGCGCATCCTAGAGATGGACTCCACTCGTAACTCGCCTCGGTCATGCTAGTTGGCTCCAACAGGGAAATCATGGACCGCTCTGCAACGTCGTCGAGGGGCCAATCCCGGAAAGTACTCATACAACCACAACTGGAACAAGAGTAATCTCCAAGCACATGAGTTAAACCGGTTAAAACAAGACAAAAGAAGAAAGACCGTCACTTCTACGACTGTCCATAAACCAAAGACAACAACAGGGGCTTTGTCATTCAGCTGCCTGCAGCCATGACTCAGCGAAGAGAGTAGATCATCATATCCAATACTAGCCCAACTATAGGATACTATCTCGCCGATCCTGACCAGAGTCGGTAGGTAGCAAACGAGCAAACGTGAAATCATATCATGAGAAAGAGTCTCAAAAATGAGAATCAAGATAAAGATCTGTACTCACTGCTTAGGTGTTGTCTCAGCTATGTCAAAGCCATGGGCAAGAATAGAAGCCAACTCTGATCTCCCACTCCTAGGAACAACTCCAGGCACCAGTCAAGTCTTGATATGTTGAACGACAAGACCTAAAAACTCTGCTACCTCAACCGCACCCCAAGTGAGGTTTGGAATCTGCCGTACAGCCCGCTCGGTGAAGCGTAATCCGCTGATTATGATGAAATCCAGAGTGGTCACTATCATCTCCCCCCAAGCAAAGTGGAAAGTGTTTGTAGTATCCAAAAAATACTCCAATAATGCTTGAACAACTGTCGAACCATAAACTCGGGGGCTGCGAAATCCTACGACCGCTGAATAGAAATCTCCTAAACCGGCAGAATCCCACAAAGGAGTTACTGAGATGATCCCCTGTGATAATCCTGTATAGCCGGGGAATCAAATCTCCAGCTTCGGATCCATGATGGTGAAGCACGTCATCGACTACACTGGTAAGGGGACGGTGAGAAATATGATTCTCACGACAGAAAACCAACTCGTCTGGTGTCCACGGAGGTGGAGTCCACCTACCCCTACCCGTAGAAGGGCGAGGCTCAGTCTCCAAGGCATCGTCATCTATGCCCTTGAGAACTATGGGAGTGTTTTCTCGAAAAGCCTAACGCTGGCCATGAGTAGAAATGTCGCGATCCCATTGTCTAGGCATGCTTTAATTTTTAAACAAGAATAAAAATCTAAATACTTAGCATCATTTCTTAAGTTATTTAGTTATTTATTTAAAACAGCATAACGACTACCTCAAGTTGCATTTTCTGTTATACGCAAAATTTTTACCTCAAGGCTAAAAATTAGCAAAATAATAGAATTATTTCTAGTATTTAGTTTCTCCATGACGAACTAATACTACAATTCTCCTAATTGCATGATACTACGTTCTCCATGACAATATAGTACATACACAAAACAGAGCATGTTTCGAAATTGCACAAAAACAATAGATCGGCACATCATGGCATATTTTACAATATCTACAACATATATATCATCATTTCAAGTGCAAAGAAATAACATGAACAACAAGAACACCATTTCACACAAGAAGTACCAAAAAATGGTGATTTACTCATTTCTTCACCGATTCATACAAACTTGGTCTCAAATTGCTCACAAACAAACATACATTCATATACAAGCTAATTAATGGCAAGAATTTTGACATAAAATCTCAAAATCAAAAACCCAAAATCAAAAACCCCATATTTGATTTTTTTTAGGGCTTCTATCAAATATGGCATTTAAAACATGATTTGAGACATAAGAAAAGGAAACTTACATGAAAGATAGCAAGAAATATGAGTGAATTTGGTGAAGAATTGAGCGAGAAAAGCTCAAATAATTGCATTAGGGAGGTTGAACGCAGCAGCACCAACGACATGGCGCCTCACGCTGTAACACAGTACCTAAGGCCGTGTCACGGTGAACCTCCACGCAACACATACGGAAAACGATGACAACGCCGAGAACTCGAACAACAACAACAACGGAACCAAAACAAAAACGGAAAAACAAAATCGCGCGTTTCACGATGTCTGACGCCGCGTCACGATGAAGACGTACGTGCGACGAAGAAATTCAGCCGTGACGTGGTATTTTGTGAAAATAAAAATAGAAGAGAGAAGAAGAATTGTAAGAAGGCAAAAATGGCGAAAAGCAACAACAAAATGAAATAAAAATCAGGCATGACAGAGCTCGAATTTAAAGCAAAAAGAACCCTTGTTTCCCGTGCCAAGATGACCGTTACCGTATAACGACGTAACTGACGTGGCACGATGCTTATATCGAAGTGCGTCGACCAGTTCATTAAAGAATGAATCCCGTGTCACGGGATTCTTTACCGTCTGACGGGACTTTACACCGTGTCGCGGCATAATGCCACTTGACGCGGTGCACAGCCGCGTGTCCTACACGCTCTTGAAAACTCTTGGAAAATATTCCGGGCATCTTTGACTAAGTTTGAACGATTTTGCGCAGCTTTTGGACAATTATTTTCTCACCGGAATTACGCGGAAAATTCTAATTGGTATTCAAAGGGTACCAAAAGTACCATTTTATCTCTAACAAGTGTCAAAGTCACATTTTTGACATCTTAGACACCTAACATGGTCGGATAGACGACTTGAGGGTAAATCATCTACGGCCCACGTTCGGGGATAATTGAACCGTCATCATTTCATGGCACAAGGTTCTCAATACACATATACCTGCAAATCTCATTATACAAGTTTTTTCCTCAAGCATGGAAAATTGTCGGTCGTTGTCACCTCTTGAAGAAAAGAAGTCAGCGATTATATCAGTTGTCGGCTTTCTTCAAGCATGGAAAGTATTATTGGTGGATTTCTTCAAGTATATAAAACCGCCATGTTCATCTGTCGGCTTTCCTCAAGCATGGAAAGTATTATCGGTGGATTTCTTCAAGTATAGAAAATCGCCAAATTCATCTGTCGACTTTCTTCAAGCATGGAAAGTATTACCGGTGGGTTTCTTCAAGTATAGAAAGCTACCAAGTTCATCTGTCTACTTTCTTCAAGCATGAAAAGTATTATCGGTGGGTTTCTTCAAGCATAGAAAAACGCCAAATTCATATTTCGACTTTCCTCAAGCATGGAAAGTATCATCCGGTAGATTTCTTCAGGCTTATAAAGCTACCAAACTCATCAGTCGACTTTCCTTAAGCATGGAAAGTATCTCAGCGAAACGTCATTCGTTGGATTCCTTCAAGCATTGGAAGCTACCAAACTTATTTGTCACCGATGCACTGGTGTCATATACACATTGTATTCCTTTACTCTTTTATTTGTGGCACTAACATTTTTCTGTAGGTATCGGCATATAAAGAGTGATTTAGGATCGCAGAACGTCTTAAGTCATTCTCCGTCCTTATCGACTACTTTGACTATCGTTTTCAAAACTGACGTTTCAACAAACTCAGGCAAAGTGGGGGCTTCGGTAGACACCTAAAAATTTCTCCACAAAACTAAACCCGATGACGAACAACCTTTCACCGTCATGATTGTTCGATTCAGTATTTAATCCCGAGAGTGCTTAAATTTTATATTTAATTAAATTCAGTTCATAAAATAGTCAACAGATCAATCTTAATGTTTGGTTAAAGCATAGTTTAATTTTCAATTTTTATTTTGGCCCAAACCTTTTTATTCATTTTTATTTGTTTTGATTCTTGGTTATTGATAATGAGCATTGTGGATTTGTTGGTCATGATTAGAAGTTTAATTGTTTGGATTCCTAAACATGCGTTAATTTTGCCAATTATTTGTGAATATAGTGCTTGACTAGTTAATTTGGTTAGGAATGTGTGATAGTTCCATAGTTCCTGGTATGTCAATGAATTTGAGTATTGGTTTGCAACTATTAGTAATGTTTATATAGCTCAATATTATGCACATTGAGGAGGACGAAGGCATTTGTTCTCTTAGGAAGCCTTCAGACGATATTAGATACATTTGTTCCCTTCTTGTTACCCATGTTGTTGCTTGTGCCCTTTTATTGTTTATTTAGCCACATTACAAGCCTATATGAGCCCCATTGGTTACTAGTCCCAAGCTTGGCTTGGGGGAGCTATTAGATGGTGTGGTGAGGGAGTTGTGGTGTGCACATTATTTGCACAACGTGGGAATAAAAGAAGAGTGATTGTTCTTTGATTTTATGATTGGAAAATATTGATATGTTGTGTTACAAAGTTGAAATTTCTAATATGAGTTAAAAAGAAAAAAAAAAGAGCAAAAGGAAAAAAATTTAATGTTCAAATGTTCTATTTGAAGGTTGTTCAAGAAGAAAAAAAAAGAAAAAAAATTCAAAAGAAAAAGAAAAAAAATTCAAGTTTGAAAAGAAAGAAAAAAAAAAGAATGAGTTCAAAGTTTGTATTTCACTCAAGTTCTACATTATCATATTTTTAAGAGTGAAATTTGTAAGTGTTGGGATTGTTTATATTGTTTGGAGTTGTATTTGGTGGATTCTTGTTGGAGTTAGTTATGTTGATGGAGATGTATGATCATCATTTATTTTGATCATGGGTTTATTAGGATTTGGCTCCCTTAATGCATAGCTTTTCTCTCACATGTTCCCAAATTTATCTTACTCTTTACCCTAGCCTTACATTACAAGCTTTAAAGACCTTCCGACCTTTGTGCATAGAGTTGTGTAAATGTGAAAGTGTTGTTTATCAATGCATGTTATGACTTGACATATTCCGAGTTGACTATTAGGTTGAGTGTATGTCTTTTTAAACACACGAGTGTGTGAGTTTGGGAGGGCATTGTTCACATTAAAGGGGTTGGGTTGGAGAGCGATCGAGTACTTCTTTTACTCGCCACATGAATGAGAGTTGAGTGTGTGAGCACTAGTCTTGAATTCTATATGCTCTTGTGGTTTGCTCTATTTGACAATTGTTGGGGAGGAAGGGTGATTGGATGAATAAGATTGATTGATGTTGAAGCATGTTCATTAGATTTTCCTTGAATCGTTTGTGCTTGATTTGATTATTGGGGTGAGGCATGTTTTATATGTTCATTGATGAGCTCTTTGCTTAGGGACAAGCAAAGGTTTGGCTTGGGGAATTTTGATATGTCCATTTTATATAGTAATTTACCCCCGTCCCTTGGTCATAATTAGTAGTGTTTTTGGCTCTTTCGAGCCACTTTTATTACTAATTGATGTTTTCATAATGTTTGTTGAGTTTTGTAGGAAATTGCACCTTTGGAGCATTTTCTCGGGTTTTTCATGGAGCGACTACGGAAATTAGAAGAGCACGACCAACTTTGAAGCCCAAGGCCGGTTAGAGTCATCGAGCCAGTGATTAAGGGCTCGGTAATCGGGATACCAAGGTATTTGGACTGAGTATTCAAGACCCGAAGAGGAAATCCGGATTGGGCCGAGGAATCAAGCCCAATCAAAGTCCAAGCCCCGAAGAGAAGCAAGGGCCCGATCGGGCAAGCATTAGCTCGACCGGGCGCGGCGTGCAACTTTAGTGCTGGTGCGTGGCCTAAGGCGTGCCCGATCGTGCGAGCATTTATCTCGATCGGGCGTTGCTGCTGAGAAGAGGCGCGAGGAAAAAGGCACGCCCGATCGGGCGCGTGTTTTTCTCAGAGCTGATTAGATTAGTTTTAATTTTTGTTTTGAGAAATGTTTAAGTACGAATTATGTACGAAATTTTGGATTACCTTCTTTTTTAGATTTTCTCTCTCTACTTAGGATATTTCTCTCTCTTAAATTCTCTCTCAACTTTTGTTCTTAATTACTTTCATTAATCTAGATTTCTTTTGGTAACAATTTCTTCTCTTTTAATTTCAGCTATTTCATTTACTTCTTTGATTATGTTTTGTTGTATTTATTTGATTAGTTTAGTTATGATTATGTCTGAGTAGTTTAATTCTAGGGTTTATGGGGATCCATAATTAATATGAAGGGATAATTTGTTATTATTGATTATTGGTATTGCATGATAATTTCTTATTGAATTATTTTAATTCTTTGTAATTAGATTATGAATCGAGCTGATGTAATTTGATTGTGAACGTTTAGCAATATTGAATTGATGAATCGAGCAGATGTTAATTTAATATTAACGGCTATTTTTTTTAATAGGAACTTAGATGACGCGGGTGCATGGAACTTAGTGGAAGAAGTGGAAGACATGCCACGTGTCATGACACAAAGTAGGGCCAAGCTCCTTGGAGGTCACCTTTCGGGGCTAACCATCATCACACTTGAAGAAAAGAAGCTTATCAATATATGATGCAGCTACTTCATTCAGCCATATCTCCTTCGTTACAAGGAATGTTTAGGTGATTCAAGTTGGAGGTGAAATTAGAGTTCAAGAGCTTTCCAACGACTGGTCACATGCCAAATTTGAGCGAGAAACGAAGAAGTTATGAACGTTTGAAGTTGAGCTGTCCAGGAGTAGGGGAGTTCGACCGAACCTACCTTGTGGTTCGCCCGAACTCTCAGGCAGTTTCAGAGCTGATTTTTGCACCTTTGCAGGAGTGGCCTAACTCAAAAAGTACGACCGAACCTACCCACAAGTTCGACCGAACTTACCCAGTGTTCGGCCAAACCTTTTCCCGTTTTTCTGCCAGTTTGTGCGAACTATTTAAGTTGTTTTAAGACGTTTTTGCATATTAATTTTTGTTGAACTTTGTAATCAAGAGACTTTCACTCTCTACCATAATCTTTGTGATTATCTTGATTTCTTTGTGATTGCATCTCTTGTAATCTTTGTGGTTACACCTTAATCTTAGCTTTACTTGGTGTTGGCTTTGATTAAGACCCCTATTTCATCTATCTTTGTGAATTTGAGATAGGTTATCTTGGTTTGTTAGTTTGAACTTGTTGTTACTTGTTTTCTCCTCCCTTTTACTTGTCTTTCCTTGTTTATTTCATATCATTTGGTATCAAGAGTCTAGGTTATTAGCCTAGAAAGATCCTACCTTTTTTATTTTCTCTTTCCCCCTCTCAAAAGATCTCATATTTTCCCACAAAAATTTGAAATTTCCCTCAAAATACAAGCTTTCTATCTTCAAACATGGGTGATAGATACTATTATGAAGATGATGAAGGTTACAATGAAAACTCTAGATTGGATGCTCTAGAAAGGAAGTTTGATAGACTTCTTGAGGTCTTGGAGAATAGAAGAAGTCCTAGAAGGAGGAGGAGCCCTAGTGAAGAAGATGACTCTCACTCTCCTCACCGGAGAAGGGAACACCGCCAACGACACCATGAGGACAACAGTGACCGAGACATCAAGTTGGAATTTCCGGACTTTGAAGGTAATCTTGATCCCAATGAATTTCTTGATTGGGTTAGAATTATGGAGAATGTGTTTGAATATAAGGGTTATAATGATGAAAAACGTTTCAAATTGGCCATCCTTAAACTCAAAAAACATGCTTCTTTGTAGTATGAGAACCTTAAGAATCGTAGGAAGAAAGATGAAAAATAAAAAATCACTTCTTGGGAGAAATTGAAGAAACATATGAACAAGGCTTTTGTGCCTAGAGATTATTTGCAAGATGCTTATCTTAAATTGAACTCTCTTAAGCAAGGAACTATGTCGGTAGAGAAGTATACTAGGGAGTTTGAAAAACTTTCTATCATGAGTGGAGTTGAGGAAGCACCGGAGCATAAGATTTCTAGGTATATTGGTGGTCTTGAAAGAAAGCTTGGGCAAAAGGTTGATGTGCATGCCCATGGAAGTTTTGATCAAGTGGTGCAAGTGGCTTTAAAGTTTGAGAAGTATGACAAGGTGAGTAGTGCTAGTGGGTATCCCAAGCCTACCTTTAAGAATTCTTTTGCTCCAAAGGGTGAGACAAGCAAGCCCATTGTCAAAGATGACAAAGGCAAGGCTCCCATGCATTTTCCTAACAAAGATGATCACTACAAGATGGGAAATAGAAAGACTTGCTACAAGTGTAGAGGCTATGGACATTTTGCTAATGAGTGTCCAAATAGTAGAGCTATGATGATTCGTGAAATGGATGATGATGAGTACGAAGATGAGAAGAGGGATTTTGGTGACCCTATATATGATGAGGAGGATGAAATTGTAGTTGACGCTGATGAGGGTCAAATCCTTGTAGTGAGGAGAGCACTTCACTCCATTTCCACCCCTTTAGCGGAAGAGCAAAGGGAAAACATCTTCCAAACTCGATGCACCATCAAGGATCGGGTTTGCAATCTTATCATCGATAGTGGCTCTTGCACTAATGTGGCTTCAACAACATTGGTGAGCAAGCTCAATCTTGAAACTACCGATCATCCTACTCCCTACAAGCTTCAATGGCTTAACAATCACAATGAGGTGAAGGTAACGAAACAAACTCTTCTTTCTTTCTCAATTGGCAAGTTATATAAGGATGAGGTGCTTTGTGATGTATTGCCTATGGAAGCTTGTCAT
Organism: Chenopodium quinoa; assembly: GCF_001683475.1. Classification (NCBI taxonomy): domain Eukaryota; kingdom Viridiplantae; phylum Streptophyta; class Magnoliopsida; order Caryophyllales; family Amaranthaceae; genus Chenopodium; species Chenopodium quinoa. Next base: position 4,800,378 of record NW_018744301.1, on the reverse strand, counting down.
GTATTGCTTGGTAGACCTTGGAAATTTGATAGAGATGTGATGCATGATGGAAGAAAGAACACTTATTCATTCATGATGGATAAGAAAAAGATTGTACTCAACCCCTTGTCCCCCACCATCAAACACAAAGAACCCTTGGGTACGGGAAACACAATCAAAGAGAACCTTCTCATTGGGGAAAATGAGATGGGAAAGGAGATAAATCAAGGACACATTGTCTTTATTTGTCTTCTTAGGGAAACACAAGAGAGTGAGCGAGAGAACCCAATCCACCCCCTTGTCAAGGAAGTATTGGTTGAGTACCATGACGTTTTCCCCGATGATCTCCCACCCAGTTTGCCACCTATTAGGGGAATTGAACATCAAATAGGTCTTATTCCCGGATCACAACTCCCTAATAGACCGGCTTATAGGTGTACCCCCGATGAAGCAAGAGAGCTTCAAAGACAAGTTGGTGAGTTGATTGAAAGAGGATTTGTAAGGGAATCCCTTAGCCCTTGTTCGGTTCCGGCTCTTTTGGTTCCGAAAAAGGATGGTACATGGAGGATGTGTGTGGATAGTAGGGCCATCAATAACATCACCATCAAGTATCGCTTCCCTATTCCCCGACTTGATGATATGCTTGATGAGTTACATGGTTCCAAGGTGTTTTCGAAGATTGACTTGAGGATGGGGTACCATCAAATTCGTATGCGTGAAGGAGATGAGTGGAAGACCGCTTTCAAGACAAATCAAGGCTTGTATGAGTGGCTAGTTATGCCATTTGGGCTCTTTAATGCTCCTAGCACTTTCATGAGGCTCATGAATGAGGTACTTCGCCCATTCATTGGTAAATTTGTTGTTGTTTATTTTGATGACATACTTGTTTATAACAAATGTGAACTTGATCATGCTAAACATTTGAGGCAAGTATTTGAAACATTGAGAAGTAGGCGGCTTTTTGCCAAGTTGGAAAAATGTACTTTTATGGTGGATAGTATTGTTTTTCTTGGTTATGTGATTTCAAATGTAGGGATCTCAATGGACCCTAGTAAAGTGGAGGCCATTCAATCTTGGCCTACTCCTACTACTCTCACTCAAGTTAGGAGTTTCCATGGTCTAGCTTCCTTCTATCGAAGGTTTGTGAAGAATTTTAGCACTATTTTGGCCCCGGTGACCGAATGCATGAAGAAGGGTACTTTTGAGTGGACACCATCGGCTCAAAGGGCTTTTGAGAACCTCAAGAAGAAGTTGTGTGAGGCTCCAATCTTAGATCTTCCGAATTTTGATCAACCCTTTGAAGTTGAATGTGATGCTAGTGGGGTTGGAGTTGGAGCGGTTCTTGTGCAAGGAGGGAGGCCGGTTTCCTATTTTAGTGAGAAGCTTGGTGGATCAAGAATGAGATATAGTACCTATGACAAGGAGTTCTATGCTATTGTAAGGGCTCTTGATCATTGGTCACATTACTTGAGGCCTAGACCATTTATACTACACTCCGATCATGAATCTCTCAAGTACATCAATGGTTCTCATAAACTCAATGCAAGGCATGCCAAATGGGTTGAATTCCTCCAATCATTCCATTTCTCTTCTAAGTACAAGGAAGGGAAGAGAAATGTTGTTGCCGATGCTCTTTCTAGGAGACATTGTATGATCACTATTCTTGATGCGAAGTTTTTAGGGTTTGAGTTGCTTAAAGAGTTGTATCACGATGATGAGGATTTTGGTGGGTTGATGAAGAAGTGTGACGAAGGGGTCGATGGCTCTTTCGTGGTGCAAGAGGGTTTCCTTTACAAGGGAAACAAGCTTTGTGTTCCGAAATGCTCTCATCGACGGTTTCTTGTTAAAGAAGCTCATCAAGGTGGGCTAGCCGGACACTTTGGGGTTGTGAAAACATATGACATTCTTCGAGAGCATTTTTATTGGCACAAGATGTTTGGTGATTTGCAAGATGTGATAGCTCGTTGTGGGGCTTGTCACAAGGCTAAGAGTCAATTCCGTGAAGGACTCTACTCTCCTCTTCCGGTCCCTAGTCACCCTTGGGATGATCTTAGAATGGATTTTGTGGTTGCTCTCCCTCGCACTCAAAGGCAAAATGATTCCGTGTTTGTTGTGGTTGATCGTTTTAGCAAGATGGCTCACTTCATTCCTTTCCATAAGACCGATGACGCTTCTCATGTGGCTACCTTGTTCTTTAGAGAAGTGGTGAAGCTTCACGGCATTCCAAAAAGTATTGTGTCGGACCGTGATCCTAAGTTCTTGAGCTACTTTTGGAAGACTTTGTGGAAGTTAGTGGGAACCAAGCTCTTGTTTAGTACCTCTAGTCACCCTCAAACCGATGGCTAAACCGAGGTGACTAATCGTACCATGTCCATCGTTCTCCGAGCTATCATTAGCAAACACATGAAAGATTGGGATCTTAATCTACCTCAAGTTGAATTTGCTTACAACCGCTCTCATTGCATAGCTACCGGGAAAACACCATTTGAAGTAGTGTATGGTTTGAATCCCCGCCTACCACTTGACTTGTTGCCTAGTATCCCTCAAGAGGAGTTGAGCTTTAAGGAAAAAGATAGAGTTGAAACAGTGAAAAGGCTTCATGAAGATGTCAAGAAGAGAATTGAGAAGACAAATGAGAGTTACAAGGCAAGGGCAAACAAATTCAAAAAGCCAAGGGAATTCAATGTAGGTGATCTTGTGTGGCTCCATCTTCGGAAGGAAAGATTCCCGGCTAAGAGAAAGAATAAGCTCATGCCAAGATCCGAAGGCCCCTTTGAAGTTGTGGAAAGAGTTGGACCTAATGCTTATAAGCTCAAACTACCGGGAGACTTTGGTGTTCATGCTACCTTTAATGTTGGTGATCTTGCTCCTTTTCTCTTTGGCGATGATATTGGTGATGATGATCCGGAATTGAGGGAAATTCCTTTTGAAGAGGAGGGGTTTGGCGCGGGTGCATGGAACTTAGTGGAAGAAGTGGAAGACATGCCACGTGTCATGACACGAAGTAGGGCCAAGCTCCTTGGAGGTCACCTTTCGGGGCTAACCATCATCACACTTGAAGAAAAGAAGCTTATCAATATATGATGCAGCTACTTCATTCAGCCATATCTCCTTCGTTAAAAAGAAATTTTTAGGTGATTCAAGTTGGAGGTGAAAGTAGATTTCAAGAGCTTTCCAACGAATGGTGACATGCCAAATTTGAACGAGAAACAAAGAAGTTATGAACGTTTGAAGTTGGGCTGTCCAGGAGCAGGAGAGTTCGACCGAACCTACACTGTGGTTCGCCCGAACTCTCAGGCAGTTTCAGAGCTGATTTTTGCATCTTTGTAGGAGTGGCCGAACTCAAAAAGTTCGACCGAACCTACCCGCAAGTTCGACCGAACTTACCCAGAGTTTGGCCGAACCTTTTCCCGTTTTTCTGCCAGTTTGTGCGAACTATTTAAGTTGTTTTAAGACGTTTTTGCATATTAATTTTTGTTGAACTTTGTAATCAAGAGACTTTCACTCTCTACCATAATCTTTGTGATTATCTTGCTTTCTTTGTGATTGCATCTCTTGTAATCTTTGTGGTTACACTTTAATCTTAGCTTTACTTGGTGTTAGCTTTGATTAAGACCCCTATTTCATCTATCTTTGTGAATTTGAGATAGGTTATCTTGGTTTGTTGGTTTGAACTTGTTGTTACTTGTTTTCTCCTCCCTTTTACTTGTCTTTCCTTGGTTATTTCATATCATTAGATCTAGTAAATTGCGAGAGCCTATTAGATCTATGTTGATTAATAAATTGCGAGAGCCTGTTAATCATGTTATTTGTGCAATGTTAATTATTAATTATTATGTTTTATCCCGGAATATTAATTATTGGTGAACCTGTGACCCTAGGCCTTCTTATTATTGTTTTTCTCCCTAAAATTATTCTTCGTAGTATAGAATTTATTCCCAAAAATATTGGTTACTTAGATAATTTAGATTATAATTGATTAATTAGGAATAGAAAGACCAGTTTCCTTGTGGAGTTCGACCCTACTTCCCTATCTACTTTACTTAGAGGACTTAGGTATTTACTTTTGATTAGGGGATACGACTTTACCCTGTCAGTCTATGGTTATGAGTCCGGATGCACCGCGTGGAAGCCTTACCTTTGGAAGGGTTGGCGCGTGTGGATAAGACCCCACGAGTTAAACTTTCTTCAATGGTTTGGTGAATTCAACAATCTCGGATGTACCCTTCGTTGCCAGGAGCGTTCGATTGGGTAGCTGGAGCATGAATTACTAGAGGGTTACGTTCATATGTACAACACATATAGGTTTCAAAAAAGAGAGAAAAACTCAATTAGGAAGTAGAATCGAGCCAACAGTTCTAGAACCAGTCAAAACAAGAAGGCAGAGTTTTGGCTCGGTATTGGAAGAACACGACGCGAGACAACAGAGTATGTCGCCTGAAAATAACTCCGTTGCCAGACAACAAGGTTGTCGTCAGGCCTTGAGGCTATTTATCAGGCATCGAACTATGTATTCTCAGCGCTAGTTCCTACATGCCTCATCAGCTTTCTGTGTTCTTAGAATTTTCTAGTTTTCGCAGCATTTTTTCAATTCTAGTTGTGAAAGATATTTCTCAAATTTCCTATGTGTAAAAATCCTATGTTTTTTACTTATTACGGATGGTCTTTCTAATGAGAACCTTTTTTATGATTTTGCCGATAATGTCAATCAAAATTACGTACATGAAATACTTAGAACTTTTCGAGTCTCATCCACTTATTCTAAATCATTGCCAAAATAAATTTTACGAATTAAAATAGAAATCCTCCCCAGTTGAGTCGCCAAAAGCTGTAGGGAATATTTCAAGCATTACCCCAAACTTGAACCCCACTATGATCATACACTTAAGCATGGTGGCGTTCAAAGGGAAGGAAGCTAGAGCAACAGAGTTTCTAATAAGTTTTAGGAACTTGTAAACCGTTCACAGGAAGAAGGTTACACCCCTTAACGATCCAGGAGATCATCAAATCCAATAAGTCCGGAACTATGACTGGTGTTTGGGGATGAGGGTATAAATCCAGTCTAAAATAGAAAGAACTCGCCCTGTAAAACAGGCCTCTACTTTATTCTTCTCGTATTATGTGCGCTTTCTGACTCTCATGCAATCATTAGGTTAACCCTTAACCTGTTTAATCTATATTGGTTGAATATTAATGCACAAATAAAAATATTATTGGCGAGTACTTGAATTATAATCAAAATATCCTAAACAAGATTATTAATTATCTTATTAAGCGTGATTACAACTACAAATTCCCTTTAAACATGCATAAAAGGCGTGATCAAGAAATAACAATAATATATAAACATCAAGCAATATAATAATCATAATTATAACAATAATTATAACAATTATAAAAATAACAATCATATTTAAAATAATCATGTTAAATCATAATATTAATAGCAAGATCCTAGGCATGATACTAACAAGATTAATAACAAAAACTAGCATGTCATTAAACATTAAAGATTCAGAGCTTTAACTCTAACATGATACTAACATGATATTAGGAAAGAAATAGGAAGCATCATAGAAATCATAATTGATATTAGAAACTTAATTATTACCCTAAACATGATACTAGGAAGAAATAAAAAATCCTAACATCATACTAGGAATCAATAAAACAATCAAAGCATGATTTCTATATCAATAAAGCAATTAAAGTACTTACTTCGATGCCTCGTACCTCTTTCTAATAACAAAATACACACGTAAGTAAACTTCAATAATATAATAAATCAAAGAATTAATTTAAATAATTGAAATTGAGATTTGGGACCAAACCCACAGAAATATGAAACCTTTCACGTCTAGGGCGAAGGCAACTTCGAACTTGGATAGGTGTGTCTAGTGCTAATGAGTGTGGAATTGTGTTTGTAAAAGATTAGGTTAGAAAGAGGGAGATAGAATAAGCTTAAGCTTTTAGAGAGAGAAGAATTAGAGAATTCTGGTTATTGAAAAACGGAGGTCCAAAGACCCTATTTTTAAGAAAATAGTGTGGAATAGATAGAAAAGAGTTAGAGTTCGAAAAGGAATAAAACAAGTTCCTGTCGCCTGGCGACGATGACAAAGCTCGTCGCCAGGCGACGAACTTATTGTCAGGCGGTGTAGTGATTTTCAATGCGTTTTCCACACGGAATCCACTTCTCGATAAAATTGAGTCGTAAAATCCGTACGAAGGCTAAAATCGTATTTTCTTATAAAACACTTATTTTATTCCAACTAAAACTCAGATACATAATTATCAATCCTAATCCTATTAGGATAAAAAAGAACCTTCTAGACAATTCTAGAATACTATAATCAATCCTGTTAGCTTTAGGAATAATAATTAATAATAGGCCCTCCTCAAGATCATTGGGCCGCATATAAGAACCAAACTAGGCCGAGGTTAGTATTTTGGTCATAACTTCCTCATTATTCCTCGGAATTGGGCTTATAATATATCGTTGGAAAGCTCTTTTAGAGCCCCATCCAACTACACCATTATTGGACCCATGTCTTGGACCAAACTGAACTGGAAGGGCTATTTTCATAAAATAGAGCAGGTTTCCAAAAACAGAAAGAAAGATTTATTTATACAAACTAACCGCAACACTAGAATTTTCACACTTTCACTTCATTCGATTATGATTCGACGCAAAAAGGTATTTATCACTAGGTTTGGTTTTGGGGAGACAGAAATGGGTGTCTACATTCCTGATTGAGTTTTTTCCCTTTTTTTGAAACCCATATGTGCTTTACATTTTGCCATAACCCTCTGGGAATTCACGCTCCATCTACCCAATCGAACGCTCTTGGAAACAAAGGGTACATCCGAGTTTGTTGAATTCACCAAACCATGGAAGCGAGTTTAACTAGCTGGGTCCCATCCACTTGCGCCAACCCTTCCAAAGGTAAGGCTTTCGCGCGGTGCATTTGGACTCATAACCATGGACCCTCTTTGACTATCCCAAATCCTGAATCTTTAGAGAACTAGAGCCATGGTTAGAATGCAAACTCATTGCATCATATTGTGACTATATGACTACTTTTGCATTATTTATTGTGCATATTTTATATATGCGTTTCCCTTAATCGTTTGTTTGACTTGTGAATGAGTTAAATAAATTAATTAATGACTAAAGGACTTTACTAATTTAATTAATTAATAAATAAATGATTAAAGTCTAAATAAATTGATCAAACTTGACTTAGTACGGATTTTAGGCTTGTCCCTCATACTGGAAAAAGTCCCAGGTTGATGTTCCAGTAATGGCGCAAAGATTTGGTCTGTGGCGCCACGCGCTAGAGATTAGTGCCAGACGATGATCTTTTTGCTCGAATCTTCACGAAAAATCAGTCTAATCAATTTTCTAAAATGGTTTAGTCGGTTTATTAATGGCATTAACCACGTTCAGTCCTTAATTGAGTCTAGGCACATAATCTTATGGTCTCACACAAGAGTCAAAGTATGTCACTCACATTCACTATTTAAGCACACACATATTATGTCACCTTTTGACCCTGTCTGGAGAGTTTTGTATGCGCGTATTTTCTGTAATTTTTTTAGGGGGGTAAGTCGGATATTAATCCTCCAACTAAACCATAGTTGTTTAAACCCTTCCTCAAAAATACACCCTATTATTGCTTTTTTGTATTTTAAAATCAATAAAGTTAAATTCAAATTTGAATCAAGTCATTAAAACAAATAAATTGTTTAATTTACATTGTTTGGTATTGAAAAATATTCTAAACATCTCAAGTATCAAAGCAACTTAAATACTTTAAAATTCGTCTATGACATTGGGGATTAGTATTGAAGACGACCTTGGCAAAGAAAAAAGCTGCTAACACTAACTTCAACAGTGGATGGAAAGGAAAGAAGAACGACAATCCTTCTTCTTCCAAAACCACCCACTCAAACTATGTTAGCACTTTTAATCTGAATGAAGTCCTCGCTATGATCAATCAAGGACAAAATAAACCATTTAGGAGAAACTTTACTTCTATTGGAATGAGTTATGACATCACATTTGACTGTCTTCATACAAAAGGTCTTATAACTCCTATTGGACCATTTGGGGATCCACCAGTCGAAAAGTGAACGGCAATGCACACTACAAATAGCATCAACGCAGGGGCCGTCTTATTGAGAATTGCTGGAAGTTAAAGGAAGTTATCCAGGACTTGATCGACAATAATAAACTCCCAGTGCCTCCTGCAAACAAGAAGCCAAGAATCAACAATGCACCACTTTCTAACTCCTTGGCTATCTCTGATGAGGAAATTTTTGGTGATCCCTCATCCTTGATCCAACCTGTCGAAGAAACTCATGCCGTTGAAGAAGAAGAAGAAGAAGAAGAAGAAGAAGAAGAAGTATTCTTCGACGCCATGAGTGAACTTTTTTCAATGCAACAACCGCCCACTAAAGAAGATATGTTGCTCCTCGTATATTTGGTAGAGAAATTGGTAGGCATGTGTAGAATAGTTCTTGAATGCACAAAACAACAACGAAATTAAAATGTCAACACAGAAGTAACACCTATAAAGACTACTATGAAAAAATCATTCTCTCTTCAAGTAGTTGAAACACCCAAAAGGAGCCATAAGCCCTACACTCCAATTGGGACCACCTATGCGAATATGTTCAAAATGCCTTCCGAGAGTGGCAAGATTAAACCTCTCGAACCGAGACCATTTGAATCACTAAAGAGGACAGATAGGTTCTGCTTTCCATATCACCAGTCAGGGGGACGTACAATAGAACACTGTTTAAAATTTAAAGATTTAACTTAGACACTGATTGATGATAAAAAGTTACTCCAAATTCCACAAGAAAAAGATGCTACTATTAATGGACTTTAGGACAGTGACGATGAGGATGTCTACCTTAAGGATATGGAAGAGACCCCACTCCCCAATATATCCGGTGGACGCCATTTGGGATGAAGAAGATTCACCCATAGATGTCCTCACAAGATCCGGGAGAATGCAACCTCCCAATACTGTGCAAAAACCAATCCCTATTGCTCAGCAAGTTCCCATACCTATCATCGAAGACAAAAATGTTGTCAAGCAACTAAAGAAGACTAAAAATGATATGAACGTATGGAATCTCTTTGCTACATCCCATCAACATAGGTGGCAGTGATGAATGCTTTGGACAAAATAGGAATAGATTCTGAAACCACTCCTGAGTGGTTGGCTAATTTTCTCACGAGTGATCTTCTTAGTCCCATTAATTTGATCACCATTTCTAACAAGAAATTACCTCCAAACAATGACAAGCACAACAAAGTGTTAAACCTTACAGTAATCTGCAAGAAGATGAATGCCCCAATGACTCTTGTAGACAATGGATCAGCAATTAACGTCTGTCCACTCCAAACTGCAAGAATGTTAGGGATAAAAGATGAAGACTTGTCTTCATCTACACAGGGATTAAGATCCTATGACAACACTCACCGCCAAGCTCTTGGGACTATCACCATGAATGTAACGGCAAGAATCATTGAACATGCTACAACTTTTCAAGTGGTATATATTAAAGCATCTTGCAACCTATTGTTGGGACGCCCTTGGCTTCACGGCTTAAAGGTCGTCCCTTCATCCCTTCATCAGCATGTGAAGGCTATAGTTGGAGGAATCCCTGTCACAATTGATGGTTCACCAATGAGAATCAAGGCTATCGAGAATCCCATCATAAATATATATGGAGCACGATGAAGATGACGAAGACTTGTGAGGCTTTAACGAAGAGGTCCCCTTAATTGAGGAAGATGAAAGGACCCTTCTTCACTACGACCTCCACTCTAACATGACGGTAAATGCTATGCTTAAGAAACAAGGACACTTTCCTGGAATGACCATCGGAAAGAAGAAAGGGATAGCTAAGAAAATGGGACTACCTAGCCTCCCAAAATTGGACACTTTTGGACTTGGTTTTGAACCGACTCCGGAAGATCTTAAGCGAGCCCGGGTAAAAGAAAATGCACGTAGTAATGCTCGTACCCAAAAGAAAGCAATCCCAATGGATCAATATCCTCTTACCCTAAATGGACAATTCATAAAAGAGGGAGATGATTATCCATTCCATGAATTTCCTAAACCCTTTGTCAAGAATGGGATAAGACAACCCGGGTTTGAAATATTTTTGGATTGTAACTTTCTAGATGATGTCTCAACTCCCATCCATCAAAAGAAACCACCCCCATGATATGAATATAATGTCATGTGACTTCTCTTTTGATATGAAAAGAATGAGCTAGCGCATACGAAGACAATTCTTTGCTCATTCAAACAGTACTACAGAGTGATAACTTTGATCCTTCCAAACTTATCACTCCATCAAAAGGTCTAGTTTAAGGATGGAGAAAGAACGTGAAGCTGACTAATCTAAGTGGAAGAAAAATCTCAATAACAACAAGACAAGAACCAATGTTCGAATAATCGTCTGAATCAGAGTCCGAGTCAGATTCTTCCCCTATCGAGTCTTCTAAGTCCTTAGTTATAGCACCTTCTCCTAGTTCTTTTTTTAACACCTTCTCCTAGAATAGTTAATAATCAAGTCCTAACGGACGTAACTTTATTTGATGTCATGGTTTCTGAATTCATTAATATGTCCTCTTTTGCTTACTCCTCGTGTCATTCTTTAACTCAAGATGATGAGCATTGCTTAACTAACAATGAAAGTGACAAAGAAATAATTAAAGCAATGGAAACACTTGAAAATAAAACACCGGTAATTGAGGATACTGAAACAGTTGACATCTCAAAAGATCCAACCATTAAAAGAGAAGTTAAAATCGGACTAACCTTGGGGCACTTATTGTTACACGGCGATGCCATTCGAGTTGAAAAACGCGGGTGCCACTTACCAACGAGCAGCATCTGCTTTACTCCATGACATGATGCACAAGGAAGTCAAAGTCTATGTAGATGACATGATTGTGAAATCAAAGGATCACTCAGGGCATTTGGTAGCTCTAAGAATTTTTTTTGAAAGGTTAAGAAAATACAACATGAGGTTGAAGTCATCCAAGTGTGTTTTTGGAGTCATCTCAGGAAAACTCTTGGGATACGTCATTAGCTCTAGAGGAATAGAGATAGACCCAACCAATATCAAAGCAATAATGTCAATGCCACCGCCCAAAATCGAAAAGCAAATTCGAGGATTCATTGGCCGGTTGAAATACTTAAGTAGGTTCATATCTAAGTTGACAACAATATGTGAACCAATATTTTAGAAGCTTAAAAAGAATGTGCCGGTAATATGGGATGTTGAGGGTCAAAAAGCGTTTGAGAAGATCAAATCCTATCTCGCTAACCCTCCTGTATTAGCACCAGCACTCCCTGGAATCCCTCTTAGGTTGTACTTAATGGTCACCAAAGAGACAATGGGGGCTATGCTCGCATAAGAAGTAGAAGGAAAGGAGAACGCCATCTACTATCTAAGTAAAAAGATGCTCGAGTGTGAAATACGCTATACACCACTCGAGAAATTGTGCCTCGTATCGGTGTGGGCCACAACCAAGTTAAGACATTACATACTCATTCATATAGTCTTTGTAGTATATCGAATGGATCCACTCAAGTATCTTTTCGAGAAATCTACACTAAATGGGCGAATATCAAGATGGATAGTCAACTTAGCCTAATTCCATGTAAAATTCATGCCCCAAAAGGCTATTAAAGGATCTGTGGTTTCAGATTTATAAGCAGATTTCCCATAGAAGATTCCACGCCTATACACGAGAATGATTTTCCAAACGAAGACTTGATGGTCACAGAAGTTTACACTTGGACTCTTGACAGGCTCAAGTCGTATCACCTAATCAAAATTAATTCCTAAAACCACTAACTAAAATAGATAGGGAAGTAGGGTCGAATCCACAGGGAAACAAGTCTTTTTATTCCTAATTAATTAATATAATCTAGATTATAGAGTAACAAATTATTATTATCAAAGGGAAACTAAACTACTAAGAGAAAAGTGGAAAAGAATAAAAGTAGGAGGAGAAACAATTAATAAAATACCTAGGGCATAGGTTCACCAATAAATAATATTCCAGGGTAAAACATAATAATAAATCATCAATGCATCAATTATCCAGATCATAAAGGGATTTCGCTACGCATTACAATCACATAATTAATCTACCGGTATTAAATCTCATCTCTCGAATCTCGACTTAACCATTTATAAATTAACCTGCCTATTGAAACTAGACCTAAACATCAATTCTCATCTCTCGAATCTCGAATCAATATTGTCAAACTCATGCATAAAAGATCAGGCCTAATCTAGTCACAGAGCATTAAATCAATCAATAGGAAATTAATCTAGAATTGACAATCAACAACAATCATAAATTATCCCTTCATATTATTTATTGATCCCCACAAACCCTAGAAAGAAAACTACTCAAACATAATTAAATCTAAACTAAACTAAGCAATTAAAGGAGACATGATTAAAATCAAAGCAAAGAAAATAAGTAATAAAGGAGAAAAGAGATAGTACCAAAAGAAAGAAATATAAAATTGCATAAAATAAAGAGTCTAAAGAGAAATAAGAGAGATAGTAATACTAAGAGTTTAATTAAGAGGAGAGAGAGAGAAAAAATAGAGAGAGAAAGAAAGTAAGAAGAAGTTAGATAGAGAAAGAGAAAAGAAAAACTAAACTAAACTAAAAACTAATAATAAAAACAAAACTCAACTAAGACTAATACTCAAGAAAACTACCTACTGCCTAACTCCTACGTAACTCCTTCTTTAAAATAAGATAGGAATAAGGAGTTTTACTCCTAATCAACATCTATTCCCACTAGAAGTAAAGCCTGTGTCCAACATCCGCAATATGCAGGCTTTTTATATCTAAGCCCAATTAAAATATAACGGACCAAACACAGCAGTGTGTTATCTTATGAAGCCTGGTCAACTGGGCAACGTGTTGGGCTGCTTTAATCCTCGGATCAGTAGCTTGTGATTTTATATAAATTGGCCCAATTTCCTTCTTCTTAATATCCAAGTATTAGACTAATAAAATTAGTACTCCAAATAAACCGAGCCCTTAATTATGGAATTAAATCTCTTCATCTCGGTAATGGGAAGATAATATTAGATAAAAATATGATCCGACTCAAATGCCTTTGTAGTGGCTCAATAAGCTCGGGAATTACCATAAATCTGCAAATTCCTACAAAATGATACCAACTCTACAAAAAAGCTAGAAAACGTAAATTAGTAATAAAAATAGCTCCGCAGAGCTCAAATAAGCACAAATATGAACGTGGGACGGGGAATAAAAATATATATAAAATAGACTCATCAACTCTTTACTTCGATGGTGCCTCAAACGAAAAGGGATGTGGTGTAGGAGTACTATTGGTCTTACCTAAAAAAGAACATGTTCCAATCTCCATAAATCTAGATTTCAACGTTACCAACAACGCTGCAGAATACAAAGCATGCGTGGTAGGCCTCGAAACATCATTGGCATTTGGGGTAAAGAAACTTTGAATTTTCGGGGACTCTTCGTTGATCATCAATCAAATATCTAAGAGATGGAAAGTAAGGAGTGAAAGCTTGGCCCCTTACCAAAATTACCTGGAAACTCTCACAAATCAATTAGAAAAGGTAGAATACACGTATCTACCTAAAGAGGAAAATCAATTTGCTGATGCCTTGGAAAGACTAGCCTCGATGGTTAGGATTCCTACGGAAATTGAGCAAATGCCCTTGTATCCAATCAATAAAGGATGACGAAGTAACCCAAGAAGAAGAAGAATAAGAAGAATATCCTTGGTATACAGACATCCTCAACTATGTCACAAAGGGAGAATATCCACCCCATTATGACAAACGAGCAAAACGAGCCTTAAGACTTTTGGCTTCTCAATATGTGCTAATTAACAATGAGTTATGCAAAAGGGTTCCTAAAGTTCGAGCTCTTCTATGTGTAGGCAAAAAGGAAGCCCAAAGGGCTTTGATAGTAGTCCACGAAGGGGTTTGTGGAACACACATAAATGGCAAAATGCTAGTCCAAAAGATAATGCGCGAAGGGTATTATTGGACTACCATGAATAGGGACTGTCATCAGTATGTCAAAAGATGCCCTTAATGCCAAATATATGTTAACTTGCAACACGTTCCTCCGTCTCTCCTCTACACTTATACATCACCATGACTATTCTAAACATGGGGAATAGATATTATTGGAAGAATTACTCCTCCAGGAATAGGAGGCTATGAATACATATTAGTAGCAATTGATTACTTCACTAAATGGGTTGAAGCAAAATCATATGCCAAACTCACTAAAAAAACATGTAGCACTCTTTATCAAAAGAAACATTATTTGTCGATATGGAGTCCCACATGAAATGATAAGTGACAATGGAACTCACTATCAAGCATAATGTAAAAAATTGTTACAAATGTATGGCATTCAACACCATCACTCTTCTCCATACAGACCTCAGGCAAATGGTGCAGTTGAGGCAGCTAATAAAAATTTAAAGAAAATCATTGAAAAGATGACAAAATTACAAAGATTGGCCTGACAAACTCCACTTTGATCTGTGGGGTTATCACACGTCAATTCGCTCATAAACAGGGAATACGCCATTTTCCTTAGTCTATGGGATGGATGTCGTACAACCTGTAGAGCTAGAAATACCTTCCCTACGAATCGTGTTAGAAAGTAAACTCGATGAAGTAGAGTGGATTAGAGCGAGGTATGAAGAGCTAATTCTACTCGATGAAAAGCGAATGGAGGCTCTACATCATACTTAATGTTATCAAAACTCGTATGGCTAGACACTTCAACAAGAAAGTCAAGACAAGGAATATTAAAGTTGGAGACTTGGTACTGAAAGCATTAAGGAAAAATGGTTTTAGACCCATGAGGCAAGTTTAGACCCAATTGGTCTAGGCCATATATTTTCAAAACTATCCTATCAAGAGGTGCTGCAAAATTGGCTTATATGGATGGCAATGAGTTCTTAAACAAGACAAATCTAGACCCATAATTACTTAAGTAAGACACTCAAGAGAGTTACGTTTGGCCTGATTCCTTAAGAAATGATACATAGGCAACCCTTATAAGGTGCGGCCACTTTAATTTTTACAAACCTCGCATCCCAGCAAATCAACTCAGAGCAATTAACGCAAAAATTTGCAAACGCATCCCAGAAAAGTTGTCGCTTGACGACAGATGTCAGGGTTGGCCGACAACAGTAGCGTCTGGCAACAAGAAAAGCACCAGGCAACAAATAGCAGCGTCTGGCGATGAGGACAGCGCCAGACGAGGAATGTCAGCGTCTGGCAACAAACCCAAATTGCGACGCCAATTTTTCCGCGTAAAACTGGGCAAATTTCGGTGTATTTTTGAAAAAAATCGACTTCCGTACTCGAATAATTTTCAAATAAATAATTTAGTGTATTTATTGCTTTAATGGACATTATAATGTTAATGTTGATTTAATTTAAAAAGATGAAAATTGCTGTAATAAAATAAAGTAAATTACATTATTGATGGAATTTAAATAAAAGCTAAAATAAATTAACTTAAAAAATTAAAATTGTCTAATAAATTTAAAATAGAGCAATGCTCTAATATTTCTTCTCTTTCTTTGCTCTCTTTCAATTCTTGTCAGCTTCTTCTTTATCATCCATTACTTTTGCTAGAAAGCATCCTTTACAGGATCTACATTCAATTTTGGTTTCAATAGTTTTTACCTTAGCCGTTACTCCATGTTTCTTCTCTACCCATATTTTCTTTTCTATAGAGTCAGCTTTCCTTTTCTCTTTGCCTCTTGTAGTGTCTTTTTTCTTAGGCATCATAGGAGTTTTAAATTAAATTTTTACCTAAGCGTTCCTTAACATGAGCTATCTTGTCTCCCAGACGATTCTTCACATTGGTTTTATTTTGATCTTTCTTCTTGTCCTTTTTAGGCCTATCAAGTAGCCAATGCTTCACATCCTTAGACAAAGAAGGAGGAACCTTTTGGGTAACAACTTCCTATAAAGTCCTAGCACTCCAATAAGCATCAAACCTCTCTACTTCTTGTGACATAGGAAATTCATAAGGACGACAAAGATCTCCAGAAGGAATGGTTTGAGCAAGACCATAATGCCTTTTTACCCTGCAAGGGTAATAAAAAGTCAATTTAGATAAGCTAGGAAGACAACAGAAGGGTTGCTTGTTCACACCAACCATCTTCTCAATTTTCCACCATGGGATGATCCATTTGATAGCAAAATCACAAGAGGCGAATATTTTACTCCACTCCCGACGACCCATCTTTATGTAAAAGCATTTCTTTCGCCGAACAAAGCAGTTTGGTGTATATTTTTTAATGTTATCAGGAGGACTAATTAATTCTAGCCTCTCCTTTAGCCACATCTGCAAAAATTCAATTCAAAAAATTAGTATTACTATACAAAAATATATGTTTTTGATTTCCATAATTAAAAATATTATTTTTTTACCTGTAATAAAATTAGAGAGCCTCAAAAAAGTGCTTTTGGATTTTTCTTTAATTCATCCAAATTGAGCACAGTTTGTCCAACAATTAATGGCATTGGATTCCTCCCTGATTGAATTTGTTCTATGACAAACACTGAAATTTCTTGACCCTCACAATTATTTCCACTAGTGAGGAGATATTGGCTAAACATGCAAAAGAGAAAAGCTCTCCTCCAATAAACATGAAAAGACTCAGAACATTGTCTATCAAAGTAGTGTCGTACAAATTCTTTCAGATTTACTACAGTTCCATCTACAATATTTGTTAGATCCCTGTCTTTAAGAATAAAGAAACGCTTAAAATCTTTATAGTAATATTCGCTCATACTAGGAATTACCGTAAGATCCATGGAAGGAAAGCCTAGAATAGCACCAAATTCTTTCGGTAATGGACTAATTTCATCATAACCTAGTCTAAAGCAATGAGTGTCTGGATCCCAATATTATTAGCATGTATGATAAAATTTATATCTATATCTACCCCCTTAATACCATAAATACCTCCCAGATGAAAGAAATCAAGCTCTTTTCTCTCCCTAGCAGTCAAAGATCGGCACCACTCACGAGTAAAATCAATAAAAATTTTAGACATGATTGCTTAAAGAGAATTTAAGCTATAACTATTATTTTAATCTGTTCAGAATATACAAAACTCGGCAGATTTGGGGGCATTTATGCACAAACTGGTACAATTTGTTTCCCGAAAGGATTCGGAGAAAAAAAGTGCAGCGCCAGACGACAGGAAAAGCATCTGGAGACGAGGCCTGTCGCTTGGGGACAAGGTCAGCATTTGGCTTTACGCTTTTTATCCCTTTCAAACACTTTTCGATTAATTTTAACTTAATTAATTTTAGGTTTATTTTAGTCTAAATTTTATTTTTCATTTTTTGTTTTTGGGGGAGAAAGTCGGATACCCTCCATTGGTAATAAAAATGACGGAAATTTTTTGCGCAAAAATTAGTCACAATTTTTTCACACACTCACATGCACATAAAATAAAAAAAAAAATGCAAAGATAAAATAAGCATAATAAGTTTGTACACACAATATGGCTAATGTAGAAGTCGTATAATACAAGTTAGCAAAGTTCTATAAGTCAAATAAAATAAATACATGTACAACTATGGTGCCAGAGGTCACAAATGGGGAGGCACTCCCAAAGTGTAAAAAAACAAGGTAGATCGTGGAGTATGCCCCTCACCGGCTCCAAGATCACCGACAGTCGGGATCGACAAAGTAGGGCCAACCCATCCAGGCTCACCTTGATACTGAATAGCCAATGGCTGAGGCTGCGGCGACTGCTACGACGACGAGCCAACCTCGTACGCCCCACCACCCTATAAAGGAGTCGATGACACACCTCCTTGGCCTGCCGGCCTAGCGTATACAACCTCAAACGAAGATCCTGAACCCTCTGGTCTTTCAGCTGGAGTCGTCTCTGATCGGCCACCCTCACCCCTGGAAGACATACGCTGACGCCTCGAGTCAGACCCAGACCTCTCTCTCCTAGCCTCATGTCTCGCCCGAGTGTGTGCAGGAGAAATAGACTGTCCCTACAAAAGTAAATTATGTCAGATGCTAAATGAGTAAATAAAGCATGAGATAAGGATAAGAGAAATACCTCTGTAGTGTCGTCACGGCGACAAGAAGCTTGATCCCTCAATCTCACTAGCTGGTAACGAAAGGCGTCTAAACCCCTCTCCATCCTCGTTACCACCTCGCGAGAAAATTGTCAAGAGACGATTCAATAACAATAAAAAATATATGTGCAAGTAAAAGGGAAAATAAATGGCTCACCCAAGACTACTGCCGAGGTATCGACTTCTCAATAAAGTAGTGACCGGAGGAGCCAGAGGAATCATCTCCTCAACAGGGCCATACATCCCCTGATAGGTAATGGATGCGGGAGGAGTAACGAACTCCGCGTGTGCATCTTACAAAATAAACTGACTAATCAATACCTACTTGGGGGCTATACAAAAAATGAAGAATACCTCCTTCGCTCTCTCTAGCAAAGCAGGTGGTGGAGCCAAGAGCGGCAGCAATGCCTCTGTGTAGCATAGCTCTGGACGGGCGTGAGTCCGCCAAGGTGTGCCCTCTGGCGACCTATACGTCATGGTCCTCAATCTCGCCTTATCGAATATATGCCGAGGAGGGCGAACAGGAACAAAAAAAGACTCCGAGGAGTGCTGAATAGCCACTTTCTCACCTAGATACACCGCAGCATTATACGTCCCCTGGAAGTACCGACGCTAAGCAGTGTAGTGTGCAGCAAGTTCAGGGACCTCAAAATCGACCCACCACCGAAATACTAAGGCTGACTCCTACAAAATGCAAACTCATAAGATAAAATCCTACCAAAGGTATATTAAGGCAGGTATCTGAGGAACATACCGAGAGAATCAACTCTCGAGCGCGCCTAGTAATAGAATCCGCACTGTGAAGGCCTCCCCAACCGGCAGCAACGGGGACCTCGCGAGGTGAAGGTCTCGCTGGCGCCAGAGATGGAAAGTACTCGTAGAACCAAATCTATGAAGATAAAGAAATGTCAATAAATTCCTATACAGATCAAGAGCTAACTTTAAAGGAAATAAGGTGTACCTCTACAACTCTCCAAAAGCTGGAAAGCGCGATATCTCCCTCGAAGGAGGCATGACGACTAGCAAGTCGCAGTCCGACTAGGAAGTTCACGTGGGCCAAGCTGGCCCAATCATAAGAATTGACCATAGGAAGGTCGCGAAAATCAGGCAGGTAGTAGAGTAGCACTCGGCTACCTCTGTTAGGTGAAAAGGTCCCTGACAATAAGATAAAGGCAAAAATGCGCACCCGTTGCTCAGGGGTGGTCGGCCTGTCCCAGAAAGCCACCGCAAGTGTGGTCCAGCAGATGCATCTAGAGCTAAGCTACGTCGGATCGGCCTCACCACGAGCCCGAATGGTGATAGGGCCCAACAGCTCTAGTACATCTTGAGAAAAGACAGAGATCTCGCTGTCGAAAGGAAGACAGGCCGGACAACGTAGTGGCTCTATTCAAAAGAGTACATGGCCTGGGTGGCTTGCAGAAAAAGAGTCAAGCCACAGGATTCCCACAAGACACGTAGACCGTTATGGTCGCGGATGTAAGTATCATAAAAAGAGCTGATGGTCGTGTTTCCAGAACCATGACTGCGAACTCTCTCGCTGTGAATCCCTTGTCGGACGCGCTCTGGAATGTAGAGCTCAGGTGCAAAATACAGATTGCGCTTGTTTCACTCTGGTAACCTCCCTAGTGAAGAAGATGTCCCTATGCTGGCATTAACGGGATCGTCCTCCCGATGAGCCTCCCTAGAACAAGAACTGGAACCTTGTTGTCTAGCCATGCTATTTTATGCAAAATACCAGAAAATTAGGTTCTATAGTATTTATGGTTCGCCTAGCCGCATGATACAATATTTGCAAAAAAACAGAGTACGTAGTACTAAAAAAGAGCATGATTTCAATTCAAGCATAAATGGCAATTTTCAACAATCAAACGTTTTCTTGCAAAACTATGACAGATGTTGTGACAAATTTGACAAGAATGGCTAGCAAAACACGAAGAACAAATCACATTGTTCTCACGAACTCAAGGGGTTCAACAATGGAAATTTGCTCATTTCTTCACCAAATTGAGTAAAACAAGTTTTTAAATGCTCTATATGATATATATAAGCATAATTAAGCAATTTTAAGGCATAAAATTCGAAAAACGAAGCAAATTAAGCATAATTGGGTTCGATTTTTCAAAACCCCGCTCATAAACATCGTCGAATTCAGTAAAAACCGAGATGAGTTTGAGAAACACTTACATGGATCGGGATAATAGATTAAATAAGCTTTAATTTGCAAGAAGTTTGAGCGAATTTGGTGGACAAACAAGAAAGAACAATCGAATTGAACCTTCGAAGCGCAAAAACGAGCAATAGCAAACAACTATAGAAAATGAGGAAAAAGGGGTTTTATTTCGAAAAAACCCGACATCAACGCTAGACGACAAGTTCATCGCCAAGCGCTGACCTTCGTCGCCTGGCGATAGAGCTAATTCCTGGAGACAGTGTGTTCCGGCGTGCGCTGGTGTGTGTAAGGAGGGTGATCCTATCATAAGGGATACTCTCCTTAAATGCTCATGGCCACTTACAAGCCTAGGACTTTACACTTGTTAGGGTGTCGTAGGATTTGAATTCCTGACTATTTGGGGGACCTTGAAAAACTCATAAACCTCGTTCATGACTTTCTTCCATGTGGAGTTCATGGAATAATTAGCACGAATCATAAGTTTACCCATGCCCAAATTGGTCTATAAACCAGAAATGAGTTCGGGAGCGAGGGTACTAAAATAACGTTCCTTTTAGAGGGGAATCATTATCCTATCCCTAGTGCGGCCTCTACTAGCTCTTCCTTTTTTACAATTTCACCACCAAACTATATATACAATGCGATACCTAAAACTATGTTAGTTGATTTTATTTACCAGCATTAATTCACGTATGAATTACATCGTAACGTCGTTATTCTGATATAATCAAATTCGTGAAAAGAACAAGAAAATAAAAAATATTCGCCTTGGCTTAAGTGATCAACCAACAATTATTTAATTCAATTCTAATCTTTATTTAACGCAAGATACTATGTGGAATTGATTAATTAATTATTTTAAAGGTGATCAAACAACACTAATTAATTAATTAAGGTCCTTTTAAACAAGAAAATAAATGTTATTTAACTAAGTGCTCGGGAATCTACCACTTCTCTTTTCTAGATCTCCGTTAAGAACACTTATGGACTCCTTCTTGTTGGGGAACCTCCACTATAGTAACAAAATATTAAAAGGGTGAGTGTTTAGGATAAGAGGGGCTAGGTTGCACAAGTTCACAAGTATTTCGCAAAAGTTTTAAGTTATATTCTGTCTGTTTAAGCCTCGGTTTAAGCTCTTATTTATAGGGAATGATTAGGTTTAGGATTTCGAGCATTTTTCCGCAGCAAGTGTCCCGCGCAACAGGATGAGCGGCATCCCTGCGCAAGTGATTGGGTTGCGCTGTTATGGGCAGCGCAGCTAATTGTCTTGCGCGTGGCTTTATGGTAAGATTCGATTTAATATTTTACGTATAATTCTGAATCTTCCGCAGCGCAGATCTGAAGGTTGCGCTGGGTGTCGCGTGCAACTGAATTAGTTGCGCGCGGTAGCCCTGCGCCACTGTTTGAGATGCGCTCGGCTTTTCCGCGGCAGCACTAAGATTTAACATAGGCGCTCCTAAATCCGTCATTATTAGGTTTTAAGCACGGGCTTAAGCCTAATTATGATCGGGTTTAGTTAATTAGACCTTTGTTTTGTCTTTTATTTTTAATTTGGGCTAGTCTTTTGTGTTTTGTGGCTTAACTAGTTATCTATAAGTATTCTTCACTTTGATCCAACACGGAGATGATTTTATTTATCATCATTACACTTCCTGTCGGGACAGGAGGCCATAAGTAGATGTCCAGTTAGCCCCAACTTTAATCGAGTTTAGAATAGACGATGATCAAAGTAGTCAAGGAAATAAATTTAAGACTCATTCTGCGAAGTTCTCTAAGGATAGAGAATCTCAGTAATGTTTAAGGATGTCGAAACAATCCTTGGTTCGCTAAGTGTTTGAAACAAGTAGTTATTAAGGCTAGAAAAAGTTTTTCCTAGTCTTAACGCGCTTAAGAATCTAGATTGATTTTTGGAGTTGTAGAACGCTTTAACAAGTAAAGATGTTTTAGATGATGTCAAGTTATGAGAAGAGATCGGTTTTAAAAGGATAAAAGGGGAAGATTTCCTCTCAATCATGTCATCGTTGGTCTAAAGTCCCTCGATATGTCATTGAAACTTTGTAAAAAAGATGAAAAGGGGTTTTCGGTATTCGAGCCGAAATTGTCCGATATTCGAGCCGGATGTCCACAAGATAGAAATACATGTCTCAAGGCTGGAGGCATATATCCAAATCCAGTGAGAGGGAAGAAAAGCAGCAACTCTCTTAGCAATTTTGTCCACAAGATGAGTACACGTGTCTCAGGACTGGGGGCACGTGACTATAAAGGCGCGACATCGTGAGTTTTTCGCGCCTTTGTTTCTTTCTCTTTTCCTTTGTTTCTCCTTTTTTAAACTATAATTTTTTTTTTTATTTTTATTCTTTTATTTAGAGCGAGCCTAGCATGCGTTTATACGGCTCTGGTGACCTACAAGCCCGTTTTGAGAGTTTGCTCGAGGTGGCAAAGGAGATTGTAGCACTTTCCGGGATTGACTCCCAGCTGGGGGCTCTTTGAGATTTATCGTGTTAGCCTGCATCATAAGCTTTCCTCCGTGGATTGTTGGAGTTTTGGTGGGATTCCACCAACACATTCCACTTACCATGGGGAGAGATGACGGTTACCCTTTTTGATTTCTCTATGATTACGGGTTTTCCTTTCGGAGGCGAGCCCGTAGTCATAGAGTTCGTTAAGGGGTCAGATGAGAGACTGCGTAACCTTGTGGGGGACCGTCTTGCGTCGGCCCTTCACGTGTACGCGCAGTCTTGTCCGTACTCGGTTCTTGCCGACGAGTTGTCTGCTGACGAGCTTGATGGGCAGTGTACACCTGAGCAGCTGGCTCGGATATACATTGCTCACGTTCTTTCCGTCACCATCTTGAGTGATCGAGGAGAGCGTTTCTCCATTGGGTTACTTATTTGCCTCAGCGATTTGGGGCAAGTAGGTGACCTGAGTTGGGCGGAGATGTCGTATGCCCGTATGCTTACAGCTATGGGCAAGGTGACCCGGGTGATGGATTCCGCGGCACCTACTGAGGTTCCTTGGATCTCCCTTACATGGCATGGTCGTATCCTTGAGGTACGTGTTTTAAGCTACTTTCGGTTATTACTTTTGCTTTTTTCCTTTAGGCTTATCTTTTCTCGGTTTCAGGCTTAGGGATACTCGTACCTACCTTTCTTAGCCCCCAGGCTTCTTAGGGCTACTTGTTTTCCTACCGGCCATCGATTGGTCGTGATTAAGAAGAGATGAGCCACTTCTGCCGGCGACTTTCGCCAGAGGATCATTTCGGCGACTCGTGCGTCGGTGAGTATTCCAACTACATGTGCATTCTTTGATTTTATTTATTTTCTGACGATTTTTCATGTGGTTGTGTTTTATAGATCGATCTCCGTCCTTGGAGTTTGATTGTCGGAGTCCCTGAGGCTATCATGTCTGGCATGGTTCGTTGCCATTTTGGGCCCTCTATCCAGGACTCTCTTTGCTCCAGAGGACATACGCTTGGTTTTTAGGCGAGCGTGTTCTCTGGCAGCTTTTGTCTGAGAAGCCTTTGGTTCCCGCGGATCCTCCGATCTGGATGTTATGTCCGGACTTGTTGTCTGCCGAGGATCGAGCTCAAGCGATCCTTGGTTATCCAGCAGAGCAGCTGGTGCTGCCAGAGGTTTCTTATTCAGCTTTTATAGCATCCAGGCTGACTTCTTTTCCGGCTTTTGTTCCGGTTAGTACTCTAACTCTCTTTATTCCCTGTTTTTTATTTATTTTTCGGAACTTTGACCATTTTATCGTTTTTTTGTCATATATATTTTAGCGGGTCGAGCTAGGTGGTTGGGTGCCTCCTACAGCGGAGATCACGTATACCAATGCTGTCGGATCGGTAATTCGTGAGACCCTTCCAGCAGCGGAGGATGACGAGGGGATACCATTTGTACCTGAGATGGTTGGGTCGGTACGTCTTTTGTGTACATTTACTTAAATATTTCTATTTATATTTTTTGTTTCACATACATTTGTTTACTAATTGTCCTTGTATTCTTGGAACAGGTTCCGCGAGAAACCGTGAACGGCATGGTGAGGACTTTACGTGCTTTCTGAGCTGCTTATCAGAGAGCCCTCATGACTTTATCATGCCGTGATCATCGGATGATCGCGGATAGTTTTATTTCTTTTCTTTTCAACCAAGTTATTACATTTCATGTATTAATCTTTGTTTTGGATTTTGCACGATGTGCAACAACTGTCTAGTAGTCGTCGAGTACCCTGATTCCTCTTGTACACTTATTGTTATTATTTTTTTTAGGAAACAGATGTATATATATTTTTTGCATTGTTTGTACATGTAACACATTTGTATATATGTCATCATTATTATTTTTGTTTCCGTGTGTACATTATTATTGAAAACAATTTTCGAGGGAGGGAAAGGATTTCCGACTTACCCCCTCGAAAAAAATAACCAAAAACTCGAAAAAAGGGAAGGCGAAAAGAAAACAAAAAAGAGAAAAAAAAAGAAAATAATAAAAAAGAAAATAAGAAAAGTAGGAAAATAATAAAAAGAAAATAAAAAAATTTTAAAAAAAGAAAATAAGAAAGTAGGAAAATAAAAGAAAATAAAAGGAAATAAAAAGGAAATAAGAAAGTAGGCAAGAAAAGGGACACAAAGGGTTAAAAGGCAAGCGTATCATTCGTCTTAAGATTTCGTGAGGATTCCGTCATTATGTGAGCCAAAATACGGAAATAAATCCAACTCACATGCCGCATCAGGGGAGACGCGCGCAACTGCGTGAGTTGCGCGCGGCTGTCGCGCGCAACTGCGTGAGTTGCGCGCGGCTGTCGCGCGCAACTGCGTGAGTTGCGCGCGGCTGTCGCGCGCATGTGAATTAGTTGCGCTCGGATGTCGCACGCAACTCATGAGTTGCGCGCGTCACCTATTGGTGAACTTTCCTTTAAGCCGAATTTGCTGAAAATTTGCCCCTCTTGGATTTATTTAAACGTGGTTTCATGTAGTCTTTTGATCATCTCGCATTCATTCGCTTAGTAATAACTAAAAAGAATTAATCTATCTAAATTCTCATTCTCTCTCTTTTTTTTAACAATGGTGAAGACCTTTGAACAACGTTTGAAGCAATGGGTCACTTCCCTTTCAACCGAGGACAAACTAGCTTTCAAAGTTTACCACCTAGACCCTCTATTGAATTATATGCAACTAGTGGTTAAATTTGATTTTCTTCATGTCGCAGTCAACCATTGGGACTCTAATCGCCATCTTTTCTTGTTTAAAGGGGACGAAAGTGTCCCCTTCCCGGTGAGTTTGAGGCCATGCTAGGTTGCCCTACAAATACTCTCCCTGTGATTTATTCGCCTACCTTGTCAGATCCCAAAAACTATATTCCAAAGATTTTTTGGCTTGTCCAACAATGATATGACCAACATTGGAACTGAAGAAGGCGTGAACGTGATTCAATTTATTGAACATTTTGTCGCCCCTCGTGACAACATGACTAAATAACACTTAGGACAGCCAAAGAATATTTAAGCATATTGTCTTGTTGTTAATTTTTTACTTAGGACAGCCAAAGAATACGGAGATTATTCCATGGTGTCCATAGTAGAGCAAATAGAGGGATGTCATTCACCCGCTCCTTTGGTTTTGGTGGAAACCGTTCTGTGTTTGAATCGCCTTAGAGGAGACCCTAACGAAAACGGTTTCACGGGAAGTCCACTCCTATTACACGTACAATTTTTTTGGCGTTTATCAGTGCAAGCTATAAGGTTGCGTTAGCATGACCAGCGCAATCTTCTTCACTGCCCATGGAGGGCGCGCGCAACAAGTTTGGTTGCACGCGCCACCTGCTTGTGTAAAAATCGCAAACTGATTTTTTTTTTCTTTTTTTTTTTTAGATTTGGCTCATGGAACGCTTGCGAATTGTTGATCAGCAACAAAAACTTGAGGCTAATGGAGTAAGGACATTCCTTGGACGTCGGATCCTTTATAAGCATCAGAACAAAGAGGAATAGATGTCGTTTTTCTGTCATGGGGTTCCTAACATACGTTTTGTGATTCCTTGGTGGAACATAAATAGTATGGTTGGGAATAGTCTCAATTTCCCTTACATTAGGCATTTAGGCCTATCTAGTACTACTTATATTTTTCCTTGTAGGGTAATGAGACAATATGGGATGAAACAATTTATTCCCCCGCAAGATTGTGATGCCCCTAAAGATGTGACTTTTAAACCCAAGCGAATTTTTCGTTGGATGTAGTATTGGTCAAGTCTTCCTAGATGGGTAGTACAAAATCCTACTGCGAGTATTGCATTATCTTCCTTTTACAAAGCTTGGATGAATGCGGCGGATAAGGGTGTAGACACCCATTTGTGTCTCCCCAAAACCAAACCCAGTGATGAGTACCTTTCACGTCGAATCATAATCGAATGAAGTGAAAGTGTGAAAAGTTTTGTATTGCGGATAGTTTTAATTTCTTTTCTCCTCTCTTTGTTTTTGAAAACCTATTTCAAGAAAACAGCCAATCTAGTTTTGTTGGTCTGTGATATGGGTCAAATAGTAGTGTAGTTGGATAGGGCTTGAAAAGACCTTTCTGACGATATATTATAAGCCCAATCCCGATGAATATTGAGGAAGTTATGGCCAAATTACTGAACTAGGCCTAGTTTGAGCCTTATATGCGGCTCAATGATCTAGAGGAGGGCCTATTATAGATTTATCATTCCTAATGCAATTAGGAATGGTTTTAGTCTTCTAGATTCTTCTAGAAGATTCTTTTCATTCCTATTTCAATTAGCATTGATAAATTGACTTTTGTTGACTTTTTAGAGTTTTAATCAGAATAAAAGAATGTTTTTGAGGAAAATATGATTTCATCCTCCTGTACGGCAATTTCAATCTGATTTTAGAAAACGCGTCAATACTTAAGTTAGCGCCAAACGCCAGCATTAGCCCTGACGCTAAGCTTGGCGCCTGGCGCTAATGTCAGCGTCTGACGCTAACCTCGTTTTACGCGTCAGAACTCTGATTTGATTTTTTTATCTTTTTGGCTGATTTTCTCTACAAATAGTCTTCTAAAAACTCCGTTTTCATTCACCAATTCTCACCAACACTCTTCAAGAATCTCTTAATTACTCTCTCTCTCTCTCTTTTCTAAACTAGCCTTTTCTCA
The DNA here is from genome assembly GCF_001683475.1 of Chenopodium quinoa. Taxonomy (NCBI): domain Eukaryota; kingdom Viridiplantae; phylum Streptophyta; class Magnoliopsida; order Caryophyllales; family Amaranthaceae; genus Chenopodium; species Chenopodium quinoa. Next base: position 4,772,885 of record NW_018744301.1, on the reverse strand, counting down.
AATACAAAATTCCGCATTCACAAGACTTAGATACACCTAACCATATTCGAAGTTGCCTTTGCCCTAGACATGAAAGGTTTTAATTTCTGAGGGTTTGGTCCCAAATCTTTATTTCAATAATTTTATTTAATTGTTTGTTTATTATTTTCCATGAAGTTACTAACGTATGTATTTTGTTATTAGAAAGAGATACGAGGCATCCAAGTAAGTGCTTTAATTGACTTGTTGATATTATGATATAGAAATCATGCTTAGGTTGTTATTATAATTCCTAGTATCATGTTAGGATGCTTGATGTTTTGAATGACAATAATGATTCCTAGTATTATGTTTAAGGAAAAAGTTATAATATCAAATATGCTTATTATGATTCTTGTGATGCTTCCTATTCTTTTATGTTCTTCCTAATATCATGCTAGTTACATGTTAGGGTTAAAGTTTTGATTTTTATTGCTTAGTGACATGCTAGGGTTTGTTATTAATCTTGTTAGTATCATGCCTAGGATATTGCTATCATTATGCTTTAACATGAATATGATTATGTTAAATGTTATAATTATAATGATTATTATTTTTATGATTATTATGTTGCTTTAATATATTTACTTTTATTGCTTGATCACACCTTTTATGCATGTTTAAAGGGAATTGGTACTTGTAATCACGCTTAATAAGATCATTAATAATCTTGTTTAGGGTAATTTGATTATAATTCAAGTGATCGCCAATAATAGTTTTATTTGTGCATTAATATTCAACCAACATAGATAAACATGTTTAGGGTAAACCTATTGATTGCATGTTAGTCAGAAAGCGCACATGAATACGATCAGAATAAAGTAGGGCCTACTATTAGGGCAGATTCAATCTCTTTTAGGTTGGATTTGTACCTTCATCCCCGAACTACCAGTCATGGTTCCAGACTTATTGGAGTTGACGATCTCTTGGATCGTTAAGGGGTGTAACCTTCACCTCGTGAACGGTTTACAAGTTCCTACAAAAACTTGTTGGCGACTCTTTTGCTCTATTTTCTTTCCCTTTGGACGCCATCGTACTTTAGTGTATGATAACATTGTGGTTCAAGTTAGGGATAATGCTTGAAATATTCCCTGCAAAGGGCGAATTAAACCAGGCTCGATCTCAACTTCAAGCCGCCACCGCTCGTAATCCACCTAAGCCTTTGATACATCCGACCACTACGACTCCTCCTAGTGGCCAAAATATAGGAGTGAGAAGAAAATCAGACTTCTCATCCCTTAAGGCTCGTTCGAAGGAAACAAAAAGGAAAGCGCCCTCCAAATCCGCGCAACAAGGTGTGAAAATCAAAGAACCTTCAGCAAATACTCGCAAGAAAACTCCAATAGTCAAAGGGAAAGGAAAAAAGGTTGCAAAGGCCCCAATCCCTACATTGAAAAACAATGTTTGGGTGAAGAAGAAGAGTGTAGGGGAGAGCTCCAAGGTTTCTAAAAATACTGCGATGGAAACTACTCCTCCATCGTCTGTGACAATTGAGGACATAATAAAATCTTAGAGTGTTGCACAGTTTCGCCATTAGTTTAAAATTGAATAAAGTGTAATCACTACTATGTTTTTTTTGTTTATAATCTAGTTCAACAATGTCTCTCTTTTGAAATTTGAATGAAATAAAATGAGCTTTATATTTTTATATTTTGATATGACCGAATCATAAACATTGCCTACATATTCGCATTACAAAATCAGGTCTTTGCGTAGTTCTAATAATTTTTTATTATTATGTATTTTTATTTTCTTTAATCTTTTAGGTAGAAATTAAATGAAAAATTAATCAAACCTTATTTAAAAGAATTAAATAAAAGTTTAATTTTATTTTCTGAGTATAAGTTATATTTAAGAAACACCCTCTTTTTTCCGCAAGTAGAAATCGCAACTTTATTCAAATTTAAAAATTCGGGTTGGCAGTTTGTCATCAGGTGGCGCGCTCAACATCTGTAGTTGCGCGAGCCTGTCGCGCGCAACGAAATCTGTTGCGCGTGACATCCGCGCGCAACTCTTCCAGTTGCGCGCGACACCTGTGCTACGAATGTCTTGAGAAAATTTTTTAAATTTTTTTTGTATTATTCTGTATTATTACCCCCCCTCCCCAAATGCGAAGATTTTTTCGTAATGTTCGAAAAAATTTGAACACTTAGAACAGTTTATTAATTCTAAATTACCCCCCCAAGTATTATGTATTTTACCGTGTTATTCGTTAAAATGCATAACACTTAGAATCTTTCAATTGAATGCTAATTAAAAATGGTTGTATGAGTGAACGAGTTTATCCAGATTTCATATTTAATATTTCTTTAGTCGATCAATGTTTACAGATTGGCGAATTTCATCTCCTCCGATATCCATAAATCTAACGGCTCCTCCTGATAGGATTTCAATTACGCGGTAGGGACCAATCCAATTAGGTTTGAATTTCCCTCTTGGATCGTTTGGTGGACCCCTAACCTCCTTTAGTACAAATTCACCTTCTTTTATATTTCTGGGTTTGACTCTTTTATTGAAATGACGGAATGCGCCTTTGGTAGACTTGTACATGATGCAAAGCTCTTAATCGTCGTTCATTGAGGAATAAAAGCTCTTCATACCTCGCTCTTACCCATTCAGCTTCCGGTAGCTTACTTTCAAGTACGATGCGTAGGGATGGTGTTTCCAGTTCAACTGGTTGAACTGAGTCCATTCCGAAAACTAAGGAGTATGGAGTTACTCCTATTAATGTTCGTAGAGACGTTCTATAACCCCATAATGCAAAGTGTAGTTTATTCGGCCAGTCTTTATAATTTTCTACCATTTTCTTAATGATGACTGTTATATTTTTATTTGCCAACTCTACAGATCCATTCATTTGAGGTTTGTATGGGGATTGTAGACACCTAAAAATGTCTCCCCAAAACCAAACCCGATGATGAGCAACCTTTCACCGCCATTATTAGTCGGGTTGAGTATTTAATCTTAGAGTGCTTAAATCCATATTTCCATTTCATAAACCAACCCAACTTCTAGCCCATTTCCCCAAACCATAACTTATTTTCCTCTTTTCGTGCCTTTAAACTCAAAATAATTCATTTCGTATCCTTTAAAATCATTCATTTCGTGTCCTTTTTATAAAAACGTTTATTATAGTTTACATGCCCACCTTACCTACGACCCAATGATCATAATTATTAAAACGAATAAGTTATGGCCAAAATATTAAACTGAGCCCAAACCGAACCTAAGCCCACCTTACCTACGACCCAATGATCATGTGGAGGGTCCAAATTATTTGATCCCATTCCTAAACCAATTAGGATTAATTAGAAGCTTCTATAAGTTTCTAAAGTATCTTAATTATCCTTTATGAAAAGATAAGATTAAAGAGTTTGAAATTGAATAAAACTCCTTTTTTTGAAAGTCCTAATTCTATCCGAATTGAAAGACGTTCAAAGATAGACAGATATTATTTTGGTGAATCATATTTTTTTTATCCAAGTTTTATTTGGTTGGATAGACCTTGAAATTATCTTTCCAATGATATATTATAATTTCAATTCCTAGCTATAACGGAAAAGATATGAATGAAATGTCAAACTCTATCCAAAACTGACACCGTCTCACTATTTCGGCTATATCTTTTATTCTATAAATTATTTTAATCTGATTCTAATTGGCTTAGAAAGTAGATTTCAAGAGCTTTCCAACGATATCTGATTCATCTTATTCCAATTTTTGGATCAAAAGATATGATAAAAACAAAAACCGCAAAAACTGTTGTCCGTCGAGTTTTATTCCGATTAATTCGGTTCTTATCTTAATTCTTCGACCCCTCTTTTTTCTCTATAAATAGAGGTCATATCACCCCTTTTTCAATCATGAACAAGCTTGATCATCAAATCCTTATTTATTTCTCTCTTTTACACCAAAAATCATTCTCTTCTCTCTCTCCCATATCCTCAGCCTTAAACCTATATTCCTAATTACACCATTCTTCCCTTAAGCACTCCAAAGAGTCTATACTAAATCCGAGGTTTCGTCCTTAAACCAAGGAGTAAAAGGTGTAAATAACTGAGGGTTTGGACCAAATCAAATCTATATTTATTTATTTTAATTTTCATTTGCTTTATATTTTTTTTGAAGTTACTAACAGTGTATTCATGATGTAGCAATTTAAAGGAACGTGCGGAATGTGAGTAATTAATTAATCTAATTACTCTTATTTTATTTTAATATTGCTAGTATCATGATTAGGGTTATTTTATATTTGATTTGGCTAACGCATCATTGTTAAATTGCTTTCAATATTAATGTTTATTCTATTGTTATTATGATCACTATATTGCATGTTTAAAGGGAATATGTAATTGAAAATCACGCCTAATAAGATAATTTGGACAACCGGTTTATGTTCCTTTTTAATCTTGTTGTTTAATCAAGTGATCACTTATTTTTTAGAATTATGTGTTGCATTAATATTTAACTAATTTAGCTTAATAATGGTTTGGAGCGAATTGAATATTTTGTTTGTATGCCTTTGAGATCGCAGGAATCACTTTTCATTATAAGAATCGAGTAGAGGCCAATACGGGCGAATGTGACTCCATGACTCACTTCGTACCATCATCCCCGATCCTCATTTCGTGGTTCAGAACCATATGGAGTTAATAATCTCATGGATTATGAATGGGGTGTAACCTTCACAGGTCAATCGTTGTTTCCTTCGTTATCCCTTTATCGTGGTTGCCTTTTATGATCCGTGAACGGTTTACAAGTTCCTTAAAAACTTGTTGGCGGCTCCCTACTTTTGTTGTCTCTAATCGTTTATGTCAATTCCCACTTCCTATGAGTGCGAAGCATATTCACACATGCTTTAACGTAGGCGCACTTCGAACGATGCCTACAATTTGGCGACTTCACTGGGGCGGATTCTTGGTTATTTATCGATTTGAGTGATCGGTATTTAATTGAGATGAGTGGATGAGACTTGAAAGATTCTTGAAAAATATTCCTGTGGTTTTATTGGCATTATCACATATGCATATGCATTTTAGCTTACCTATGTTGCCACAATAGTACGTGTTCTACGTATGTGGCTAGCCCGGGGGATTGATGCTCTATCAACCCGAAAACGCTCATGGCAATAAGGGTTCATCCGATTTTTTAAATCCACCCAAACCATGGAGTCGAGTTCGATTTCATCACGAACTCGCAGAGCCGCCCTTTGGCATACACCCTCAAGGGAGGCTGCCTTGCTAACGCGTCCAAACTCTTAACCATGGTACCCTTTGACACCCAAATAAGCATGACCATAGTCGAACATAGAACTTGACTTTAGGTTGCGAACTTCATTGCATCATGCTTGACGATGTGCTTATATGTGCATTTTTTATTGACTTTTTTTAATTAAATTTTTTTTCTTCTCTTATCAAACCCCTTTTATTTTTTTAGAGTCGAATCATAGATTATTTTTTTTAAATTTGAGTCAACCCGGATTTTTATTCTCGTATCCTGCACAAGAGTCAACTTGTTTTGGTAATAGCCGGAGTTCTAGAAAGATTTACGTGTCGTGCCACATATGGATATGTATCCCGAGATTTATCTTTCATTTGGCAATGGTTTTGTCCCAATCAAAGTCACAGATAAAAAGTTATAACTGATTTACTATAACCTGTCAAGTTTAGGTGTCTTTTTAGCGTCAACTTTTTTTTTTTAATTTTTTTTTCTTGTCAAGCTAGTCTTAGCCAAGTCCTTTAATCCATGTCAACTCGTATAACATAGGATTGTAGATTTTTATTTTTATTCTATTTTTTTATACCCATGAGTCTTAACTCTTCTAGAATTCTAGTCCTCTTCCTAGTTTCTTGTGATCGATTTTTGTGCTAACATTAACATATGTTCTTTGTCTTTGATTATGGTTGATCTTATTTATGACTAACGATTGCCAATGGACCGTTTTCACCTAGTAAATAGCATAAACGTTAAAATTGGACAAAATTAATCAAGTTAATTTGTCTTTTAGTCTTCCGTGCTATTTGGTCATTGGGTCCTTTGTTTTTCACAACGTCCTCATGTCTAGCCATGCGATCATACCACGAGTCTTAATAAACTCACCTAATCATACATGTTGATTCATTACACACACTTTTTCGTCGAGTAATGCACTATATTGTTTATGATCGTATACTAGGACCATGCATGCATCGTTTATTTTCCATCGTAATAGAAATGAGTGGAGTATTTCCCATCAGTTTTCAAAATCGTTTCATACACTCTTCCTTTTTAATCCGAGTATTTAGTAAATTCATTAAGTGAGTTCTTCCTTACACAGTACTCGAGTCTAAAATAAATAGGAAATAGTTGGAAGAATAAGGGGAACGTTACTCCTTCCTTCTTTCCTTCCAATCAAAGCATCAACAAAAAGAAATTATTTTCCTCAGCATGCAGCTAGAAGTAACTCATAAACAGCCATGAAGACAAAGCACGATGCAAGCTTCTCACCAAGATTTCATGTTTTCTTCTTCGTTTGTTTTAAACCCTTTCCCCTAAAGAGTCTAGCATAGGTTCTCCTTATCCATGTGTCTATGTGTCACATTTCTTACCTTCTTCATAAACGAGCATCTCTTTCTTACATTCGATCATGTGATTACCAAGAAAAAAAAAACAATTACTGAACTAAACACAAGGTACACCAATGATTTGAGGCACCTTTGCAACCTTGTCATTCACTATTAACCGTTCAATCACATTCCATTTCTTCATCAACCATTTTGAGCCTCGTCTAACGTTTGGCATTCATTTCTTCATTCCACATTCACTTAACCCTAGGATTGGAAGATGTGTAATTGTATAACATTCAAAAAGCAAGTAAAAAATATTATGAACACGTCTAGCAAAGCAACAATAAAACAATGTCTAAAGGCAAGTGTTCCAATGTCTTTGATATGAACACGTCTCAAATTGCGTCTCTCATCGAGTGCTTGGTACCGTGCCTGAGAAACATGAATGCTAAGTGAGTTATGGACCGCATGATCTGAGATTGCTCACATTGATTCAAAAGAATGAAAAAAAATATTCAAAACAAAAAAAATATATGAAAAATAAAACTTGCAAAGTCTAATACAAAATTGCATATCTTGGAGGCTTCTCTCGGGTCTTAAGCCTTTTACCCCTTTCTTCCTTAAACCATAAGTTTAACCACATTAAAAACTTTGAAGGACCTCTTTGAGGTGTACATACACTTGTGCAAAGTTCGGTTAGAGCTACGTTCGGCCTGATTCCTAACAGATACGTAGGCAACCTCACATTGAGGTGCGGCCACATTCATATGCATGATCGAGTCGAAGAATATCCAATGCTTAATCCTATGACCCTACCCCATTTAGATCTAGACTTGGGGGCTTGAACCCAAATCATTTAGCCTACCTAGCCTAAAAAGTCATCATTTTTTACTCTTCTCACATCTCTTTCCATCACCATAACCCTTGCAGCCAGCCTTAGTATCACATTCACACACTTCACTCACACATCCATATCCATATCAATCATCCTTCCCCTTAAGAGCCCTTTATCATGAAATCTTGTTTCAACACTGTGCATGTTTCATCATATTTAAAGACAACATTCATTAGAAGAAAAATTATATACTTTCTTAGCTTCCTGACCTGAGAAATGTTCATTGTTTCATGCATCGCATAATGTGCTGAGAAACATTTATATATCAATGATTTTTAATCATACAAAGCATATCGTGCTTAGCTCCTTGACCTAAGCAACGTTCATTATGCAATAATCACTTCATCTGTATACGTGCTTAGCTTCCAGACCTAAGTGACGTTCAAGATCGTTTCTTTACACCATATATGATGCTTAGCTCCATGACCTAAGTTCATTAATTGTGTCACATGATGTAATTGTCCTTAGCCTTCTGGCCTAAGGATATGCATCATGCATACATTACTTTCAAGAAAAGCGATTCAATCCATGCGATTCATTTTGTCTTGCTCAACGAGGAAGTTCAAAACTTCTTTCCTTTTTTCGCGTCTTTTCTTTTGGGGAAGTTTAAAAAAAACTTTTTCAAAATTTTCTCATCGAGGGAAGTTCGAAAATAAAAGTTCAGTTTTCACATCTTTCTTTTTCGGGAGAAAGTCGGTACCCTCCACTCATGACAAAAATTGACAGAAAATTTTTGCTTTTGCATCTTCATTTGCTTGTGTCTGCACACACACATATACACACACACACACACTCACAAGTCATACACATGCAATGTCACATCAAGTCAAACTTGGTCAAGTCAGTAGTCAAGTAAATCACAATCTATACCAGTCCCTTGGCAAATTTTATTTTGCAGATCTCAATTATAGCCCACGTCCGGGGACAAGCGGACCATCTACAGCCCACGTTCGGGGATAAGCGAACCATTTACAGCCCACGTTTGGTGATAAGCGAACCATTTACAGCCCCATTCGGGGATAAGCGAACCATCTACAACCCACGTTCGTGGACAAGCGAACCATCTATATCCCACGCCCGGGGACAAGCGGGCCATTTACAGCCCACGTTCGGGGACAAGCGGAGCATCTACAGCCCATGTTTGGGGACAAGCGAACCATTTACAGCCCACGTTCAGGGACAAGCGAACCAACTACAGCCCACATCCGGGGACAAGCGGACCATTTACAGCCCACGTTCGGGGACAATCGAACCACCATCATTTCAAGACGCAAGGTTCTCGATACACAGAGACTTGCAATCTCATCATCTGTCGACTTTCCTCAAGCATGGAAAGTATTATCCGGTGGATTTCTTCAAGCATAGAAAATCGCCAAATTCCTTTTTCGGCTTTCCTCAAGCATGGAAAGCATTATCAGTGGATTTCTTCAAGCATAGAAAAACGCCAAAATCATATGTCGACTTTCCTCAAGCATGGAAAGTGTCATCCGGTAGGTTTCTTCAGGCTTAGAAAGCTACCAAACTCATCAGTCGGCTTTCCTCAAGTATGGAAAGCATTTCAGCAAACGTCATCCGGTGGATTCCTTCAAGCATACGAAGCTACCAAACTCATTTGTCACCGATACACGGGTGTCAAATAAGCATTCTATTCCTTTACTCTTGAATCAGTGGAACTAACATTTTTCCGCAGGTATCGGCGTATACAGAGTGATTTAGGATCGAAAAACGTCTTAAATCATTCTCCGTCCCTATCGACTACTTTGACTATCATTTTAGAAACTAACATTTCTACAAACTCAGTCAAAGTGGGGGCTTCTGTAGACACCTAAAAATGTCTCCCCAAAACCAAACCCGATGATGAGCAACCTTTCACCTCCATTATTGGTCGGGTTGAGTATTTAATCTTGGAGTGCTTAAATCCATATTTCCATTTCATAAACCAACCCAACTTCTAGCCCATTTTCCCAAACCATAACTTATTTTCCTCTTTTCGTGCCTTTAAACTCAAAATAATTCATTTCGTGTCCTTTAAAATCATTCATTTCATGTCCTTTTTATAAAAAAGTTTATTATAGTTTATTTTGGTCCATAATCTGGGTCCAATGATTGAATATTTGGATGGGTCTTTAAAAGAGCTTTCCAACGATATATTATAAGCCCAAATCCGAGTGATAACGAATAAGTTATGGCCAAAATATTAAAATGAGCCCAAACCGAACTTAAGCCCACCTTACCTACGACCCAATTATCATGTCGAGGGTCCAAATTATTTGATCCCATTCCTAAAACAATTAGAATTAATTAGAAGCTTCTATAAGTTTCTAAAATATCTTAATTATCCTTTTTGAAAAGATAAGATTAAAGAGTTTGAAATTCAATAAAACTCCTTTTTTTTAAAGTCCTAATTCTATTCGAATTGAAAGACGTTCAAAGATAGACAGATATTATTTTGGTGCCTCATATTTGTTATCCAAATTGTATATGGTTGGATATCCCTTGAAATTATCTTTCCAATGATATATTATAATATCAAATCCTAGCTATAACGGAAAAGATATGAATAAAATGTCAAACTCTATCCAAAACTGACACCGTCTCACTATTTCAGCTACATATTTTATTCTATAAATGTTTTTCATCTGATTCTAATTGGGTTAGAATGTAGACTTCAAGGGCTTTCCAACGATATCTTATTCATCTTATTCCAATTTTTGGAGCAAAAGATATGATAAAAACAAAAGCCACACAAACTGCTGTCTATCGAGTTTTATTCCGATTTAATTCGGTTCTTATCTTAATTGTTCGACCCCTCTTTTTTCTCCATAAATAAAGGTCATATCACCCCTTTTTCAATCATCAAAAATCTTGATCATCAAATCCTTCTTTCTTTCTCTCTTTTACACCAAAAATCATTCTCTTCTCTCTCTCCCATATCCTAAGCCTTAAACCTATATTCCTAATTACACCATTCTTCCCTTAAGCACTCCTAAGAGTCTATACTAAACCAGAGGTTCCGTCCTTAAACCAAGGCGTGAAAGGTATAAATAACTAAGGGTTTAGACCAATCAAATCTATATTTATTTAATTTAATTTTCATTTGCTTTATATTTTTATTGAAGTTACTAACAGTGTATTCATGATGTAGCAATTTAAAGGAACGTGCGGAATGTGAGTAATTAATTAATTGAATTACTCTTATACAATTTTAATATTTCTAGTATCATGATTAGGGTTATTTTATATTTGATTTGACTAACGCTATTATTTTTAAATTGCTTCCAATATTAATGTTTATTCTATTGTTAGTATGATCACTATATTGCATGTTTAAAGGGAATATGTAATTGAAAATCACGCCTAATAAGATAATTTGGACAACCGGTTTAGGTTCCTTTTTAATCTTTTTGTTTAATCAAGTGATCATTAATATTTTAGAATTATGTGTTGCATTAATATTTAACCAATTTAGCTTAATAATGGTTTGGAGCGAATTGAATATTTTGTTTGTATGCCTTTAAGATCGCAGGAATCACTTTTCTTTATAAGAATCGAGTAGAGGCCAATACGGGCGAATGTGACTCCATGACTCAATTTGTACCATCATCCCCAATCCTCCTTTCATGGTTCCGAACCATATGGAGTTAATAATCTCATGGATTATGAATGGGGTGTAACCTTCACTGGTCAATCGTTGTTGCCTTCGTTGTCCCTTTATCGTTGTTGCCGTTTATGATTCGTGAACGGTTTACAAGTTCCTTAAAAACTTGTTGGCGGCTCCCTACTTTTCTTTTCCCTAATCTTATATGTCAATTCCCACTTCCTATGAGTGCCAAGCATATTCACACATGCTTTAACGTAGGCGCACTTTGAACGACGCCTACAGTGATAAATGATGATGTTTTACTTTATAACGAGTTTAGAGGGTCTCGACTTCAGCTTTGAATTGAGATCCCTGATCACTAATTAGTTCATGTAGAACTCCATATCTACAAAATATGTTTTGTTCGAGAAACTTTGCGACATGTTTAGAAGTGATATTCACGTAAGAAGCAGCCTTAATCCACTTAGTGAAGTAATCGATGGCTACTAATACGTAATCGTGCCCTCCTATCCCAAATTGAAAAAGACCAAGGGGAAGTGAGATTGTATAGTTCGTATGGTGGAAGGTGTTGTAAATTAGCGAACATTTTTTAACATATTTTAATAAAATCGTTTTCCATAGTGGACCAATAGTACCCTTGTCGTGAAATTATTTTTGAAAGCATTTTACCATTCATGTGAGGTCCACAAACACCTTTGTGATTATTTTCCATAAGGCGTGTGGCTTCCGGTTGGCCTATACATAACAAACTTTGACTATTAGGTCCTTTTTTGCATGATTGAGCATTTAATATACCATATTGGGACGCAAGTGTTCGTAAGGCTGTTGGTCTTTCAATGAATTATTTTCGGGATATGTGCCATGAGTAATTTATTAGAGGATATGATCATACCAAGGATTGTCTCCTTCAATGTCATGTATTTCCTCAATTGCGTTGCAATACGCTGGTTCTTCTCTTCTATCAACGCATAATGGCATCATATTTAAGTGATCTGGAATGTTGATCATTGAGGCTAATTTTGCTACCGTATCGGCAAATTGATTGTCATCCCTTGGGAGATATTTAAAATCAATATGTTCAAAATGCTCGATGAGTTGCTCTGGGTGTGCTTGGTATAATATCATTGTGGAGTTCTTTATTTTCCATTTTTTTAGTATATGATTTATAATCAAACTGGAGTCTCTATATACCTCTAATTTTTGCACACCTATGCTAGCTGCTGCTTCTAATCCAATAATGCACGCTTCACATTCTGCGACATTATTAGTAACCTCAAATTCTAGTTTAACAGAGATTGGAGTATGTGCTCCCTCTAGACTTATGAATAACACTCCTATGCCACATCCTTTTTGATTGGACGCACCGTCGAAGTACATTACCCATTTGTCATCTTGTGTCATTAGAATCTCCTCATCCGGAAGATGAGTAGTTTCTACACGACTTGTTTGAATTGGATGTTGTGCCAAAAAGTCGGAAATTACTTTACCTTTCATTGATTTTTCAGGAATATATTTTAACTCGAATTCGGCCAACATCACCATCCACTTAGATATCCTTCCTTGTAATGGTTGTTGTTCAAACAAATACTTTATCGGATTTTGTTGAGAAATCACATGAGTAGTGTGTGATAACATATAATGTCGTAATTTTTTGGTTGCCCACACTAATGCTAGGCTTGTATTTTCCAAGGCGCTATATTTTGTTTCATATTGGATGAATTTTTTACTCATGTAATATATTGTACGCTCGACTTTTTTCTACCTCTTGTGCTACATGGCGCTTGTGGTTGTGTCTGTAACTGTAATGTATAGCCTAAGAGGTAGTTTGGGTACTAGTGGTGCTAAAATTGGTGGTCTTTTTAAATAATCTTTTATTTTCTCAAAGGCTTTTTGGAATTGATCGTCCCATTCATGTTTCTCCTCTTTTTTCAATTTTTTAAATATTGGCTCACAAGTCATAGTCAATTTGTTGATAAATCGACTAATGTATTGTAGTTTGCCAAGGAATCCCCTAATTTCTTTTTCTAGTTTAGGGGGAGGCATGTCAACAATTTCCTTTATTTTAGAGGGATTGATCTCGATGCCATGTGTGCTTACTACGTATCCGAGTAACTTACTAGAAGTTACTCTGAAGGCGCATTTTTGTTGATTCAATCGCATTTTGTATTATTTTATGCGAGTGAAAAATTTTGCGTAAAGCTTTTATATGTCCCATTCTATCTTTGGACTTCACGATCATATCATCCACATACACTTCTATTTCTTTATGCATCATAGCATGCAAGAGAGTCGTAGCCGTTCTTTGGTACGTAGCTCCTGCATTTTTTAAACCGAATGGCATAACTGTGTAGCAATATGTACCCCAAGGGGTAATAAAGCATGTCTTTTCTTCGTCATCATTTGCCATTAAAATTTGGTTGTAACCTGCGTATCCATCCATAAAGGATAACATCGCATTTTCAGTCGTGTTATCTACCAATACATCAATATGTGGTAAAGGAAAATCGTCTTTAGGGCTAGCTTTATTAAGGTCCCTAAAGTCGACACACATGCGAACTCGTCCATCCTTTTTAGGGACTGGGATGATGTTCGCTACCATTCTGGGTAATTACATACGCGAATAAAACTTGCGTCTAACTGTTTTTGTACTTCTTCTTTATTTTTAATGCGACACCAGGTTTCATTCGTCGAAGTTTTTGTTTTACTGGTTTAGAGGTAGGGTTCAAGGGAATGGTATGTTCCACAATTTCCCTATCTATTCCAGGCATGTCTTTGTATGACCAAGCAAACGTCTTCGAATTCTTTGAGCGTCGATATGTGGGTTGATCACTCTTCCGGATTTAGAGTTAAGCCAATATTGACTTCTCTTTTATTTTCATTAGTTCCTATATTAAGTATTTCGGTTTCTTCAACGATAGGGTTCTTTTGTACTCGTTCATTCATTAGTTCAACCAATTTATTAATGTTATCATCTTCATTAGATTGATTATTATAGCATTCGAAAGATTCAAGAGAAGGCATATACTCGGAAATAGAGCTCATATTATTAAAATCAAAAGAGAGTGCATCAAGAGAAGAATCCTTTTTGGGATCTTCGTCCTTAAAACTAGAAAATAAAGACTCAGTAATGGCCACAAGGCCTAGATTTTAGGCTTCCCTACAGTCTATAATAGATTCATCGTCCGATTCTTCAAACATGTTCCCTTCGCCTATGACAATTTTCAGCTTATCGCCTTTGTGATTGGTCCATTTGAAAGATTTCCTCCATCCATGCTCAAAAGTTTCGTTTGAAAGGGTGATCAACGAGGTTGGGTGACGAGGGGTGGATCTAGGTCGTTGAAACTAATCCTCCCTTGGTCAAACTAAATTTATAAACACTTAACAAACCTAGATACTAGTATAGAGGAAAGTCAAGGGTCGAACCCAAAGGAACGGTAATGTTCAAGCGCTCTCAATTATGCGCCTAAGCTAGGTCGAAGTCTAAGGATAAAAGGAGAACACTAACAACTAACACACAAAGAAACCAAACAAATAAAGCACTAGGAATGGAATCAACAAGCAATCATGACAATTGTAGCAACTTGGGAACAATATGCAAATCAATGGTTGTGAAGACTAATGGCAAGCTCAATCAAAAGAGTCAACAAGCTATCTCCTAGAGGTCAAACTAGTGCCAACTACGAGAGACTCTAACTAGGAGCATCACTAATCAAGCTCAATCGACAATTGCAATTCCTAAATCAATGGTCCGTATCATTAGAAACTACAATGCAATCTAGCATAATTCTCAAGGCCTAATCGAATTACACACATGCAAACTTCCATTAATCACTTTAATCTCAACAATTAATCAACACAATCCCTAAATTAAGCGCAATTAATCAATCATACAAGTTTCACCCAATTCCTAGAAAACAACTACTCTAACATTATCATCAAATCAACTAACAACTAAAGAAATCAAGAATCAACAATATAAGAAGAACAGCGACACTAATCAACAATCAAACATAAAAATCAAACCAAACAAATAAGAAATCAAACAAAGCAATAAAATGAAATAGAGTTAAGAATTCTCATTGATAATAGAGAATATCTCAAACACAATTTTCACCATTGAATCTTCAATCTCTCAATCACCATTGAAATTCCTCACTTTCTCTCTCTAAAATCTACTCCTAAACTAACCCTAAAACTAGAGAGATAAGCTCTCAACTAAGCTAAAACTATGATCAAAATCTAAATGAAACTTATTCTAAACTTGCCCCAAATATCGGTTTACAAAGATATTTATAGAGGAGCGAAAACAAAAACCGAGCAAACAGATACCCAAGAAGGCGCGCCCGCGTTGCAGGGGAGGCACGCCCGCGCTGTAGGGGTGGCGCGCCCGCGCTCGTGCTTTACGCGCCCCGCATCTCTAGGTCTCTTCGATCTTCTTGCGACTTCGTGCATTCGTTCGCTAAGGTCTTCGAATGAACGTACAATCATGATGATGATGAACACTAAGTGAGGCAGTCCCTAAAGCACATGAATGTGGGTTCAACACCTAATATTCATGACAGCACGGCTTGAGAGCTCAAGAGCTAGAACTTGGATAATCCACTTCCTCGTATCTTGAGCTTTCCAATTGCCATGAGCTTGCTTCAAAAGCTTCCTTCACCTTAGTAAATCACCAATATCAAGACCCAAACCTCGTACGATACCTACAACCACGAAAATAGTGCAAATAAAGGAGAAAAGACTAGAAAAACCATATAAATGTACAATAGCTACAAAAGAAGAGAGGAAAGCAAAGACTAAGACTAAGACCAATAGCATAAAACTAAGCATTTATTAAAATGAAAGCCATGAAAATAAGATAAAAACAACTTAAATGCTCATCAAATGGTTGCCATTTATGACACCCATCATTGGGTCAAAAGCTTCATCTTGAATGGTGTTTTGATTAGTGATTGTAGCGACATGATTTTGCTCTAGTCAAAATATCAAGTTAAATGCTTGCCCATCATAGTTCCCTAGAATTGGGTGTTTTGATTTAACGATACTAAGATCGTCATCCAAGAAGTAGCAATCATGAAATATTTCAAATCCAGGATTCTTGATTCCTTCTAGAACTAAGGGTTCTGGAAAGTCGTATCATGGGTAAGGTGATTATCCCTTTCTTATTATTGTCTCTACGTGCTTGTTTTTTGCATCGTGAGACTCCAAATTTTCTTTGTTTGGTTTATATCCAATCCAAATGAGAAGCTTTTCTTTGGGATTGGAAATAAGAGAGATTTTTTCATTCCTATTCCCAAAGGCATCCCAGAAAAGTAACTACTCTTGAGTAAGATGTTGTTTACTATCCGAGTGGAATATGGATCAAGCTTGAATGGTTCTTCAAAGTCTTCTTCCATTTCAATTGTGAAGATTGGCTCCACAGCGAATCCCCACATGTCCTCTTCATCATTATCATTTATTTCTAAGAGTGATTAATCATTTATTGCTATTTTGAGTGGAGAAGAATGTAAAGTCATAGGAAGCCCTAGTTCAACCTAATCATTTGATGAAGTGAGGATGGTATTGCACCAAGCTCATGTATCCAAGGACGTCCAAGTAAAAGGTTGAATGTAGGTTTTATGTCCATAACGTGGAATTCAACCATCTTTTGAATTGGGCCTGTGGTAATTGGTAGCTTAACAGTTCCACACACCGATCTTCTCGAATTGTCATAGGCCCTAATGTTTTGTGTTGTTGATTGAAAATCTTTTTCTTGATTTAGGCCTAAGTATTTTGCCGTTCGTAATGGGCATACGTTTACAGCTGACCCATTGTCTACCAAAGTTAGAGGGATATTGTATCCCTTGCATCCCATAGTTAAGTATAATGCATTGTTGTGTGTAGTGTCTTTTGAAGGAAAATCATCATTAGTGAAAGTGATTGATTTGTCAGATTTCACACTAGTAAGCAACCTAACAAGATCTTGTGGGGTTGTGTCCGTGCTTACAGACAAAGTCGTTAGAGCGTTCATGAGAGAATTCGTATGTTCTTTAGAAGTACTTAGGAGTTCCCAAATGCTAACATTCGCCTTGGATTGGAGAAGTTGTTTGACCAATGGATCTTCCACCTCAAGTGGAAGTGGTATTGGATTTTGTACTTGACCTTGAGTTTGATTTTGTGTGGTCGAAAATCCATTTGGTGGTGGTGGCTGGTAAACTCGCCCAGATCGAGTTAAATGATCTATCTCATTTTGGTTAGTTGTAGAACTCACAAACCAACTTTCTTCTAGAGGCTTTGGATGTGCCTCCATTCCAAGATGTTCTATGAGTTGTTCTTGATGTCATTTGTCATCCAAGGAGAGATTCGATAAATCTTGCAACTTCTCCAAGAAATGATCCCAATCAAGCGCTCCATTTGTTTCATTTTGTAAACAAGATGGAGGTGGGACGGCGGCATAATTAAAGACATATAAGTCTTAAAAGTCGTCACCCTATAGTCCACATACTTCATTAGTTGCCCCTATGAGTATTGTGGATAGAGGTTCTCCTATAGGTGTTATATAGTCCAAAGGATTGAACATATCACTTCCCATATGGTCCTCATCGATGTGAAACACCCCTAAGGGGAATACATTATTGTTAGGTTTAGGTGTGGGAATTCTCCCATCGTCTACTAAATCTTGTATTTTGTGCTTTAAAACATAGCAACGTTCAGTATCATATCCAACGCCTCTATGATAAGCACAATAAGCACTACCATTCCATTGAGGAAATCTTCTTTCTGGTGGAGTGGGTGGTGTTGGCCCTGTTGGCGCAAGTAAGCCTTTTCATTTAATTTTTCTAGCAATTCTTTATAGCTTACAGGAAATGGAGTAAATTTTCTTTCTTTTGTCCATCTTTTTCTAGGATCATCATATCGATTTGTGTTATTGTATTGCGTGGAAGTCGCAAAACGTTAATAAAGGATGATGCATTATCATTCCCCTTCTTGTAGTTATTCTTAGGTTGATGATGATGATGAGGTTTGTTTGCTTTTTCTTTAGCAAGATTATCTTCAATCCTAGTAGCCACAGAATAGACCTTTTGAAAAGTGTCTAAACCAAGGTAACGTAGATGTTTGTTGTACTTTTCATGACAGTTGTCAATGAACTTTTGTACTAACTCGAGTTCAGGTAGCCTTTGGGCAAGGTGGGCCTCATTTTCTCGCCATCTACCATAGAAAGCGAGGAAACCTTCATCGTCGTCTTGCTTAAGCATCTCGAGTTCTCGTAAAGTTGACTTAAACTCTACGTATCTCTCATATTAGGTAATGAAAGCCAAAACTACATCTTCCGATGTTGCCTTGAATTTTGGATCTAGCCCATAGTACCACTCTCTCGTGGTTCGGTCTAGGGATAAATGCAAAGTTAAAGCATAAATCTTAGGATCAACCCCCTTTAATGCCATAGTGCCAGTAAAACACATTAAATGATTTTGTGGATTATTGGTCACCTTAAATATTAGCAAGTCCGTAGCTACGAACTTTTCCGGTAAAGCAGTCCTCGAGGAGAAGCAAACTTTTCTGCGTCAAAGACTTTTCTTTGATGGATAATTGTTCCAACTTTCCTTGCAAGGCTAAAGTTTCAGCATTTTTCTTTTCAATCTTTTCCATTTTCTTAATTCTTCTCTCCTCAGCCTTTTGAGCCTTTTCCTCTCTCAAACGAAGAATCTCTTGTTGAAGTTCTTCGATGGTTAGCAATGTTGTTGGACTAGGATTAGTTGTCGAAGAAAAGTGGTTTGAAAGGGGTTAATCTTTGGGTGGTAAACGTAGAATGCGAGTGCCCGGGGGTCCTCTTTCCCAAACTTGGAAACCGACCCTAAAGGAGTACGAAAGGATAAGTAAATCGATAAGCTTGTTAAAAAAGGAAAAAAAAAAGAAAAAGACGCAAAATATATTCAAACGGATAACATCACCCTTAACAATTCTTCAATGAAGATATTGTTCAGACGAGTCAATTTGTTTTTTGAGAAATTAAAATTGACTCGTCTAGTGGGCACGCGCAAGTGACTTTGTTGCGCGTGGCTGTCGCGCGCAACGAATTCACTTGCGCTGGGATGGGTCGCGCAACTCATTGAGTTGCGCGCGCCACTTGTTCGTAGAATTTTTTTTTGTCATCGTTTTTTTTATTCGATATTTTTTTAACTTTTTTTTATGTTATCCTTTGAATATGACGCTATATCACAAAGAGACAACTTCATAATTGGGAACCTAGACCAAACTAAAAAGAGGAAAAAAAAAAGAAGACTATCCTAACACGTTGCATATAGTCACATAATCACATAAGCATGATATAAGTCAAGATTCACGTAATGCTGTTCTAAGGTCAAAAACGCTTGGGTGTCCAAAGGTACCATATCTTAAGAAACGACGCACAAATCAATCACTCAACGTGTTGACTCATGACATCGCCCTCCCAACATTTTGTTGGCGATATGGGTGGGATGATTGTTATTGATTTCAGGATAGATGCCTAGTGTTGGCGACCCCTAGTCAATGAGCCAATCCCCAATGGTTTAAGTGTGATATGCTTATGCATGATGCAATGTTACTTGTTTGGTTTTTACTCTTGTGCAAAAGGAAGATATTATACGTTCAACTCTCGCTCTCTAACTAGAGATTGTCCAATTTGATTCTCGTTACAACCCAATTGGATAATCTCTAGTTAGAGAGCGAGAGTTGAACATATAATATCTTCCTAGTGTTGTTTGATCTACCTAGTGTTGGAGACCTTGGACCATAACTACGAATTAATAATGTAACCTCTAAGTCCCAAGCGAAGTTGCCACTATAAGGAAGAAGGGTGATCCTGTCGTAAGGGGTTCTCTCCTTAAATGCCCATGGCCACTTAAAAGCTTAGGATTTTACACTTGTTAGTGTGTAGTAGGATTTGAATTCCTGACTGTTTGGGGTACCTTGAATTAGAATTAATTTTATCATTATGTTTTTTTGTAAGAAACAAGTAGGGAGTCGCCAATGAGTTTTAGGAAAAACTCATAAACATCGTTCATGCCTTTCTTCCATGTGGAGTTCATGGAATAATTACACGAATCATAAGTTTACTCATGCCCAAATTGGTCTATAAACCAGAAATGGTACTAAAATAACGTTCCTTTTAGAGGGGAATCGTTATCCTAGCCCTAGTGTCGCCTCTACTAGCTCTTCCTTTCTTACAATTTCATCACCAAACAATATATGCAACGCGATACCTAAAACTATGTTAGTTTATTTTATTTACCAGCATTAATTCACGTAGGAATTACATCGTAATGTCGTTATTCTTATTTAATCAAATTCGTGAAAAGAACAAGAAAATAAACAATATTCGCCTTGGCTTAAGTGATCAACCAACAATTATATAATTCAATTCTAATCTTTATTTAACGCAAGATACTATGTGGAATTGATTAATTAATTAATTATTTTACAGGTGATCAAACAACACTAATTAATTAATTAAGGTCCTTTTAAACAATAAAATAAATGTGATTTAACTAAGTGCTCGGGAATCTACCACTTCTCTTTGCTAGATCTCCGTTTAGTACACTTATGGAATCCTTCTTGTTGGGGAACCTCCACCGTAGTAACAAAATATCAGAAGGGTGAGTGTTTAGGACAAGAGAGGCAAGGTTGCACAAGTTCACAATTATTTCGCCAGAGTTTTAGGTTATTTTCTGTTTGTTTAAACCTCGGTTTAAGCTCTTATTCATAGGGAATGATTAGGTTTAAGGTTTCGAGCATTCTGCCGCAGTAAGTGTCGCGAGCAACAGGATGAGTTGCGCGCGGCGTCCCAGCGCAAGTGATTTGGTTGCGCTGCTATGGGCAGCACAGCTAATTGTCTTGCGCGCGACTTTATGGTAAGATTCGATTTTATATTTTCCATATAATTCTGAATCTTCCGCAACGCAAATCTGGAGGTTGCGCTGGGTGTCGCGCGCAACTGAATTAGTTGTGCGCGGCAGCCCAGCGCATCTATTTGTGATGCGCGCGGCTTTTTTGGGGCAGTACTATGATTTAACCTAGGCGCTCCTAAATCCGTCATTATTAGGTTTTAAGCACGGGCTTAAGCCTAATTATCATCGAGTATAGTTAATTGGACCTTTGGTTTATCTTTTATTTTTAATTTGGTCTAGTCTTTTGTGTTTAGTGGCTTAACCAGTTATCCATTAGTATTCTTCACTTTGATCCAACACGAAGATGGTTTATTTATCGTCATTGCACTTCCTCTCGGGACAAGAGGCCAAAAGTGGATGTCTACACTGTGGCGATAAGATTTGTGGCCCTCATAAATGACTATGCAGACCTTATGCAGCAATTTCCAGTTCCTTGGTACGCCAGTTAGCTCCAATAAGCAATTGGACATGATTAAGTAATCGGCTCGATTACAATCACAATAGTTGATCGACCTGTTTAAAAATCGTCTCACTTAGCTTAAAGCGCCTAAACATTAGCTCATCGCAAGCACCGATGTAATGGTTTACAAGCAGCAAAATGCGCCGATGTACTGGCACCGCAAAGTTTTTAGCAAATATCACAGCAGTAAAGTTCAAGCGAGCTTTGAGGATCAACAAGCGTTGGTCTTCGGTAATTTTCTTCGGAATATTATCACATCACTGAGGATGGCTTCAAGCAAAGTTATCTTCGACGTCGTTAACTAGGATGTGGAAGGTTGTCAGACAACTGAGGATGGCTTCAAGCGAAGTTATCTTCGACGGCGTTCCCTAGGATGTGGAAGGTTGTCAGAAAATAGGAGGTGATTTCAAGCGAAGTTATCTTCGATCATGTTCCTTAGGATGTGGAAGATGGTCATAAAATAACGAAAATTGAAGGTGGCTACAAGCGTGGTAGTCTTCAGGCGGTATCCCCTAGCTTGAGCAAGATCGCCAAACAAAATCGGTTACTTCAGAGACGTGTGCACGACAGTGCAAGATACTCATTTCTTAACTCTTTTATCTATGTAACTAACGCTAGTTTGAAGGTATCGGCGTTACAAGAATGATTTAGGATCGCAGAACGTTCCTATCGCTACTTTTACTTTTGTTTTCGAAACTTGTGTTTCTCCAAACTCAGTCAAAGTGGGGGCTTCTGTAGACATCCAAATATGTCACCCCTAAACCAAACCCAGTGATGAATACCTTTCACGTCATTTGATTATCCAACGAAGTGAAAGTGTGAAAGTCTAATGATAAGGATGTTTTTATTAAAATATTTCTCTTTCTGTTTTCAAAAATATTTCTTTTCTATTTATGAAAAATAGCCCATCCAATTTGGTTTGGTCTATGATAAGGGAAATAGTGTATTTGGATTGGGCTTGAATAGTGCTTTCTAATGATATATTATAAGTCCAATTCCGATGAATAATGAGGAAGTTATGGATTAAATTAAATTAGGCCCAGTGATTTTACATGTGACTCAATGATCTAGAGGAGGGCCTATTAAATATTATTCCTAAAGTTTTTAGGATTGATTTTAATCTTCTAGAAGGTTCATTTTAATTCTAATAAGATTGGGATTGATAATTATATTTTTAAAATATGTTTTAGTTTGAATAAAATATATTATTTATCAAAAATCTGATTTTAAATTCCCGAGCACTTAGTTCAATCACTTTATTTTCTTGTTTAAAATAACTTTAATTAATTAATTAGTGTTGTTTGATCTCTTTAAACATACTTTTAATTAATTGAGTCCACATAGTATGTTGTGTTAAATAAAGAATAGAATTGAACAATTAATTGTTAATTGATCACTTAAGCCAAGGCGAATTTTGTTCTTTTCACGAATATTGATTAAATAACAATAACATCTTTTGCAATGTAATTCCTACGTGATTGACGCATGTAAATAAAATCAACTAACTTATTTTTAGGTATCACGTTGCATATATTGTTTGGTGATGAAATTGTGAAAAAGGAAGAGCTAGTAGAGGCCATACTAAGGCTAAGATAGTGGTTCCCCTCTAAAGGAAACGTTAACTTTGTATCCTCGCTTCCGAACTCATTTCTGGTTTATGTAGATCAATTTGGGCATGGGTAAACTTACGATTTGTGCTAAATATCCCTTGAACTCTACTTGGGAAAAAGGAATGAACGAGGTTTATGAGTTTTTCCTAAAACTCATTGGCGACTCCTACTTGTTTCTTAAAAGTGTGATGATCGGATCCATTCTAATTTAAGGTCCCACAAACAGTCAGGAATTCAAATCTTAATACACCATAACAAGTGTAAAGTTCTAGGCTTTTAAAGGGCCATGGGCATTTAGGAGAAAGATCCCCTACGATGGGAACACCCTCCTTACAGAAACCAGCTGAATCGTTTGATTAAACGGCTGTATACTTGGTTTGGGGCAATCACTATTGTAATTGATTGACTTAGGGACATCTCATACTCTTTAAAGTATCAAAAGTTTCCAAGCCAATCAATCACGTTTTGAAACCAACTACATAGCCGCCCAGGGGAAAGTATAGCCGGTTGCCGCATTCTTTTGTTAAGTTAGGAAAATTGACATACATACACAAGCAGAAATCGAAAATGCAAAAAAAAAATTAAAAAAAAAAAAGTGTAAATTGAACAAAACCGACTCAGTCGACATATTTCATAAACTTAAACCCGACCAAATAGACGGGTCATAATGTTAGCCAGATCATCATTTGGAAAAAGACAATAAAAATTGTTGTTACCCGACTCCGATCCTTAACCGGTAAAAATACAAAGATACACGGGGCGCAGGCCGGAGATGATACATTTAGCATACCACCACTGAAAATTTAAGGTTGCTAAGGAGGAAGGACCACCTGGGTTTGGCTAGGCGGAAGGTCGGCCGCAGTCTGATGAGGTTGAGCTTGGATAGGGTCACCGGGAGCTTGATCTTTGGTCTCTTCTCCTTCGTCTTCCTCATCCGAGGAAATTTTTATGCCTTAGGAAGAGGCACACTCCTTGAAGGGAGGCAGAGTCGGCTCAGAAAGCTGTTGGGCATCGTAAACTTTAGAGACGTACTGATACCTCAAATGGAATTACTCCCAGTCGGTGTGCGGATCAACGAGACTCCAAGTTAGCTTCATGCACTCCTCGCGATCCTTCTCATTTTCCGCCACCATCCGCTCTTGCTCCTTCTTGAGTGCAACGCCACCTAGAGCTGCTTGACATCTGCCCTCATTTGGGTGTTTTATGTGTCAGCCGCTTCCAAAGCTTTGAGGATAGACTTAGCATTTTTTAGCTCAAGCTCCAAGGCGGCAACTTTGTTATTTTTCGTCTCCACTACAGCTGTGAGATCCTTGACCGGCTAATCTTGTTGCATCTCCATGGCTTTAGTTTCAACGTCACCCATAATAGATCGATATTTAGCAGAGTTAAGGCCGTCAGTTGCCTGGTGTTTGGCATCTCTTACTTCCTCTTACTTTTTCCTAAACGGAACTTTCAGCCCGTCCACCCTCAGCATTGCCTGATAAAGTACAGACGGTAAAAAGGAGTTAGAAAATTTTCTTGAAAAATTAGATATAATGAAAGGGTGTGCAAGTTACCTCAGCCAGCACGGCAAGGATTTGGTCAAAGTTAACATGCTGTAACCCAGGGACCTGATCCTTATTAGATCGGGTGAGACTTCTCAATATTCGCCTTGCATAATGTTGTATGTCTAGCCATTTTTGGGATGTATTTTGCACGAGAAGAAGGATTTTGTGAGGAAACAGCATAGGCAGCCCCAATATTGTGTTGGCTGCTCGATAAGTCTTCAGACTGAGAAGTCTGGGATTTTACTTGCACTAAGTAGTCAGACAGCCATGGGAGTTTTAGACTATTCATACCTTGGGCTCCAGAATGAGGGTCCCAAATGCCCAAAGCTGCTGCAAAACAGGATGCAGAGCCGGGTGGCATGCCACCCTTCGGTGTCTTAGAGATGCCTAACTGTTTACTGCCAATCTCACCACTTTCACTGAGGGCCTTCAATACAGTCGGGCCCTTGCCCTTGGTTGTTGAGCTTTCCTGGCCAGGTGGCACAGATGATGTCGTCTGGGTTGTTTGAGTATTTGTTGCCTTGGCAGGGGTTATTTTAGGGTCATCCGGTCAATTCCGTTTGAGCATAATTGGTAATCGACCGGGGAACAACCTTGCTCCAACTCTGAGATAGGACAGCCGGCAAAGATTAGTTCAATGAAAAGAAAAAGAATCTTACAAGCTAATAGGTTAGGCGGAGCTTACCCCATCTTTTTGGGGCGCCTATGCCAAAAGCTCCTTTCAGACATGGGCAGTAGGTTTGGCAGGAGTTTTATTGGGATCAACCATTTTCAATGCAACTTGTACAAAAAGAAATTCAACTAGTTAGACAACTTAGAGGTTTAGTAATATAAAGAAAACACATAAAAAAATTTGGTTGAGGTGTTACGTACCTCTCTCAAACATGGTACTTAGACCACAGGCGGAGAGAAACGTCTCATCTTTAAGCCACTCCGAATGGGGCACCCAGAACTTGGGTACCATTATTTCACTTCAATAGTCAAGAGGCACTGTTGTCGTCGTAAATAGACCCGACACCATTATTTCATTCCAAGCTTTCTCAGGGAGATGCGGGTGGGCGCAGCTCCTTTCTGGTAGAGCCGGGTCCATATTATACTGATGAAGGAACCGGTTGTGACGCAGTTTTGGAGAAGAAACCAAGTAACACTTTTCTTTTCAGTTGCTCCATTTGGACGCCTTATCCAGCGACATCATGTACTCCAAGAGTGTGGTTAGAGTATACCACGCTCCCCAACCGCCTGGGATGCGGCTCATATAATGCATATGAGAAAACGCCTCAAAGCTAGGCGTCACATTCTGAAACTCACAGGCGGCAATGTAACATAAAATATTAACCCACGAGTTGGGAGTTAGCTGCTAGACACCTAGCTCATACCCCCTTAAATTCGCCCTTATTCCTCGGTGGAGGGGGAAGCGGAGGCCGGCTATGATATCCGCCTCGTAGCAGCCAAAGTTTTTATTAGCATGCTCTATGTAATCATCCTAGGCAATCGTCGCCTCCTCAGGCGTTACTAATATGTCCCAGCCGGCCCCTATGGGGTGTTTATCTAGAAAAGATTTGAAGCTACCCTTCAAAGTAGCAATGTTCTTAAGGGACATACCTGCCTGAGTGGGGTTCTTTATATACGGCCCTTTGGCCGCCTACTGGTACTCAAAGGCGAGGTCTTCCTGATTGGAACTAGAAGCCCCTGAGCCGAATCTTTCAGCGACCTCTACATCGTTTGACTCATTATTGGGACCATGAGTATAGGCGGATCCTTCGCCATTTTACTCTTTTAAAATACGATAAATTTATGTGGTGGGGGCACGCGGAGAGGACTTTGCTTGATCATCAAAATCTTAGTACTCCCCGTTTGGGATTACCTCATCTACATGCACTTCCATAGTGCACCCCCTTCTCCTTGATTGTAGCTGTCTATTTAACCCTCACCATTGTGTCCTGCACAAACATAGAGACGGTGGGATTCGAGGATGAGCAAAGCAGGTCCATACATCTAAAGACGGCCACCCCAGTCCTAGACCCAATCATACCAGGAGACTAGCTAACTACTATCCTAGGTTGTGCCATGTGTGTTGATGGTGATTCCATTTATTGAAAAAGTATAAAAATAAAAATGGTAAAAGCTTGAAAGAGTTAAATAAGGGAGCGAGAGATGATTACCTTTGTAGAAATTTGGGCAAACCTCATAGGCGGTGACCGGTTATGTCCCCGAAATTGTTGACGAAAAACTTTTCTTAAAATCAGCTTCAAGCAAGGGCAGTGTATCTCTCTCTAGAAAATTTTCTCTTTCTCTCTCTAGACTTTCAAATGAGTCAACAATGAAGGGAAAAGAGAGGGGGTAAAACCCTATTTATAGAAGGGTGAAAACGGGGCCATCTCCATTACTCTACTAGAAGGTGAACAGTTTTTTTAATGTTCACCACTTATAGGGGGACGCGTGCCACAAGCGCCCCGTGTCCTACCATGTCTCTCTTGAAAGGAGAAAATGGTTAGGGTAAACATACCCTAGACGTGTGGCCCAATTAGAAAGGGACACGTGTCAGCCTTTGATAGGTCTAAAATGGGCCGCTTAGCAATTGACACGTGTTAGCCTCAGATAATAGATGGAATTACGCCTTTAGGCCCGATTCCCAAGATCCCATTAGGTCATCCTGGCCTAATAAAGGACACTTTTTCCAACAACCCTATAAATAGGGAGATTTCCTCCATTTTGGAGACACAATTCATTATTACAACCTACCCTACATTCTCGCGCATCAGCGAAAACACCAGATCTCGGAATCCGAGAAGATCTCACTTTACCTTTTCGCACTCTTTACATTTTCCTATACGTTCTAACTTGATCGTTGGAGGCGGAGCTCCAATCAACAAGAGTCTCCGTGTTTTGTAAGTACAGAGCGCGTCGGACCAGTCTTGGTGACGTAACTCTCTCGAGGGACAAAAACACCCAAAACAGGTCTCACTTTGAGGTCCTGATAAATATGGTAGGGAAAAAGGTTACATCAGGTTTTCAAATTACACCAATGAATTTTTTGATCGAATTATAGATTTTTCGAAAAAATTGTAACCCTTTTCGGTATAAAACCCTTTCTTTTCTTCATATACCTTAATTGGAACATTCCTACCTACCTTTTTCTTACTTCCAAACTCCTCTACTCTGATTCCTTACCCTTTCTATGTTATTTCCTTTTCCTTTCCCTTTCTTTATGCCCCCAATGTACCACCACACCATCAATACACCACCACCTTACCGCCATGAGTTTCACATACACCGGCCAACAACCATCTCCTTCAACCTAAAACATCCCTTTACTTACACTAATTCTTAACATTTTTGTAAGTTTAACTACTGCCTGTTTGGTAAAGGGCTAACAAAAATTCTGGGCCTCAAGTAGGTAGAGTCCAAGTTGGTCTCTAGTAAGATCATTTTCGGAATTTAAAAAAAAAAACCTTATCTGTAAGTACCAACGAGATATATAGCAAATACTATCCTTAGTAGTAACAAAATACCATCCTACAACATGTTGGTATAATCATGGTATTGCGGTTGGTATCATAAAAAAAAACAAGTATTGTTGTTGGTATAAGTAGCTTTATAGTTTGTATCCTAACTACGACTTTGTTGGTATCCTAACTACGACTTTGTTGGTATTTAGTTAAGTTCGATTGGTATCAGAGCGATATGGTTAAAAGCTAAACTAAGCTGTTAATTTAATTAAAAAATAAGTAAAACTGGAGAATACTAGGCTCTCTACTGAGTGTAAGAAACCTGATTTTAAGCATTATTATCATATTTCTGAAAATACTAGTAATTTTGGCCCAGTCCTTAATTATATAGTAGATCAAATTGGCGAATTAAGATCGGAAGTTGATAACATACATGCTCCTTGCATTTATATCGAAAATAAGACATCTATAACCACAACCGATATTAATATAAAAGTAAGCGATCTAAACGAACTGGTTCAACAAGTTCAACTTGCTTTAACGAACGAAGTTATGCATCAATTTGGAAAAGAAGTATCACTTAATAAAGAAAAAACTGTCCTGTATAAATATAAATATCCTTTTTAAAATCTAGATAAAAAAAAAGGTTTACTGTATCACTCCCTAAAACACCTACTAGTAACCAAGAAAAGAATAAAGAAACTAAATATGAGGCCTCATCTTCAGGAGAAAACGCTAAATTAACTGCAAGTCCTATTCGATAAAGAAGAAGACCCTAATAAGCTTAACGAAATCATGAACATAATTTCCGAAAAAGGGATTGCTTCTGATAATGAAATAGAGGAAAATAATTATGTTACTTTAGAGGAAGATTTATATCAACAAATGGGATAAATGAAGTTAAATGATCTAGACTTTCTACCCATAGAAGTTGTTCAACAAAAGATTGAAAACAAACTAGGTAAAAGAGTAATGGATAATAATGATATTTGAGAAGAAATTATTAATGAAAACATTAATGTGAACAATGTTATTAAAAGACCTAGGTACCAAGGAGAAGTAAGTTACTCACGACCAAGATACATACCAGGGAAGACTACCCGGTTTAGTGTCAAGGTTATGCCTAATCATATACCTTAAACAAGAAGAAGTGACTCTTGAATATATACGTCAAACTGGTTATAAACTTAAATTAGATGGTGTAAGGTATAGACAAGATGTTTAAGATCAGTGGAAAAAGAGTATGATTAGTTTCCTTAATTTAAATACTGAATGAACTTCAGAAAATTTCTTAAATTATGTCGAACATAGTCTCTATGGCTGTGTAGAAGACTGGTATTACGATGGAATAGATGAAGAAGTCAAAATTGCATTAAGAGCTAATGAATCACCACCTACTAGAATGTTCAGGCAGTTATGTCAATACATTGACTTAGAATTCATTGGTCTTAGAGCCGATCCTAATGAGAAACGAATAAAATATCAAAGAAAGTTAAGTAATTTGTCCATCTGTTTTATGATACATGTTGATAATTACATTATGGAATTTGAGACATATTATTATAAATTTGGTGAAAATAAAACAAATCTCGAAATGTTCTATGAAAAAATACCCAGTCCCCTTAATGAAGAAATTAGTGAAAAATATCAAGAATGGTGAGAGAAAATTCTTAGCTAGGGATGCCCTGGGTAACAAAATTTCTTTCCTTAGAAAGTGGATTGAGGAAAAATGTAGAGAGTTTGCAGGAACTCAGCAAATGAAGAGACAATTTCTTACTTGTTGGGATTTCCAAAATAACTATGGATGTGAAGGAAAAAACTATAATAAAAAAAGTAATTATAAGAAAAATAAATTTGACCGATTAAGAGGAGAAAATTATAAGATGAAGTATTATAAACATAAATATAGAAAACCAAGTAGGTTTTTCAAAAAGGCAACATATTGTCCTAAGAAAAAGAAGACATGCAAATGTTGGTCTTGTGGAGAATTAGGGCATTATGCTAATTGTAGACACCCAAATGTGTCCCCCCAAAACCAAACCCAGTGATGAATACCTTTCACGTCATATGATTTTCGTACAAAGTGAAAGTGTAAAAAGTCTAGTGATGAGGATGTTTTTATTAAAATATTTCTCTTTCTGTTATCAAAAATATTTCTTTTCTTACCCTATTTATAAAATATAGTCAGTCCAATTTTTTTTAGTCCATCATAAGGGTCTAATAATGGTGTATTTGGATTAGGCTTGAAAAGAGCTTTCCAACGATATATTATAAGCCCAATTCCGATGAATTTTGAGGAAGTTATAGATTAAATTAAATTAGGCCCAATGATCTAAAGGAGGGCCTATTAATTATTATTCCTAAAGTGATTATGATTGATTTTATATTCTAGGAATATCTAGAAGGTTCCTTTTAATTTTAATAAGATTAGGACTGATAATTTTATTTTTTAAAGATGTTTTATTTTGAATAAAATATATTTTTTATCATAAATTTGATTTTAAATCTGCTTAGACACGGAATTACATGTTAACCCGTTTAAAAGATGATTCCGCGTACGAAAGTGTGTTGTACTTGTGAATCATCGCGAGACAACATAGTCGTCGCCTGGCGCTGACAGCTGTCTCTTGACGACAAGCTTAACGTCTAGCGCTGATTCCTGTCGGTAGAGACAGGAGGTATTTTATTCCAAATATGATTTTCTTTTATCCCGTGCTATTTTTCCTATAAATAGGGGTTGTATTTCCCTGTTTTTATTCATTCACAATAATTATTCACAACCATCATCTCTCTCTCTCTAAAAGGTAGAAGCTTTCTCTCTCTCTTTTTTTTTTTCTAAACCTTCCCTTTCTCAAAATTCCTCATACATTAGCTCCAAACACACCTAGCCAAGTTCGAAGTTGTCATCGCACTAGATGTGAAATGTTTGATATCTCTGAGGGTTTTGTCCCAAATCTCTATTTTAATTATTTGATTTAATTGTTTGATTTTTTATTTTCCTTGAAGTTACTAACGTGTGTATTTTGTTATTAGAAAGAGGTACGAGGCATCGAAGTAAGTACTTTAATTAATTTATTGATTTTTTGATATAGAAATTATGCTTAAATTATTTTATTGATTCCTAATATCATGTTAAGATGCTTTTATTGCTTCCTAGTATCATGTTTAAGGTTAACTAAAATTTCTAATATCACGTATATTATTACGATGCTTCCTACTTATTTCCTAATATCATGTTAGTATCATGTTAGGGTTAATTTATCTTTAATGTTTCGTGACATGCTAGGGTTTGTAATTAATCTTGTTAGTATCATGCCTAGGGTTTTGCTATTATTATGCTTTATTATTAACATGATAATTATGATTATTATTTTGATGTTGATTATGTTGCTTGATGTATTATTGTTATTACTTGATCACGCCTTTTATGCGTGTTTAAAGGGAATTTTTACTTGTAATGACGCTAAAAAGGATAATTAATAAATTTTTTTAGGTTAATTTTGATTGTAATTCAAGTGATCTCCAATAATAGTTTTGTTTGTGCATTAACATTCAACCAACATAAATAAACAGGTTTAGGGTTAACATATTGATAGTATGTTAGTCAGAAAGCGCACATGAATACGAGAAGAATAAAGTAGAGGCCTATTATTAGGGCAAGCTCAATCTCTTTTAGGTTGTATTTGTACCTTCATCCCCTAACTTCCAGTTATGGTTCCAGACCTATTGGAGTTAACGATCTCTTAGATCGTTAAGTGGTGTAACCTTCACCCTGTGAACGGTTTACAAGTTCCTAAAACTTGTTGGAGACTCTTTTACTCTAGCTTCCTTCCCTTTAGACACCACCATGCTTAAGTGTATGATCACAGTGGGGCTCAAGTGTAGGATGACTTTAAGTATTCCCTACAGTTTTTTGGCGACTCCACTGGGGAGGATTTCTATTTTAATTCCTAAAATTTATTTTTGCAATTATTTAGAATGAGTGGATGAGACTAGAAAAGCTATAAGTATTTCATCTGTGTCCGTAATGCGTAAAAAACATAAGATTTTTACACGTAGGAATTTAGAAAAATATCTTTCACAACAAAAGTCGAAATAACGCTACGAAAAAAACTGAAAAATTCAAGAACAAAAATCTTCCAAGGCTTGTAGGAATTAGCGCTGAGAAAACAGCGTCAGCACCAAACGATGGTGTTGTTGCCTGGTGACAGTGTCAGCGTCTGGCGAAAGATGCTATTTTCTCACGCCGAATTCTTCAATACCGAGCCAGAAATTTGTTTCGACTTGTTTTCTAATATCATTTGCTTGGTTTTACTTCCTGATTGAGTTTTTTCCTTTTTTCTGAAACCCATATATGTTCTACATATGGCCATAACCCTCTAGGAATTCACGCACCATCTACCTAATCAAACGCTCCTGGCAATGAAGGGTACATCGGACTTTGTTGAATTTACAAAACCATGGAAGCGAGTTTAACCCGCGGGGTCTCATCCACTCGGCTTGTTCTTTTAGAGAAAAATACTGGAAACAGTCCCAGATCGATGTTCCAATAATGGTGCAGAGATTTAGACTGTGGCGCCACGCGCTAGAGATTATCGCCAGGCGATATGCTTGTCGTCTGGCGTTAGCCCTTAGCATCTGGCGACAGTCCTGTCGTCTGACGATAGTCCGTATTTTTGCTCGAGTCTTCACGACGAGTCTGATTAATCATTTTGCTAAAACGGTTTAATCAGTTTATTAATGACAGTAATCATGTTCAGTCCTTAGTTGAGTCTAGGCACATAGTCCCATGATCGCACACAAGATTCAAAGTATGTCACTCACATTCACTATTAAAGCACACACAAAATCTGTCACATTTTGACCATGTCTAGAGAGTCTTATATACGCGTATTTCCTATATTCCTAAATTCTTCTTTATATTCCCGTCTATATATTTTTTTTTCACTCTCTACATACTTTGTCCATACCTATCATTCTCCCCTTTCTTACATGATATCTTCCCATCTATTGTATGTTGAATAGAGCTTGAGTCAAAAATGAAAAACTTATCCCTAACTTCCCTTTCCGCAGCGCTTGATTGAGGAGAGAAGAGTGTTTAACCAAGAAACATTTCTTTCTTTTATTACTCTTTGATAGAAGAAAAGGGTCGTAATCATGGCTAGTGAAGAAGAAGTTTTCTTAAGTAACACCAAGGAAAACTCTTCAACTTTGGGAGAGGAAGTTCATGAACTACGCAATATTGTTGTCATGTTTATGGGTGCAATAGAAGGACTAGCAAACCGGATAATGGTTATCAAACAAGGTTCTCATTGTCAAAACCGAAAAGACAAAAAGGATGATCACTATTTTTCGTCTTCCTCCCGTCAAAAATTTAATGAAAAACACAATGTTCCTAAGCCGCGGGCAAAGCGAACCATTGATGAGTACACACCAATAGGAATGACTTATAGCGAAGCTTTCAACTACCTCCAGATCCAAGGGACTCATCACTATCAATGGACCTGTTCAAGATCCCCCACCTGAGAAGAGACTGCCTAGTTGGGACCCAAACGTACACTGCAAATACCATCAAGGTAGAAGTCATCCTACTGAGAGTTGTTGGAAGCTAAAAGAGGTCATCCAATATCTTATTGATAATAACAAGCTTCCCATACATCTAAATGGCAAGAAGACTAAGTGATGATAAAATAAAGATACGAGGCGAGCTTCAACGATAAGATTTCGTGACCTCTTTTTCAATTTCTGTTATTAATCCTTTCCCCAATAAGTCTATCATAGGCACCTTTGATTTTCCTTAGATCTTATTTTGTAGGTTTTTTCTTTTAATAAAAATGAGCATTTCTTTTCTTGCAGATGATTATCGCATTTGTTTGGGTCCAATTTACCTAATTGGGCCTAGTCATCTATTTGGGTCCAATTATCTCATTGGGCCTGGTCATTAAATGATCCAATATTCCAAGGTCAAGGCCCGAGCCTCCAATCAAGCCAAGTCAGCCAAGAGTCCTTTGGTCCGAATTGCCATGGTCAGCCCATGACTATTTAAAGGCCCAATTACTCTCCTCTCCTCATATGCAAAGCTATAAAAGCCTTCAATTCATTCATTTATACAACACAACAAAGCCTCAAGCAACTAAATCTCTTGCATAGCTTTCTCTCTCAAAGCATTGTCTGACTTCGGCATCGGAGGGGTCTTCCTCGGATCCACCCCCGAGGCCAGTTTACGTGTTTTAGCTGTGCAGGAAACCTTCGGCCCAACATCAATTGGACCGAACCAGTCTTCAGCCACTTCAGTGGGCCTTCGGCAAGGCCCCATTGTTTTCATCCGAAACAATTTGGCGTCGTCTGTGGGGAAGACTTCCAAAAATCTTTTATAAAAATCATCCTCCAATCATCTTAGTGACAATGGCTAAGAACCGCAAGAGCAAAAGCCTTCGTCAAGGAGCAGGCGAAAGGCCTAAAACTCCTATACCATCACCCTCACCGGACCAGAACTCTCCTAAGGGTGCCAGTTCGGGGGGAGGATCATACAGAGAGGATTCCCTTTCTCCCGTAATTCACAACTCTCATCATAGACCGAGTCCCTCTCGGTCTAGCAGAGGTGAGTCCGATCGTAGGACTCATTCAGTGCCCCATAGACAACCTTCGACCATCCGCTCTCATTCTCACACTCAGCCGTGGACCCCTTTGACGGGGCCCAGCTCGGAAGAGATGGCGAGAGCGCTGGCAGTGCTCATGGAGGTAATGAGGGCACAAAATATGCCTCCACCTCGTGACCAAACTCCTCCGCATACCAGGCATCAGCGGAGGAAGCTAGACCACGATGGGGAGAAACCTCCCTCCTTCCGGGAGCTGGAAAAGTGGGAAGAGGATACATGGAGAACTGAAAGGGAGAGGAAAAAGAACCCTCAATTTTTCAAAGAGTCCTCAACCTCTCGGCCTGAGACGCATAAGAGCAGCAGCTCAGCCTCTCGGCCAGAATCTGCCCGCCGGGAGCAACCTGAGACTGCCCGCCGAAGCGTGCTCGGCCGACTCGACGGCAAGGAGCCGAGTGTGCATAGCCGCCTCTCATTCCCTGTAGCTGAGGCCCAAACTTCCCAGCCAGAAACGAAAACCACTCCTACCTCTCTAAGAGGGCGGAGCGCGGTCCCTTCGGTCAAGAACAAGGGCAAGGCTGTTATGCTACCCACCAGTTCTCCATTCGAGCAATGGATACTGGAAGAGCATGTGCCTACGGTTAAAATACTGTCGCACATCACTTATGATGGGACTTCGGATCCGAAGGACCATATCGTCTCCTACGAGGGGCACATGCATCTCTGCCCAAGGTCCGAAGCGACCTGGTGCAAGTATTTTCCCACCACTCTCAAGGGGGTCGCGCAAGCGTGGATCTCCAAGGGAGTAAAGGAAGGCTCTATAACAGGGTGGGATGACCTGTCCACCAAGTTTAAGAGCAAGTTCTCCACGGAAAACCGCCGAGAGAAGACCACGGCTGAGCTCATGGGCCTACAACAAGGGGAGACCGAGAGTCTCCGGGATTACCTGACCCGATTCAGCAACGAGTCATCCAGCGTCTCTCAGCTGGACCAAGGGCTAGCTGTTTTTGCAATGCAGAATGGCCTTCAGCCTGGGAAGTTCCTAGACTTCATGGTCATGCATACCCCGCAGACCTTGGAGGAAGCTCTGAACGCCTCGGATAAATTCATCCGAGCCGAGGAGTGGAACAAAACAAAAACCCAACCCCAATCTGGGAATGGGAAACAGAAACAATCGTCCGAAGGTCAAGGCCAGAAGACGAAAGGAAAGGCGAAAGCCTCAGAGCAATCTTCGGCCAACGAGCCGAAGAAGGAAAAATCTGCCCCATTCACAGGCAGATATGAGTCCTACACTCCACTCTCTCTTCCACGCGCCAAAATTTACATTGTGACGAAGGAGGAGCAGAGTTACAGAAAGCCGAGACCGCTCCTAGAGTGGTATCAGCGAAAAAAAAAAAACCAGTGGTGCGAGTTCTATGAATCACCGGGACATAACACCGAGGAATGTATCCAGCTGAAGGACCAGATCGAGGACATGGTCCGGAAGAGATACTTGAAAAAATACATCGCGGATCACCGAACATGACCAGATCGAGGACAGCCTCCTCAGTCGTTGGTGCCGAACATGACGTTCACAGCCGCCGACTGCCGGGGGGTAACGTTCCCTCACGAGGATCCGTTGGTGATCATCGCCACGATGGCCAACCACGACGTCAACAAGGTTCTTGTTGATGGTGGCAGCGGAGCAAACATTCTGTTCCGAAAGGCTTACAATCAAATTAAGCTGAAGCCCAAGCACCTTACGCCGGTACCCTACCCGGTATCCGGATTCAACGGGGCTTCAACTTATCCAGATGGGAAGGTGACACTTCCTGTCACCATCGGCTGCGATGAGGCAGCCAGGAATGTCATGACTGAATTTTTGGTCATTGACGCTCCTTTAGTGTACAACGTGATTTTGGGGAGACCCATAATTCACGAGATCCAAGGGGTCGTCTCAACCTATCATCAGCTGATGATTTACGTCTCAGACGTCGGCTTCCCCGAAAGGATCCAGGGCAGCCAAAAGGACGCCCGAAGGTGCAACAACCTCAAGCCATCCACTAGTCGCCCAGATGACGACGATGAGGATGAGGAGGAGAAAGAAAACGAAAGAGAACCAAGCATAAAAAAGCCGAAAGGTTTAAGTGCTTCGGCCCAAGGTTCTGTGCCTAGGGAAAAAAGGCCAGAAAAAGAAAGGGATGGCTCTTCATCTGAGCTGAAAGACTCAGAGAGCCAGCCGAAGAAGTAAAAGTCTGGGACGCCTGCTGACACCCGTTGTGAACTTATTCAACTCCTTTGGGACAACAGAGATGTGTTTGCTTTCTCGGCAGCTGATATGCCCGGGATAAGTCCAAACCTCATCTCCCTTAAGCTTAATGTTGACCCAATGTGTCGGCCAATTAAGCAAAAGAAGCGGAATTACTCCGCTAATAAGAACCGAGACATCGCAGCCGAGGTCAAAAAGTTGTTGGACGCAGGCTTCATTGAGCCTTGCCAGTATCCAGAGTGGCTGGCAAATGTGGTGATGGTTCAGAAGGCCAATGGCACCTGGTGAATGTGCGTTGACTTCACGGACCTAAATAAGGCTTGTACGAAGGATTTCTATCCCTTGTCGAGGATCGATCAGTTAGTTGACTCGACAAGTGGCCATGCCTTGCTTAGTTTCATGGATGCATTCTCGGGGTATCATCAGATCTTCATGCACCCTGACGATCGAGCAAAGACGGCATTCGTCACAAACGCCGGGGTGTACAATCATAAAATAATGCACTTCGGATTGAAAAATGCGGGGGCAACCTATCAAAGGCTGGTGGATCAAGTTTTTGCCGATCAAAAGGGCCGAAACATGGAAGTCTATGTTGACGATTCAATCGTCAAAAGCAAAAAATCTGAGGACCATGTTAAGGACCTGCCTGAAACCTTCGCCACCTTAAGAAAGCACCAAATGAAGCTGAATCCGAAGAAGTGTGTCTTCGGCGTGAAGTCAGGGAAATTCCTTAGGTTCATGGTCAGCAAGAGGGGGATTGATGCCAATCCCTCTAAAGTCAAAGCAGCGCTCGATCTTCCTGAGCCGAAAACAAAGCGGGATGTTCAGCGGCTCACCAGAAGAGTGGCAGCCTTGTCGAGGTTCATTTCCAGAGCTTCGGACAAGGGGTTACCTTTCTTCAAAGCCCTGAAACTCCCAAAGACAAAAGATCTTGTCTGGGAAGAAGAGCAAAAAGAAGCCTTCAAGCAGCTTCGGGAGCATCTGGCCCAGCTCCCAACACTGGCTAGCCCAGCAGAGGGAGAATCTTTGTATCTGTACGTGGTTGTCAGCCCACCCACCATCAGTGCAGTGCTGCTGAGGGAAGAAAACAAAATTCAGCAACCGATCTACTTCGTCAGTCATACTCTGACGGATGCCGAGACTCGCTACCCTCTACTCGAGAAAGTCGCCTTTGCAGTAGTGGTAGCTGCTCGGAAGCTGAGGCCCTATTTTGATTGACATCAAATAGTGGTCTTAACTGATCAGCCGCTGGAAAAAGTTCTCGGCAAAGTTGAAAAATCTGGTAGGCTGGCCAAGTGGGCTTTCGAGCTTACCGAATTCAGCATCAGCTACCAGCCGAGGGCAGCCATCAAGGCTCAGGCTCTAGCGGACTTCTTGGCTGAATGCTCGTACCAAGAAACGCTAGACAATGAAAAGAAAGTCTGGACTGTGTTTACGGATGGATCCTCCACCGTAAATGGTTCGGGGGCAGGGGTAGTGATAACCTCTCCCGAAGGCAAATCCTTTGAGTATGCACTAAAATTTTATTTTACGGCTTCGAACAACGAAGCTGAATATGAGGCAGCAATCGCTGGCTTAGAATTATGCATCTCTCTGAAAGCCGAGCATGTCTGCCTAAAAACAGACTCTCAGCTAGTTGCATATCAGATCAGTGGCAGCTACGAGGCCAAAGAGCCCTCCATGATAGCCTATCTTGCCAAGATCAAATCAGTCATTGCAAAGCTGAGAACTTTTGAGGTTCAGCTGATCCCAAGGGGTCAGAATACTCAAGCCGATGCACTTTCCAAACTTGCCAGTTTAAATCTCACTGAGCTGAACAGATCCGTATATGTGGAAGTGCGTCGAGAAAGAAGTGTCGACGAAGCACCTAAAGTGTGCTGCGCTGACCCAGAGCCCAGCTAGATGGATCCCATCCTAGCTTTCAAGCTTCGGGGAGAAATTCCCGAAGATAGAATTTTGGCCTCCAAGCTGAAGAGAACCAGCTCAAGTTTCATTGTCTTCAGAGGGGAGCTTCTGAAAAAGTCCTTCTCAGCCCCATTGCTGAAATGCGTGGGACCAACAGATGAAGATTACATCCTTCGGGAGATTCACCTCAGCATCTGTGGGAACCACATCGGGGGAAGGACCTTAGCCCACAAGGCATTGAGGGTCGGGTATTACTGGCCCACCATGATCTCAGATGCTAAGGAACTGGTCCGGAAATGTGAAAAATGTCAAAAATTCGCACCAGTCATCCATCAGCCAGCTAGAGACATTCAGCCGATCCTTAATCCACTCCCATTTGCCCAATGGGGGCTGGATATTTTGGGACCCTTTCCAAATGCACCCTACAGAAAAAGTTGGCATCGACTATTTCAGCAAATGGATTGAGGCTGAAGCAGCTTCGAATATCACCGAACAAACCGTCAGGAAATTTGTTTGGCAGAACATTATCACTCGCTTCGGTATTCCGAAGGTCCTTGTCTTTGATCATGGGAGGCAGTTTGATAATCTGCCGCTGAGGCAGTACACAGATCAATTCGGCATCAAATTGGCATATTCAGCAGTGTGTCATCCACAAAGTAATGGCCAAGCCGAAGCTGCAAATAAATAAATCCTCAATGCTTTGAAGAAAAGGCTTCCAGGAACCCTCTGGTCGCTTCGGAATACGGAAAAAGAGGCAACGGGCTATTCACCTTTTGAGTTGGTGTATGGTGCCGAAGCCGTTCTTCTAGTGGAAATTGGCTCTGAAAGTTTACGAGTGCACCACTTCTCGACTGAGAATGAGGACCTAATGAAAGAATCCCTCGATTTTCTTGATGAAGTGAGAGACTCAGACCGAATCAGAATGGCTGCTTATTAATAACTTGTTATTTTGTATGATTTTAAAGTGATTTTGAGCCTTAGAATTGTGGGAAATCAATGCTTAGTTCACTAATTACTCTATTTTTATGAATTTTTTGTGTATCATATGCTTCACGGGTTTGCTAGTGTTTTGGTGCATATTTAGGTGTAAATATGGCACTTTGAAGCTTTTGGACAAAGAAGAAAAGAAGTTGGAGACAAGAAGAGGAAATAAGGGAGCTATGGAAGAATGAAAGAAGCAAGGAAAAGTGTACAAGAGTGAAATAAGAGCATTTGGAAGGGTTTTGGAAGGATTTTTTCACTAAGGTCAACTTCAAATGACTATAACTTTTTTTCTACTCAGGTTTTTGAAGTGATTCAAATTGGAGATTAAAGTTCATCTCAAGAGCTATCCATCGACGTCTTACATGCCTTATTCCAATGAGTAATAAAGAAGTTATGACCTTTTGAAATGAAGCTGTTTCGCCAGAAAAAGCTGCACGTCCGTGCCAATTGATGCACGTCCGTGCCAATTCATGCACGTCCGTGCAAATTGATGCACGTCCGTGCCAATTCATGCACGTCCGTGCCAATTGATGCACGTCCGTGCAAGGTCAGGCAGTAGCTATTGTTCTCATTTGGCGTGCAGACCTTTGGCACGTCCGTGCCGACCTGTAGACGGGCCGATTCTTGGTTTCTCCATCCTTTTACTTGGGGGTTATATAATATCCCTTTAGCTTCATTTGTAAGGGGGGATCTTCTTAGTTTATTTTTAGCTTAGGTTAGGGTTTTTAGAGAGAGAAACTCTGATTTTCTAGAGAGAGAAAGTGAGAAAATCTTGTTGAAAGCTTGGAATATGAAGAATTGAAGGAAGGAGACTTGAAGATTTGGATACTCCTTGCAATATCAATGAGAATTTCTTACTCTCTCTCCTATTTTGTTATTCTATTTACTTATTTTTGTATCTTTTCATCCTTAATTACTTGTTTATGTTAGATTAGTGTTTGTTTCATGTTCTTAGTTGTTAATTCCTTTAGTTTTGCAATTTATTATTATTTGTGAGTAGTTCTTTTACTTGGGATTGTTGAAATCATTGATGAATTCACAAATACTTGTTTGTATGTGTTGATTTAGCTAATGTGGGATGTTAATTAGTTGAGCTTAAGTGGTTTCATTGTTAGTTCTTGTAAGTGGCCATTGCTAGAACTATTTATCTAAGCTTTCTCAACGAAGGATCGAGAGATGAACTTGAGTTAGCTCCCTTATGCTTGATTGACCCGAAATGCCATGAGAATAGGAATTTCCGATCAAGGGAATGTTTATGTCATCGTGATTATGCTTTAATACTTGTTTTATGCTTTGTAACCACGAGAGTAGGTTGTATTCATGATTCAAGTAATCCCTCTAGCTTGAGAGAGTAGTTGGGTGCCTTAGATGACTTCCCCTAATTTATCCCCAAATTGCTATGTCTTGTATGTTAAATTGTAGTTTGTGAACGACTTAATTGGTGGATACCTTCCCGAGATCCTCTTTATTATTGTTTGTAGTTTTTCTTCATAACTCATAACCCAAAAAGACTTGACTTAGCTTATCACAAATCGATATTTGTTAGTGCTCCCCTTAGTCCTTGTGGGATCGACCCTTACTTACCCTTTCTACCCATTAGAGAGACCAAGTTAGGTTTTTATCTTTGGTAGGCTCGACGACAGCTTATCACTTATAAGCAGAGAATCAGCAAATTTTACAACCGAAGGGTCCATGCAAGACCCCTCAAAATTGGAGACCTTGTCCTTCGGAATGCTGCTGCAGTTCAGAAAGGCCGAATCCATGGGAAACTCTTAGCTACATGGGAGGGACCCTATGAAATCTGTGATGAGCTTCAGCCAGGGACATACCGACTTCGTCAGTTAAATGGAACTGAGCTGAAAAATCACTGGAATGCTGATGTACTTAAGAAATATCATGTGTAAACCCTTCGGGGCAGAACAGTCCTTGTAAGTACACTTTGAATCATTAATGAAAGGCCCCAAAGCCACCATTTCTACAAGTATTTGCAACTTTTTATTCTTTCGAGTTTTCTTTATTCTATCTACTCTTTAAGGGTTTTTATTCAGCCTCGTCTGAAACCTTCGCCTCCGGGTAACTGGGTTTCAGATTGCTGACAAACTCGTCTTTTTAAAGAACACCGGTCTTTCAGCTGAAGTCAAACTTCAGTAAGACTTGTTCTCTAAAGACATGAGTCCATGGACAAGTCTGGGATATTGCCTTAACTGAGCCTTGTATCCCAGAAAGCCATTATCCGAAGCATTGCCTTCAGTTGGCCATGTGTTTCGGATATCCAATTTTAAAAGATAGACAGAAAATCAAGGACAATAGCAACTGTTAGAGATTTTTTATTCAGCCTCGTCTGAAACCTTCGCCTCCGGGTAACTGGGTTTCAAATTGCTGACAAACTTGTCTTTTTAAAGAACACCGGTCTTTCAGCTGAAGTCAAACTTCAGTAAGACTTGCTCTCTACAGACATGAGTCCACGAACAAGTCTGGGATATTGCCTTAACTGAGCCTTGTATCCCAGAAAGCCATTATCCGAAACATTGCCTTCAGTTGGCCCTGTGTTTCGGATATCCATTTTTAAAGATAGAAATCTTTTATTCAGCTTCGTCTGAAAGCTAAAGAAACAAAACCCAACTCAGCAATCCAAAGACCTGAGTCTTCAGATTCCTGGCGGGGGGCAAGAGGCACTATCAGTGCAAGTTTATATTCAGCAGAATTCTTCAAGCCGAAAGCTTTGTACTTAGCAAATTTTTGCGAAAATTTCAAAGTTCAGAAACAGTAAAGCATTCAAAATAAGACAAAGCAATCGAAGAAGAAGCATCAGATTAATGAAAGTAATGCTCAGAA
Source organism: Chenopodium quinoa (assembly GCF_001683475.1). NCBI lineage: Eukaryota > Viridiplantae > Streptophyta > Magnoliopsida > Caryophyllales > Amaranthaceae > Chenopodium > Chenopodium quinoa. The sequence goes on along the minus strand of NW_018744301.1, from coordinate 4,730,284 downwards.
AGCGAGCTACAAAGTTCAAATAAATTAAAGACTATATCGGCAGCCGCCCACAAGCGGAAAATAACAGCTACCGAAATACGTACAGAAACAAAAATAAACTGTATGTACATCAAGGAAAGCTAAAGCAAAAAGATAAGGCAAAAAGAGATTCAGAAAGCGGCGAGTCTGAAGTTAAGCAAATGTTGATCCGCAAGACTCTGAAGACGACTGCCCGATTTCCTATGCTTCAGTCGGAGGATCAGGCTTATCAGGTGGGCCTAGCCCCGGGGCAGTCTCGGTTCCAGCAGCAGAGGAGGCAGGTTGGGCCCTTGCCTGAGCTTCAGCGGCTCGCTGTTCAGCCTCCAACTCCTGGCGCTCAGCTTCCTCCTCAGCCTGTTCAACCTGAAGGATCTCATGCTCAGCAGGAGTGGCATATAGCATGTGCCGATCCTCGGGGTCCTGAGCCCAAAGCGCACACTTGGACCAATCCAACGAAGGCTCAGCATGGAGAGCCAACCTCTGAGCCACCTTAAACCCATTTATGTAGCCCATCTCATACTCTTCTTGGGTGTAGAGGCGGACTTGGAGTAAGGCTTCAGCGTCAGCTAACTTCTTTTGACTCTCCTCCAAATCCTTTTTAGATTTTTCTAACTCTTCTGAGAGTTTGGAGGAAGAAGTCTTCTGCTCATTAAGCTCCAGCTGGACGTTGGAAGCTTCGGTTTTGGCCTGGGTCAGCTCATCCCCCTTGACTCTCAGCTGATCCACCAACTCCTTCAGCTTCTGGTCTTGGCTCTCAGCAGCAGCTTGGGCAGCAGAAAGGTGAACATCCCTAGCCTGCTGAGCCTCTTCAGCAGCCATCCTGCTGACTTCAAGAGCTTCCAACTTCTGCTGCACTTCAGCTTGTGCAGCAGCTCCTTCTTGAATTCGGCTCTTGATGGAAGCTTTAAATTTGGAGATGTCCACTCCCATTTGCTCCTGAAGGAATTTCTCCCCTTCTACCAATGAGGGAAAAACTTCCTTCTCCATGGCAGAGCAGAAGGTCTGAATGGCTTCAGCAGCCTTTTTTCATACTCTTCGCTCTGCTGCTGCCTCTCTTCAGCAGCCTGCTGTTTCAGCTCAGCAAGCTTCGCCTCCTCTCGGGCAATCTTTGCATCCTCCCAGGCATGCTCCAGCTTGTCTTAGAGGGTGTCAATCAACTCTACAGTAAGAGTCTGATTGTGCACAACCTGTTTGCAGGGGCACATCAGTTAAAATAAATAAAAAAAAAAAAGGAAGAGCCAGAAAGGAGGAGAAGAGCTGAATGAAAGCAAAGCAAAGCAACTAAATGGTTAAGTACCTGCATCAGCAAATGCTGGTTGTCTCTTGCAGGGTCAGGGACCCTTCGGCTGGATTCTCCCATCCCAGTCGTGGCCTTCGGCGACCACACCTTTGCACGGTCTACTTCTGGCCCCAAATTCGTTCCCAAACAGGTTCTGGGACTGTGATGCGGGGGGCCGAGAAACCCAAATCTCCAGAGTTCAGTGTCTGGAAGGACGGGAAAGAAGAAGACGGAACCTCCTGAACCTTCTCAGGCTCAGCATGACCTTCTCCTTCGGCGGAGCCCAGTTGTTCTCCACCAGGGCCAGCAGCGACGACCTTCTCTGCTTCGTCCCCCAGATCAGGTTGACGAAGAAAAGCGTCAAACTCCCTATCAATATCATCTCAGAAGCCTTCAGCAATCGGCTTCTCAGATTCTTCAGCAGGGGGTCCCTGAAACACCCCCCCCCCCCCTTCGGATCAGGATTTCTTTGGTACACCTCCATCTCTTGAGTTTCGAGAGGTGGAGGGGGGTTTGAGGACGCGGAGCTTCCGGCGGAGGGGGAGCCCTCGGCGAGCGTCTGCCTTCATCAGGCTCCCGTATGAGGATGCCCCCGGTAGGCCTCATCCCCGTCTGAAACTGACGAGGCCCTAGCACGGCTAACCACCTCCTCCTCTTTGCTAAGGGCTGCTCGTCCATTTCTTCAGATTCTGACGAAGATGGATCCTCAGAACGAGCAGGCGCCTTCCCTTCTCTTCTTTCGCTCCCTTCCTCATACTGCAGAAAGGGGGGGCAGCAAAGTGTGAATAAAAAAAAAAAAAACGAGCAAGTCATGAACTTACTGGAACCCTCGGCTGAGCTCCAGATGCAGGGATATCCCTCTCAGCAGCACCAGATGTCCCAACACCTCCTTCCAAGGAGTCGATTGCTCGGGACACGTCAGCTGCTGTCTGAGCAGCCTATGCTTCCTCAGGTAATAAAGGTCGAAGGGGATCTCGCTTCTCCCACCAAGGATTCTGCTTGGTGTATTCGGCGGCAGCTTCGATCTGAAGGCCCGTTTCGTGCAGATGCAGCGGACAGTCCTTCGGAGCAGTGATTGCCGGAGCCCGGTCTAAAATGACTCGTTCAGCGTTCCCCCAAGTCGGTTATAGTCAACCCCCAAAATAGCTTCGCTCAACTCTGAAAAGAACAGACGAAGGATAGACTACGGGAAAAAGCATCAAAGATAAGCGGAAAATTAAACAAGTCAAAGTCCTCGGCCCCAGCCGAACATACTTACCATCCCTGTACTTTCGGCTGAGGGCGACAACTGCAAACATCTTCTCTTGGAAGACGTAATGGTTATCTGGAAGCCATCTGGCCGGGATAAATCTCATTCGGCCAACTCTCCCAAGGTTATTCTGCTTCCCGAAGAAGCTCATTTGCTCGTAGCTAGGGTGACGAGCGGCATCAGGGTCCTCAGGGCCCAAATCCTACATGTTTGGATCAGTCTAGGAGAGGTATCGGGGAGCCCCGAAAAAAAATAGGGATGCTCTGGATCAGCGGGAACTCTCACCCAGACCCATTGACCTCTCCAATCCTTGTCCGAGGAATCGTTCGGCCACATAGTCAGATAATAGGGACGGCTCTCTATTCGCCACCAGCTTGAAGACCCATGTTGGTCGTATGTGCTCTGAAGGTTTTGCACTAGCTGATGCATCTTTCGGAAGCAGTGCAAATTCGGCTCAACAGCAAAAAACCGACACACCCAGAGATAAGTCATCACCCGCCGAATGCTAACGGGTGTTAATTAGCACAGGGAGATCCTATACTTTATTAAAATGTCCCTGGCGAAGGGATCCAAAGAAAACCGAAGCCCGTACTGTAATTGCCGAGTGTACACCCCTATATACCCAGGAGGGGACGGTGAATCCTGTTAGTCGGCGAGGGCATTCGGCACTAGTGCCCATCCTCTTCAAAAATGTCGTAGTGCAACTCAATTTGCTCGGCGAACCGGTAGGTTTCGGCGTGCCGAACCCACCACGAGTATGGGGTATTTCTCACCATGGCGTCCTGGGCCTCGGCGTCCTGCCATTCAGCATGCCAAGGAAGCAGGTCCCAGAGCACAAGGGGCAAATCTTCAGCCTGCCCTGCCCGTTCTCTCTGCTCATGTTGCTCCACCTCGCCGGCCTCGGCGTCCTGAGGCGGCGCGGCGTTTAAAGGAACGACCGGAATCCCCCTTTTCGGGCCTTCCCCGGCTCGTTCCCCGTTCCAAACATCTGCGCGGTCACGGGGATCCCTAACCTGACCCCGTCGACCTGGTTGACGCCTCCTTTCTCGAGCCATAACCAAATTCAAAGAAGGAATGAAGGGAGAAGAAGAATTTCCTTAAAAAAAGGCAAGAAAATCGAAAAAACTCGAAGAAAATTATCTTCAAATTGGCCGGAATACGCAGGTCAAATGGTGCGCTAGAAATTCGAAGCGAAGATGGGTTTGCGCGAGAATTTGAGTGTAAGTTGGTGAAGAAATGAGGTTGAAATGCGAATCAGACCTTATCATTCCAGGAAGGAGAATCCTAAAGGTCGAAAAGTTCAAATTTCTCTTAAATGCCTCCTTAATTAACCGTTAAACACTCTCTCTCTTGATTAACCGCCCACTATCCACTTCACTTCCTATTGATTATCCAAATTACAGTTATTTAATTAATAATTGTTTAAAAATTTAAATCTCTTGATTTAATTAGATCATTTGCTTCCCTCCATTTCTCATTGGATTAAAACCCGACCCGTCATCCTTCCAAATCGGGTCTGGGGGGCAAGTTGTTTGGGTCCAATTTACCTAATTGGGCCTAGTCATCTATTTGGGTCCAATTATCTCATTGGGCCTGGTCATTAAATGATTCAATATTCCAAGGTCAAGGCCCGAGCCTCCAATCAAGCCAAGTCAGCCAAGAGTCCTTTGGTCCGAATTGCCATGGTCAGCCCATGACTATTTAAGGGCCCAATTACTCTCCTCTCCTCATATGCAAAGGTATAAAAGCCTTCAATTCATTCATTTATACAACACAACAAAGCCTCAAGCAACTAAATCTCTTGCATAGCTTTCTCTCTCAAAGCATTGTCTGACTTTGGCATCGAAGGGGTCTTCCTCGGATCCACCCCCGAGGCCAGTTTACGTGTTTAAGCTGTGCAGGAAACCTCCAGCATCAATTGGACCGAACCAGTCTTCAGCCACTTTAGTGGGCCTTCAGCAAGGCCCCATTGTTTTCATCCGAAACAGCATTGACTGCATTAAAATAATAATAAAGAATAAATAAATCTATGTCGAACTAAGAACAAGGTATACTAATGATTTGAGGCACCTCTTGTAGCCACATCATATCTCCTTTCGCCCTTCAAATATGCAATCCTTTCTTGATAAACCACTTTGACCCTCGTCTAACGATAGACCTTTCTTTATTCGACCCACATCTACCTAACCTTAGGATTGAATAGTGTGCAATTTATGCAATTATCAAATAACAAAAGCTTGAGTGATTTTACCTTAGCTAGATCTCAATAATTCAGTAAAAAAAATAAAAAAAAAAGATATAAAAACTGTACAAAAAGGCAAGTGTTCCAATGTCATTGACATGAACATGTCTTTGATAAGAACATGTCTCATATTGCGTCTCTTATCGAGTGTTTGGTACAATGCCTGAAAAACATGAATGCCAAGTGAGTGATAGACCGCATGATCGGGATTGCCCACACTTATCCAAATAAAAAATAATAAAGCAAAAACAAAGAGAGCAAAAAATATAAAAGAAAAGAGTTCAAAAGTGAGGAAACCTCAAGCATACAAATACAAAGATTCAAAAGCAAGGTTTCACACTTTAGGAGAAAACCTAGGGTCTTTAGCCTTTATCCCTTTCTTCTTCAACCTTTAGCTTAACCACGTTACAACTGTTAAAAGACCTCTTTGAGGTATATACACACTTGTGCGAGCAAGGTTCAGCCAGAGCTACGTTCGGTCTGATTCCTAACGGATACGTAGGCAACCTCACATTGGGCTGCGACCGTAATAAAAATGCATTCATATTCATATTCACACACTTACACCTTGATCGTATTCAGGAATTTATAATGCTCATCCCTATACCTTTAGAGCTAGACTTGGGGGCTTGATCGCTACATCATTAGCTTACCTAGCCTAAGAGTCTCCATCATTGGACTCTTCTTGAAATAATATTTTTCCATACCGTTAGCCTTTGCAGCTTAACTTTAGTATCACTGTTTCGGGGTTTTCTGATGTCCTGCGGGAGAGTTACAATTCCGAGACTGGAACCGGACGCCTGTACCTGCAAAACAAACGGATGCTCCGGATGATTGGAGATTCGCCTCCGACGGTCAAGTTAGTACTTGATTAAGGAGTAATTAATGCGGAAATTAAAGTGATTGGGTCTCTCTAGGTGAGAGTGTTTAATGTGTGTAATCTGCGTTTTTAGCGTTCTCCCCCTTAATGAGGATTAAGGGAGGTATTTATAACCTCGGGAAACGTGTCAATCTAGGTTTAGGTTAACCTTGGGCTGATTGGGCTTCCCTCGGATGTTGGGCCTAGGTGACCGGTTATCCCAGGTGTCATGGGAAGGACACGTGTCGTGTCGTAATTGGTCCATAGTGGACGGATCATTGCTTGACACGTGGCAGGCTCCTATTGGCCCATGTGATGGACACATGGCGGAACCTGATGGGTCCACTTGTCAGATGGTGATTGGTGGGGAAAAATCCCCTAATCATTTGCCCCTCACAGGTGGCACGTGACTGGTCACGTGTTACCTGTGACAGGTATTGCCCTGTAACAGGCGACGGCCTGCTACAGGTGTCACTCGGCGAGAGGCCGAGAGATTCTCCCGCCAAAATTTTGAATTCTGGAAGTGACCCTTCGCCTTCTCACTTCGCCTATATAAAGGAGTGTTGACTTCGGTCATTTTCACACTTGAAAACTTTGTGAGAGAACATTCGGGCCCCTGAACTTGCTCTGACATTTTGGACCCTTTCTGCCTACCGCCTGCTCTGACAAGCCGACTGCAAAGGATTTTCAGAACTTCATCAATCGTTACTCGTTCAGGTAACCGTCGGTTCTCTTACTCTTAATTTTCTCTTTACTTTATTCTTTTTTGAAATGGCACCACGGAAGCACACGACACGACCGAGGTTAGTGATCAGCTGGTCACAGGGGACGGCTGAATCTAGGACTAGGAGTGTCGTCTGCCCTTTTCTGGACCCATCTTTGCCCTTTATACAAAGTCCGACTGTATCTGTGTCTAGGCAGAGCATGATGGCCAGAACAAAAAAGACTGCCAGGATCTCAAACTCAGACGGCTCCTCCCACAGGGTGCCGATTAGTGAAACATCTGACCAGGCGCCAGATGTGGAAGTGAAACAAAGCGGCTTGAAAGCCGGCAGTTCTGAGGGAGGAGTCAAAGTGACCCCTTCCCATTTTACAGTTGACAATTCTACATTCTCTCCTGCTCCTTTTAAAGGAGAGGAGGCGGGCCCCTCTGGGAGAGGGGAAGAGTCGTCCTCTTCGGACTCGTCAGAGGACGATTCCGAGTCTAGCTCTTCTGGACATGCTTCCCTGGACACAGAAGAGAAAAACAGTCGCCTACAAGAGGCGAGGCTTTCTCACGCAGTTGAGAAGGGGGACGATTGGGCGGAGCCATCCGCCTCTCACCGAGAGCAAAATACCCCCTACTACTGCACGGTACCTCGGGGCCGGATCACGGCCATGCAAGAGAAAGTGGAGAGCTTTATCGCAAACCACACAATGCGCCCCGGCTTTTTAGTGTTCGTGTCGGATCCAGAAGACACAGTCGTATGGCCGGCTGGTACCAGTTATGATGGCGCCTGCTTTGGCTGCTATGAGGCGGCCATCAAGGCTAGGCTGCGCTTCCCACTACATCCAGTTGTTCAGGGGATCTTGGATGGGTATGAGTTGGGGTTATGGAAGTTAGCCCCGAACTCCTGGGTCAACGTACTCGGCTATGTGGCCGGGTGCGAACTGCACGGGGTGGAGCCGAGCTTCGAGGCTTTCGCCCACATGAACTACCTCAGCCGGACCCCTAAGGCAGGCGGTACCGGCTGGTATCAATTGACGAGCCACAGGGGCTACCTCATGACGAGAGGTAAAGCAAACAAATGGAAGGACTGGCGGAGCACCTTCCTCATCATTGAGAGCTCAGACACAGAGCTGAACAAGCGCTTCAACAGGTGGAACAGGAATCCGCCCCTTCTTGCAGGCGGCCGCAGCATGCCGCCTGTTCCCCCCAAGGCTAAGAAAGAGATCCTAGATAAAGGACTCTTCAAAGAAGAGTCGAAGGTGAACTCTACTTCAGGGGTACGAGAGCAAGTACCCCTGCACTGCGTCCCGAGCTTCAAATGGCTCTACGACGAGTACTTTTTGGCCGCCTGTGGCCTCAGCAGTCGGTGCTCAAGAGGTAGCCGGCCTGTCGAATACTCTGTTGTTCCGTGCATTTCTTGTTATGACTTTTATTAAATTTGTTATTTGTTTTTGCAGCGGACGCCATGAGAAAAATTACTGCCTCCAAGACTGCGGCGGCCATGTTGCGGGCCTCCATCATGCAACAGTCTTCAACCGACTCCCCCAACAAGGGGGCACCCTTGGTGGGCTTCGAACCTTTCACCCTCTTTTTGGAGTTGTGTTTATGCATATACTGACTCTTTTCTTCTTTTTTAGACGGGCGCTCCAAGAGCTTCTTCTTCCCAACAGCCGGACCCCTAGGCCCGGAGGACGACTGTTGCGAGCTCTCCTGGTTCTGCCAGGAAACATGCGGCGGCTGAGAAACAGCCGGCCACTTCTTCTAAAACTCCAGCTGGGCCACCTAGAAGTATGAAATTGTCCTTGTAAATTTTAGACTTGCTCCCTTCTTTACTAGGTCTAATCCGTTTGTTTATGCTTGATGCAGCCGGCCCTCAGGAGCCTGACTTGGTCGAGGTGGCCAAGCCTATGATCAAGGTCGTTCCTCTAGCTGAAAGGGAGGCGGTCAGGGGTGTCGGCACCCTTGACCTAGACGGGATTGCAGGGGTCCTTGCTGAGGTATACTTAGCATATTTTTGAGTATTTGAATTCCAGGACGCCTATTTTCTTTTTGTTTGGAAACTGACGCCTGTTCCCCTTTTTACTTAGGCCCTGCTCCGAGTGAACGGCCTTCGCAAGCCGCTTGACCGGAAGAACAAAGAGGTAAAGGCTGCAAAAGCTATGGCCGCCTCTGACTGTGATAAGGCAATGTTTCAAATTGCCCAAAATGAAGTTCTGACCATTGATATTCTTTATTATCAGGCGCAGGCTACCGCCGCTATCCGGGCTCAGTTAGAGGCGGCCCAGAAGAGGAATAGCGAGCTGGAGGCGACCATCAACAACCTCAAGGCCGAGCTGAGACCTCTTCGCCAAAAGATGTCCTCATACGAAACCTTGGAGAAATCCTTGGCGAGCGTAAAGGTACGCCTGGTGACCCAGGAGAAGAGTCTTACTCAGGAGCTCTCGGAAAAGGCCGAGCAAGAAAAGAAAGAGCTGGTCCGGGAGATGATGGAAGACTCTGCTCAAATCCAGCGCATGACTTGGGGCCGCCTCTTCCCCAATGCCGACTTTGCCTCATGGGAAAAAACGTACCGCCAGTGTTCTGATAGATATAATCAGGAGATCCTGGCGGCTGCTGAGGAAGAGGCGTTGGAGGAGGAGGAGCAGCCGGTAGTGGCGCTTGTGCCGCTTGGGGGTAATGCATCAAAGAAGGATGCAGCTGAAGCCGAGTCCAGCAAGAAGAGTGCTGACCAGGCGGCAGCTGCTAATATTGAAGATTTGCCCCCTTCTTAAGCTTTATGTCTTCTTTCCACGGCCTGCGTGCCGTTTGTTTGTATTTACCCGGCCAGGGGGCCGGGGCTCTGAATATTTTGCCGGTCTTTAATGACCGGCTTCTTTTTAATGAATTTTTTGTTTTGCTTCAAATTTGTTTAAGTATTGAATATTCTGATATCCAATTGTACACTTTACCGACTGTTTTACATGGCCGATAGTTGCAGACAGGTACGGATAGTTGGTCACGCCGCCTATGCCCCATGGACAACTGGTTGTCTGTTTCCAGGCTAGACGATCAGTCGGCCATTTATCCAATCGGTATTCGAACCATTTTAAAGACTGGATCCCCTTTAGGCAGGCGGTTCCGTCATATAAAATTAACCAAGTAGGAAAGTGGTTTCCTACTTGTCATGTTTTTAGGCTAGAGACTTTAGGCCGTCTAGGCCGACTGTTCCCCGCCATATTTAATCTAGTGTGAGCCGGTGCTGTATGAACACCTTTTTAGTTTCATACTAAATTTTTAAGGAGTGACCAAGTAAACATGATTGTTACCTAGTCGCCAAGTAACTGAGTAGTAGAGGTATCAAGCGGTGGGTACCGGTTGTTCCCCTTTATTTGCCAATGTTTGTTGGCTTTTAACTCATAGGTTGTTAACCTAGCAGGAGTAGTGGTTGAGAGCCCCTGTTTGCTAAAAACAGGCGGACGACTCATACCTTTTAGGCTCCATACTAAGTTTGAGAGAGTGACTATGAGTTAACTTTGGAGTTACTCAGTCGCCATCACTCCTGCTTGAGTAGTAAAGGTACCAGGCGGCGGAGGCCGGCTGAACCTTTTGATTCGCCAATGTTTGTTGGCTATTAACTCAAGAGGTACCCCCTGCATTTATCCCAAGTAATACAGGCGGTCATCTGACTCAGATGTCAACTGCTACCACTGGTTTGGTTAGTGATAGAGTTATCCTTGTCTCAAAAACGGCTACGTGGTTGCCCTTGGGGACAGTCGTATAGGTGCCGTGTAGTTAGTTTATAGAGCAATTTTCCACCCAAAAGGGAGCTACTCTCTGCGACGAATTTCATCCAGAGGGATGCCGCCGGACGCCTGCTATCATGTTGGGACAGGTCGTATTAGTTTTGAAGATTTGATCAGTTGGCTTGGCGCCTGGTCTGATCATTCGGCCTGTGGCCTTGGTTAGTTCTTGGTGAACGTAGGTGCTAAGTAAAAGGAGGGTAGCCGCCTGTTTAGGCACAGGGTCGGCCAGGCCCTGATCATTTTTAGTTAAGTATAAGGGGGGAGGCTGTGTGTTTGGAACCAGTCGGCCCTCTTTTATGGAGAGTAGTCGACTATATGTCCAGACGGTATGCCCCTATGGTGATAGAGTAAAATATTCAATGGAGAGTAGCCGACTGTAAAGGTACAGGCGGCATGCCCCTCTGAAGATAGAGTAAAATACTCAATGGAGAGTAGCCGACTGTAAAGGTACAGACGGCATGCCCCTCTGAAGATAGAGTAAAATACTCAATGGAGAGTAGCCGACTGTAAAGGTACAGGCGGCATGCCCCTCTGAAGATAGAGTAAAATACTCAATGGAGAGTAGCCGACAGTAAAGGTACAGACGGCATGCCCCTCTGAAGATAGAGTAAAATACTCAATGGAGAGTAGCCGACTGTAAATGTATAGGCGGTCTGCCCCTCTTAATTAAGAATAAAAATTAAACATGGAGAGTAGCCGACTGTTTGTTAGTAGGCGTGCCTCTCTTAGTACAAAATTGAATATTAAGTATGCAAACTTTTATTAAGTAGCCCTTGACTATTTACATCATTCAAAAGAAATATTTCTTAAGATTATCTACATTCCAAGTTCGAGGCAACGGTTGTCCGTCTGGTGTTCCCAGACGGTAGGTACCGTCCCTGACCTCTTCACAGATTCGGTAGGGTCCTTCCCAGTTGGGAGTTAGTTTGCCAGACTCATTAGCCCTACCAACTGCTTCCATTTTTCTAAGTACAAAGTCCCCCACTTTGAGTGGACGCCTGTGTACTTTTTTGTTGTATGATCTAGTCATTCTCAGGCGGTAAATTTCATGGCGCAAGACAGCATTGCCCCTCCTTTCAGGAAGTGAGTCTAATGCCAGGCGCATGGCTTCCCAGTTTGCCTCTTCGTCATATAGCATTACTCGAAGAGTCGGCTCGTAGTGTTCTATTGGAAGAACAGCTTCCGCACCATAAGTTAGGAGGAATGGAGTTTCTCCAGTCGCCCCTTTTTCAGTCGTCCTAATGGCCCAGAGAACATGTTGTAATTCATCCGCCCATAGGCCGCCTGCTCGTTCAATCTTTTTTTTGAGACCGTCTGAGATGATTTTATTAAAGGCTTCAACCTGGCCGTTTGCTTGTGGACGGCCGACAGATGCAAAGTAGTGTGCAATTCCTTGGTCACCCAACCAGCTTTTGAGAACAGACGTCTCAAATTGGGGACCATTATCAAAAACCATAGACATGGGAACCCCGAATCGAGTGATGACATTTTTCCAAATGAATGAAATTACATCCTTCGTCTTGATTCCCTTTACAGCCTCCGCCTCTACCCATTTAGTGAAGTAGTCGACGGCAACAAGTATGTACCTCCTTCCGCCTATAGCAGGCGTATATGGACCCAGAATATCCATGCCCCACTTAGCAAACGGTAGTGGGCTATGAATGGTAGTGAGGTCAGTAGCCGGACGGTGAATTAGTTTGCCAAACCTTTGGCACTTGTCACATTTTTTCACCATCACCATCGCATCTGCTTCTAAAGTAGGCCAAAAGTAGCCCTGCCGCCTTGCCCGTTGAGCAAGCGTCCTACCGCCTATATGGGAAGCACAGTAACCAGAGTGAAGATCGTCCAGTATCTCTCGCCCCTTTTCTGGAGTAACACACTTTAAGAAGGGTTGAAGGTACCCCCTTTTGTGAAGTTCTCCCTTTATTATTTCAAAAGTGGTTGCTCGTTTTTTCAGTGCTGCCGCCTGTTGATGATCATCCGGCAGGGTACCATTTGCCAGATATGCCCTGATTGGATCCATCCAGGTTGAGCTTCTGTCTAAGATTCCAATAGGTTCTTCCTCAATGCTTCTCCTCTCCATTACTTCCAAAAAAACAGTTCGAGGAGTATCACAGGAGGCGGATGATGCTAATTTTGAAAGTGCATCCGTCTGGTTGTTTTCTGATCTCGGCACTTGGGTCAGATGGAAATCCTCAAGGGAGCCGACTGCTTGTCAGACCGCCTGTAAATACTTGATCATGGCCGGATGGGTTGCTTCGTATTCGCCATTGTACTGACTCACTATCAATTGTGAATCGGAACAGGCGTCTATTTTTCTTGCTCCTGCCATCTTGCACATGCGGATTCCGGCTAGTAAAGCTTCATATTCTGCCTCATTGTTTGAGGCCTGAAAACTGAAGCGTAAAGCATACTCGTACCTGTCGCCCTCTGGCGACTGCCATATGACGCCTGCTCCACAACCATTTGAAGTAGAGCTTCCGTCCACATATACCTTCCAGACTTGGTCTGTAACTTGAGAGTCAGGAGGACGAGTCATCTCAACAATAAAGTCAGCAAAGGCTTGCCCCTTCACTGCTTTTCTAGGCTCGAAAGTAACTTCGAGGCTCTGTATTTCTATGGCCCATTTGATCATTCGGCCTGACGACTCCATGATGGTCAGTGGCCGCTTGATAGGTTGGTCTGTATACACGACGACTGCATGTGCCAAAAAGTAGGGCTTCAATTTTTTAACAGCCATGAAGAGTGCAAGACCAAATTTCTCCCCTAAGGGATACCTCAACTCGGCATTTTTCAGTACATGACTGACAAAGTAGACCGGGAGCTGACAACCGTCTCTTTCAGCAAGGAGAACAGCGCTTAACGCATGATCAGAGACGGCCAGGTACATGTAGAGTACTTCTTTGGGCAAAGGGCTGACCAGCCTCGGCAAGGAATGCAAGTGAACTTTCAATTTCTGGAAGGCCGCCTCAGCATCCGGCCCCCATTCAAACCTTGCCTTTTTCTTAATTGCCTGGAAAAAGTATAGGCATTTTTCGCCTGATCGGCTTAGAAATCTTCCCAAGGCCGCCAGACAACCTGTTAACTTCTGAACCTCTCGGATGGTACGAGGCGACTGCATGTCAATGACCGCCTGCACCTTCTCAGGGTTCGCCTCTATTCCTCTCTGATTGATAAGGAATCCGAGAAATTTCCCAGACTCAACTCCAAAGACACATTTCTTGGGATTGAGCATTACATGGTGTCGCCTGAGTGTGGCGAAAGTTTCTCGGAGGTCCGACATTTCTGAAGTTTAGACTTGACAATCATATCATCAATATATGCCTCGACATTTCTCCCAATTTGATCAAAGAACACAGTGTTTATCATTCGCTGGAAAGTGGCCGGGGCATTCTTAAGACCAAACGGCATGACCGTGTAACAGTATAACCCCTGATCAGTGACGAAGGTCGTCTTCTCCTGATCTTTCTTCCATAAAGGAATTTGATGGAAACCAAAGTAGGCGTCCATAAAGCTCATCAAAGCATGGCCGGCTGTTGAGTCGGCCAGGTTATCAATTTTAGGCAGAGGGTAACTGTCTTTAGGGCACGCCTTGTTTAAGTCTGTGTAGTCTACACACATTCGCCAGGTGCCTTTCGGCTTTTTAACAAGCACCACATTTGCAACCCAGTCTGGGAAGTAACATTTCCGAATGAACCCTGCATCAAGTAATTTTTTAACTTCGGCGGCTGCCGCCTAACTTCTTTCTTCGCCATGGTTCCGCTTCTTCTGCCGTACCGGCTTCTTTTTCGGATCCACGGCCAGTTTATGTACCGGTAGATCAGGACTAATGCCTGGCATTTCATGGACTTCGAATGCAAAGATGTCCTTGTATTCTTTCAATAGTTTGTGAAAGTCGTCACCCAGGACTCGCAAAGCAGTCGTCCCAACTTTGACTGTTCGCTCAGGACGTGAATCGTCTAATATCAAGTCCGTATGCTCACCAGCCGGCTGAGGGCGGAATTCATCCGACCGCTCCTCTGCCAATGATTGCTATTTTCTGTCTTTTCTTGCGGCCCCTGTCTTGGATGCCTTTCTCTTCTTGCCGCCTGCTTCTTGAACAGGCGCACTCTCCTTGACATTGTCAAGGTCTATTTTTCCACCACTCGACCCAGTGGCCATAACAGTGGGCTTGACATCCGAGAGATAGCACTCTCGGGCCATCCTCTGATCTCCCCTTAGGGACCCGACTGTTCCATTATCCCTCTCAAACTTGAGCAACATAAGAGATGGGATTATAACAGCCTTGGAATTATTCAGGGTTGGTCGTCCCAGAATCATGTTGTAGGCCGAGAGTTCTTTTACTACCAGGAACCAGACTACCATGTGTCGTCCTTCCCCTTTTTCGCCCAGGCGGATGGGTAAATCCACTCGTCCCACTGGGTGGACGACTCCTCCTCCCAACCCTACTAAAGGGTGGGATGCCGGATGTATGCAATCAGTCTGATATTTTAGTTTCGACAGACATTTGCTACTGATGAGATCTGAGGAGATTCCGGTATCTATGAGGATTCGGCCAACTCTCTGGTTGGCCACTTTACATTCAATAACGATAGGGTCGTCATGCGGCCCTCTTACCCCTCCTAGATCTTCTTCAGTGATGACAATCTCAGGAAATGGATATTTGGAGGGACGTTCTTGGTGAACGGAATTTACATCTAACCGTCTGATATTGTCTTTGTTGCCCCAAATAGTGGGGCCGCCTCCTGAGAAGCCGCCTGCAATGGTGTAGACGACTGCATCATCTGTATCGGAGCTGTCGGCCTTTTGATTCTTTTTGGTCAACTGCTTTTTTGAGGAAGTGTTCCCCGTAGATTTCTTGACATAAGTGTCAAGATCACCTTGCTCAGCCAGGCGGTCCAGATACCGCATGAGACTGATGCATTCATTGGTGTGATGACCAACATCTTCATGATAAGCACAGAATTTATCTTGGTTCCGGTTGTTTGCAGAACCCTTCATGGGGACCGGCTTCTCAATTGAGATCCGTCCCTTGATTTCCTTTAGGATAAACTGGCTATCCTTGTTAAACGCATACTTTGGGGAGTATGGTTTGAATTCTTTTTTCTTTTTCTGGGCCGGCTGTTTAGAGGAATCAGCCGCCCGGACCTCTTTTCTCTTCTTGTCTTTGTTTGACGATTGTTTCTGTCGTCCTTCTCTTTTGTCGGACCTTCTCCCTTCTGACTGTTTTACCGTACTACAAAGATCAGTCGCCTGTATATAAGCTTCCGCTTCAATCAAGGCCTCTTGAAGAGTCGCCACCCTCTTTCGGACCAAATCAAATTTGAAGGTCGACCCGTCTTTGAGACCTCTGAAAAAGTCAGTATAGGCTACTTCATCCGGTAACCCTTGAATCTGTATTCTCATCAGGTTAAACCGCCTGATGTAAGAACGAAGCCCCTCCTTCTCGCCCTGCTGAATTGTTCCTAAATCAAGGGTCGTCTTCTTCGCAGGGATGTTCATGGAGAAGTTGGAGGTGAATAAGTAAGCAAGCGTCTTGAAGTTATTTACACAACCAGTCGGCAGGTTTCCGAACCATTGTTGTGCGATTCCTTTGAGAGTCGCTGGGAAACACTTGCACCAAGTGGGATCATCCAACCCTTGAAGATACATCAGGTTGGTGAATGCCATCAGATGGTCTTCTGGGTTAGTAGTGCCGTCATAGGCGCCTACTAATACATTTTTCACTTTGGCCGGCTGAGCGGCTTCAGTAATTTCCTTGGAGAAGGCCGACGGCTGTTCACCAAGTCTAAGCAACCGTAGCTGCCAGTCCATAGGTTGGACATTTTTTGATGTATGTCCACCAAACGGAGGTGGCTGTAAAAAAATAATGTTGTTGCGGTACAAACGGTAAGTGTGGTACCACCTGGTCGCTATGAAAGCCAGACTGACGGGAGGTGCCGCCTGACTGACCCTCATGATACGACTGAGTATGCCTTATTGAGGTATTTCGTAGACTGTCTTGGAAGTTTGAAGTAGAGGCCGACTCTGACAATCGGTCACTCTTCTTCTGCTCTAGCAGTAGCCGAGCGTCTGTGTATGTTTTCCTCGACCCGTCCGCCTGAATATGACGAACAGGTTTCCTATTTCCTGGAGTAGGGAAACGGTATTTTGTGAAATCAAGGGCAGGTGGCTCCCACTTCCTAGATTTAGGATGAGGGGTCGCCTCTCGCCCTTGAACTGGTTTCCTCTTCAGTGAAGTGGAGAGTTTCTTAGCCGACTGCTCCTTGTCCAGAGCAGGCGGCTTCTTGTTGATCAACTCTTGAATTTCTCCCTTGAAGTCCCTCATGAAGGTCATGAGTTCGTTCCTTGTGATGGGAGCAGACCCATCAGTCGGCTGCTGCCGAACAGGCGGTGCGCCTGCTGGCTCACTTCCAGTTTGAAGATGTTCCCGTTCCCTCCTTTCGGTATGACGGGTACGTCGGGCCCTTAGGGTCCCGTCTGAAGCTGTGTGAGCTTCAACTTCAAATTCATTCTCAGTATCGTAGTCCGACTGAACTTGAGGGTCGTCTAGGGGACGCCTCTCTTCAGGAGTCGGTACAGACGTGGATGCCATCTCAGAAGTACTCTCCCCACAGACGGCGCCAAATGTTTCGGGGTTTTCTGATGCCCTGCGGGAGAGTTACAATTCCGAGACTGGAACCGGACGCCTGTACCTGCAAAACAAACGGATGCTCCGGATGATTGGAGATCCGCCTCCGACGGTCAAGTTAGTACTTGATTAAGGAGTAATTAATGCGGAAATTAAAGTGATTGGGTCTCTCTAGGTGAGAGTGTTTAATGTGTGTAATCTGCGTTTTTAGCGTTCTCCCCCTTAATGAGGATTAAGGGAGGTATTTATAACCTCGGGAAACGTGTCAATCTAGGTTTAGGTTAACCTTGGGCTGATTGGGCTTCCCTCGGATGTTGGGCCTAGGTGACCGGTTATCCCAGGTGTCATGGGAAGGACACGTGTCGTGTCGTAATTGGTCCATAGTGGACGGATCATTGCTTGACACGTGGCAGGCTCCTATTGGCCCATGTGACGGACACATGGCGGAACCTGATGGGTCCACTTGTCAGATGGTGATTGGTGGGGAAAAATCCCCTAATCAATCACCTTCACACATATCACAGATACGTGACTAAATATCCTACCTTTAGGAACCCTTTGTCGTGAAGTCTTAGCATAACGTTAAAGCATGCCTTATCATATCAAAATCACTCATCATTTCAAAGTATGAAGTACTTAGCCTCTGTGCCTAAATTACCTAAATACTTTCACTAGTGGAAAAAAGGATATCCGTAATGGGCAAAAATAGCCTATCCGTAACGGGCAACAGGTGTAACGTATGCCACCGTTACGGATAGGCAAAGTTATTCGTAACGGGCAGCGCCCACTACAAATAACCCCTTATTTGTAACGGACAAGTACAATGCCCGTTACGAATAACCACTTATTTGTAACAGACATTTCACCTGTCCGTCACAAATAAGTATTTATTTGTAACAGGCATTTATGCTGCCCATTACAAATAATATCTTAAAAAGGAAAAATTTTAGGGATATTTGTAACAGGCACATGAAAGGTGCCAGTTACAAATACCCCTATTTTTTATCTATTCACCATTTATAAAATAACTATAATAACATATATCAAATCCAATTTTAGATATTATCAAACACCATATCCAATTTTACATATTATCAAACACTAAATCAAATTTTACATCTCAATAATATTGTAAAAAAATAAAAAAAAAAAGTAAATAAAGAGAAGCAGCGTCATCTAAACAAAAGCAGCATCCAAGAGAAGTAATCGCAGCTCCAACTACAACTACAACCATAACCAGTGTCACGTAGATTTATCCCTTCAGTAATTACTTAAGACATATGGGCTGATGCTTAATTATCTGCTAATTGTTGTCTGTTGTGTACTTGCGTTAACCCAAGTAGGTACTTAGCACTACTTACTCTTGTGTCTTTAAAACACATTTTCTCTCAACTTTACCTCACCTTTCTTGCTTTTTAAATCTTCATAACCTTCAGATACAAGAATGCAGTTAGTTTCTGATGATAAGAATGTATGTGCTAATCTGCAAATCATAATTTCATAATTTCAAAATCTAAAAGAGAAAAGAAACCAAAAAAAAAAAAGATATCACAATCATTTATAACACCCCAAGAATTCAAAAGAGAAACAGGTGTAGAGACATTAATGTCCGGTTTCTTATGAGGCCATCCCTACAAGAGAAATTCTCACATGTGAGAGGCAATCCCATTATAACCTTTTCCAAAAATCAGGAAACCTCGGCTTAATAAAGCACCCCATTTTCTCAGATAAAGACAATCACGATAGTGTGAGCCTAAAATCACCAAAGGGATCGCATTTATTGAGATTCTAGCAACATACTGATTTTAAAAATAAAAATAAAAAATAAAAAAAAACACCGTACTTTAAAAAAAAATGACAGTATATCTCACCCATTAGCTTTAATTTCAATAAAAAAAAGTTTTAACTACTACCTAAGTCAAAGTAATTCAGCATACTACATACTTAATTCTTGTAGATATCACTGTTATGAGCCAAGGAATTATACAAAGTCACATACAATCATATTATGGCCTGCTTTTTCAAGAACAGAATTAGCAAAAGTTGATTCTCTCTATCAATCTTTATTTTTTTATTGTATTTTATCCTTCATTCTATGGCTCCAGGTGTGGTTGAATCAAATAAAAGGTTGAGTGAGGATCATGGAATCTACCATTTGCTGGAAACTATTCAGAGTCTGCTTTACAGTTTCAAGAGATGACTTGTTCAGATGTTGTTCCCTTCTTTCCTCAGAAAGCTTTTTGAGAACGGCAACACTTGCCTCCACATTATCCAGGCATACTTTGTCCTGCAAAAATGAGCACGAAAATCAAGTAAGCCATAAAAGATGGAATGCCAATATAACCTGTCAAAGAATTGAATGCTTCTATAGCTAGCTCAGGCTAAAAAAGCATGAAAACAATTACCTTCTCCGGCTGCTAAAATTGCAAATCCAATTATCTGCTGTGAAACTTGTTTCATTGCTTTGCTTCCAGGCGCACCAGCAAGAGCAACTTCTTTCAGGACAGGATAGACAGCCTCAAATCTTTCAGTTGCCTGCAAAGAATCCCCATACAACTATTAGATACATATTCAATAAAAGGTCATGAATATTAATCTCTATGAATTACAAACCTTTACTCTGGCGGATGACACAGGGAAAGTGGCCCGCACAAGGCTCTCAAACTCAGTTAGAGGGATTAGACGTTCTCCTTTCCTAACAGCTCCGTTAACCAAGATGGAATGGGCCTTTGGGGGAAGCCAAAATTCTGCAATCAAGCACATTATATTACAAACGTACGATACATTAAACACAAATGATTTACTGTATCAAAAATATGCAACTATTTCAAACCTTTCAACTAACTGCAAAATCAGATTCCTACAAAGTGGATTGCTAGTGGATTTGCTGTTGAGCAATGGCAAGAGATAATGAGCCTATGCTGAAATATACTCATGCAAACTCAATTCAACCACAAAGATAAAATCATCACTAGTCCCCGGCATATACTTCAAGTGTCCGAAAAAATCTCTCAGTTGGCAATATTCACAAAGAAACATGACAACTAATAGAAATCTCCCAACACTCAATTTTACTAGTGAAACAACATTGCACAAGACCACATGCATAAACATCACATGCAACAAAAATTATAGTACTATAGTTCTTAGACCCTGAATTTCAACAGTGAAAGAAACAAATTTTGACAACACCACAAACATTTAACATCACATGCAAGTAAATACAACTCCAAGAAAACTACTAGCTAACTATCATGTCCTTTATGAAAGCATTAAACAATTTAATCTCAAGTTACCAACCACACTAAGCAAACAACCCAAAGGCAAAGAAACCGAGGAAAAGTACGAAAGTTTGAAAAATACCATCATATTTGATTCCAACAAACCCGTTTCAGATTAGGTCAACAAACGATGGGGTGAACACCATTTCGATGAAGTAATATCTGCCAAACATGACTAATCAATTAATTTTGGTAATACTGCAAATGAATCTCACCAGGTGAAGTTACATTTAAAAGATCTCAGCATAAAAAACATCATAACTAGATCAAAACTAAACCCGAATTTAGCAGAAAATACTGAATAGTACAGCACATAGCATGATCATGTCAATGAATACAAGGCCAAATCTAAACATAAACAATACCTTCTGTAAACAGCCTTTAAACCTTTCCAATCTACAATGTTACAGAGCTTTAGACCCCGAGAGAGAACCAATCCACTCAGTTCGCAAACAATCTTCAAAAAATTTGCAATTTCTCGTCAAATAAACAAACATATGAAACTAAATTATGCAAAAATATAAGTATAACCAGCAAAATTATTGAAATTGCACCTTTGTTCGTTCCTTCTGAACATAAGGTGAATACCATTTCGTCAACCTCACTTTCCCTTGTCGATTAATAAGAACGACGAACTGAATCCAGAAATCGCATTCCAACATTTATATTAAAACGACACCAAACCCAATTTTTTGCAAAATATATCTATCAATAAAATCTCATATCCGTAAAATTAGGTTAAAATCGATCAATTACAAGTCAAAAATCAGCATTTTTCTAGCAAAACTACATTTTACAATGTAAAGATTACAATTCCGCAAAAATTGAAGAACACGATCAAGATCAAAAGTAAATCGAGAAATTAGGGCAAAACAACTACTAATTACTAAGACTACTACAAAAAAGGGCAAAAGACCCGTTAAAATATGCATAAGAGACCTCATTTAGAGAGACCCCTCATTAGAAAGGGGTTTGTTTAGTAGAACAACGAGACCCGTTGTTAGAGATAAAGGGTCTATTAGGTAAGGTATGAAATTGATATTTTAGAAGGTAAACAGACCTATGATCTGAGATAGGGGGTCTCTTTAGTGGTATCAGTGAAATCTGTTACTTTAGATAACTGGTCTCTTTGTTGAATTTTTGAAAGAAAAAAAAATAATACAAAAAATTGCTTTTTTTTTATAGGAAAAAATTGCTTTTCATATGTACTACGATTCACATTTGAAATTTGAAACCATTTGAAATTTGTATTTTTATGTTGAATTCAAATTGCGAAAAATTTGTAAAGTAAATTCTAGAGTTCAAGACCAAACAAAATAGCATTGCACTAAATAGAATTCATGATATACAATCTAAATAAACAAAAAAGTAAATAAAACGATAAAAAAAAATTAAAATTATTTGACTTTACTGAAAATTATTTTAAATATAATTACATCAATATGTAGCTTGGGTACTGCATTACTATTTTCGAGTGAGATTTCTGTGTAACATATGCAAATCTGACAAAAAAAAAATGAAACAATATAATTGAAAATAAACCAAATAATTAAAAAATAAAATGAGTGATGCACAATTAATAAATCACTACCATCAGGCCACAATAAATCAGCATCATAGTTTTCAAGTTCATATGAAGTGCTATATAGTATATAGTCCATTTATATATGTAAATGATATAAATGGAAAAGGTGTGACTTGTGCTTAATCAATCACCTAACCAAGATACGGCAAATCATAGTACGAATCCACTGCTTCCGCAAGCTTAGACCACCAGCTTAGCCTTAACTTTTAAACAATCATAGCAAACAAATTTGCACGCTATTAAAGGAATCTATAAATCTATAAACCATATAAAAGTTCAACTCAAATTCACTGTAGCTTAGTAACAGTACCCCCTTATGAATAGTAAAAACTGGTGCTATTACCCCTTTGCCCCCAAAATTAATACATTTCCAGTTTTGCCCTTGCTTGCTTTGACTGGATTTACTTGCACAGGTGGATTTCCTTTTTGCATGCTGTGGTGGATTTCTGTGGAAATGAAGTACTTACTGCCACCTACACATGAGTTTGGATTGATGGGTGATAATCCATATCATAATTATTTATTCAGAGATAAAGAAAGATGACATCAGCAAAATTGCTTACTTAATTTCGTTGATTACCTATTAATTAGTGTGGAAGTCCTGTTATTTGTGAATTTGAAATTCATTTGTTTAGTAATCTTGTTTGCTAATGTAGTTTGTTAATGGGAGTAGGTGACTGATGTTTGAGCTGTTTTACTCTACAGTGTTTTCCACTGTTTGGGTCCTTAAGTCGGTGTTCCTAGGTTTCAAACAAATTACTTATTCCTAAGATAGTATATATAGAGACATGCTCATTTATTCGTATGGGTGTGTGCGATCTTCTCTGTGTAAGTGCATTCCTGTTCTTCTTGTTGTTATTTGGGTTGCATGGTGTTTTGAGATACAATTGCCACAATCTTTAGGATCTTGCACGAACACCTATTGGTTAGTTCTGTATTATTAGTCGATTTAATTGCTTACAATGTATGTTATTTTGTTTTTTACATAGATTAATCGTTTGCAATTTGTGTTTTTTTTGGGTTTTATCGTATATTAATATACAACTGCATCATTTTTTTTTCTTTATATGGGTATATTCATTACTCGTGATGTGGGAATTTCAGGTGTCTTGCAAGCATTGGGGTGTTTGTTGGTATTGTTGGCTGGAAGCTGCTTTCAAGGGTTGTGCTATTTAATGGTACGTAGTTTTGTAATTCCTTTTTACGTGCCTCGCTTTGGGTTTGCACATTTTACATATGCTTTCCTGTTTCAGAATAATTGCTTTATTTGTTGAATATGTGGTGGTTAGTATTTAGGGGAGTCAGTAGGCAGGTAATATGGTTGCTCAGATTCTATTTGTTTCATTCTACTATCTTTTGGGATGACAGTGGTGGGGCTCTTTTTTGTCTCGGTATTAGTTTAGAAGTTTGAAGTACATGAGGGTGGGCCTTTGTGTTGGTGGGATGAGGAGATATGAGGTTTAAGGTAAAAAAAACATAGATGTTTATGGTTTAGTCGCTGGTAGTTTGTTCTTACATAGTTTCTACTATTTGTCTTGCTTTTTGAAAAAAGAGAGTTGAGTTTTAGGTGAGATGGGTCTGCTTCAACCATGTATTTTGGTTGTAGTGGTTGTTATGGTATCTGTAGCTGTGCGATTTTTCTTGGGAGAATGTCCAGCTTTTTGCCTTTGTGTAAGGGATTCCAATCTAAATGTGGTTCTTGCCAATACAGGTTATGGCTGCTCGATCTAACAAAGTTTCCATTCCCTTTGAACCTCTTCTGCAAAAGATCACTGCCTGGCTGCAGTTCCCAGCACCAGTTTATGGGTTCATAGATATTACTAGGAACAATGTCTGGGTGAAAGTTGTGCGACCAAACAATCGAGCACGCTTGACATTCTTTGGTGGTGATGCAAGTACGGCTCAGGAATCTCGTGAGAGGGCAGCTCAGAAGGCTGTAAAAAAGCTGATATACATGTTTGGTATTAAGGTTTCGGATTTTACATATGATCAGATTAGACTCTATGAATTATGTATGAAGCTATTTAGGAATAAGTGTGCTGAGTTATTGCAAGAAAAGGGCAAAAGCCCTAGGCAAGTTGTAGGGGAGAGTTCTGGACATAACCTGGTTGGTAGTGGTTTTCATGTTTCCATTGATTATGCACAGGTATTAGTGCTTGTTGTGCGAAAGACCGGAGCATCTGTGACAGTTATAGAAACAACTTGGGTGGAGGGTCATGGCTTCATTTCATGGGTTATGGTTAATTGTCCGCGTAGTAGTAATGGGATGGAGTGCATTTTTAGTGAGTTCTGCCCTTTGGCAAGTGTTGCTGAACAGAGGGTTGCAAAGAAGGCTGTGTTTTATTTAGCTTGTAAATACAATCTGGAGATAGTTGATGCTAACTATGGGGCTACAACAAAGCTAAGTAGAGAGTGTTACTTGCTAAGGGAGAAGTATTTAATCTTAAAGGGACATCTTGAACGGTTGGAGCAGACTCCTCAGCTTCCTGTTGCCGTGAACTCTGTGGTCTAGGAAGAAAATGTGTCTCAAATTGGTGAGGACTTACAGGTACCTGACAGTAACACTGTGTCTTTTACTCCTGCTAAGCGAAAGAAGCTACTACAGATAGCTCATAAACAAGAATTGGGGGTAGGCACTTCAGATCAGGCAGCATCTGGTTTGCTGGAACTTGGCCAGTTGTTTGGAAATGCTGAGCCTAATTAGGTAGTGCGTAGAAGTT
Organism: Chenopodium quinoa; assembly: GCF_001683475.1. NCBI lineage: Eukaryota > Viridiplantae > Streptophyta > Magnoliopsida > Caryophyllales > Amaranthaceae > Chenopodium > Chenopodium quinoa. The sequence continues at coordinate 4,705,929 of NW_018744301.1, read as the reverse complement.
GTAGGGGATTGACGTGTTCTGTTTTCTTTAAGTATGTAGAATGTAAACAAAAAATTCCGCTTTTGTGTCTGTTTCAGTTTCTGTAAAGGAAGTGCTTCTAGGCTATGGAAACTGGTTATTTTGGTTGTAATGTCAGTATAGTTAGAGTGGCATTTATAAGGTTTCCACCTCTTTTGTTGTAATGCTACTGTTAGTGTAAATAAATATCTATGGAAGAGTACTTTCTTCATATGCTCTTTGCAGTTCTAATACCATTAGCAATCCTTTAAATTACCTGCTTAAGGTTTGCATTGCTTATTATGTTGTGGTCTAGAATAGTAATGAAAATCGTCTATGTTTTCTAATATTATTAGTTGGATCATACCTTTTACATGTTGAATAACGTTTGAATTATTAATGCTAATGTATATTACTACTGTTAGAAAGCAGACATGTAGTACATTTATTGAAATTCAGTATATTAGTATTGTTATTGTTGTATGTGGATCTTAGCAAACAAACAAAAAAATTTAAAATTTTTTAAATAAAACCCAAAAAAATGGGGGGTTGATTTGTGGGAATTATTGCTTTCTAATTTATACAATGGGTTCATATGTATTCTGCCATACAAAATCAGGTAAAAAAGAAGACCTACATGGTGGACTGCCAATATGGTATTCCTTATTTATCAAGTAAGAGTTGCAGCAGAGCTAATCGAGCTGAACAACGATCATCCCACGTAGCAGTACATAGGTAAATGCTTACACATGGTTGTTGCATATTCACTTAGCCTACTTTACCCTGGGAGTGCTGTAAGTTAATATTTGATTTTATCAACTTCATACAAATAGCTAAGAACAAAATGGACAACTTCTTGTGTATGAGTTTCGAAGAGAAATCGTCTGTTGAGTGGATCGCCAGAGGTGCATTTAGATAGGTAAACGACAGTTGATTGAGGTGTGTTTTGGGTGAGATTTATTAGCTTCTGTAATGTGTCTGCCTAAATGTGCAGAACTGAATTACATTGTGATCCTCTTGCGTATGGTGGTGATGGTCACCCGGAATCATTAAGGTAGTTATCAGTGACTTCAGCATAATATACAGTTGTAGTATCCTGTGTAGTAACATGATTGTTATGTCTGGTTGTTCTTAACAAACTATGATTTTTATTCAGTGATAACCGTGGATCCAAAACATACCTCGAGAACATGCAACCAAGAAAAAACGTAGCATAGATGATATGGCTCAATCACAACCAAAAAGGTATTTGTTTTAGGTAACTGGTGTCACAGGTTGGTTAAAATAGGCAAATTGTGTTGATTTAGGCTTTGTGTATAGTGGTTCAGCACCGAAGAAAAAGAAATCTACTTCAAACCCAAAGCTACACTGTATGTTTGTGAGCAGTTTTCTCTAACATGGGTATTAATTATATATTATTGTTAAAGTGAACTATGTAAACTAACTTCTACCTATTGAATTTGTATCGATGCCAGTAATTCCTGCTGCTATGTCTGGCCAACCATTGTCAACAAAGCCTCTAAAGTTGCCATCCCCTATGCAGTATTTAAAATGTGGTGCAAAAAAGTTTGCTTTTGAAACTGTGAATTTCTGTTGCAGTGGCGGAGAGGTTAAGATAGCAGCAAATGAATACCCTGCTGAACTGCAGCGGCTCTTTACTTCAAACGATGAAGACGCAGTTCACTTCAGAACCTATGCTAGGTTATATAATAATTTGTTTGCCTTTAGTTCTATAGGAGGGAAATTTGATGCAAGCACTTACAAGGGCATATATGTATTTAAAATGCATGGTCAGATGTATCATTTTGTTCCAAATTTATTGCCTGATAAAGGCACCCCAAAGTATTTACAGCTTTATTTTTATGATGGACAAAATGAGGCTAATAATAGGCTTAAATGCTTTCCAGAGGTCAGGCGAAAAGTGATTGATATTCTTATGCGAATTTCAGAGCAGAATCCATATGTAGTGTTCTTTCAATCTCTCAGAGAAAGGCATATTACTGTGGATACTAAAATTGTGCTCAATCAGAGTACAGTGCTAGACCAGCGTGTTTACAATGCCCCTGCTGTAGACGATGTTGCAGTCATATGGCCAGACAACGCTTTTCTAGCCAAAGTTTAAGTCCTCATATCTTAGTAGCTGGTAGATCTGCTACATCTCATAGAATCTATCATAACTATGGTTGTTATGATCCATTGCAGTATCCTTTGTTATTTCCTCGTGGGGAATGTGGTTGGACTCAAGGATTACAAAAGCAGTCTCATGGTGGAGTAAGAAACACTACTCCATTGCCAGATCCAATCATGTCATGTGCTGTGCATAGTGCTGAGGACTTATTGAATGAAGAAGATAAAAGTACACTTTTCAAACACAGCTACATTAAACTGACTAATATACATTGCTGTTTGCTAACTATCTTCCATATTATGACTAACTGTTGATGCCCTTGTTATGCAGGAGCAAGTAAAAAGAACACTAGAGCTGACAAGTTCATTTCTGCACGAGAGTACTTTTCCTACAAGTTGCAAATTCGGCCTGAAAACATGTTGTTGCGAGCTGGAAGATGTTTCCAGCAATATATAGTTGACATGTATGTCAAAATTGAAAACACTTGGCTTGATTACTTTCGGAATAATCAACAAAGTACACGGGCTGAACTATATCAAGGTATTTTAGATTCATTAGATTGTGGTGAGACTGTTGCTCATAATGTAGGACGTAAAGTAATCTTACCTCCTACATTTATAGGAGGACCTCGAGATATGAAGAAACGTTACCTAAATGCCATGGCTTTGGTTCAGAGATATGGGAAACCAGATTTATTTGTTACTATTACCTGCAATGCTAATTGGCCTTAAATAAAGGCTGAGTTAGCCCCGGGTGAAACAGCACAAGATCGACCTGATTTAGTAGCCAGAATTTTCAGAGCCAAATTTTTATTGCTGAAGAAAGAAATATTGGGAAAGCAAATCTTTGGTGAAGTTGCTGCATTGGTGTATGTTATTGAGTTTCAAAAGCGAGGTTTACCACATGCTCATTTCTTGATCATCTTGAAATCAGACTGGAAGATGAAATGTCCTGCTGATTATGATAAATATGTGTGTGCTGAAATACCACCTGTCAGTAATAGCAATTTGAGGCGGACTGTGCTTGCACATATGATGCATGGCCCTTGTGGTGTGTTAAATCCGGAATGCCCTTGCATGCGTAACAAAGGTGGTATATTGTCTTGTAAAAGTAAATATCCTAAACAGTTTTCAAATGAGACGACTTATAATAAAGATGGTTATCCCATCTACCAAAGACGTGATACTGGGGAGCAAGTGAAGATACGTAACACATACCTTGATAATCAGTGGGTTATCCCGTACAATCCTTATCTTTCTTCACTGTTTGATTGCCACTTGAATGTTGAGGTTTGTTCCACAATTAAAGCAGTGAAATACCTATATAAATACGTGTACAAGGGTCATGATAGGGTTTCATTCAATGTAGTACCAGGTGAGAATAACTCTGTTGATGAAATTAATCAATTCCAGTCAGGCAGATAGGTTTCCCCTTGTGAAGCAGCGTGGAGAATATTTAGTTTTGATCTATTTGAAATGCATCCTCCTGTTCTTCCATTACAAGTTCATTTGCCTAATGAACAAACTGTGCATCTACATCCTCATGAAAGGCTACATGATGTTGTTGCTAATTCTAAACGTTCTCGAACTCAATTGATTGAATTCTTTACAGTCAATGCAGCTACTGAAGGTGGGACAGGCCACTTGTATGGTGAATTTTGTGAACATTACAGATGGGACGCAGGTGCTAAGCAATGGAAAGAAAGGGTGCTAAATCTATTTTCTGTTGGGCGTCTTGCATTTGTGTATCCTGCAGAAGGGGAACATTTTTTCCTACGGTTGCTATTACTAAATGTCAGAAGTCCAAGTTTATTTGAGGGGCTTCGAACTGTGAATGGCCATGTATACCCAGCATTCCATGATGCGGCATTGAAGTTAGGATTAATAGAAAATGATGATATTGCAAACTTAATATTGTGTGAAGCGTCAGAGGTCCAAATGCCTGATGCCTTACGTCGTTTGTTTGCAACAGTACTTATTTTCTGTCAAACAGCTGATCCGCCTGCATTATGGATGAAATTTTACCCATTTCTGTCTGAAGATTTCAGTTTCAAATATGCTGACAACGTTTCTAAAATTCAACAGTTAACAGTTCATTCTGTTGAGGGATACCTTGAAGCCATGGGGAAATCACTGTCGGCATTTGGGTTGGACCATTTAATCGCTCATGTTGGCATTGAGATCAGAAGAACAAAGGATATTGTGGATGCTCTTGATGCCCCTATTCCCCCAGAAAGCCTAACATGCTGTTCTAGATTAAACCATGAACAAAATGCTGCCTTCTCATGTATCATGCAGTATGTAATGGAAGGGAAGCCAGGTGCTTTTTTTATAGATGGTCCGGGAGGAATAGGGAAAACATTTTTATACAATGCATTGTATGCAGAGGTTCGACTCATGAACAAGATTGTGTTGCCTACAGCAACATCGGGTATTGCTACATCAAATATACCTTCAGGACGTACAGCTCATTCAAGGTTTAAAATCCCACTTGATAGTGATGCTTCGTTGGCTTGCGCTGTTCCTAAACAGGGAAGTTTAGCAGCATTACTTAGGGAAACGTCATTGATAATATGGGATGAGGCTTCGATGGCCAAGAAACATAATATTGAATCCTTGGATTTACTCTTGCAGGATGTGTGTGATAATAAAATCATGTTTGGAGGGAAAATTATTGTGTTTGGAGGTGATTTTAGGCAGGTTTTGCCTGTAGTTCCACATAGATCAATGAAAGAAGCAGTGGAAACCAGTATTGTCACTTCATACTTATGGCCTAGATTCGTAAAGTTTAGGTTGATAGAAAATATTAGAGCTCGGGAGGATTTACCATACTCTGAATTCTTGCTTGCCTTAGGTAATGGTGAGCTGCAAAAATCAGAAATAGCTTATGTCCAGTTGCCAGACCAAGTTGCCCAATTTTGTGAAACTGAAAATAATTTGGTTTCTGACTTGATACAAGCAACGTTCCCTGAAATGGTGCACGGTAACCTGTGTGCTGACAGTTTTATTAATCGAGCAATCTTGACACCGTTAAATGATGATGTGGATTTGATTAATACGTTCATGATAGAAAGATTTAAGGGCAGAGCTGTCACATACAAGAGCTTTGATATTATGCTGAATGATTCGTGTAATATATATCCTACAGAGTTCATGAATAGCTTGTGCCCAGGAGGAATGAGCCCTCATGAGCTTGTGCTGAAGGAAAACTGTCCAGTTATCCTTCTAAGGAATCTTCTGCCTTCATCTGGTTTATGCAATGGTACTCGTCTTACTTGTAAACGATTTTTCCCAAATGTTATCCAATGTGTCATTGCTACAGGAAAATACAAAGGCAATCATGTTTTCATCCACAGGATCAATTTAAGACCATCTGGTTCTATGAATTATCCTTTTCAGTTTGAGAGGAACAATTCCCCATCAAGTTAAGTTTTGCAATGACAATAAAAAAATCTCAGGGTCAGACTCTTAATTAGGTGTCTATACATCTTCCACGCCCATGTTTTTCTCATGGTCAGCTGTATGTTGCTTTGTCAAGGGCTAAAAAAGCAACAGATGTTGCTGTCTTTTACGCTAAGCCTCTGGAATAACACCCACTCAACACTGTGAAGAATGTTGTTGCTTTTGAAGTGTTGAGATTGGATGGAATAGTGCATGATAGCACAGAAGAAGAGACATAAATACTTGCTTTCATCAGAGCACTAGAGCAGAACTTCAGAGTATGTTATCTTTTTCTTTTTGAACTTCAACATGTATTACAGTTTGCATTTAATGGGATACATTAGATTTTCAGTAAGTAATACCACTGTCAGATGTCTTTCTATTTATTATTCACAGGTGTATGAAGGTGAACAGATCAGGTTAGTAATAACCTTACCAAGGTATATAATCAACATTGAAAGCTTACCTTCTAGCCAATAAATAGCATGTACAGACTACTTATTTAGATGTTGCATTGTGCATAGCATTAGATTACGTAATTAGATTACTGGTAGATGCTATAACTTAGCACCTAGAACAGGCTATCTTAATTGCTCAGTACTTTCATTAATGACCATTAGTTTAATTTTCATTGTTATAGCATTTACACTAAAACACAGTAAAGACATAACTAATGTTGAACCACATTTAAATCATACAAATTACAGTTAATATGTCAGCAGATGAACATGTGGGTCTCAAGCTGTAAATACATTTTATCTGGGGCTAAAACTTATGTGTGATTCTTCATGCTTGATACGCTGCCTATTAGTACCCACAACACATTCTACTTTATCCCAAATCAGAATGGGTGTAAATTATAAGGTTGTTGAATATAACTGAGACCTAAGCTAGGCCAAGATTTGCTTTAGATTCTTTGATATGGAATCACTGACTTGCAGCAGATGCTTTTATAAAAAAAATTGACTTTGGGAAATATTCTAGATACTATTGGAAAAAGAAATCAGATTAACAAGGGAATGCTGTGAATACTTTTTAAAGAGTAATCGACTTAAGTGAAACAAAGCAGACAGTAAGTAACTGTTATAGATTCTATTATGCATGACACTCTTTTATCACTGCTTTCAGCAAGAAAATGGCCGAAAGTCTCGTTAGACCACATGACTGAAGTCTGCTAGAGCATCCACAGCTTGGCACCAAACCTATGGATATTCCTTATAAGTAAGTCATTATTGAATACCTTCAATTTGAACAAGATATTATAGTTTGTTTTCCGGAAATTTTTTAAATCTTGTGAAAAGGCACCTCTTTATAAGGAGAAATGCCATAACATAAGAAGGAGAGAAATGTGAAGCTATTGACCCTAGGAGAAAGATTATCTCAGTTCAGCAGTAGGTTGCATGGATGTTGAAATCAAATACTTACATTTTTTAAGCTATTGTTTTATAAAAAACAAACAAAACACAACATAACCTCCTTTCCTCTCTTCTGAAGCTAGGGAAAACAAAAGTTTAGATAAGCAGATAAATGCTTCCCTCATTTTCTTTTTCACTTCCTTTTCTGTCAGTCTACCATGGTTACTGATAAATGTCACAAAATTAAAACTCAGGGGACCATGTTACAGCATAAATGGTAGTTTGAGTGCTTACAAGTATTAACCATTAAGTATAATTCAACTTTGTCATTATATTCCATTCTTAGACTGTTAAGTAGAATTCATGTTTATCATTATATTCCATTCAATTTTATCATCACTTTAGGTACTATGTGGCTTTACATTCCTTAAAAATTCTATGAGATTAGTCTTAAAAATTCTATGACATTAGTCTTAAAAATCCTTTAGGTACCATGTTCAGAGCCCATTAGCCTTAAAAATTCTATGAGGTTAGGACACTATTCCTACTGTTATTGTTTAACCTGGAAGCAAATGTACATGCCATGTAGTTCTTATCACTCAATATTAATCTTATTCAAACCAGTACTTTAAAGAGTTTCAACTAAGCTGTACTTTGAAGCATAGCATAACTGAAGCTTAGTGTAAAGATATTTTTAATACAATAGTTACACAGTGGCCTGTTTCAAAGGCATTACCCTACAACTTTAATACTGACTGACCAACTTAATACATAAATACTTATTTTACATAACAGGATTATTATACAAATGCAACACATAGTTGTCTTTCCAACATAAATATCAGGCATTAGCTATCCAAACTGCTACACCTTGTAATGAATATCTAGCACTTTTATTATCACATACCTAGCTATTTTAGACAACACATATTGCTGATGATGCAGTAGTCAAACATGTGAACTGGAAAGCAGTTCTATCTGAACAACTATGCTGGTCCGAGCACCACCTCAAATAGAAGAGGAAAACCTGATCGATAAATAACTAAGGCACCTAAACCAGCCACAGCAGACACATGTTCATAGAACATATTTACATCATTGCATAGTACACATGATATGATGCTGTCTTCTTTCCAAACCAGCTGTAAATCAACACACCACTGGTCCCTTTTGTGACGCAGAAGAACAGATGTGGAAGGATCTGCTGTCCAGAAATGCATTGTAGCAAATGGCACTGGAACAACCTTAAAAAACAAAAATTACAGATAACCAGCAGTTAAATATATGCTAATAACAATATGGTAAGCACATGTTCATAAAATATATATTCTTATATACAGTTTAGTAACTCCAAAACTTACAATAATTCCTTGGAAAATAGATCGTTGATTAAACACACATGTAAATGATGGCTGAAGACATTGTTGTTGCATTAGCCTCAAGTGATTTTCCAGTTCTACAACAGACAATGGAAGCCTTCTTCGAGTAATTATGGTCTGTGTAACTGGTATACCAAGATGGGTTTTATCATGCCCATCACATGAGAAAATTTTGGAATGAAATATTCTTCTACCTTTATAATACATCATCAAGGTATCTCCAACTTCGATATCATTATCTGAAATGAACTCTTTCCAACCCCCTTCAACGTACATTCCAGTGATCATATTTCCAGACTTAGTTCTTCTAATAACAATATCCCATGCTGGTCCATCACAACCGCGAAATATTTTAGCTGCTCCACACTAATTGAATAAGATATGGTAAAAAAAACAAAACTGGTATCTCCTAAACCATACAAAAACACATAATTAGGTAATATAATCACTACATGTATATAAGTTAACGCTAATAGTATAAAATACAAATGCATACTGCCATATCTTTGTGTTCTTCTTCAATTCTCAGTATCCATCTCATGATAGCATTAGTTTCGGCCTAACAATATGAGAAGTTGATGAATTAAATAGAGGCAAGCAAAAACTTAGTTAAGAGACAAATGTGAATAATAGACTTGAGAAAGCTCCCATAGAATGTACTTACCATGTTTTCCAAAGCTAGGTATCCAAAGCAAATACTGAAAGTCCAGTTCTCATAATACCTTGGCCATTCCCTTTATATAATATATGATACTCTAGACAGGTAAATGTTTATCTATAGCCTTTGAAAGAATCTAACTATTAACTGTAGCCATGTGAAATGCACCATATCCTAATATCTACCAAAGCTATTGTGTAATTTACACAAGAGTTAGACCCTACATTATACTTGGTATATCAATGACCAGGGATAAGCAATTTAATTTAATTATTTATAAACAATTAAATGCTTGTATTATTATTAGCTTAAAGGAAACTATGAACTTCGTGAGTTTAGTACGACTATACTTTAAAATATAACACGTCATTAATGTGAACATTGTTGAAAAATACAAAAATGTAAACTTGTATTACAATGAAACAAATAACTCATTAGTTTGTTCAAGAATGATAGAAGTAGAATGTAGGTAAATATGAAGTGTTACTCTTCCTAACTTCATTTAACAATGCAAGCTTATCTCATCTGACACTTTTAAAAACATGTGCATCTCTACTTTTATAATTTATGTTAACATAGATTAGCAAATGTACAGTTTTATTAATATGTCTTGTATACTTTGCATGTAGTTCTCGTTCAAAGTATTGAAACCAGGTAAATGCAAACACTTTCTACAATACTCCCACCTCCTTCCGCACCATGAGACAAAAAACTTGGAATATTAATCGACTATACATTATCACATGCAATTATATAAATCTCACAATATGATATGATGTATTACATAATGACATCTTCTAAGATTGAAAACCTCAATAAGAGAATCCGAAACTAAAAATCTACATACATAAAGAACCATTACAACATGAGTAAGTAATAAGCTTTATTAATATATGCTTGACAACTTTGAGTGTTAAATTTTATAAGGTTTGAAAAATTAAGTATACATGTCAATTCCTATCAATTATAAGCATATGTCATATAAAATTTTCATACAAAAGGAATTCATTTCAAGTGTGTATATGCATCAAGTGTACACGTTTCTTGTCCACACGTACAAGTATATGTAAACATAGTAGATGCACCCAAAAGTATCGTAAACTTTTATGCAATTAATTAATTGAAACTGTACATTGGAACATGAACATTGATTTTCAGCTGCCTATTGGTCTCTCGAATTTTTAATGCATCTACAAACAAATCCAATACTAATAGTTATACCCGCTTGAGTAGCATGCTAAGCTTATGCCCATTCCTTATTAACCTACGCATCATATGATTGTTATTAGAAACACTTATGAATTAGAAGTTAATGTAGAAAATTACACATATTTCAATTTGGCATTATATTGACTACATCATTTAGAATATAAGCAATTTACTTACTATAGAAGCAAGTAGTACACATGGTCAAAATTACTATTTAGGGAAGTTACTTGAAGGACATAAGATATTGTACTTGCTTGGTGAAGAACCACATAAAAAAGAAAGCTTTTTTTTGAAAAAAAAGATGGCATTTAATATTAGAAGCCTTCACAACCACTTAAAATCATCATTCATATGGCTTCTTATATGTTTTCTATTATTATATTATTTATATTAGTTACTATTTCTTTAAATTAAGTACATTGCATGTTTGCAAGCCATACTTTTTATTGTTTGAAGTTGACATTACTTATACAAGTAGGTGACCAATACCCACTTTTACATAATTTAAAAAGGCAAAAAAAAAAATCAAAAACACAAAGGGCAATAAAAAAAGAAATCAATTATCAAACATAAAAGATGAAAACAAGAGAGAGGCACGCATAGCACAGGCAGGATTTTTTTTTAAAAAACAAAGAAGAATTGCAGAATTTGGCAAAAAAAACATTTATATGTACAATGCTACTGTTGAAACCACTCTTGACTATGGACTTGTTACTGTTCTTAGATTTGTTCAGTGTCAAGCTTGTTCATTTGATTACTTAGCTATTACTTCGTCCTAATTTTTACTATATATATCAATCTAACTTTTGCCCAAAAATCACCTTTCCAGCCGTGCAATTTCACTTTTCCTCTAAAAGTACTCCTACCTCAAAATTCTTTCAATTTAGAAATGTAATTCTTAATTCCATTGCTATACTGCATGTTCAATTTTAGCATCTGCTTGCTTCTGTAAACATAATAACCATTTAAGTTGTAAAATGTGAAAATAAAACAAACAAAAAACAAAAAACAAAAAAAAAGAAAGCATAACATAAATGCATGCTAGATTAGGAAAATAGCCTACCATCTATTGTAGAATCTGTTTTGCAATAAATTCAGATGGTTGAATGTCTGTTGTTTTAATAACTTTTTTTTATGCATGTTAATGTAAATGTTATTCTGCTTTCTGAGAATATGTCTTTGGAATATGTTCTGCATATTGTAAATTACTTTTAATAGACTCTACTTATTAAATACTGCAAATTGAATTCTTTTAAGGTTTCTTACATGAATATTTATGACTATGTACAATCTACATAGAATATTCTGAGCCTAGGAATCTTTTGCATGAAATACATACTAAACAATAGAAAGCTATTGGTTATATTTTTGAAAACGGATAATATCATTAGTGTGAAAATATATTAGCCCTTCTGACTGTAACACCTGCCTGCATCAAACATTGTTAAACTACTATTAAGATGTGTTTTTTCTAAGATTCATAGTAGATGAATTTTTGAAATTGGAGTACATGTTTTGTTATTTTGCATGTAATGAGATTTACAAGTTACAGATCGTTTGGATCACCTGCATAGTTTGCTGTTAACACCACTATATTTAACATTATTCGTTTCAATCAAGCAAAATAATTCTTTATCATGAATCTATGCACCTTTTTTAAAAGCTCTGTTGTAAATCTATATATATAGTTGTACCAGTACTGATTCTGGGTTGTTTCAGAGTGTAATTGATCTTCAATATGAAGCTTGAACTAGTTTATTTGGATGAACTGAATACTTAGAGCAAGGATTACAAGGTCAGAGTTACAGTTACTGAAAAGGGTCGTCCTCGAAAATCGCCAAAAAAGCCTGGATTAGTCTTCCAAACTCTCATTATGGAAGATGAGAAGGTGAGTCTACTTCTACTTTCTACTTTATTATTCAAATCCCACTTATACATGGGTGTTTGTGTAAAATCCTTGTGTTGGAGCATTTTTTCAAAAGTCATGTTATGCTAAAAAGAACTGGAATATGAAATCTGTAGCAATATCCTATTAGGTAATTATATCCGATTCATATTATAGTAATTATGTATACTGAAAGATGGAAAATTGTATAAAATCTATACAATCTTCATTTTGACCAAGGATTCAATAAGTGTAATTATATATGAATGCCTTAGTAGAGTTGCCTTTTTATGTTCAACTCCAACCAGGAACTATATAGCTAAAATTGCTTGTGTTTAATTCCAACCATGTGTTATTCTTACCATGTGTTACTCTCTGTGTTTCACTTCCAATCGACTCATAGAAAAACAAGATGCGTTGTGCTCTTTTTGGAGAACAGATAAAGGCCTATGAGGAGATCCTAAAACCCACTGGACAATATGAAATATCCAGGGCTTCCATAGGCATTGTGGATGATCAGTTCAAGTTCAACCTTGATGAACTTCCCTTCCAAATGACTATTGGACAGCAAACTGTTGTGCATAGGTTGAACCCTGAAGCTGGCCCTATTGTTCCCAAGTATCAGCCTCTGTCAACTATTCCAAGGACAGCTGATCCAGACAGCAGATTTGGTATACATTTAAATACAGTAATTGCAGTCTGTATAATACCATACCATGTAACTTATTGTCTAACTTAGTTCTACTTATATTCCTTGGCTTCAGATGTTGTTGTAGTAGTTCTTTTTGTTGAGGAACAGCCACGCATGATTTCTAATTCACGTGGACGTGAGAGTCCAGTTCGTGAGATAGTTGCCACTGATACAAGGTTACTTCACTTTTGAATAATTGCTCTTTTACTTTTACCAGGGCTTATTACTTATCACTCAACTGTTATGCTCACATATATTTCCAAACCTATGTAACAGCCGTGATCAAACTATCACCATTTTGGCATGGAATGATCTTGCTCTCAATGACTGCAATGCACTCAACAACTGGGCTGACAAGTTTAATGTTGTAGGCCTCACTTCTCTTAGAGCTCAAAACACATCTAGAGGTTAATTACTTTCATATTATTACACTTCTATTTTACAACAACAATTACACACCATGAATTTAACAGTTAATAGTTAGTGCTACTATAGGATTCATTTTGAGCACTACTATGTCAACTCGATTCATTCATGAACCTCAAGGAGATAGAGCAAATGTGCTTCGTGAATGTTTAATTTCTTACAATTCCATTTATCATGGTATATTGATCTTATATCCTGAAATAGATCATGATTTATATCTTCATTATAGGGCAAAAGTGTACCCAAGAGTGTTGCTTGATAGGCAGGCTAGAGTGCTTACTGTCAGATACCCCAGTGAAGAGAAAAAAATCTACGCAATTGCAGAGCTGAGAAACAAAAAGGTTCAAATTTTAACTCCAGTGCTAGCAGCTCTATTCAATAATCTTAAAGTGTCTATCTTTTGCTAATGACTGAAAATCTTCTTGCAAAAAATACAGCCATCCAATGTTATGCAAGAAGAAATAGCATGGATAAGAGTCACCATACCAAATGTTGACCTGAACAAGATTCATGCTTATGCTGGCTGCCAAGAATGCTCTAAACGCACAAATCTTCCTGTGGGATCTCGCTATCGTTGCACTTTTTGCAAAAAAACAGATACTACCTCTGTTCACAAGTAACTTATTCCTATGCTTTACCAACCTGTACAATCTATACTTAAAGTTGCTTCTTTCATTCCATCTTTGTTCAATAGAGTTACATTCAAGTTCAAAGCAATAGATGACACTGGAACTATGTCATTCACCACTTTCAATGACGACACAGAGAAACTCTTCAGAAAGTCAGCAACTGAGATTTCTAGCATGAAGAATACTGTAAATAATCCTTTCATTTATCTTTGTTTTGCATTCTTAATATTAATATTATGCAATGTTCACTCTTAATATCAACCACAACCAGTTATTTTGCGCTTCTATTGAAATATACTCTTAATATTCTGGCCCTTATTTGCTAATTTGCATGGAAAATCTACACTTTTACTGAACTAATACTTACACTGGCGATAACTAAACACCTTATACATGTTCCAGGAGAACTTAGAAGCTTTTGCAACTATACAAGAGATCCTTTGTACCAAACCATTCTTTATCAAGGTGGGACCCACAAAGGAGTTGTCAATGAACAACGTACTCATATGGACACTGAAAACTATTGAACTGGAAGCTGAAGAAGAACAACAACCAATGTCTGCAATGGATACAGACCTAGAAGAATTTGTCTTAACAGAACAAGAGAGGAAGCTGCAGAGAGATATGATACTCGAAGAACAAGCACATGGTAAAAAGCCTCTGGTGATTGAGTTTAACTCAAACCCTGCTACAGCCCAGAATCCAGCAACCAGGAATGATGCCAGAATTGCTCAACTTGCTCAGCTAGAAGAAATGAACTTAGCCTCCCAAACATTTGATTCGGACATATTCCTGCTATCTGAGCCAAGTTTGGAACCCCTTTAGCTTCCTGAAATAAACACCCCACCAAAGGAAGTACTTCCAAGTTGGACTAAGCTTTCTCGCAAACGTAGCCCACCAAAGAGCAAAGAATCTACTTCTTGTGACTCAAAGCCAAGTAAAGCTGCTGATGACAGTCCACCTAAGAAAAAGGTGAAGACAACACTATTTCAAGACACCCATGTCGAAGAAAGTTCTGATGAATTCAGCTCTCCAACAGCTCAGCCTGAAAAGCCATGAAGTACTCAAGTGCTTAGGATACATAGTCACCACCTTTTGCCTCTACTAATGATGATAGTAAGATCAAACTTAATGTTGCTTTATATATAAGTTACACACTACCTGATTTATAGACAGGCATAAATCTTTTGGGGGTTTAGAAGGAACAAATGTGAACAAATATTGTTCCCTATAAACACCAGTTATATCAGTAGTAATGCTGCTAGGTACATTAGAATATAAGTGTGAGTTTAAGTGGTAATATTAGTATTTTGGGAAAAAGGCACCTATCATATTGGTAAGTATGCATAGTACAAATTAGTATTACCATGTTTTGCCTAATGAAGCAAAACTAATCTATGTACTGGTATCCTTAAATCAGGATTATTATATATAATATTAGTAAATTTTAGTACTTTCCCTGCGTTTTAATATTCAAAGTTTTGTGTTTTCTTTACAATCACCTATATGCAATTAATTTTAACTATCATGATATCATTCAATCAGACTGATTTACTTCTCTGTGTTGAAGCAACAGTTCATAGCATAGGCATACAATACTTGCATAACACCGTTGTTTTAGATGTTTCAATGTTTCATTCTCACAAAGCATATACTACTTGCCTATACTGATTTTCCAAAACATACATTCTCAAATCTAAACCAGAAAGTACCAACTGCATTTAGATCACATTTACATGTGCATAAGTTATTTGAAAAAAAAAACAAAACCAAACAAAGTAGATATAATAGTAGCTACAAACAGTCTATTACATAACAATTTAGCCCCACATAGCTTAACAATATTCCACATTTTAGTCAAGCCTTAGTTGATAGAGTTGATAAACAAAACAAACTTCTATCAACTTAATACACATTATTAAAGAACTTCCTAAACCCTTTTCATTGGCTAATCATACTAGAACTAAATCCACATCAAACACTATAGGATGACCTTCCCTATATTTGAAGAGCCCAGCTGAACATTATAATACTCAATGAACTTTCTGACTCCATTCTTCAAGGAACATTGAATGATTTTATTTTTCTTCTTCACAATCTTCAATTCAACATCAAATTGTTTATCAAAATTCTGTAAGACCACGGCAGTTGTTGGAGAAAATCCCATGAAATGTTCTTTCGCAAAAGGCAGAGGAATATTCTGCAAACACAAGATTAAAACGTTACAGGTAGCAAACAGGCACAAGCATACAACAGAAAAAATCAGTAATATACACTTATGGAAATAAGCTTCACAGAGTGTACAAGCTATAGTAGTAAACTTCATAGCAAACTTACAATTATAGCCTGATCGAAGTACTTTTTAGTGAAAGAAAACTTGAAGAAATATTAACCCCACACATCTGCAAGTGCATCGAGCCAGGCATTTGCCTCCATCATTTTTTCAGCACATCCTTCAATAGCTGGCTTACGGCCACGCTTCTTGCAAGTGTTGCCAAATCCATAAGTTTGTCTTGCTCCCACACTCTGTGGAGGTCCAGTGCGGTAAATAATTTTAACCGCAAAAGAATTATTACCAATGTACTTAAACATTAGCACATCGCCAACATTTAAACTATTATCATCCATAAAATCTGACCACCCTATGTCGAGATACATCTTCCAACCATTGTCAGATTCTTCGTGCAACAGAGTAACAAACCAAGATTCATCATTACCGTCTACCAACAATTCAATGTTGAGAAAGCCATCTTCTAAAACCTCTTCCAAACCATCAGGAACACGCTATAACATATAAACCGCTAAGTAAGTAGATATAAGCATGCAAAACAAAACTAAAAATACAAATCTTACAACCTATAATGTTACAAAAACCAATCAATGACTCAACTCTCTTAAACCGCTGAACAATTAGAAAACTGCAGAGACTCAATAGCAAACAAATCATCAATTCCACATCCAAAAATCCAATTAAAGGTAATACCAGAATTTCCATATTAAGCACCTCTCATTTCAATACAATGAAACTCAACACTAGATTACAATAACTGCACAACCACAACACCTATATATTTTTAGCCTAACCTCTAATGTGTTTGTATCTGTCAACCACCTCTACCCCTACTACGTTTCGCTCAATTTTCACAGTGCAAAACCATTCGTCAAAATCATACTATATTACGCCCAAATTTTAACAGCATGTTCATAAAAAAAAATTATCACATCAACCCTAGAATTCACAACTCAAAGGCTTATTGCAATTCCTCTGCCGAAAAAAAACTTTAAACAAAAAACAAAAACCAGAAAAACAACAACAAGCAAAACCAATACACAACAATCAATGCATAAGCCTTCTCAATTTTAAACATTCAACATGAAACATATCACAAAAAATACACCCAAACAAATTCAAGTAAAACCGAAACAAGTGTGCAATATACAAAATTCAACAACCCCTTACTTGTGTCTTACCAGTTTATCACAAGTCTCTGTTTCTACACGAACGGTAAATGACAGTGAAAATTCACCCATTGCTTTTTAGATATCCAATGAAAATGTGTAAGGTTTTTTTTTTTTTTTTTTTTTGAAACAGCTCACAACAACTACGTTACCATCGTATATAAAGCCTCATGAAGTTTAAAAGACTTAGTATACAATACTATTAAATGAATAATAAAGTAATTAATTAAGAGACGCATATCTCAATGTCTATGCTTTTAATACTAGACTTACAGTAAGGCCCAAATATTGCACATGCTTATTTTGCCTATAGGTCAACTTACAAATGATTATATTCCTTACACCATTGATATAGTATGGCAGCACATACTTCCCAACAATTTGTATACAAATATCAATGATAGAATGTACCTATGTTCTGCAATATTCCTGATCCCTGTGTTTTTTTTTTTTAAAAAAAAAAAAAAACAAATCAACCACACACAATTTAAAGAAATAATACACTACAGCTACCCATGAGAAATGAGCTAGCCCTTAATCACACCTTTTGTAGACACCAACATATTCTTCCACATACAACACTCCACCACATGAACTATAACATAGTTCCAGTAATACAGGGGCATCCATAAGTGCTTAAGTTGATAACTACATTGTGTATATATAAATTCATTACTAATATTGTTAAATTACATTTTGCTGACATACATATTGTAACTCGTATCCAAATCACCGCATCCAAGCATCACCCATAACATTCATAGCATTACGTTGGGGGGCGCGCGCATTTGCGCGCGCACCAACAACTAGTTATACAAAAATTATAAGAATAATTTAACAAAAAAGCAAATTAAAATGCATAATCGATCACTTACTCCACTTTATCAAGGTTCGGCCCATTAGTTTTTCCCATCTTATTGAAACTTTCTATATCAAATAATAAGACCAAATGAAGTTTAATAAAATAAAATAAAATAAATTATAATCCAAAGAAGGGGAACAGAGAAATTTCATAAGAAGGTTATGAGTTTAATAACGAAACTAAATTAGGTCCCGTGCCATGCACGGTAATTTTTAAATTAATAATGAATTTTTCTAAAATATTATACGGAGTAAAGAATTCATTATAAAAGACCCTATAATTAATTATAATAAAATAGCCTATTAGCTAGATAGCTATTTTTAAAACGCATTTGACAATATGTATATTATTATATATTTTATTTCATAAAAATTGGTTTAATTTTCTTGTTGTCAACCAAATGGATTTCTTAAAATGTTGTACATTACACTATGTATGTCACAAATTATGTAAAAAACTTGATTTTTTTTCTCTTAAATTTATAGTTGTTAATATTTATTTGTAGAAGGACACATCAAATCTTTTATTTTATCTATTTTTTAATATTTGAAATTCAAATTACTCTCTTAGAGCTTTTTAACATATATTTAACAATTAAATAAAAATAATATAATTATTGTTGTAATTATGGCACAATTATGTTAAAAATCTGATTTACAATTTTTTATTTACATGGAAAGACATATCAAATCTCTTATTTATTTATTATTTTGCTATCTTTTTATTTATGTACTACGTATAAGATTTGTCAAATCTTTTCTTTATGTATTATTTTGCTATCTTTTTTTGTTGATGTATAAGATTTGTTTACTAAAGATTATTTTTTTAAAAAAAAATAATAAAACCTAAAGGACACGCCAGAAAATGACACGTGTCATTGCTGGTGTGTCTTTTAGTATATATTATTATTGATTGATTATTGATGATTTTAACATATATTTAACAATTAAATAAAAATAATATAATTATTGTTGTAATTATGGCACAATTATGTTAAAAATCTGATTTACTATTTTTTTTATTTACATGGAAAGACATATCAAATCTTTTATTTATATATTATTTTTCTATCTATGTACTACGTATAAGATTTGTCAAATCTTTTCTTTATGTATTATTTTGCTATTTTTTTTTGTTGATGTATAAGATTTGTTTACTAAAGATTATTTTTAAAAAAAATAAATAAATAAAACCTAAAGGACACACCAGAAAATGACACGTGTCATTGCTGGTGTGTCTTTTAGTATATATTGATTATTGATTGTTTGGGTCCAATTTAGTCCAATTGGGCCTGGTCACTGAATGATCCAATTAAAAGCCCAAGGTTAAGGTTCAACTCTCCAAATGTGCTAAAGTCAAAAATCAACATCCTCAAAGCCATGTCAAGGTCAGTCAACGGCCCAATCAGCTTGGCCCAGCCCAACTGACTTCCGGGCCCAATCCGCCTCCTTCATTAGCCAAGGTATAAAAGCCAACAATTTGGTCAATTCTTGGGAAGACAATAAAGCCTCAAGCAACTAAACTCTTGCACAGCTTTCTCTCTCTAATATACTGACTTAAGCATCGGAGGGGCCTTCCTCGGCGTCCCCCCCGAGGCTAGTTTACGTGTATTTGTTGTGCAGGAAACCCTCGGCTCCTGCGTCGTTCGGACCGAGACCAAGTTCCCTCAAGATAAAAGGATCTTCCGAGATTCGATTGTTTTCATCCGAAACAATGATGATTATTGATTATCGATGATTATTGATAAACGGATAGTCATTAGCGAAAAAAAAAAATTAAAAGTATAATTTATTCATTATTTTTAAAAAAAAATGATATCCTAGATCTAATCTATCCAAATTAATCTTCACAATTCAGAAGCTAATCTAATTTCTAACTCAAAACAACAAAATTGCAATTAGAACAAATTGGATATGAATTCAGTTTACAAATTAGCAATTGACAAAAAAAAAAAAAAAAAAAAAAAAAACCGAACCTCTGAATAATTGAAGAAGAAATTTGAACTATAGCCGTTGTTGTTGTTATGTACCGCTGCCGCTTGAATCGGTATTGACACAATTGTGGTTGTTATGATAGAATTATGAGGATGATTTCAATAAATCACTACATGGGGCTTTAGAGAAGAAGGGCGGTGATAACTAAGAAAGAAGGGGTGATAAAGGGTTTTTTCCACTAAGAAAGAAGGGCGGTGATAATTTGATAAATGCTCACCAAAGGGAGTAAAGGAAAATGGCTTAAATCAACAACCCACAAGTACTACGTATTAAAGTAGGCAAGAAAAACTAGGTAAGAGACCCGTTCAGTACTTCAGTCTGACACCGAGTCAGTTATCTATCTATTATTTTTTTGCCTAACAAAAGTAGTGGACCCTAGCTGATATAAGAGACCCGTTAGGTTAAGTAGAAGGTCTCTTATTTCTCATCTAACTAAAGTGGTGGGGCCTATTACACATAAGAGACCCGTTATCTTTAATATTAGATCTTTTATATCAAACAGACCTCTTAGCAAGAAACTGGGTTTTTTATTAGTGGTTATTTTTCCAAATTTTGTAGTAGTGTAATCACAATTTGACAAAAAATTACAGAAAAATTGAGCAATCTTTCAATGAGGAAGCATGAAAAACAACAGAAAATACACCAATTTGAAGATCAAAATAGTTTCTAAGTTTCGAATCTATAAATCAATCACAGAGAATTAGATCGAATTAATCGATTCAAAATTATAGAAATCGCTTGAAAAAGAATGAGAGAAGAAGAACAAGTACCATTTTCCCATAAGATGGAAGCAGCGGTTGAACGAGGAAGAAGAGGAAAGAGAAGCAAGTGTTCGGAGGTGGTAATTGGCAAATGTGCATTGGGGTCACAAATCTGATCTTTCTCAATTCAATTGAATTGGGATCCTAAATTTTAATGATTTGGGTTAGTTCATGGCATCGTTTGTGAGTCATTGTTCTAAATAGAGAACCTTCTAGAGAGTAGAGCGGATGTCAGGAGCATCAGGAAGACCCATGGATGCTAAACTCTTGATTTCTTTGATGTTGATGACCTTTTTTGTCAGTTTCAACAAATTCAAGAAATTAGGTTAGGCTAGGAGTTGTTGGTGATGAATTCAATTGAATTGAAGAATAAAAACAGAGAGAGAGAAACCTCGAGTGAGAGCTGAGCATGGCGAGAGATCTCCTCGGGAGAAGGAGAAGGAGAAGGAGTAGCAGAGGAAGTGGAAGTGCCATTGGACTCCGGTGGCAGAGGAGGTGGCGATGAAGGTCCAATCGGATCTCTCAAATTTGGGGGTAAGAGAGCGAAGAAGAAACAGATCTCGTGTTCTCCAGTTTGCCTTGAAATTATCGAACTCCAATCGTCATTTTACCGTCTTTTTTTTTTATCTCAATCAACACTAATTCAGTCTTCAAAATGCATCAAATCTTCAAGATCCAACAATATTCATTAA
This sequence comes from Chenopodium quinoa, assembly GCF_001683475.1. Classification (NCBI taxonomy): domain Eukaryota; kingdom Viridiplantae; phylum Streptophyta; class Magnoliopsida; order Caryophyllales; family Amaranthaceae; genus Chenopodium; species Chenopodium quinoa. Next base: position 4,684,364 of record NW_018744301.1, on the reverse strand, counting down.
AAAAAAATTCACCAAATCCCGAATGTAAGCTAAAAAAAAATTAAAAACCAAATAGATGATTAAAGCAGAGATCATACATCAAAGAAAAAGATAAGAAAAATGAAGAAAATCGCTTGAATTTCTTAGAAGATTCGGAGTGAGCAGATTGAGTGAGGAGAAAGAGAGAGGGAAGTGAATTTAGAGAAAGAGGACTAACGGCTATGTACTGAAACCCTAATACTTCAGTGTAATGGGCTTACTCCTTTAAGCAAATTCCGCCCCATCAAAAGTCTATTTGTATCAGGCAATATATTGTCGTTACAATTAAATAATTATTCGTAACGGGGAAAATATTGCCCGTTACAATTAAATGATTATTCATAACGGGCATTATTTTTCCCGTTACAAATAGTTGTTATTTGTATCGATCATATATATTGCCCATTACAAAAGATATTTTTGTAACGGATTTAATTATGCCCGTTACAAATGAGGTATTACGAATGAGATTTTTTCCACTAGTGTTTCATTATCGAGTCAACTAAGATAGTCTAGGATGTTACAATCCTTAAACTATGAGATACAACGTCAAAGCCTATACTTGATTAAGCCCATTTAACATGAACCTTAAAAAAACTTCACTTCCTTCTTTTTTCATCATTCTTTTTTGGGAGAAAGTTGGTACCCTCTATAAAAATGACGGAAATTTTTTTGTTGTTTTTTAGGGCTTTTAAGTCGAATGCACACATAAGTCATCTACACATTGTGTCATGAGTCAACACTTTGCAGACACAAGTCACAATCGCGTTTAGTGGACCTCGAGTCGGTTAATCATATTAAGTCAAATTTACACCTTGAGTCATGTCAAGCCATGTGTGTCAAAACGCTTTGAGTCGAGTCATGACAAGTCATGTGTGTTAAAAACACATTGAGTGTTATATAAGTCAAGCAACACTAAGCCTTAGGTTAACCCTAAAGAAAAGATGAGCAAAGTCCTATAGTCCAAAATATAAATGCAGGTACGAGCAACGTTTACAAAAGATTTGAAGCAAAAGGACACAAATGGCTTAGCAAATCAACTAGAGTTGGCCTAATCGCAATTAGATTGACGATAAGCCTGATTGATTAAGCACTTCCAGATTTTAATCAAGCACCTCGTTTGAAATTGATTTTCGACAGTGTTTCAAGGCATGGGAAGCTATCACTTCCAAAAGATAAGCGAGCAAGAACATTCTCGGATTTTGTGAAAAAAAAACCGCAAATATAAATGCATGAAATTCTTCCAAGATAGAAGGAATTTGAGCAAAACTTACGTGGATTGGTAAATTAGAGATGTAGAGCTTTAATTTGCAAAAGATTTGGGCAGATTTGGTTGAAAGGAAATGACCAAGTTGAAGGTTCGGAGTGAAGCCGAGCAACGAACAGCAGCAGCAGCGACTTCAGCGCCAGATTCAAGGTTTTCCTCAAGCGCTAAAGCTCATCGCCTGGCGACAGAGCTAAATCCTGGCGACAGCGTGTTTCGGTGTGCGCTGGTGCAGAGACAGAATTTGTGGCCCCTAGAATTGACTATGCGGACCTTATGCAGCAATTTCAGGTTCCTTAGTGCGCCAGTTATCCCTTATAAGCAATTTGACATGATTAAGTAATCGGCTCAATTACAATCACTGTAGGTGATCAACCTGATAAAAGATCGTCTCACTTAGCTTAAAACGCCTAAACATTGGCTCATCGCAAGCACCGACGTAATGGTTCACAAGCAGTAAAATGCGCCGACGTACTGGCACCACGATAATTTCAACAAATATCACAGCAGCAAAGTTCAAGCAAGCTTTGAGGATCAACAATCGTTGGTCTTCGGTAATTTTCTTCAGAATATTATCACAACAACTGAAGATGGCAGAAAGCGGACTTATCTTCAATGACGTTCCCTAGCTTACGGAGGGTTGTCATAAACAACTAAGGATGGCTTCAAGCAGAGTTATCTTCGACGGCGTTCCCTAGGATGTGGAAGGTTGTCAGAAAACTGAGGAGCGCTTCAAGCGGAGTTATCTTCAACGGCATTCCCTAGGATGTGGAAGGTTGTCCGAAAATAGGAGGTGATTTCAAGCGAAGTTATCTTCGATCATGTTCCTTAGGATATGGAAAATGGTCATAAAACGGCGAAAATTGAAGGCAGCTGCAAGCGTGGTGTAGACACCCATTTGTGTCTCCCCAAAACCAAACCAAGTGATGAATAACTTTCACGTCGAACCATAATCGAATGAGGTGAAAGTGTGAAAAGTCTAGTGTTGCGGTTAGTTTTTGTTAAAATTCTTTCTTTCTGTTTTCGAAAACCCACTCTATTTTATGAAAACCTCCATTCCAGTTTAGTTTGGTCCATGATAAGGGTCCAATAATGGTTTAGTTGGATGGGGCTTGAAAAGACCTTTCCAACGATATATTATAAGCCCAATTCCGATGGATAATGAGGAAGTTATGGCCAAAATACTAAACTGGGCCCAAACCGGATTTTACCTACGACCCAATGATCACGAGGAGGGTCCAAAGGTTTAATCCTATTCCTAAACTAATTAGGATTGATTAGAATCTTCTATAAGTTTCTAAAATATCTTAATTATCCTTTTTTGAAAAGATAAGATTAAGGAATTTGATTTAAATATAAACTTTCCTTTTTTATAAAACTTTCCTTTTTTAAAGTCCTAATTCTATTCGGATTTAAACATGTTCAAAGACAGTCAGATATTATTTTTGTGCCTCATATTTATTATCCAAATTTGATATGGTTGGATAGATCTTGGAATTATCTTTCCAATGATATATTATAATATTAAATCCGAGCTATAACGGAAAAAATATGAATAAGATATCAAACTCTATCCAAAACTGACACCGTCTCACTATTTCGTTCATATCTTTTATTCTACAATATATTTTAATCTGATTCCAATTTGGTTAGAAAGTAGACTTCAAGATATTTCCAATGACATCTTATTAAGCTTATTTAGATTCCTGGATCAAAAGATATGATAAAAACAAAATCCGCAAAAACTGATGTCTACGAGTTTTATTTCGATTCGAATTTGGATTCTTTTCTTAATTCTTCGACCCTCTTTTTTCCTATAAATAGAGGTCATATCTCCCCTTTTTCAATAACCAACTCACATCAAGATTTTCTTGATTATTCTCTCTCTCTCTTTTTCTAAACTTTGTTCTCAAATACAAAATTCCGCATTCGCAAGATCTAGAAACACCTAGCCATATTCGAAGTTGCCTTCGCCCTAGACGTGAAAGGTTTTAATTTCTGAGGGTTTGGTCCCTAATCTCTATTTCAATTATTTAATTTAATTGTTTTGATTATTATTTTTCTTTGAAGTTACTAACGTGTGTATTTTGTTATTAGAAAGAGGTATGAAGCATCAAAGTAAGTACTTTAATGGTTTTATTGATATTATGATGTAGACATCATGTTTATATTGTTATTATGATATTCCTAGTATAATGTCTAGGGTAATTTTAATATTAAATATGATTGCTATGATGCCTTTTATTCTCTTCCTAATATTAATTCATGTTAGTATCATGTTAGGGTTAAAGATTTGATTTTTATTGTTTAGTGACATGCTAGGGTTTGCTATTAATCTTGTTAGTATCGTGCCTAGGATCTTGCTATGCTTTAACATGATTATGATTGATATTATTCTTATTAATGATGTTGATTATTTATTATGTTGCTTGATATGTATTATTATATTTTATATTATTGCTTGATCACCTTTATTGCATGTTAAAGGGAATTTGTACTTGCAATCACGCTTAATAAGATAATTAATAATCTTGTTAGGTTAATTGTGATTATAATTCAAGTGATCGTCAATAATAGTTTATATGTGCATTAAATTCAACCAACATAGATTAAACAGGTTTAGGGTTAATCTATTGATTGCATGTTAATCAGAAAGCGCGCATGAATACGAGCAGAATAAAGTAGAGGCCTATTATTAGGGCAGGTTTAATCTCTTTTAGGTTGGATTTGTACCTTCATCCCCGAACCTTTATTTGGTTCATGACCTTATGGAGTTGACGATCTCTTGGATCGTTAAGGGGTGTAACCTTCACCTCGTGAACGGTTTACAAGTTCCTTAAAAACTTGTTGGCGACTCTTTTGCTCTATCTTCTTCCCTTTTGGACGCCACCATACTTTAGTGTATGATCACAGTGGGGTTCAAGCTAGTGGGATTTTAAAGGCTTGAAATTATTCCCTACAGTTTTTGGCGACTCCACTGGGGAGGATTTCTATTTTAATTCCCGAATTTGTTTCGGCAATGATTTAGAATGAGTGGATGAGACTCGAAAAGTTCTAAGTATTTCATGTGCTTAATTTTGATTAACATTATTGTCATATGCATAAAAAGGTTCTCATTGGAAAGACCATCCGTAATGAGCCAAAAACATAGGATTTTACACATAGGAAATTTGAGAAATGTCTTTCACAACTAGGACTGAAATAACACCGCGCGAAACTGGATGATTTTATTGAGCAAAGAAAGCTGCTGAGGCATGTGGGAAGTAGCGTCAGGGGCCAGAGCTTGGCGCCAAACTTTTAGCCGTAGCGCCAGACGCTACAGTTAAAATTGGCGCCAGTCTCTGTTTGCTGACGCCAATTTCCCCCAATACCGAGCCAGAAATATGCGTTCTAATTTCGACCGGTTTTTCGTATTGTTTGCTCGATCCTGCTTCCTGATTGAATTTTTTCTCACTTTTCTGAAACCCATATGTGTTCTACATATGGACATAACCCTCTGGGAATTCATGCTCTATCTACTCGATTGAACGCTCCTGGCAACAAAGGGTACATCTGAGAGGTTGAATTCACCAAACCATGGAAGTGAGTTTTTTCTAAAAAGTCGCGGTGTTCTATCCACACGCGTTAACCCTTCACGGTTAGGCTTCTACGCGGTGCATCTGGACAATTAACCATGGACCCTGTTTGACTAAACCATATCCCGAACTTTAGAGAACTAGAGCCAAGGTTTGGTTGCGAACTCATTGCATCATGTTGTGCCTACTTGACTAATTGTGCATTATTTGTTGTGCATATATATTTTATGTTTCTCTTAACCGTTTGTTGATTTGTGTTGAGATTAAAATTAATGACTTAAAGACCTTTACCTAATTAATTAATTAATTAATTAATTTGATTCAATAAAGTTTCTTTTTAATCGGAATTGACCTAGTATGACTTTAGCCATACCCAAGTTGATTAATAATACCGAAAACAGTCCCAGACCAAAGCTCCAATGTTGGCGCCAAAGTCTGAGCTATAGCGCCACTGTATGGTGTGTAGCGCCAGACATTTACTAAAAAGTCTGGCGCCAACCACCATAGTGTGACGCCAGTCCTATCGCTTGGCCGACAGTTCGGATTATTTGTCGAGTCATCACCTAGGGTCTAATTAACCAGTTTACTAATTAATTCGGTTAATTTTCGCTGTCAATAACACCTTGTCAAGTCATTAATCGAGTCTTGGTCACATAATCTAGCCACATGGTCATGACATGAGTCTTAACATGTCACCTACACTCACTAGTCTTAGCACACACTTTGAGTACACATCACCATGACCATGTCTTAGGTCCATGCAAGAGTCGGTCTTTCCGTCATTTGAGTTGGGGGGTACATTCTGTTCCTAATTCTTCATATCCCTCCATCTAAATCTTCTTTCACATTCTATTCCGATCTTTCTTCACCTCCTCCACCCATTGCATGTTGAATAAAGTTTGAGTCAAATAATTAACAATAAATATCCCCAATTTCCTTTTCCACAGTACTTGGTCGAGGAGAGAAGGGCGATTAATCAAGGACAACCTCTTTATTCAGGTCTAGCTTCTTGATAAACCGATTCCTCAAAAGAGGAAGGCTAAAAAGGTAATGGCAACTCAAGAAGAAGTCAATGAGCTTAGGAACCAATTGGTTACCATGACTGAAACACTGAAGCTCCTCGCACTTAAGGTCGATGATCCCGTGAAGCAACAACGGATGGATCTCATGCAAGAGAGTCTAAGCAAGCTATCTAGTGACTATAAATTTCAGGGCATGAGTTCGCAAGGGGTCTCGCTGGACAAGGAACTTCTTCCGCATAAGTTCAACGCCACTAACATCCCCAAATTCAAGGCAACAGATAACCCTTATTTCCATATAAGAGCTTTTGAAACAATAATGAACATTAAGGGTATCAATAAGAAGGTTTTTTCCTCTTTGTTCCCACTATCTCTTGAAACTGTTTGCCAACAATGGTTTTTCTCCCTTGACAAGGAAAAAACCTCTACCTGGGAATCAATAGTGAATGCTTTTGTTGATAGGTACAAGTGCAATATCCAAGTTGAAACCGACCATAGACAACTTGAGATGCTAAGACAAAAAGAGAATGAAGGCTTTACTTGTTTCTTTAATAAGTGGAGGGAAACTTCCGCCAAGATGATTGAGGTCCCCACTGAAAAAGAAACCGTGAGGATGTTTATCAAGAATCTCCAAGAAAAGTATTCAAAGCACTTAAAATATCAACACAACTTGAACACTTTCAAGGCCGTCTATGACGTAGGTATCGAGATCGAAGATGACCTCGCAAAGCAAAAAGCTACTAACAATAGTAACCACAGTGGCTGGAAAGGAAAGAAGAGCGACAATCCTTCTTCTTCTTCCGAAAGCGCCCACTCTAGTAATAATGTTAGTACCTTTGACCATAATGATGTCTTAGCCATGGACAATCAAGGATCTAAAAGGAAACCCAGGCGAGAGTTCACACCCATTGGAATGACCTATGATGCTGCTTTCGATCGTCTTTATGATCGAGGATTAATCAAACCTATTGGCCCTACCGAGGATCCAACACCAGAAAATCGATCTTTGAGATGGAATCCAAATTCCTATTGCAAGTACCATCGAGGAAACGGTCATACCACTGATGAATGCTACAGGTTTCAAAATCTCATTCAAGACCTCATAGAAGCAAACAAGGTCCCATTGCCTCTAGCTAGCGAGAAGACTGGGTGATGATGAAGCGAATGACACAAGACAAGAGGCGAGCTGCTACGACAAGATTTCATGGCCTCTTTTTCTATTTCTTTTTCATCTTTTCTTTCCCCAATAAGTCTAGCATAGGAACCGTTTCTTTTCCTTTAGATTATTTTTGTAGTTTTTCTTTTCTTTTCCCTTTTTAATAAAATGAGCATTTATTTCCTTGCATATGATCATTTCATTACATTGCATTTAAAAAAAAAAAAACCATGTCGAATTAAGCACAAGGTATACCAATGATTTGAGGCACCCCTTGTAGCCACATCATATCTTCTTTCGCCTTTCTAATTTACAAATCCTTTCTTCATAAACCACTTTGAGCCTCGTCTAACGATAGACCCTTCTTTTTTCAACCTACATCTACCTAACCTTGGGATGGGATGGCGTGCAACTTATGCAATTCTAAAGAAAGCTTGAGCAAATTCAAAAGAAAGCAATAGCAAAAAATAAGCAATAATAAAAAACGAAAACAAGTGTACAAAAGGGTAAGTGTTCCAATGTCTTTGATGTGAAAATATCTTCGATAAGAACACGTCTGAGATTGCGTCTCTTATCGAGTGCTCGGTACCGTGCCTGAGAAACATGAATGCCAAGTGAGTGATAGACCGCATGATCGGGATGGCCCACACTTATTAAAATAAAATAAATGCTAAAGCAAAGAGAGCTAAAAAAGAGTAGAAACTCAAGCATGAAAATACAAAGATTCAAAAGCGAGGTTGCACACCTTGGGGGCTTATCTAGGGTCTTGAGCCTTTATCCCCTTCTTCTTCTATAACCTTTAGCCTAACCACGTCACAACCCTTAAAAAGACCTTTTTGAGGTATACACACTTGTGCGAGGTTTGGCTAGAGCTACGTTCGGCCTGATTCCTAACGGATACGTAGGCAACCTCACATCGAGGTGCGGCCGTAATAAAAATGCATTCATATTCACATTCACACACTAACACCATGATCATATCAAGGGATCTCCAATGCTTATCCCTATTCACTTAGAGATAGACTTGGGGGCTTGATCCCTACATCATTAGCTTACCTAGCCTAAGAGTCACCACCATTTGACTCTTTTCAATAATATATTTTTCCACACACTTAGCTCTTGCAACCTAGCTTTAGTGTCACTATCACACACTGCACAAATACATGACCAAATATACTTCCCTTAAGAACCCTTTGTCATGAAATCTTAACACAACGCTGAAGCATGCCTTATCGCTCATCACTCATAATTGTCATTGCATCATGAAGTATGAAGTGCTTAGCCTCTGTGCCTAATTTACCCAAATACTTTCATTATGGAGTCAATAGTTGAGATAGTCTAGGATGAATTAATCCTTGAACCTTGAGAGATAGTATCAAACAACATTTGACTAAGCTCATTCAACATGCATCTTCAAACTTCACTTTCGATTCTTTTTCGCGTCTTTCTTTTTCGGGAGAAAGTCGGTACCCTCCACAAAAATGACGGAAATTTTTTGCTTTTTTGGCATTTTCGGGTCGCACGATCACATTACAATGCACACACGAGTCATGTACACATTGAGTCATGTCATGTCATATCACTTTGATTTGAGTCTAACACATGTGTCAAACACTTTGAGTCGAGTCAACCTGGAGTCAGTCAATCAGCGAGTCAAGTTTATACCTTGAGTCGTGTCAAGTCAATGAGTCAAGCAACATTAAGTCTTAGGTCAACCCTAAGATAATTAAAAAGATTGGCAAAGTTCTATAGTCAAAAATATATACAGGTGCAGCAGAATAGGGAAGACCCTACTCCAATTCTTGGCGCCAGAGATATTTCAGCAACGACAGAGCTCGAAGCCTCTCAGAAAGGTGATTTCGACCTCATGCAGCAATTTTGGGTTCCTTGGTACGCCAGTTAGCCCCTATAAGCAATTTGACATGATTAAGTAGTCGGTTTGATTACAATTGCAATAAGTGATCGACCTGATGAAAGATCGTCTCGCTTAGCTTAAAGCGCCTAAAACACTGGCTCATTACAATCGGTTCAAAAGCAAGCACTTAAACGACAATATTTCCAAATATGGATTGTCGCGCATTCTTATTAAACGACAAAGTTTTCCAAAAATTGGATTATCATCCCCAACTGACAGTATTTCCAAAAATGGATTGTCGTGCATCTTCTTCAACGACAATTTTTTCCAAGATTGGATTGTCATCTCTGGAAAAGTTTCCAAGCGTGGATTGTCGTGCTCCTTCATTGTTGGCAAGTTTTTCCAAGTTCGGATTGTCATAATCATAAATCGCTGGCAAGTTTTCCGAAATTGGATTGTCATACACCCACTTCCCTATAGCAAAATTTCCCAAAGGATTGTTGTAGGTTTCTATTCATCATAAATATCGGTAAAAGTTCCTCAACGTAGATTGTCATTCATTTCAGTAAATGGCAAATTTTCCCGAAGTGGATTGTCGGTCGACTCTTTTTTGCAAATGTTCCAAGACGCGGATTGTCAATTGTGGCAATATTTTCCTAAAAGGATTGTCGCATAGCGTTGGCAAATTTCCAAGGTGGATTGTTTTCAAGAGTTATATTCCAAGATGTGGATTGTCGATCGTAGCAAAGTTCTTATGAAAGATTGTTACGAAGCATTGGCAACTTTTCCCAAAATTGGATTTTGGCAAATTTTCTGAGATACAGATTGTCGCTTCATCTTGGCAACATTTCCAAGGCTGGATTGTTACGTGGCATTGACAACTTTCCCTTAATCGGATTATCATATATCATACAAGAGTTGTGTTGGCAACTATTCCCAAAGAAAAGAGGATTGTCATCACAACAAAAGCACCGACATACTGGTTCACAAGCAGCAAAGCGCCGATGTACTTGCATAACAAACATTAAGAAGCAGTGGTCTTTTCAAAGACTATCACAGCGGAAATTAGAGACATATAAAAAAGAAGCTCTTTGTTCATAGACGAGTGAACATCGAAACAGCAAGGTGGCGTTCCCTAGATTGTGGAGAGTTGTCACAAACGGATGGAGATTGTTTCAAGAGAAATAATCTTCGATGATATTCCCTTGGACGTGGAATATTATCGCAGCGGAGAAGGTAGTTTCAGGCGAAGCAATCTTCTAATTTGGAAGCAGTTACAGGTGTAGTGGTTTTCAAGCGGGATGGCATTCTCTAGCTTGCAGGAGGTCATCAAAACAACAGCAGCAGCAAATCGGTTACTTTTAGAGACGTGTGCTCGACGGTGCAAGATACGCGTTTCTTAACTCTTTTATCTGTTTAACTAACGCTAGTTTTGCAGGTATCGGCGTTATAAGATTGGTTTAGGATCGCAGAACGTTCTGAATCATTCTCCGTCCCTATCGATACTTTGACTTTTGTTTTCGAAACTTGCGTTTCTCCAAACTCAGTCAAAGTGGGGGCTTTTGTAGACACCCATTTGTGTCTCCCCAAAACCAAACCCAGTGATGAATACCTTTCAGGCCGAACCATAACCGAATGAGGTGAAAGTGTGAAAATTCTAGTGTTGCGGTTAGTTTTTTGTTAAAATTCTTTCTTTCTGTTTTCGAAAACCCACTCTATTTTATGAAAACCTCCATTCCAGTTTAGTTTGGTCCATGATAAGGGTCCAATAATGGTTTAGTTGGATGGGGCTTGAAAAGACCTTTCCAACGATATATTATAAGCCCAATTCCGATGGATAATGAGGAAGTTATGGCCAAAATACTAAACTGGGCCCAAACCGGATTTTACCTACGACCCAATGATCATGAAGAGGGTCCAAAGGTTTAATCCTATTCCTAAACTAATTAGGATTGATTAGAATCTTCTATAAGTTTCTAAAATATCTTAATTATCCTTTTTTGAAAAGATAAGATTAAGGAATTTGATTTAAATATAAACTTTCCTTTTTTATAAAACTTTCCTTTTTTAAAGTCCTAATTCTATTCGGATTTAAACATGTTCAAAGACAGTCAGATATTATTTTTGTGCCTCATATTTATTATCCAAATTTGATATGGTTGGATAGATCTTGGAATTATCTTTCCAATGATATATTATAATATTAAATCCGAGCTATAACGGAAAAAATATGAATAAGATATCAAACTCTATCCAAAACTGACACCGTCTCACTATTTCGTTCATATCTTTTATTCTACAATATATTTTAATCTGATTCCAATTTGGTTAGAAAGTAGACTTCAAGATATTTCCAATGACATCTTATTAAGCTTATTTCGATTCCTGGATCAAAAGATATGATAAAAACAAAATCCGCAAAAACTGATGTCTACGAGTTTTATTTCGATTCGAATTTGGATTCTTTTCTTAATTCTTCGACCCTCTTTTTTCCTATAAATAGAGGTCATATCTCCCCTTTTTCAATAACCAACTCTCATCAAGATTTTCTTGATTATTCTCTCTCTCTCTTTTTCTAAACTTTGTTCTCCAATACAAAATTCCGCATTCGCAAGATCTAGAAACACCTAGCCATATTCGAAGTTGCCTTCACCCTAGACGTGAAAGGTTTTAATTTCTGAGGGTTTGGTCCCTAATCTCTATTTCAATTATTTAATTTAATTGTTTTGATTATTATTTTTCTTTGAAGTTACTAACGTGTGTATTTTGTTATTAGAAAGAGGTATGAAGCATCAAAGTAAGTACTTTAATGGTTTTATTGATATTATGATGTAGACATCATGTTTATATTGTTATTATGATATTCCTAGTATAATGTCTAGGGTAATTTTAATATTAAATATGATTGCTATGATGCCTTTTATTCTCTTCCTAATATTAATTCATGTTAGTATCATGTTAGGGTTAAAGATTTGATTTTTATTGTTTAGTGACATGCTAGGGTTTGTTATTAATCTTGTTAGTATCGTGCCTAGGATCTTGCTATGCTTTAACATGATTATGATTGATATTATTCTTATTAATGATGTTGATTATTTATTATGTTGCTTGATATGTATTATTATATTTTATATTATTGCTTGATCACCTTTATTGCATGTTAAAGGGAATTTGTACTTGCAATCACGCTTAATAAGATAATTAATAATCTTGTTAGGTTAATTGTGATTATAATTCAAGTGATCGTCAATAATAGTTTATATGTGCATTAAATTCAACCAACATAGATTAAACAGGTTTAGGGTTAATCTATTGATTGCATGTTAATCAGAAAGCGCGCATGAATACGAGCAGAATAAAGTAGAGGCCTATTATTAGGGCAGGTTTAATCTCTTTTAGGTTGGATTTGTACCTTCATCCCCGAACCTTTATTTGGTTCATGACCTTATGGAGTTGACGATCTCTTGGATCGTTAAGGGGTGTAACCTTCACCTCGTGAACGGTTTACAAGTTCCTTAAAAACTTGTTGGCGACTCTTTTGCTCTATCTTCTTCCCTTTTGGACGCCACCATACTTTAGTGTATGATCACAGTTGGGTTCAAGCTAGTGGGATTTTAAAGGCTTGAAATTATTCCCTACACGTGGTAGTCTTCAAGCGGTATCCCCTAGCTTGAGGAAGATCGTCAAACAAAATTGGTTACTCCAAAGACATGTGCTCGACGGTGCAAGATACGCGTTTCTTAACTCTTTTATCTGTTTTAACTAACACTAGTTTGCAGGCATCGTCGTTACAAGAATGATTTAGGATCGCATAACACTCTGAATCATTCTCCGTCCCTAATGCAACTTTGACTTTTGTTTACGAAACTTGCGTTTCTCCAAACTCAGTCAAAGTGGGGGCTTCTGTAGACACCCAAATATGTCTCCCCAAAACCAAACCCAGTGATGAATACCTTTCACGTCATTTGATTATCGTACAAAGTGAAAGTGTGAGAAGTTTAGTAACGAGGATGTTTTTATTAAAATATTTCTCTTTCTGATTTCAAATATTTTTCTTTTCTTATTGATGAGTGTCATTTATGGCACTCATAGGGTAGTATTTTAGGATTGCTTTCTTATCTTATTTCTGGTCCTTTTTCCTTTAATCCCTTTCTTTCTTTCCTTGTGTTTTTCGTGTTTTCCTTGTGTTTCCCTTTTATTTGGTTCTTTTTCCCTTTTATTCCTTTTTGTTGTTTGTTTTTGTAGGTACATAGGATTTGTCTCTACAAGGGAATCAAGATGGGCTATATTGACTAAGCGAGGAAATAATCGGCTCGGAGAGGGCTCAGAGAGGGCATGGAGAGGGCATCAAGCCCTGCCAGTCTGCCGCGGGCGCAGTACTGAAGGCTGCGGGCGCGGTACTGAAGGCCGCGAGCGTGGGCTCATATGCACAAAAGTGGCAAATTTCGACCAGGAACTCTCCGCGGTCTGGCCGCGGGCGTGGGTAGATTGGAGTGCCCGCTCGTACCAGAGAGACCGCGACTCTCTGATCATCCTTTGGGAGCAGGGGATTCGCCGCGCTTTTGCCGCGGGCGCGGGCTAGAAGACCCGCGGGCGCGGATGTTGCCCAGAAAGGCCGCAGAGTTTTTAATGGGTTCCGTACCCATTTTTCCGCGGTTTATTGGAGAGGGCGCGGGAATCCCGTTTTTCTTCTTTGCCTATAAATACACTTGTAATTCCTTTTTGAAGATAACTTTTAGATAATTTTCATTAGCTTAATTCTAAAGAGAGAAGTTAGAGAGAAGTTCTTGGTATTGGATTTGTATTTCAACATTGGATCAATTGAGCTTGGATTTCTTCATTTTCAATCTTTAATGTTAGTAAGATTTTCTTCTTCTAGTTCATCTCTTACTTGATTGATTTAATTTCATTTTGATTGTTTGTATTGCTTGGATTTGAATTGGATATTGTAGTTGATATTGATTTCTCTTGATTTTGATTTAGAATGATGATCAATGCTAATTCTAGTGATTTTTTCTTGAGTTACACCATGATTAGTGAGTATATTAGTTGTTAGGGAGAAGGGGAAGCATGCTTGATTGATAATTTGTGCTAGTTGATGATCTTTGATTGATTGAATTGTTGCAATTAAATTGGTTGACATAGTTTTTCATGTGATTAATTAGATTAGGAATGATCAACCTATAAGATTAATCTATATTGCATTGCATTTCTTAATGACATGACCCATCAATTTGAGAATTGCTTTACTTGATTGAGTTTGATTGTGAATTTCCTTGATTAGCTATTCATAGTGACCCCTAGTTTGGCCTCTAGGAGATAGCTCTTGAACTCTCTTGATTGCTACTATTGTTTGTCCTTTGCAATGCTTGAATCAAACGAAGAAATTGTCGATTAGCACGATTATTGAATTAGCATGTGTAACCAATATCCCTAGCATTTAGCTTTTTGAATTACTTGATTAGTCTAATTTTGCTATCATAACACCGGTCATTTTCTCACTTCAATCTCCGAAATAGCTTGATTTAGGCTAAAGATAACACCAACTAACTCCTTTGGGTTCGACCCTATACTTACCTATACTTGTTTTAGGTTGGTTTAGGATTTTATAAATAGTGTTTGATTTTGGGATAGGCAATTAACGACTAGTTTATTCCTCTATCACTTATCCTATTTATAAAAAATAGCAAGTCCAATTTGGTTTGGTCAATGATAAGGGTCCAATAATGGTGTAGTTGGATTGGGATTGAAAAGAGCTTTCCAACGATATATTATAAGCCCAATTCCGATGATTATGAGGTAGTTATGGATTAAATTAAATTAGGCCCAATGATTTTAAATTAGGCCCAATGATCTAGAGGAGGGCTTATTAATTATTATTCCTAAAGTGATTAGGATTTATTTTAGTCTTCTAGGAATATCTAGAAGATTCCTTTTAAATCTAATAAGATTAGGATTGATAATTATATTTTTTTAAAGATGTTATATTTTGAATAAAATATATAATTTATCACAAATCCAATTTTTAAATCTGCGTAGACACTGATGTACCTGTTAACCCGTTTAAAAGATGATTCCACGTACAAAAGAGCGTTGTACTTGTAAATCCGCGCGAGACGATAGAGTCGTCACCTGGCACTGATAGCTGTCGCCTAGCAACAAGCTTGTTGTCTGGCGCTGACTCTTGTTGTTGGTGACAGGAGGTATTTTATTCTGAATATGATTTTCTGTTATCCCGTGCTATTTTTCCTATAAATAGGGGTCGTATTTCCCTGTTTTTTTCATTCACAATCATTATTCAGAACCATCATCCCTCTCTCTCTAAAAGCTGTGAGCTCTCTCTCTCTCTCTCTCTCTCTCTTCTTTTTCTATACCTTCCCTCTCTCAAAATTCCTCATACATTAGCTCTAGACACACCTAACCAAGTTCGAAGTTGCCTTCACCCTAGACGTGAAAGGTTTGATATTTCTGAGGGTTTGGTTCCAAATCTCTATTTCAATTATTTGATTTAATTGTTTGATTTGTTATTTTCCTTGAAGTTACTAACGTGTGTATTTTGTTATTAGAAAAAGGTACGAGGCATCGAAGTAAGTACTTTAATTGCTTTATTGATCTTTTGACATAGAAATCATGCTTAAATTATTTTATTGATTCCTAGTATCATGTTAGGATGTTTTTATTGCTACCTAGTACCATGTTTAGGGTTAACTAAAATTTCTAATATCACTATCACGTATATTATTATGATGCTTCCTATTTTTTTTTCCTAATATCACGTTAGTATCATGTAAGGGTTAATTGATCTTTAATGTTTCGTGACATGCTAGGGTTTGTTATTAATCTTGTTAGTATCATGCCTAGGATCTTGCTATTATTATTATGCTTTATTATTAACATGATAATTATGATTATTATGTTAATAGATGTATTATTGTTATTGCTTGATCACGCCTTTTATGCATGTTTAAAGGGAATTTGTACTTATAATCATGCTTAATAAGATAATTAATAATCTTGTTTAGGTTAATTTGATTATAATTCAAGTGATCGCCAATTATAGTTTTTTTTGTGCATTAATAATCAACCAACATAGATAAACAGGTTTAGGGTTAACCTATGAATTGTATGTTAGTCAGAAAGCCCACATGAATACGAGAAGAATAAAGTAGAGGCCTATTATTTGGGCAAGTTCAATCTCTTTTAGGTTGGATTTGTACCTTCATCCCCGAACTTCCAGTCATGGTTCCAGACCTATTGGAGTTAACGATCTCCTGGATCATTAAGGGGTGTAACCTTCACCCTGTGAACGGTTTACAAGTTCCTAAAACTTGTTGGCGACTCTTTTACTCTAGCTTCCTTCCCTTTGGATGCCACTATGCTTAAGTGTATGATCACAGTGGGGCTCAAGTGTGGGATGGCTTTAAATATTCCCTAAACTAATGGAAGCCTTAGGAAGTTGGGATTACATAGAAATACCAGAGGAAGAGGCTTTAGAATTGGCTTTAAGTAATAATACAGGAATAGTAGAAATCATAGAAGAGGAAAATGAGTATAATGAAGAACCTGAAGTTAGTAATGAGTTTGAAGGTGAAAATTATGAAGAAATAAATAATATGATGGATGGAGAAGAATTAGAAAATTCAGAATCAGACAATGAGGAAGATACAAGCAAAATGACTATAAGTCAACTAAAAAGAGCTAAGTATTCATTTGAAGATAATGCCTTAGATCAACTAAACAAAAAAAGTTGGAATTTTCCCCATATGACTAAGGATAAAGTATTTAAAACTTCTTTCTTTAACACTAGAACTAAATATGTATGTAAAAAAATGGAAGGAAGCATAGCAATCGAAGATTGTGAACAAAAGGCATTCGAAATTAATACCATAAACTGGAAAAGTATTAAAAAAACATATAGAAAAAGGAAATTATAGCTATATTTGTATTGGTGCAGTACAAGTGTACATAACTCCTTTGCAAGATTTTGGTAAAGATGTTAAATTCTTAAGTTTCATTTGTGATATTATACATAAAGAATTTTATGATCAAATAATTAGTGGTACCACATGTAACTTAAGTCAAGGAACGGTAAGCTATATATGTGAACCTAGATATTATGTGAGCTTAGAGGATTCCTTTGCGTCAAAGTTTTTAGCTATCAAGCTAGTAACAGATGAGTGAAAATGCACGACCCATACAATTAAGATGGAAGGTGGTTTATAGTTGGTAAACACTATAGATTTATCTTTCAAGAAACAAATAATCGATGCTCAGAAATTGACGTGGGGTGAACTAGGTCGTTGGACTAATCCTCCCTAAGCCAAACAAAATTTATAAACACTTAACTAACCTAAATACAAGTATAGAGGTAAGTCAAGGGTCGAACCCAAAGGAACAGTAATGTCTAAGTGCTTTCAATTTGGGTGCCTAAGCTAGGTCGAAGACGAAGGAAAGGAGGTGACACTAACAACTACTAAAACGAAGAAACCGAACAAATAAAATGCTAGGGATTAGGATTCACATATAATAGCAATGAACATAGCAAAATGGGATAGGAAGTTGACTAAGTCGAGTGATGCGAGGGAAAACCAATCATGCAACCAAAAGAGCATATCAAGCTATTTTCCTAGTGGTCTAACTAGCGTCAACTACGATAAACTCTAGCTAGGAACGTCACATAACAAGACACCTTAATCGTTTAATGCAAGCCACAAATCAATGGTCCGTATCAATGTGAACCTACAATGCAATCTAGTGTGAATAACTAGGGTGATCAAGCCTAAATCAAACACACACATGCACATAATCAATCAACCAATTTATTCACATCATCAACTCCATCAATTATCCTCAATTTACATCAATCCATCACATCATATAAGCTTCACCATCACCCTATCAAAGAAACTACTCTAACAACATCATCAAATCAACAAACAACTATTGAAAACAAGAATCAACAATCTAAGAAGAACAACTACACTAATCAAAGATCAAACAACAAAATCAAACCAAAATCAAATCAACCAAACATGAATATTAAACAAAACAATAAATGAGATAGAGTTTAGAAAAGGTCATTGATAATAGAGAAGATCTCCGATACAATTGTCACCATTGAATCTTCAATCTCTCAATCACCATTGAAATTCCTCACTTTCTCTCTCTAAAATCTAATCCTAAAACTAACCCTAAAACTAGAGAGAGAAGCTCTCCACTAATCTAAGAATATGACCAAAATTTAATATGAAACTTATTCTAAACTTGCCCCAAAAATCGGGTTACAAAGATATTTATAGAGGCGCGAAAACACCAAAAGCCGAGCAACAAATTCCCAGGGAGGTGCGCCCACACAGCAGGGGAGGCGCGCCCGCACCATGGCCCGCGCCACCTAGTGGTGCGCCCGCGCCACCTTGTGGTGCGCCCGCACCCCAGCTCTGCGCGCCCGCGCTTCTCTGGGTTTCTTCGAAATTCTCGCGGCTTCGTGCGTTCGCTAAGGTCGCACGATTATGATGATGATGAACACTAGGAGTGGCAGTAGCTAATGCTCTTGATTAGTAGGTACACCACTTCTTAATGGTAGCACGACATGAGAGCGCAAGAGCCAAGATTTGGAATTTCCACCTCCTTGCATCTTGAGCTTTCCAAATGCCGTGAGCTTGCTCCAAAGGCTTTCTCCACCTTAGTAGATCACAAATATCAAGACCCAAAGCTCGTACAATACCTACAACCACGGAAATAGAGAAAATAAAGGAAAAAAGGCTAGAAAACCAACGAAATACACAAAAACTACAAAATAAGAGAGGAAAGGTAAAACTAAGCAACAAAGCATATAACTAAGCATTTATTAAGCAAGAAAGCTATGAAAAGAGGATGAAATCAACCTAAATGCTTATCAAATGGGTGCCATTTATGGCACCCATCAAATGCCCCCAAGCTTATCTTTTGCTCATCCTCGAGCAAAACATAACCAAGGGAGTGAAAATGACGAGCTTATTCAAACAAGCTAAAGAGGAGAAGAGACAAGAATATACACTAACTCACTTTTGTAGGAATCACGGTCAATTTTAGAAACTAAAGACAAGCCATTTAAACCCCTAGATCGCCCTAGAGGACGAGTTATGCTCTTGTAAGGATTTCCTAAGCGTTTAACCCATAACTCTCATAATAATACAAACAAGGCAAAGCACGAAAAATAAGTCAAAAGGAAAGCAAAACAAACAAATGTTCATGAAAGGACTTTTCCAAATGTACAAGCACAAATGAATGCAAATCTTTTTAAACAAGTAAGGGAGTGCACGTTCCAAGATACCCAAGGTTGATTGAAACATAAATATGCTAAGCATAGGAACTAGCTTTCACAATCCACTTTCATCCCAAACGATCTTACCACGTTCTTCCTACTAGTCTCATATCAACCTCTAGTGAGCATCCCAATGATTCCTCGAAGGAACCGGAAAAAGAGAATTTTGAGGCTACTCGACGTCTTGACTATGCATCCCTTCTCCTTAGGCTAAAACTCACATTTCTCTCCACCAATGAATGACTCAACCACTTAGGTCAAAAGGTATTTCCCCAAGGTTGTAAAGTTAAGGCAAAAGGATGAGGGTAGGCTAAAATTTAAATGGTGGTTAACCTAAATAGTGAATCAAAGATTGCACATTTCTTTACACCATAACCAAGTAATCACCAAACAAAAACAACAACACCCCCAAGCTTATTCAAAGTTATAAATCACAAACATATACACAAAAAGCGTGAGAACGCTTCCCCCCAAGCTTAAATGGAGCATTGTCCTCAATGCACAAAAAGGAAGAATACTCACATCAAAATATTTTTGCATTTTTCATTTTTCACTTTTTTTTCCTTTAATAGTGCTTTGTCCTCGCCTCTTTTAACTTTGGACGGCTTTTCAACTTTGCACTTGCTTTATCCTTGCCTTTTTTAAACTTTGGACGGCTTTTTCATTTATTCACTTGCCATTATTCACAAAAATATTCAAAACACAATCTTGCATTCATTTGAACCAATAACCATAATAATACACCACAAACTCCAAAAGATGACCATTTGCTTCACAAAAACCAAAAATGGAACAAAAAGAAACAAAGGCTCAAGAATCTAAAGATGTTGCTTGAAAAGAAGGGAAAAGGCTCAAATGGTTAGCAAGTAGGCAAATGTAAACCCAAAAATAACAAAAATGATGAATACTATCCTAGAAAAAGAAAAATTACCACCCCGAAAAGATGCCTTTGTCCTCCCTAAATGGTTCGGTCTCGGTCTTAAGAAATATAAGTCAAGATTCTAGATTAGGTCCGCAATAGTCAAGGATCCATGCTACTCATGCAAATAAATGTTGAAGTCTTGAAAAAGTATAAACCTCACATGGATGTAGCAAAAACTCACTATTGGTGTCAAATCGACTATAGGAAGCAACTACCTAACCTGCCACATACAAGTAGAATCGGGTTTCATGATCCCACTAGTTCTAACCAACTACCTTTGCTTGCTTTATCCTAGAATCAACCAAGCATACTCTCAAACCGTGCACATTGTTACCATTTAAGAAGAATAGCATTCAATTATTCAAGTCCAAATGTTATTATTTCCAAAGCAAGAACAAAACAAAACACATTGCAAATTTTCCTTGATAGAAACAAAAATCTTTTCGGAGTTTTTCAAAATATAAGAAACATGGAAAAGCATATACAAAGGTGCATAGCATATATGAATCAACATCCCACCAAACATGATAGAATACCCTCCCCCAAGCTTGAATGAGACAATACACTCAAACATAAATCTAATAATCCATGGGATGGGAAAACAAGGAGATCAATCCAACATACCAACATATGTCCAACAAGTCATCATCCACTAGAGAAAGAGCAAGAAAGGATATTACCGGATATTAGGTGGGTGTAAATACCCGCAAATGACCCAATTAAACCTTTCAAAGCTAATTTCTCAAGAATTGAACCTTGTTTCTATATTCTCGCAAAAATAGGAGTCAACCTTCCTTGATTCTTGATCCAAATCGAAGCACCAAAGTATATCAAGTCTTGTACCTAGCAAAAGGCACACAAACACTTCCATGAGAGAAAATCTACTCTAAAAACAAAAGAAAATCTAATCTAAAACACGGGTTACTTCCCGAGAAAGGCTTGCTTAAGGTCCAAGCTTGACCGCTCTAGTAAATAATATTGCAACGAACACAAGAGCTTGTCAAATGCACTACTACACATTTCATATGAAAGCAAGTATGCACATGACAAAAATAAGGCATGCAACAAGCATAGTGCACACCTATGAGGAGAGAGATGCCAAGAGAAGGAAGAAGAATCAAAAGAAAACTCAACAAAATGAGAAGAAGAAGAAGAAGAAGAAAAAGAAGGCAAACTCTCCTCAAAATATTTTTGGGTGGCAACATCACCCTTTTCCTCAATTGGAGACAAATGAGACTCATACAAATCATCATAGACAAGGGGGTCCCCAATAGGCTTACTAACAAAGGAAGGGAGGAATAAAGGAGTGTAGGAGATATGGTTGAAACTCCTTGAGAAAGGGGCGTTAGAGGAGGAAATAGGGGCTATGGTCTCTCTAATGGACTCTTCCTCACCACCATGCCTCAAATCACCTATAAGAGCATGGAAATCAATCATAGAATCCTCAAAAGAAGAACACTCATTATCACCATATCCCTTAAACATCCAACTCCCAAGAGGAACCACAAAATCTTCTCCACTACATTCATGAACAACTACTCCCTCAACTTCCTTAAAGCCCAAAGTCTCAAATCCATGCATGAATGGATGCAAATTCATCTCAAAACCATCCCTCTCCCATGAAGCTTTCTCAATGAACTTACTTAAAAGGCTACGGCTATTCCTTTAACCCTCAAAAAAACACATTTGACATAACCTAAAAACAAGTCCAAATTCTCATGGATAGAAGAGTCACATTCATACACTTGAGACTCATCAATATGGGAAGGAGGGTTAGGATTTACAAATTAAACACTCTCTTCGTTCTCAACTCCTTCACCATCAAACAAATGCTCATCAATGGTATCCTCACACTCTCCTGGTTGCTCAAAATCACCATCATCATCCTCAACACACACAAGCATCAAAGATGACAATTGGCTTTTTAGCTCTTCACCTCTCCTTCTTCCCTCCTCAAGATGCTCCACACTTTTTTTTCATCACCGCCAATTGACTTCTCACAGAATTAAGAATCGACTCCTTTTTAGGCCTAAGATCATCATTAAGCTCAATATGCCTAATTTGAGTTTCCAAAGTAGAAAAAAGAGATTCAAAAGGTGTGGGAGATTGAGGCTCAACAAGAGAAGGAGAAGTACAACCAAAGATAGGATCATCATCATTACAAACATGCGCATTTTCATTAAATAGGGGATTGGGAGCATTTTCAAATGTATGAGATTTGTTAGCTTGAACATGCAACTCACTATCATGAACAAAAGAGGAAATAGAATGGGAAGCATTTGTTCTAGGTTCGACTATGGGATCATGTGACACATCATGATAAATCATGCTAACATTGGAAGAATTAACACATTGCACATCAAAAATAGAAGCACGATTACCCTTATTATAGACTTCCCAAGCAAACCAAACATAAAATTCCCAAGCATCTTCAATAGAAAATGCTGTAAATCTACCATTATGCATTCCTTCAACTATATCCCTAGTTTTCTCATTCAAACCAAAACAACAAATCTCACAAGCCTCCCAAAGACTACAACGATTATAGTCAAGATATCCCTTAAGTCTATTAAAATATTCATAAAAAGCCTCATCATCATATTGAGGAAATGAGAGACTTGCCATTTTTATACAAAACAAACAAAAATCAAATAAAAGAAAGGTATATACAAAGAACTAGACTCAAGCAATAAAAAACACTCAAACACAGACACCGTTCCCCGGCAACGGCGCCATTTTGACGTGGGGTGAACTAGGTCGTTGGACTATTCCTCCCTAAGCAAAACGAAATTTATAAACACTTAACTAACCTAAATACAAGTATAGAGGTAAGTCAAGGGTCTAACCCAAAGGAACGGTAATGTCTAAGTGCTTTCAATTTGGGTGCCTAAGCTAGGTCGAAGACGAAGGAAAAGAGGTGACACTAACAACTACTAAAACGAAGAAACCGAACACATAAAATGCTAGGGATTAGGATTCACATATAATAGCAATGAACATAGAAAAATGGGATAGGAAGTTGACTAAGTCGAGTGATGTGAGGGAAAACCAATCATGCAACCAAAAGAGCATATCAAGCTATTTTCCTAGATGTCTAACTAGCGTCAACTACAATAAACTCTTGCCAGGAACGTCACAAGACACCTCAATCGTTAAATTCAAGCCACAAATCAATGGTCCGTATCAATGTGAACCTACAATGTAATTATAGACATCTACTTTTAGCCTCCTGTCCCGACAGGAAGTGCAATGACAAAAAATAAAATCATCTTCGTGTTGGATCAAAGTAAAGAATACTTATGGATAACTAGTTAAGCCACAAAACACAAAAGACTAGCCCAAATAAAAGAACAAGGCCAACACAAGGTCAAAATTAACTAAACCCGATCATAATTAGGCTTAAGCCCGTGCTTAAAACCCAGTAATGACGGATTTAGGAGCGTCTAGGTTAAAATAAAAGTTGTCGCGGAAAATATCGCGCGCATCTCACAAAGTCGCGCGCAACTTTCAGAGATGCGCTCGCGTAAGATTCAGAATATTAAAATATTGGAAAATCGAATCTTACCATAGAGCTACGCGCAAGAAAAATAGTTGCGCGCGTATACCGCGCGCGACACCTGCTGCGGCAGAATGCTCTAAACCCTAAACCTAATAATTCCCTATAAATAAGACCCTAATCCGAGACTTCAACAGACAAAAATTAACCGAAACTCTGGCAGAATACTTGTGAACTTGTGCATCCAAACCCTCTTGTCCTAAACACTCACCCTTTTCGATATTTTGTTACTACGGTGGAGGTTCCCCAACAAGAAGGAGTCCATAAGTGTTATGAACGGAGATCTAGAAAAGAGAAGTGGTAAATTCCCGAGCACTTAGTTAAATCACCATTATTTTTATTGTTTAAAAGAACTTTAATTAATTAATTAGTGTTGTTTGATCGCCTTTAGAATAATAAATTAATTGATTTCACATAGTATTCTTTCGTTAATCAAGATTAGAATTGAATAAAATAATTGTTGGTTGATCACCTAAGTCAAGGCGAATATTGTTTATTTTATTGTTCTTTTCACGAATTTGATTAAATAAGAATAACGACCTTACGATATAATTCCTATGTGAATTAATGTGTGTAAATAAAATCAATTAACAAAGTTTTTAGGTATCATGTTGCATATATTGTTTGGCAATGAAATTGTGCAAAGGAAGAGCTAGTGGAGGCCGCACTAGGGCTAGGATTGCGATTCCCCTCTAAAGGGAACGTTATCTTAGTACCCTCGCTCCCGAACTCATTTTTGGTTTTCTAGACCAATTTTGGCATGGGTATACTTATGATTCATGCTAAATATCCCTTGAACTCTACTTGGGAGAAAGGCATGAACGAGGTTTATGGGTTTTTCCTAAAACTCATTGGCGACTCCTACTTGTTTCTTACTGTAGACACCTAAAAATGTCTCCCCAAAACCAAACCCGATGATGAACAACCTTTCACCGCCATTATTAGTCGGGTTGAGTGTTTAATTTTTGGAGTGCTTAAATCCATATTTCCATTTCATTAAACAACCCAATTCCTAGCCCATTTCCCCAAGCCATAACTTATTTTCCACTTTTCGTGCCTTTAAACCCAAAATAATTCATTTCGTGTCCTTTAAAATCATTCATTTCGTGTCCTTTTTATAAAAACGTTTAATCCAGCTTATTTTGGTCCATAATATGGGTCCAATGATTGAATAATTGGATGGGGATTTAAAAGAACTTTCCAACGATATATTATAAGCCCAAATTCGAGTTATAACGAATAAGTTATGGCCAAAATATTAAACCGAGCCCAAACCGAACCTAAGCCCACCTTACCTATGACCCAATGATCATATGGAGGGTCCAAATGATTTAATTCCAATCCTAAACCAATTAGGATTAATTAGAATATTCTATAAGTTTCTAAAAGATCTTAATCATCATTTTTGAAAAGATAAGATTAAATAGTTTGAAATTGAATAAAACTCCTTTTTTTGAAAATCCTATTTATATCCGAATTGAAAGACGTTCAAAGATAGAAAAATATTATTTTCGTGTCTTATAGTTTTTAGTCAAATTTTATATGGTTGGATAGCCCTGAAATTATATTTCCAATGATATATTGTAATATCAATTCCGAGCTATAACGGAAAAGATATGAATAAAATGTCAAACTCAATCCAAAACTGACACCGTCTCACTATTTCGTCCATATATTTTATTCTACAAAATATTTTAATCTGATTTTAATTGGGTTATAAAGTAGACTTCAATCTCTTTCCAACAATATCTTATTCATCTTATTCCGATTTCTGGAACAAAAGATATGATAAAAACAAAAACCGAAAAAAGTGCTGTCTATCGCAAGAGTTTTAATCCGATTCGAACTCGATCTTTTCTTGATTTTGATTCTTCGACCCTCTTTTTTTCCCTATAAATTGAGGTCATATCACCCCTTTTTCAATCATCAACAAGCTTGATCATAAAATAATTCTCTTCTCCCTCTTTAGCCTAAACACTAGCCTCCCCATTCTTTTACTATTTCTTCCTTTAAGCACTCCAAGGAGTCCATACTTTACCTGAAGTTCTATACTTTAACCAAGGCATGAAAGGTAGAATTAACTGAGGGTTTGGACCAAATCAACTCTACTTTTTATTTAATTTAATTGTTTCAATTTGATTTATTTTTTTATTGAAGTTACTAACAGTTTATTCATGATGTAGCTATTTAAAGGAACGCGCAGAATGTGAGTAATTAATTAATGTAATTACTCTTATTTTATTTTTATATTGCTAGTATCATGATTAGGGTTATTATTATTATTTGATTTTACTAACAATTTATTGTTGAATTGCTTCCAATATTAATGTTTATTCTATTATTATTTTTATGGTCACCATATTGCATGTTTAAAGGGAATATGAAATTGAAAATCACACCTAATAAGATAATTTGGACAACCGGTTTAGGTTTCTTTTTAATATTGTTGTTAATTTAATTGATCACAAATATTTTAGAATTATGTGTTGCATTAATATTCAATCAATTTAGCATAATAAAGTTTAGAGCAAATTGAATATTTTGTTTCTATGTCTTTGAGATCGCAGGAATCACTTTTCACTATAAGAATCGAGTAGAGGCCAATACGGGCGAATGTGACTCCATGACTCACTTCGTACCATCATCCCCGATCCTCCTTTCGTGGTTCCGAACCATATGGAGTTAGTAATCTCATGAATTATGAATGGGGTGTAACCTTCACGGGTCAATCGTTGTTGCCTATCATTGTTCCTTATTCGTGGTTTCCTTTTATGATCCGTGAACGGTTTACAAGTTCCTTAAAAACTTGTTGGCGGCTCCCTACTTTCCTTGTCCCTAATCGTATTATGTAAATTCCCACTTCCTATGAGTGCAAAGCATATTCACCACATGCTTAACGTAGGCGCTTTTCGAGCGACGCCTACAATTTGGCGACTCCAATGGGGAGGATTCTTGGTTATTTATCGATTTGAGTGATCGGTATTTAATTGAGATGAGTGGATGATACTTGAAAGATTCTTGAAAAATATTCCTGCGATTTAATTGGCATTGTCACATATGCATATGATTTTTTTAGGTTACCTATTTTTCCACAATAGTACGTGTTCTACGTATGTGGCTAGCCCGGGGGATTTATGCTCTATCAACCCGAAAACGCTTATGGCAATAAGGGTTCATCCGAGTTTTTAAATCCACCCAAACCATGGAGTCGAGTTTGATTTCATCACAAACTCGCGGAGCCGCCCGTTGGCATACACCCTCAAGGGAGGTTGCCTTGCTAACGCGTCCAAACTCTTAACCATGGTACCCTTTGACACCAAAAAGCTTGACCATAGTGGAACATAGTTCTTGACTTTAGGTTGCGAACTTCATTGCATCATTCGTGAAAATGTGATTATATGTGCATTTTTTGACTTTTTATTTATTTATTTTTTATCAAACCCTTTTTTTTTATTATTAGAGTCGAGCCATAGATTTTTTTTTTTTTAGTTAACCCGGATTTTTATTCCCGTATACTGCACAAGAGTCAACTTGTTTTGGTCATATCTGGAGTTCTAGAAATAGTTACGTGTTGTTCCACCTATAGATCTGTAGCCCCGAGTTTTATCTTTGATTTAGAGTTGGTTTCGCCCAAATCGGAGTCATAGATCAAAAGTTATAACCGATATACTACAACCTGTCTAGTTTAGGTGTCTTTTTAGCGTCAACTTTCTTTTTATTTATTTATTTATTTATTTTTTCGTGTCAAGCTAGTCTTAGCCAAGTCCTTTAATCCGTGTCAACTCATATAATATAGGATTATAGATTTATTTTTATTTATTTATTTTTTATACCCATGAGCATAACTCTTCTAGAATTCTAGTCCTCTTCCTAGTTTCTTGTGATCGATTTTTGTGCTAACCTTAACATGTGTTCTTTGTCTTTGATTGTGGTTGATCTTAGTTATGACTAACGATTTCCAATGGACCGTTTTCACCTAGTAAATAGCATAAATATTAAAAATGGACAAAATTAATCAAGTTAGTTTGTCTTTTAGTCTTCTGTGCTATTTGGTCATTAGGTCCTTTGTTTTTCATAACGTCCTCATGTCTAGCCATGCGATCATACCACGAGTCTTAATAAACTCACCTAATCACACATGTTGATTCATTTCACACACTTTGTCTTAGAGTAATGCACTATATTGTTTATGATCGTATATTAGGACCATGCATGCGTCGTTTTCCGTCGTAATAGGAATGAGTGGAGTTTTTCCCATCAGATTTAAAAATTGTTTCTTACACTCTTCCTTTTCCAATCTGAGTATTGAGTGAATGAATTAAGTGAGTTCATCCTTACAAAGCACTGGAGTCTAAAATCACTAGGCAATAGTTGGAAGAATAAGGGGAGCGTCACTCCTTCCATCTTTCCTTCCAGTCAAAGCATCAACAACAACAAACTTTTTCCCTCACCAGGCGGCAAGAAGTTACTCATAAACAACCATGAAGATAAAGCACAATGCAAGCTTCTCACCAAGATTTCATGTTTTCTTCTTCTTTTGTTACAAACCCTTCCCCTTAAAAGTCTAGTATAGGTTCTCCTTATCCATGTGTCTATGTGTCACATTTCTTACCTTCTTCATAAATGAGCATCTCTTTCTTACATTCGATCACGTAATTAGCAAAAATTAAAAAACAAATTGCCGAACTAAACACAAGGTACACCAATGACTTGAGGTACCTTTGGAACCCTGTCATTCCCCATTAACCATTTAATCACATATCCATTTCTTCGTCAACCACTTTGAGCCTCGTCTAACGATTGGCCTTCATTTTTTCAACCCACATTCACTCAACCCTGGAATTGGAAGATGTGCAATTTGTGTAACATTTAAAAAGAAAGTAAAAAAAAAAAAGCAGCAAAGCAACAATGAAACAATATCTAAGGGCAAGTGTTCTAATGTCTTTGATATGAACACGTCTCAAATTGCGTCTCTCATCGAGTGCTTGGTACCGTGCCTGAGAAACATGAATGCTAAGCGAGTGATAGACCGCATGATCTGAGATTTCCTACATTGATTCAAAAGAATGAAAAAAAAGTTCAAAGCAAAAAAAAAAAAAAAATTTGTTGAAAATAAACTTGCAAAATTCAAACCCCAATTTACACATCTTGGGGGCTTCTCTCGGGTCTTGAGCCTTTTACCTCTTTCTTCCTTAAACCATCAACTTAACCACATTACAACCCATAAAAGACCTCTTTGAGGTGTACATACACTTGTGCAAAGTTCGGTTAGAGCTACGTTCGGCCTGATTCCTAACGGATACGTAGGCAACCTCACATTGAGGTGCGGCCACATTCACATTCATATCCACATTCACATTCATATGCATGATCGAGTCAATGAATATCCAATGCTTACCCCTAACCAATTTAGAGCTAGACTTGGGGGCTTGAACCCACATCATTTAGCCTACCCAGCCTAAAGAGTCATCATCTTTGACTCTTCTCACATCTCTTTCCATCGCCATAGCCTTTGCAGCCAGCCTTAGTATCACATTCACACACTTCACTCACACATCCATATCCATATCAATCATCCTTCCCTTTAAGAGCCCTTATCATGAAATCTTGTTTCAACACTGTGCATGTTTCATCATATTTAAAGACAACATTCATTAGAAGAAACATTGTATACTTGCTTAGCTTCCTGACCTGAGCAATATTCATTGTTTCTTGCATCGCATAATGTGCTGAGAAACATTTATATATCAATGATTTTTAATCATACAAAGCATATCGTTCTTAGCTCCTTGACCTAAGCAACGTTCATTATGAAATAATCACTTCATCTGTATACGTGCTTAGCTACCAGACCTAAGTGACGTTCAAGATCGTTTCTTTACACCATATATGATGCTTAGCTCAATTACCTAAATTCATTTATCGTGTCACATGATGTAATTGTCCTTTGCCTCCTGGCCTAAGGACATGCATCATGCATACATTACTTTCAAGAAAAACAATCCAATCCATGCGATTCATTTTGTCTTGCTCAACGAGGAAGTTCAAAACTTCTTTCCTTTTTTTCGCGTCTTTTCTTTTGGGGAAGTTTAAAAAAAAAAAACTTTTTCAAAATTTTCTCATCGAGGGAAGTTCGAAAATAAAAGTTCAGTTTTTACATCTTTCTTTTTCGGGAGAAAGTCGG
Source organism: Chenopodium quinoa (assembly GCF_001683475.1). NCBI lineage: Eukaryota > Viridiplantae > Streptophyta > Magnoliopsida > Caryophyllales > Amaranthaceae > Chenopodium > Chenopodium quinoa. Next base: position 4,654,512 of record NW_018744301.1, on the reverse strand, counting down.
TACCCTCCACTTGTCTCATGACAAAAATGATGGAAAATTTTTGCTTTTGCATTTTCGGTTGCTTGTGTCTGCAAAAACACACTCAAACTATACACACACAATCACAAGTCATACTCATCTCATATCATGTCGTGTCAAGTCAAACTTGGTCAATTCAGTTGGTCAAGTCAATCATAGTCTATAGGAGTCCCTTGGCAAATTTTATTGTGCAGGCCTCAATTACAGCCCACGTCCGGGGACAGTGGACCATCTACAACCCACGTCAGGGGACAAGCGGACCATTTACAACCAGCCCACATCCGGGGACAAGCGGACCATCTACAGCCCACGTCCGGGGACAAGCGGACCATCTACATCCCACGTCCGGGGACAAGCGGACCATCTACAGCCCACATCCGGGGACAAGCGGACCATCTACAGCCCACGTCCGGGGACAAGCGGACCATTTACAGCCCACGTCCGGGGACAAGTGGACCATCTACATCCTACGTTCGGGGACAAGCGAACCAACTACAACCCACGTTCGGGGACAATCGAACCACCATCATTTCACGGCACAAGGTTCTCGATACACAGAGACTTGCAATCTCATCATCTGTCGACTTTCCTCAAGCGTGGAAAGCATTAATGGTGGATTTCTTCAAGCATAGAAAAACGCCAAAATCATATGACGACTTTCCTCAAGCATGAAAAGTGTCATCTGGTAGGTTTCTTCAGGCTTATAAAGCTACCAAACTCATATGTCGGCTTTCCTCAAGCATGGAAAGCATTTCAACAAACGTCATCCGGTGGATTCCTTCAAGTACAGGAAAATACCAAACTCATTTGTCACTGATACACTGGTGTCAGATAAGCGTTCTATCCTTTTTCTCTTTTATTTGTAGAACTAACATTTTTCTGCAGGTATCGGCGTATACAGAGTGATTTAGGATCGCAGAACGTCTTAAATCATTCTCCGTCCCTATCGACTACTTTTACTATTGTTTTTGAAACTGTCGTTTCTACAAACTCAGTCAAAGTGGGGGCTTCTGTAGACACCTAAAAATGTCTCCCCAAAACCAAACCCGATGATGAACAACCTTTCACCGCCATTATTGGTCGGGTTGAGTGTTTAATTTTTGGAGTGCTTAAATCCATATTTCCATTTCATAAAAAAACCCAATTCCTAGCCCATTCCCCAAACCATAACTTATTTTCCACTTTTCGTGCCTTTAAACCCAAAATAATTCATTTCGTGTCCTTTAAAATCATTCATTTCGTGTCCTTTTTATAAAACCGTTTAATCCAATTTATTTTGGTCCATAATATGGTTCCGATGATTGAATAATTGGATTGGGCTTTAAAATAGCTTTCCAACGATATATTATAAGCCCAAATCCGAGTTATAACGAATAAGTTATGGCCAAAATATTAAACCGAGCCCAAACCGAACCTAAGCCCACCTTACCTACGACTCAATGATCATATGGAGGGTCCAAATGATTTAATCCCAATCCTAAACCAATTAGGATTAATTAGAAGATTCTATAAGTTTCTAAAAGATCTTAATCATCATTTTTGAAAAGATAAGATTAAATAGTTTAAAATTGAATAAAACTCCTTTTTTTGAAAATCCTATTTATATCCGAATTAAAAGACGTTCAAAGATAGAAAAATATTGTTTTCGTGTCTTATAGTTTTTATCCAAATTTTATATAGTTGTATAGCCCTTGAAATTATCCTTCCAATTATATATTGTAATATCAATTCCGAGCTATAACGGAAAAGATATGAATAAAATGTCAAACTCAATCCAACACTGACACCGTCTCACTATTTCGTCCATATCTTTTATTATACAAAATATTTTAATCTGATTATAATTGGGTTATAAAGTAGACTTCAATATCTTTCCAACAATCTCTTATTCATCTTATTCCGATTTCTGGAACAAAAGATATGATAAAAACAAAAACCGAAAAAAGTGTTGTCTATCGCAAGAGTTTTAATCCGATTCGAACTCGATCTTTTCTTGATTTTGATTCTTCGACCCTCTTTTTTTCCCTATAAATTGAGGTCATATCACCCCTTTTTCAATCATCAACAATCTTGATCATAAAATAATTCTCTTCTCCCTCTTTAGCCTAAACACTAGCCTCCCCATTCTTTTATTATTTCTTCCTTTAAGCACTCCAAGGAGTCAATACTTTACCTGAATTTCTATACTTAAACCAAGGCGTGAAAGGTAGAATTAACTGAGGGTTTGGACCAAATCAACTCTAATTTTTATTTAATTTAATTGTTTCAATTTAATTTATTTTTTTATTGAAGTTACTAACAGTTTATTCATGATGTAGCTATTTAAAGGAACGCGCAGAATGTGAGTAATTAATTAATTTAATTACTCTTATTTTATTTTTATATTGCTAGTATCATGATTAGGGTTATTATTATTATTTGATTTGACTAACAATTTATTGTTGAATTGCTTCCAATATTAATGTTTATTCTATTATTATTTTTATGGTCACCATATTGCATGTTTAAAGGGAATATGTAATTGAAAATCACGCCTAATAAGATAATTTGGACAACCGGTTTAGGTTCCTTTTTAATCTTGTTGTTAATTTAAGTGATCACAAATATTTTAGAATTATGTGTTGCATTAATATTCAATCAATTTAGCATGATAATAGTTTGGAGAAAATTGAATATTTTGTTTCTATGTCTTTGAGATCGCAGGAATCACTTTTCACTATAAGAATCGAGTAGAGGCCAATACGGGCGAATGTGACTCCATGACTCACTTCGTACCATCATCCCCGATCCTCCTTTCGTGGTTCCGAACCATATAGAGTTAGTAATTTCATTGATTATGAATGGGGTGTAACCTTCACGGGTCAATCGTTGTTGCCTATCGTTGTCTCTTATTCGTGGTTGCCTTTTATGATCCGTGAATGGTTTACAAGTTCCTTAAAAACTTGTTGGCGGCTCCCTACTTTCCTTGTCCCTAATCGTATTATGTCAATTCCCACTTCCAATGAGTTCCAAACATATTCACCACATGCTTAACGTAGGCGCACTTCAAACGACGCCTACACTTACAAAAAAGCGTATATGATAGAATCATCTCTAATTCAAAGGTCTCCCAAACATTCAGGAATTTAAATCCTAATACACCCTAACAAGTGTAAAGTCCCAAGCTTTAAAGGGCCATGGGCATCTAAGGAGAAGGATCCCCTACGATTGGAACACCCTCTTTACAGTGGCGACTCCACTGGGGACTTAGAGGTTACATGATTAGTTCGTAGTTATGGTCCAAGGTATCCAACACTAGGTTACCTATGGGTTGTAACAAGAGCTAACTTGGATAATCTCTAGTTAGAGAGCGAGACTTGAATGCATAATATCTTCTTTTTGCACAAAACTAAAAGTCAAACAAGCAACATTGCATCATGTATAAGTATAGCACACTTAAACCATGGGGATTGGCTCATTGACTAGGGGCTGCCAACACTAGGCTTCTATCCCGAAATCAATAACAATCATCCCACCCATATCACCAACAAAACGTTGGGAGAGCGATGTCATGAGTCAACTCGTTGAGTGATTGATTTGTGCGTCGTTTCTTAAGATATGGTACCTTGGACACCCAAGCCTTTTCGACCTTAGAATGGAAATATGTGGATTATAACTTGTGGCATGCTTATGTGATTACATGACTATATGCAACGTGTTAGGATAGATTTCTTTCTTCTTTTTAGCTTGGTCTAGGTTCCCAATTACGAAGTCGTCTCTTCGTAATTTAGAGTCATATTCAACGGATAAAATAAAAAAAAACACAAACAAAAAAAAAGAACGATGTAAAAAAAAGAAGGGAAAATAAAAAAAACGCTCGAACAAAAAAAGTCAAACGAGCAGGTGGCGCGCGCAACTCACAGAGTTGCACGCCCATACCCAGCGCAAGAAATTTACTTGCATACGACATCTGCGCGCAACTCAATTACTTGCGCGCACCCACTGTACGAATCAGTTTTAATTTTGCAAAAAACAAGTTGATTCGTTAAAACGATATCTTTATTCAAGAATTGTTGGGAGAAATGTTATCCGTTCGAATATATCTTGCGTCATTTTCTTTTCTTTCTTTTCTTTTTTTTTCTTCTTTTTTCTTTTCCTTCTTCCCCTTCGAAGCAAGCATATTGGTTTACTTATCCTTTCGTACTTCTTTAGGGCCGGTTTCCAATCTTGGGAAAGAAGAATCCCGGGCGCTCGCCTTCTACGTTTACCACCTAAAGATCGAACCCTTTCAAACCATTCTCCTTCGACAACTAGTCCTAGTCCAATAATGATGTCTACCTTTCAAGAACTTCAAGATGAGATTCTTCGTTTGAGAGAAGAAAAGGGTCAAGAAGTCGAGGAAAAGAGAATTAAGAAAATTGAAAAGGAAGAAAATTACTGAAGCTTTAGCCTTACAAGAAAAGATGGAACAATTATCCATCAAAGAAAAGTCGCTAGAGAAGCTAGTTCTTTGTTCTTCAATGGGGAACAAGTACTTTGATGCAGAAAAGTTTGCTCCTCCCGTTGGATTTGCTTTACCGGAAAAGTTCGTAGCTGCGGACTTACCAATATTCAAGGTGACCAATAATCCACAAAATCATTTAATGTGTTTTACTGGCACCATGGCACTAAAGGGGGTTGATCCTAATCTTTACCCTTTGACTTTCCCCTTGTCTCTAGACCCAACCGCAAGAGAGTGGTACTATGGGCTAGACCAAAAACTCAAAGCAACATGGGAAGATGTAGTTTCGGCTTTCATTACCCAATATGAGAGTAACGTAGAGTTCAATTCCACTCTACGTGAACTCAAAATGCTTAAGCAAGGCGACGATGAAGGTTTCCTTGCTTTCTATGGTAGATAGCGAGAAAAGGCGGCCTACCTTGCCCAAAGGCTGCCCGAACTCGAGCTAGTACAAAAGTTTATTGACAATTGTCATGAAAAGTACAACAAGCATCTACGTTACCTTGGTTTAGACACATTCCAAAAGGTCTATTGCGTGGCTACTAGGATTGAAGATGATCTTGCTAAAGAAAAAGCAAATAAGCCTCATCATCATCAACCTAAAAATAACTACAAGAAGGGGAATGATGGCTCATCATCTTTTATTGATGTATTTGCGACCTCCACGCAATACCACAACACAAATAAATATAATGATCCTAGGAAAAGATGGACAAAAGAAAGAAAATTTACTCCATTTCCTGTAAGCTATAAAGAATTGTTAGAAAAATTAAATGAAAAAGGCTTACTTGCACCAACAGGACCAACACCACCCACTCCACCAGAAAGAAGGTTTCCTAATTGGGATGGTAATGCTTATTGTGCTTATCATAGAGGCAATGGACACGACATTGAATGTTGCTTTGTCTTAAAACATAAAATACAGGATGTGGTAGACGATGGGATAATTCCCACGCCTAAACCAAACAATAATGCATCCCCCTTGGGGGTGTTTCACATTGATGAGGACCATATGGGAAGCGATACGTTCAATCCATTGAACTACATCACACCTATAGGAGAACCTCTACCCACAATACTCATAGTGGGCTATGGGACGACGAATTTCAAGACTTATATATCTCTAAGTACGCCGTCGTCCCACCTCCATCTTGTTTACAAAATGAAACAAATGGAGCGCTTGATTGGGATCATTTCTTGGGGAAGTCACAAGACTTATCAAATCTCTCCTTGGATGAACAATGGCATCAAGCTCAACTCATGGAACATCTTGAAATGGAGGCACACTCAAAGCCTCTAGAAGAAAGTTGGTTCATAAGTCCCACAACTAATCCAAACGAGATAGATCATTTAACTTGTTCTAGAAGAATTTACCAGGCACCACCACCAAATGGATCTTCGACCACGCAAAATCAAGGTCTAGTACAAAATACAATATCACCTCCTCGGTGGAAGATCCATTGGTCAAACAACTTCGCCAATCCAAGGCGAATGTTAGCATTTGGGAACTCCTAAGTACTTCAAAAGAACATAGGAATTCCCTTATGAACGCTCTAATGGCTTTGTCTGTAAGCACGGACACAACCCCTCAATATCTCGTTAGCTTGCTTACTAGCGAGAAATCAGATAAGTCAATCACTTTCACTAATGATGATTTGCCTTCAAAAGATACTACCCACAACAATGCATTATACTTAACTGTGGGGTGCAAGGGATATAACATCTCTCTAACTTTGGTAGACAATGGGTCAGTTGTAAACGTATGCCCATTGCGAACTGCAAAATATTTAGGCCTTAATCCAAAAAAAGATTTCAATCAACAACACAAAGCATTAGGGCCTACGACAACTCGAGAAGATCGGTTTATGGAAATGTTAAGCTACCAATTACCACAGGCCCAGTACAAAAGATGGTTGAATTCCATGTTATGGACATAAAACCTACATTCAACCTTCTACTTGGACGTCCTTGGATACATGAGCTTGGTGCAATACCATCCTCACTTCATCAAATGATTAGGTGGAACTATCAAGGGGTTCTTATGACTATACATGCTTCTCCACTAAAAATAGCAATAAACGATCAATCACTCCTAGAAATAAACCATGACAATGATGAAGAGGACATGTGGGGATTCGCCGCGGAGCCAATCTGCACAATAGAAATGGAAGAAGACTTGGAAGAACCTTTCAAGCTTGATCCATATTCCATCCAGATAGTAAACAATATCTTATTTAAGAGTAGTTACTTTCCTGGGATGCCTTTGGGAATAGGAATGAAGAAATCTTTCTTACTTCCTATCCCAAAGAAAAGCTTCTCCTTTGGATTGGGATACAAACCAACTAAAGAAGAATTGAAGTCTCACGATGCAAAAAGAAAGGCACGTAGAGATGACAAACAAGGGGATAGTCACTTTACTCCTTTCCTATCAACAAACCCTTAATGGACAATTCATTAGGGAGGGAGAAGACTACCCATGCTATAACTTTCCAGAACCGTTGGTTTTGGAAGGAATCAAGAAGCCTGGATTCAAAATATTTTACGATTGCTACTTCTTGGATGACGATTTTAGTATCGTTAAATCAAAGTACCCAACTCCGGGGTGCTATGATAGGCAAGCATTCAACTTGCTATTTGGACTAGATCAAAATCATGTCGCTACAATGACCAATCAAAATGCCATCCAGGATGAAGCTTTTGACCCAACTTCATTGATCACCCCTTCTAATGAAACCTTGGAGCATGGATGGAGGAAATCTTTCAAATGGACCAATCACAAAGGTGATAGGCTGGAAATCGTCACTGGCGAAGGGAAGATGTTTGAAGAATCGGACGACGAATCTATTATAGACTCTAGGGAAGCTGAAAATTTAGGCCTTGTGGCCATTACTAAGTCTTTATTTTCTAGTTCTAAGGATGAAGATCTCAAAAAGGATTCTTCTCTTAATGTATTTTGTTTTGATTCTAATAATATGAGCTCTATTTCCGAGTATATGCCTTCTTTTGAATCTTTTGAATGCTATAATAATCAATCTAATGAAAATGATAACATTAATAAGTTGGTTGGACTAATGAATGAACGAGAACAAAAGAACCCTATCATTGAAGAAACTGAAACAATCAATATAGGAACTAATGAAAACAAAAGAGAAGTCAAAATTGGCTTAACTCTAAATCTGAAAGAGCGATCGACCCTCAAAGAATTCGAAGACGTGTTTGCTTGGTCATACAAGGACATTCCTGGAATAGATAGGGAAATCGCGGAACATACCATTCCCTTGAACCCTACCTCTAAACAAGTAAAACAAAAACTTCGACGAATGAAACCTGACGTCGCACTAAAAATAAAAGAAGAAGTACAAAAACAATTGGACGCAGGTTTCATTCGCGTATGTAATTACCCAGAATGGGTAGCGAACATTATCCCAGTCCCTAAAAAGGATGGACGAGTTCGCATGTGTGTCGACTTTAGGAACCTTAATAAGGCTAGCCCTAAAGACCATTTTCCTCTACCACATATTGATATATTGGTAGATAACACGGCTGAACATGCGATGTTATCCTTTATGGATGGATACGCAGGTTACAACCAAATTTTAATGGCAAAAGAAGACGAAGAAAAGACATGCTTTATTACCCCTTGGGGGACGTATTGCTATACAGTCATGCCATTTGGTTTAAAAAAATGCAGGAGCTACGTACCAAAGAACAGCTACGACTCTCTTGCATGATATGATGCATACAGAAATAGAAGTGTATGTGGATAATATGATCGTAAAGTCCAAAGATATAATGGGACATATAAAAACTTTACGCAAATTTTTCACTCACATAAAAGATTATAACATTCGATTAAATCCACAAAAATGCGCTTTCAGGGTAACTTCTGGCAAGTTACTCGGATATGTAGTAAGCACTCGCGGTATTGAGATTGATCCCTCTAAAATAAAGGCAATTGTTGACATGCCTCCCCCTCAAACAGAAAAAGAAATTAGGGGGTTCCTTGGAAAATTGCAATACATTAGTCGATTTATTAACAAATTGACTATGACTTGTGAGCCACTATTCAAAAAATTGGAAAAAGAAGAAAAACATGAATGGGACGATCAATGCCAAAAGGCCTTTGAGAAAATCAAAGATTATCTCAAAAGTCCACCAATTTTAGCACCACCAGTACCCAAACTGCCTCTTAGGCTATACATAACAGTTACAGACACGGCCACAGGAGCCATGTTAGCACAAGAGGTAGAAAAAGTCAAGCGTGCAATATATTACATAAGTAAAAAATTCATATAATATGAAACAAAATATAGCACTCTAGAAAAGTCGAGTCTAGCATTAGTGTGGGCAACTAAAAAATTACGACATTATATGCTACCACACACCACTCATGTGATTTCTCAACAAAATCCGATAAAGTATTTGTTTGAACAACCACCTATACAAGGAAGAATATCCAAATGGTTGGTGATGTTGGCCGAATTTGAGTTAAAATATATTCCAGAAAAATCAATGAAAGGAAAAGTAATTTCCGACTTTCTGGCTCAACATCCAATTCAAACAAGTCATGTAGAAACTACTCATCTTCTGGATGAAGATATTCTCATGACACAAGATGACAAATGGGTAATGTACTTCGACGGTGCATCCAACCAAAAAGGATGTGGCGTAGGAGTGTTACTCACCAGTCCAGAGGGAGCACATATTCCAATCTCTGTAAAATTAGACTTTGAGATTACTAATAATGCCCGGAATGTGAAGCGTGCATTATTGGAATAGAAGCAGCAGCTAGCATAGGTGTGAAAAAATTAGAGGTATATGGAGATTCCAGGTTGATTATAAATCACATACTTAAAAAATGAAAAATAAAGAACTCCACAATGATATTATACCAAGCACACCTAGAGCAACTCATCGAGCATTTTGAACATATTGACTTCAAATATCTCCCTAGGGATGATAATCAATTTGTCGATGTGCTAGCAAAATTAGCCTCAATGATCCATTCCAGATCACTTAAATATGATGCCATTATGCGTTGATAGAAGAGAAGAACCATCATATTGCAACGCAATAGAGGAAATAAATGACATCGAAGGAAACAATCCTTGGTATGATCATATCCTCTAATATATTACTCATGGCACATGTCCCGAAAATACTTCATCGAAAGACCAACGAGCCCTACGAACACTTGCGGCTCAATACGGTCTATTAAATGGTCAATTATGCAAAAAAGGACCTAATGGTCAAAGTTTGTTGTGTATAGACCAACCCGAAACCACACGCCTTATGGAGAATACTCACAAAGGTGTTTGTGGACCTCACATGAATGGTAAAATGCTCGCAAAAATAATTTCACGACAAGGGTATTATTGGTAAACTATAGAACATGATTGCATACAATATGTCAAGAAATGTCCAGAGTGCCAAATATTTGCTAATTTACAACACCTTCCACCATCTGAACTATATAATCTCACTTCGCCTTGGCCCTTTTAAACTTGGGGAATTGACATAATTGGAAAGGTCTCTCCAACAGGAGCAGGAGGGCACGAGTACGTATTAGTAGCCATCGACTACTTCACTAAGTGGATTGAGGCTGCTTCTTACGTTAATATCACTTCTAAACATGTCGCAAAGTTTCTCAAACGAAACGTATTTTGTAGATATGGAGTTCCACACGAACTAATTAGTGATCAGGGATCACAATTCAAAGCTGAAGTTGAGACCCTCTTAACTTGTTATAAAGTAAAACATCATCACTCATTCCCATACAGACCTCAAATGAATGGAGCTGTAGAATCGACAAATAAAAATATAACAGTCATCATTAAGAAAATGGTAGAAAATTATAAAGACTGGCCGAATTAACTACACTTTGCACTATGGGGTTATAGAACGTCTATACGAACATCAATAGGGGTAACTCCATACTCCTTAGTTTTTGGAATGGACGCAGTTCAACCAGTCAAACTGGAAATACCATCCCTACGCATCGTACTCGAAAGTAAGCTGCCGGAAGCTGAATAGGTAAGAGCGAGGTATGAAGAGCTCTTATTGCTCGATGAACGACAATTAAGAGCTTTGCATCATGTACAATTCTACCAAAGGCGCATTGCACGTCATTTTAATAAAAGGGTAAAACCTAGAAACATAAAAGAAGGTGACTTTGTACTAAAGGAGGTTAGGGGTGCACCTACTGATCCAAGAGGAAAATTTAAACCTAATTGGATCGGTCCCTACCACGTGATTGAAATCATATCAGGAGGAGCCGTCAGATTAATGGACATTGGAGGAGATGAAATTTTCCAATTAATAAACATTGATCGACTTAAAAAATATTACATATGAAATATGGATTACTCGTTCATTCATACAACCAACTTTAATTTAGCATTCAACTAAAAGATTCTAAGTGTTATGCATTTTATTAAACAACACGATAAAGTACATAACACTTGGGGGGTAATTCAAGAATAATAAACCATTCTAAGTGTTCAGATTTTCTTCGAACTTCACGAAAAAAAAAATTCACACTTGGGGGGGTAAATAGCACAAAAATAAAATAAAAAAATTTCGAAGCACTCGTAGTACAGGTGTCACGCGCAACTGGAATAGTTGCGCGCGGATACCACGCGCAACTGATTAAGTTGCGCGCGACATGCCCGCACAACCTCAGATGTTGCGCGCGACATGCCCGCACAACCTCAGATGTTGCGCGCGCCACCTGACTGTAAAACTGCGAACCCGAACTTTTTTGTTTGAACGAAGTTGTAACTTCTACTTACAATGAAAGAAGGGTGTTTCCTAAACATAAACATATACTCGAAAAATAAAAAAATTAAACTTTGATTTAACTCTCTATTAAACAAAGTTTAATTAATTTTTTCATTTAACTTTTACCTAAGGAGTTAAAGAAAAATATAAAAATACATATATAAAAGAAAAAAAGAACTGTGCAATGACCTAATTTCGTGATGCAAATACGTAGGCAATCTATAAGATTCGGTCATATCAAAATATTGAAATATAAAGCTCATTTTATGTCATTCAAAAAAAAATAAATAGAAAGGACATTGTTGAACTAAATTGTAAAGCAAAATAAAAGAGGCATAGTAGTGATCACACTTTATTAAAAAAAAAAACATAATAAAATTGTGTAACATTCTAAGGCTTCACTATATCCTCGATTGTCACAGATAATGGATGAATAGTTTCCATCGCAGTATTTTCAGAAACCTTAGAACTCTCCCCTACATTCTTCTTCTTGACCCATACATTGTTCTTCAATTTGGGAATAGGAGCCTTTTCAACCCTTTTTCCTTTTTCCGAAGCTTTTGTTAGAGTCCTTTTTCGGGTTTGTTGTGAAGGTTCCTTGATTATCACGCCTTTTTGTGCGGGTTTGCAAGGAGCTTTCCTTTTGGATTCCTTCAAACGCGCCTTAGGAGATGAGAAGTCCAATTTTCTTCTCACTCCTTTGTTTTGACCACTAGGAGGAGTAGTGGTGGTCGAATGCATTAGAGGCTTAGGTGGATTACAAGTTTTGGCAATTTGATATTGAGAACGGGCTTTGTTTAATTCGCCCTTGTCCGTCGCATTCATCCAAGCCGTATAAAAGGCAGATAATACAATGCTCGCAGTAGGATTTTGTACTACCCATCTTGGAAGACTTGACCAATACTCTATCCAACGGAAGATTCGCTCGGGTCTAAAAGACACATCCTTTGGTGCATCACAATCTTGCGGGGGTATAATCTGTTTCATCCCATATTGTCTCAATACCCTGCAAGGAAAGATGTAAGTAGCGCTAGATATGCCTAAAAGCCTAATGTAAAGGAAATTGTGACTACTCCTAACCATACTATTTATGTTCCACCAAGGAATCATGAAGCGTATGTTAGGAGCCCCGTGACAAAAGAACGACGTCCACTCCTCTTCATTCTTATGCTTGTATAGGATTCGACGTCCAGGGAATGTCCGCACTCCATTGGCCTCAATGTTTTGTGGCTGGTCGACTATTCGCAAACGCTCCATGAGCCAAATCTGAAAAAAAAAAGTAAAAAAAAAAAAATCAGTTTGCGATTTTACACGAGCTGGTGGCGCGCGCATCTTTAGAAGTTGCGCGCGCCATCTGCGCGCAGCATGGGAGATTGCGCTGACAGTGCCAGCGCAACTCCTTAACATGCGCTCAAAATACGGAAAAAAAAAAAGCTTACGTGTAATAGGAGTGGACTCCCCGTGAAGCCATTTTCGTTAGGATCTCCTCTTAGGCGATTCAAGCATAAAATGGTTTCCGCCATAGCCAAAGGAGCGGGTGAATGACATCCTTCTATTTGCTCAACTACAGACACCATGGAATAGTCTCCATATTCTTTGTCTGTCCTAAGTAAACAGTTGACAACAAGACAGTAACATAAAGCACGAATTTTAAAGCGTTGTTTAGTCATGTTGTCACGAGGGGCGACGAAATATTCAATAAATTGAATTAAATTCACGCCTTCATCAGTTCCAATATTAGTCATGTCATTGTTTGACAAGCCGAAAAATCTTTGGAATACAGGTTTGGGATCTGACAATGGAGGCGAATAAGTCACGGGGAGAGTATTTGTAGAGAAGCCTAGCAAGGCCTCAAACTCACCAGGAAGGGGAATAATTTCGTCCCCTTTAAATAAGAAAAGATGGTGCTTGGAATCCCAATGGTTAACCGCGGCATGAAGGAAGTCAAAACTAATCACTAATTGCATATAGTTTAATAGAGGATCTAAGTGATAAATTTTGAAAGCTAGTTTGTCCTCGTTTGAAAGGGAGGTGACCCATTGCTTCAATCGTTGTTCAAAGGTTTTTACCATTGTTCAATATTTAAAAAAAAAAAAGAGAGAGAGAGAAGAACAAAATAAGAATTTAGAGAGATTATTTCTTTTAGTTCTTATAAAATTACTAAGCGAATGAATGCGAGATGATCAGAAACCTATACGAAGCCATGCTTAAATAGACCCAAGAGGGGCAAATTTTTGGCAATTTTCGCCCAAACGAAAGTTCAGAAACAGGTGGCGCGCCCAACTCATGAAGTTGCGCGCGACATCCGCGCGCAACTAAATCACATGCGCTCGACAGCCGCGCGCAACTCCTTCAGATGCGCGCGTTTCCTCTGACGCGACATGTGGTTTAGGATTATTTCATTATTTTGACTTACATAATAACGGAATCTTAACGAAATCTTAAGACTAATAATATGCTTGCCTTTTGCTAACTCTTGTGTTCTTTATTTCCTTTTCTTCTTTTTATTATTTTTTTATTTTTGTTTTTTCTTGTTTTCTTTTTTCCTCTTTCTCTCTTTATTTCCTTTTCCTTTCTTTCTTTTGTTATTTTTTCGAGGGGGGTAAGTCGGGAACCCTTTCCCTCCCTCGGAAAATTTTTTGTTTTTTAAGTACACATGGAAACAAAAAAAAATTAATATGACATATACAAAAAAAAATGTGTGTCATATGTACAACAAAAACAATAAATCTATGTACAATGTTTCCTAAAAAATAATAATAATAAAATGTGTACAAAAGGGCTCAAGGTGCTCTGCAACTGCTGGACGGCTGTTGTACATCTTGTAAAATCCTAAACCAAAGATTAATACATGCAATGTAATAACTTCGTCAAAAAAATATATAAATAAAACTTATCGCAATCATTCGATGATCACGGCATGACAAAGTCACGAGGGCTCTCTAATAAGCAGCTCGGAAAGCACGTAAGGTCCTCACCATGCCGTTCACGGTCTCCCGCAGAACCTGTTCCAAAAAAAATACAAGGACAATTAATAGATAAATGTATATGAAACCAAAAAAGAAGTATTTTAAGTACATATACAAAAGGACATACCGACTCGACCGTCTCAGGAACAAACGGTATCCCTTCATCATCCTCCGCTGCTGGAAGGATCTCACGAATTACCGATCCAACGGCATCGATATACGTGATCTCCGCTGAAGGAGGCACCCAACTACCTCGTCAGGACCTACTAAAATCTCCTCAGCATCGACGAATGGAGGCGAGTCCATGCTATGATAAACGAGGTTTCTCTATTAGTTTACTTTCTAAACTAAGCTAATAAACGTGTTCTAGATCCATTTTGGCATCATAACGGCTACCGATAGGATGAAACACAAAAATCGAATGCCACCCATGCTTGGGGGCTACGATCCTGCAATTAAACTCAGTAAATGGGGCTTTCAAATACCCACAAAAGCCATCCTATACCAGTTTCAACTAAGTATTAAAGAGATTATATTTCAAAATCTCAAGGAATCAATTATTTTCTGGCGAATAATAGTAACAACAAAACGCAATTATTGTCTACCAAACAATCTTGAAGTTCGAATATGGCAAAAACAAACTAAGTATATACTTAGCGCCATTTTTCAATTTCAAAATTTACAAAATATGAATTATGAAAGTAATGTTAGTTCTAATACTATAATCTACTTCATAATCAACAAGTACAACCAAAAGTAGCAAGAAAAAACAAATTCAAGCTGAATTCAAGCAAAAAAAAAAAGGCAAGAACGAACTTAAGCGAAGAAATGCTCATACAAGGTTCAATACTTAACCATTTTTTCATGAAATTTGTTGCAAAACACTCCTTAAGTATAGCATGACAACATGGAACAAATAATTTCAAGAATAATGGACGAAATCGAAAAACCCCAAATTCGAAAATTGGGGTTTAACGATTCGAAAATCGTTCGAATTTAGCCAAAAAAGAGCAAAAAAATGGCAAAAGACTTACATTGGATTATGGAAAAAATGAATTAAGAACGAAATTTTCTTCCTTCAGCTTCAAAAATCAAGAAAATCTGAGCTCTATAGAGAGAAAAAGGGGCGAAAATGGAGGAAGGAAAGAGAGAGAAAGCGAAGTGAAAAATCGCTTCTGCGATTTTCTTTTTGCTGAACTGAATGTCGCGCGCAACTTCAAAAGTTGCGCGTGACACACGAGCGCAACTCAAAAAGATGCGCGCGCCTGGCCTGCGCGACCTACTGAGTTGCACGCGGATACTGTCACTAAAATGACCGGTATCAAGATTTTGATCCATTTGATCATTTTTAACGGTTTTCGCTCGTTATTAGACGTAATAGCGCACAAATTATCAAAATCCTTTTTAAATTGCTTTACATTTGTAGTTTATTTTCTTCTTTGATAGATTTTTGCATCATCTTTGCATGCACACCGTGCTTTGTGCCTTCCCCAAGCATACGTTTTTAACATTTTTCGTAAGCGTGCCTTAAGACGTTCCGTGGTGGTGCTTTACGTTAAAGCACCCATAGATAGGTTTGTCATTTTACGGTACTGACGATATAAGTGTCCAGGTTTTCTTCTTTTTCACGTACGAACCAAAAGGAAGGTGTTTTCATGCAGCGTAAAAATGCAAATGGCGTAGCGTACAACGTAAAATTGTACAGCGTAGGTGTTGCGTAAAATTGCACCACAGCCCAAGATTTGCGAGATCTACCTCTCGGAACTAAAAGGTAGACTATTTATTGTAGGCATTAGCTCACGAGTTGACAGGCGGGCCGAACCTTCAGGAACAGGCACTTCGTGAAAGGAAGCAAATACGGTAGTTAGTGAGCTTACTAACTTATCGGACAGTTAGGCTGTTCGTCCACCCCCTGTATAAAGAGCGACAGAACGATGTCGCACCCATGTAGTCACGTGCCCCCAGTCCTGAGACACGTGTACTCATCTTGTGTACAAAACTGCTGAGAGAGTTGCTGACTTTCTTCTCTCTCACTGGATTTGGATATATACCTCCAGTCCTGAGACATGTATTACTATCTTGTGGACATCCGGCTCGAATACCAGACTCGGCTCGAATACCGGACCCCCTTTTCGATTCGCATATTGAAAACCCCTTTTCATTCTTTTTACTTTGTTAAAGTCAGGCTAAAGTTTCAATGACATATCGAGGGACTTTAGACCAACGATGACATGATTGGGAGGAAATCATCCCCTTTTATTCTTTTAAAACCGATCTCTTCTCATGACTTGAAATCACCCAGAACAACTTTACTTGTAAAAGCGTTCTACAATTGCAAAGGATCAATCTAGATTCTTTAGCGCATTAAGACTAGGGGAAACTTTTTCTAGCCTTAATAGCTATTTGTTTCAAACACTTAGCGAACCAAGGACTGTTTCGACATCCTTAAACCTTACTGAAAGATTCTCTAACCTTGGAAAAGTCTCGGGTGTTTCCTTGACTACTTTGATCATCGTCTATTCTAGACTCAATCAAAGTGCGGGCTAACTGTAGACATCTACTTTTAACCATCTTTATGTTGAATCAAAGTAAAGAATGCTTATGGATAACTGGTTAAGCCACAAAACACAAAAGACTAGCCCAGATAAAAGAACAAAGGCCAACACAAGGTCAAAATTAACCAAACTCGGTCATAATTAGGCTTAAGCCTGTGCTTAAAACCCAATAATGACGGATTTAGGAGCGTCTAGGTTAAAATAAAAGCTGCCGCGGAAAAATATCGCGCGTATTTCACAAAGTCGCGCTCAGTAGTCGCGCGCAACTTATTAAGTTGTGCGCGGCAGGCCGCGCAACTTTCAGAGGTGCGCTCGCGTAAGATTCAGAATATTAAAATATTGGAAAATCGAATCTTACCATAGAGCTACGCGCAAGATAAATAGTTACGCGCGTATACCGCGCGCGACCTATTCACTTGCGCACGACAGCCGCGCGCAACCTACTCAGTTGCGCGCGACACCTGCTGTGGCAGAATGCTCTAAACCCTAACCCTAATCATTCCCTACAAATAAGACCCTAATCCGAGGCTTCAACAGACAGAAATTAACCGAAACTCTGGAAGAATACTTGTGAACTTGTGCATCCAAACCCTCTTTTCCTAAACACTCACCCTTTTCGATGTTTTGTTACTACGGTGGAGGTTCCCTAACTAGAAGGAGTACATAAGTGTTCTAAACGGAGATCTAGCAAAGAGAAGTGGTAAATTCCCGAGCACTTAGTTAAATCACCATTATTTTTATTGTTTAAAAGAACTTTAATTAATTAATTAGTGTTGTTTGATCGCCTTTAAAATAATAAATTAATTGATTTCACATAGTATTCTTTCGTTAATCAAGATTAGAATTGAATAAAATAATTGTTGGTTGATCACCTAAGTCAAGGCGAATATTGTTTATTTTATTGTTCTTTTCACGAATTTGATTAAATAAGAATAACGACCTTACGATGTAATTCCTATGTGAATTAATGTGTGTAAATAAAATCAATTAACATAGTTTTTAGGTATCACGTTGCATATATTGTTTGGCAATGAAATTGTGCGAAGGAAGAGCTAGTAGAGGCCGCACTAGGGCTAGGATTGAGATTCCCCTCTAAAGGGAACGTTATCTTAGTACCCTCGTTCCCGAACACATTTCTGGTTTTCTAGACCAATTTGGGCATGGGTAAACTTATGATTCATGCTAAATATTCCTTGAACTCTACTTGGGAGAAAGGCATGAACGAGGTTTATGGGTTTTTCCTAAAACTCATTGGCGACTCCTACTTGTTTCTTACAAAAAAACGTATATGATAGAATCATCTCTAATTCACAGTTCTCCCAAACAGTCAGGAATTCAAATCCTAATACACCCTAACAAGTGTAAAGTCCTAGGCTTTAAAGGGCTATGGGCATCTAAGGAAAAGGATCCCCTACGATGGGAACACCCTCCTTACAACAATCTAGTGTGAATAACTAGGGTGATCAAGCCTAAATCAAACACACACATGCACATACTCAATCAACCAATTTAATCACATCATCAACTCCATCAATTATCCCCAATTTACATCCATCCATCACATCATATAAGCTTCACCATCACCCTAGCAAAGAAATTACTCTAACAACATCATTAAATCAACAAACAACTATTGAAAACAAGAATCAACAATCTAAGAAGAACAATTACACTAATCAAAGATCAAACAACAAACTCAAACCAAAATCAAATCAACCAAACATGAATATTAAACAAAACAATGAATGAGATAGAGTTTAGAAATGCTCATTGATAATAGAGAAGATCTCCAATACAATTGTCACCATTGAATCTTCAATCTCTCAATCACCATTGAAATTCCTCACTTTCTCTCTCTAAAATCTACTCCTAAAACTAACCCTAAAACTAGAGAAAGAAGCTCTCCACTAAGCTAAGAATATGATCAAAATGTAATATGAAACTTATTCTAAACTTGCCCTAAAAATCGGGTTACAAAGATATTTATAGAGGCGCAAAAACACCAAAAGCCGAGAAACAAATTCCCAAGGAGGCGCGCCCGTGCAGCAAGGGAGGCGCGCCCGCACCATGGGAAGGTGCGCCCGCGCCAAGGGGTGGTGCGCCCGCGCCGCCTTGTGGTGCGCCCGCACCCGAGCTCTACGCACCCTCGCTTCTCTGGGTTTCTTCGAAATTCTAGCGGCTTCGTGCGTTTGCTAAGGTTACACGACTATGATGATGATGAACACTAAGAGTGGAAGTAGCTAATGCTCTAGCTTGATTAGTGGGTACACCACTTCTTAATGGTAGCACGGCATGAGAGCGCAAGAGCCAAGACTTAGAATTTCCACCTTCTTGCATCTTGAGCTTTCCAAATGTCGTGAGATTTCTCCTAAGGCTTTCTCCACCTTAGTAGATCACCAATATCAAGAATCGAACCTCGTACAATACCTACAACCACGGAAATAGAGCAAATAAAGGAGAAAAGGCTAGAAAACCAATAACAAAGCATAAAACTTAGCATTTATTGAGCAAGAAAGCTATGAAAAGAGGATGAAATCGACCTAAATTCTCATCAAATGGGTGCCATTTATGACACCCATCAGATTTATGAGCAAGGAGGAGGTCCAAGAATAAAATTACACCTATAAAAGTAAATCCTAATGAAATTGAAATTGAAAAAACGTGGGAGAAATTCTTTATGAACCCTACAATTAATAATAGATCAAGTAAGATGTTAATTGATGAATCAGGATTACTTCATATTGGAATGAATACAAAACCTAAAATACAGAGAAATCAGAGTCTTAGAACACCAAGTCTAAGTAGACAAAATTCAACAACCATAAGAATGAAAACACAAAGTGATGAAAAGCCAGAAGAGGATGAAGAAGAAATATTAGTTCTACTAAAGAAACTAAATGAATAATATGAAAGTAAAAAAGCCTTAAAACAACTGGAAAGACATAGCATTGATATAGGATCATATTCTAATTTAGAGTTAAATGAAGATCCAAATAATCCTATTGATCAAAGGAAGGTAATTGGATATAAAACCAAAAGTGTGAGTGAACCAGTATATGAGGATGAAGTTAATATGCAAATGGAAGCTTGTAATTCAATATCTAGTACTAATACTAATGCTCTCATTTATATTCCAATTGATATATGCATTGAGGATTATAATAAATAAAAATTATGTGCATATATTGATAGTGGTTGTTCTACATGTTTTGGAAAGAGATCATTATTTCCAGACTTCTTGTGGAAAAAGGCTAAAAATCTTATGCAAGTTAGAATTACTAATAATAGTGGCATGATGCATACGGAGATAATTGAAGATTTAACAATAGAAATTGGAGGAGTTCAATGTGTTATTCATATTTTATGGGCAACTGATCAGCCTAGTCATGATATGATAATAGGAAATAATTTTCAAAGATTATACTCTCCATGCACTCAAAATATTGATCAAATAATCTTTACTATTAATGGTCATTCTGTTCCTATACAAAAAATAACAAAGACTTATACTCATCGGACAATGGAATTTACGCACAACCAGCGTGGTGATGGGGTTACTCCTACACAACGAGAGGTTGCACTTAGAATTTCTGAGTGTGAATCGTCATTAATAGATCAGATAAATAAGCAGCAAGAAAAATTATGTGAGAAATTATATTCAACAAATCCTTTAGAACATTGGGAAAGGGATAAAGCATTTGCTAAGATAACTCTAACAAATCCTAATAAGATTATTAGAGTAAGACAAATGGTCTATACCTACCAAGATATTCAAGAGTTTGATGAACAAATAAAAGAATTGCTTAATAAAAAGATAATTAGGAATAGCAAAAATCCTCATAATAGTCCAGCATTCATGGTAAGAAATCATGCAGAAGAAAAAAGAGGAAAATCTAGAATAGTCATTAATTATAAACAGCTAAATGATAATACTTTTTTATGGATATTACATTTCTAATATAACTATGTTCTTTAATAGAATACAAGGAGCCACATGGTTTTCTAAAATGGATTGTAAGAGTGGCTACTGGAAAGTTAAAATGGAAGAGGAAAGCATTCCATTAACTGCATTTAGTGCCTTCAAGGTCATTATGAATGGTTAGTAATGCCTTTTGGATTAAAAAATGCTCCACAAATATTTCAGAGAAGAATGGATAATAGTTTTAGAGAACTTTGTTTTGGGTGTTTTTGTCCCTCGGAAGAGTTACAACACGAAGACTGATCCGGGGTGGCTGTACCTGCAAAACAAACGGAGACACCATTTGGGTGGTGCTCCGCCTCCGACGCACAAGTTAGAAACTTGAAGGGAGAAAAAAGGTGCGGAAATTTAGGTAGGGATCTGCTCGGATTCCAAGCTCAGGATGTCTCTATCAAAGAGTAAATGTGTAATAAATGATCAAACGTGCCCTCAAAATGAGGGACATCTCCCTATTTATAGGGTCTTTGGGAATTGTGCCCCTGATTAGGTTACTGAACCCTAATCATTGGTGGGCTGCGCCGTTTGGCGGCATTCTCGGGATTTGGGCCTGAAGGCCGCCTTTTCTCTTGTTTTCGGGAATGACGCGTGTCGAGCAGGGATTGGTCCATTTTAGACCAATCTGGGGATGACACGTGTCACCTTCTGATTGGGCCACGTGGCAGGATAAAATTACACTAAACATTTGCCCCTCACACATGTCATGCTCCGGCTGGCGGTAATTTTACCGTTACAGAGTAACCGTTCACCTTCCGGGTAAATTACAGAAATGCCCCCAAATTTACCCTCTATATATAGCCGTTTTACCCTCATAATTTTGTACGTTTACAAAAATTTCCTAGAGAGAAAAACTCTGAGAGAGCAGAAGTCACTTGTTTGAGGCAGACGCGAGCAAGAAAGTTTGTTCTTCAGCAATACAGCCGGTCCCGTCTACGTTCAGATACCAAATTAAAAGGTACCGTCTCTGTCTCTCTCAGCTCTTTTCTTTTTGCACCGCTTGTACATATTTCTTGCAATAAATGGATGCATCACCAACACACACGGCACAGCCAAGGTTAGAGTCCAGCCGCTCACCAGGGTCGGCTGAGTCTAGAACTGGGAGTGCCGGCTCGGGGTGTTGGGACCACCCTTTGCCATGGATTCCGACTAGTTATGTGTCTATACAGGACACCATGGCTCGGATAATGCAGACGGCCACGAACCCAAATTACAAGAGCGAAGGCTCAGGTGGCCAAACGCCTGAGGGAGAAACGTCTGGTCATGGAAACCAGACGGCTCTGGAGAGATCCCTTACGCGCGCCCCTTCAACCCCTGCAGACTCTTTTTTGGAAGAGTGTGACCAAGGCGGCGACGAGGCCGCCTCTGCCCCCATGGACCAAAGCGAGGGGGAGACGGAGAGCGACAGCTCCGCCTCTACCTCCGAGAGCAGCGATGACTTGCCCCATCTTCCGGATAGCGAGGAGGAAGAAGGGAAAAAGTGGAGTGAGAAGGACGATCCCTTTAGCATCCACGTCTCCTCTAAGGACCGAATCAAGATGGGGGAGAACTTAGAGAACTTTAAGAAAATGCACCCGCTTGGAGACAGGTATAAGATCCGGGTGCCGCCTGAGCTGGGCACCGTCGCTTGGGGGGATGATCAAGAGAACGCCAACAACTATTTTGGCTGTTATGAGGCGACGTTCAAAGCCGGCCTTCGCTTCCCCCTTCACCAGGCGGTGAAGGCAATTTTGAGAGGCTACGGCCTTGGGGTCTGGCAACTTACCCCCAACTCCTTGACCAACATTCTGGGGTATGTTGCCGCGTGCGAGTTCCAAGGGCTTAACCCCGGCTGGGAGGCCTTTGCAAGCATGCATTACCTCAGCAGAAGCCCAGGCGGCTGGAGGGCGTGGTATACTCTAACCACACAACCGAAATACATGATGACCTTGGACAAGGTCTCCGAGTTCGATGGCTGGAAGCACAGGTTCTACCTGATGTCAGCCCCGACCAGACGGGAAAATTATGAATTCCGTCTGTACAATAAGAAGCCTGACTTGTTGGGTAGGAAGTGCGCTCTTCCCCGGATCCCAGAGGAAGACTTTGACAAAATAATCGAGGCAGACATTTTCGGCCTCACAGACGCAACTCTGTCAACCGGGGAAACAATAAAAGTCCCTATGAATTGGATTCCCAAGAGCGCCTGGTTCAGGGATGAATGTTTCCTAGCCGCCTGCGGGCTAGGGCACATGTTTAATAAACATATGCGCCTGAGTTCACACCGTCTGTAGTATTTTTCTATCGGAATTGATTTATGATTCTGATCAATTTCTCTCTTTTTGCAGAAGAAGCGCTAAACATGTTGCAGTCGGAGAAAACTCCCAAGCGGTCTTCTGCGACCATCCGCAAAGATCTTGCGGAGAAAGCTGCGGCCGAGCTCAGGGCCAAGGTATTGAGCGCCTGACCCTTTCTTAAGTTTATTTTATAAAGTTTCTTGCCCGGATACTAACCTTTACTTGTTTATTTTCACAGGGGGAAGAAGTTGGGAAATCGTTTGAGAAGAATCTCAAACGGGCTAGAGAGAAGGCCCCAACCGTTCTCAATAAAATAAAAAAGTCTGCCTCTGCGTCAACTCCTGGCGCCTCAGCCGAGGCTAAGACGATGCGGATAGCGGGGCGACTCGAGAAGGTAGGCGGCAGCCTGTGCCTTGATCTTGCCAACCCCTCAGCAGCCGCGGGGTTCACCACGCCTGCAAGCGTTTCCCGCGTGGCCGACTCTGAAGGTAAGAACCCTTTTGAATCCCCGCTTGAGCTGGGGTGGCCTTTACTGGTGAAATCCCACTCCCAACAGACGTCATCCTCAGACGGTCGGCAACAGATAGGTGATGCCTTAGTTTTGCACTCATCACGTATTGATTGTGGTGCAGATCAATCTCCCCGCTGGCCAGACGTCCAGAAGCACGCCAAGGCCATGCTGGATGCCGTCCGGAAGAGGGATAAGGACAATATCCCTGGGATAGAGACGTTCAATCTTGAACGCAATTTATCCCTTCTGGCTGAGGTAAGAAACTTGTCAATTCAATGTTATTTTTTCCAAGTAATTATCTCGCCTGTAATTCTAATACCGCCTGCTTTTTGCAGGCCATGCTGCGGGTGGACGGGCTCAAACGTCCTTATTCCCGCAAACGGGAATAGGTAAAAAGGGCCAAGAAGTCCGCCATAGACGCTGATAATATTGCTTTACAATTAACTATCGTAAATGAACTTGAAACTAACGCAATAATTATGACACATGCGTCTAAAATCCAGCAGCTGGAGCTAGATCTGAAGGCGGCCGACCAGCGGGTAACGGATGCTGAGACGGCCAAGAAGGGAGCGGAGGAGGCCCAGAAGAAAGCAGATGAGAGGGCCAAACAGGCTGAAGAGGCACTCAAGAAGACCTAGGCGGACCTTGGCAAACTGAAATCCAAGGTTGAGAGGCTGGAGAAGGATGTTGCTCAAGCTCAGAAAAACTTTGCAGCAACCCTGGAGGCGGAGCAAAACCGCCTTGTTGCTGAGAGTGATGTTGACAACGACGCCCGTATGAAAATTGATTGGGCTTCCTTGTACCCAGACGCTTATTATAGCATCTGGGCAATGGCACACAGCTATGCCGAGTACGTGGTGTACTTGAGAGAGCAAGGTGAGCCAGAGCCTGCCTCCTTTGAAGCCTGGCTCAGCAACAATGAGCCAACCTCGCCTAAGCTTCCTGGTCCCGACAAAGCGCACCAAATTCCTCAGATGATGAGGAGAAGGGGGAGAACCAGGAGGCTCCGTGTGCAGGCCAGAAGTGACCCCTCAGCGGCAGTATGCCAGTCTTTGCTTTTTTTTAATTCTTTTTATTCAGCGGCTGTATGCCAAAACTTGCTTTTTCCGGCCTGCGTGCCGAGTATTTGTGTTTTTACCGGCTATGGAGCCGGGTTAATTAACAATTTCTTTCTCCCGGACGGGTTCCGGTTAACATTTGATCCATTACAACCATTTGGTTGGATGGACTTTTATGAATTGCACCGACTAAGTCGGTTTTGATCATTTTGCATTTGAATTTTTGTTTTTTGCAAATTTTAATTTTTGCTAACTTATCAAAAGCATGCGGCGATTTCTTGCCTAACTAATCAGTAGTCCGGTTGTCCTTGCCCCTGGACGGATGTGTGATTGGTTTCAATTGGAGCTGGTTGATTGACTTGAAAACGTCTGATGCTGCAAAGAGCATGATATGTTTGTAAGTCAATCAACCACAGTAGTGATTGCCCCAAACCAAGTGCACAGCCGTACACCAACAGGCGTTTAGGTCACTACACAGACGGCTTATGCCCGTCTTGGTAGATATTTCATAGCCATTGAACTCTTGCCCCAATTGGGGTGAGGTGCAATTTTAAAATAAATAACCTAAGTGAGAACTTCAGCCGGTTACCGACTGATGCCTATGGGCATCCGGTATTTAGGAACTTATTCGTTCTTCGTAGGTTATTTTAGTCATACGGCTATGAGTTGACCAATTTGGTCGTTCAATTTTTTCCGTCTGCATGGATACATAGAACCGACAGATAATCTGTTCTCTGCGATGATTGCACCCGGAGGGGTGTCGCCGGACGCCTTTGTCCATGTTGGGACAGGCAATTTTATTAAAATATCAACCATCCGGCCATTTTAGCCTCTGGTCCTGTTTGAGACCGGTTGTGTAGCCACTAAACGTTTTTGTGCTTAGTTTCTTAATCAGTGTTGAATTTACACTAAGTATCGAACTTAGTTTTTTTTAAGCATATGAGTCTGTCTGGGTAATATCCAGACGGACAGACAAATATTTGATCATACTAAGTATCAAACTTAGTTAGATAAATGGAGAATCCGTCTGAGTATTACCCAGGCGGATAGTCAAGCAGTTGAATAAACAAACTATCAAACTTAAATAAACAAGAGATCTGAGTATTACCCAGGCGGACAAACAAATGAAACCTTCACTAAGTATCGGACTTAGTTAGGTAAATGGGGAATCCGCCTGGATATTACCCGGATGGAAAATCAAACGATAATTTTGCAAACAAAGTCTGAATCTTCATTAACTGACTCACTTTTTACAAAAAGTCTACATTCTCTGAAGTAGTACTTTTTTAGATTGTCTACATCCCAAGTTCTAGGCAGGCGCCTGCCATCTGGAGTTTCCAGGCGGTAGGTTCCGTCCCTTCCTTCTTCATAGATCCGGTAGGGGCCTTCCCAATTTGGGGTTAGCTTTCCCAGCTCATTGGCCCTACCGGTTGCCTCCATTTTTCGTAACACTAAGTCGTTAACTTTTAAGGGACGCTTGTGTACTTTTTTGTTGTAGGCTCTCGTCATTCTCAGACGGTAAATCTCATGACGCAAGGCGGCATTACCCCTGCGTTCTGGGCGTGAATTCAATGCCAGGCGCATTGCTTCCCAGTTTGCCTCTTCATCATACAGCATGACTCTGAGAGTCGGCTCGTAATGTTCGATGGGCAAGATGGCTTCAGCACCGTAAACCATGAGAAATGGGGTTTCACCGGTTGCTCCTTTCGCTGTTGTCCGGATGGCCCACAGGACATGGATTAATTCTTTTGCCCATAAGCCACCGGCTCTTTCTATTTTCTTTTTAATGCCGTCTGAGATGAGTTTGTTGAAAGCTTCAACTTGGCCGTTTGCTTGAAGCCGGCCAACAGATGCGAAATAGCTTGAGATCCCCTGATCTCCCAACCAAGTTTTTAGCTGAGGCGTCTCAAACTGAGGACCATTATCAAACACCATAGACATGGGTACCCCGTACCGGGTGATAACATTCTTCCAGATGAAGGAAATTACGTCTGAGGTCTTGATGTTTTTTACCGCCTCAGCCTCCACCCACTTGGTGAAGTAATCCACACCCACCAAGATGTAGCGCTCTCCGCCTGGAGCAGGCGTGTAAGGACCTAGAATGTCCATGCCCCATTTTGCAAACGGGATTGGGCTGTGGATGGCCGTCAGATCAGTAGCCGGACGGTGAATGAGTTTGCCAAATTTTTGGCACTTGTCACTTTTCTTCACCAACTCCTTGGCGTCTGCCTCAAGAGTGGGCCAAAAGTACTGTCGTCTGGCTCTGACGGCTAGGGACCTGTCGCCTATGTGAGAGGCGCAGAATCCCGAGTGCAAGTCTTCGAGAACTTCTTTCCCCTTTTCTGGGGTGACACACTTCAACAAAGGCTTCAGAAACCCCGCCTTGAAGAGTTCTCCATTTTTCAACTCGAATCTTGCAGCTCGCTTTTTCAGGACGGCTGCTTCCTGTGGCGAATCAGGAAGTGTGCCGTCTGAGAGATAGGCCCGGATGCCATCCATCCAGGTAGAGCTTCGGTCCAGAATTCCAACGGGATCCTCATAGATGCATCTCTTTTCAAGAACTTCCCAGAAGACTGACCGAGGCGTATCATGGCAGGCGGAAGATGCCAGCTTTGACAATGCATCCGCCTAGTTGTTTTCCGACCTAGGCACCTGATTTAGCCGGAATTCCTCAAGTGCCTTGGTCTCTTCTTTGACTGCCTAAAGATATTTAATCATAGCCGGATGGGTAGCCTCATAACTTCCCTCATACTTGCTAAAAACCAGTTCAGAATTAGAGTAGGCGTCAATTTTCATGGCCCCTGCCGCCTTACATATGCTTATGCCGCCTAGCAGAGCTTCATATTCCGCCGCATTGTTAGAGGCCTGAAACTTGAAGCGTAGTGCATATTCAAATCTGTCTCCTTCAGGAGACTCGTAAATTACGCCTGCACCACAGCCGTTCTTTGTAGAGCTCCCGTCTACGTACACTTTCCAAACCTGATCAAGATTATCCGGAGCCAACGGACGAGTCATTTCCACAATGAAGTCGGCAAACGCCTGACCTTTCACTGCCTTTCTTGGTTCGTAAGTGATTTCAAGGCTCTACATTTCAATTACCCATTTCAACATTCTCCCGGATGATTCCAAGGTAGACATTGGCCGCTTGAGTGGCTGGTCCGTGTAAATCACCACCGGATGTGCCAAAAAGTAAGGCTTCAATTTTTTGAATGCCATAAACAAAGCAAGGCCAAATTTTTCAACCATGGGGTACCGGAGTTCAGCATTTTTAAGAACATGGCTGATGAAGAAAACCGGGAGCTGCACGCCGTCTCGCTCAGCAAGGAGAACGGCACTGAGGGCATGGTCTGAGACAGCTAAATACATGTACAACGTCTCCCTAGGCAAAGGACTGACCAACCTAGGCAGAGAATGTAAATGATCTTTCAACCTCTGGAACGCCGCCTCAGCATCATCCCCCCATTCAAATCTGGTCTTCTTCCTGATTGCTTAGAAGAAGTAGAGGCATTTGTCACCTGACCAGCTAAGGAACCTCCCAAGGGCGGCCAGACAACCGGTGAGTCTCTGAACTTCCTTAACAGAGCGGGGTGACTTCATGTCAATCACCACCTGTATCTTTTCGGGGTTAGCCTCTATCCCCCTTTAATCAATCAGGAATCCGAGAAACTTCCCAGACTCAACACCAAAGACGCATTTCTTAAGATTTAACATAACCTTATGCCGCCTGAGGGTGGTGAATGTTTCTCGGAGATCAGCAAGGTGATCCGTCTGTAGCTTGGATTTAACTATCATGTCATCAATGTACGCCTCCACATTCCTCTCAATCTGATTAATGAAGACCGTATTAATCATCCGTTGGAAAGTGGCAGGCGCATTTTTCAAGCCAAACGGCATCACAGTATAACAGAATAGCCCCTGATCAGTGACGAAGGCCGTCTTCTCTTGATCTTTCTTCCACAGGGGTATCTGATGGAAGCCGGAGTAGGCATCCATAAATCTCATCAAGGCGTGACCGGCTGTAGAATCAACCAGACTGTCGATCTTTGGAAGTGGATAACTGTCCTTTGGACACGCCTTGTTGAGGTCTGTGTAATCAACCACATGCGCCAGGTCCCATTCGGTTTCTTCACAAGGACCACATTGGCCACCCAGTCGGGGAAATTACAAGGCCGAATGAACCTGGCGTCTAGCAGCTTTTTGACTTCGGCAGCTGCCGCCTGACTTCTTTCCTCGCCGTGGTTTCTTTTCTTTTGCCGGATGGGCTTCTTTTTGGGGTCCATGGCGAGTTTGTGGACAGCGAGATCCGGGCTGACGCCTGGAATCTCTTCCACTTCAAAGGCAAAAATGTCTTTGAATTCTTTCAGCAGAAGGTGCAAGCTTGCACCCAAGGTAGCATGAGCAATCGTCCCAACCTTAACAGTGCGTTCTGGACGGCTGTCGTCCAGAACGAGATCAATGCTTTCGCCAGCCGGTTGGGGACGGAGCTCATATGACCGTTCACCGGTCAGTGATTGCTATTTTTTCTCTTTTTTCACCTCCACCAGTAGAGGAGCCTTTCTTTTCTTTCCGGCTGCTAATGGGGCAGGAGCTGGGTCAGCATCCTTGACATTGTCAAGGTCTATTGGTTCCTGACCGCCTGGGGCCACGATATCTCGGACGGCTTAGAGATAGCACTCTCGGGTCGTCTTCTGATCCCTATTCAAGGAATAAACAGAGCCGTCATCCCTCTCATACTTGATGAGCATGAGGGACGGGATGATTACTGCCTTGGCTACGTTGAGGGTTGGCTTGCCAAGAATTATATTATAGGCGGTCAACTCCTCAACGACTAAGAATCTGACGACAATATGTCGTCCCTGGCCCTTCTCTCCCAGCCGGATGGGTAAGTCATTCCTTCCGGTTGGGTAGACCATCCCACCCCCAAAACCAACCAAGGGGTGGGTGACTGGATGCATGCTACTGACATTGTATTTCAGCTTTTGCAGGCACCGAAGGCTGATGATGTCTGATGAGCTGCCGGTGTCTATAAGGATCCGTCCAAGTAACTGGTTGGCAACCTTACATTCAATGACCACCGGGTCATCATGAGGACGGCGGACGCTGCCCCTATCCTTCTCAGTGATCAAGACATCTGGGAAGGAAGAGCTGGCAGACGCCTGCTCATCATCATCTTTGTCCATCTTTCGAAGATGGCTCTTGGTGCCCCGGATGGTAGGGCCACCACATGAGAACCCGCCTGCTATAGTGTAGACCGGCTCCTTGTCGGTATTCGAACTACTAGCAGGCTGGGGGGTAGTCTTGGAGGACTGACCCTTGTTTTTTCTTTTTTGCCCCGGCTGGGGACTTGGAAATGTAGGACTTCAACAGCCCTTTGTCAGCCAGACGGTCCAACGTACGCTGAAGACTGAAGCAGTCGTTGGTGTCATGGCCGACCTCCTCATGGAACTGAAAAAATTTATTTTTGTTCCGTGACTGGACAGAACTCTTCATAGGATTCGGCTTCTCAATGGACATCCGGTCCTTTACCTCCATGAGGATGGAGTTGCAATCTTTGTTAAACTCGTACTTGGGGACGTACGGTTTAAACTCTTTATTTTTCTTCTGGGACGGCTGGTCAAAATCAGTAACCGACCAGACTTCTTTTCTTTTCTTGCTCTCTTCTTTGTTTCTAGCCGGCTGAGCTGACCGGCTGTCTTTCTGTTTGTCAGACATCTTGGAGTCCGAATGGCTACTAGGCGAGGAGAGGTCGGTAGCTTGAATGTAGCTTTCCGACTCCCTCATGGCCGCCTGTAGGGTGAAAGCCCCTTTTTCTGACTAGGTTGAACTTAAAGGTCAACCCGTCTCTCAGACCTTAAAAAAGTCTGTAAAAAGCTACCTCATCAGACAGTCCCTGAATCAGAATTCTAATCAGGTTGAACCGCCTGACATATGAGCGCAGCCCTTCTCTCTCTCCCTGCTTAACAGTGCTCAAATCAAGGCTTGTTTTAGCAGGGATGTTCATTGAGAAGTTGGAAGCAAACAGGAAGGAAAGCTTCCTGAAGCTGTCTATGGACCCGGCTGGCAGGTTGCCAAATCATTGTTGGGCAATGCCCTTCAATGTAGCCAGGAAGCATCGACACCAAGTGGCATCATTCAACCCCTGCAGATACATGAGGTTGGTGTAAGCCATGAGGTGGCCTTCCGGATTGGTGGTACCATCATAGGTACCAACCAACACATTCTTAACCTTGGCCGGCTGAGCTGCCTCGGTTATCTCCCGAGTGAACGCGGAAGGTTGTTCACCCAGGCGCAGCAGGCGAAGCTGCCAGTCCAATGGCTAGACATTTGGATATGTCGCCTGACCCCCAAAGAAGGCCGACTGCATGAAGTGAGGAGGATACTGCCCGTAAGCCTGAGTAGGCACATACGGGACGGCTCCAATCATATGAGGGCCAGAATGGACGGTATTACCGCCTGTCTGGCTCTCATGCAAGGAGGGTGCACTCCCTGCAGAGATGTTGTTGAAGTTGTCTGGAAAGTTCGACGTTGAAGCCGACTCAGACAGCGATTGGTTTCTCTTCCGGTTAATAATCTCCCGGGCATCAAGAGTTGATTTTTTACTTCTCACCGGCTGCTGAGCCCGGCGAGTGTTATTGGTGTTCCCTCCAGGAAGGAGAATTTTTGACCAATCAATGGTCCCGGCTGCCTTCTCCTTTGGATGGAGAGTGGGCTGCTGGTTTCTGACTGACTTCCCCTTCTCTAGAGGAGTCTTCTTCGCCGACTGACCTTTACTTGGGCCAGCCCTGGTTTTGGTGATCAGCTCTGTAATTTCACCCTTAAAACTCGTCATGAACCTCATGAGTTCGTCTCGGGTGATAGGGGCTGATCCAGCTGCCGTTTGGGTTGCCCCTTCCGGCTGCCCAGGGGGTCTGCTCGGACCCGCCTGGGAGGCACCCAGCTCCAGAGTGTCTCTGGGCCAGATGCGTTTAGTTCTGAGAGAGCCGTCTTCGGCTGTAAAAGCTTCGACCTGAGGATCTTCATCCTCATGATCTGTAAAAACTTCTGGGTCTTCACCCAGATGGTTAGGGGGTGGTACAGACTCTTGAACCATCTTCGAGGTACTCTCCCCACAGACGGCGCCAAATGTTTTGGGAGTTTTTGTCCCTCGGAAGAGTTACAACACGAAGACTGTTCCGGGGTGAGCTATACCTGCAAAACAAACGGAGACACCAGTTGGGTGGTGCTCCGCTTCCGACGCACAAGTTAGAAACTTGAAGGGAGAAAAAAGGTGCAGAAATTTAGGTAGGGATCTGCTCGGATTCCAAGCTCAGGATGTCTCTATCAAAGAGTAAATGTGTAATAAATGATCAAACGTGCCCTCAAAATGAGGGACATCTCCCTATTTATAGGGTCTTTCGGAATTGTGCCCCTGATTAGGTTACTGAACCCTAATCATTGGTGGGCTACGCCGTTTGGCGGCATTCTCGGGATTTGGGCCTGAAGGCCGCCTTTTCCCTTGATTACGGGAATGACACGTGTCGAGCAAGGATTGGTCCATTTTAGACCAATCTGGGGATGACACGTGTCACCTTCTGATTGGGCCACGTGGCAGGGTAAAATTACCCTAAACAAACTTAATCATTGTTGTTTGGTCTATATAGATGATATTCTAATATTCTCAAAAGATTTAGAACAACATAAGAATGATGTTAAAGCAATAACTCAAAAATGTGCAAAGCATTGTATAATCCTTGGAAAAGATAAATGTGTTTATGCTATAAAAGAAATTGAGTTTCTTGGATTAGAAATTAAAGTAGGACAAATAATACTGCAAAAACATATTCTAGAAAAGAATGAAAAATTTCCAGATAAAATTGAAGATAGAAAACAACTATAAAGGTTTCTAGGATGTTTAACCTATGCTTCTGATTTCATAGAAAATCTTGCTTTATTAAGAAAGCCATTATAAAAAAAAATAAAAAAAAAAATAAATTGCAAGAAAGAAATAACTTGGAACTAGAAGGAAAGTGATTCCAAAATTGTTCAGAATTTAAAAGATATGTGTAAAGATCATCATGTACTAACACTACCTACTAGTGAAGATGATTTAATCCTTGAAACAGATGCTAGAAATGAGCTCTGGAGTGTCGTGTTAAAAGTCAAAGAAGGAGAAAAACTTTGCAGATATAGCAGTGGAAGTTTTAATAAAGCTGAGTTAAACTATCCTACAATGCAAAATGAAATCCTTTCAGTTATTAGAGGGATCAAGAAGTTATTAATATTCTTAGATCCTAAACAATTCTTATTAAGAACAGATTACAAAGGCATACTCGGTTTTGTGAAAAAAAAAAATTCTAACATGCAAGCGCAAGGGAGACTTTTGCGTTGGCAATTATGGCTTAACCAATTCTCTTTTACTGTTGAACATATACTAGGATCCAAGAATTTTTTTAGAGACAGCTTAACTAGATAATTAGCTAATGTCGTCCAAGAAGCTCAAGACTACACAAAAACCTTCTGCATACCAACTTCAAAAGATGGATGTAGAGAGGAAAACTCTCATTGATGAAACCGAAAAGGTAATGGAGCGGGTATCACCCTCTAATGGGACTTAATGCAAGGCTTGATCATATCATCAAAACAACGTTCACGAGATGGTTTAATTAAGGGTTGCCAGCGGGCAGTCCAAAGGTTATTGACGTTCGAAGTAACAATTATTTAATTCCAGCTCATTCCTGATTTACAAAATATAATATTAAACAAAATAAGCGATAATGATTTTAGAACATGGTACGAGTTGGTGGCAGCAAGGTCCAGTAAATTCTTTGATCTTCGAGATCTATGGGGAGAAAGAATAGAGTTTCCCAAAAACTCTAAAGTTGCATCATTACGAATCTACCCATATCCTCTTATTCAAAATGATCAATTCATTAGTATACATTACAAGGCTTGTGTGGGGAATATTTCAAGCGTTAATCCCCTAGCTTGAACCCCACTGTGATCATACACTAAAGTACGATGGTGTCCAAAGGGAAAGAAAATAGAGCAAAAGAGTCGCCAACAAGTTTTAGGAACTTGTTAACCGTTCACAGGGTGAAGGTTACACCCCTTAACGATCCAAGAGATCGTCAACTCCATAAGGTCTTGAACCAAATAGGGTTCGGGGATTAAGTTACAAATCCAACCTAAAAAAGATTGGACCTGCCCTAATAATAGGCCTCTACTTTATTCTGATCGTATTCATGTGCGCTTTCTGACTAACATGCAATCAATAGGATTAACCCTAAACCTGTTTATCTATGTTGGTTAAAATTAATGCATAAATAAATATATTATTAGCGATCACTTGAACTATAATCAAATTAACCCTAAACAAGATTATTAATTATCTTATTAAGCGTGATTACAAGTACCAATTCCCTTTAAACATGCATAAAAGGTGTGATCAAGCAATAAAAATATATATAATCAAGCAACATAATAATAATCATAAAAATAATCATAACAATTATAAAAATAATCAAAATCATATTAAAGCATAATATTAATAGCAAGATCCTAGGCATGATACTAACAAGATTAATAACAAACCCTATCATGTCACTAACAATAAAAATCAAATATTTAGCCCTAACATGATACTAACAATCATAAATATTAGGAAGAACATAAAAGGCATCATAACAATCATATTTAGTATTAAAGTTACCCTAGACATGATACTAGTAATTAAAATAACAATCTAAGCATGATTTATATATCATAATATCAATAAAAAAACCATTAAATTACTTACTTGGATGCCTCGTACCTCTTTCTAATAGCAAAATACACACGTTAGTAACTTCAAGGAAAATAATAAAACAAAACAATTAAATTAAATAATGGAAAGAGAGATTTGGGACCAAACCCTCAGAAATTAAACCTTTCACGTCTAGGGCGAAGGCAACTTCGAATATGGCTAGGTGTATCTAGATCTAATGAATGCGGAATTTTGTATTTGAGAAAAGACTAGTTTAGAAAAGAGACAGAGAGAGTAATCAAAAAAATCTTGATGAGAGTTAGTGAATGTAGATGAATGAAAATTGGTTGTAGGTGATTGTGGATGAATGAAAACGGAGTTTTTACGACGTTATTTATAAAGAAAATCAGCCAAAAAGATAAAATATCAAAACAGAGTTCTGGCGCAGATAAAATCTGATTAGCGCCAACGCTGGCTATTAGCGCCAGGCGCCAAGCGTAGCGCCAGGCGCTACAGCTGGCGTTTGGCGCTGATTCGGAAATTCACGCGTTTTCTTAAAATCAAATAGAAATTGTCGTATAGGAGGATAGAATCGTATCTTCCTCAAAAAACGTTCTTTGATTTTAATTAAAACTCTAAAAAGTCAATCAAAAGTCAATTTATCAATGCTAATTGAATTAGGAATGAAAAGAACCTTCTAGAAGAATCTAGAAGACTAAAACCATTCCTAATTGCATTAGGAATGATAAATCTATATTAGGCCCTCCTCTAGATCATTGGGCCGCATATAAGGCTTAAACTGGGCCCTGTTTAGTAAATTGGCCATATCTTCCTCAATATTCATCGGAATTGGGCTTATAATATATCGTTGGAAAGATCTTGTCAAGCCCCATCCAACTACACTACTATTGGACCCATATCATGGACCAACCAAACTGGATTGGCTGTTTTTCTT
The DNA here is from genome assembly GCF_001683475.1 of Chenopodium quinoa. Taxonomy (NCBI): domain Eukaryota; kingdom Viridiplantae; phylum Streptophyta; class Magnoliopsida; order Caryophyllales; family Amaranthaceae; genus Chenopodium; species Chenopodium quinoa. The sequence continues at coordinate 4,619,219 of NW_018744301.1, read as the reverse complement.
AAAATAAGTTTTCAAAAACAGAGAGAAGAGAAAAGAAATTAAAACTATCCGCAACACTAGACTTTCCACACTTTCACTTCATTTGATTATGATTCGACGCGAAAGGTACTCTTCACTGGGTTTGGTTTTGGGGAGACACAAATGGGTGTCTACAGCTTGGGATTATGGAATGGTACATGATTTCTATGAATTCCCTGCTCTTAATTACTCTTTCTTTCCAAGACTCACAAAGTTCCAACAGTACGCATTCAACAAGGTTCGGAAATATTGTGATGAGAAAAAAGAAGACTTTCAGCTAGGAGCAAGGGTGCAATGTGCTAATATTGAAGTTAAAGAAGGAAAAGTTAGTCAACCACATTAGTTGATAATATACTAATTCGTCAGAAGAATGTTAGAAATCCAACTAAATCTAGAGCACTGGGATTTCTCTACATTTCACAATATCTTAACAATTTTTTAAAAAGGAAAGAAAATCCTCCTGTTATATTTCATGTTGGTAACACAACAATTGTTGCACCTGACAAGATGAAAGTAGTAGATGGCATAAACAACACCGAGTCAATCTACAAATATTTGAAGATATTGAAAGTGGGAAGTTTATGTCATTTGAAGGCCATGAGTATGTGTTTGAAGCATTCATGAGTTGGGATGGAGAATACGCAGCTAAATGTGTTGTATACTTTGTCATAGGAGAAGAGAACCCTTATGTATGAAGACAACAAAGATATGGAGGGGATCCTACAAGAAATGATGATGAATGAAATTATGAATGCTTGAGCCCACACCAGCAATAATTCAAGGAATCTTTACTGTAGCCACGTTTTACTAATTGTTTGTCTTAAAGTATCTTTGTAAAAAGCAATGTTGTGGAATGGCTTGCTAAGTCAGGTTAAGGATCCTATGTAACTTTGCTTCCTTATATAAAGGGACTTAGGCCAAGATGTGAAGGCAAAGTTGGAAGAATTAGCTAGAGAATTAATCTGAAAGATTTCGAGAGTCTTCTAGAGAAAAATTACTCACCTTAAGAGAAAGATTGGTTCTCCATCTCTCTTAAAGTAGAGAAAACTCTAGTTCATCTTATGTCTGTTTAAGCTTTCAGTTTGTGTGTGTTATAATATATGAGTGCTATAATTAGAGATTGTTAATTAGACAGTAAGGATTGTTTAATTAGAGATTACGGTCTAAGGTAGGAAACAAATTAGATTTGTGATGAGCCTGATCTAAGGAAGACAAGGTTGGGGTTAGCTACCTTGGTAAAGCCAGAAGCTCAAAACGCCGAAGGTTCCATTGTCGAATAAGTTCAAGTATTGGTCAATACTCTCTAGTTAAAGAATTATTATTGCGGAGCATGGTGGGCTGTTAAACTGTTAAAATAATTTATTTTGGTGTATAAGTACTAGAGTTGTGATAACTAATACCGTTAAAAGTCCCTATTTAATAAACAGGTAAACAAAAATTGATATTAGTATATAAATAGGTTCGTTGGTATCAAAAAGGTGTTCGATGGTATCAAAAGAAATACCATCTAAGAGTTTGTTGGTATAAAACAAGTAACCATCTAAGCTTAACTTGGTTGTTGTTGGTATACCATCGACATTAAAATCAGTAGCAAACCACCAACGACAAAAGTGTCGGTTATAGTACAAGTGGACCCCACTTGGTAGAGACCAAAGTGGTCTCAAGTAGGTAGAGACCAAGAAAAGCTCGTTTAGAATTGCTGGTTGAGTCAGGATAAGAATCCTATGTAACTTTGCTTCCCTATATAAAGGGACTTAGGCCAAGAAGTGAAGGCAGAGTTGGAAGAGTTAGCTAGAGGATTACTCTAAAAGATTTAGAGAGTCCTTTAGAGAAAAATACTCACCTTAAGAGAAAGATTGGTTCTCCATCTTCCTTAAACTAGAGAAAACTCTAGTTACCCTTATGTCTGTTTAAGCTTTTAGTTTGTGTGTTGTATATATGAGTGTTGTAATCTTTTCAAATTAAATAAAAGTTTCGTTCAAGAAGGGAACGTTATCCCCTGTAAACTTATATATCAAATGAGTTATCTTTCTGTTTAAGAAGTTCCATCATAAACACTGTAAGGATTGTTTAATTAGATATTACATTCTAAGGTAGGAAATGAATTAGATCTGTGATTAGCCTGATCTAAGAAAGACAGGGTTGGGGTTAGATACCTTGGTAAAGTCGGAAGCTCAGAACGCCGGAGGTTCCACTGTCGACTAAGTTCAGGTATTGGTCAAAACTCTCTAGCTAAAGAATTATTATTGTGGAGCATGGTGGGCTCTTAAACTGCTAAAATAATTTATTTTGATGTATAAGTAGTAGAGTTGTGATAACTAGTACCGTTAAAAGTCATTAATCAAGAAACAAGTAAACAACAATTGATATTAGTATATAAATAGGTTCGTTGGTATAAAAAAGGTGTTCTATAGTATCAAAAGAAATACCATCTAAGAGTTCGTTGGTATCAAAGAAGAGTACCATCTAAGCTTAACTTGGTTGTTGTTGGTATACCATCGACGTTAAAATCAGTAGCAAACCACCAACGACAAAACTGTCAGTTATAGTACATTTGGTCCCCACTTGGTAGAGACCAAAGTAGTCTCAAGTAGGTAGAGACCAAGAAAACCTCATTTTACACCATTGCTTTTTACAAAGATACTTTAAGACAGAAACAATTAGTAAAACGTGGCTATAGTGAAGATTCCTTAAATTATTGCTGGTGTGGCATTCATAATTTCATCCATCATCATTTCTTGTAGGCTCTCCTCACTAACTTTGCTGTCTAAGATTCTCTTCTCCTATGCCAAGGTCTACAACACATTTGGCTGCATATTCTTCATCCCAACTCATGAATGCTTCAAACAGATACTCATGGCCTTTTGTAGAAACCCAAATGTGTCTCCCCAAAACCAAACCCGGTGATGAATACCTTTCATGTCATTTGATTATCGAACAAAGCGAAAGTATGAAAAGTCTAGTGATGAGGATGTTATTATTAAAATATCTCTTCTTTCTGTTTTTATAAATATTTCTTTTCTTATCTTATTTTTGAAAAACGTGCATTTCAATTTAGTTTGGTTCATGATATGGGTCCAATAATGGTGTAGTTGGATGACGACTTAAAAAGACCTTTCCAACGATATATTATAAGCCCAATTCTGATGAATAATGAGGAAGTTATGGCCAAAATACTAAACTGGTCCCAAACCGAATTTTACCTACGACCCAATGATCATGTGGAGGGTCCAAAGATCTAATCCTATTCCTAAACTAATTAGGATTAATTAGAAACTTATATAATTTTCTAAGAGATCTTAATTATCCTTTTTGAAAAGATAAGATGAAAGAATTTGAGTTAAATAAAAACTTTCCATTTTTAAAACTTTCCTTTTTCTTAAATCCTAATTCTATGCGAATTTAAAGATGTTCAAAGACAGTCAGATATTTTTTTTGTGTAACATAATATTTATCCAAATTTTATATGGTTGGATAGATCTTGAAATCATCTTTCCAATGATATATTATTATATTAATTCCGAGTTATAACGAAAAAGATATGAATGAGATATGAAACTGTATCCAAAACTGACACCCTTCCACTATTTCGGCCATATCTTTTTATCTACAAAATATTTTAATCTCATTCAAATTGGGTTGGAAAATAGACTTCAATATATTTCCAACGACATATTATATGACTTATTTGAACTTCTGGATCAAACGATATGATAAGAACAAAATCCGCAAAAATTGCTATCCATCGAGTTTTATTTCGATTCGAATTCGGATTCTTTTCTTATTCTTCGACTCTCTTTTTTCTCTATAAATAGAAGTCATATCTCTCCTTTGTCAATCACCAACTCTCATCAAGAATCTCTTAATTACTCTTTCTCACTCTCTCTTTTCTAAACTAGTTTTTCCCATACAAAATTCCGCATTCATAGGATCTAGAAACACCTAGCCAAGTTCAAAGTTGCCTTCGCCCTAGACGTGAAGGGTTTTAATTTCTGAAGGTTTGGTCCCAAATCTCTATTTCAATTATATAATTTAATTGTTTGATTTTATTATTTTCCTTGAAGTTACTAACGTGTGTATTTTGTTATTAGAAAGAGATACGAGGCATCCAAGTAAGTGCTTTAATTTTTTTATTGATATTATGATATAGAAATCATGTCTAGGTTGTTATTATGATTCCTAGTATCATGTTTAGGGTAACAACTATAATTTCTAATATCAAATATGCTTACTATGATTATTGTGCTGCTTCCTATTTTCTTTCCTATTATACATGTTAGTATCATGTTAGGGTTAAATCTTTGATTTTTATTTCTTAGTGACATGCTAGGGTTTGTTATTAATCTTGTTAGTATCATGCCTAGGATCTTGCTATTATGCTTTAACGTGATTATTATTTTTATTATGATTATTATTATTATTATTATTGTTATGATTATCATTATGTTGCTTGATATATATTTTATTGTTATTGCTTGATCACACCTTTTATACATGTTTAAAGGGAATTGGTACTTGTAATCACGCTTAATAAGATAATTAATAATCTTGTTTAGGGTTAATTTGATTATAATTCAAGTGATCGCCAATAATAGATTTATTTGTGCATTAATATTCAACCAACATAGATAAACATGTTTAGGGTTAACCTATTGATTGCATGTTAGTCAGAAAGTGCACATGAATACGATCAGAATAAAGTAGAGGTCTATTATTAGGGCAGGTTTAATCTCTTTTAGGTTGGATTTGTACCTTCATCCCCGAACTTCTAGACATGGTTCCAGACCTATTTGAGTTGACGATCTCCTTGATCGTTAAGGGGTGTAACCTTCACCCTATGAACGGTTTACAAGTTCCCAAAACTTGTTGGCGACTCTTTTGCTCTATCATCTTTCCCTTTGGACGCCACCGTACTTTAGTGTATGATCACAGTGGGGTTCAAGTTTGGGGTAATGCTTGAAATATTCCCAGAGTTTTTTGGCGACTCCACTGGTGAGGAATTCTATTTTAATTCCTGAAATTTATTTCGGCAATGATTTAGAATGAGTGGATGAGACTCGAAAAGTTCTAAGTATTTCTTTTGCGTAATTTTGATTAACATTATTGTCATATACATAAAAATGATCTCATTGGAAAGACCATCCGTAATGATTTAAAAATATAGGATTTTTACATGTAGGAAATTTGTGGAATATCTTTCACAACTAGGATCGAAATACTGCTGCGCGAAACTGGAAAATTTTATCGAGCACAAAAAGCTGCTGAGGCATGTACTAGCGTGAGAAAACAGAGTCTAGCGCTAATGCTTTGACTCTGGCTCCAGGCGACAACTTTTGTCGCCAGGCGCTAGAGCCAAAGTGTGGCGCCGGCCTCTGTTTGCTGGCGCCAAGTTCTTCCTATACCGAACCAGAAATATGCGTTCTAATTTTGACCAGTTTTTAGCACTGTTTGCTCGATCCTACTTTCTGATTGAGTTTTTCTCACTGTTCTGAAACCCATATGTGTTCTACTTATGGACATAACCCTCTGGGAATTCATGCTCCATCTACCTGATTGAACGCTCTGTGCAACAAAGGGTACATCCGAGAATGTTGAATTCACCAAACCATGGATGCGAGTTTTTAACTCGCGGTGTCCCATCCACTCGCGCCAACCCTTCAAAAGGTAAGGCTTCCGCGCGGTGCATCCGGAAAATTAACCATGGACCCTCTTTGACTAACCCATATCCCGAACTTTAGAGAACTAGAGCCATGGTTAGGTTGCAAACTCATTGCATCATGTTGTGACTACTTGACTACTTGTGCATCTCTTACTTGTGCATACTTATAATGTGACTAAACTAAACGTTTGGCTTGACTTTTGTTTTTAAATAAGTCTTAATAAACAAATTAATGACTAAATGACTTTGATTAATTAATTAATTAATTAATTTGAGCTAATAAATATGTCTAAAATCGAGTTATAGTCCCCTTAAGTCAACCCGGATTTTTTATTCCCGTATACTGCACAAGCGTCAACTTGTTTTGATCATAGCCGGAGTTCTAGAAAGAAATAAGAGTCGTACAACCTAAGGATCTGTAGCCCCGAGTTTTATCTTTAATATGGAGTTAGTTTCATCCCAATCAAAGTCACAGATTAAAAATTATGACTAAAATACCACATCCTGTCCAGTTTAATGCATATATGTGAGGTCTTAACTTAGTCTTTGTTCGAGTCTAGTCACATAGTCTAGCCACATGGTCATGAAACATGTCTTAACATGTCACCTAAACTCACTATTCTTACCACACACTTTGTACATACTCTTTTCACACCATGACCATGTCTTACGTTCATGCATGAGTCGTTTTTTTTTCCGTCATTTGAGTTGGGGGTACATTCTATTCCTAATTTTTTAATCTCTCCATCTACATCATCTTTCCATTCTCCACATGCTTTCTCCATATCACAACCTTCATTCTTCCTATCTTCTTACATTCTTTCATGTTGAATAGAGTTTTGAGTTAAATAATTAACAGTCGATATCCCTAATTTCCCTTTCCACAGTACTTGGTCAAGGAGAGAAGGGCGATTAATCAAGGACAACCTCTTTGTTCAAGTCTTGCTTCTTGATAAACCGATTTGTCAAAAGAGGAAAGCTAAGAAGATAATGGCAACTCAAGAAGAAGTCAACGAACTTAGGAATCAATTGACTGGTGTGACCGAGGCGTTGAAAGCTTTAACCCTCAAAATCAATGACCCTATGAAACAACAACAAATGGACCTTATGCAAGAAAGCTTGAGAAAGCTATCTAGTGATTACAAGTTTCAGGGCATTAGTTCACAAGGGGTCTCGGTGGACAAGGAGCTTCTTCTGCGGAAGTTCAATGCCAACGACATCCCAAAATTCAAGGCAACATATAACCCTTACTTTCATCTAAGAGCTTTTGAAAATATAATGAAAATTAATGGGATTAATAAGAAAGTCTTTCATTCTTGTTTTCCTTGTCTCTTGAAACCGTTTGCCAACGAACAATGGTTCTTCTCCCTTGATAAAGAGAAAACCTCTACCTGGGAATCGATAGTAAACGCTTTCATTGATAGATATAAGTGTAACATTCAAGTCGAAACCGATTATAGATAACTCGAGATACTAAGACAAAAAGAGAATGAAGGCTTTACTTCTTTCTTCAATAAGTGGAGGGGAACTTCCGCTAAGATGATTGAGGTCCCCACCGAAAAAGATTCTGTGAGGATGTTTATCAAGAATCTCCAAGAAAAGTATTCAAAGCAATTAAAATATCAACACAACTTGAATACTTTCAAAGCCGTCTATGACATATGTATCGAAATCGAAGACGACCTCACAAAGTAAAAAGCTACTAACAATAGAAACCACGGTGGCTGGAAAGGAAAGAAGAACGACAATCCTTCTTCTTCCGAAAATGCCCACTCTAGTAACAATGTTAGTACCTTTGATCTCAATGAAGTTTTAGCCATGGATAACCAAGGACCTAAGAAGCAACTAAGGAAAGACTTCACCCCCATTGGGATGAGCTACGATACTGCCTTCGATCGACTCCATGCCAAGGGACTCATTACTCCCATTGAACCTATTCAAGATCATGCACCTGAAAAGAGATTGCCTAGTTGGAATCCAGATGCACATTACAAATATCACCAAGGAAGGGGTCATAATACTGAGAGCTGTTGGACGCTAAAGGAGGCTATCCAACATTTGATCGATAATAACAAGCTTCACATGCCTCCAGCTAGCAAGAAGAGCGAGTGATGATAGAGAAAACGACACAAGACAGAGGCAAGCTTCAACGACAAGATTTCATGATCTTTTTTCTATTTTTTATTTACCCTTTCCCCAATAAGTCTAGCATAGGCACCTTTTTATTCTCCTTAGATTTAATTTTTAGGATCATTATTTCTTTTCCTTTAATAAAATGAGCATTTTATTTCCTTACATATGATCATCGCATTGCATTGCATTACATTAAAAAAAAATCCATGTCAAACTAAGCACAAGGTATACCAATGATTTGAGGCACCCCTTGTAGCCACATCATATTACCTTTCACCCTTAAAATATGCAATCCTTTTTTGATAAACCACTTTAAGCCTCTCTAACGATAGACCTTTCTTTTTCAACCTATATCTACCTAACCTTAGGATGGGACAATGTGCAATTTATGCAATTTTAAAAATCTTGAGTGATTTCAAAAAAATTTTGCATAAAAAAAAAACTAAAAAAAAAAGCAAAAAATAATAAAAGTGTACAAAAGGGCAAGTGTCAATGTCTTTGACATGAACATGTCTTTGATATGAACACGTCTCAGATTGCGCTCTTATTGAGTGCTCGGTACTATGCCTGAGAAACATGAATGCCAAGTGAGTGATAGACCGCATGATTGGGATTACCCACACTTATAAAAATAAAAAATGCAAAAGCAAAAAAAAGAAAAGATCGAAAATAAATAAAGCAAAAAAAGAGAGCTAAACCTCAAGCATGAAAATACAAATATTCCAAAAGCAAAGTTGCACACCTTGGGGGCTTATCTAGGTTCTTGAGCCTTTTATCCCCTTCTTCTTCAACCATTAGCCTAACTACGTTACAACCCTTAAAAAGACCTTTTGAGGTATACACACACTTGTGCGAGGTTCGGCTAGAGCTACGTTCGGCCTGATTCCTAACGGATACGTAGGCAACCTCACATCGAGGTACGGCCGTAATAAACATGCATTCATATTCACATTCACATTCAAACATCATGATCATATCAAGGGATCCCCTATGCTCATTCCCATTTACTTAGAGCTAGACTTGGGGGCTTGATCCTTATATCATTAGCTTACCCAGCCTAAGAGTCACCATCATTTGACTCTTTTCAATATATTTTTAACACTTACCCTTGCAGTCTACCTTTAGTGTCACTTTCACACACCGCACAGATACATGACCAAATATACTTCCCTTAGGAACCCTTTGTCATGAAATTTTAACACAACGCTGAAGCATACCTTGTCACATCACTCACTATCATCAGTCATCATTGTATCGCGAAGTATGAAGTACTTAGCCTCCGCGCCTAAGTTACCTAAATACTTTCATTATCGAGTCAACTAGGATAGTCTAAGAAGTTACAATCCTTGTACTGTGAGAGACAACGTTAACGGATTAAGCTCATTCAACATGCACCCTCAAACACTTTGACTCTTTTTCGCGTCTTTCTTTTTCGGGAGAAAGTCGGAACCCTCCACAAAAATGACGGAAAATTTTTGCTTTTTTTGCATTTTCAAGTCGCACGATCACAATACAATGCACTCACGGGTCATGAGTCACGCGTTTCATTTCACTTCGAGTCAATCACAGCGAGTCAAGTTTATACCTTGAGTCGTGTTAAGTCAATGAGTCAAGCGACATTAAATCTTAGTTCAACCCTAAAATAATTAAAGAGATGAGAAAAGTCCTATAGTCAAAGATATAAATGCAGTACATCCCAGCAAGTAAGAACATTCCTGGATTTAAAAAAAATCGCGAATATGGCACAAGGGATTCTTCCAAGATGAGAAGAATTTAAGCAAAATTACATATATCAATAAATTAGAGATGAAGAGCTTTAATTTACAAAATATTTGAGCGGATTTGGGTGAAAGGAAACGACTAAGTTCAATGTTCGGAGCGAAATCCAGCAACAGCAACAGCAAGGAAAAAATAGCGAAAACCTGAATTCAGCGCCAGGTGACAAGGCTGTCGCCTGGCGACAGAAGAAAGGCGCAGCGCCAGATAGTTCCAACGAGCGCTAGTGCAGTGACGCAATACGTGGCCCCCATATTAGATTATGCGGACCGAGTGCAGCAATTTTCGGGTTCCTTGGTACGCCAGTTAGCCCTTATAAGTAATTTTACATGATTGAGTAGTCGGCTTGATTACAATTGCAATAAGTGATCGACCTGACAAAAGATCATCTCACTTAGCTTAAAGCGCCTAAACATTGGCTCATCGCAAAGGCACCAACATAATGGTTCATAAAGAAATAGAGGCACCGACATACAGGTTTACAATTCAAAGGCACAGACATTATGGTTCGCAAATAGTAAAAGCACCGACATAATGGTTCGTACAGAATTCCTATGATGAAAGATTCTCACAAATCAATTTGAAGCCTTTAAGAATCGCAGATATTATGGTTCTTGAAAAACGTTTTTCCAAATATGGAAGGGAATATTTAAGATAACGAAGCTTTCAACAGGGGGGCTTTTAAGATTAAAAAAGTCTCTCGCTTAAATTTGAGAAGGACGGTTTGAGATGAAGCGACCTTCGATAGCTTTCACTATGATTGAGGAGGTTATTATTTGATTTGAGAAAAGAACGATTCAATATGAAGCGCTCTTTGACAACGTTTGCTAAGATTGTGGACGTTGTCACCATAGATTTGAAAAGATAGCACGAGATGGGCGGTCTTCGACAGCATTCGCTAAGATTGTGGGGGTTGTCACCAAGATTTAAGAAGATAGCATGAGATGGGCGGTCTTCGACAGCATTCTCTAAGATTGTGGAGGTTGTCACCAAAATTTGATAAGAGTGGTTCGTAATGAGGCGTTCTTCGACGACTTTGGTTATGATTGGGAAGGTTGTCACTATGATTTAAGAAAAAAGGCTCGAGATGTAGAAGCATTGATCGACAGCGTTCACTAGCTTGTGGAAGGTTGTAACAACAGCAAATGCAACAAATCGGTTACCCTCAGAGACGTGTGCTCGACGATGCAAGATACGCGTTTCTTAACTCTTTTATATGTTTAACAAATTCTAGTTTGCAGGTATCGGCGTTACAAGAATGTTTTAGGATCGCAAAACGTTATGAATCATTCTCCGTCCCTATCGCTACTTTGACTTTTGTTTTCAAAACCTGTGTTTCCCCAAACTCAGTCAAAGTGGGGGCTTCTGTAGACACCCAAATGTGTCTCCCCAAAACCAAACCCGGTGATGAATCCTTTCATTACATTTGATTATCGAACAAAGAGAAAGTGTGAAAAGTCTAGTGATGAGGATGTTTTTATTAAAATAGCTCTTCTTTCTGTTTTTGAAAATATATCTTTTCTTACCTTATTTTTGAAAAATGTGCATTCCAGTTTAGTTTGGTCCATGATACGGGTCCAATAATGGTGTAGTTGGATGGTTCTTGAAAACATCTTTCCAACGATATATTATAAGCCCAATTCCGATGAATAATGAGGAAGTTATGGCCAAAATACTAAACTGGTCCCAAACCGGATTTTACCTACGACCCAATGATCATGTGGAGGGTCCAAAGATCTAATCCTATTCCTAAACTAATTAGGATTAATTAGAAACTTCTATAATTTTCTAAAAGATCTTAATTATCCTTTTTGAAAAGATAAGATGAAAAAATTTGAGTTAAATAAAAACTTTCCATTTTTAAAACTTTCCTTTTTCTTAAATCCTAATTCTATTCGAATTTAAAGATGTTCAAAGACAGTCAGATATTATTTTTGTGTAACATAATATTTACCAAATATTATATGGTTGGATAGATCTTGAAATCATCTTTCCAATGATTTATTATAATATTAATTCCGAGTTATAACGAAAAAGATATGAATAAGATATGAAACTCTATCCAAAACTGACACTCTTCCACTATTTCGGCCATATCTTTTTATATATATAATTTTTAAATCGGATTCAAATTGGTTTGGAAAGTAGACTTTAATATCTTTCCAACGACATATTATATGACTTATTTGGACTTATGTATCAAAAGATATGATAAAAACAAAATCCATAAAAATTGTTGTCCATCGAGTTTTATTTTGATTCGAATTCGGATTCTTTTCTTATTCTTCAACTCTCTTTTTTCTCTATAAATAGAGTTCATATCTCCCCTTTATCAATCACCAACTCTCATCAAGAATCTCTTGATTACTCTTTCTCTCTCTCTTTTCTAAACTAGCTTTTCCCATACAAAATTCCGCATTCACAAGATCTAGAAACACCTAGCCAAGTTCGAAGTTGCCTTCGCCCTAGACGTGAAAGGTTTTAATTTCTGAGGGATTGGTCCCAAATCTCTATTTTAATTATTTAATTTAATTGTTTGATTTTATTATTTTCCTTGAAGTTACTAACGTGTGTATTTTTTTATTAGAAAGAGATATGAGGCATCTAAGTAAGTGCTTTAATTGTTTTATTGATATTATGATATAGAAATCATGTCTAGGTTGTTATTATGATTCCTAGTATCCTGTTTAGGGTAACAACTATAATTTCTAATATCAATTATGCTTATTATGATTATTGTGATGCTTCCTATTTTCTTTCCTAATATTCATGTTAATATCATGTTAGGGTTAAAGCTTTGATTTTTATTGCTTAGTGACATGCTAGGGTTTGTTATTAATCTTGTTAGTATCATGCCTAGGATCTTGCTTTATGCTTTAACATGATTATTATTATTATTATTATTATGATTATTATTATTATAATTGTTATGATTATCATTATGTTGCTTGACAGGTATTTCATTGTTATTGCTTGATCACACCTTTTATGCATGTTTAAAGGGAATTTTACTTGTAATCACGCTTAATAAGATAATTAATAATCTTGTTTAGGGTTAATTTGATTATAATTCAAGTGATCGCCAATAATAGATTTATTTTTGCATTAATATTCAACCAACATAGATAAACAAGTTTAGGGTTAAACCTATTGATTGCATGTTAGTCAGAAAGCGCACATGAATACGATCAGAATAAAGTAGAGGCCTATCATTAGGGCAGGTTCAATCTCTTTTAGGTTGGATTTGTACCTTCATCCCCGAACTACCAGAAATGGTTCCAGACCTATTGGAGTTGACGATCTTCTGGATCGTTAAGGGGTGTAACCTTCACCCTGTGAACGGTTTACAAGTTCCTAAAACTTGTTGGCGACTCTTTTGCTCAATCTTCTTTCCCTTTGGACGCCACCGTAATTTAGTGTACGATCACAATGGGGTTCAAGTTTGGGGTAATGCTTGAAATACTCCCTACACCTTCAAATGACAGAAACTTCCCACTTTTAATATCTTCTAAATATTTGTAGATTGACTTGGTGTTGTTTATGCCATCTACTAAATATTCTTTCATCTCGTTAGGCGCCACAATTGTTGTGTTACCAACATGAAATATGACAGGAGGATTTTCTTTCCTTTTTATAAAATCGTTAAGATATTGTGAAATGTAGAAAAATCACAGTGCTCTAGCTTCAATTAGATTTCTAATAGTCTTCTGACGAATTAGTATGGGATCTTTGCAACACCTCACTTTCCCATACATTATCAAGTAATGAAATGGACTAACTTTTCCTTCTTTAACTTCAATATTAGCACATTGCACCCTTGCTCCTAACTGAAAGTATTCTTTTTTGTCATCACAATATTTTTGAACCTTGTTGAATGCGTACCGTTGGAACTTTGTAAGTCTTGGAAAGAAAGAGTCATTAGGAGTAGGGAATTCATAGAAATCATGTACCATTCTATAATCCCAAGTCTTGTAATGTATATTAATGAATGGAGCATTCTAATTAAGAGGATATGGGTAGATTCGCAATAATGCAACTTTAGAGTTTTTAGGAAACTCTATTCTTTCTCCCTATAGATCTCGAAGATCAACGAATTTACTAGACCTTGTTGCCACCAACTCGTACCATGTTCTAAAATCATTATCTCTTATTTTGTTTAATATTATATTTCGTAAATCATGAATAAGCTAAAATAACATAATTATTACTTCGAAGATCAATAACCTTTGGACTGCACGATGGAAACCCTTAATTAAACCATATCGTGAACGTTGTTTCGCTGATATGATCAAGCCTTACATTAAGGCCCAACTGGAGGGTGAAACTCGCTCCATTGCCTTTTTGGTCTCATCAATGAGATTTTTCCTCTCTACATCCATCTTTTGAAGTTTGTATGCAGGAGGTTTTTGTGTAGTCTTGAGCTTCTTGAACGACATTAGCTAATTTTCTGGTCAATCTGTCTGCCAAAGAATTCTTTGTTCCTTGTGTTTCGGGGTTTTCTGATGTCCTGCGGGAGAGTTACAATTCCGAGACTGGAACCGGACGCCTGTACCTGCAAAATAACGGAGACTCCTGAGAGCTCCGCCTCCAACGGTCAAGTTAGTACCTGATTAAGGAGTAATTAATACGGAAATTAAAGTAATAAGATCTCCCTAGGTGAGAGTGCTTAGTGTTGGTAATCTGCGTCGTTAGCAAGATTAGCCGGTTGTTGATGTTCCGTAATAACTCTGTTCTTCTCTGCTTGATTTCTTGATTCTTCGATTGTTCAATTGCCTAATTAATGAGGATTAATTAAGTATTTATAGCCTTGAGAAGCGTGCCACTCTCTAGGTTTAAGGTAAACCTAGGGCTGATCGGGCCTCTAGACTGGATTGGGCCTTGATGGCCGGTTTTCCCATTTGGCATGGGTGGACACGTGGCGTGTCTTAATTGGTCCGTAGAGGACGTATCTGTGATTGACACGTGGCAGGCTCCTGTTGGCCTTCGTGAAGGACACGTGGCGGAACCTGGTTGGTCCACTTGTCAGACGGTGATTGGTGGATAAAAATCCCCTAATCATTTGCCCCTCACAGGTGGCACGTGACTGGTCACGTGTCGCCTGTGACAGGTGTCGCACGGTGACAGGCGACGGCCTGCTACAGGTGTCACCTTGCAAACGGCCGAGAGATTTTCCCGCCCAAATTTTGAATTTGGAAGCGACCCTTCGCCTTCTCACTTTGCCTATAAAAGGAAGTGCTGACTTCAGTCATTTTCACATTTGAGAACTTTGCGAGAACATTCGGACCCCTGAACTTGCTCTGACATTTCGGACTTTTTCTGCCTACCGCCTGTTCTGACAAGCCGACTGCACCGGACTTCCAGGACTTCATCAACCGTCACTCGTTCAGGTAACTCAGTTCTCTTACCCTTAATTTTATTTTTATTTTTTGAAATGGCACCATGGAAGCACACGACACGACCTAAGTTAGTGATCAGCCGGTCACCGGGGACGGCTGAATCTAGGACTAGGAGTGCCGCCTGCCCTTTTCTGGACCCATCTTTGCCCTTTATACAAAGTCCGACTGTATCCGTGTCTATGCAGAACGTGATGGCCAGAACGAAACAAACTGCTATGATATCAAACTCAGACGGCTCCTCCCAAAGGGTACTCCTTAGTGAAACATCTGACCAGGCGCCAGATGTAGAATTGAAACGAGGCGACTGCCAAGCCGACAGTTCTGAGAGAGGGGCCAAGGTGTTCCCTTCCCATCTTACCGTTGACATGTCTAATTTTCCTCCTGCTCCTTCTAAGGGAGAGGAGGCGGGCCCCTCTAGGAGAGGGGAGGAGTCGTCCTCTTCGGACTCGTCAGAGGACGAGTCCGAGTCCAGCTCTTCTGGCCATAGTTCTCCTGGCTCAGAAGAAAAACATAGCCGCCTACAAGAGGCGAGACTTTCTCACGCAGTTGAGAAAGGGGACAATTGGGCGGAGCCGTCCGCCTCTTACAGAGAGGAAAACGCCCCCTACTACTGCAGGGTACCCCGGGGCCGGATTGCAACCATGCAAGACAACGTGGCGAGCTTTATTGCTAACCACAAAATGGGCCCGGAATTTTTACTGTTCGTGCCGGATCCAGAAGACACTGTCGTCTGGCCGGCTGGTACCAGCTATGGTGACGGCTGCTTTGGCTGCTATGTGGCGGCCATCAAAGCTGGACTGCGCTTCCCATTACATCCGGCTGTTCAGCGGATTTTAGATGGGTATGATCTGGGGTTATGGCAGTTAGCCCCCAACTCTTGGGTAAACGTACTCGGCTATGTGGCCGGGTGCGAAATGTACGAGGTGGAGCCAAGATTTGAGGCTTTCGCCCACATGAACTATCTCAGCCGGACCCCTAAGTCGGGGGGTACCGGCTGGTACCAATTAACAAGCCATAGGGGTTACCTCATGACGAGAGGTAAGGCGAACAAATGGAAAGATTGGCGGAACACCTTCCTAATTATCGAGGGTTCAGACACGGAGCTGAACAAACGCTTTAACAAGTGGAATAGGGATCCGCCTCTTCTCGCAGGCGGCCGCAGCATGCCGCCTGTTCCCCCAAAGGCTAAAAAAGAGATCCTAGACAAAGGACTCTTCAAAGTAGAGACTAGGGTGAACTCTACTTCAGGGGTACGAGAGCAAGTACCCCTAAACTGCGTCCCGAGCTTCAAGTGGCTCTATGACGAGTACTTTTTGGCCGCCTGTAGCCTCGGCAGTCGGTGCTCTAGAGGTAGCCGGCCTGACAAATACTCTGTTTTTTCACGCCTTGTTTACTTGGGATTTTTACTAACTTTGTTGTTTATTTCTTGCAGCTGACGCCATGAGTAAAATAACAGCATCCAAGACTGCGGCGGCCATGTTGCGGGCCTCGCTCATGAAGCAGTCGTATGCCGACTCCCCCAACAAGGAGGCACCCTTGGTAAGCTTCGAAAACTCTTCCTCTTTTAGTTGTCTTATGCATATACTAACTCTTTTTGTTTTCAGTCTGGCACTCCAAGGGCTTCTTCCTCGCAACAGCCGGACCCCAAGGCCCGGAGGACGACTGTTGCAAGCTCTCCTGGGTCTTCCAGGAAAACAGTGGCGGCTGAGAAGCAGCCGGCCACTTCTTCAAAAACCCAGGCGGGGCCGCCTAGATGTATGGACACTCACTTGTAAAAACTCACCCTTGCTTCCTTCTTGGCTAGGTCTAACTTGTTTTTCCTTTCGCTTAATGCAGCCGGCCCCCAGGGGCTTGACTTGGTTGAGGTAGCCAAGTCCATGGTTAAAGTAGTTCCTCCCTCTGACAGGGAGGCGGTCAGGGGTGCCGGCACCCTTGACCTTGATGGGATTTCAGGGGTCCTTGCTGAGGTATACTTAGTATATTTTTGAGCTTTTGAGTTCCAGGACGCCTGTTAACTTTTTTGTTTGGAAACTGACGCCTGTTTTTCTTTGTACTTAGGCCCTGCTCCGAGTCAACAGCCTTCGCAAGCCGATTGATCGGAAAAACAAAGAGGTAAAGGCCGCAAAGGCTATGGCCGCCTCCAGCTGTGATAAGGCATTGTTTCAAATTGCCCAAAATGAAGTACTGACCATTGATCTTCTTTATTATCAGGCGCAGGCTACCGCCGCTGTTCGGGCTCAGTTAGAGGCGGCCCAAAAGAAGGTTGACGAGCTGGAGGGGACCGTCACCAACCTTAAGGCCGAGCTGAAACCTCTTCGCCAAAAAATGCACTCTTACGAAGCCATGGAGAAATCTTTGGCCAACGTAAAAGAACGCCTGGTGAACCAGGAGAAGAGTCTTACCCAAGAGCTCTCGGATAAGGCCGAGCAAGAGAAACAAGAGCTCGTCCGGGAGATGGTTGAAGACTCCGCTCAAATCCAGCGCATGACCTGGGAACGACTGTTCCCCAGTGCCGACTTTGCCTCATGGGAAAGAACGTACCGCCAGTGTTCGGAAACATATAATCAACAGATCCTGGCGGCTGCTGAAGAAGAGGCGTTGGACGGTGCGTTGGAGGAGGAAGAGCCAGTTGTGGCGCTTGTGCCACTTGGGGGTAAGGCATCAAAAGAGGGTGCAGCTAAGGCCGAGTCCAGCAAGAAGAGTGCTGACCAGGCGGCAGCTGCTGATACTGAACTGCCCCCTTCTTAAGCTTTAAGTATTATTTCTTTTTTTCACGGCCTGCGTGCCGTTTGCTTTGTAATTACCCGGCCAGGGGGCCGGGGTTTTGAATATTCTGCTGGTCTTTAATGACCGGCTCAGTTTTAATCAAATTTTTGATTTGGTTCAAATTTGTCTAAGTATTTTTAATTTGTTCACTAGACCGACTGTTGTGTATGGCCGAACGTTAAGACAGGTACAAATAGTAAGTATGCCGCTTATGCCCCTGGACGACTGGTTGTCTGTTTCCAGGATAGATTATCAGTCGGCCATTTATTCAATCGGTATTCGAACTCTTTATTCAATCGGTCTGACCAAGTAAATAGTATTACCTAGTTGCCAAGGAATTAAGTAGGAAAACAAGCGGCGGGTACCGGTTGTTTCCCTGTATTGCCAATGTTGGCTTTTAACTCGTAATTTGTTAACCTAGCAAGAGTATTGGTTGAGAGCCCTTGTTTATAAAAAACAGGTGGACGACTCATACCTTTTAGGCTCCATACTAAGTTTGAGTGACTATTAAGTTAACATAGGAGTTACTTAGTCTTCGTCACAATCAAGATTGAGTAGTAGAGGTACCAGGCGGCGTAGGCCGGCTAGGCCCCTTGATTCGCCAATGTTGGTTGGCTATTAACTCAATAGGTTACTTAGTAGGAATAGGGGTTCGAGTGCCCTTGTTTGTTTAAAACAGGCAGACGACTCAAACTTTTTAGATTCCATACCAAATTTGAGGGAGTGACTATGAGTTAACGTTGGAGTTACTCAGTCGCCGTCACTTTTGTTTGAGAAGTAGAGGTACCAGGCGGCGTAGGCCGGCTAGACCCCTTGATTCGCCAATGTTTGTTGGCTATTATCTCAATAGGTACCCCCTGCATCTATCCCAAGTAATACAGGCGGTCATCTGACTCAGATGTCAACTGCTACCACTGATTTGGTTAGTGATAGAGTTATCCTTGTCTCAAAAACGGCTACGTGGTTGTCCTTGGGGACAGTCGTATAGGTGCCGTGTAATTAGTTTATAGAACAATGTTCCACCCAAAAGGGAGCTGCTCTCTGCGACGAATTTCATCCGGAGGGATGCCGTCGGACGCCTGCTATGATGTTGGGACAGGTCAAATTAGTTTTGTAGATTTGATCAGTTGGCTTGGCGCCTGGTCTGATCATTCGGCCGGTGGCCTTGGTAAGTTCTTGGTGAACGTAGGTGCTAAGTGAAAGAAGGGTAGCCGCCTGTTAGGCACAGGGTCGGCCAGGCCCTAATCTTTTTAGCTAAGTGTTTGAGTAAAATACTCAATGGAGAGTAGCCGACTGTAAAGGAACAGACGGCATGCCCCTCAGGAGATAGAGTGAAAAACTCAATGGAGAGTAGCCGACTGTAAAGGTACAGACGGCATGCCCCTCATAATACAATTAAATAGTAAGTGCAAACTTTATTAAGTAGCTCTTTACTTTACATCTCTCAGAAGAAATATTTTTTAAGGTTATCTACATTCCAAGTTCGAGGCAACGGTTGTCCGTCTGGTGTTTCCAGACGGTAGGTACCGTCCCTGACTTCCTCATAGATTCGGTAGGGTCCTTCCCAGTTGGGAGTTAGTTTGCCAAACTCATTAGCCCTACCTACTGCTTCCATTTTTCTAAGTACAAAGTCCCCTACTTTGAGTGGACGCCTGTGTACTTTTTTGTTGTATGATCTAGTCATTCTTAGGCGATAGATCTCATGGCGCAAAACAGCATTGCCCCTCTTTTCAGGAAGTGAGTCTAATGCCAGGCGCATGGCCTCCCAGTTTGCCTCTTCGTCATATAGCATTACTCGAAGAGTCGGCTCGTAGTGTTCTATTGGAAGAACAGCTTCCGCACCATAAGTTAGGAGGAATGGAGTTTCTCCAGTCGCCCCTTTTTCAGTCGTCCTAATGGCCCAGAGAACATGTGGTAGTTCATCCGCCCATAGGCCGCCTGCTCGTTCAATCTTTTTCTTGAGACCGTCTGAGATGATTTTATTAAAGGCTTCTACCTGGTCGTTTGCTTGTGGACGACCGACAGATGCAAAGTAGTGTGCAATTCCTTGGTCTCCCAACCAGCTTTTGAGAACAGGCGTCTCAAATTGGGGACCATTATCAAAAACCATAGACATGGGAACCCCGAACCGAGTGATGACGTTTTTCCAAATGAATGAAATTACATCTTTCGTCTTGATTCCCTTTACAGCCTCCGCCTCTACCCATTTAGTGAAGTAGTCAACGGCAACAAGTATATACCTTCTGCCGCCTGTAGCAGGCGTATATGGACCAAGAATGTCCATGCCCCACTTAGCAAACGACAGTGGGCTGTGAATGGTAGTGAGGTCAGTAGCCGGACGGTGAATTAATTTGCCAAACCTTTGGCACTTGTCACATTTTTTCACCATCTCCATTGCATCTGCTTCCAAAGTAGGCCAAAAGTAGCCCTGGCGCCTTGCCCTTTGAGCAAGCATCCTACCACCTATATGGGAAGCACAGAAACCAGAGTGAAGATCATCTAGTATCTCTCGTCCCTTTTCAGGAGTAACACACTTTAAGAAGGGTTGAAGGTACCCCCTCTTGTGAAGTTCTCCCTGTATCATTTCAAAACAGGAGGCTCGTTTTTTCAGTGCTGCCGCCTGTTGAGGATCATCCGGCAGTGTCCCGTTTGTCAGATATGCCCTGATTGAATCCATCCAGGTTGAGCTTCTGTCTAGGATTCCAATAGGGTTTTCCTCGATGCTTCTCTTCTCCATCACTTCCCAAAAAACAGTTCGAGGAGTATCGGAGGAGGCGGATGATGCTAATTTTGACAGTGCATCTGCCTGGTTGTTTTCTGATCTCGGCACTTGGATTAGATGGAAATCCTCAAGGGAGCCGACTGCTTGTCGAACCGCCTGTAAATACTTGATCATGGTCGGATGGGTTGCTTCGTATTCGCCATTGTACTGACTCACTATCAATTGTGAATCAGAACAGGCGTCTATTTTTCTTGCCCCTGCCGCCTTGCACATGCGGATCCCGGCTAGTAAAGCTTCATATTCTGCCTCATTGTTTGAAGCCTGAAAACTGAAGCGTAGAGCATACTCGAACCTGTCGCCCTCTGGAGATTGACATACGACGCCTGCTCCACAACCATTTGAAGTAGAGCTTCCGTCCACATATACCTTCCAGACTTGGTCTGGAACTTGAGAGTCGGGAGGACGAGTCATTTCTACAATAAAGTCAGCAAAGGCTTGCCCCTTCACTGCTTTTCTAGGCTCGAAAGAAACTTCGAGGCTCTGTATTTCTATGGCCCATTTGATCATTCGTCCTGACGACTCCATGATGGTAAGGGGCCGCTTGATTGGTTGGTCGGTATACACGACGACTGCATGTGCCAAAAAGTAGGGCTTCAATTTTTTAACAGCCATGAAGAGTGCAAGACCAAATTTCTCCACTAGGGGATACCTCAACTCGGAATTTTTCAGTACGTGACTGACAAAGTAGACCGGGAGCTGACAGTCGTCCCTTTCTGCAAGGAGCACAGCGCTTAACGCATGATCTGAAACAGCCAGGTACATGTAGAGATCTTCTTTGGGTAAAGGGCTGACCAGCCTCGGCAAGGAATGCAAGTGAACCTTTAATTTCTGGAAGGCGGCCTCAGCATCCGGCCCCCATTCGAACCTTGCCTTTTTCTTAATTGCCTGGAAAAAGTATAGGCATTTGTCGCCTGATCGGCTTAGGAATCTCCCCAAGGCCGCCAGACAACCTGTTAACTTCTGAACCTCTCGGACGGTACGAGGCGACTGCATGTCAATGACCGCCTGTACCTTCTCAGGGTTCGCCTCTATTCCTCTCTGGTTGATAAGGAATCCGAGAAATTTCCCAGACTCAACTCCAAACACACATTTCTTGGGATTGAGCATGACATGGTGCCGCCTGAGTGTGGCGAAAGTTTCTCGGAGGTCCGTCAGATGATCTTTCTGAAATTTAGTCTTGACAATCATATCATCAATATATGCCTCGACGTTTCTCCCAATCTGATCAAAGAACACTGTGTTTATCATTCGTTAGAAGGTAGCCGGGGCATTCTTAAGACCAAACGGCATGACCGTGTAACAGTACAATCCCTGATCAGTGACGAAGGCCGTCTTCTCCTGATCTTTCTTCCATAAAGGAATTTGATGGAAACCAGAATAAGCGTCCATAAAACTCATCAAGGCATGGCCGGCTGTTGAGTCGACCAGGTTATCAATTTTAGGCAGAGGGTAACTGTCTTTGGGGCACGCCTTGTTCAAGTCTGTGTAGTCTACACACATTCGCCAGGTGCCATTCGGCTTTTTAACAAGCACCACATTTGCAACCCAATCTGGGAAGTAACATTGCCGAATGAACCCTGCATCAAGTAATTTTTTGACTTCGGCGGCTGCCGCCTGACCTCTTTCTTCACCATGGTTCCGCTTCTTTTGCCGTACCGGCTTCTTTTTCGGATCCACAGCGA
The DNA here is from genome assembly GCF_001683475.1 of Chenopodium quinoa. Classification (NCBI taxonomy): domain Eukaryota; kingdom Viridiplantae; phylum Streptophyta; class Magnoliopsida; order Caryophyllales; family Amaranthaceae; genus Chenopodium; species Chenopodium quinoa. The sequence goes on along the minus strand of NW_018744301.1, from coordinate 4,597,007 downwards.
GTTTGTGCACTGCCAGATCAGGACTAATGCCTGGCATTTCATGGACTTCAAATGCAAAGATATCCTTGTATTCTTTCAACAGGTTGTGAAAGTCGTCACCAAGGTTTCTCAGAGCAGTCGTCCCCACTTTGACTGTTCGGTCAGGACGGGAGTCGTCTAATATCAGGTCCGCATGCTCACCAGCCGGCTGAGGGCGGAACTCATCCGGCCGCTCCTCTGCCAATGATTGCTATTTTCTTGCTTTTCTTGCGGACTCTGTCTGGGACGCCTTTCTCTTTTTGTCGCCTGTTTCTTGAACAGGCGCACTCTCCTTGACATTGTCAAGGTCTGTTTTTTCCCCACTTGACCCAGTGGCCATGACAGTGGGCTTGACATCCGAGAGATAGCACTCTCGGGCCATCCTCTGATCTCCCCTTAGGGAGCCGACTGTTCCATTATCCCTCTCAAACTTAAGCAGCATAAGAGACGGGATTATAACAGCCTTGGAATTATTCAGGGTTGGTCGACCCAGAATCATGTTGTAGGCCGAGAGTTCCTCTACTCCTAGGAACCGGACTACCATGTGTCGTCCTTCCCCTTTCTCGCCCAGGCGAATGGGTAGATCTACTCGTCCCAGTGGGTGGACGACTCCTCCTCCAAACCCTATTAAAGGGTGGGAGGCCGGATGCATGCAGTCCGTCTGATATTTCAGTTTTGACAGACATTTGCTGCTGATGAGATCTGAGGAGCTCCCGGTATCTATGAGGATTCGGCCAACTCTCTGGTTGGCCACTTTACATTCAATAACGAGAGGGTCGTCATGCGGCCCCCTTATTCCTCCTAGATCCTCTTCAGTGATGACAATCTCAGGAAATGTATATTTGGACGGCCGTTCTTGGTGAACGGAATTTACATCTAACCGCCTAATATTATCTTTGTTGCCCCTAATAGTGGGGCCGCCTCCTGAGAAGCCGCCTGCAATGGTGTAGACGACTGCATCATCTGTATCGGAACTGTCGGCCTGTTGATTCTTTTTGGCCGACTGCTTTTTTGAGGAAGTGTTCCCCGTAGATTTCTTGACATAAGTGTCAAGATCACCTTGATCAGCCAAGCGGTCTAGGTACCGAATGAGACTGATGCAGTCATTGGTGTGATGACCAACGTCATCATGATAAGCACAGATTTTGTCTTGGTTCCGGTTGCTCGCAGAACCCTTCATGGGGAGCGGTTTCTCAATTGAGAACCGTCCCTTAATTTCTTTTAGGATAAACTGGTTATCCTTGTTAAACACATACTTTGGGGAGTATGGTTTGAATTCTTTTTTCTTTTTCTGGGCCGGCTGTTTAGAGGAATCAGCCGCCCAGACCTCTTTTCTTTTCTCATCTTTGTTGGACGACTGTTTCTGTCGTCCCTCTCTTTTGTCGAACCTCTTCCCGTCCGACTGTTTTATCGTACACAGATCAGTCGCCTGTATATAGGCTTCTGCTTCAATCAGGGCCTCTTGAAGAGTCGCCACCCTTTTTCGAACTAAATCAAATTTGAAGGTAGACCCGTCTTTGAGACCTCTAAAAAAGTCAGTATAAGCTACCTCATCCGGTAACCCTTGAATCTGTATTCTCATCAGGTTGAACCGCCTAATGTAAGAACGAAGCCCCTCCTTCTCGCCCTGCTGAATTGTTCCCAAATCAAGGGTCGTTTTCTTCGCAGGGATGTTCATAGCGAAGTTGGAGGCAAATAAGTAAGCAAGCGTCCTGAAGCTGTTTACACAACCAGTCGGCAGGTTGCCGAACCATTGCTGTGCAATTCCCTTGAGAGTCGCTGGGAAACACTTGCACCAAGTGGGATCATCCAACCCTTGAAGGTACATCAGGTTGGTGAATGCCATCAGATGGTCTTCTGGGTTAGTAGTGCCGTCATAGGCGCCTACTAGAACATTTTTTACTTTGGTCGGCTGAGCGGCTTCAGTAATTTCCTTGGAGAAGGCCGACGGCTGTTCACCAAGTCTAAGCAGCCGTAGCTGCCAGTCCATAGGTTGGACGTTTTTTGCTGCAGGTCCACCAAATGGAGGTGGCTGCATAAAATACTGTTGTTGCGGCACAAATGGTAAGTTTGGTACCGCCTGGGCACTATGAAAGCCGGACTGACGGGAGGTGCCGCCTGACTGACTCTCATGGTACGACTGAGTATGCCTCATCGAGGCATTTCGCAAACTCTCTTGAAAATTTGAAGTAGAAGCCGACTCTGATAATCGGTCACTCTTCTTCTGCTCTAGCAGGAGCCGAGCATCTGTGAACGTTTGCTTTGACCCGTCCGCCTGAATATGACGAACCGGTTTCCTATTTCCCGTAGGATAACGGAGTTTTGTGAAATCAAGAGCAGGTGGCTCCCGCTTCTTGGATTTAGGATGGGGAGTCGCCTCTCGCCCTTGAACTGGCTTCCTCTTCAGTGAAGTGGAAGGTTTCTTGGCCGACTGCTCTTTGACTGAAGCAGGCGGTTTTTTGTTGATCAACTCTTGAATCTCTCCCTTGAAGTCCCTCATGAAGGTCATGAGTTCGTTCCTTGTGATGAGAGCAGACCCATCAGTCGGCTGTTGCCGAGCAAGCGGTGCGCCTGCTGGCTCGCTTCCTGTTTGAAGATGATCCCGTTCCCTCCTTTCGGTATGACGGGTACGTCGGGCCCTTAGGGTCCCGTCTGGAGCTGTATGAGTTTCAACTTCAAATTCACTTTCGGTATCATGGTCCGACTGAACTTGAGGGTCGTCTAGGGGACGCCTCTCTTCTGGAGTCGGTACAGACTTAGATGCCATCTCTGAAGTACTCTCCCCACAGACGGCGCCAAATGTTTCGGGGTTTTCTGATGTCCTGCGGGAGAGTTACAATTCCGAGACTGGAACCGGACGCCTGTACCTGCAAAATAACGGAGACTCCTGAGAGCTCCGCCTCCAACGGTCAAGTTAGTACCTGATTAAGGAGTAATTAATACGGAAATTAAAGTAATAAGATCTCCCTAGGTGAGAGTGCTTAGTGTTGGTAATCTGCGTCGTTAGCAAGATTAGCCGGTTGTTGATGTTCCGTAATAACTCTGTTCTTCTCTGCTTGATTTCTTGATTCTTCGATTGTTCAATTGCCTAATTAATGAGGATTAATTAAGTATTTATAGCCTTGAGAAGCGTGCCACTCTCTAGGTTTAAGGTAAACCTAGGGCTGATCGGGCCTCTAGACTGGATTGGGCCTTGATGGCCGGTTTTCCCATTTGGCATGGGTGGACACGTGGCGTGTCTTAATTGGTCCGTAGAGGACGTATCTGTGATTGACACGTGGCAGGCTCCTGTTGGCCTTCGTGAAGGACACGTGGCGGAACCTGGTTGGTCCACTTGTCAGACGGTGATTGGTGGATAAAAATCCCCTAATCACCTTGTATATGTTCAACAGTAAAAGAGAATTGGTTAAGCCATAATTGCCAAGCAGGAGTCTCCATTGCACTTGCATATTAGACAAATTCTTTTTAACAAAACCGAGTATGCCTTTGCAATCTGTTCTTATTAAGAACTGTTTAGGGGCTAAGAAGATTAAGAACTTCTCGATCCCTCTAATTATTGCAAGGATTTCCTTTTGCATTGTAGGATAGTTTAACTGAGCTTTATTAAAACTTCCACTGCAATATCTACAAAGTCTTTCTCCTTCTTTTATTTTTAACACATCACTCCAGTGCTCATTACTAGCATCTGTTTCAAGGATTAAATCATCTTCACTATTAGGTAGTGTTAGTACAGGAATATCTTTACACATAGCTTTTAAATCTTGAACAATTTTGGAATCACTTTCCTTACAGTTCCAAGTTATTTATTTCTTGAGTTTTTGTTGTAATGGCTTTCTTAATAAAGCAAGATTTTCTATAAAATCAGAAGCATAGGTTAAACATCCTAGAAACCTTTCTAGCCGTTTTTTATTTTCAATTTTACTGAGAAATTTTTCAATCTTTTCTAGAATATGTTTTTGCAGTTGTAGGCATCGCTCAAAGTGCGCCTACATTAAAAGCATGTGTGAATATGCTTGGCACTCTTAGGAAGTGGGAATTGACGTATACGATTAGGGACAAGGAAAGTAGGGAGCCGCCAACAAGTTTTTAAGAAACTTGTAAACCGTTCACGGATCATAAAAGGCAACCACGATTAAAGGACAACGATTGACTCGTGAAGGTTACACCCCATTCATAATCCATGAGATTACTAACTCCATATGGTACGGAACCACGAAAGGAGGATCGAGGATGATGGTACGAAGTGAGTCATGGAGTCACATTTGCCCGTATTGGCCTCTACTCGATTCTTATAGTGAAAATTGATTCCTGCGATCTCAAAGGCATGCAAACAAAGATTCAATTTGCTCCAAACTATTATTAGGCTTAATTGGTTGAATATTAATGCAACATATAATTCTAATAAATATTTGTGATCACTTGATTAAAAAAACAAGATTAAAATGAACCTAAACTGGTTGTCCAAATTATCTTATTAGGCTTGATTTTCAATTACATATTCCCTTTAAAAATGAAATATAGTGATCAATAAATATAATAGAATAAAAATTAATATTTGAAGCAATTTAACAATAAAATGTTAGTCAAATCAAATATAAAATAACCTAATCATGATACTAGCAATATAAAAATAAAATAAGTAATTAAATTAATTAATTACTCACATTCCGCGCGTTCCTTTAAATTGCTACATCATGAATAAACTTTTAGTAACTTCAATAAAAATATAAAGCAAATGAAAATTAAATTAAATAAATGAAAAGTAGAGTTGATTTGGTCCAAACCCTTAGTCATTTGTACCTTTCTCACCTTGGTTTAAGTATAGAACTTTGGGTGTTGTATGGACTCCTTGGAGTACTAAGGGGAAGAATGGTGTAATTAGGAATATAGGTTTAAGGCTTAGAATATGAGAGAGAGAGAGAGAGAGAGAGAGAGAGAGAGAGAAGAATGATTTTTGGTGTCAAAGAGAGAAAGAGAGAAGGATTTGATCATCAAGCTTGTTGATGATCGAAAAAGGGGTGATGTGACCTCTATTTATAGGGAAAAAAGAGGGTTGAAGAATCAAGAAAAGATCGAGTTCGAATCGGATTAAAACTCTTGCGATAGACAGCAGTTTTTGTGGTTTTTGTTTTTATCATATCTTTTGATCCAGAAATCTGAATAAAATAAATAAGATATATTTTGAAATCTATTGAAGTATACTTTCTAACCCAATTAGAATCAGATTAAAATATTTTGTAGAAGTAAAGATATGGCCGAAATAGTGGGACGGTGTCAGTTTTGGATAGAGTTTTTTTATTTAATTCATATCTTTTTTGTTATAGCTCGAAATTGATATTATAATATATCATTGGAAAGATAATTTCAAGGGCTATCCAACTATATAAAATTTGGATAAAAAATATGATGCTCAAAAATAATATCTGTCTATCTTTGAACGTCTTTCAATTCAAATATAAATAGGATTTTAAAAAAAAAAAGAGTTTTATTCAATTTCAAACTATTTAATCTTATCTTTTCAAAAAGGATAATTAAGATCTTTTAGAAACTTATAGAAACTTATAATTAATCCTAATTGGTTTAAGAATGGGATTAAATAATTTGGACCCTCCACATGATCATTGGGTCGTAGGTAAAGTGGGCTTAGGTTCGGTTTGGGCTCGGTTTAATATTTTGGCCATAACTTATTCGTTATAACTCGGATTTTGGCTTATAATATATCGTTGGAAAGCTCTTTTCAAGTCCCATCCAACTTTTCAATCATTGGACCCAGATTATGGATCAAACATTTTTATAAAAAGGACACGAAATGAATGATTTTAAAGGACACAAAATGAATTATTTTGGGTTTAAAGGCACGAAAAGAGGAAAATAAGTATGGTTTGGGGAAATGGGCTAGAAATTGAGTTGGTTTATGAAATGGAAATATGGATTTAAGCACTCCAAAAATTAAATACTCAACCCGACCAATAATGGCGGTGAAAGGTTGTTCATCATCGGGTTGTGTTTTGGGGAGACATTTTTAGGTGTCTACAGCAGTATTATTTGCCCTGCTTTAATTTCTAATCCTAGAAACTCTATTTCTTAGCATAAACACATTTATCTTTTCCAAGGATTATACCATGATCTGCAGATTTTTTAGTTACTGCTTTAATATCATTCTTATGTTGTTCTAAATCTTTTGAGAATATTAGAATATCATCTATATAGACCAAACAACAATGATTAAGTTCTCTAAAAAATTATCCATTCTTCTCTAAAATATTTGTGGAGAATTTTTTAATCCAAAAGGCATTACTAGCCATTCATAATGCCCTTGAGGGGCACTAAATGCAGTTAATGGAATGTTATCTTCTTCCATTTTAATTTGCCAGTAGCCACTCTTACAATCCATTTTAGAAAACCATGTGGCTTCTTGTATTCTATTAAATAACATAGTTTTATTAGGAATGTAATAGCCATCAAAAACAATATTATCATTTAGCTATTTATAATTAATGACCATTCTAGCTTTACCTCTTTATTCTTCTGCATGATTTCTTACCATGAATGTTGGACTATTATGAGGACTTTTGCTATTCCTAATTAGCTTTTTATTAAGCAATTCTTTTATTTGTTCATCAAACTCCTGAATATCTTGGTAGGGTCATGCATTTTCACTCCTTATAAACCAACTTATAAACCACCTTCCATCTTAATTGTATGGATCATGCATTTTCACTCCTTCTGTTAATAACTTGATAGCTAAAAACTTTGACGTAAAGGAATCCTCTAAGCTCACATAATATCTAGGTTCACATATATAGCTTACCGTTCCTTGACTTAAGTTACATGTGATACCACTAATTATTTGATCATAAAACTCTTTATGTCTAATATCACAAATAAAAAATTACGCATTTAAAACCTTGCCAAAATCTTGCAAAGGAGTTATGCATACTTGTACTGCACCAATACAAATATAGCTATAATTTCCTTTTTCTTTATGTTTTTTTAATACTTTTCCAGTTTATGATATTAATTTCGGCTGCCTTTTCTTCACAATCTTCGATTACAATGCTTCCTTCCATTTCTTCACATAAATATTTAGTTCTAGTTTTAAAGAAAGAAGTTTTAAATATTTTATCTTTTGTAATCTTGGGAAAATTCCAGCTTTCTTTGTTTACTTGATTTAGGTCATTATCTTCAAATGAATACTAAGCTCTTTTAAGTTGACCTATTGTCATTTTGCTTTTATCTTCCTCAGTGTCATCTGACTCTGAATTTTCTAACTCTTCTCTTTCCATCATATTATTTATTTCTTTATAATTTTTATCTTCAAACTCATCACTAACTTCAGGTTCTTCATTATACTCATTTTCCTCTTCTATGATTTCTACTATTCATTTATTATTACTTAAAGCCAATTCTAAAGCCTTGTCTTCTGGTATTTCTATGTAATCCCAACTTCCTAAGGCTTCCATTAGTTTATGATTAGCTTTCTTACCTTTATTAGCATAATGTCCTAGTTCTCCACAAAACCAACACTTGCATGTTTTCTTTTTCTCAGGATAATATGTTGTCTTTCTGAAAAACCTACTTGGTTTTCTATATTTATGTTTATAATACTACTTTTTCTTAAAAGTTTCTCCTCTTGATCGGTCAAATTTATTTTTCTTATAGTTCCTTCTTTTATTATAGTTTTTTCTTTCACATCCATAGTTATTTGGGAAATCCCAACTAGTGAGAAATTATCTCTTCATTTGTTGAGTTCTTGCAACCTCTCTACATTTATTTTCAATCCACTTTCTAAGGAAAGCAATTCTATTACCTAGGGCATCCCTAGCTAAGAATCTCTCTCTCCATTCTTGATATTTTTCACTAATTTTGTCATTAAGAGAACTGGGTAATTTGTCATAGAACATTCCAAGATTTGTTTCATTTTCAACAATTTTAAAATAATATGTTTTAAATTCCATAATGTAATTATCAATATATTTCATATTACAGATGGACAAATTACTTAACTTTCTTTGATATTCCATTCGTTTTTCATTAGGATCGACTCTAGGACTAATGAATTCTAACTCAATGTATTGACATAACTGTCTGAACATTCTAGTAGGTGATTCACTAGCTCTTAGTTTTGTTTTAACTTCTTCATCTATTCCATCATACCAGTCTTCTACACAGCCATAAAGACTATGTTCGATATAGTTTAAGAAAATTTCTGAAGTCCATTCAGTATTGAAATTAAGTACGCTACTCATACTCTTCTTCCACTAATCTAAAACATCTTGTCTATCTCTTACACCTTCTAACTTAAGTTTATAACCAGTTTGACTTATAGGTTCAAGAGTCTCTTTTTCTTGTTTAGGTATATGAGTAGGCATAACCTTGACACTAAACTGGGTAGTCTTCCCTGGTATGTATCTTGGTCGTGTGCAACTTCCTTCTCCTTGGTACCTAGGTCTTTGGATAACATTGTTTACATTAATATTTTCATTAATAATTTCTTCTCCAATATCATTATTATCCATTACTCTTTTACCTATTTTGTTTTCAATCTTTTGTTGAACAACTTCTATGGGTAGAAAGTCTAGATCATTTAACTTCATTAATCCCATTTGTTGATATAAATCTTCATCTAAAGTAACATAATTATTTTCCTCTATTTCATTATCAAAAGCAATCCCTTTTTTAGAAATTAAGTTCATAATTTCGTTAAGTTTATTAGGGTCTTCTTCTTTATTGAATAGGACTTGTAATTTATTTAGCGTTTTCTCCTGAAGAGGAGGGCTCATTTTTAGTTTCTTTATTTTTTTTTCTTGGTTACTAGTATGTCTTTTAGGGAGTGATACAGTAAACTATTTATTTTTATCTAGATTTCGAAAAGGATATTTATATTTATATGGGACGATTTTCTCTTTATTAGGTGATATTTCTTTTCCAAATTAATGCCTAACTACGTTTGTTAAAGCAAGTTGAACTTGTTTAACTTGTTCGTTTAGGTTGCTTACTTTTTTATTAATATCGTTTGTGGTTATTGATATCTTATTTTCGATATTAATACAAAGAGCATGTATGTTATCAACTTCCGATCTTAATTCGCCAATTTGATCTACTATATAATTAAGGATTGAGCCAAAATTACTAGTATTTTCAGGAATATGATAATAATGTTTAAAATCATGTTTCTTACACTCAGTAAAGAGTATTCTCCAGTTTTACTTAATTATTAACAACTCAGTTTAACTCTTAATCGTATGGCTCTGATACCAATCGAACGCAGATAGATACCAACAAAGCTATAGTTAGGATACCAACTAAACGTGATTTGATACCAACAATATTATTTGTTAATTTATGATACCAACCGCAATACTATGATAATACCAATGTGTAGTGGGATGGTATTTCGATGCTACTCGGGATGGTATTGGCTATATATCTCGTTGATACTTACAGATAAGGTTTTTTTTTTTAAATTACAAAAATGACCTTACTAGAGACCAACTTGGACTCTACCTACTTGAGGCCAAGAATTTCTGCTACCTATTAAAGCAATTAACTACACATAGTCAAGAAAAAAGCTTAAAACTTCTCAACTTCGGGTACTTGCAGCACCTGGCTGCAAACATTCAGGCATTCACAACTTAAAGTAGTGTGGAGATGAATTTGTTCAATTGCAGGGCTTATTGCCTAGTTCTACATACATAAGAAAGTCTGGTGCTATGATATCCATCTTCCAAGTGATCAAAATAGCACTAATTGGATTGTAAATGAAGAATCTTCTGTTTTTCTTCTCTTCCATTGCAGAAATACTGCAACACCCACACAAAGTCGAGAACAGCTTACATAAAAATATAAAATTTATGATTTTATTTGGTTTATCCATTATTGTGAAAAAAGTCCATAGGAAATAAGGAACATAGATATTATCTAAAAGATTAAATAATGCATATATAACAAGATGAGGCAAATAATGCAATCTTATTAATTTGAAGTTTCCAACAAGTGCTAACTTCATTCATCCTCAATTAACCACTAGACTAATCATCTACAACCAGATTATGACTTTCCCCTAAATTACATGCCTATATACTGCACAGATTTGCTCCGGCAACTTCATCAATTGTCAAGTCATACAAGCATATGATGTTGTCATGGCTTTCAATTCATATCAAAAGTGCTTGCTACACTCAACCAGCAATTCAACTACTAAATCTACAAAAAAAAATGTGCAACGCTGATCCTCGGTAGCATCATTTAGCAATGAAAGCTTTATCTATGGCAAAATAAGCAAGATCTGCTGTCCGAGTGATCTATCTCTCCTTAACTTCATCAAAGTAAGAAGCAGGTATCTCTGCTGGAGATGCTAACGTTGAAACGCATTTGTACTGTGACAGAAAATAAAGAATAATATCAGACAAACTACTTAAAAAAGCCCCATCATAATTAAACCATAAGAAGCAGGCAGGCAGGCAAAATGCATTACCTTATGCTGCTTGTATTTGTTTCTTACTGCTACCAAGGACCCTCCTCTTCGATCTAGTTGCAAGTCTTGGATCCGAATAACACACTCTTTTAGATCCGATTGTTTATAACCAGTATAAGATTGCAAGCTTGAATTCTGTAAAATGCATAATTAGTTACTTTAGACTTCCATTTCAGGATCTAACATACTAAACAACAAATCAAGGTTTAATACTGACCCAAGGGTGCTTTTTGGGTTGTGTTGTAAACTTCGCAAGAAAAATAACTGATGCCGCTACCATAGAAGGTAAGAACTTCACACATCCATAATCTAGCAAACTGAGTTCAGCTAAGTAGTAACCCAAAAATTCCAACTGCAGATTTGGAGTCTGTACAATCACAAAACAAGTTAATAATTAGTTAACCCCTCTTAGCAGATCAAGCATAGACAGAAAAAACAGCGCCGTAGCCAGCTAACATACCTTGGAATTTCCTTGAGCAACCCTGGTGAACCTCCTGCAGAAATTAACAAAAGGGGAAAGGCAAACTAATTAATAAAATATCCGCCAAAAACACACCAGAAACAATGAGATCGTACATCTAATAAACAATGTAATTCACTTCAGATCCTCACCTGAGAAACGATTTTACAGTAGGATTACCCATTTCGTAGTTAAGAGTTTTGAGTACATCAGCCTCCATATCTACAACCTTCACATTAAATGAGCAACAATATCAATACAAACCAAAAACCCTGATTCAGATTCAATAATATGGAGAAAATATAAATTGAGAACTAACCTCTTGTTTAGTGTATGTATTTTCTGTCATATCACAGAATTTCTCAACAGGTTTGGGATCTATTTCTTCATACTTCCTACAGTTTAGAACAGAGAACTTCAATTAAAAAAAATATTCTAACAAGATAAAAACAAAAAAATAAAGCCGAAATCTAAGATCGAAAACATACGATGCAATTAGCATAGCAGAAACACCCAGAAGCTGAAGTTTTTGTCGATTAATCGGTTTGAGGGACAAGTATCGATCGATGTGTGAAATTGTCAAATAAAGTGTGTCTGAAACAACCTTGAATTCTTCAGCAAGCTCTACTAACCAATCCACCAAAATTCCTCTCATATTTGCACTCACATCTTTCTGGATTCTCTGCATGTACTCTCCCAGCGGCCTTCTCTTCTCTTCTTGCTACACAATTCAATTAACCCCAATTCAATTTCAAACATAAACCCTAATTTCGGAAAAACCCTACCTAACAATCAATTCCTCCCCAAATCAACCCGAATTAGGAAAAAATTGATATATTTCTAAGAAAAAATAAATTACTATTTCCAAACCCTCAATAATTATTACCAAAATGACAGAAAATTTGATAAAAATTTAACAATCATACCTCCATATTCCGAAGATATTCATAAATTCCAGTAACATAAGGCCCACACATTTGAGGGTCATCTGAACCAGCATCAATATCTTCAGTAGCCACCTTTCCAACACCAACAACATCTTCTTCCGGAGTTTTCTCCGACGCCGGAATCGGCGAACTACTAATTGGTTTAACAGACTTCCTCGAACGACCTCTTGCACGAGGCTCAGAACAAGATCTTAAGCTTGAATTACCCAAAATGTTTGAAGATATTTCACCCAAAACAACCCTTCTTTTATTGGTCGGTGGCTGATGCTGTGTATTCTCTGACATAGCTTCGGCAGCTCGTCGCTTTGCCGACTGCCTGGTAACCCTCATACAATTCTCCTGATTCGCCATTGTCTCCGATACCCCGAAAACCGAAAGAGAAAATTAGAGAGAGATAGACAAGGAAGCAGAAGAAGAGTGGTGGTGGAAGTGGAGGTGAGAGAAGTGAGAGTCTTTGTAGAAGAATGAAGGCGCCATTTGAGATTGTTTCAAAAAAATGTTAAAGTTTCGCGGTTCTAAGAATGAATATAATTTGTATTCTAATTTCGGTTCGGTTCGGTGAAAAATTGAAATGGTTTCGAATTTTGAAAATTGGGAAGTTTGGGTTAGTTTGGACAGTTTTGAGGTTTGGGTTTTGGAATGAAAATTGCGCGGTCTAATTCTAATTTTCTCTGCGAAATGTTTTTAAACAGCAAGGCTATTTTGGAGCTGCTTTTACTTGGGATTCTTCTACTTGTGATTTGTTAATCAGTAGGATAGTAGGCGGGCTATTTGCTATTTTAAAGTTTTTAAGTATTTCGTGATTTGGGACATTGAGCGCTGAGTGAAACATTGGTGGAAGTGGAAGGAAATTTTTTAATTTTTGGACTAGGCCATGACATCATGTGGATTAGATTTGATGAATTTTTTCACTTCATTATATCTATTCTACGTAGTATAATTATTACAAAAATAGAATTATGTTGACATCATCCTCTCTCTCAAATATATATGTGTCACTTTCTCATGAAAAATTTCCCGCCTAATGCACTTATGATGTAATATATATATATATATATATATATATATATATATATATATATATATATATATATATATATATATATATATATATATATATAGAAATTGATTTTTTTTTTAATCATTTTCATTTCAATCTTTTGATTGTGTCAATAAATAAATAAATTTTATATTTGGTTGGAATAAATAAATTGATATCTAGAAATTGGCTTTCATATTTATATTTTGTTACTCATGTAATTTATGATATACCTCCATATCTTTTATGATTTAACTTATTAGTATATACGAGAAAATAAATACTACTTCCGGTTCAATTTAGTCGCAACAATTTCCATTTTAGGGTGGTTCAAATTACTCACAACAAATTTTTTTTCTTTATTTGGTAACTTTTGCTTTATAATATGAAATTTATGCCCTTACTTTTTTTTTAATCTATCTTATTAACACTCTTAATTTCATTTGCTTAGTTTTCTGTTTTAATTAATTATCCTAACTATTCCCACCAAATTTACCCCTTCCCCTTTAAATTCATTCATCTCCCAACCACCTTCATTGAATCTGCATTCAATTCAGATTGAAGATGGTTGAGAGCATTCAATTCTGGAAAAAAATTTCAGAAATCGCACCACCCCCAAACCCTACCTCTATAAATCTCTCACTCTCTTACTCTCTCTCCTCTTCGCCTCCTCTCTCTCTTTACAATTTCTGGGTTTTTCCTCTCTCTCTCTCTATCTCTCTTCATTTTCTAGCTTTTCCACTATGTTTGACCTTCATTCTCTTGGATAATGTCTTATTCTCACCGAAAAACCCCAGATCTGGCATGCAAGGAGTCCCTCTCTTCTGGATCCACATGATCTCCACCAAAACCAGGCGTGACGACATAAATACCTCATCATGGTTCTGGTGTTATGAAGCCAGTTCGTTGTGCCTCTGTGATAGCGCGTAGAAAGATTCGTGGGGCTAAGCTGATAGAGTACATCTCAAGTGATGACGAAGAGAAGCCCACAAAGAGTTCTGGGTCTAAAAAGGTTGTTCCTCCAGCTCCCACAACAGATGTGGAGGTTGTATCCACTAAGGAAGGTGGATCTGCTGTTGTGGTGGATGTTCCAGCTGCTTCATCACCCCTAGACGCTGAGGCCAAGTCTTCTGCGTTGCCGGAGCTGGCTGCCGGTGAAGTCCTCCAGCCACATATGTTCCATCCCATTATGGGTGTGAGTACTTCTTGGCCAAGCGCAGGTACTAAGCGCATCAGATCTGGCTTACCTGAGGGTTTGGATCCAGATGATATTTTGGAGGCCTACCTTCAGATCTACTACCCCCAGTAGTCCCTTCCCCCATACTAAATGGGCAGTGTAATCTCTATTACCCTAATCTTCTTAGTTTGCTTCAATTTTTGGTTAATTATGTTATTGATTAATGTTTAGCTTAAGTCCCTTGGAATCTGTTTATGGTTGGTTGGTTGGTTTTTTGGATTGGTTGTTTGGTTGTGTTGGTTGTTTGGGTATGAATTGAGGAGTCCCCTTTTGTGTTTGGATTGGTTGTTTGGGTATGAATTGAGGAGTCCCCTTTTGTGTTTGGATTGGTTGTTTGGTTGTGTTGGTTGTTTGAGTATGAATTGAGGAGTCCCCTTTTGTGTTTGGATTGGTTGTTTGGTTGTGTTGATTAGTTGTGTTGGTTGTTTGAGTATGAATTGAGGAGTCCCCTTTTGTGTTTGGATTGGTTGTTTGGTTGTGTTGATTAGTTGTGTTGGTTGTTTTTGGATTGGTTGTTTGGTTGTGTTGGTTGTGTTGATTAGTTGTGTTGGTTGATTTTCGGATTGGTTGTGTTATATTTGAGTATGAATTGAGGAGTCCCCTTTCGTGTGATGCATTGAGTCCCCCTCCCACCTTGCATCAACTTGAATGATATCCAAATGATGAAGGGACTCATCCGATAGCTATTTTGAGTTTCATGGATGCTCTGGTTACCTCTGTTTGAGGTTTCTATTGAGGTACCATAACTTATTGATGCCTTGAAAGATAAATTAAACCCTTTCTAATGGATGCTAAGTACTAAACATGTTTTGTTTTCATTAATATCAAAAGGTTGTAATTTTTACAAAACCAATCTTAAACTGCATACATGGCTGCCTAAGAATTTGTCTACTTAATATGTACCAAAATACACCTGACCAATACCAACAAAGATAAAAAAACTGTTTAGATTTTACTGGTTAAGTGTGGCAGTCTATGCCTTTGCTCTTAAAAAATTGCTTCCTTTGTTTATAATCTTCAATCTGCATCAACTTCCATATGACCTTCATCTTCACCATTAATTGGGATTGTGATTGAGTCAAGATAAGTAACAACTTCTGCGATTAGTTCCTTGTCTACCTCTGGTAAATCTGGTAGTATACCTTGCTTGTCTAGACTCCTTTTCTTCATGTGTGGTGGTGTGTAGTTGTTTCCCCCTCTTCTTCTTCATACTTTTTCCATGCATGATTGAAGTGTAATTCAACTGTACTAATGGTTCAACTCTGGATAAAAATCTTTGAATGCTATTTCCACTTCTTTGTTTAGTTCATCTAAATTTCGAGGGAATGATTGATATTAAAGTGATTGAATGACATTGAAGAGTCCTAAGTCTAGAACATTAATGGTTGGTGATTGAGCTGGTTGAAAAACAAACTGTATGTTGAATCCATATGCTTGTGTTGCTGCTTGAAATTCAGGATCTTGTGGTATTTGATACGGCCTTGCATTATCCCACTAAATAGTTATATCCTTGGGCAGCTGTGGGGGGCCACTGTTCATGTATAGTGGGCAACACATGGTTCAATAGCATGTCCCTAATTGTTTCCTTGTTTATACTCTAGACTGCCTTAGCCTTTATGGTTCCCTTGTCTCTGTTTTTACTCTTTTTCTTTGTTGCCTCATACTTCACAAAAGGGAATAGACCATACTTCTCATCATGTAAGAGTTGTTTGTTTTCATCATACAATGGTTTGCCTATCATGCCCATAAACATGGCTTTTACCTTAAACCTTATGGACTTTTGTGCTCTGTATGGATCATCTTCTGTTGGAAGAAGATAGAAAGTCCTTGTTTCTAGGTTTATAAAAAACCAATTCTCATCAATGTGTATCACTTGTTGCATGTCAACAAATGAAGGGTCCCCTTCAGCAGGTTTTGGGGTAATGTGACTAAGAACCCATTTAGTCTTGCTTTTTGATGGTTGTCAGTTAGTGCTGGCTTGTTTGTGCTTGTGCATGACTAAGAACTCTACCATAAGTCCCTTCCTCTTTTTTTCAGGCTGTCTGAAGGTGATGAAGTGGTGGCTGGAATATTTTGGATGGTCTTCAATGGAGCCTAGAAGAACTGAACATGGATGCTGCTTTTGATTAACTTAGCACTGTGAATTTAGGCTAATTTAAAACTAATTGTAGGCTTTTGTAATTTGTAGGGATTTTGTTATGTAAAACCTTAATTATCAACCCTATACCCCTCCCAACCCCTCCCTAATCTCTAATTTGGTTAAAAAACAAACAGTAAAGTCTTTTGGAAACTCCTCTATTTATAAGGGGGATTTGGTTTGAATGTTATGAAAAGTACAAATTTGGGGGTATTTGCCAATATTTTTTTCAATTTGGCTTGAAATTTTGGGAGGGAAATTTTTGTGAAAGGAAAAAAAAAGGAACTCCCTCCTAAATTTGGCTGAAAAATAGGGAGGAAAATCCCACCCAAGTCAAATTGGGAGACCCATGTGAAAAGTTAGATTTTTTTGGGTGAGAAATGTCCACCTAACCAAATTTTCCCACTACTTCTACTTTATTAAAAAAATGGGACCACATGGTTTCCCTCATATTTTACCCCCTTAATTACTTAATCTACAAATGATTAAGGTCCCTTAAAAGTTTTGCCTTGGTTTGCTTAAAGTTGTCCTTTGTTGCGACTAAATTGAACCGGAGGTAGTAAAAGAAATAAGCTATTTCATTTCAATAATTTTTGTAATCCGTGCATCACACGGGTCTAATCTAGTTTTTATTATTTTTATTTTTTTTTATTAGAATGAAAAATTATGCTGATTACAAATTTCGGATGATCTTAAAATGGCTTATTTGTTTTGATGATCTAAAAGTAACAAATTTATTCCCCGTTAAAAAAAATGTATTGGGTGATATTCGGTCCGCGTTAGGAAAAAAATTATAGGTAATTTTAATTAATATTTTGTCAGTCGATAACGAATCATATAACTAAACTATAAATATAATTAAAGTAACAACCGCTGACATAATTCCCTATTTAAATTGTACAGATGTCAAATTGCGGTAAAAAAATTTCTTGTCTAAATCAATTGCTGACAACGTATTCTAACTTTTATTTTTACTTTTTACTTTTTTTACTTGAAACCTTCTTATTTTTTACCTTAAATTATTAAAATATATACAAAGAATATTTTTTTTTGAAGACAATTGTTATATTACGAAGTGTGTTATTTTCTATATAACTTTTTTACATTATTGGATATATATATATATATATATATATATATATATATATATATATATATATATATATATATAAAACTATCTGGCTTCCAAATATAATTACTCTCGATTTAAGAGTACTCTGTATAGCATAATTTGGTTAAATTTTTACTATCTTCAAAATTATTTAGATCTAAATACCATTGCAATTAATGGTTTGAAATTTTATATGTCGTGTATCGCACGGGGCTTATTTAGTTTATAACTATAGATCACCATTCATGGCACGGGATCTAACCTAGTATATAAAGCTAAACTTTTAGCCAGGTCACGAGGCAGCGACACTTGGCGTACTGACAAGCGCACATTAGGACGCGCTTTAAGGCATATAAATGGGTGATTTTGGATGTATTTAGGCCCGTTTTGGTCGTTTATTGCCTTGTTACACTCGTTTCCTTCATATTACGTGCTTCACGGGTTTCGGTCTGTTTTTGTTGTGTTAACAGGTATAGTTGACCAAGTTATGTCGAGTCCCGAACCATTGGTGCGTAATTAGGCTATTATCGATCCTAGTCCACCAAGCTAAGGATTTGCTGCGGTTCTCAAGGCCTTGAAAGGCAAGTTAAGTAGCAGGCAAGGCAGAACAGTTCACAAATATGACACCTGTTCACTATTTTGCTCACAACTTTCGGTATACAAATGATAATGGAGTGATTTCAATTGCATTGGAAAGTAGACTTAAAGAGCTTTCCAACGATATATTGCACGCCTCAAACGAAGCTCTGGAAAAGAAGTTGTGACTGTTTTAAGAAGACCAAAGTGCCTGCAACCTTCCTGCCTATGCTGCACGGCCGTGCCACTTTTAGCACGGCCGTGCCAGGCATTAGCACGGCCGTGCCAAGCCAATTTCCATGCCCGTTCCAGTGCCAGATTCAGCACGGCCGTGCCAGGCATTAGCACGGTCGTGCCAGATTCAGCACGGCCGTGCCAGGCATTAGCACGACCGTGCCAAATTCAGCACGGCCGTTCCATAATTGAAGATATTGCGGATCAGCTACTGCCATGCTTGCACGGCCGTGCCACTTCCAGCACGGCCGTGCCGATTCACGAAGGGCAGCCTGCGATTTACTTTCCGATTTAAAACATATATATATATATATATATATATATATAGCCCGATTGTAAGGGTTAAGAGAGAGTTTTTAGAGATAGTTTTTGAGAGCCTTTGTAGAGAGTTATTGGAGAACGTTCTTAGTTTTAGATATTCATTAGTTTTCTTAGAGATTATTCTAGCGATTTTAGTTTTCTTGGATTGATTTGAAGCAAGATTTGTGAAGATTCTTTGTATTATTCATTGACGACGGATATTAAAGTTCTGAACTTTTCCATTGATTCGCATCAATACAATTGGTATTATTCATTCTTGTTTATTAATCAAGCTTTATTATTCCTTAATCAGAATTCATGTTTATATCTATTATGCTTTTGGAATTCATTATTGCTTTGATTATGAATATGTGTGAGTAGTCTCCTAGCTAGGGTTTCGGGATGAAACCCGGCCTAGGTAATCTATGTAATTGAGGATTGATTTTGATAAACGGATTGTGATTAAATTGATTATATGCGATTGCATGTTAATTCATTATAATAGGAGTAGCTAACCTAGAATCTTGAATTTGATTGCATGATATCCTTGATTTGAACAAGAGATTGTGAATTGAGTATTTCATTATTGAATGTGGTTTGATTATGTATCGAGTAATGTTAAGTGCATGAGAAATCCAAGCTTAGTATTGCCCGTTGTCTTCCTATCACATGATATTGATCAGACATATAGTCTTTGCATATCCCGTTTGTCTCTGTGATTCCTTGTTGCGTAGTTACCGGTGGTTTGGTGAATTCCCGTTCTCCCTAGTGTCTTAGTTTATTGATTTATTCCATCTTATTAGTAGTATTTTAGAACACCATTTTCCTTTGATTTCGAACTAGCTTAGGTTTAAGATTGATTTGCAATTACTCTCGTTCCTCGTGGACCGAACCTTTATTTGCCATTGTACTTGGTTATAGGGTGTTCGTATAAGTATTGTTTGATTGAGAGTTAGATTGTAGCGACCGATTTAACCCTCGTCACGTACCAACTTTTCGCCTAGTGTCGCACCATGTTGATAAAATATACTTCATCAGATAAAAATTAGTTTAGAATTCTATTTGGATAGAATTTTAGGATAAAATTGTTAATTTAGAGTTTTATTTTCGATAAAATACCAATATTTTAGAGGTACAAATCATATAACTGAAAGGAATGGTGTCCTTCGAACAAATGTAATATTCTGATAGTGGGTTCAGAATTATTAGAAAGCTAATATATTCAGTAAGGTCAAGTGATCGGAATGCCTGGGTGGAGGCCACTTCCGATCAGTAATATTAATGCATAATTAATATTACAGCTTAATCTTGACTGAACCCTTCGGGTCACACCCAAGCAACTAACGAGCCGAAGCGACGAATTAATTCGGAAGGAATTAATGAGTCGACCGAGTAATTTATATTTAGACGTCGCAAATTCGAGCTTGGAGCATCAAAACCGAGCGTCGGAGAATCTCAAATGTCGAGCCAAAATTTAGGAATTGGCGAGACGGGAAAATGCTTCAAGTAATAAGAAAAAATCATAGCCACGCAAAAAAAGGGAAGTGTGCCACGTTGGCAGCGCGCCATGGTGGCAGCGCATGTGGCAAAGGGGCCGTGGACTCGGGTGACGGGTCATGGACACGAGCCAAAAGAAAGTGGCCCAACCGAACCCTACTTGGCGCTCAAGGTTAGCTCACAATGTATGTGAGTTACCTTGGGGACCAAGTGAGAAAGTGGTCCTCACCTAACCATGTGACACTTGTTACTTATTCCTTGGTTTATTTAACGAAGGGTTGAATTCATCAATGTTTCCATGTGGGATCTTTGTGTGAAAAAAGTCCCACATTAAAAGATGAGTGGAATTCACAAGGAAGCTTTCCTTATAAATAGCCAAAGGATGGCTTGGGATTATTTGCTTGAGTAAGAGTTGGAAAAGGGATCACTAGTAGTGAAAACCTTTGAACTCAAGAGTTGAAAAATGTATCACCTTTATGAAAGCCTTTGAACGCAATTACTCGGCCTTTTCGATCGGGTCTTGCTAACCCCAAGACATTGGACCTAGTCGGTGATCGTGTTGCGGGTGGATCATCGTTGGAGGCCTTCGTAATTTCGAGGCTAGCTTTCAAGTAAGAGCTCTAGTGGTCGTGCAAAGCACGCTCCAAAGGTAATTTTATTATCTTAATCTTGTCATTAAGTTAATTATGTTTATGGTTTTATTTATTGCAAGTGCGGTCTTGTTTTCAGGGTTTCTTCCGCGGTGAGTCGGACTCACCAAACCCCAACAGCAGTATCGGAGTCTCGCTCTTTTATTTTAAAATCATAATATTTTTCAAGGTGTTTTTTATGGCATATTTTTTCTGGTTTTAAGTTGTTAATTAGATTAGTAGCTCATTTTATCCATTTTAACCTCGTATTAGAGCTGACTTCAGCTCCCAAACCCAGATTTCAACCAAAAAATAGTGAATTTTGGGGTGGAAAAGGCATTCTGGATATGGTTTTACCCTTATAGAACTCGGTTTTTAGCCAAAAAACGACCAGAATTGCACTTTTCGAGGGATTTTTTTTTTTTACGAAAAAGTTTAAGTCTTTCTATCCTTGAAAATTAATTGCATATTTATGGTGGTTATGTAATTGGTTCAATCCTTATTTTATATGCAATTTCAAACCTCTTTAGGCATGATTACTTGGTGGTAATTTGTGTTTGAAAGCTTGGTTTTATTTTTTCACATAATTGCAAATTAATTGCATTAAGTGTGAAATTGTTGTTCTTTGAGGCTTCTAAGTACTAAATATTCGATTTATTCCACAATAAACACGGAGTATATTTCTATATCTCCTCCTTTTTCTCTCCAAAACCCTAGCCTCCATTGTTGAATTTTGAAGGGGCTTCCATCGATTTTAATCGGTGGAAAGCCCCAATCCTAATTTCTTTATTGTTTTTTAGGTTTATAATAATGCTTCCTCCTTTTGGGAGGAACTTTTCTCCCTCTAAAGAAAGGGTTTCCGATCTCCTTCGAAAGACAAGGGTTTTTTGACCTCCTTTGAAAGACAAGGTTTGTCTCCTCTTTTCAAGGGAGAAATTTCTTAGTTTTGAATCCATGGTAGCAGATCTAGTGGATTGTCGTGAAATTATTTCGTTAGTGAAAAAATTATCAATTTTTCGAATACGAATAGATGAATTAGAAGGAAAACATCTTCACGGCTACAAAGGATCGTTAGATTGTCTCTCCAACAAGGCTGTAATTTTCAGCGATAGAAGCGAGAGATGCTCCGCAGTGCAAGATTTACTCGACGATCGTAGTTTTTATGAAGGAAAATTCTATTTAATACAATATCTTATGTATTTGTTAACGTCGAATCTCTACTGTAGATGTCGTATGAGTTTTAATTAATAAAATATTTTTGCTATTAAAAAAAAGTACTAAATATTCAATCTTTAATGATGTTAAGTGATTGAAACTTTGAGTTACTAAATTCCATGAATTTTTGTTGAACATTGTTGATTTAATCATTTTTAAGTTGATTGGAATCATAAAGTTTGAAACTTGTGATAGAAAATAATTTATCTTCATATTGGAAGATATAATTTTTCAAGGATTCACAAGTATTAAAGTTGGAATCTTTATTGAACTTATGTTCATTTTTCCAACTTCCTTTTATTTTGTCAAAATCTCAAGATTAATTTAAATTAATTAAATTAGTAGTGAGTAATTGCCCTCTTATTTTTGTTGCACCAAGTTAAACCAATTTTATTAAAGGATGGTTCTTGGAATAATTTTGTTTTTATGCACTTGGATGAATTTATTTAAGTTGGACTTGTTATATTTTCATTTTTCCTCAAAATTAATTGATTCTAAAATTAATTTAGAATTGATTAAAAATGTCACACAGAATTGGGAATATTCCCGAGGTATGAGCACCAAATCGAGGCCTAAGAGCCCCAAGCATGCTCTCGGCCAGCCGGGCTGCTCATGCAACCCACATGGGGATGCCGAGGCTGCTAGGTGCCTCGAAGAGATGCGCATGTATGCGGGGAGCTACTGTGCGGCACCATGGCGCACCATGGCAGCCGCCTTATGGCTGGCCGTGGGTAAGCCGAGCGTGGGGCTTGCATTGAGCGTGTATGTGTGCGTAGCTTGGTACATAATTAAGGGTAATATGCGTAGACATTGCTTGTGAAGCAATGTGGTGCAATGAGATCGTGCGAGTTGTGTGCGAGTTGTGAGCACTCCAAGTCTTAGTGATAGGCACTTGGATATTTTGAACTATGTAATTTTTGCTTAATTTGTCGTTTTAATTATTTTAATTATCTTGTTTTATTTAATTAAAATTTTGGAGGCTAGGCCTCGGGTTTTTTAGCGACATTTGCAAAAATTTTATTTTGGCAAATAATTGGGTTTTATTGGCTTAATTAATTGGATTAATTAAGATAAACGCGAAATTTAGTGGGAGCTTCAAATATTAATTGCGCTTATTTACATAATTGGTTATAACAACTTTGACTAGTTTTAATTAGGCGTGTTAATTGGATTAACCACCTAGGTTAGTTACTAGCTAGTTATCGCGTGTTTATGCATTGTTACTTGTTTTATCGTTGTAAATGCATGGGCCATTCACAAATAGTGATGGATGAATGGAATGTATATTCTCTCACAGGTTTTATAAAATGGCAACTAGTGGGGCCCGATTAGGATAGAAAATACGGATTGCAATCTGTGATGTATTTTTGTAAATCTAAATACGGTCTGCGTACCGTTGAGTATTTTTGTACCTTAATATTTAGATTAGTCCTAATCGTAGATACTAGTAGTTGCATAATTTTGGTCAAGTCTTGAAGACAGAGGTTCTTGGAAGACAAAGCCATGAAGTTGCAAAAGAAGACCTTTTGAAGACTTGAAGAATTCAAGGGGTCATGCTAGTTGCCAATATACATCAAAATGCTTATGATTTACATATTCATGATCATTTATATATGAATTATATGTAAGATGCATGTTTAGGATTTCGAATGTTGTGATAATTATTTAAGTTCACTTAAATCAACCAACATAGAAACCCTAGGTCCCTAATATATTGAGTGAAATTTCCATTCCAAAACAACATTATCGACCTATTGAGAGTAGTGATGGGCTACGCCAAAGCGAGGCAACACTATTACTCCCTAGACTCATAAGCCATACCGGGTATGTAAGTTGGTTTTGGTTGTACTCAACTATATGAGTAATTGAGTCCTAACATGTCGTGGAAAAGTGAATAAATTGTTGAGAAAGCATTAGATGCGACGATTTATTCAACCAAGAGTGGATTGAAGCCATTAGCAAAGCATTGTTTACCTTAGGAGATTGAGTGTTAAGACAAGCCAAATCATGCTTAACCCCACTTTGTTTCTTTGGATCTTGGAATCGACTTATTCTCGCCAAATGGGGACACATTTAATGCGTGGATAAGACGTTTAATAAGATTGAAAATCTGCATGAATACCTTTTAATTTTCAAACTTATTATGTTATTTACTTGATAAATGGTTATACTTTGCACTTATATATGTAGAATTCCAAATCAAACTATATTGTTTTCCATAATTGGTAAAGGAAATCTTTGAGAACGGTTTTCAAAGAAAGGAAAGGCAATTCTAAAAATACAATTCTCATAAATGACTTTTATAAGTCCGAAAGGACGGTTGGATATCATGTATTCAAAATACTAGGTAGTTTTGATAAAACATAAAGTATTGAGTTGCAAACTCAAATTGTCAATATTGATAATTAAAATATCTTTTCGCTTAATACATAGATGAGTAGGACTCATTGATGTAATAATTCAAGCGTGAATTAAAGGAAAATATGAAACTTTGTTTTATGGTGCATTAGATGCTTAATTATGCCTAACAAAGTATAATAGTCAAAGACTCTTAAAGAAATGGTTCTTAAAGATTATGAGATAAAGTATGATAAGAAATGTAGGAAACGAGGAACAAAGAAAAGGAATGAGATTCCATTTTACTAAAGAATTCATGTTATTGAAGTTAACTTAGCAACTCATTATCTTCACAAAGTATCGGATACTGCTTGAGTGTTCCACTTTGAAAATGACCTCAAACCATTGAAGATAAGCTAAGTTCTCGACTTACAAGCTTAGAATGAAGCAAGTGGTGCTACATCAGTTGTTAGTTCGTATGCTTTGTTTAAAAACCTTTAAGCTAAGGGTGGAACAAATAAATGTTATTGTGTTCCATAATCAGCAAACAATCCGTTTCAAACGGAAAGACTCACATTAAAAGCTATGAGCAATAGTTGCGAAATTTATTTTAATGGCATGGTTATTCAAGCCATGAGTCAGGAATGCTTGATTATAAACAAACATTTTCTTAACATGATAAACTGGTAAAATCTCAAAGTCACGGGTATGATTTGCATTTCGAACATCTTTAGCAATGTCACATCGACAAGAACGTACTCAAGGCTCTATTAGATAGGCTCTTGATAGTTGATCGATTCGAAATCGTTCTAAAACAAGCAAGTCTTACTTGTTGAAACCGACAAAGTAAAGAGCTATTGTTCTTGGTATAGACAATTGACTCCGAAATCTAATGAGGATTCATTTACTTCAACGTTTCACAAAGAATTTGAAAGAATATGGCTATATTCATCAAATGTGAACAAACTCGACCTTGAATAGTTCAAGAGTTCAGTGAAGTACAGAATCGACTTGGCAAAATATCAAAACGTCTAGATTAGATTGAGAGATGTTTGCTTGAGCCAAGCGTGACCATCACAAAGTTATGAAATTGAAATTTTCATAAACAACTCCACAAAGATCATAGTGTGTCTTCACGGAGACCTCGATGCCATTTAATTATGACTCGAACAATGATGGATCATATCTCTTCCTATAAAAATCTTAAAGATTTTCACAAAGGACTAACGTTACACAAAAATGTTGAAGCTAAGAAAGGTGACAAGGGGTGGAACTAGGTCATTGAAACTAATCCTCCCTCGATCAAACTAAATTTATAAAAACTTAACAAACCTATATACAAGTATAGAGGCAAGTCAAGGATCGAACCCAAAGGAACGGTAATGTTCAAGCGCTCTCAATTATGTGCCTAAGCTAGGTCGAAGATTAAGATAAAGAGAGAACACTAACAACTAACAGACAAAGAAACTAAACAAATAAAGCACTAGGAACGGGATCAACAAGTAATCATGACAATTGTAGCAACTTGGGAATAATATGCAAATCAATGGTTGTGAAGACTAATGACAAGATCAATCAAAAGAGTCAACAAGATATCTCCTAGAGGTCAAACTAGCGCCAACTACGAGAGACTCTAACTAGGAGCATCACTAATCAAGCTCAATCAAAAATTGCAATTCCTAAATCAATGGTCCATATCATTAGAAACTACAATGCAATCTAGAATAATTCTCAAGGCCTAATCGAATTACACACATGCAAACTTCCATGAATCACTTTAATCTTAACAGTTAATCAACATAATCCCAAAATTAAGCTCAATTAATAAATCATACAAGTTTCACCCAGTCCCTAGCAAACAACTACTCTAACATCATCATCTAATCAATAAACAACTAAAGAAATCAAGAATCAACAATATATGAAGAACAATTACACTAATCAACAATCAAACATCAAAATCAAATCAAACAAACTTGAATATTAAACAAAACAATAAAATGAGATAGAGTTAAGACATTGATAATATAGAAGATCTCAAACACAATTGTCACCACTGAATCATCAATATCTCAGTCACCATTGAAATTCCTCACTTTCTCTCTCTAAAATGTACTCCTAAACTAACCCTAAAACTAGAGAGAGAAGCTCTCAATTAAGCTAAGAAAATGAATTCTAATTCTACTTGTTTTTATCTCTAACCAAAAAAAAATAAATAAGAAAAGAAAAGAAAAAGAAATAGAAATAGAAAATAAAAATGTAAAAAGGAAAACTAAAAAAATAAAGGAAAGAAATTAAAAGAAACAAAAATAAGAAGTAAGTGGACTTCGAAATCGGAAGCAATATTGGGAAATTATCCCATACTTCGCACATCACACCGCTCCAAATCACACACCATCACAACCGTTCGATTATAAGTCAATCAAATCAATGGCCGAATATGGAACCCAGACGTGCGCGGCCGCGATAAATGAGTGCGCGCTCGCGTCTGTTGAGGTTCAAATGATGGCAGGGCTGCTCGAAGGCACTTGCAGGACTGCTGCTGCGGTGGTGTAATTGGTGCCGGCTTAGGGAGTTTCGGCTGGTCTCTTATGTGTTGCGGTACTGGTGGTGGTGGAGAGGTGTTGCGAGTTTGCTGCAGCTGGAGCAGCGGAAAGCTAATTTGTGTGGTGGTGGAAATGGAGCAGGGGCAGCAGCTGGTGTTGCGCGGTGGTGGCGGAATTGGGAGTTGCGGTGGCTGCTTTGCGGAGGTAGAAGGTGGTGCTGGTGGTTGACTGGAGGTGCGTGATTGCTAGCTGTTTTGGCCAAAATCTGCTCGCTAGATTCGACCAGGTTCTATAGGTTAACAGCTAGATTAATGAAGATGTGAATGATAGCGTAGGTTCAAATAATGGGGGCGAATAACCTACGAAAGATGAACAAAGGGGAAACAGAAGAAGAGACACAAGATGATGACGCAGAAAACCCCATAAATAAGGGTAAAAACTGCGGGTGGCGTTGAATCCACCAATCTACTAGTTTAAGAATGAACTAAAGGTACAATACAGGTTGTTTTGTGACTAAGAATGAATCTGTAATTTAATACTAATTGCTAATATCTATGAAATATGATGCCTAGGGCTTGTATCTTGTCTTTTTTACAATGGTCTTCTATCCTATTTATAATAGGGGAGCCTTTTGAAGTCTTGTAACAGCTTCTTTGATGATTCCTTGAAAGTAGGAGTTAGCTGTCAGGTTCAGCTCCGAGATTCATGCCATGTTCTCTTTGTGTTTATCCTTTTATTTTTGACTTGTTCCTTGCTAGTGGTTAGTTGGAGAATAGTGGGAGTGTCCTCCATGAAAATAGGAGAAGTAGTTTGACTCCTTGATTTGGTCTTCAATGAATGTGGACTTATTTGTGGTGCCGATACATTTAACATTTCTAATTGACTTATACCTGGTGGGAAATATTCCCTCCTTGATTGTAGGAAAGCTTATAACAACTTTGACTACGTTCAAACTTGGATTCTCTTAGAATATTCCTTGGAAATATCTTTGTTTGATTTTGTTTAATACATGGAACCAGGTAGCTGATCACGTAGCAATCTGTAACCTGTAACCTAGCAACCTGTGACCTGCAACCTAGCAACCTGCAGAAATCTGAACCTGTAATAAAAATTTAGGCACAACAGTTTGCCCCCAGCTTGTCTCTTGGATGTACCTGTTGCATCTATGAGGCAAGCTTAATGATTTCGAAAGATAAATTTTGACATAAAATTTTCCCAAGATAATTCTTTAGATTAAAGTTACAATAGCTTCTTCATATTAAAACGTTGATCCTAGCTTTTGAAAATATGCTTTACTTTGCTCATGGGGAAAGGTTAGTTTATCTTTAGACTTTGAACATTCGATGCTAGGTTCTTTGGAATAAAGTAGACTTTGGTTTGACTTTCGTTGTTCTGCGATTGTGCTTTTGCTTTGAATATTTTTGTTATCTGGCGCATTGGCCCTTAGTACGTCGTAGCTTTGGTCATCATTGATATCTGGCGCATTGGCCCTAGGTTCATTCGTAGCTTTGGCAGGTTATAGTTGTACCTAGAACTCAGATTGTATCTCTAGGATTCAGGTTGTCCAATTGAATCTGTAAGGAAGTAGGTTAGTGATGATCGTTGGTGTTGCCGCTAATGGCCCTCCGATGCTTATATTATTACTGATTTGACGGAAATATATAACCAAATTAAAGCAATAAACATAAATATATATATATTTTTTTTTATTAAAAACTAACTTAGAAAGTAGATGTATATAACTTGAGAATAACTTAGAAGTAGTAAACAGGTTAGAAATAATGCGTTGATAACTTGGAAATAACTTAGAAATAATTTAAAGAAATTTAGAAGAAACCTGGAGACAACCTAGAAGGTTCTTAGAAATGACAAGTTTTTAGATGTACTACATTCCAGCTTCTAGGTAATAGCTTACCTTATGGCGTAGCTAACCTGTAGGCTCTTTGTCAACCTGGTATGGACCTTCCTAGGTTGCCCCCAGCTACCTGCGGGTACTCCAAAACGAGAACTTAGATGGATTCATCTTCTTCTGCACGAACTTCAGCCATGGCCCTGGTCGTAACTTCTTCAAAAGAAGCACATGGATATCTGGTCAACTCGTAATACAACCTAGATTGATAAATAAGGCCTTGGCGGAATGCTTCTATGGTTGTTGAGTGATCGCAGTTCTTGATGCTGACCATTTCTTTGTTGAACCTGCTCCAATATTCTCTAGTTGTCTCATTTTGATTCTGGACGACGCGGTACAGGTCACTGCTCTGCCTCTCCAGCTCCCTGCTAGTTGAAAATTGTTGAAAGAACCTGTTTGCCAAGTTAGAGAAGCTGCTGATAGATCCCGGCTTCAGGTTGATTAGCCACTGGAGTGTAAGTCCAGATAGAGTAGCGCCAAAGGACTTGCACATGGTAGACTCAATAAGCTCCCACGGGATTGATAGCTGCCACATCCTTTCCTTGTACTGAGCTACATGATCTTGAGGGTCAGTGGTCCCATCGTACAACTTGGGGAATACTGGTATGTTCATCTTTTCGGGAATCTGAACTCGCGCAATCTCCTCCACAAAAGGAGACTCATTAAATCCATCGGGAGATTCATAAGCCACAGGCTTCGGCACACCTGGTAGCCGACTCAAGAGCTTCATCATTTTCCGGCTTTGGGCTTTGAGAACAGCTACTTTATCAGCCATAGAGTTAGTCTCTTCACCTGATTCCTTTCCAAGCTTCTTGGGATTACTATCTTCTCCTTCAGATTCATCGGATGAAATCAAGGAGAATTGAGGGATATCCTCGGTTCTGACCCGCTTCTTTTTCTTGCTTTTGACAGATTCAAGCTCCTTGGTCAGCTTTTCCAAGGATGCTTGAGATTCGGCCTGGAACTTCTCTAGGGTTGCTTGAGACTCGGCCTGGGGCTTCTGATTCCGCTCCCGAGAGGCTCTCAACTCTTCCTGCAATTGCTCGATTAGTTCGTTCATATTCGGATTGGGATCGGGATTTCCGACCGTGATGAAGGATGGAAAAATTGATCTAATTGCTTCCCCACAGACGGCGCCAAACTATTTTGGCCAAAATCTGCTCGCTAGATTCGACCAGGTTCTATAGGTTAACAGCTAGATTAATGAGGATGTGAATGATAGCGTAGGTTCAAAGAATGGGGGCGAATAACCTACGAAAGATGAATAAAGGGGAAACGGAAGAAGAGACACAAGATGATGACGCAGAAAACCCCATAAATACGGGTAAAAACTGCAGGTGGCGTTGAATCCACCAATCTACTAGTTTAATAATGAATTACAGGTACAATACAGGTTATTTTGTGACTAAGAATGAATCTGTAATTTAATACTAATTGCTAATATCTATGAAATATGATGCCTAGGGCTTGTATCTTGTCTCTTTACAATGGTCTTCTATCCTATTTATAATAGGGGAGCCTTTTGAAGTCTTGTAACAGCTTCTTTGATGATTCCTTGAAAGTAGGAGTTAGCTGTCAGGTTCAGCTCCGAGATTCATGCCATGTTCTCTTTGTGTTTATCCTTTTCCTTTTAACTTGTTCCTTGTGGGTGGTTAGTTGGAGAATAGTGGGAGTGTCTTCCATGAAAATAGGAGAAGTAGTTTGACTCCTTGATTTGGTCTTCAACGAATGTGGACTTATTTGTGGTGCCGATATATTTAACATTTCTAATTGACTTATACCTGGTGGGAAATATTCCCTCCTTGATTGTAGGAAAGCTTATAACAACTTTGACTTCGTTCAAACTTGGATTCTCTTAGAATATTCCTTGGAAATATCTTTGTTTGATTTTGTTTAATACATGGAACCAGGTAGCTGATCACGTAGCAATCTGTAACCTGTAACCTAGCAACCTATGACCTACAACCTAGCAACCTGCAGAAATCTGAACCTGTAATAAAAATTTAGGCACAACAGTAGCTATTTTGGGTGTTAATTGCTGTTGTTGTTGGAGTTTGCTGGTCGTGAATTGGGGAACAAGGGAAACAAGGGAGAATAGATGAGTGATGAGGTTGGTGGGCACGAGCATTGTCCTCACAACATGCTCATGATGAACACAAAAGTAGGTAGTCCCTAAACAGTAAACACCATGATTGTGGGTTCAACACTACCCCGCTTGAGAGCGCGACTATGCAAACGCAAGGAGTTGAACTTGGGATATCCACCTACAAAATACAAATAAAACCAAGGATAAAATGAAGTAAAATAAACTCAAAATTATAAACAAAACGAAGAGAAATAAAATGAAAATGAAAAGAATATAAGAAAGAAAACATTGTAAAATGAAAAAAAAATAAAGGAAAGAAAATGAAATGAAAATTAAAATGAAAAATGAAAATAAAATAAAATGAAAACTAAATCTATAAAATCTAAAATAAAGGAAAAGCAACTAAAATAACGAAAATAGAACAAATAAAGGAGAAAAGACAAGAAAAACCATAGAAATGCACAAAAGCTATAAAATTAGAGAGGAAAGGTAAGACTAAGACCAAAAGCATAAAACTAAGCATTTATTAAGCATGAAAGCCATGAAAAGAGGAAGAAAACAAACTAAATGCTCATCAAATGGGTGTCATTTATGACACCCATCAAAAGGACGCCATATTTAGTTATGGATAGAATTAACTTCTAAATGTCTTTTCAAGTATATGTCTAAAACTCTTAGCCATAGTGGGAGTTCACTGGCTTAGTGGGAGCTAAGTGACTCAATGGGAGCTCACAGGCTTAGCAAGAGCTAGGTGGTTGAGTGGGAGCTTAATGTCTCATTAAAGGCTAAGATAGCTTAAGTGGGAGCTAAATTTTTTTTTTACAACGAACTTTTACCCAAAGACAATATACATGTCTCTTTGTAAGCATTCAAGTGAGACCACGGGCATTACCTCCACAACCTAATTGAGAACATAGTGTTTGCTGCTCTAAGTGGTGTCTTTCTGGAAAGTAACACATTTCCAAAACGACAAGTGGGAGGAAAATGAACTCGATGACCATTGAGATTAGCAACAAACTAGAACTGAGAATCTCGAAAGATCTTAAAAGGGCTTCGTAAGAATACTTGATCAAGAATACTCAAAAGGACTTTACAAGTTCCTTAAAACAGAATTAATTTCTCACAAAACTTTTGAAAAGTTGTTGTAAGATCAAGAAAATCAAAGGGCTTTGGAAGCGCCTTGAAACTCAGTGTTTGATGCAATAACCCTGTATAGGTATAAAATTCACCAAATTCTTGGATTGAATCCTATAAATTTTCTATTAAGTTAGAAATAAACCTAAGACTTACAAGCATACAATTTACTATTAGGTAGTAAGGGAACAATTTCTTGTAAAATAGCTACGACAAATCCAAATTCCGAATAATGGTTAGAGGCCATAAAAATTCGAAATCGACTCCATGTTTGAAAATCATGCTTTAAAACTTGATTAATTTGCATAAAGGGTGAAAGACCCATCGATTGCAAATAAGTTCTCAAGGAGAAAACTAACAAATGTGGAAATATATATGTGTACATAGCTAGATTGGTTGAAAACGATACAATTAAATTCACGGAGTTGATTTTAATAAAAACCTATTCACCAATCGGAATGCTAAAGTCTTTTCATGATTGTTCTAGAAAAATTGTACATATGAAATATGACAAAATAGATACCAAAATTGCCTTCCTAAAATAGGATTTTGGAAGTGACTATGAAAATAGTCTAAGGGTTTTGAAAATCTAAATAATGCTAGATTTGAAAGCAAGCTCAAGGAATCCATTACGGGATTTAAGGAAGCATTGCATATAGGAATTGGAACATGTTTTCTCATGAAGTTAATAAAAGGATTGACTTATGGCGAAACATAGAAATTCTTATGAATAAGAAGTTTAGTGGGAGCAAAAGTAAATTATTTAAAGGTCCAATGAAAAGTTTACGAACTCTATTGTGAAATAACTGTCAAATACTAAATGCTTAGATTTGAAAGTATTTTTGACAATGGACCAAACAAAAGACGATACTTAGTACGTATTGGGTGTTAAGATCTATTGTATAGACTTAAAAAAATGTTTGAACGTGTAAGGGAATTTACCGTATTGAACATGAATTGAAGGACTTTGAAAGACGTTCGACCCGTATGTATAAAACTAAGTAAATGTTTGAACTAAGTATAAGCTAGGCTAAATACTAAGTCGAACAAGAAAGACTCTAGTAAGAGACTTTCAACCGTATCACATAGCGAACAATTTAAGCAAGACTCAGTGAAACTGAATGAGCTAAAATGTCACATGGATGGAATAAGATTGAGAATTACTCTGCAACTTAATCCATCATGTACGCTATGATATGGAATCGTCGCAGGACTTTCTTGCTTAGGTCATGTGAAGTATGTATGTAGTACCAATCAACCTGAATCTATGTAATAGATTGTTAGATTATGGCCAAGAAATCCAAGTACTTGGATAAGTAACAGGATGAGTTATTGACTTGTGGAAACAAATACAATTTGAGAATTGATGTTGCAAACACAAACCTTAACAAGGATTATGTTTAGGGTAATTTTACCTCGCCACGTGGTCCAACCAGAGGACGACACGTGTCAGCCTCAGGGTGGTCCAAAGTGGACCAATCCCTGCTTGAAACGTGTCACTCCAGAGATTAGGGGGAAAAAGGCGGCCTTAAGGCCCAAATCCCGAGAAAGTCGCAATGCGGCGCAGCCCACCAATGATTAGGGATCAATGACCTAATCAGGGGCACAAATCCCGAGGACCCTATAAATAGGGAGATTTCCCTATTTTGGAGGGCATGTTTTTACCATTTTATTACAAACAGTCCATGTGATAGAGACATCTGAGCTTGGAATCCGAGCAGATACCCACCTAAATTTCCGCACCTTTTTCTCTCCCTTCAAGTTACTAACTTGTGCGTCGGAGGCGGAGCACCACCCAACCGGTGTCTCCATTTGTTTTGCAGGTACAGCTCACGCCGGATCAGTCTTCGTGTTGTAACTCTCCCGAGGGACAAAAACACCCAAAACATTTGGCGCCGTCTGTGGGGAGAGTACCTCGAAGATGGTTCAAGATTCTGTACCACCCCCTAACCGTCTGGGCGATGACCCTGAAGTCTTTACAGACCATGAGGATGAAGATCCTTTGGTCAAAACCTTTACAGCCGATGACGGCTCTCTTAGAACCAAGCGCATCCGGCCTCGAGAAACTTTGGAGCGGGGTTCCTCCCAGGCGGGTACAAGCCGACCCCCTGGGCAGCCGGAAGGGGAAACCCATACGGCCGCTGGGTCATCCCCTGTCACCCGAGACGAACTTATGAGACTCATGACAAGTTTTAAGGGTGAAATTAAAGAGCTGATCACCAAGAACCGGGCTGGCCCAAGTAAGGGTCAGACGGCCAAGAAGACTCCCCTGGGAAAAGGGAAGTCAGTCAGAGATCGACAGCCCACTCCTCACCCAAAGGAGAATGCAGCCGGGACCATTGATTGGTCCAAAATTCTTCTTCCTAAGAGGAATACCATTGACACCCTCCGGACTCAACAGCCGGGGGGAAGTAAAAAATCAACTCCTGATGCCCGGGAAATAATCAACCAGAAGAGGAATCAGCAGCTGTTTGAGTCGGCTTCAACGTCGAACTTTCCTGACAGCTTTAACAACACATCTGCAGGGAATGCTTTCTCCCTACATGAGAGCCAGACAGGCGGTAATACCGTCCATTCTAGCCCTTAGATGATTGGTACTGTACCGTATGTACCTACTCAGGTTTACGGTCAGTGTCCCCCTCACTTTATGCAGCCGACTCTCTTCGGAGGTCAGGCGGCATATCAAAATGTCCAGCCACTGGACTGGCAGCTCTGTCTGCTACGCCTGGGTGAACAACCTTCTGCGTTCACCCGGGAGATAACCGAGGCGGCACAGCCGGCCAAGGTTAAGAATGTATTGGTAGGTACCTATGATGGTACCACCAACCCGGAAGACCACCTTATGGCATACACCAACCTCATGTATTTACAGGGGTTGGATGACGCCACTTGGTGTCGATGCTTCCCGGATACATTGAAGGGCATTGCCCAACAATGGTTTGGCAACTTGCCAGTCGGGTCCATCGATAATTTCAGGAAGTTCGCCTTCCTGTTTGCTTCCATCTTCTCAATGAACATCCCTGCTAAGAAAACAAGCCTTGATTTGAGCACTGTTAAGCAGGGAGAGAGAGAAGGGCTACGCTCATATGTCAGGCGGTTCAATCTGATCAGAATTCAAATTCAAGGACTGTCTGATGAGGTAGCTTTTACAGACTTTTTCAAGGGTCTGAGAGACGGTTCGACCTTTAAGTTCGACCTAGTCAGAAAAGGGGCTTTCACTTTACAGGCGGCCCTGAGGGAGACGGAAAGCTACATTCAAGCTACCGATCTCTGCTCGCCTGGTAGCCAGTCGGACTTTAAGAAGTCCAAAAAGCAGAAAGACAGCCGACCTGCTCAGCCGACCAAAAATAAAGAAGAGAGCAAGAAAAGAAAAGAAATCTGGGCGGTTAATGACTCTGACCAACCGTCCCAGAAGAAAAAGAAAGAGTTTAAACCATACGTCCCCAAGTACGAGTTTAATAAAGACTGTAACTCCATCCTCATGGAGGTAAAGGACTGGTTGTCCAATGAAAAGCCGAATCCAATGAAGAGTTCCGTTCAGTCACGGAAAAAAAAATAAATTCTGTCAGTTCCATGAGGAGGTTGGCCATGACACCAACAACTGCTTCAGTCTTCAGCGGGCGTTGGACCGTCTGGCTGACAAAGGGCTGTTGAAGTCCTACATTTCTAAGTCCCCAGCTGGGGCAAAAAAGAAGAACAAGGGTCAGTCATCCAAGACTACCCCCCAGCCTGCTAGTAGCTCGGATACTGACAAGGAGCCGGTCTACACAATAGCAGGCGGGTTCTCATGTGGTGGCCCTACCATCCGGGGCACCAAGAGCCATCTTCGAAAGATGGACATGGACGATGATGAGCAGGCGTCTGCAAGCACCTCCTTCCCAGACGTCTTGATCACTGAGAAGGACAGGGGCAGCGTCCGCCGTCCGCATGATGACCCGGTTGTCATTGAATGTAAGGTGGCCAACCAGCTGGTTGGACGGATCCTTATTGACACCGGCAGCTCCTCAGACATCATCAGCCTCCGGTGCTTGCAAAAGCTGAAATACAATGTCAGCAGCATGCATCCGGTCACCCACCCCTTAGTTGGTTTTGGGGGTGGGATGGTCTACCCAGCCGGAAGAATTGACTTACCCATCCGGCTGGGAGAGAAAGGCCAAGGACGACATATTGTCGTCAGATTCTTGGTCGTTGAGGAGTTGACTGCCTACAACATTATCCTTGGCCGGCCAATTCTCAACGAAGCCAAGGCAGTAATCATCCCATCTCTCATGCTCATCAAGTATGAGAGGGATGACGGCACTGTTGGTTCCCTGAATGGGGATCAGAAGACGGCCCGAGAGTGCTACCTCTCAGCTGTTAAAGATACTGTGGCCCCAGGCGGCCACGAAACAATAGACCTTGACAATGTCAAGGATGCCGACCCAGCACCTGCCCCACCAGCAGCCGGGAAGAAAAGAAAGGCACCTCTGCTGGTGGAGGTGAAGAAAGAGAAAAAATAGCAATCACTGACCAGTGAGCGGTGAGACGAGCTTCGTCCCCAACCGGCTGGTGAAAACATTGATCTCGTTCTGGATGACAGCCGTCCAGAACGTATTGTAAAGGTTGGGACGGTTGCTCATGCTACCTTGGGTGCAAGATTGTACCTTCTGCTGAAGGAATTCAAAGACATTTTTACCTTTGAAGTGGAAGAGATGCCAGGCGTCAGCCCGGATCTCGCTGTCCACAAACTCGCCGTGGACCCCAAACAGAAGCCCATCCGGCAAAAGAAAATAAACCACGGCGAGGAAAGAAGTCAGGCGGCAGCTACCGAAGTTAAAAAGCTGCTAGACGCCAGGTTCATTTGGCCTTGTAAATTTCCCGACTGGGTGGCCAATGTGGTCCTCGTTAAGAAACCGAATGGGACCTGGCGCATGTGTGTTGATTACATAGACCTCAACAAGGCGTGTCCAATGGACAGTTACCCACTTCCAAAGATCGACAGTCTGGTCGACTCTACAGCCGGTCACGCCTTAATGAGCTTTATGGATGCCTACTCCGGCTTCCATCAGATACCCCTGTGGAAAAAGGATCAAGAGAAGACAGCCTTCGTCACTTATCAGGGGTTATTCTGTTATACCGTGATGCCATTTGGCTTGAAAAATGCGCCTGCCACTTTCCAACGGATGATTAATACGGTCTTCATTAATCAAATTGGGAGGAATGTGGAGGCGTACATTAATGACATGATAGTCAATCCAAGCTACAGACGGATCACCTTGCTGATCTCCGAGAAACATTCACCACCCTCAGGCGGCATTAGGTCATGTTAAATCCAAAGAAATGCGTCTTTGGTGTTGACTCTGGGAAGTTTCTCGGATTCCTGATTGATCAAAGGGGGATAGAGACGAACCCCGAAAAGATACAGGCGGTGATTGACATGAAGTCACCCGTTGTGTCAAGGAAGTTCAGAGACTCACCGATTGCCTGGCCGCCTTGGGGAGATTCCTCAGCCGGTCAGGCGACAAATGCCTTTACTTCTTCCAAGCAATCAGGAAGAAAACCAAGTTTGAATGGGGGGATGATGCTGAGGCGGCATTCCAGAAGTTGAAAGAACATTTACATTCTCTACCTAGGTTGGTCAGTCCTTTGCCTAGGGAGACGTTGTACATGTATTTAGCCGTCTCAAATCATGCCCTCAGTGCTGTTCTCCTTGCTGAACGAGACGGCGTGCAACTCCTAGTTTACTTCATTAGCCATGTTCTAAAAAATGCTGAACTCCGGTACCCCATGGTTGAAAAATTTGGCCTTGCTTTGTATATAGCATTCAAAAAGCTGAAGCCTTACTTTTTGGCACATCCGGTGGTGATTTACACCGACCAGCCACTCAAGAGGCCAATGTCTACCTTGGAGTCATCCGGGAGAATGTTGAAATGGGCTATTGAAATGCAAAGTCTTGAATTCACTTACGAACCAAGAAAGGCAGTGAAAGGTCAGGCGTTTGCAACCTTCATTGTTGAAATGACCCGTCCGGTGGCTCTTGATAATCTTGACCAGGTTTGGAAAGTGTACGTACACGGGAGCTCTACAAAGAACGGCTGTGGTGCAGGCGTAATCTACGAGTCTCCTGAAGGAGACAGATTTGAGTATGCACTATGCTTCAAGTTTTAGGCCTCTAATAATGAGGCGGAATATGAAGCCCTGCTAGCCGGCATCCGTATGTGTAAGGTGGTAGGGGCCATGAAAATTGACGCCTACTCTGATTCACAATTGGTCGTTAGCCACTATGAGGGGAGCTACGAGGCAACTCATCCGGCTATGATCAAATATCTTCAGGCAGTCAAAGAAGAGGCTGGGGCACTTGCGGAATTCCATCTGAATCAAGTGCCTAGGTTGGAAAACAACCAGGCGGACGCATTGTCAAAACTGGCATCTTTCGCCTGCCATGATACGCCTCGGTCAGTCTTTTGGGAAGTTCTTGAAAAAAGAAGCATCTATGAAGATCCCATTAGAATTCTGGACCAAAGCTCTACCTGGATGGATGGCATCCGAGCCTATCTTTCAGACGGTACACTTCCTGATTTGCCACAGGAGGCAGCCGTCCTGAAGAAGCGAGCTGCAAGCTTCGAGTTGAGAAACGGAGAACTCTTCAAGGCGGGGTTTCTTAAGCCCCTGTTGAAGTGTGTCACCCCAAAAAAGGGGAAGGAAGTTCTCAAATATTTGCACTCAGGATTCTGCGCCTCCCACATAGGCGGCAGGTCCCTAGCCGTCAGAGCCAGACGACATTATTTTTGGCCCACTCTTGAGGAAGACGCCAAGGAGTTGGTGAAGAAATGTGACAAGTGCCAAAAATTTGGCAAACTTATTCACCGTTCGGCTACTAATCTGACGGCCATCCATAGCCCAATCCCGTTTGCAAAATGGGGCACGGACATTCTAGGTCCTTACACGCCTGATCCAGGCGGAAAGCGCTACATCTTGGTGGCTGTGGATTATTTCACCAAGTGGGTGGAGGCTGAGGCGGTTAAGAACATCAAGGCCTCAGACGTAATTTCCTTCATCTGGAAAAACATTATCACCCAGTATGGGGTACCTATGTCTATGGTGTTTGATAATGGTCCTCAGTTTGAGACGCCTCAGCTAAAAACCTGGTTGGGAGATTAGGGGATCTCAAGCTGTTTTGCATCTGTCGGCCGGCCCCAAGCAAACGGCCAAGTTGAAGCCTTCAACAAACTCATCTAAGACGACATTAAGAAGAAAATAGAAAGAGCCGGTGGCTTGTGGGAAGAAGAGTTAATCCATGCCCATGGGCCATCCGGACAACAGCAAAGGGGGCAACCAGTGAAACCCCATTTCTCATGGTTTACGGTGCTGAAGCCGTCTTGCCTATCGAACATTACGAGCCGACTCTCAGAGTCATGCTATATGATGAAGAGGCAAACTGGGAAGCAATGCGCCTGGCATTGGATTCACTCCCAGAACGCAGGGGCAATGCCGCTTTGCGTCATGAGATTTACCGTCTGAGAATGACTCGAGCCTACAACAACAAAGTACACAAGCGTCCCTTGAAAGTTGACGACTTAGTGTTACGAAAAATGGAGGCAACCGGTAGGGCCAATGAGCTGGGGAAGCTAACTCCAAATTGGGAAGGCCCCTACCGGATCTATGAAGAAGTAAGGGACGACACCTACCGCCTGGAAACTCCAGACGGCAGGCGCCTGCCTAGAACTTGGAATGTAGACAATTTGAAAAAGTACTACTTCTGAGAATGTAAATTTTTTGTAAACAATGAGTCAATTAATGAGAATTCAGACTTTGTTTGCAAATTTGTTTTGTTTTTCCGCCTGGGTAGTACTCAGATGGATTCTTTATTTTACAAGTTTGACTTAATAATTGTCTGTTCGCCTGGGTAATGACCCAGACAGACTTTCTGTTTAATAAACTAAGTTCGATACTTAGTTTAATTCAATAACGTTCGGCCAATGCGCCGA
Source organism: Chenopodium quinoa (assembly GCF_001683475.1). NCBI lineage: Eukaryota > Viridiplantae > Streptophyta > Magnoliopsida > Caryophyllales > Amaranthaceae > Chenopodium > Chenopodium quinoa. The sequence goes on along the minus strand of NW_018744301.1, from coordinate 4,557,151 downwards.
TTAAAAACTAAGCACAAAAACTCTTAGTGGCTATACAACCGGTCTCAAACAAGACCAAAGGCTAAAATGGCCGGATGGTTGCTCATTTTATAAAATCGCCTGTCCCAACATGGACAAAGGCGTCCGGCGACACCCCTCCGGGTACAATCGTCGCAGAGACAGACTATGTGTCGGTTCTACGTACCTATGCAGACGGCAGAATTTGAATGACCAAGTTGGTCAACTCGTAGTCGTCTGACCAGAATGATCTGTGAAGAACAATAAGTTACCGAATACCGGATGCCTTGGGGCATCAGTCGGTCAGCGGCTGAAGTTCTTACTTAGTTTATTTATTCCAAAGTTGCACTTTATATCCCCATTGGGGCAAAAGAATTATGCAATGGCTATGAAATCTCTACCAAGACGGACAAACTCCGTCTGGTTAGTGACTGGAACGCCTGTTGGTGTACGGTTGTGCACTTGGCTTGGGGAAATCACTACTGTGATTGATTGACTTACAAACGTATCATGCTCTTTGCAGCATCAGACGTTCCCAAGTCAATCAACCAACTCCATTTGAAAACAACCACACAACCGTCCAGGGGCAATGACAGCCAGGATTTTGATAAGTTAGGCAAAAAATCGCCGTATGCTTTTGATAAGTTAGGCAAAAATGCAAAAGTTGAAATTCAAATGCAAACGCAAAATGATCAAAACCGAATCAGTTGGTGCATTCATTAAAAGTACACCCAACCAAACGGTTGTAGTGGATCAAATGTTAACCGGACCCCGTCTGGGAGGAAAGAGAAATTTTTAATTAACCCGGCTCCTTAGCCGGTAAATACAAATATACTCAGCACGCAGGCCGGAAAATCAAGTTTTGGCATACTGCCGCAGAATTAAAGAAAAGATAAAAAAGAGAGATTGGCATACTGCCGCTGAAAGATCACTTCTGGCCTGCAGACGGTGCCTCCTAGTCCTCCTCATCATCTGAGGGAATATCTTGTGCTACACCTGTACCAAGTAACTCAGGCGTGGGGGGCTCATTGTTGGAGTTGACCCTGGCATCAAAGGACTCAGGCTCTGGCTCACCTCTGTCTCTCAAGTACACCACGTACTCGACGTAACTGTGAGCCAGTGCCCAGATGCTGTAATCCATGTTTGGGTACAAGGCAGCCCAGGTGATCTTCATGCGGGCATCATTATCAGCATCACTCTCAGCAACCAGGCGGTTTTGCTCCGCCTCCAGGGTTGCTGCAAAGTTTGTCTAAGCCTGAGCAGCCTCCTTCTCTAGCCTCTCAACCTTGGTCTTCAGGTTGGTGTTCTCTTCAAAAACATCTTGAAGTGTGCCAAGGTCAGTCTGGGCCTTCTTGAGCGCCTCATTAGCCTTCTTGAGGCTCTCATCCGCCTTTTTCTAGGCCTCATCCGCTTTCTTCTGGGCCGTCTCAGCGTCGCCCGCCCGCTGGTTGGCCGTCTTCAGATCCGCCTCTAGCTACTGGATTTTTGACGCCTATGTCATTATGATTTCTTTAGTTTCAAGTTCATTTACGATAGTTGAGTATAAAGCAACATTATCAGCGTTTGTGGCGGACTTCTTGGCCCTTTTTACCTCTTCCCGTTTGCGGGAATAAGGACGCTTGAGCCCGTCTACCCACAGCATAGCCTTCAAAAAAGCAAGCGGTATGAGTATTGCAGGCGAGGTAAAGCACTTGGAAAAAATAAAATTGTCAAGTCTCTTACCTCAGCCAGAAGGGATAGAATGCGTTCCAGATTGAACGTCTCTATCCCAGGGATTTGTCTTTATCCCTCTTCTGGACGGCGTCAAGCATGGCCTTGACATGCTTCTGGACGTCTGGCCAGCGGGGAGATTGATCTGCACCATAATCAATACGTGATGAGTGCAAAACTAAGGCAGCACCTATCTGTTGCCGACCATCTGAGGATGACGTCTGTTGGGAATGGGATTTCACTCGCAAAGGCCACCCCAGCTCAAGCGGGGATTCAAAAGGGTTCTTACCTTCAAAGCCGGCCAAGCGGGAACCGCTTGCAGGCGTGGTGAACCCCCCGGTTGCTGTTACGGGGTTGACGAGGTCGAGGCTGAGGCGCCAGGAGTGGAGGCGGAGGTGGATTTTTTGGTTTTGTTGAGAATGGGGGGGGGGGTTTCCTCCCTAGCTCGTTTGAGATTTTTCTCAAACGTCTTTCCAACCTCTCCGCCCGCGAAAATAACCAAGTTAAAGTTAGCATCCGGGGAAAATAATCTTTGAGACCAATCTAAGAATCTAAGAAAGGGTCAGGCGTTTTTTACCTTGGCCTTGACTGCGGCCGCAGCTTTTTCCGCAAGCTCCTTGCGGATGATTGCAGAGGACCGCTTGGGATTCTTCTCTGTCTGTAACATGTTTAAAGCTTTTTCTGCAAAAAAGAGAAAGATTGGTCAATATCATAAATCAATTCCGATACGAAAGCACTACAGGCGGATATAAACTCAGGCACATACATTTGGTAAACATGTGCCCTAGCTCGCAGGAGGCTAGGAAAAACTATTCAAATTTTATATGGTTGTATAGATCTTGAAATTATCTTTCCCATGATATATTATAATATCAAATCCGATCTATAACGAAAAAGATATGAATTAGATATGAAACTCTATACAAAACTAAGACCCTTCAACTATTTCGGCCATATATTTTTATCTACAAAATATTTTAATCTTATTCTAATTGTATTGGAAAGTAGACTTCAAGAGCTTTCCAACCACATATTATATGACATATTTGGACTTTTGGATAAAAAGATATGATAAAAACAAAATCCGCAAAAACTGTTGTCCATCGAGTTTTATTTCGATTCGAATTCAGATTCTTTTCTTATTATTCGATTCTCTTTTTTCTCTATAAATAGAGGTTATATCTCCCCTTTTTCAATCACCAACTCTCATAAACAATTTCTTGATTCTCTCTCTCTTTCTAGCTAACCCTTTTACAAAAACAATTCCTCGTACATTAGCACTAGACACACCTAACATTGTTTGAAGTTGCCTTCGCCTTAGACGTGAAAGGTTTTAATTTCTGAGGGTTTGGTCCCAAATCTCTCTTTCAATTATTTAATTTCATTGTTTTGATTTATATTTTCCTTGAAGTTACTAACGTGTGTATTTTGTTGTTAGAAAGAAGTACGAGGCATCCAAGTAAGTGCTTTAATGGTTTTATTGATATTATGATATATAAATCATGTTTAGGTTATTATTATGATTCCTAGTGTCATTTTAGGGAGTTTTGATCTTCCTAGTATCATGTTGAGGGTAATAACTATAATTTCTAATATCAAATATGACAATTTTGATTCCTGTGATGCTTCCTATTTCTCTTTCTAATATTTATGTTAGTATCATGTTAGGGCTATATATTTGATCTTTATTGTTTAGTGACATGCTAGGGTTTGTTATCAATCTTGTTATTATCATGCCTAGGATCTTGCTATTATTATGCTTTAACATGAGTATTTTAATTATTAATATTTATAATTGTTATTATAATTTTATTGTTATGATTATGTTGCTTGATATTTGTTTTTATTGCTTGATCACACCTTTTATGCATGTTTAAAGGGAATTTGTACTTGTAATCACGCTTAATAAAATAATTAATAATCTTGTTTAGGGTTAATATGATTATAATTCAAGTGATCTCCAATAATAGTTTTATTTGTGCATTAATATTCAACCAACATAGATACACAGGTTTAGGGATAATCCTATTGATTGCATGTTAGTCAGAAAGTGCACATGAATACGATCAGAATAAAGTAGAGGCCTATTATTAAGGCAGGTTCAATCTCTTTGTACCTTCATCCCCGAACTACCAGTCATGGTTCCAGAACTATTGGAGTTGACGATCTCCTAGATCGTTAAGGGGTGTAACCTTCACCTCGTGAACGGTTTACAAGTTCCTAAAACTTGTTGGCGACTCTTTTGCTCTATCTTCTTTCCCTTTGGACGCCACCGTAATTTAGTGTATGATCACAGTGGGGTTCAAGATAGGGATAATGCTTGAAATATTCCCTACAATTATAAATTTATCTTAAAATTCAATAAACAACCCGGGGCACAAAACTAGTACTAGGATAAAACCACAGACAAAAAACAACAAAGTCGAAATTTAAAGAAACGGGTAAAACAAAAATATGGCAAAAAAAAAAGCCAAAAAAAAGGTAAATAATATGTAAAAAAAAGGAATAAATTCAAATTTTGAATGAGTAGATAGATCACAAGTTCACAACTCAAAAAGACACACTCGTGATTTAATTATCTTGTAAATATGCTAAAATATAATTTTCAAAAGGTAGAATGACTAACAATTGAACAAAGTGCAACATTTGAATGACCCCAATTAAAGAAAAATTGGAAGTAAATTGCACTTTGAACATTATCAGATATATTCACTTTACCATCGGGCTACCTTAAAAAGACTCCAAGGGTTGTTAACTTATTTTGACTATGCAAGTAAGGTTGCATTAGAGATATATACCGGTTGTAAACAGAAATTTTCTAATCCACATTAAAAAAAGCTTGTGTATGAATCAATGAAATCATATAATCAAAAATTGACAAGTTGTTGTTTTTAAGAAGTTTTGGAGCCTTTCATGAAGATATATTTCACATTTATTTTCCGTGAAAAAGCTTGGTCTTAATTGATAACATTTGTGTTAAATAACGTTTGGGGATGAATTATATCATGACCTATAAATATCATTTGGAATTAATCATAGGAAAATTAGGCCGAATGCTAACCTCCTAGGATTAACAAAATTTATAATCACTCAATTTAAGTACCCTAATATAAGTATAGGGGCAAGTTAAGGGCCGAACCACAAGGAACTATAATACAATAGTGTTCATGATACAAAGCTTAAGTTAGGTCAAAATTGATATTGATAGAGAGGACTAAAACTAATAAACTAACACTACAAACATTATAAAATAATGTAAACTAGGGCCATGACCTGGCTTTAAAGGCTAGGAAAGGGGGATAGAGGTAATATTCCTAATTTGTCTTGTTTCCCAGCTGTAAAAAAATAAATAAATAAAATGTAAACTAGGGCCAAGATCCACATTACATCAAATAATGAAGAAAGAGAATCCAATTAGCAATGAAACATGCAAAGAAATAGTTAAGATTGTTGAAAATAAAGAAAGGAAATTCAAAGGGTCAGATATGGGTCATAACATTCTGGAGTTCCGCCGCTAGATCGGGCGAGCTCCGCCTGACCGGGCGCGAGAAGGCGTCTGGAAAATAGGAAGTGTCTGCCCAATCAGGCGCGTGTTTGTCCGTTGGACTCAAACAGTTCTCTTGGATTCCTCTTCTTGTTTGATTTCCTGTAACCCCCCATTTAAGAGGTTGATTATGGTGTTTTAACCACCATAATATTTCTGATTTCATTTCCTTGTTCATAGAAGATTCCTCCATGATCTTTCATCTTTTTCCATCATTCATTTCTATAAATTAGAGGATGTTTTCTGATTTTGATATACACAAGAAATACATATCAAACACAAGCTTGCTTAAACACATACTCTATATTAGGCATGAGTTACTTGGCTCCAACCTTCCACCCAAAAGTGCCTTTGTGTGGAATTGGTGTGTTAACCTTAGGGAATGTGCCGGCGAATACAATTGTGCACCCCGGTTGCGCTGGAATTTCGTTTTCAAGTCAGTGATTTGCATCACGCCACACCGTACTATCTCATTGTCATAAGATCATCTTTTCGGTCTTCTTATTTTAATTTCAATATAGCCTTGAAAATACTTATTAAATACAACAATTTGAAAACAAAATTATTATTTTCATGGCTACTAATTGAGAAGATTTAATGTGCAAAGAAAATAATTTTTGAAGAAATATTTTGTTCATGTTTTTCTGGGAGCAATCCCGGAAATGGTCCCTGATTGAAGGCCAATCGTTCTTTGTTTCGGCTGAAATTTTGGAAGCTTGTTTAAGACATATGAGGCTTCATTTTTAGCGGTTGGATTATTGATATATGCTCACGTTTGGGAGTTATGGCTTCAAAGTTGAGCTGCATTTTTGGAAAGGACATTTGGGCGTACTACAGAGAATGCTCATCTTTGACACTTGAATTAATTCAAGAGAGGTCCTCTCTAAACTAATTTTAACTTTTAGTATGCTTAGCATGTGATTTTTATTCTAATAATCATCTTGGCAAATACATGAGTTGTGACTTTTGGCATTATAATATTAGATGTTTATTTTGTCCATAATGTAGTAGTTGTTACATGATTATTAGTTTATAGGCTAATGTATAATCCATGTTATATATGTGTGATATTACATGGTATGATTGCTATTTCTATGTCTTTGTTATAAGATGGTGGTTTGAACTTTGTACTTAGAAATATGTTAATTTACTTTATTTACCAATTTGTTGGTTATTTGAACATATGTCTTGTTTTGTTCATTGAGAAAGTAAATATTAGGTCATTGCTTTAGATTATTTTCTTTTAGCAATATGTTAAGTACCTAATGTTTACATGTCTATGTTGATAGATAATTCATGGTCAATTTTTATGACTTGTTAACTTGTAGGATTTATAAATTTTACCATGAATCATGTGTTATATATGTTGAGTATGTTATCAAACATTATTATTTTTAGCAAATATATACAATGATGTGTATATGTCATGCTTTTGGAACTTTGTTCATGCTCATAATGCTTACTTTGCATATTTCTTTTCAAGAACATGTGTTAATAATTCTATCAATTTATTAAATATGAGAAGTTTTTGAATTAAAATCATGTGATTATTTTATGAAGAGCCATATGTGTATTTTTTCTCCATAGGAGAATATTATTATGGTTGTTGTTTTTGTGACTCTTAATTGTGGCATATATCCATATTTCTTGTTGAAGAATATATATATGATTGTACTACTTCTTTTAACTTTGCTTTTGAAATTCTTTTGGTGGCTATCTTATATATTAGTGTGTTAATTAAGTTGTGTTAGCCTTGTGATGAATTTTTGAAGTATGATAATGTTTGAATTATTATTTAATTCATTGGTTAAATTATTTTACTTCTTTAATTGTCCACCTTAAGAAAGAGTTTTTAAGTTATTAATTCTTATTTTATGTTTTGTTCATTCTTGTTCTTACTTGGTTTGATTTGGTTAATTATTGGCATTTGTTTAAAGTATCATTATTGATCTCTTTATGTGTGGAACGTGATTCTTAAGAGTTTGATTTCCTTTGATGCTATGCCTAGTAAATCTCCGCATAATGTCAATATGTTTCAAGTAAAGAACATGAATTCAAATGTGCTTCAAGAAGATCAAAATACTTAGTGGATGCACAATCACTACAAGTGGTGGTCATTGGGTTGTTCGTCATTGATCGCTAAGGTAAATTATTAGAGGCACTATGGAGGTATGTTCACACATTCCTTTTCTCCACTATCAACTATGTTTTTATTTTAGACTTAACTTTGACATGTGGGGGTTATGGTTCTATGAGTTCATATAATTTTCTTGTAGGAATTTAGTTCTTATAAACCCCATGTGAAACGTGTAGAGTTTTTCATGTTAATTTCAATACTTAGTGAAAGACCTTTGTCGTCCAATGTGGGGGAAAGAGTAATATGATGAATTATCATTGGATTCAAAAGTCTTGGTTTGTGGAATATCTTAAATTGTTTATGATGCTCTCTCACTTTGTATGTGAATGTTGGTTCTCCATATGCCACAATGTTGGATTATTGTATGTGATTGTTGGATTATTGGATTTTCTCCATGTACCATAATATTTGGTAATCTCCATGCATCACAATTGAATTTCTCCTTTACTATAATAATTCGTTTTTAGCAATTTTGTGCTTATGCCAAGATTATACATATAACAAGTGATGGCTATGCATATTGGAATTCTCAAGTCTCTTGATTGCTATATTTTCTTCTATGTATTTATTTTGTTTATTGAGTGAACAAGTTGACTACATGAGGAATAAGAGCATTAATATTAGACCTTTCTATTATTTGATGCAAAGCATGAAAGTGACTACTAGCTATGCTAAAGACTATTATTTGTTTGCCTTGATTTGTTGCTTTAATATCTCTATGTTTGAAGAATGTTTCCTTAACTTAATGAATTGATGACGTGAGTGATTGTTTATCTTGGAAGAAACTATTGAGGATAAGTTAGATTATTTCTAACATGATTAGATTTCTCCTATCTTTTTATGGAGTGTGCTTCTCAAAAATTCTTCTAAAGTTTTTCAATATCAATTCTCTAAGTGTTGTTGGAAGTGTTCAAGGCTAAACTTGTGAGTAAAGGTTACTTTGTTTTTCTTGTCTTAATGGAACAATGTAGGTCTTACTTAGATGACTTATTTATTTTGGATCCTTGTCCTTGATGATAAGCTTCCTTCTAGTGATGGAAGTTTGTTAAGTCTTCTAAGTGGTGACCTATGTGAATTTATTGGAGTGTTCCATTTTGAAGATAAGAAATGTGATTTGAAAGTTCAAGTGTGAGTTGACTAAAGTTTATTACCTAGAAAGTGGTATAAAATTTGGTTAGTACCTTGTGAGGATCTAATACTTGTAATTAAGTTTGTTTCTCACTACTTGCTTCAAGGTAATATATTTGTTGTATGTCTAGAATGTGAGTAATGTGGTGGTATTGAGAATCACATGTGATTTGTAGTTAACAACTTTCTTGAACTTCTTATCTTTCCAATTTTGTTGAGCAATTTTCACAATTTTCACAAGTTGAAGTAAATTGAAACATTAGTCATTCACTATTAATTTTGTAAAAAAGTGTCATACATGTTTCGTGATTGGAAAGATTTATAAGATGATATGATATTTGTTGTTCATGTTATCATTTGAGTGGAGTATGTTTTAGCATGAATTATGTGAAGAGGTCTTAAAGTATGTCTTGAGTGGAGTATGCTAATACATTTAGCAATGTGATAGTGACATGCATTGCATTTTATTTTAACATAGCATATATTTGTGAAATAGTTGAAGTGCAATATTTTACAAAATTAATAGTGAATGACTAACGTTGTTTAAATTTACTTCAACTTTTACTAAGTATCTTTTTAGGTACGAAGGTTGTGAAATACACTAGCTTTCGGGAAAATTTGTTCATATTTTTCGGAAGGCAATTGTCGGTAATTGATGGTTGATAAAAAAAGTTCACTAATGCGGCTATATTATTTTCATGGATTGGACTTGATTAAGTTTTTAAAATTTCAAGTTTTGGGTTCGTTGTCTTATTACTTTATTCATATAAACGGTTGGTGCTATTTGAGACGCACTTGATTGATCCATCGTTTGAGGTTGAGTCCTTTCACTCTTAATGAATCCAATTGTTTGAGTGGACGCACTAAAACTTTGGAATCACCATTGTTTATGATTGTTGTGAGGTTGAGCATTAGCTGTGAATAAATCCATGCTCTTGTGGGGGTTAATGGCTACAATGTAGCATTTGTTAAAGTTCTTAGGAACATTTTTTTACCCCATTGACTAAGTGCTTTTGAGAAGTGCTTGTGATTCACCTATTGGTTGTGAATACTAGCCATCTTCTTTAAAAAACTTGGGCGGATTTCCTAGAGCTTCCACTAGACCTAAGATGAAAATGCTTGGCTATAAAAGAGCATATCTCTTCGCGGAGTTCAAGTAAAATTTTGGAGTGATGTATGTGTTGTGGGGGTCTTTCACTAAATCTTGGAGTTTTAAGGTTCGTCCACTCCATGATCAAGAATCTTAAGGGTTTCAAGGTTTGTCCACCCATGGACTTGTAGTTCATTGCCTCATTTAACTAAGCAGTAGATTTCAAATTACTTATGTAATATCTAAGTGTTATGTATTGATCTCCTCTTATGCCCAATATATTGCTTATCCTCATATTTTGTTGGCTTTTCTTCCCTTCCTTTAGTGGGGGATTGTTGGAAATAAAGAAAGGAAATTCAAAGGGTCAAATATGGGCGCCCAATCAGGCGCCCGACCGGGCGAGAGAAGATTCTTAAAATTCTAGAGTTCCGCCTCCCGATCGAGCAAGCTCTGCCCGATCGGGCTCCCGACCAGGCGAGCCCCACCCGACCGGGTGCGAGAAGACGTCAGGAAAAAGGGAGTATCTTCCCGATCGGGAGCGTGTTTCTCCGTTGGACTCCAACGGTTCCCTTGGATTCTTCTTCTTGTTAGATTTCCCGTAACCCCCCATTTAAGAGGTTAATTTAAGAGGTTGATTATGGTATTTTAATCACCATAATATTTCTGATTTCATTTTCTTGTCCATAGAAGATTCCTCCATGATCTTTCATCTTCTTCTATCATTCATTTCTATAAATTGGACGATGTTTTCTGATTTTGATATACACAAGAAATACATATCAAACACAAGCTTTATTAAACACATACTCTATATTGGGCATAAGTTACTTGGCTCCAACCTTCCACCCCAAAAGTGCCTTTGTGTGGAAGTGGTGTGTTATCCTTGGGGAACGTGCCGACGAATACAATTGTGCACCCCGGTTGCGCCGGAATTTTGTTTTCAAGTTAGTGATTTGCATCATGACACACCTTACTCTTTAATTGTCATAAGATCATCTTTTCGATCTTCTTATTTTAGTTTCAATATAGCCTTGAAAATACTTGTTAAATTACAACAAAGATATAAATTAAACACATAAAGAAAGTAATGAGTGACATTTATGGCACTCATAGGGTAGCTTTTAGGTTGTTTTTACCTTCTTTTCATAACATTCTTCATTAATAAATGCCTAGTTTTGTTCATTTTCTCTCTAGTTTCCTTATTCCATTTTTATTTTGTATTTTCATACACTTTTGTTGATTTTCCTAGTGTTTTCCCTTTTTATTTGTTCTTTTCCTTTTGTTTGTAGGTTAAAGGAAAGGCTCAAGATCCGTCATGAATCCTCATGATGATTTTTCAAGGTTGGAAAAGGCATAAGGTTCAAAGTGGAAGCTTACTTATGGCACACAAAGCAAGAGATGGCTTACTCCAAGACTTGTTGCTTGCGTCCTCATGTTGCTCTCACGTGAAAATATGGTATTTAACCCACTATGAAAACATGAAGTCGTTTCAGGACTGCCATCCACAATGATGATTAAGAGGAGCGCACCACCTACATTAAAGAGTGTAGGGAGGAGGTACGGGCGCGCACTGTTCTAGTGATGCGGACGCGCAAGAATTGGGCGGACGCACAAGGTTTTGGGATGGGCGCGCAAACTTTGGGCGCGGGCGCGCCTCCAGAGTTCCCTGTTTTGTACCCCATTCTTCGTGGGCGCATATTCTAGTGGGATGGCACGCCTGATCGGGTCTATTTTTGGACGTCTTCCTTATTTTTCCTTAGTTAGTTATACTATAAATAACCTTAGCCTTTTCTTCTTTTTATTAGAGAGTTAGTTTTTTAGTTCTTAGATTTTAAAGAGAGAAACTGGATGATTTTTACATTTGATTTCCATCTACTTAAAATGCAAGTACAATTCCTTTAATTTGATCAAAGTTTTTAAGACTCTTCTTCTTCATAATTCAATCAATTTGAATTGAATTTTGATTAATTATTGCAATTTCAAGTTTATTGATTGGTTTGGTTCTTAATAGTTTGTTTTGCAATGATGATGATGATTTTGATGGTTAGTTAATTTTTGCTCTTTAATTTCAACATGCTTAGTGAGTAGATTCCTTGCTAGGGTGATGGTGAAGTATGCATGATGAATGATGGATCATTGCTAATTGATGGATTTTGATTGATTAAATGTTGTGATTAAATTGGTAAATAGAATGTGTTTGAATTGATAAGGAGCAGCTAACCTTGATTTTCAAGCTAGATTGCATTGTGATTCCTAATGACATGATCACTTTATTTAGAGATTTCATTTATTAATTGAACTTGATTTGTGATTCTTCTTGCTAGTCATTCATAGAGGAAACCTAGCTTGCCTTCAAGGAGATAACCTTTTGAATTCTTTTGATTGCAATTGCTATTTTCCCTTGAAAAATTTGGTATGGTTGATCGATTTTCCCCTCAATTGGTATTCCTATCTTTATTGTATATATGTGGATCCTAATCCCTAGTGCTTTTGATATTGAATTTCCTCTTTAGTTTAGCTGTTTGAGACCATTGTTATAAATAATCAACATCCTTCCTATTCTTCAAAGTAGCTTGACTTTAAGCTATAGTAACCTTTCTCCCATTCCTCGTGGTTTGACCCTTGACTTACCCTATACATGGTTTAGGATTAGTCGAGTGTTTATAAATTTTTTCAATAAGATTTTAAGCATCAAACTAAGTGTTAAGACCCTCTATCAAATAATGATGTTATCAGGGAATGGCGTAATTGTTTGCTATAGTTGTTGAGTTTATTTCATCTTATTTGAAAAAAAAGCACAAAAAGATTTTTCCCTTTGTGGCTAAATTTGTAGTCGTGCTACTAATTGTTTCTTTTGAGATTGTATACACAGAGCACGTCATCGTTCTCTTATGCCATTTCATCCGAAAATAGAGAGGACAATTACTAAGATAAGAGTTTTCTTGACGTTCCTTGTGTTCTAGCCCTCCAAGAGAAGAAGAGCAACAAGAAAAGCAACAAGAAGAGCAACAAAGCATGGGAGAAAATACGAGAGTAGCTTTGAAGGAGCTAGGGATACCCAGTGCATATAGGTTTGAAATTGGCATAGCATCCCCCACCACTCCCACAAATGACTTTGAGATAAGACCCACAATGATTACCTTGATAGAGAGGTGACAATTTAGTGGAGCCAAGCATGAGGTCCTCTAAACCACCTCAAGGAATTCGAAAAGTATTGCAACACCATAAAAAAGTGAATGGAGTCTCTTAAGAATTCACTCGCCTAAAGATTTTCCCTTTCTCATTCATAGGGAGAGCTTTGGTATCATTGGATAAGTAGGTGAAATCGAATTTCCTAAGGACTTGGGATGAGGTCACAAAAAAATTCTTATCTCGATTCTACTCCCAAAAGAAAATGGTGGAAGCTAGAACACTCATTTAAAGCTTCAAGCAAAAGCCAAGTGAGAGTTTGTATGATGCTCAGGAGATGTACAAAGAGTATCAAAGGGAGTGTCCTCACCACGGAATTCGTACCTACAAAATCATTCAAATCTTTTATGGTGGCCTAAGTCCGCAAGGGAAGTCTTGTCTTGATACGGGAGACGGAGGTCCCATTATGAATGAAAAGGAGGAAGAAGTTGTGGACATCATTGAAGATGTAGTGAGGCATTACATGGATTGGCAAGATGGTGAGTGAGAGTTAACAAGCAAGAGTAGCTCTATGGTTTATTCCGTTGATCACCTCAACGCATCAACAACTTGTGTAACACCCTAGAAATTCCTTTCTTTTAAAATACATGTTTTGCCCTGTTTAAAACTTTAAATAGGAAAATATAAGACATTACCGCCACCGTGAAAACAGCTAAGGCAACTATCAAAGACACAAAGCGGAAGACTCTCCTATAAAATATTTAAAAAGACTTAACATAAAAAGTCAACCAACCAAAAGTAAAGTCAACCAAAGTAAAACTTAGTCAAACCTACAACTTGGATCCATTGTAGGCCCTTAAAAAAACCAAATCAATTTAAAAACCTTATGTTAGTTCGCAACAATAATATCATAACATAATTAAAGCAATAATATATCATAAATTTATGGAAACTAGCACAATTCGATCTTCACTCATGCCCATCATGAATATGCTTCATCACCTGAAAAGATTTTCTCTACTTGTTTCCACTACCCTCCATTAAAAATAGGTTATCATAGGGCCTATGTACAGACAAGGCTAAACAAACATACAAACACACAATTAGCAAAACTGAGTACATAAGCGTAATTAAAAACACTAACATGTTTTTTCCTATCAACACAAAACTTTCCTTGTTGCACCTATTTTTAAGCGGCACAAAACATACAATAAGACTTCTTAACTAAGTAATTAAATAATTTATTTAGTTTTGATTACGCATCGAACGGGTTTCCCCCCTAACCTGCCTCAATAAAGGGGGTACTAACACGGAAGCTAACCGTGCCAGTATAAAAGAAGCACTCGTAAGTGGCGGAGTTCCTGCGCATGATAATAAAAAGGAAAATACAGCGTCCTGTACTCCCAATAGAAGTTATGGTCAAATATAAAGTTGCATAACTCCCCCCATATGTTCATACTCAAGGTATATACCTTCCAAGAGTTTTGGTGCGTAATCTCTTTCACTTTACATTATTTATTTACATATTATTAAACTTGGTGATGACTCTCAAATCATAACAACATCAAACATTATAATTATTTAAATAATTAAACAGTCCAATTTAATTCTTCAATAATTAGTGACCACATAGTATTTAATGTTGAACCCTTTTTAAATCTACCTCGGTGTCAAAGACACCTTAAACGCATAATGCGCCTGTAGACACCTAAAAATGTCTCCCCAAAACCAAACTCGGTGATGAACAATACTTCACCGCCATTATTGGTCGAGTTCAGTATTTAATCCCGAGAGTGCTTAAAAAATCGTATTTAATTAAATTCAGTTTTTAATAGTCCATGGATCAGTCTTGATGTTTAGTCAAAACATAGTTTATTTTTAATTGTGGCACAATCCTTTTTTATTTATTTTATTTATTATTTTGGCACAAACCTTTTTATTTTATTTATTATTTTAGCCCAATTAATAAATAATAAATCAGAAATGGCCAGAAATTATCAATCGACACTTTAAAAGACTGAATGAAATTAGGATAGAATGTATGTAGACGGAAAAATGGACGCAGAGTCTGCCTAGTCATGGCAGAATGCACCGCGTCACGGGGCTCGCTACCGTGCCACGGTGTGATATCCCGTGTCACGGTGCCAGTGCTGTGACACGGGGCAGCTCCGTGTCCTTTCCGCGTAAACCCTTCACGCGTTTTATCTCCCGTAACCTAATTATTTCCAGCGTCACACAATATTTCCCCATTTCACGGGATTTTCTGCCCTGTCGCGAAAATCCTTGCCTTGTCGCGGCATGCTCTGCCGTGTCGCGACATTATTTTTTAGGGTGTTTGTTTTTAGGGTTCCGTGTGTTCCCTCTACTCATTTTCCCTATAAATACCCCCTCTTTTCTGATGGACGGGGCATCAATTAACTCTCTTTTTCTCTCTTCTATGCTCTAGCCTAAACACTAGCCTACCATTCTTCTTTCAAAATTCCCTCTTCAAGCACTCCAAGGAGTCCATAATTTACTCGAGGTTCTGTCCTTAAACCAAGGCGTGAAAGGTAGAACTGTTAAAGGGTTTGGCCCCAAATCAACTCAATTTGATTTAATTAATGATTGTTTTATCAATTTTCCTTAGTTACTAACTCATTTATTATTTTATAGTTGCAAGAATCAAAGTAAGAATTATGTTCCTTTTATTTCTATTAATTTTCTAACGATTTTATATTGTTGGATTTATTGTTAAATTGCTTCTAATATTAATGTTTGTTCTATTTTATTTATTGATCACCATATTTCATGTTTAAAGGGAATATGTAATTGAAAATCACGACTAATAAGATAATTTGGATGACCGATTTAGGTTCATTTTTACTCTTGTTATTTAATCAAGTGATCACAATATTTTAGAATTATGTGCTGCATTAATATTAATCCAATTTAGCATAATAATAGTTGGAGCTAATTGAATATTTGTTTGTATGCCTTTGAGATCGCAGGAATCACTTTTCAATATAAGAATCGAGTAGAGGCCAATACGGGCGAATGTGACTCCATGACTCGCTTCGTACCATCATCCCCAATCCCCCTTTTGTGGTTTGAACCATATAGATTTAGTAATCTCATGGATTATGAACGGGGTGTAACCTTCACGGGTCAATCGTTGTTGCCTTTAGTTGTCCCTTATTTGTGGTTGCCTTTTATGATCCGTGAACGGTTTATAAGTTCCTTAAAAACTTGTTGGCGGCTTCCTACTTTCCTTGTCCCTAATCGTATTATGTCAATACCCACTTCCTATAAGTGCCAAAAATATTCACACATGCTTTAACATAGGCGCACTTCGAGCGATGCCTACAATTTGGTGACTCTACTAGGGAGGATTCTTGGTTATTTATCGATTTGAGTGATCGGTATTTAATTAAGATGAGATGATGAGAGTTAAAAGATTCTTAAAAAATATTCCTATGATTAATTTTGCATTTTTGCACAAGCATAGACGTTTTAACATTGCATTTAGGTCTGTCGCATAGGAAAGATTGAATAACTTGATTGCGAATGAAGGAAAACAAGGCACCAGTCTGATTTTCTAACTGCCGCGCCACGACAGATGCTGCCTTGTCACGGCGCCATACACTGTCACACGATGTGCAACACCGTGACACGGTACACTTTGTTGTGTCACAGCAGTCCGTAAATCCGTCAAGTGGCTTATTTTCTCTTCTCACAGTCAACTTCCTTTGGTTTTTCTGAAAAAACGTGTGTGTTCTACATACGTCTTAGCCCCAGGGGATTTAAGCTCTATTAACCAAAAAACGCTCATGGCAATAAGGGTTTATCCGAGTTATTAAATCCACCCAAACCATGGAGTCGAGTTCGATTTCATCACGAACTCGCGGAGCCGCTCGTTGGCATAAACCCTCAAGGGAGGCTGCCTTGCTAACGCGTCCAAACATTTAACCATGATACCCTTTTGACACCCAAAGCTTAACCAATAGTTGAACATAGATCTTGACCTTAGGTTGCGAACTCTTTTTACATCATTGTGACTAAATGCTACGTGGTTTATTTGGTGTTAACCCACATGTGTTTGCTCATTTTTTTTAACCTATGACCGAGGTTTTTTATTTCCACATAGTAATTAGTACAAACCTGGAAATTATGCAAAATTTAGGCCTGGAATTGTGCACCGTGTCACGGCAGGTCTGCCGCGCCACGGTGTGCAATGCCGTGACACGGTGCAATATGCCGTCTGACGGTGCACTGTACAGTGTCACGACAGTCAGCACCGTGACACAGTGCCAAGGAGGTTTGTCCAGTCAGTCTTTTTTTGGTCTTTGTGCGTGCTTATGTGGTTCGTATGTCTGGTTTGATGTCATGTCTAGCTGTACGGTCATAACACATGTCCATAACCTCACTTTATCACTCACATGTCGAGTCAAGTTCACACACTTTTTCGTTAGTCGTGCACCATTTTATGACCGTACTTAAGGATGGTCTTGTGTCGTCTTTTATTTCATTTTTTTCGGAGTAAGTCGGATGGTATCCTCCCATACATATTTATTTTTTAGAAAATAAAGAAAATTTCAAAAAAAATAAAATTTTTCTTGCTTTTTTCTTTTTCGGATGGGTCAAGGTTAAGTCTAGTCATTATAGGTGTGTTTGTTTCGATGCCACAACACTTGGTCAAGAAGCAGGGGTAGATTGTTACGGTTCGAGTCAATACCTCAATAACCTCTTATACCAAAGAGGCGTACAAGGAAACCACCACAATCATCTCCACAAAGTCCGTCTCTAATCTACTGTCAACCAATGGATACTACGGAGGATATTGAGATCATTAATAGGTCCATTGAGATGTTGTCTAACATGATGCAAACGCTCACCACCAGGGTTAACACGGTAGAGCAAGACAATCAAAACAATGTCATTGCCGCTGCAATGGACAAGATCAAAGAACAGATGAGTAAGATCTTTGAAGAGTTCACCTATGTGGAGCAACCTGTCACCTCTTCGTCCATAAGGGACAAGCTTCCCGAAAAGTTTTCCACTGCTGACATTCACATGTTCAAGCCTACCGATAATCCGTTGTTCCACTTGAAGGCTTTTTCTGCGACCATGGCTTTTAAGGGATTAGATGTGACACTCTTCCCTATTGTGTTCCCTCTTTCCTTAGAGCATGCCTGTAACCAGTGGTTCTACTCTCTGGAATCCAAACATGTTGCGACTTAGGAGGATGTTACTGAAAGATTTATGAATCGTTACAAGTGTAATATCCAAGCCAAGACTTCTGAACGTGAGCTCTCTATTCTCAAACATAAGGAAAATGAAGGATTCACTATTTATCTAAGCAGGTGGAGAGAAACAGCTGCACTCTTGGTGGATCCTCCCAAGGAGAAAGAGATGGTTTGCCTATTTATTGCAAATCTGACTCATAAGTACAAGCAACAATTGAAGTTTCTGCCATTGAATACTTTCAAAGCTGTGTACGATATTGGGATCAATATCGAAGATGAACTGATGAAGACTGCTAGTAGCAACAACAACAATACTTGGAAAAACAAGAAGAACGACACTCCTTCTTCTTCGTCTTCCAAGCCCAATAATGCTACCAACAACGTCAATGTCAATGATGTTGTAGACACCTAAAAATGTCTCCCCAAAATCAAACCCGATGATGAACAACCTTTCACCGTCACTATTGGTCGGGTTCAGTATTTAATCCCGAGAGTGCTTAAAAAATCGTATGTAATTAAATTCAATTTTTGAATAATCCATGGATCAGTCTTGATGTTTAGTCAAAGCATAGTTTTTTTTAATTTAAGCCCAAACCTTTTTATTTTATTGTTTTATTATTTATTTTGGCCCAAACCTTTTATTTATTTTATTTACTTATTTTTTTAGCCAAAATAATAATAAATCAGAAATGGCCCGAAATTATCAATCGACACTTAAAATGCTGAACGAAATTAGGGTTAAAGATGAATTTAGACGGAAAAACGGACTAAAGAATATCGCGTCACGACATTAGTCCACCGTGTCACGAGAAACTGAATCCCACCTGCCATGTGTCACGGGGTTTTCCGTGTCCTTTCCGCGTAAACCCTTGACGTGTTTTGTTTCCCGTTCACTAAATATGTCCCGCGTCACATAACAGTTTATCGTGTCACAGAAATGTTACCCGTCTGACGGTGGGGATTCTCGTGTCACGGTACACTTTGCCGTGTCGCGGTGTACTTTTTTAGGGTTTTTAATCTTTTTAGGGTTCCGTGTGTTCCCTCAACACATTTTTTCTATAAATACCCCCTCATTTCTGATGTACGGGGCATCAATTAATTCTCTATTTTTTTTTCTCTCCTCTATGCTCTAGCCTAAACACTAGCCTACACTTTTTCTTTTAAAATTCCTTCTTCAAGCACTCCAAGGAGTCCATACTTTACTCGTGGTTCTGTCCTTAAGACAAGGCGTGAAAGCTGCAAGCAAACAGAATCAAAGTAAGAATTATGTTCCTTTCATTTCTATTATTTTTCTAACGATTTTATATTGTTGAAATTATTATTAAATTGCTTCCAATATTAATGTTTATTCTATTATATTTATTGATCACCATATTTCATGTTTAAAGGGAATATGTAACTGAAAATCACGCCTAATAAGATAATTTGGACAACCGGTTTAGGTTCCTTTTAATCTTGTTATTTAATTTAAGTGATCACAAATATATTAGAATTATGTGTTGCATTAATATTAAACCAATTTAGTTTAATAATATATTGGGGCGAATTGAACCTCTGTTTGTATGCCTTTGAGATCGCAGGAATCACTTTTCACTATAAGAATCGAGTAGAGGCCTATACGGGCGAATGTGACTCCATGACTCACTTCGTACCATCATCCCCGATCTTCCTTTCGTGGTTCCGAACCATATGTAGTTAGTAATCTCATGGATTATGAATGGGGTGTAACCTTCACAGGTCAATCGTTGTTACCTATCATTGTCCCTTTATTCGTGGTTGTCTTTTATGATCCGTGAACGGTTTACAAGTTTTTTAAAAACTTGTTGGCGGCTCCCTACTTTATTTGTCCCTAATCGTATACGTCAATTCCCACTTCCTAAGAGTGCCAAGCATATTCATACATTACACCAAAAATTAGAATAAGAAACGCTAAATACAAAACAATTAACAAAGATAGGCGTTCTCTGCAACAATATAGAACGTACTTGTGGTAGAGGTATACTATGAGTTGATAAATATAGAACGGTTGTTATAGTTGACCGTTCCCCGTTAATTTTTAGCAAAAATAATATATAATGAAACTATAATGGTAAACAATATACAACGGTGCACTTGACAACTGTTTTAAAATTTTTTATTCCTATTTTTAATTAATTTTAATTTTTTGAGGGATTAGATCTTTGCCCTAAAAATGCAACTGAAATTCTTCATATACGCCTATACTGCTAATTTGCTATACATCACTGTCACATCTTTAAATTTCAATCTGAATTTTTTTAATTTTTCTCCGGGTAGTGTTCTTCTCGAATTTATCAAGCTACTACCCCTTCACCGCCACGCCACACCTCCGCAAGCACCTCCGCGCCAACACTGCACCTCCGCAAGCACCACTGGATTGTAACTTTGCAGCACCATCGTGTTACCTTCGCATTCCGCACGCACCACCGCGCAACCACTGCAATTTGAGGTAGGCTTTCGAATTTTTCTTCTCCTTGGACTGTAGAAATTTGATAAGAAAATTGTAGATCTATTTGAAGTATTTATTGAATTGAATTATTCAATTGGTTTGTAATCATAATTTGGTCATAGTATTTATCGAATTGTATTAATTTTATTCGGTTTTTAGGTGATAAAAAGTTCTAATTTTAGGAAAATAATTCAATCAGGCTTTTGTGAATGAAAAATTGCAGTAACTTCAATCAAATTACACTTAGTTTTTTTAATCATCCAATTTATTTTAGAATCAATCAAACTGATCTAAGCAAAATTGATCCAACCTAGGTCAAATTTACACCCCTTGATTGAATCATTTCTCGGATTTCTGGGCTATAAATGGGCTAAATGAGTTCTTACAATCGAAATGAGTTCGTTCTTATCTATGTTGATTAAATTATGATATTGACAGCTTCTTAATCTATTCTGAGCTTTGATTTGATTACAAATGGGTGTTCCTAGAATTCGAAATATAAATACTTTGTATATTTCGACACCTCTTAACATGAATAATACTTGTATATATTATGTTTACTTTTATATTATATTTGTTTTGTAAAATTAACAACTATGGAAGAAAGCCGAAGAGAAGAAATAAGAACAGTTGAAGGATGAATGGCTAATTTTTTTGCATAATCAGTTGAAGGATGAATGGCCAATTTTTTTGTATAATTTGTAATTCTTGTTACTCTTTATGTTTTTTTTAATACTCTGTATGATTTTTAATGTTCATTATTTTCATGCTACATTGATTGTAAATATTGGTTTGATTTTTAATATATTCAATTATTATTTTTAAATTTCAAATTCAATTTATTTTTACTATAATTCTTGTAGATATACTTTATTTCGTTACAGTATTAATTTTTCCTAATTACTCGTATTATAGCAAGAGATTAAAATACTGTATTTTCTATATGAAATACTGTAAATCAGCATATTTTTTTAATATAAAGAAGGATTAGAGAACGGTTATTTAACTTAACCGTTTTCTTTAGTAATGTTTATAGAACGGTTAAGTAAACTAACCGTTCTTTATTACTTCTTTATTTTATTATTTTAGTTAGGGAATAGAGTACGGTTGTGTCTGACGACCGTTCTCTATTGTTGAATGAATAGAACTCCTACAAGAACCGTTCTATATACTTTACACATCGCTTAGCAGAAGAACGGTCCTGAGGTGTTCTATAAAGCTTATTTTAGACGTTCTATAAAGCCTTTTTTTGTACTAGTGATACATGCTTTAACGTAGGCGCACTTCGAGCGACGCCTACAATTTGGCAACTCCACTAGGGAGGATTCTTGGTTATTTATCGATTTGAGTGATCGATATTTAATTAAGATGAGTGGATGAGACTTGAAAGATTCTTGAAAAATATTCCTGTGATTAATTTGGCATTTTTGCATAAGCATAGATGTTTTAACGTCGCATTTAGGTCTGTCCCGTAGGAAAAATTGAATAACTTGATTGTGTACGAAGGAAAATAGGGCAACAGTCAGATCTTCTGACTGCCGTGCCACGACAGAATTTGCCGTGTACGGTGCAGTTCACTATCTGACGGTGGGATGCACCGTGGCACGGTGATATCTTCCGTGTCACGGCAGTCCTAAAATCAGTCTGGTGGCTTGTTTTCCTTCCTCATATTCAATTTCCTTAGATTTTTCTGAAAAAAAATGTGTGTGTTCTACATGCGTCTTAGCCCCGAGGGATTTAAGCTCTATCAACCCAAAAACGCTCATGGCAATAAGGGTTCATCCGAGTTATTAAATCCACCCAAACCATGGAGTCGACTTTGAATTCATCACGAACTCGCGGAGCAGCCCGTTGGCATACACCCTCAAGGGAGGCTGCCTTGCTAACGCGTCCAAACTCTTAACCATGGTACCCTTTTGTCACCTAAAGCTTGACCAATAGTTGAACATAGATCTTGACCTTAGGTTGCGAACTTTTTTACATTATCGTGACAAAATGCTACATGGTTTGTTTGGTGCTAACCCTCATGTGTTTGCTCTTTTTGTTTAATTTATGACCGAGGGTTTTTATTACCACATAGTAATTAGTACGGACTAAAACTGATCTGGAATTGCGCATCGTCTCACGGCAAGTCTGTCGCGCTACGGTGTATAATGCTGTGGCACGGTACATTTCCCCGTCTGACGGTGCTTTATACCGTGTCAGAACAGTCAGCACCATGTCACAGTGGCCAGGTGGTTTGTCCAGTCAGCTAATTTTGGTCTTCGTGCATGCTTATGTGGTTCGTATGTCTGGTTTGGTGTCCTGTCTAGCTGTACGGTCATAACACGTGTCCATAACCTTCACTTAATCACTTACATGTCGTGTTCAAACACTTTTTCCGTTTGTCGTGCACCATTTCATAACCGTATTTTGGGTAGTCTTGTGTTGTTTTTTTGTGTGTCATTTTTTTTGGAGTAAGTCGGATGGTATCCTCCCATTTTTTTTTTAAAATAATAAAATAAAGAAAATTTTAAATTGCAAAATAAATAATTTTTTTTTATTTTTTTTTAATTTTTTTTCCGGATGGGTTAAGGTTAAGTTTGGTCATCAAAGGTGTGTTTGTTTTGGTGTCACAGCACTTGGTCAAGAAGCAGAGGTAGATTGTTACTGTTCGAGTCAATACCTCAACAACCTCTTATACCAAAGAGGCGTACAGGGAAACCACCACAATCATCTCCACAAGATCCATCTCCAGTCTACTTTCAACCAATGGCTACTAAGGAAGATATCGAGAACATCAACAAGACAATTGAGATGTTGTCTAACATGATGCAAATACTCCCCACTAGAGTCAACACGGTAGAGCAAGATAATCAGAACAATGTCACTACCGCTGCAATGGACAAGATTAAGGAACATATGAGTAAGATCTCTGAAGAGTTCACTTATGTGGAGCAACCTGCTACCTCTTCGTATATAAGGGACAAGCTTCCTGAGAAGTTTTCCACTGCTGACATTCCCAAGTTCAAGCCTATTGATAATCCGATTTTCCACTTGAAGGCCTTTTCTGCGACCATGGCTCTTAAGGGAGTAGATGTGACACTCTTTCCTACTGTGTTCCCTCTTTCCTTAGAGCATGCCTGTCAACAATGGTTCTACTCTCTGGAATCCAAACATGTTGCGACCTGGGAGGATGTTGCTGAAAGCTTCATGAATCGTTACAAGTGTAACATCCAGGACAAGACTTCTGAACGTGAACTCTCTATTCTCAAACAGAAAGAGAATGAAGGCTTCACACTTACTTAAGCAGGTGGAGGGAAACAACTGCGCTCTTGGTGGATCCCCCCAAGGAAAATGAGATGGTTCTCTTGTTTATTGCCAATTTGACTCATAATTACAAGCAACACTTGAAGTTTCTGCCTTTGAGTACCTTCGAAGCTGTATACGATATTGGAATCAATATCGAAGATGAACTGATGAAGAATGCTGGTAGCAACAATAATAACAACATCACTTGGAAAAACAAGAAGAACGACACTCCTTCTTCTTCCTCTTCCAAGCCCAATAATTCTACCAACAATATCAATATCAATGATGTGCTGACCCTTAATGCTCCTCCTCAAAGATTCCAAAGGCAAAGGAGGGTTTACACGCTTTTGGAAATGACTTATGATGCTGCTTTTGATCGCTTGCATAGTCAAGGACTGATCATGCCAATTAGACCTTTCCCAGAACCTCGACCAGAGAACAGAACCGCTAGCTATGATCCCAATGCTCATTGCAAGTTTCATCAAGGCAAGGGTCATAATACAGAGAAGTGTTGGAGGTTGAAGGATGCGATCCAAGACCTGATTGATGCTAATCAACTTCCTATCCCTCTAGGGGGGCAAGAAGCCTAACATTCAAACAGGTCCTCTTTCTGATGCTTTGGCTATCATGGGAGATGAAATCTCCTTTGACCTGTCGATACTCATTCAACCTGTGAACGAACCTTTGCCGGAAGTTGTATTTGTCTCGAGCTATGAAGAAGTGAATGGAATTTGGGATAGTGACGATGAAGACGTCTATCTCAAAGATATAGCCTGTTCATCTCTTGGTACTAGTGAAGATGTTTGGGGAGACCTTGAGGTTAAGGTTCTCACCAGAAGTGGAAGGTTGCAACAACCTGGTCCACCTCCACCTCCTCCGCAATCACAACCAATAGTTGATCCCATCGACCCTGTGAACAACGATGTGGTCAAACAGTTACAAAAGACCAAGGTGGAAATGAATGTATGGAAGCTTTTGGCCACCTCTCACGAGCATTGAAAGGAAGTGATGAATGCTCTGGTGAAAATAGGAGTTGATGATGATATGTCTCCTCAAGGACTGGTCAACTTTATCACTACTGAATTGCCAAGTACTAGAAATTTAATTTCCTTTTCTGACAAGGATCTGCCTCCGGAAGGGGACCAACATAACAAGGCCTTACACCTCACTGTGGTGTGTAGGTAGATGAATGTTCCTATGAGCCTGGTTGATAATGGCTCTACAGTCAATGTATGTCCACTCTGCACTGCAAAGAAGTTGGGCATAAAAAATGAAGAATTGACTCCCTCTACTCATGGGATTCGCGCTTATGATAATACTTGCTGTCAAGTCGTGGGTACTATCATGCTAAACATAACTACTGGAGCCATTGAATGTCGCACCAAGTTTCAGGTGGTGGACATTAAGGCTTCTTTCAATCTGTTGTTAGGACGTCCTTGGCTTCATTAGCTAAAGGTGATCCCATCGTCGTTGCACCAGAAAGTGAAAGACATAGTTGGAGGGGTTCCAATTACCATTGATGCCTCCCCCATGCGCATTCAAGTTATCGATACTCCCATTGTCCATGTTGAACATGACGAAGAAGATGAAGATCTCTGGGCTTTTTCGCTTAATGATGTTCTCATGATCGAAGAAAAGGAGAAGTGTCATCTCGACTTTGATCCTTATTCAAATACCAATGTTAATGCCATTATAAAGAAGCAAGGGCATTTCCCTGGAATGACCCTCAGACTCAAAAAGAAAATTGCTGAACTTTGGGGCCATCCTCGTGCACCTAAGAAAGATACCATTGGCTTGGGATTCAAGCCAACAAAAGAAGATATGAAACAAGCCCTCCAGAAAATGAAGGTTCGCAATAATGCTCGAATCATAAAGATGGAAATGGCTATGGATCCATATCCATTCACCCTCAATGGCCAATATATCAAAGAAGGGAAAGACTTCCCATATTATGAATTCCCTGAGCCTTTCGTCAACGAAGGGAGGCGCGAGCTAGGATTCGAGATGTTCCTTGATTGTGACTTTGTCGATGAAGGCGAAGAACACTTCACAACTGAGAACCCAGCTAGTCCAATCTCTGATGATCTGAACATTAACCTTCTTTTTGGACTATAGAAAAGAATGAATCCAAGCCTGTCTGCAATGATGATTCCGAGCTCATTCAAGCTGTTATATCAAGCAAGGATTTTGACCCCTCTGAGTTAATCGTCCAGGCTGATAATATTTCAAAGGGATGGCGCAAGACAGTGAAGATCACTACGCCAAGCGGAGAGAAGTTGGAAATAACCGCTGGCGAAGGTCCTATGTTTGATGAGTCTGAGTCGTCTGGGTCCGAGTCCGATTCTAAGTTTGTAGACGAGTCCTTAGGGTCTGAGGCCGACCCTCTTTCTGCTATAGAACCCAATCCTGAGTCTCTTGTTGAGTCTTCTCTTTCTGGCCCAAATAATTCCGGCAAGGTCGCAGCTAGAGCTATCAAAAGCTAACCCGACCCGAAATACCGACCCTAACCCGTCCCTAACCCTAACCCGTTAGAACCCAAAAAAAATGGTGACCCGAACCCGACCTAACATGACCTGAAACCAATCCTAGACCCGAGTTGATCGAGTATTTGAGACCCGAACCCGACCATAACCCGACCTAGAGAGGACCCGACCCGAATGTGACCCGTAAATTATTGACCTGAACCGAACCCGATCGAACCCGAGAATGACCCAAACCCGATTTAACCCATCAAAACCCGAATTCAATCCGACCTGTTACTAACCCGACCCGAGGTCAACCCGACCTGTTCCTAACCCGACTCGAATTTAAACCCGACCTGTTACAGACCCGACCCGAAATCAACCCGACTTGTTATTGATCTGACCCAAATTCAACCCGACTTATTATTGCCCCGACCCGAATTTAAACTCGACCTATTACTAACCTGAATTTAAACATATTTGAGGCTATATGAGGTGAGTGAGGTGAATCGATGATAGTGATTTTGTCTAATTAAATCAGCCAAATGATTTATTTTTTTTTCTAAATTTATCTTAAAAATAAACTTCCATATAACTACTTATAATCCTTTTATTGATCCTTTTTTTCAAATTTTAGTATTCACTTGTTTATTTTAATATTTTTTAAAAATGTTTTAATTAAATTATGCAATTTGATTTGGAGTTTTAAATTTTTTTTTTAAAATTTATTGACTTGAACCGAACCCGACTCGAACCCGAGAATGACCCGACTAGGAAATGACCCGACGTGATTATAACCCACAAATTATTGACTTGAACCAAACCCGACTCGAACCCGATAATGACCCGACCTGATTATAACCTGCAAATAATTGACTTGAACCGAACCCGACTCGAACCCGAACAGGGTCCTAACTCGTTTAAACCCGTAAAAACCCGAATGTAACCCGACCTGTTTTTCACCCGACCCGAATGTAACCCGACCTTTTTTTGACCCGACCTAAACCCGACCCAAACCCGATAAGATGTATGACCCGACGTGACCCGACTCAAGCATGACCCAACCCGAACCCGACCCGCATAGGTCCCGACATTAACCCGTACTGACCCGACCCGAGATGACCAGACCCACACTAACCCGACTCAAACCCAACCCATTTACCCGAATTGACATTTCTAGTCGCAGTTGACCTTGCCCTCCTTGATGTAATGACCAATGAATTCAATAAAATGAATACCTTTGCTTAGGATGCGTGTCATTCCCCTAACCCTGATCAATATTACTTTGCTAATGATAAAAATGACAAAGAAATAATAAAAGCAATGGAAGAACACGAAAATAAAACAACAATTTTTGAAGATACAAAAATAGTTAATATTTCCAATGATACGACTATCAAAGAAGTAAAAATTGGATTAACACTAATTCAAATTGAACGCAAAGAGCTAATTAACTTGCTTAGTGAATTTGTTGATGTATTTTCTTGGTCATACCAAGATATGCCTGGAATTGAAAGGGATATAGCTCAGCATACAATACCACTCATTTCATGTATGAAGCCTGTCAAACAAAAGCTGCGCCGTATGAAACAGGATGTGGCTCTCAAAATCAAAGAAGAAATCAGAAAGCAATTGGCCGCAGGTTTCATCAAAGTATCCAAGTATCCAGAGTGGATAGCGAATGTGGTTCCAGTTCCAAAGAAGGATGGAAGGGTCATATAATGTGTGTTAATTACATGGACCTCAATAAGGCAAGCCCGAAAGATGGGTTCCCTCTACCTCACATTGACATTCTGGTCGATAACACACCAAACCATGCACTTCTATCGTTCATGGATGGCTACACCAAATATAATCAAGTATTAATGGTCGAAAAAGATATGGAGAAAACCACATTCATCCCACAATGGGGTACATATTGCTATACGGTAATGCTATTCGGGTTAAAAAAACGCGGGTGCCACCTACGAAAGAGCAGCCACAACATTGTTACATGATATGATGCACAAAGAGGTGGAGGTCTATGTCCATGATATGATCGTTAAGTCAAAAGATCGCCCAGGCCACATCATTGCACTTCGCAAGTTCTTTGAAAGACTCCGCAAGTACAACATGAGATTAAATCCAGCAAAGTGTGCATTTGGGGTCACATCAGGCAAACTACTTGGATATGTGATCAGTTCTCGAGGGATCGAAATTGATCCCACAAAAGTCAAAGTGATCATGGCCATGCCACCGCCCAAGAATGAGAAAGAAATTCGAGGCTTCATTGGAAGGCTGCAATATATAAGTAGGTTCATATTAAAACTCACGACGATAAGTGAACCTATATTCAAGAAGCTTAAGAAAAATTTCCCAGTCACATGGGATGATGATTGCCAAAAATCTTTCGACAAATTCAAAGACTACCTGGAAAACCCACCCGTGCTAGCGCCAGCAATGCCTGACTTTCCTCTTCGACTCTACCTTACGGTCACAAGAGAAACAATAGGAGCAATGCTAGCACAAGAGATCGAAAGCAAGGAGAATGCAATTTACTATTTGAGCAAGACGCTTCAAGGATATGAGACATGATACACACCGCTTGAAAAGTTGTGTCTCGCACTTGTGTAGGCCGCACAGAAACTAAGACATTACATGCTCACTCATACAGTGCATGTCGTGTCCAAGATGGATCCTCTCAAGTGCTTGTTCGAAAAAGCAACACTCAATTGCAGATTATCAAGGTGGATACTCAACCTTGCTCAATTTGACTTGAAATTTGTACAACAAAACGCCATCAAAGGTTCTGCGGTTTCTGACTTCTTAGCATATTTTCCGCTAGAAGAAGTTGAGAAAGAAGAAGATGAGTACGATTTCCCTGACGAAGATTTACTCATGACCGAAGATGATAGTTGGACGCTCTATTTTGAAGGAGCTTCAAACCAAAAAGGTTGTGGTGTAGGAGTCTTGCTCGTATCACCCAATGAAGAGCATATCCCAATTTCCATGAAGGTCGACTTTGATGTCACCAACAATGGCGCAGAGTACGAGGCATGCATTTTGGGATTAGAAACAACTGTGGCATTGGGAATTAAGAGGCTCAGAATCTACGGTGATTCATCACTTATCATTAACCAAATCTCCAAGAGATGGAAGGTGAGAAGTGAAAGTCTCGCTACGTATCAAGCTCATCTGGAAACACTCACGGAGCAACTAGGTGAAGTGGAATATATGTACTTTCCTAGAGAAGAAAACCAGTTTACCGACGCACTGGCTAAATTAGTATCAATGGTGCGAATACCAACAGATACAATCAGAATGTCGTTGACCATAAAAAGAAGATATGAGCCGGCTTATGTTCACACACTTGATGATGAACAAGAATCACAAGAAGAAGATAAATAGCCATGGTATACAGATATCCTTAACTACGTGACAAAAGGAGAATACCCTCCTAATACTGATAAAAGGGCACGCCGTGCTTTAAGGCTCCTAGCCTCACTGTATGTGCTCATCAGGGAAGAACTCCATAAAAGGATTGCACTAGGGAGAAATCTCTTATGCATAGCCAAGAAAGAAGCACACAAAACCATGGAAAATCTTCATGCCGGCATATGTGGAAAGCATATTAATGCTAAGATGTTAGTCTAGAAAATTCAACGTCAAGGTTATTATTGGACTACCATGGAGAGAGATTGTCACGAATACGTCAAGAAATGTATGAAATTTCAAGTCTATCACTAGGCGAAAAATGCAAATGGCCACCGGTTGAAAACCCCCCATTGCCACCGGTTTTGAACCGGTGGTCCTTTGGGGGGTGGCAATAATGCATCAAATGGCCACCGGTTCAAAACCAGTGGCAATAGTGTTAATGGCCACCGGTTAACCGGTGGCAATAATAAATTGGCGCTGTTTTTTTTGCTGCTGAATGATGACTATTGCCACCGGTTCGAACCGGTAAACCGGTGGCAATAAAAGGTTCTAATTTTTTTTTTTTTGGCCTGCAATTATTCCTGCAATTAATCCTGCAACTGATCCTGCTATAATATTCTGCCATATTATTGCTAAAAATTCAATAATCATAACAAGAATTAAAAATATATTTTTAGGCTACTTTTATAATTAAAAACCAAATGCAATACAACAAATTAAATAAAGTGTGATATATAAATAAATACAAACAATACTAATAACTAGTCAATATTTTAGTTTAAAAGTTAATAATAAACAAATTATAATTCATAATGATGCCACATTTACAAATTGAAGGTGATGAAAGATGCCAACATGTCTCGAACTTCATTAAGCTCCTTGCTAGTTAACGGATCCCCCTTTTGCACCTTGAAAAACTTGGAATATATATAAATTATGTTAGAATAAATTAAATTAATATGTAAAAAATTAAATACTTGGGAAAATTAAAAACAGTCGCATTAACAAATGACCAAAATAGCCAAAATAAGGCCTATTTGACTTCTACTTGCCCATTTTCTACATTTTTCAACAAATGACCAAGTTCTTCATCATAACATGTCAATTATACTTAGTTATAGGTGTCTAAGCCTTGAAATCAAAGAAAAAGGGCATTTTACTAAGTTTAAGGTCGCATTTTCATCCAAAATAGCCAAAATAAGGCCTATTTGACTTCCACTAGCCCATTTTCTACATTTTTCAACAAATGACCAAGTTCTTCCTCATAACATGCTAATTATACTTAGTTATAGGTGGATAAGCCTTGAAATCAAAGAAAAAGGGCATTTTACTAAGTTTAAGGTCGCATTTTCATCCAAAATAGCCAAAATAAGGCCTATTTGACTTCTACTTGCCCATTTCTACATTTTTCAACAAATGACCAAGTTCTTCCTCATAACATGTCAATTATACTTAGTTATAGGTGGCTAAGCCTTGAAATCAAAGAAAAAGGGCATTTTACTAAGTTTAAGTTCGCATTTTCATCCAAAATAGCCAAAATAAGGCCTATTTGACTTCTACTTGCCCATTTTCTACATTTTTCAACAAATGACCAAGTTCTTCCTCATAAAATGTCAATTATACTTAGTTATAGGTGGCTAAGCCTTGAAATCAAAGAAAAAGGACATTTTACTAAGTTTAAGGTCGCATTTTCATCCAAAATAGCCAAAATAAGGCCTATTTGACTTCTACTTGCCCATTTTCTACATTTTTCAACAAATGACCAAGTTCTTCCTCATAAAATGTCAATTATACTTAGTTATAGGTGGCTAAGCCTTGAAATCAAAGAAAAAGGGCATTTTACTAAGTTTAAGGTCGCATTTTCATCCAAAGTAGCCAAAATAAGACCTATTTGACTTCCACTTGCCCATTTTCTACATTTTTCAAAAAATGACGAAGTTCTTCCTCATTAATGTCAATTATACTTACTTATAGGTGTCTAAGCCTTGAAATCAAAGAAAAAGGGCATTTTACTAAGTTTAAGGTCGCATTTTCATCCAAAATAGCCAAAATAAGGCCTATTTGACTTTTACTTGCCCATTTTCTACATTTTTTAACAAATAATCAAGTTCTTCCTCATAACATGTCAATTATACTTTTTTATAGGTGGCTAAGCCTTGAAATCAAAGAAAAAGGGCATTTTACTAAGTTTAAGTTCGCATTTTCATCCAAAATAGCCAAAATAAGGCTATTTGACTTCTACTTGCCCATTTTCTACATTTTTCAACAAATGACCAAGTTCTTCCTCATAACATGTCAATTATACTTAGTTATAGGTGGATAAGCCTTAAAATCAAAGAAAAAGGGCATTTTACTAAGTTTAAGGTCGCATTTTCATCCAAAATAGCCAAAATAAGGCCTATTTGACTTCCACTTGCCCATTTTCTACATTTTTCAACAAATGACCAAGTTCTTCCTCATAACATATCAATTATACTTATTTATAGGTGGATAAGCCTTGAAATCAAAGAAAAAGGGCATTTTACTAAGTTTAAGGTCGCATTTTCATCCAAAATAGCCAAAATAAGGCCTATTTGACTTCTATTTGCCCATTTTCTATATTTTTCAACAAATGACCAAGTTCTTCCTCATAACATGTCAATTATACTTAGTTATAGGTTGCTAAGCCTTGAAATAAAAGAAAAAGAGCATTTTACTAAGTTTAAAGTCGCATTTTCATCCAAAATAGCCAAAATAAGACCTATTTGACTTCTACATGCGCATTTTCTACATTTTTCAACAAATGACCAAGTTGTTCCTCATAACATGTCAATTATACTTAGTTATAGGTGGCTAAGCCTTGAAATCAAATAAAAAGGGCATTTTACTAAGTTTAAGGTCGCATTTTCATCCAAAATAGCCAAAATTAAGCCTATTTGACTTCTACTTGCCCATTTTCTACATTTTTCAACAAATGACCAATTTGTTCCTGATAACATGTCAATTATACTTAGTTATAGGTGGCTAAGCCTTCAAATCAAAGAAAAAGGGCATTTTACTAAGTTTAAGGTCGCATTTTCATCCAAAATAGCCAAAATAAGGCCTATTTGACTTCTACTTGCCCATTTTCTACATTTTTCAACAAATGACCAAGTTCTTCCTCATAACATGTCAATTATACTTAGTTATAAGTGACTAAGCCTTGAAATCACAAAATAAGGGCATTTTACTAAGTTTAAGGTCGTACCTTATCAAGATGTATGATGTTGGAACAATGAGTCGCTATCTCAAGCATGAATCTCATCACGTATAATCCACAATCAACTCCATTATCTTGTTGTGGGCACTAGCATAGGAAAAAATCAAATGAATCAAACGTCACATAAAACCCACAATTGTTTTAGCAATGTTTATTAAGATAATCACAATATGATGTGGCATTACCATAGGTGATTTCCATGTAGGACCCCGTGGAGCACGACCACGTATCTTCTTCATAATACTATAGGAAAGTAAAATCAAATTTGATTAGTTTGACTACTAAATGAGTTAGGTTAAGATACTCAACACTAGGTAGCTATATTTACTTTTGTAGTACAGACATCACGAGGTACTTCTTTGTTGATCGAGCTGAATCAAGGTGAAAGATTGTGTTATTAGCAGGACAAATCACCATGAGGAACCAATGATACCTACATAAATTCACAATACACAAACACATCAATAATTAGGGTACAACAAATAAATCAGATGTAGAAAGAATTAAATTACACATGGTTAAACGTACTCCTCATAACATGGGGCGAATATGAACTTGTCTCCCGCACGCATTGATTCCCGAATATTATGGTTAACATAATACATCACCTCGGGGGAGTTGTGTAAGATTCTAGTCTCGGATGTCTGTTCGGGGCATAACCACCCAACTTTACTAGGTGAATCAGTGTCACTTAAGTGCTCCCGTAGTGCTCTACGTGCATGTGCAATGAAAAATTAATTGACATATATGAAGGATAAACAACACTAATATATACAACAAATTAATTTAAGTGGCATGAGCCCGTACCTCATGAATATTTGAATGAGATAAATGTTAAGCATTGAACCGCTTAAAAATTCCTTCACATCTTGTTTGTTTAACCATGCACTTGCATCCTCATCATAATGGAACATTGCCTTAGGAAGTGCAATTTCAATGGGATCGTCACTAGGCAATGACTAAAATGATTGTGTAGAAAAGTTAAATCCTTAGTGAGCGATTGAAGGACATTGTCTCCAACAAGTGGTGTAGGTTGCATGGCTGAACCTTTCGAAGAATTCTTCTTCGACACTTGTTCACTCTTTGACCCTTGTTCACTCATCTTCTTTATAGGTTGATCAACGCTTTTAGGCTTCACCACCTTCCTTCTCTTTGATGGTTGACTTTTTTTCGAAATCTGATCAAAACAAAGATACTTAGAGTTCAAAAATTTTTGGCCGGGGTTTAAGCTAATAAGTACGCATCAAGATTTGTTATTTTGCACAACATCAAAATAAATATTACCTCGTTGATCAACCTCACCCAAGCACGTGGCCATTGCACATAGCTACCCTTTGCTTCCCAAAGAAGAGTAATCCCATCATCCACTATAGGCACCGGTAGTGGGATGTTTTCAAACCCAGCAATGTAAGAATTGATCCCGACCGAGTAATGTTGTGGCCTAAGCGATTGGAAATGGACCGTATCACCAGTCGTTGCTTGTGCACTACCATACGCCACCAACTGCAACTCTCCTCCATTTGATAGCCCCGGGGCTAGAAGTGTACACTCGGTCTCTACCTGAAATTATCAAAAAGGGTCTTTTCCTACACAATTGATCATGTAACGAAATTCACTATGTTAAAACCAAACACGCTCCCTCGAATCCTAAATTCACCTCTAAATTTGGAAATTCATGGGGTGTTGGATTATCAACCTCCCTCGAGTCCGCATGTGTGGGAGTAACAACCTGCAATAATTAATCAATAATGTCACATTAGATCTCACGTAACTCACAAGCTAGGCCAAAACTAATAGATATAAAACTACCTCATGTATCTCCTCTTCTCCTTGTCCTTTTGGGTGAATACTGGAGTCAACCGGTGTAGTCGAGGGGAACGGCAAGGGTAAGTTAATTTGCTTCGCCCAAGCATTGAATTCACCTATTAACTCATTGCGAACTTGTTCCTTGATGGATGCCACCTTGGCATCCAATTCTTCCGGTGATTTAACACTTCCTCGAGATCTTCCCTTTTTTGTGTATTCTGAACCCATCACCTTCTCCCATCCTAGCAACGTCCCTCCCATACCTACTACCCAGCCTGGATGGTAGGGCTTTCCCAAAGCCAAGGTGAAGGGGTCTTTCTCTATAGTCTAGACCAGCTTGCCTTCAACAACTTCTGTAGTGTACTCAAGCTGTAGCATAAGAAAAAATGTAAACATGAATACATAAAATGTTTTTGTATGGTAAAGTTATGCTAAATTTTCAAGTAGCTTACAAGTTTATCCGCCACTTTTTTTTCCGGTTCCTTGATGACCCATTTTCCGGTGTCCTTATCAAAGGTATGTAGGGAACAAATGAAATCGCCAGCACGACTAACCAACGTAGTGATCGTGGAGTTGGAGGGTTCTGAGGATGACCCTTGAGTCAAAGCGGGGTATATACCCTCCTTCTTCCAAGTTTGCCTCCATTCACCAAATGTCTTGGCCCCCGTACGATGGCGGTACTCCTTCTTCAATGAATTTGCCTTGTTTTGCTCTCGAATTTCCTACATAAATAGTAATGTTAGCATCATTACTGCAAAAAGAGTCAATATGTTATACAATTCTCATTAGATTTAGTAGTTCTTACAATTGCTTTGGGTCGAGTTCTTTGAATAACAAAGTCTTTCCACTCGTCCTCCGTCACACTTGGCCATTTTTTCCACGGTGGGTCTTGTTCCTCAACATCTTCCTCATTTCCACCTTCACCTTCATTTCCCTTGGCAGCTTTCTTCTTGTGTTTCTTTTTCTTATAGATCCATCCACTGGTCAAGTGGCTCTTGAAGCCTCTGAATCTCTCCGCTAGTAAAGAATCAAACAGTCTTCTCTTCTGGGGATCATTAGGAATACTAAACAGCTTATGCAATCACAAATACAAGCCATTATTATTTTCCATTTACAAACTAACATTAGGTGAAATTATTTGTAATACATGTAAATGTGCATTTGAATAAAACACTTGCCCTGGTATCATCCCAAAATGTTTGAATCAAGCCTGGAGGTACATGCTTCTAAGAAAGTGTAATGGGGATTTTGCGCGAACATATGCCAACTTGGTTTGCATATTGTCGAATCCATTGGCCAGTAGGTCGGCCTCTTTTGCCACACTCCAACACCATGGGACCGGTTGGTTTCTTAAAACTTGTTGTCGGACCCCTACCCTTTCTCTTAGCTGGTGCCTTAACCCCGACTCCACCACCTGTGTTCAATTGCTCCTTTCCTTGGCTTTGAGTTTGAGGAGTAGTGTTCTCACCAACAATCTCAACAATTGTAGAATCAATAGCAGGCGCACGTTCAGCTGAAATTTCATATTCATCAAGTCTTTGCTCATAAGCATCTTGTTCCTGATCTTCTGGCTCACCCAAATCAGTCTCCTTGTTGACATCATACGGCTCGTCCTCATCCTCATCCTCATTCTCATAGCCATCATCATCATCCACCAAATCTTCTACTAGTGGGTCATAATCGTCTTCCATGAGTTATAAACACCTGTCATTACAAACATAACACGATATTAGGTCCATAAGAGATAAAAATGTTGACATATAGGTCATAATACATGTTAGTATATAAAATATTAAATTCTATCATTTTTGATGCATTTTGACATAACTTGTTATTATCTAGTACCGTTAACACTAAAAAAATTAAATTCTATCATAATATGTCAATTTTGAGATATACTTCATTCATTAACAAGAATTTGTGAA
The DNA here is from genome assembly GCF_001683475.1 of Chenopodium quinoa. Classification (NCBI taxonomy): domain Eukaryota; kingdom Viridiplantae; phylum Streptophyta; class Magnoliopsida; order Caryophyllales; family Amaranthaceae; genus Chenopodium; species Chenopodium quinoa. Next base: position 4,520,591 of record NW_018744301.1, on the reverse strand, counting down.
AATTTAACAACTAAGATAACAATATTATACATTTTCCCTCCAACTATTCATAAAATTACTTAACTTCTGATTAAATTTAATAATACTTTTAATTGCTTACAATTTCAAATTAAATGGTATAGTACCTCATTCTAATATTCCTTCGTTGTGGTATGACCGCATATAACATGTCTGGTCGTCTATGTCATTTGATGCAATAGGTCTAGGAACAGTGAAAGGTGCTGAATCATCAAATGCATCGTATTCTTCCTCATCTTCAACATCTCCAATGCCTATGATTCTTCTTTTCCCAGCTAGCACAATGGACCATCTTGAATCGATTGGGTCAGTTACATAGAACACTTTCTTAGCTTGAGAAGCTAGGATGAACGGTTCCGCACTATCATTCAAGTGCCCAAGATCTACAAGAGTAAAGTCATCATACTTGACATTACGCCTGATATTATCAACCCACTTACATTTGAAAAGAGCAACCGTGAAGTTACAATAATCAAGCTCCCATATTTCTTGAATTCGACCGTAGTATGACAATTTTGCATCGACAGGTGATTTATCCTTAGCACTTGCAAACTCCCTTGACGATGCCACAAGCGTTACTCCACTTTTTTGGGTCGACGTAGATTTTAAATCCCGACCTTCTGTCTAAAAAGTGTACCCATTGATGTCATATCCCTCAAATGAGCGAACATCATCCCTAGGACCATAAGCAAGCCACCTTACTGTATCGGTGACACTATCATCCAAGCGACTCATCACTCGTTGTCCAAGCGACTCATCACTCGTTGACTAAACCAACTCACAAACTGCTTATTATGCAACTGCATTAGTGCCCTTTCACCTTTAGATGGAAATTCATCACGCAAACTAGCCATGTGCTCATCTAAATATGGGTGAACATCAGCAACATGGTGCAACACATAAAGGTGTGCTTGTAAGAACTGATCTCGATCCGGTGAAATTCGTTTCAACCCAATTGTGCCATGACCATCCAGTCTCCCTTCATGTCGAGAAGCAGGAAGACCAATAGGTTCAGCAACGGCTAAATAGTCGGCCACAAAATTACCAATCTCCTCACTCACGGTCCCTTGAATTATGCTTCCTTCCGAATGAGCCGGATTCCTTACTTTATCTTGCAATGTGCCCATGTGTCTTTCAAAAGGATAGCACCACCTTAAGAAAACTAGACCGCACAACTTAATCTCACGCACCAAATGAAGAATGAGATGCACCATTATGTCAAAAAAGGAGGGTGGGAAATACATCTCAAATTTGCACAAAGTCACAACCACATCCGTTTGCAAAGCATCAAGTGTACAAGGATCAAGCACTTTGCTGCATATTGTATTGAAAAACGAACATAGGCTTGTAATAGCTTCTCTCATGTGCTTCGGTAAAATACTACGTATTGCAAACGGTAGAAATACTTGCATCAACATGTGACAATCATGGGATTTCATACTTGTCAGCTTCAATTCTCCACTTAAGGATACAAATCTTTTCGTGTTAGATGCGTACCCAGATGGAACCTTAATGTCGTAAAGACATGCACAAAACATCCGCTTTTCTACCCTTGACAATGTGTAGCAAGCCGGTGGTAAATACTTCTTCTCAACCTTGCCTTTACCCTCATCTCTACTCTTTGAAGCATCCGCGGCCTTTCCCTTTCCCTTGCTCTTCCCCTTTCCTTTTTTCGAAACTTTTATAGTTTCTTGTTCCGGTTCCTTTCCGTTTCTGTCCTTCCCCTTTGTAACCTTGTCTTGAGGCCAAAATTTCGGACTAATCCCGATCTCTTCCAAATCTAACCGTACACCCTTTCCATCCTTTGTTTTGCCTGAAATATTAAAAAGTGTTCCCACAAGAGCATCACACACATTCTTCTCTATATGCATCACATCTAGATAGTGCCTAACATCATGTTCATTCCAGTACGGAAGCTTCCACAAAATTGTTTCTTTTTTGAAAAGAGCTGTTGAGACTGGAGCTTTTTCAGATTTTCCAAACACTGTTCGTATACCCTTAACTCAAGCATAAACCTCAACACCGGTTAATGGCCTAGGCGCAATCTCCTCTTCCACTGTCCCATCGAAAGCCTTTTTTTGCCTACGGTACGGATGATCACGCCTATGGAACCTTCGAGTCCTTATATACACATCTTTGTGAGAATTATTAAGGTATATGCTTGATGTTTCATCAATACATATGGGGCATGCTTTTTTCCCTTAACCTTGTACCCACACAGGTTGCCATATGCAGGGAAGTCATTCATGGTCCACATAAGGGCTGCACGCAATGTGAACACCTCGTTCTTATGAGCATCAAAACAAGAAACCCCTTCGTCCCACATCTTTCTCAAATCGTCAATTAGTGGCGCAAGGTAAACATCTATGTCATTTCCAGGTTGCCTAGGCCCCGTTATTAGCAATGAAAGCATTATATACTTCCGTTTCATACATAACCAAGGAGGAAAATTGTAGATCACTAAAAGAACCGGCCAAGTGCTGTGTTGGGTACTAAGAGTGCCAAATGGATTCATCCCGTCTGTGCACAACCCAAGTCTTAAATTTCTGACTTCATTACCAAACTCTAGAAACTTCAAATCAATGTTCTTCCATTGCGTGGAGTCAGCCAGATGCTTCAGCATTCTGTTTTTCTTCCTTCCCTCGGCATGCCACCTCAGGTTTACAGCGTCTTTTGGTGTTGAGAATATATGCTTAAACCTTAGAATAATAGGAAGATACCACAACACCTTAGCAGGAGGTCCCTTCGTACCAGGATTGCAACTCATGCGCTTGTAGCGCGATTGCTTGCATCGTGGACACTCCTCCAATTGTTCATTCTCATTACGATACAAAATACAATCATTAGGACATGCATGTATCTTCTTATACTCTAAACCAAATGGACACATAAGCTTCTTTGCATAATAGTAAGACGTAGGAATTTCATTCCCATCAGGCAACATCTCACTTAATGCGGTTAACAAAGAAGTAAAACTAACGTTCGTCCACCCATGCTTCGACTTAATGTTTAAAAGTGTTAGCACGGCAGAAAGTTTGGAGTATTTTTTGCACCCAGGGTACAAAGGCTTTTTGGAAGCCTCCGATAGTAATTCAAACACATCACCTTCGACATTATGTAACATCTCATCCACGTCATTATCCTCGACCTCATCCACTGGATGATCCTCAGCTCCATCCTCACCACTATCAATAACATATTCATCATTCTCCCATTCCTCGTCATGCACATCATTCCCATCAAGATCCTCACTATACTCTCCACTTTCACCATGCCAAATCCACACATGGTATTTAAGTCTAAACCCACGAAAAAATACATGATCTCTAATGATTTCAACACTATTAACCACCTTCACATTATTACAATCAACACAAGGACAGTACAGGCCTTCCTCACCAATTTTGCGCTGATAAGATAAAGCCGTGTCGCAAAACTCTTGAACCCCATTCCAAAAATCCATTGTATCACGTCTACCATACATCCAACCACGATCCTTTCCCATTTAGTAAAGTGTCTCTAAACATATATAGCAACATATTATCAATAATGTACAATTGCTACATATCTTATGTAAATCAACTTCAAGTACACATCGTGAATATACCATTCATATAGTGAACAAATGCATGTTTCTAAAGTGTCCTTATCACTCCAACCTAACCCATCCTTGAATGTCTACTCTCACTAGTGAATGTATGTCAACTTTCCAATTTTAAACAAAATCCGGCAGCACTTCCCCCCAGTTCTCCAAGTACAAGATGTAGATAATTACTTACCCACATATGTACCCAGAGAACATGGAGAAGAAATGGACAGCCAAGATGTTCCTTAAAATCGAAATAAAAGACATATATTCACCACCTGAGAGTAAACATTCAAGAACAGTCCCAACCGGGGACTATTCAAGACTTTCTTCTAAAGAGAAAGCCTTGAACGGGTATCTAGGCATATGATGATGCAAACATTCAACATATTATTGTAATTATTTATTATTAAACAAGACACAACTTGTAATATCATGAACAAACTTTTATCAAATAGATAAATAGAAAGAAATATATATAGCTCCATAAAGTTTATAGTTCATACCAATATAGCAAGTATAATGGATGTAATGTCTCGAACTTCCCACTTGAATAGCTAATAAACTTGTGCTTCACTACATATGAATCTACAAAAATAAAAAAATACAACAACAAAATAAAAGTTAGTAATTTTGTCAAGAACTATATACAAAACAACCTAAAATTACACATTAAAATATACCAATTAATAATTACACATTAAAACATACTACCAAAATTCAACTAATTAAGTAACAACTCAGAGATGAAAGGGAAATTATATTCAAAACTTAATTTTAAATCTCGTACTTACCCCTTGCACTTCCCATATTTTAGTTTTCAAAAGACTGTCAAAATCAGGTTACCAGGAAGATATGGAAGAAGAGACTCTTAATATATTTAGTTTGTGTGTCTATGAAACTAGTGGGTTCATAAAGATAGTGCATATATATTGTTCTGAGGAAGAATATGTAGGTTATTTTTATAACTTTCTTAGTACTACTGAATGGAGGAACTTATTTCTGTTTTTGCTGCTTGCAAAGTCATGAACTTATTCCATGTTAATTGTGTGAGTTCAGACTTCGGAGGTATCCTTTGTCCTCCTTGTACTCGAATCAGATATCTTTATCTTACATAAAAAGTATATGATTAATAAATGGCCAAGATGTTTACATATTTATACAACAGTACAAATGCTAGCTTTTCTAGTGCCTTTGTTTAGTAAAAAGGAGAAAAGATGCCACCAAAATCATGTCATTTGCTTGTCGATAATGAAGGCTCTTTACAGATCGCGAATGTTAGTTAATTAGTTCCTGTTATAATTTTAATTTAGTAGAGATTGTCATTAGAATATAAGTTATATAATGATAACATAAACAAGGTGCAAAAACAAAACAGAAAAAAATGAAAAGATATGTACATGGTGCAAATATTCATTAAGGACATTTGAACCTTTGATTTCCACAAAATAGCTTCAATATGCACTGATTTGCATCATAACAGATAAAAAAGCCATACACAGAAAACAGGCCTAGAGTTAAACTTAATTTTAATTTGCCTAAACATTGTTCAAAATGCAAAATAAATTAAAACTAACCCTAGGTGGAGATGAAAGGGAGGAGAGATGGACAGTGGTCGGAGGTGGAGGGCCGCGAACAGGTGGTGGAGGGCCGCCGCGGTATCGTGCCCAACCGCCACGAGGGCTCAGTTGCTGCTAGGAGGAGGGCCGAGCAAACAATGTCGCGGGCGACGCGAGGGCTCAGTTGCTGCTAGGAGAAGGGCCGCGAACAGGTGGTGGAGGGGGTGCGCAACGGTGGTGGAGGGTGCAGCAGTGGCTGGGCGTCAGAGGTCGGATTCGTGGTGGTAGATGCTAGGGTTGGAGAGTCGTGAACAGAGAGTTAGAGGGCTGAGTGTTTCAAATTTCGTAGGATCAAACAGGAAAGAGAAGGAAGAAAGCTAAAAGGCGCGATTTTTTTTTTTTTTAATAAAATTAGTTATTGCCACTGGTTCAAAACCAATGGCCTTTCCAATTTTTGCCGTGGGTTTGGTTGAACCGGTGGCAATTATTCTTTGCTTCATCCCGCCACTTAATTAAGCCACCGGTTTCCAAAAACCGGTGGTCAATGAGCGTTGCCTTTTTCAATTTTTCGCCTAGTGTATGCAAATTTACAGCACGTTCCACCTTCGCTTCTCTACACATATACCTCTCCATGGCCTTTCTCTACTTGGGGTATCGATATCATTGGAATGATAACGCACCAGGACAAGGGGGCATGAATTCATCATCGTAGCAATCGATTATTTCACCAAATGGGTCGAAGCTGCCTCAAATGCTAAGTTAACGGCAAAACACGTGGCTCAATTCATTGAGAAAAATATCATATGCCACTATGGGGTACCTCATGAGATGATCAGTGATAATGGAACGCATTTCCAAGCCGAATGCGCGGAATTATTACAGAAATATCATATCAAGCATCACAGATCATCACCCTACAGGCCACAAACAAATGGTGCGATCGAATCGGCCAACAAAAATGTAAAAACTGTTATCGAAAAGATGACGAAAAATTACAAAGTTTGGCCAAGTAAGCTACATTTCGCCCTTTGGGGTTATCGAACATTTGTTCGTACTTCAACGGGGGCTACCACTTTCTCTGTGGTCTATGGAGATGAAGCTGTACAACCAATAGAGCTCGAAATCCCTTCTCTCCAAATCGCGTTGGAAATCCAACTAGATGAAATCGACTGGATTAGAGCAAGATATGATGAATTAGTCTTACTTGGCGAAAAACGCTTGGCAGCTTTGCATCATGTCCAAACCTACCAACAGCGTATGGCGCGACATTTCAATTAAAAAGTCAAGACTAGGAACATCAAAGAAGGTGACCTGGTGCTTAAGGCACTTCACAAAAATGTGTTGGATCAAAGAGGAAAACTCAGACAAAATTGGTCAAGCCCGTACATTGTTAAATCCTTCTTGTCTGGCGGAGCGGCACAATTGGTAGACATGGACGGTAACGGTTTCCACAATTTAACCAACTTGAATCAACTCAAGAAATTCTATGCCTAGTTGCATGGGTTCATGACCCAATAAAGGTACGTTTGGCCTGATTCCTTTTTAAGGTTACGTAGGCAACCCCTCAAGGGGGCCCGACCACTTTAAAAAAATAAAATCCTTCCTCCGTCGATCAAGTATACGCGCCAGTTCAGCATTGCGTCACGACAAAATGGAGCTAAAATAAAAATAATTGCTTGTTCAGCATCCGGAGTCCACTGTGGCATGGGAATTTCCACCGTGTAACGACAGCTACCACCATGGCGCGGTGGAACTGCAGCAAAAAAAAAATTGCCGCACCACAGGAATCTCCACAGTTTCACGGCAGTTTTCACCGTGGCACGGTGGTAGTCTAGGGAAAAAAAAATATTTTCCACGCCACGGGAATTTCCACCGTGTCACGGCAGTCTCCACCGTGGCACGGTAGAATCTCAGACTTTCCGATTTTTTTAGTGACACGGACTTTGCGAATTCTGTTATTTTTTCGACGTTTTTTTATTCTTCCATTGCGTCCGACTTCTTACGACATCCTAGTAAGCCTCCACCAAGGCACCACCCAACGAATGGAAAATTCTCTCTTTGCAAAGAAATTCTTCCAATCTTCATACGACATGTTCACAGAGTAATTCTTCTTCCTACGGACTTGTACACACCCATTTGTGTCTCCCCAAAACCAAACCCAGTGATGAGTACCTTTCACGTCGAATCATAATCGAATGAAGTGAAAGTGTGGAAAGTTTAGTGTTGCGGATAGTTTTATTTTCTTTTCTTTTCTCTCTGCTTTTGAAAACCTATTTTAAGAAAACAGACAATAATGGTTGATCCATGGCAAGGGTCCAATAATGGTGTAGTTGGATGGGGCTTGAAAAGAGCTTTCCAGCGATATATTATAAGCCCGATTCCGATGAATAATGTGGAAGTTATGGCCAAATTACTAAATTGGGCCTGGTTTGAGCCTCATATGCGGCCCAATGATCTAGAGGAGGGCCTAATATGGATTTACCATTCCTAATGCAATTAGGAATTGTTTTAGTCTTCTAGATTCTTCTAGAAGTTGCTTTTCATTCCTAATTCAATAGGATTGATAAATTGACTTTTGTTGACTTTTTAGAGTTTTAATCAGAATAAAAGAGTGTTTTTAAGGAAAGTACGATTTTGCCCTTCTGTACGGCTATATTTTATCTGAATTTAGATAACGCGTGGAAAAATTAATTAGCGCCTGACGACAGACATTAGCGCCTGGCGCTAGCGTTAGCGCCTGGTGCTAATGTCCAGTGCCTAGCACTAACTTCTTTTTTCCTCGTCGAAACTTTGATTTGTTTTTCTATCTTTTTGGCTGATTTTCTCTATAATTATCCTCCTAAAATCTCCGTTTTTCATCACCAACAATCATCAATTCTCTAATCCTCTTCTCTCTCGAAGCTAAAGCTTATTCTTCTCTCTCTTTTCTAAACCAATCCTTTTACAAACAAAATTCCGCATTCACAAGACCAAGAAACACCTAGCATTGTTCGAAGTTGCCTTCGCCCTAGACGTGAAAGGTTTTAATTTCTAAGGTTTGGTCCCAAATCTAAATTTCAATTATTTAATTTAATTGTTTGTTTAATATTTTCCTTGAAGTTACTAACGCGTGTATTTTGTTATTAGAAAGAGATACGAGGCATCCAAGTATGTGCTTTAATGGTTTTTAATTGATATTATGATGTAGAAATCATGCTTAGGTTGTTATTATGATTCCTAGCGTTATGTTAGGGTGTTTTGATATTCCTTGTATCATGTTTAGGGTAACAACTAAAAAATCCTAATATCAAGTATGATTAAAAGTATGATGCCTTCTATTTTCTTTCCTAATATTCATGTTAGTATCATGTTAGGGTTAAAGCTTTGATTATTATTGTTTAGTGACATGCTAGGGTTTGTTATTAATCTTGTTAGTATCATGCCTAGGATCTTGATATTATTGTGCTTTAACATGAATATTATGATTATTTGATTATTATTATGTTGCTTGATATTTTTTTTATTGCTTGATCACGCCTTTTATGCATGTTTAAAGGGAATTGGTACTTGTAATCATGCTTAATAAGATGATTAATAATCTTGTTTAGGGTTAATGTGATTATAATTCAAGTGATCGCCAATAATAGTTTTGTTTGTGCATTAATATTCAACCAATATAGATTAAACAGGTTTAGGATTAATCCTATTAATTTCATGTTAGTCAGAAAGCGCACATGAATACGATCAGAATAAAGTAGAGGCATACTATTAGGGCAGGTTCAATCTCTTTTATGTTGGATTTGTACCTTCATCCCCGAACTACCAGTCATGGTTCCAGACCTATTGGAGTTAACGATCTCCTGGAACGTTAAGGGGTGTAACCTTCACCTCTTGAGCGGTTTACAAGTTCCTAAAACTTGTTGACGACTCTTTTGCTCTATCTTCTTTCCCTTTTGACGCCACCGTACTTTAGTTTATGATCACAGTGGGGTTCAAGCTAGGGATAATGCTTGAAATATTCCCTACAGGACTAGATCGTTGGGACCATATTTTTCAATATTGTCGGGGGCTTCAAAAAGTTCTAAACGCTCCATCAACCAAATCTACAAAATAAAAAAAAATCAGTCGGAAAAAAAAATGTTGAATCCACCGTGACACGGCAAAATGCACTGTGTCACGCAGAAGTGCACCGTACCACAGTGCCTGTTTTGTGTCACGGGGACTACTCAGAGCGCGTTTTTTCCTACAACAGTACTAGAGAGCCCTTCCTGACGGCTTTCTGGTCAGCTTTTGCTTCGTTAAGGCCGCGCAAAGTTTCTCCAAGGCACGTATGCATAGGTGATCTCCCAGATTCAACATGTTCAAGCACAGATGCTAGACAAGCATGTCCTACCCTACCATTTGCTAATAAAATCTTGCTAAACATGCAAAAAATATAATACCTTTTACGGTATACATGATAAGACTCAGAGACAGGGCGATCGAAATATAAATTTGCAAGTTTTTCTAAATCTACCTCATTACCACACATAATTCTATTTAAATCTAGATCTATCAGATTCAGATGGCGTTCAAAGTCTTGGTAATAATACTCACGTAGGGTAGGCATGGCAACAAGATTTCTGGCAGGAAACCCAAAGATGGCATCGAATTCCTCCGGCAGGGGCCATATTTCATCGTAATCAAATTTAAAACAATGTGTTTCTGGACTCCAATAGTCTAATGCTGCCCCAAGAAAATCATGTTCAATCGCTACATGTCTCAGGGCTAATAAACCCCTGACATGAAACAACTGCAACTCTCTTTTGTCAGCATTGGTTAAAGAATAAGACCAGTCTCGTAGTGTATTATAAAAATTCCGAGACATTTTTATTGAAATATGAAATTCTAATTATTTTATGTTTCGTAATTATGCATATCACGAATATACCAGTCCTACTTTATAGCAAAAACGCTCGGAAATACTCAGAATCTATCTTTCTATACGCGTAAACCACACCGTTGCAGAATACGCGCATTGTGACACGGGTTTTACCACCGTGTCACGGTAATTTTTTCCTCGACACGACAGCTTTTGTCGTGACACGGTGTACAGTACCGTGTCGCGGTGCCCACACAATTTCTTTTTTTATCCTTTTCCTATTTTTATCCGGATTTTTATTGTTTTATCTTCACCGTTTATCTTTTAAGTCTGTTTCTCGAGAGTTTCATTCCTAATAAAATTCTCAATTTTTTTTATTATTTTTTATTACTTTATTCTTATTTCTATTTATCTTTATTATTTATTATTTTATTTTATCATTTACTCTTATTTCTATTATTATTATTTTATTTTTTTCTTTCTTTGGGAAAGTTGTAAACCTTGTCCCATTTCCATACTTATTTATTTTGGAGGAGTTGTAAAACTTATCCCTTTTTTCTTTTCTTTTTATCTCTTTTTTTCTTTTGGGGAAGGTCGGTACCCTCCACTTACGTTTTTTGTCGCGTCATTAATAAATACACAATCACACACAATGAGTCTCAAGAATACACTAACACACACTATTTAATACATTAACTGTGAATAATGTACAAAATGAGTCATGATGCATAAGCAGTGTCAAGTGTCACCAACTAAAATACAAATAAAGACCCTCGGTCAAAAATTTATAAAACTAGAAGAGTGAGGATCAGTATCATCTCCAGCCAGTGAATACGGGAGCGGTGAGCCAAAGAGTCCCGCCATCATCCAGGTACGAGGAGTAGTATCCCTACTAGTCCCTGTAACTCCAGTAGCAGTCAAACTCAAAGCAGGACCTGTCCAACTGGCAAACAGTGTAGACTGACTCCAAGAGGTAGGAAGCGTCGGTGGAGGCATTATCACATAAACTGGAACTGAAAACAAGCCTGGCATTGGTAGAGGAAGCGCCCCAGACGATGGAGCTGATTATAAGCCATGATCCACAGGAGTGATAACTGGCTTGAACTCAGGCTGTGAAGACTGTGAAATCGACTGTCACTGCCACTGACCCTGAAAGTGCTGGAACGGCTGGGAAGACTGAGGCTGCTGCCACTGAGCCTCCTGAAACGGCTGAGAAAGCTGAGGCTCCCGCTGAGACTGAGAATGCCGATGAACCTCAGGAGATCAACTGCCACGGCTAGGCTCTCCCTCGTCCGAGCCTCTATGCCTCGAGCGTGAGCGGGACCTCTGTCGCTCCTTAAAGACACAAAATCAAAAGATGTCAACAGTTGGAAATAGAACAAATGGTAAAAATGAGAAAAGTGAACATACCTCAAGAACATTGTTAGAACCGCCCCGACAACTCGCACCATGCCGAAGCTTGATGATGCAGTACTTCAAAGCATCAACTAGCTTCATGAATCCCATCATCTCCGGGCGGGTAGGTAGAGAACAAAGCAAAGAAAAAATCAGTAGCAAGCGGTATTAAAAGGGATGAATAATGTAACAAAAGCTTACCGGCTCAAAAACATCATGCAAAGACTCCTGCGCCTGTCTGAAACTCTCTGGCGCGTTAGAAATATGGTCCTCATTAATACTGATTGGCAGCGGGTAGAGGACGGATTGAGGCGGGATCTCAATCCTCCCTACACGGCGAACAATCGTCTGAAAATACACTCGAATAATCAGGTTATTCGACAGTTTAAACAGAGACTAGCAATAAACTTCTCAAAAGAAATCATACCTCAGGAAGACGGGGTGGAGGACCCAAGGAGGGAAGCAAGTCCTGCGCATAATCGCCCTCCATACGCATAAGCTCCTGCCAAGGAAAAGTGCAGCGCTCTCCCCTGTTTATCAATGACAAATGACTTTTATGTCACTTTTAGGGTACTTTTATGCTTAAATTCCGGTTTAGTTTATAATAATTTCCCTAGTTTTACGCTTCATTTCTCTCTTTTTCTTATTTTCCTTATTTGATCTTTACTTTATGTATTTCAGTAGTTTTTAATAGTTTTTAGCTTATTTTCTTAATTTATTAAAATTCTCTTATTTTCTATTTTTATATTTTTAGTTTTTAGTTCTTGTTATATAAAAGTAAAACAAAATATGATGAGTGACATTTATGTCACGCTTAGGATAGTGTTTATGCTTTGTTTTAGCTTGTATTGAGGTGTTTTGTAGTTTTTTGTTCAAATAATGCGTTCATACATGTCTCGATGTCTTTTGGATGAAATCGCGTATATGCTTAAATGCTTCCCTTTATTGCGTGTTTTCACCGTTGCCTTTACCTTATTGCTTCCCTTGGTGCTTGTGCTTACGTATTTGAAGTCTTGCGTTGGAAAGAAGAGGACAAGTAAGCACGGGAGTATAATCAAAGAAGCAAGGTGCGAGGGAGCGCAAAATGTGCGCGAGAGCGCGGCCGTAGTGCGCGGGTGCGCAGCCCTATCAGATCCCGCGCAGAAGGATGTAAATTTCAGAATCAAGGTAGAGAGATTTGCGCGGGTTGTGTACGACCTGTGCGCGGGCGCACACTTCCTTGCGTGGGCGCACACCTAAGGCGCGCGGGCACACAACTCAGCCATCAAGCCCCAACCCACAAAAGCGCAGGCGCGCAGCCACCTTGCGCGGGCGCACAGATACCTTGTGCAAGCACACAGGTACCGTGCGTGGGCGCACAGCGAGCCCTGTTCAGCGTTTTTGCGCGTATCTATTAATATCCGAGGCTTGTTTTTGTACGGGATGACTGGATATTATTAGATCTTTTTCTCTAGTATTAGGAGAGCTTCTCTCTCTTAGGTTAGATTAGATAATTTTTAGAGAGAGAAAGTAGATTATTGCTGAATTTTCTTCCAAGTATTCAACTTTGCTCAAGTTTAATCTTCAATCAAGCAAGAATTCAAGTTTTCAACTTTCATTAATCCCTTCTTTAGTAATCTCTAATCCTTTCCTTTAGCTTTATTTATTTGCATTTATTGTTGCTTATTTTTGTTAATCTTATTAGTTCATCTAGTTATTATTGGTTTCATTGTTTTTAATCATGTTTTGTTTTGAGTTTCTTGAGTTTGTTTCTAGTTCTGTTATTATGTTTAATCTCCCTTCTCTAGGCTAATCTTGTAGCTAGGAGAAGGGGATGGAAAATATGAGTTGATATTGGATGAATGATGATGGTTGGATTGAACTCATGCCATAAATTGATGAAAGACATGATTTTTGATAGCTTGAGATTATTATTGCACTTTATTTGATGTTTTCTAGTTTAAATTCATGAAAGTGATTTGAACTAGATTAAGATCATCTCTATTTTAATGATTGAATGAGAATGAGTTATTAAAGTGGAGTTTTTATTTATTGTGTTTCTTTATTCTCTTGATTTGATTATAACTAATAGGATGCATGAGAATGATCCTTATTAGTGTAGACCTCTTCCATTGATTTGCCTAGACTATTGCATGAGAATGAATTGTTGAGGTAGAATCTTGTGTTCTTTGGCATATGTTTCATGATAATCATTATTATTCCCCTCTTTCTAATCATATTTGACACCCCCGTTTCCCTAGCATGATTTTCCGATGATTTAAATCATCATTTTCTTGCTTATTTGTAGTTTTAGTGCTCTTACTCAACAAAACAAAACAAAAAAAAAAACAATCCCCTTTTTACTCTTGCATTAGTGATTATTGATGTTGAATTAGTGTGCTTCCCTAGTGGTTCGTCCCTTTACTTTCCAATAACAAGTTTGGTATAAGTTTAGGTATTATAAATGATTAATTTGATTAGGGTAGTAGCTTAACGACCTATCTAACCCTCAATCAAACTTTGGCGCCGTGGCTGGGGAAGCGGCTTGTTTAACATTTATTTTTGCTATTGTTAGAGTCATTTTATTTGCTTTCCTTTCTTTTATTTTGCTTACTTTATCCTACTTTTCATTGCTAATCGTGTGCTTAGCTTTGTTGTATTCAAAGAGAGATATGGCAAGACAAGAGGATGACCTTCTTTTTAGGGAGTATGGAAATCCGGAAATCTATGAGCTCACAAGTGGTATACTTCTCCCGACCACCGAGACTAATTTCACAATCCATCCAAAATATGCTAGGATGGTGCAAATTGAGCAATTTTCTAGAGGCGTAACTGAAGACCCCATTGAGCATTTGGACCGATTCTTTGAGTTGTGTGCAATGATGTAAACAAATGAAGTGAGCCAAGATTATATTCGTATGCATCTCTTTCGGCAATCTCTCACCGGAAGAGCAAAGAAATGGATAAAGCTTTTGAAGCCCAACTCTCTCACCACATGGAAGGAAGTTGCGAAGGCCTTTCTCAAGAGGTTCATTTCCGATGAGCAAATCGCAAAATGAGGAGGAAGATAGCTTCCTTTGAGCAAGAACCGGATGAAACTCTTGAGGAAGCATGGGAAAGGTTTAAGGATTTGATTAGAGCATGTCCTCATCATGAATTCAACCGTAATTTGCTCATGAGATTCTTTTATGATAGCTTGGAGCCAATTTCAAGGACCAAACTAGATGCGGGTGCCGCTGGCCAATTGATTAAGATCCCTCAAAGCGAAGTTGAAGCTACAATTGAAGAAGTGGCTACTAGATATTCTTGGGAAGCCAAAGAAGGTCCCAAGGGAAGCAAGGAGATCTTTATTAGTTGGAGAAAGTCAGCCAACTTAAGCACATAGTTGAGCTCTTGAATGAAGGTCTTTCCAAGTTGAACTCAAGTGTTGGTTTGTGTTTAAAACCTTCACAAATCATTGATTTCTCATGTGCTTGTTGTGGTGGGACGGATCATGATGCATCGTATTGTAGAGAGTTCAATCCCAAGCAAGGTGAGGCTTTAACTTTGAGGGAAGAAGAATTTGTAACCCAAGCTCAATCCTAACAACTTCAACAACCTCCAAGGCAAGAAAACTCCTACCCCCAAGATGGACCTCTCTTCAATCCACAAACCCAAAACTTTTCCTACCTTTCCAAACAAGTAGAGAACTCTCAAGATTAAAATCATGACCTATTTCCTCAAGCGTATGAAGAAAAATCCCCACCCGAACGCACACAAACCCAAATTCTTCAACAACGTCAAATTATCACTCAACAATTCCGAGAAATTAAATCTTACAATGAAGTTGTTGATTCCCAAATAGCCAAAACTTCTTCTCTCCATTTAACCACAAAACTCCCCTTACAATCATCTACTAACCCTTCACATACTTATCAACCCAAAACTTGCAAGGAGGACAAGGTTGTAGATTATGTGGTTGAGAAGAAGGTTCAAGAACAAAATGAGGAGCCATTTGATTTTAGTGAACCAAACAAGTTTGAAGGCCCGGTTCCCTTTCCTTGTGAGCGTATGTAGAGTTGATGTGGTCGATGATGTGATGGCTAATGAGAGCTTACCTTCACGTGATGATAAGGTGACAATGAGGTATGGTGAATTCCTTGAAGTTCCCGCTTGGTTTGAAGGCTCTCTTAAGGAAGGTGAGGTTGCCCTTCCTAATATTGAGGATTCCAAGCTCGATCCCCCTTTTAGAAGGAAAAGAAAGAAGAGTGAAAAAAGAAGAAGAATCAACAAGAAGAAGAGAAAGAGAAAAAATGAGCCACCATTGGCTCTTGATTCATTCCCTCCTTTTCCTTGTGGTGATGTGAGACCTCAAGGAGTTCTAGTTCTCAAGCTTGGGGGCATATATGATTCAATCCTCAAGTTGATGAGGGTGATGTTCTTTAATCCACCTTGAATGAGGTGAAGGGTCAAGCTAGAGACCATAAACAAGCTCTTCTCGGGAGGCAACCCGGAGGATTTCTAACCCTTTTTCTCCCCCCTCCTTTCTTGTTCTTTTTGTTTTATTTCTTTGTTCTCTTTTAATGTTTTCTTTTGTGTCTTGTCTTTCCTTGTAGGTTGATTTTTGGAAGTTTGGAGCGGAGTGACATTTGGTGAACTCTATTTTATGCTCCTTAATTCTTTTAAGCTAACCTCCCGATAAGACCTTTCTTATTTTTACTCTTTTACTCTTTCTTTGAGTGCTTAGTTTAGGAATAGTTTAGGAAGAATTTGAATGGTTTGAGGTTGTTTGCTTTGGTTCTATGGAACCTGGGATCGTTGATGTTGTTATCGAATGATCAATTGTTTTACAATTGGGACTTATTTGGATTATATGCCTCGTTTGTGAACCTTTTTGATTTCTTCCTCTTTCTTTTGTTTTGTTTTCCTGTTTTTTTTTGTGTGGCAAACATGACTATGGCAAGATGAAATGAATTTGTTTTGGAACTCGCTCATGCATTTGGAATCGATTGCTTTGATAATGTGCCAAAGAATGTTTTTCTTCCTAATTGATGATGGCCTACATGGTTTGAAAGTGCTTGTGGTTGAGATATACAAATTTTAAGCTAAGGTAGCAAGGTTAAGAACTATTGAGGACGTTTGAACCCTTAGTTCACGGAAAAGTGGTAAGATGGTGTTGCTCTCTATAGTGGATTTGAAGCTCTTTAGTTAGTATTTGTTTACTTCCCATCCCTTGTGAGGTTTAAACTGTTCAAGCCTTCATCAATTTTGTTGAGCGGCGTTTAGGATGCTTGACTATGCATATCTTAATCCTTGTGTTGTCCTCTAACTCCTAAGATCGTGACCAAGCTGCTCTAAGGGAGGAAAAGGCACCCTTTTCTCATTTTTCTATATCTTCTTTTTGTTTTGTTACATTTTTTGTTTATATTTTGCATTTGCTCCTTGCCAACCCTTTGAGCCTATTCCTTTTCTTGATTATGAGCCAAATTACAAGCCTTATGACCTTTCGTTTCCCTAACCCTTAGTTTGTGAAGCATTTTGGTTTGAGAATTTGTTTTGTGTTGTAATGAAAATGAGAAAGTATTACGCTCTTTGTACCAAGTAAGAAAGTAAATTGTATATATTGTGTGTAATAAAGCAAATGCATCCCAGAAAAAGCCGTCCTTCGTTAAAAAAGGCAAGGACATCAAATAAAAGTTTTTTAAAAAAGGGTTAGGATTTGTTTTCTTCCCTAAGTTAAGCATTGAGGACAATGCTTCGTTCTAGCTTGGGGGAGTTGGAGCGTTATTTCGTTTTTGTTTTTATGGTATGTTGGTGTTGAGTAAGCTTGGGGGAGATGACACTATTTGTATTTTTGTTTGATGTTTGATGATTTCTTGAGTTTGTTTTTGAGGTTTGATTACCCTTTTGCTTCACTTAGGAAATATCATCAAAATTTTCAAATTTTTACCCCGCCTTAACTCTTTGCCTTACGCTACAACCCTAGTTAAGACCCTTAGAGGGGTGAGGTCAAATTCCGGTGGAGGGAGATAGATTTCAACCCTATGGAGAGAGTATGCATAGTTGAGATGTCGGGATGACCCACTAATTCCACAAATTGAATCTTTTTCCGGTTCCTTCGTGTAATCATGAGGAGCTAACTAGGGGGTGATTTGAAGCTAGTGGAGAGAACGTGGACCGTCTTAGATGGGGCTAGGGCGGAGAATGAATTTTCTAGTTCTCTATGCTTAGCTTAGGTTTGTCTATTTCAACCATGAGCATCTTAGAACGTGTTTTCCCTCATTGTATTGAGAAAGTTGAGTATTCTTTGGTGCTTGTCTCTTCTTTTTGAGTCCAAATGGAGTATTTTCCGCCTTTGAGCTTGATTGGTTATTCCTAAACCTTGCTATCTTATGTTGGTCATGGTTGTGTTTGTTTTTTGTGTTTTCTTTTCTTTTTCTTTTTGTTTTGCCTTGGTTTTTGTCTAGAGTTGTGGGTTATGCTTTTAGGAAACCCTCATGAGAGCATACTCGTCCTCTAGGGCGATCTAGGGGTTTAAAGGGCTTGTCTTTAGTTGCCAAAATTGACCGTGATTCCTTCGAAAGTGAGTTAGTGTACATTCTTATTCTCCTTTATAGATTGGGGGAGTTTGATAAGTGACTTTTATGTCACTTTTAGGGTACTTTTACGCTTATTTTCCGGTTTAGTTTATAATAATTTCCCTAGTTTTACGCTTCATTTCTCTCTTTTTCTTATTTTCCTTATTTGATCTTTATTTTATGTATTTCAGTAGTTTTTAATAGTTTTTAGCTTATTTTCTTAATTTATTTAAATTCTCTTATTTTCTATTTTTATATATTTAGTTTTTAGTTCTTGTTATATAAAAGTAAAACAAAATATGATGAGTGAAATTTATGTCACGCTTAGGGTAGTGTTTATGCTTTGTTTTAGCTTGTCTTGAGGTGTTTTGTAGTTGTTTTGTTCAAATAATGCGTTCATACATGTCTCGATGTGTTTTGGATGAAATCGCGTATATGCTTAAATGCTTCCCTTTATTGCTTGTTTTCACCGTTGCCTTTACCTTATTGCTTCCCTTGGTGCTTGTGCTTAGGTATTTGAAGTCTTGGGTTGCAAAGAAGAGGGCAAGTAAGCACGACAGGATAATCAAAGAAGCAAGGTGCGAGGGGGCGCAAAATGTGCGTGAGAGCGCGGTCGTAGTGCGTGGGCGCGCAGCCCTATCAGAACCCGCGCAGATGGATGTAAATTTCAGAATCGAGGCAGAGAGATTTGCGCGGGTTGTGTGCGACCTGTGCGTGGGCGCACACTCCCTTGCGCAGGCGTACAACCAAGGCGCGCGGGCGCACAACTCGGCCAGCAAGCCCTAACCCACACAGGCACGGGCGCACACTCTGTTGCGCGGGCGCACATATACCTTGTGCGGGCACACAGATACCGTGCGCGGGCGCACAACTACCATGCACGGGCGCACAACGAGCTCTGTTTAGCGGTTTTGCGCGTATCTATTTATATTCGAGGCTTGTTTTTGTATGGAACGACTAGATATTATTAGATATTTTTCTCTAGTTTTAGGAGAGCTTCTCTCTCTTAGGGTTAGATTAGATAATATTTAGAGG
Organism: Chenopodium quinoa; assembly: GCF_001683475.1. Classification (NCBI taxonomy): domain Eukaryota; kingdom Viridiplantae; phylum Streptophyta; class Magnoliopsida; order Caryophyllales; family Amaranthaceae; genus Chenopodium; species Chenopodium quinoa. The sequence goes on along the minus strand of NW_018744301.1, from coordinate 4,501,622 downwards.
GAGAAAGTAGATTATTGCTCAATTTTCTTCCAAGTATTCAACTTTGCTCAAGTTTAATCTTCAATCAAGCAAGAATTCAAGTTTTCATCTTTCATTACACCCTTCTTTAGTAATCTCTAATCCTTTCCTTTAGCTTTATTTATTTGCATTTATTGTTTCTTATTTTTGTTAATCTTATTAGTTCATCTAGTTGTTATTGATTTCACTGTTTTTAATCATATTTTGTTTTGAGTTTCTTGAGTTTGTTTCTAGTTTTGATATTATGTTTAATCTCTCTTCTCTAGGCTAATCTTTTAGCTAGGGGAAAGGGATGGAAAATATGAGTTGATATTGGATGAATGATGATGGTTGGATTGAACTCATGCCATAAATTGATGAAAGACATGATTTTTGATAGCTTGAGATTATTGTTGCACTCTAATTGATGTATTCTAGTTTAAATGCATGAAAGTGATTTGAACTAGATTAAGATCATCTCTATTTTAATGATTGCATGAGAATGAGTTATTAAAGTGGAGTTTTTATGGATTGTGTTTCTTTATTCTCTTGATTTGATTGTAGCTAATAGGATGCATGAGAATGATCCTTATTAGTGTAGACCTCTTCCATTGATTTTCCTAGACTATTGCATGAGAATGAATTGTTTAGGTAGAATCTTGTGTTCTTTTGCATGTGTTTCATGATAATTATTATTATTCCCCTCTTTCTAATCATATTTGACACCCCCGTTTCCCTAGCGTCATTTTCTGATGATTTAAATCATCATTTTCTTGCTTATTTGTAGTTTTAGTGTTCTTACTCAATAAAACAAAAAAAAAACCCCTTTTTACTCTTGCATTAGTGATTATTGATGTTGAATTAGTGTGCTTCCTTAGTGGTTCGACCCTTTACTTGTCACTACTAGTTTGATGTAAGTTTAGGTATTATAAATGATTAATTTGATTAGGGTAGTAGCTTAACGACCTATCTAACCCTTGATAAATAAACTCCCTAAGCAAGTGTGAGTCCAGCATCGACTCCGGTAAGATTAGTCATCCCATATATCAGACAATGCGTCTAGTACCAACAAAAACAGTGTGGTGCGCCGAAAGCGGCAAGGCCTTGGTAAGATTAGTCATCCCAGCCTAAGGTCGATACTGGATATCAATAGCAACCTTAAAATCATAAAACGTTGCAATGAAACGCCGAAAATAAAGTCAGGTTAGAAAATAACGGGCTACAAAAATAATTCTTACACCAACAGAAGAGGTGACTTGGCGTAGCAGCCCGCGTAGCGCAGGAACAGACTCCACTCGTGACTCGCCTCGGTCACGCCAGCTGGCTCCGACAGGGAAGTCATGGACCGCTCCACGACACCGTCGAGGGGCCAATTCTGGAAAGTACTCATAGAACCATAGCTGCAATGAAAAGTAATCTTTGAGCACATGAGTCGAAAAAATTAAAACTAAACAAGAAGAGGAAGAACGTCACCTCTACGACTCTCCATAAACCGTAGACAGTGATAGGGGCCTGGTTGTTCAGCTGCCTACACCCATGACGTAACGACAAGAGAAGGTCGGCATATCCAAGGCTGGCCTAGCTTAAGGATCCTATCTCATTGATCCTGAGCAAAGAAGGAAGGTAGCAAACGAGCGCACGCGAACTCCTATTAGGAGATAGAGTCATGGAAATGAGAATCAAAATGAAGATCCGCACTCGATGCTCAAGTCATTTCTCATCCGTGTCAAAACCACGGGCCAGAACATAAGCCAACTCTGATCGCCCGCACCTAGGACCACCTCGAGACACCGGCTAAGTCCTGATGTGCTGAACGATCGAACCTAACAAATCCGCTACCTAGGCCGCCCCCCAAGAAAGACCAGACATCTGCTGTACCACCCGGTCAGTGAAGCGTAGACCAGTTATCATGCTAAATCCAGAGGGGTCACTGCCATCTCCCCCCAAGAAAAGTGAAAAGTGTTGGTAGTATCCCAAAAATACTCCAACAACGCACGAACGACTGTCGCGCCACACCCCGGGGGCTGCAAAACCCTACGATCGCCGAATAAAAATCTACTAAACTAGCAGATTCCCACAAGGAGTTCGTAACAGGATCCCTCGTGATAATCCCATGAAGTCGAGGAATCTAATCTCCAGCTCCGGAACCGTGATGGCGAAGCGCGCCATCGACTGTGCCAGCAAGTGGATGGTGAGAAACGTGGTTCTCACGGCAGAAAAACAACTCATCCGACGACCACGGAGGTGGAACCCACCTGCCCCTACTCGAAGAAGGACGAGGCTCCTTCTCTAGGGCATTCTTATCCATGCCCTCAGGAACTGTGGGAGTGTTCTCCCAAAAAGCCTGACGCCGGCCACGAGTGGAAAGATCGCGATCTCGTTGTCTAGGCATGGCCTTTTGCAAAAATAAAAATCTAAATGCTTAACATCATTTCCTAAGTTATATAGTTATTTATTCCAAACAGCTTAATGGTTATTTCAAGTTGCATTTTCTATTATATGTTAAATTTTTACCTCAAGGCTAAAAATTAGCAAAATAATGGAATTATTTCTAGTATTTAGTTTCTCCATGACGAACTAATACTATGTTCTCCTAATTGTATGATACTATGTTCTCCATGACAATGTAGTACATACACAAAACAAAACATGTTTCAAAATTGCACGAAAACAATAGATCGACCCATCATGGCATATTTTACAAGATCTACAACCAATATACAAGTGCAAAGGAACGACAAAAATAACAAGAACATCATTTCACAAAAGTGGTACCAAAAAAGAGATGGATTTGCTCAATTCTTCACCAAATCATAGAGCAAAACCATAGAGCAAAATTAATGAGAATTTGAGCTCTAAAGCTCGAAAAACCGTGAAGACAGCAGTCTCAGACGCCTTGACACGGTTAGCCAAATCCGTGACACCGTGTTCAAGGCCCTTCTCACGGTGAATCTGGACGTGGCGGAGCTCCGGAACAGCAACAGTGGCGAGCAGTAGCCAGTAAAAAAAAGATACAGCAGCAGAATCGTCGTGTCAAAGTTAATGAAAACGTGACACGGTGAGGATGGCCGTGCGCCGGTTCTGAGCTAACGTTGCACGATCGTTCTTGGGATTAAAATTAAAATATTTAAGGAGAAATGAGGAACAGGGAGATGAAAATGGTGAAAGGGTGGCATGAAATGGCAAATGGAAGCTCAAATTTGAAGAGAAGAGCATTCCGTTATACTTCCCCATTTCCCGTGCCACGGTGACCGTTACAGTGTAACGTCACAAAACTAACGTGGCGCACGTGTATTTTGCTGGTCAAAAACATTAGTTGACCAGTTTTACAACCACAGAATTCCCTCGTCACAGGATTTTATAACGCGTGTCGGGATAGCTGCCGTGTCACGGGAGTTTCACTTCGTGACACAATTGTCTTGCGCGTGACCTGCACGCTCCTTGAAGCTGTTAGCGAATATTCCTAGTATTTTGACCAATATTGCACGAATTTCGCACAAATTGGACAGTTAGTTTTTCAGTAAAAGTACGCGGAAAATTCTAACTGACATTTAAAGGGTATCAAAATTACTATTTTACCCCTAGCTAGCGTTAAAGTCAATTTGTTGACATTTTAAACACCTAATTTGGTCGGATAGTCGATTTGAAGGTGTGAATCATCTGTGGCCCACGTTCGGGGATAATCGAACCATCATACACTTGCAAATTTCAGCGATTACATCAGTTGTCGGTTTTCCTCAAGCATGGAAAACGTTATCGGTGGATTTTTCTTCAAGTATAGAAAACCGCCAAATCGGCATTCCTCAAGCATGGAACGCGTTATCGGTGGATATTTCTTCAGGTATAGAAAACCGCCAATTCGGCTTTCCTCAAGCATGAAAGGCATTATCGGTGGAATTCTTCAAGCATAGAATGACACCAAATTCATCAGTCGACTTTCCTCAGCCATGGAAAGTATCATCCGGTAGGTTTCTTCAGGCTTAGAAAGCTACCAAATTCATCAGTCGTCTTTCCTTAGGCATGGAAAGCGTTTCAACGAACGTCATCCGGTAGATTTCTTCAAGCATAGGAAGCTGCCACACTCACTTGTCATCGACACATTACTGCCAGATACTATTCTATCCTTTTACTCTTTATCTATGGAATTAACAATTTTCTATAGGTATCGGCGTATACAGAGTGATTTAGGATCGCATAACGTCTTAAATTATTCTCCGTCCCTATCGGCTACTTTGACTATCATTTTCGGAACTGACGTTTCTACAAACTCAGTCAATGTGGGGTTTCTGTAGACACCTAAATATATCTCCCCAAAACCAAACTCGATGATAAACAACCTTTCACCGTCACTATTGGTCGGGTTCAGTATTTAATCCCGAGAGTGCTTAATAAATCGTATTTAATTAAATTCAATTTTTGAATAATCCATGGATCAGTTTTGATATTTAGTCAAAGCATAGTTTTTTTTTTTTTTTTTTTTTAATTTCAGCCTAAACCTTTTTATTTTATTGTTTTATTTTTTATTTTGGTCCAAACCTTTTATTTATTTTATTTACTTATTTTCTTTTTTTAGCCCAAATAATAATAAATCAGAAATGGCCCAAAATTATCAATCGACACTTAAAATGATGAACGGAATTAGGATTAAAGATGAATTTAGACGGAAAAATGGACTAAAGAATCCCGCGTCACGACATTAGTCCATCGTGTCACGGGAAACTGTCCCGTTTGACGGTGGGATTCCCCGTGACACGGGGCACCTGCTGTGACACTAAATATTTCCAGCGTCACACAACAGTTTACCGTGTCACGGGAAAGTTCCCCATCTGACGGTGAGGATTCCCGTGTCACGGTACACTTTGCCGTGTCGCGGTGTACTTTTTTAGGGTTTTTATTTTTTTAGCGTTCCGTGTGTTCCTTTAGCACATTTTTTTTATAAATACCCCCTTATTTATGATGTACGGGCATCAATTAATTCTCTAATTTTATCTCTTCTATGCTCTAGCCTAACCACTAGCCTACCCTTTTTCTTTCAAAATTCCTTCTTCAAGAACTCCAAGGAGTCCATACTTTACTCGTGGTTCTGTCCTTAAGCCAAGGCGTGAAAGTTGCAAGCAAACAAAATCAAAGTAAGAATTATGTTCCTTTCATTTCTACTATTTTTCTAACGATTTTATATTGTTGGAATTATTATTAAATTGCTTCCAATATTAATGTTTATTCTATTATATTTATTGATCACCATATTGCATGTTTAAAGAGAATATGTAATTGAAAATCACGCCTAATAAGATAATATGGACAACCGCTTTAGGTTCCTTTTAATCTTGTTATTTAATTCAAGTGATCACAAATTGACAAAGGAATAATTACGTCGTCAAACAACTACACCTAAATCAAATACAATTTATAACACTCGACTTAACCTATTACAAATATAGGGCAAGTAGAGGGATCGAACCACAGGGAGAAATGCATAAACACCGCATTCATTACCTAGAGTCTAAGCTATCTCGGAACAAAAAGTGTGAATAACTAAGAGATTAAACTAAGAACGAGATGGATTAAAATTAATATAACTAAGCACCAAGGGAAATGGGTAGGTGTAGATGCCGTTTGATCATGCAATAACAAAGTAGCAAATCAATGCTAAACTAAACATGCATGAATATCGAAGTAAGGCCCAATCTAACCGCTTTCCGGGGTTAATCGGTTTCTCCTAACATAGCCTCTATGTTTCCACACAAGAACCATATATTAGAAGGTGCAATCAAAGAACTATAGATAGTAATGAATCTCAACTAAGTCAACTTCCGTTACTTGTTAGCAAAGACTCACCTTTAATCAACTAACAATGTGCACTTGTAAGAAGATCAAAGAATATCAAGCATGCAAAGACTTTAATCACCATTAACAATACCCCAACATTTTAAGCATGAACAATTAGCAACTACACCATCCCTTCACCCTTGGCTAGGTGACTACTCACAAATCATATTGAAAACAATATCAGTCATCAAATCAATAAGCATCAACATGATTAATAAGCAAAGAAGAAAAATCAAAGCAAATATGGAAAATAAAAAACAAAGGTAAAGAGAAAGAGTAAGAGATTGCTCATTAATTGAAGATGAAGGTCTACAAAGGATTGAACAAACTTCTTCTTCAAAATCCAAGTTCATCAATGAAGAAAACCACACTTTCTCTCTCTACCAATGAAGACTAATGGTGTTTCTCTCCCTAGATTAAGCTAAAAGTTCCAAAATTAAAACTAAGTAAATTTAATTACATCAAAACGTTCTAAGATGGGACTTATATAGTCCGTACAGAGCCAGCTGAGAAAAGTAGAGGTCCAACCGAACACTATTAGTCTTCCCTGATCCTAGTCTACAGGGTAGGTTCGGCCGAACCATTTTGGCCGGACTACAGGGTAGGTTCGGTCGAACCATGGGTAGGTTCAGTCGAACCTCTCTAATCCTGGTCTGGTCAAACTTCTGTGGTTCGACCACTCCTGCAAAATTACCAAATTGCATCTTGTCTCTGCCTCGACGTTTGGTCGAACCACTGAGCAGGTTCGGCCACACCTTCAGGAGGTTCGGCCGAACCTCTTCTGAATCATACTTCCTCCAGCTTCCCTTGAGCTTAGCTTCCTCCTCTTGAAAATCCCGATGGTTCCTACAAAGCATAAGCATGAATATCACAATAAAAACAAAGTGAGAAAACTAATAAAAGAGAATATAAAGGAGAAAGAAAAGAGGAAGCAAAACTAAGTAAAAATGCTTAGAAAAAGGGCCAAACAAGTGCAAATGAGGGGAGAATCCTTAGAGAAAAAGGATAAAAGAGTGGCATAAATGCCACTCATCAAAATCCCCCACACTTGCCTTTTGCTTGTCCTCAAGCAAGGAATACTAAAAAAAAAGACAACACACACAACAAGCATAATATGACAAGGGTTAAGAAAACCAATAAAACCTCAAGGTAGGAAGTGCTTCAATTGGATTCAAATGTAGGGACATGCATCAAAGAATACCTACCTTTCTCAATCCAAGAGGGAAAACACGTTCCAAGATGCTCATGGTTGAAGGAGACAAACCTAAGCTAAGCATAGAGAACTAATGATTTCATCTTCCGCCCTAGCCCTAACCAAGACGGTCCACGTTCTCTGCACTAGTTTCCATTCATCCCCTAGTTAGCTCCTCATGATTCCTCGAGGGAACCGAAAAAGATATTTCTGTGTGGAATAATGAGGTTATCCCGACATCTCAACTATGCATACTCTCTCTATAGGGTTGAAATCCATCTCCCTCCATCGTTCTTTGACCGCACTCCTCCAAGTCCAAGGGTCTTAACTCGGGTTGTAATGTCATGGCTAGGGGTTAAGGTTGGGAATCAATTTGAAAATTTTGGTGGCAAATCCTAAGTGAAGCAAAAGAGTGGCCATCTCTCAAGAACAACCTAAGAATTGAACCTTAATTCAAATTGCAACCTTCAATACAAGTTTCACAACATTACATCATTTCTCCCATCATTTTCTCTTTCTTTTTTTTTTTCATTTCTTTCACCTCTTTTTTTCTATTCAATTTTATTTATTTATTTTCTCAAATTCCTTTCTCTTTTTTTTTTCTATTGGTCCTTATACGTTGCATCCTTCCTCACAAACTTTTTGCAATTATTTTCTTTCATGAACAACTTCCAAACTCTCACTTGAACCAACATTCACAACTTTTTTGTCCCAAAACCAACACTCTCAAACTCGAACCTCACAAGCCAACGCTTCACTAACTACAAGGGTCGGTAGAACATAGGACGGTAGGTTTGTAATATGGCTAGGTCAAGAAAGGGGAATAAGACCCAAATTGGTTAGCAAGTGGGTGGATGTAAAAATGAAAACCAAATTTGTAACAAAACACAAAGAAATAAAGGAAAATGAGAAGAAATGCCCTCTTCCTCCTTTAAAGTTGTTTGGTCACAATATCGGGAGCTAAATACCAACACAAAGATTAAGTCATGCACAGTTAAGGATCCAAAGTGCCGCTCACAAGAATGATGAAGGCTAGAACAAATGACGCTCACACGGGATAAAAATAAGCAAATACCAACCAAGGGAATCCTATTCACTACGGAGAGCAACACCATCTTACCACTTTCCCGTGAACTAGGGGTTCGAACGTCCTCAAAAGTTCTAAACCGGGCTACCTTAGCTTATAATGTGTCTGATTCAACCTTAAGCATTCTCAAACCGTGTAATCCCTCATCAACTAGGAAGGTAAGCATTCAAAGTCATGTCATCAAGAGGGCACACAAAGTCTCAAATCCAAATGAATGAGCAAATCCACAACAAAAATATTTCAACTTGCCAAAGTCATGCTTGTTACACAAAAGAGAACAAGAAAAAGACACAAGAAAGAGGAAGAAATTAAAAGGTTCATAATCGAGGCATATAAATCAAATAAATCCCAATCGACATACAAGTGATCGTTTCTATCAACATCAACGATCCTAGGTTCCTGAGAACCACAATCAATCAACCTCGAACCATTCAACTCTTCCTAAACTAAACCTAAACTAAGAACTCAATGAAAAAGAAAAAGAAAAAGAGGAAAGGTCTCACCAAATGCCGCTTGATATAGAAGACAAGGCAATATAACCAATCTCACCAAGGGAGCTCGGGTTTCTCCTTAACTTCCTTCATCTTCGGTCTCAAGCTTCAAGAAAGGTGAGCCAAACAAAAGAAACTACAACAACACAAGAAAAAGTTAGAAAACAAAGAGGAGGACTAAAGAAATAAACAAAAAGAAGAAAAATAAATAAAAATCTATCTACAAAGTTTGGATTAAGGGGATTTGGATTTTCAGGAATTTTGGATTTTTTTCTCGGGAGCATCTCCACCTACAAAAACTCAGGAATCATCAAAGAAAATCATCGGAAATCAGCAAAAATAATCATAAAACATCATCATCATCATCATCACCATCACATCACCACATTAATATCATCACAACATCACCATCTCATCACATCACCATCACAACATCACCATCACAACGCCATCAACACCACAAGGCCACTATCCTCACTATCCTCCTTATGTGCAAGCAACTACCCTACCACTCTACCCTCCTATGCACACTTCAACCAACCAAAAGGACATCCTCCCCCACACTATTCTTTTGCTCGTCCTGAGCAAAAGTTACAAGTTAAAAGACCGGGGGGAGGGAAGGGAACCCTCATCACGGGGTATCATCTCCTTGCCTCCTAGGTCGAGGGGGGTTAACAGGATCAAACCTGGGAGTATCCATGAAAGGGTGGAAGGTTTGGTTGAAGTGCTCATAGGGCCACCCTTGGTCACCCCAATCGCCATCAAAAGGAGCAGGGGTAGATGTGGATGCCGGGTCATAAGCCGGATCACACCCACCCGGACGATAGGGGTCGTATGGTGGGGTGCCAACGTGTTGGGTAGGGTCGATGGGACCTTCCCCAATAGGCGTAGCAAGGGGGGGTGGGGTTTTGAGGGTCATAGGGTCCCCAATGATTGACCGGACCCTCTTAAGGAGGGTGGTAAGGGTAGTTAACATAGGGCGCTTGAATGCCCGCTTGCACAAGATTGTCATAATTTGCGCTTGCGTAGTACCCCCATTGTTCAATTGAAGCTTGATTGTCTCGACGGATATCATCGAGGGTACTACAAAGGGCATTTAAAATCGACATGAGGAATGGAAGAAGAGGAAGATGCCTCACCTCCCCCTTGAAAGGGGGGGACGAATTGCTCCGCTTGGGGGGCCGGTGGAGGTTGAGGAACTCCACCCCGGGCTCTAGGTCGTCTCAACTCATTGGGGATGTTTTGCTGAGGGATCTTCCATTTGAGAGGAGCGGAGTGGTCAACCGTAGTGAGGGTGGGGTCCGGGAGGACACACCACTCTATCTCCCTATCAACCAAAAGGATGAATCGGCGCTTGCTAGTGGTGTAGTTGATGAACCGGTTATGACGGAGGGCGCTTATGGAAAGATAGTAGGGAGGGGACTCGTCATTGAGCTCCTCTCGGGATTAGTGCACGGGTGGGAGCATTTCAATTTCTTCTTTTTATTTCCCATTCTTTAAAGAAAGAGCAATGATAGTAATCATGCCACCCATGAAGATTTCATCACCGAGACGGTTATCCCTAGTATCCAAGAGCCGTTGGATGAATGTTGAAGAGCATTGAAATTTGCGCCGTTGAGGGTTATCGACCAAGAATAGTCAAGCAACCTCATCCTTTACCATTGAGCCGAGGTTAGATTTGAAGAACACGGCGTATTGGAGGAGCCGTACAAAATACCTTAAGGCTATGTGAATGATGTTGTTGACCTTTGAGGCATTAGTTTGAAACCTATCCTTGTTGGTGATACTTCTCCACCACTCTTGCTCGTTGTAAGGTATGTGATGAGAGGAGGTCATTTTGGATAGGTGATCAAGTCCGGTGGCATGCCAAAAGAATATCTCATTTAGCTCAGTTTCCGTTAAAGAGTGATCCTTGTTGAACATTCTAAAGTGAATCATAAGTTGAGGATCCTCATCAAAATCCTCCGGCTCAAAGACTTCCTTGCGAAGAGAGGCAAGGAATTCCAAAGTTACACGCTCGTAAGTTTAAGTGTGGAGGTGAATGAAGTCACCCCATCCAAAGTTTTGAGCCAACCTGACCACCTCATCCAAAATACCTAGCTTCCTCAAAGTTTGGGGGCAAAATAATCTTGTAGAGCGGATTGGACGCTTGATGAGTGACTCATAGATGGGCCAAAATTGCTCGTCTGAAGCAACAATGCCATGATCATTGATGCCGGGAGGAGGTGGGAATTGTGGTTCTGAAGATTCTCCCACTCTCTTCCTCTTTGACTTTCCTTTGCCTTTGCCGAACATTTTGATTCTACAAATTCACCAAAAGCATATCATTAGAACAAATTGATAAGAAATGACATAAGAAGCCAAGTAGCTAGCCAAGGTAAAAGTGTATGCATGAGAGTATACAATTCAAGGCATGCATGAATACATTTGAACCAAGGCTTTGATAAGAATTCCTATGTCATTCCTATATGAGTCCTAACAAAGTCTAGGTGAAATTTGGCATGATGTCCCCTAATTTTCATGACATCCATTCATCAAACCATCAAAAACAAACCAAAACAATGAATAACAATCTCCAACAACATCCAACTCATGAATTTCTCAATCATAAAATGGTAACATGAACACCCTAGTGTGAAATAAACATTCATAAGCAAAGACATTGAGATCAAAATAAAACCAAGGCAAACATGAATAATCATCATAACAACATGTTCTACTATCAACAACCAATCAATTGCAACAAGTAAATCCAAAGAACCATATGAATCAAACAAGTTATTACTAACAATTTCAAGAATACCACAATTCATACTTAAATATGTAAAACATGGTAAAACTATGAGAAATTGAAGTAATAAACTTGCAAAAGCTAGGAAAACTATACCACAATTGATTGGAAGCAAGTAAAAAACCAAAAACACCAAAGCACTCAAACCCTTGAAATTGGGGAAAATGAAAAGATGGGATTTTTGTGAGGAATTTTTGGTGGAGATTGTAGAAATTGAGTAGAGGATGGAAAATAAGTGAGAAAAGGTGAAGATTGGAGTGATTTTGATGGAGATTTGAGGTTGTAAGGGGGGTGTAATGGAGGTTTAGAGTGAGAAGGAGGAGAAAGGGCTATGTGACGAAAATGGGAATGAAGGGTCACGAAAATTTTGAGCAGTATAAAAATTATGGCAGCAACAATTTTTTTTCAAATCTGAAGAATGGTTCAGCCGAACCAAGGGTATGTTTGGTCAAACCACAAAGACAGTTCGGTCGAACTCACCTTTGGTTCGGTCGAACCATGGCTAAAATTCATTTTTCTAAAATCCAGGCAGGAAGTTCCAGCAAATTTGCGAAAATAGAGGAGTGACCGAACCTGAAGAGAGTTCGGTCCAACTACAGAGCATGTTCGGTCGAACCTCCCCAAGGTTCGGTCGAACCTATGCTGAAACTTCATTTTTGCAAATTTTGGCAGAATGTTGCTGAAATTTTCCAAAAATTGAGGAGTGACCGAACCCAGGACAGTTCAGCCGAACTACAGTAAAAGTTCGGTCGAACCATCATTAGGTTCGGTCGAACCTCCTGCCAAAATGAAAAATTGAGTTCTTGGTAGAATGTTGCCATAAATCCTTGAAAATGCTGCAGTGGCCGAACATAAAGTGGTTCGGCCAAACTCCCATAAAGAATCGCGCAAGTAAAAATAGTCCTTAACACACATCTAAACACCATACAATCATGCTAGATGCAAAGCATATCAAAAACCCAAACACAATCAAAACTCATAAATCCCAACAATCCAAAGTTGTAGATGGAAAAATAGAAGCAACATGAAAAGAAAAAAGTAGAAAAGGGTTAGAAACTCGGGTTGCCTCCCGGAAGCGCTTTTAGTTAACGTCGTTAGCTCGACGTTCCTTGAGTTGATCAAGGAGTGTCAAATTGACGATGCACATCAAGAAGAGTCGCAGATATCAGTTCATCACTTGGGAATCCTTCATAATAGGGCTTGAGACGGTGACCGTTGACTTTGAAAGGAGAGTGGCCATCTTGGAAGATTTCATAAGCACCATATGGGAACACTTCTGTGGCAATGTACGGCCCACTCCATCTTGATCGGAGCTTGCCCGGAAAGAGCTTCAAATGCGAGTTGAAGAGGAGCACCTTTTCCCCCTTGACAAAATCTTTCTTGATGATTTGGGCATCGTGCCAAGCTTTTGCTCTTGCCTTATACATACTTGAATTCTCATAGGCATTCATCCTCAACTCCTCTAGCTTATGCAACTCTAGAAGCCTTCGCTCTCCCGCACTATAGAGATCCAAGTTGACTTGCTTGATCGCCTAATGAGCACGATGCTCCATCTCCATGGGCAAATGACAATTCTTCCCATATACGAGCTTGTAGGAGGTAGTTCCTATCGTAGTCTTGAAGGCGGTCTTATAAGCCTATAGTGAATCAATGAGTTTGGAGGACCAATCCTTCCTTGTCCTAGCAACCGTCTTCTCCAAAATGACCTTGAGCTCTCTATTGGTGACCTCTGCTTGACCACTCGTTTGAGGGTGGTAAGCAAGCCCTCGCTTGTGAGACACCCCATACTTATCAAGTAGTCGAACGAAGGTGTGGTGCTTGAAATGCAATCCCCCATCCCTAATTATTGCTCTTGGAACACCAAATCTCGGGAAGATCACTTTCTTGAAAACATTGACCACCACCTTAGAGTCATTCGTTGGAGAAGCCACGGCCTCCGCTCACTTGGACACATAGTCAACGGCGACCAAAATATACTTGTTCCCATGTGAAGAAATGAAAGGGCCCATGAAGTCTATAGCCCAAACATAAAAACTTCAAGCTCAAGGATGGGGTTTTGCGGCATCTCATCCCTTCTAGAAATATTCCCCATCCGTTGACATCTATCACAAGTCTTGATAAACATCCAAGCATCCTTGAATAGAGAAGGCAAAAAGAGCATAGATTGAAGAACCTTTGAGGCGGTCTTTTGAGCACTCATATGCCCACCACAAGGAGAAGAGTGGCACATATGGAGAACACATTGAACCTCGTCGTTGGGGACGCATCTCGTTAACAAACCATCGACCCCTCTCTTCAACAAAATCGGATCATCCCAAATATATCTCTTTGCCTCATGCTTGAGCTTTCGACGTTGTTGTGAAGTGAAATCCGGAGATATGGCACCACAAGCCAAAAAATTCACAATATCCGCATACCATGGCGCCGATTTCACCTCAAGAACATATAGCACATCATCCCTTAAAGCATCCTCTAACGGCAAACCATCATCCTTGAACCTTGCACCACCCAACCTTGAAAGGTGATCCGCCACCACATTCTCGGCTCCCTTCTTGTCTCTCATCTCATAATCAAGACTTGGAGAACTAAAACCCATCTCAACAACCTCGGTTTAGCCTCCTTCTTTCCAATCAAATATTTGAGAGCTGAGTGGTCGGTATACACAATTGTCCTAGAACCAATGAGGTAGGTTCTAAACTTCTCAAATGAGTGAATAACCGCTAGAAACTCCTTCTCGGTAGTTGTATAATTTCGTTGGGCACCATTGAGAGTTTTAGAAAAATAATGTATAACATGAAGTTTTCCATCCTTTTTTTTGCCAAAGAACCGAACAATAGGGGCGGTGCAAAGGGCTTCTTTCAACCTACAAAAAGACTCTTGACAAGCATCATCAAATATAAACTCATTATCTTGTTGCAATAGGGATGTGAGGGGCTTTGCAATCAATGATTTTTTTTTTTATAAAACGCCGATAGAACCCGGCATGGCCAAGAAAGGATCTCACTTCCCTCATGTTGGTGGGGGGAGGGAGTTTCTCAATGACCTCAACCTTGGCTCTATCAACCTCAATGCCAGCATGGGAAATTTTGTGCCCAAGAACAATCCCACTTTCTACCATAAAATGGCACTTTTCCCAATTCAACACGAGGTTAGCCCTCTCACATCTTTCCAAGCAACGAGATAAATTAGATAGACAATCTTCATAGGTGGCTCCTCCAACGGAGAAGTCATCCATGAAGACCTCTATCTCATCCTCAATCATATCACTGAAAATAGACATCATGAAACGTTGGAATGTTGCGGGAGCATTACAAAGCCCGAAAGGAATCCTACGATACGCATAAGTACCGTAGGGGCATGTGAAAGTCGTCTTCTCTTGATCCTTGGGCTCAATCGGGATTTGGAAAAATCCCGAGTAACCATCAAGGAAACAATAGAAGGAATGCTTTATAAGCCTTTCCAACATTTGGTCAATGAACGGTAGCGGAAAATGATCTTTGCATGTACTTGTGTCAAGTTGGCGATAGTCAATACACATGCGCCAACTGGTAACAAGTCTAGTGGGTACTAGTTGATCATGATCATTTTTCACTACCGTCATGCCCCCTTTATTAGGCACAAATTGCACGGGATATACCCAATCACTATGAGCAATTGGGTAAATAATTCCCGCATCAAGAAGCTTAGCCACTTCCTTCCGCATAACCTCTTGCATGGAAGGGTTAAGCTTTCTTTGTCTTTGCCTAACGGGTTTGGCATCTCCCTCTAGATCAATTTTGTGCATACATAAAGATGGACTAATACCTTTGATATCATAAATGGTATAACCCAAAGCTTTCTTGTGTTTTCTCAAAACATTGATCAAGAGGGAGGTTTGCTCCTCCGTTAGGTTAGAATTTACAATCACGGGGAAAGACTCATCGGGACTAAGAAATGCATACCTCAAGCCCAAAGGTAGAGGTTTTAAGTCTACTTTTTGGTGCTCCCTTACCATTGGGGCTCTCTTCTCTTTCTTCAACTTGAAGGAGGTCACGAATGTAAGGAGCCTCTTCTTCCATGCTCGCATCCTTGCACTCCTTCTTGCTTTTCTCAAGCAAATCCTCATAGAATTGTATGTCTTCTTTGTGAGTACCTATATATGATTCATTCAACAACACACTTTCAAGAGGATCATTAGTAGCATGCAAGTGGGAGCGAGAAAATTCATTAAGAACGGTATCAAGAACATCTACCCTAAAGCATTCACCACTTGAGGAGGGTTGTTGCATGACATTATTCAAATCAAACTCAACAGAATCATTGTCAATCTTCAAGGATATCTTCCCCTCCATCACATCGATGATAGCTCTAGAAGTAGCTAGAAATGGTCTACCCAAAATTATAGGAATCCTCTCATCCTCATCCATCTCTAGCACATATAAATCCACGAGGAATGTGAACCCTAAGGAGAATGTCCTCAACTTTTCCCATGGGGAACTTAACGTAACGGTCCTCTAGTTGGAGAGTAATGTTAGTGGGGGAGAGGGTTCCTACACTAAGCTTTTGATAGACGGAATAAGGCATGAGACTCACACTTGCTCCTAAATAACACAAGGGATGGAAAAGTTACCCGGATCTTTCAATTTGGTAGGAAGTTTGTTGGAAAGAATTGCACTACAATTGGCGGTCAAACTCATCGTCTCACACTCCCTTCTTCCACTCAAAAGGTCTTTCAAAAATTTGGAATAGTGGGGCATTTGCTTCATAGCATCAACAAAAGGGACGGAAATATGCAAATTCTTAATGACTTCCAAAAACTTCCCAAATTGGGCATCAAGTTTAGCTCTCACAAATCGTTGTGGAAAGGGTAGCTTCTCCTCTCTAGGTTGGCGATTTAGGGGCAAGGGGGTGGCTTCTTTTTCCTTGGGCACCTCAACATTTTTTTCCTTTTCAACACTCAATGGCTCATTGGGTTTTTCACCCTCATTCTCTAACTCCACCTCTCCTTGGGGTTCTTCCTCAACTAAAGGGTCAATCCCTACTACCTTCCCACTCCTAGTTGTCACGGCATACAAAGGTTTTGGGTTGACTCCTTGACTTGGGATGTGAGAAGAAGAAGAAGAAGAAGAAGAAGAAGGGGATGAATTAGATGCAAATTGAGCAATTTGGGTCTCAAGCATTTTCATATGAGCATTGGTTTGTTTTTGGGCCTCTTCATGTTTCTTTTGATCCTCCTCACGCATTTTCAAAAGAGCATCTAATTTAGCCATCACGGGATCAATTGGAGGGGCTTCAAGCTGAAGAGGTTGTTGAGGTGGAAGAAGTTGGGGTTGATGGAAACACGGAGGCCTATTAGTTTGGGCATAGTTAGAAACAAATTGTCCCCTATTGCCTCCGGTGCCTTGGTAAGGAACATTGCTTTGTTGATTATTTCCCATGTTACCTTGATCACCATTATTTTGATTTTGATGGTCATGGTATCGGGAATTAGGTTGTTGGTTTTGATTACCATACCCCCTTTGGTTAGAGTAGCCTCTTCCATTGAAGTTGGAAGGACCTCCCCCACCATGGTATTGGTTATCATAACCACCACCACTTTGGTTCCAACCGCGGTTTCCACCTTGATTCCAATTCCCCATTTGATTGGAGTTTGGCCTCAAGTTCCCTACATTTCCCATTCTAGGAGCAAAATACATAGCATTGACATTTTCCATATTATCATCATGTTCATGGGAAGGGGGTTGAACTTCACAAGCATATACACAATGAGAGGTATCATGATCATAGGTTTCACAATTAGAGCAAAATATGCATCCTTGGGGCATTGTATTGTAAGAAGAGGAGGAGGAAGTATCCATACCATTGCCTCCCTTGGTGGAAGAGGAGGTATTACCATGAGGGTTGGACCTTTCTTTCATCAATTAATCCAGTTGCTTGGTCATTTTGGAGATTTGGGTAGAAAGATTGTTGATTGCGTTGGCTTGCTCCAATGCATAAACACCCTTACTAGAAGTAGCATCCCTTTCTCCTTCGTACTAATCATCATAGTGCTTTGCCGTCTCCTCTATAATACACTTCACTTCATGCTCTCCTTTGTTCATGATTGGACCTTCGGCCGCAGCGTCTAGGCTTGTTCTTCCTTGAGGTGTGAGACCTCCATAGAAAGTGTGAATGAGTTGATACTTGGGTATCCCATGGTGTGGGCATTGACGTTGAAGCTCTTTGTATCATTCCCATGCCGCACTTAGAGACTCACCACTCTTTTGGCGAAAACCTTGAATCAAAGACCGAGCCTCGGTGGTCTTCCTATGGTTATAAAACCTCCTCAAGAAAGCCGTAGTCACTTGGTCCCATGTTGTGAGAGAATTAGGGGGCACCTCCTTCTCTATCCATTCTAGACCTCTCCCAATTAGCGAAAATGGAAACATTTTGAGGCGAATATATTCTTGAGTCACTCCATTGGCCTTTATTGTGTCATAATATTTCTCAAAATCTTTTAGGTGCTCATGAGGACTCTCAAACTTTCCACCCGAGAATTGTTTCCTCTCTATCAAAGCAATCAAATTAGGCTTGATCTCGAAATTGTTGGCTTGAGTAGTAGGAGTTAGGATCCCACTTTGTGCTCTAAAAGCTTTGGGGGCCCCAAGACGACTCAAAGACGTATTCTCTCCCATTTTAGAACCTTCTTCACTCTCGAACTTATAGGTTGAGAAAGGGTTGATTTCCGAACTCGAAGATGAGTTAGGGCTATCTAATTCTTCACTTAAGGGTGAAGAGGGTGGAGAATCTTCTAATTCTCTTACTTCTCTCGTTGGAGTGTGGGAATTTCTACTCCTTGCTCTTACTTCTCTTCGAAGTAGGGACAAAGACCTCTCTAGCTCTAGATCGATGGGAATCAAAGATCTTGAGCGGGTTCGTCCTCAGTTCATACAACAAAGCTAAGAAGAACGTAAGCACTGACATGTAACAAAAGTAGCAAACAATAACAAATAAAACATGAGATAGTCTCAAAAAAGAAATGAAATAGCAATGGAAGCCGTCTCCCCGGCAACGGCGCCAATTTGACAAAGGAATAATTGCGTCGCAAACAACTACACCTAAATCAAATACAATTTATAACACTCGAATCAACCTATTACAAATATAGGGCAAGTAGAGGGATCGAACCACAGGGAGAAATGCATAAACACCGCATTCATTACCTAGAGTCTAAGCTATCTCGGAACAAAAAGTGTGAATAACTAAGAGATTAAACAAAGAACAAGATGGATTAAAATTAATATAACTAAGCACCAAGGAAAATGGGTAGATGTAGATGGCGTTTGATCATGCAATAACAAAGTAGCAAATCAATGGTAAACTAAACATGCATGAATATCGGAGTAAGGCCCAATCTAACCGCCTATCGGGGTTAATCGGTTTCTCCTAACATAGCCTCTATGTTTCCACACTAGAACCATATATTAGAAGGTGCAATCAAAGAACTATCAATAGTAATGAATCTCAACTAAGTCAACTTCCGTTACTTGTTAGCAAAGACTAACCTTTAATCAACTAACAATGTGCACTTGTAAGAAGATCAAAGAATACCAAGCGTGCAAAGACTTTAATCACCATTAACAATACCCCAACATTATAAGCATGAACAATTAGCAACTACACCATCCCCACACCCTTGGCTAGGTGACTACTCACAAATCATATTGAAAACAATATCAATCATCAAATTAATAAGCATCAACATGATTAACAAGTAAAGAAGAAATATCAAAGCAAATAAGAAAAATAAAAAACAAAGGTAAAGAGAAAGAGTAAGAGATTGCTCATTAATTGAATATGAAGGTCTACAAAGGATTGAACAAACTCCTTCTTCAAAATTCAAGTTCATCAATGAAGAAAACCACACTTTCTCTCTCTACCAATGAAGACTAATAGTGTTTCTCTCCCTAGATTAAGCTAAAAGCTCCAAAATTAAAACTAAGTTAATCTAATTACATCAAAACGTTCTAAGATAGGACTTATATAGTCCGTACAGAGCCAGCTGAGAAAAAGAGAGGTCCGACCGAACAATGGGAAGGTTCGGACGGACTACAGAGTAGGTTCGGCCTAACCATGGGTAGGTTCGGTCGAACCTCCCTGATCCTGGTCTGGTCGAACTTCTGTGGTTCGACCACTCCTGCAAAATTGCCAAATTGCATCTTGTCTCTGTCTCGACGTTCGGTCGAACCACTGAGCAGGTTCGGCCGAACCTCTTCTGAATCATACTTCCTCCAGCTTCCCTTGAGCTTAGCTTCCTCCTCTTGAAAATCTCGATGGTTCCTACAAAGCATAAGCATGAAAATCACAATAAAAACAAAGCGAGAAAACTAAGAAAAGAGAAGATAAAGGAGAAAGAAAAGAGAAAGCAAAACTAAGTAAAAATGCTTAGAAAAAGGGCCAAACAAGTGCAAATGAGGGGAGAATCCCTAGAGAAAAAGGATAAAAGAGTGGCATAAATGCCACTCATCACAAATATATTAGAATTATGTGTTGCATTAATATTAAACCAATTTAGCTTAATAATAGATTAGAGCGAATTGAATCTTTGTTTGTATGCCTTTGAGATCGCAGAAATCACTTTTTACTATAAGAATCGGGTAGAGGCCAATACGGGCGAATGTGACTCCATGACTCACTTCGTACCATCATCCCCGATCCTCCTTTCGTGGTTCCGAACTATATGAAGTTAGTAATCTCATGGATTATGAATGGGGTGTGACCTTCACGGGCCAATCGTTGTTGCCTATCATTGTCCCTTTATTCGTGGTTGCCTTTTATGATCCGTGAACGGTTTACAAGTTCCTTAAAAACTTGTTGGCGGCTCCCTACTTTATTTGTCCCTAATATTATACGTCAATTATCACTTCCTAAGAGTGTTGAGCATATTCATACATGCTGTAACGTAGGCGCATTTCGAGCGACGCCTACAGATGTGTTAGCTCTTAATGCTCCCACTCAGAGATTCCAAAAGCAAAGGAGGGTTTACATGCCTTTGGGAATGAGCTACGATGTTGCTTTTGATTGCTTACATAGTCAAGGACAGATTATGCCAATTAGACACTTTCCAGAAACTTGACCAGAGAACAGAACTGCTAGCTATGACCCCAATGCTCATTGCAAGTTTCATCAAGGCAAAGGTCATACTACTTAGAAGTGTTAGAGGTTGAAGGATGCAATCTATGACCTGATCGATGCTAATAAAATTCTTGTCCCTCCAGGGGGCAAGAAGCCCAATATTCAAACAGGTCCCCTTTCTGATGCTTTGGCTATCATGGGAGATGAAGTCTACATTGATCCGTTAATACTCATTCAACCTTTGAATGAACCTCTACCAGAAGCTGTATTTGTTTCAAACTATGAAGAAGTGAATGGAATTTGGGATAGTGATGATGAAGATGTCTATTTCAAAGATATAGCCTGATCATCTCTTAGCACTAGTGAAGATGTTTGGGGAGACCTTTAGGTCAAGGTTCTCACCAGGATTGGAAGATTGCAACAACCTAGTCCACCTCCACCGCAATCACAACCAATAATTGATCCCATAGACCTTGTGAACAACAATGTGATCAAACAATTACAAAAGACTAAGGTGGAAATGAACGTATGAAAGCTTTTTGCCACCTCTCACGAGCATCGAAAGGCTGTGATGAAAGTTCTGGTGAAAATAGGAGTTGATAGTGATATAACTCCTCAAGGGTTGGTCAGCTTTCTCACTACTGAATTGCCAAGTACCAGTAATCTGATTTCCTTCTCTGACATGACAAGGCCTCACACCTCACTGTGTTGTGTAGGCAGATGAATGTTGCTATGAGCTTGGTTGATAATGGCTCTGTGATGAGTGGCTTTATGCCACTCTTTTGTCCTTTTTTCTCTAAAGATTCTCCCTTCATTTGCACTTGTTTGGCCCTTTTCTAAGCATTTTACATTAGTTTTTTTCTCCTTTCCCTTCTCTTTTATCTTCCTTTTTCCTAGATTTTTTCCTACTCTTTACTTTGATTTCCATGCTTGTGTTTTGTAGGAACCGGGGTCTTCAAAGAGGAGAAGGCTTAATTTAAATTAGAGCTGAAGAAAGCAACTTCTAGAGGAGGTGTGGTCGAACTCTGTGAAAGCTTCGGTCGAACCTTGGGTGTGACCGAACCTGCACAAGGTTCGACCATTCTTAAGAAGCAAGAACTTTTTAGATTTCAGCATTTTTTAGAAGCGGCCGAACCGTAGAAGTTCGACCGAATCAGGAGCAGGGAGGTTTGACCGAACCTACCCATGAATCGACCGAACCTACCGTGATGTTCGACCAAACCTACCCTATGTTCAGTCAAACCTTTTGCCGACTTCAGCCAGCTGTGTACGAATTATATAAGTCTCGTTTTAGAATGTTTTGAGGTAATGAAATTAACATAGTTCTAATTTCTGAATTTTAGCCTAATCTAGAGAGAGAAAGTGGATTATTACTAAAGTTTCCTTTACTATATTCAACATTGGTCATGTTTAATCTTCAATAAAGCAACACTTCAAGTTTTCATCTTTCATTAATCCTCTCTTTAGTAATCTTTAATCCTTTCTTTTAGCTTTATTTATTTGCTTTATTGTTGCTTATTTTCATTAATCTTATTAGTTCATCTAGTATTTATTGATTTCATTGTTCTTAATCAAGTTTTGTTTAGTGTTTCTTGAGTTTATTTCTAGTTTTGATATTATGTTTAATCTCCCTTCTCTAGGCTAATTTATTAGCTAGGGGAAGGGGGTGGAAAATATGTGTTGATATTGGATGAATGATGATGGTTAGATTAAACTCATGCCATAAATTGATGAAAGATATGATTTTTTATAGCTTGAGATTGTTGTTGCACTTTATTTGATGTTTTCTAGTTTAAATGCATGAAAATGATTTGTGAAAGGAATGGTGTCCTTTGAAAAAGTGTATTACTCTTATAGTGGGTTCAGAATTATTAGAAAGATAATATATTCAGTAAGGTCAATTGATCGGAATGCCTAGGTGGAGGCCGCTTCCGATCAGTAATATTAATGTATAATTAATATTACAGCTTACGTCTTGATTGAACCCTTCGGGTCATACCCTAGTGATTAACAAACCAACTCGACGAATTAATTCGGAAGAAATTAATGAGTCGCCTGAGTATTGAATACTTAGACGTCGAAAATTCGAGCTTAGAGCGTCGAAACCGAGCGTCGAAAGTCGAGTCAAAAATAGTGAATGACGAGGCGTGCAAAATAATAATAAATCGATAATATTACCATAATACCCCTAGCATTGGAATGCCCCAAGCATCCGAATGCTAGGGGCATAAAATGCTATCATAGGTGGCTAGCATGCGCACCATGCTGAGCCAAGGGTGGCTGGCAGGTGCGTGCTAGCACACTGTGCTAGTAGCCGCAAGCACACCAAGGGAGAAGCTGCAAGCAGCCCGCACATGGTGTGCGCGGTGTGCTAGCAGCAGCCCACACCTGGAGTGCGTGGCTTGCTAGCCATAGCAGCAGCCCGCAACTCCAAGTGCGGGGTTGGGCTACGGCTGGGCCTAAGGCACGGGTAGTACGGCCAAAACTCATGGGAAGCAAATGGGAAGCAAGTGGGTGAGGGACAAGTGGCACAAGGAGATTATGGAGTGGGGAGAAAGTATGGTTCCCTACTCTCCAAGTGGTCCTCAATTCCCTTTTCATATAATAGTGACACTTATAGATTTATTATTAGTTTGCTTATTTATTTTAATTCAGCTTTTAAAAAAATTATGGAATTTCATCCTCCCACATTGATGGGATAGAAATTCCCACTTTCCCTCTTTCTTATAAATACCCATCTTGGGTTTTTGGGAAGAGTGCTTGAGTAGGAGTTCAATAGAGCATTGCATTAGCAAAAACTCTTAAACTCATATAATACTCGGGTTTTGGTCGGACCTCTCTAACCTTGAGGTAACGAACCTAAAAGTTGGAAGTTGTTTTTTCGGGTGGATCTGCGTTGGAGGCTCTCTAATTTTCGGGGCTAAGCTTCTCAAGTAAGAGCCCAATTCGCGGGGCGAAGCACGCGTTAAAGGTAAATTTCCTATTTCGCCCTTTTATGTTATTTATGCATTAGTGATATTATTTATTGCGAGCGAGATCCTTGGCTCGGGTTTTTTCCGCGGTTAGTGGGACTCACCAAACCCAAACAGCGGTATCGGAGCCCCGCTCATTTATTTTTAATTATCATATTTTTTTCAAGGTATTTTTTACGGCTTAATTTTTCAGGTTTAAGTTGCTAATTAGATTAGTAGCTCGTATTATCCATTTTAACCCCGTATTAGAGCTGACTTCAGCTCTTGAACCCAGATTTTGACCCAAAAATATTGAATTTTGGGTGAAAAAGGTGTTCTAGAAATGGTTTTACCCTATTAGGACTCGGTTTTTAGCCAAAACACGATTAGAAACGCATTTTTCGTGGGGTTTTTCGTTTTTACGAAAACTTTTAAGTCTTTCTAACCTTGAAAATTAATTGCATATTTATGGTGGTTATGTAATTGGTTCAATACATATTTTATATTCAATTTTAAACCTCTTTAGGCATTATTACTTAGTGGTAATTTGTGTTTGAAAGCTTGGTTTTATTTTTCACATAATTGCAAATTAATTGCATTAGTGTGAGAACATTGTTTTTTGAGGCTTCCAAAGTGCTAAAGATTCAATCTTTAATTGTGTTATGTGATTGAAACTTTAAAAGCTACTAAATTCCATGAATTTTATGTTGAACTTTGTTGTTTTAATCATTTTTGGTTGATTGGAAACATAAAGTTTCAAAGTTTGTGATAGAAATTTGTTTATCTTCATATTGGAAGATAATATTTTTCAAGGATTCACAAATGTTAGTAGTTGGATTTTTCATTTGAACATTTCAGTTCATATTTTTCCAACTCCCTCTTACTTTGTCAAAATCTCAAGATTAGTTTAAATTGATTAAATTAATAATGAGAAATTTCCTTATTTATTTTGTTTTGTTGCACCAAGTTAGACCAATTTAATTAAAGAATGGTTCTTGGTAATTATTTTTGTTGAATGCACCTTGTTAAATTTTATTTAAGTTAGACTTGTTTAATTTTTCAATTTTTTGCTCATTGAATTAGTTCTTAAATCAATTTAGAATTAATAACTTGTCACGCAATATTGGGATCAAAATCCCGAGGCTATGACACGAAAAACGAGGCAAAAACCCCCTTGACTAGTCGGGATGCATAGCAGCCCGCATGTGGCTGCCGAAAGGAGTGCTCGTGTGTGCAGCCAGGTGCGTGGCTAGAGCACACAGCAGCAGCAGCACACGACCGTGCGTGTGTGCGTGTGTGTTTGCACAGCAGTAGTCGTGGTTGTGTGCGTGTGTGCGTGTGTGTTTGCACAGCAGTAGTCGTGGTTGTGTGCGTGTGTGCTGTGGTGCGGAAACGAGCAATGCGTGTGTGTGCTTGGTGTTGCGGTAAGAGAGTGCGTGTGGATGTGCTACGTGCTTGCGGCACTATGCGCACAACCCCACATTTGGCACTTTACAACAGGTTGTAAGGCAATGCAATTTTGTTTATTTTGCCGTTTTATTTATTTTAATTAATCTTGTTTATTTTAATTAAAATTTTGAGGCTATGCCTCTATTTTGAGCGGCATTGGCAAAATTTATTTTAAAAAATTATGGGTTCTATCGGCTTAATAAATTGGATTAATTAAGATGGATACGGAATTTAGTGGGAGATTCAATTATTAATTACGTCAATTACATAATCGGTTAAATAACTTTGACTAGTTTTAATTACGCATGTTAATCGGATTAACAACCTAGATTAGTTACTAGTGCGCCCGCGTGTTTAATGCAATATTACTTGTTTGTTGTAAAATGCATGGGCCATTCTGTAGGAGTTTATAGGTACTACGCAGCGGAAAAACATGAATCATATTCAATCAAGTACCAATCCCAAGAATCACATGCACAACACACAAGACACATAATCATACCTTTGACGCGTGAATTCCACGAAGCTATTCGACAGGAAAATTAGGGAGAGAATAGAGCCCCAAGTGTTGCTCCTTGACTTAGTCCACGAGATTCGAACGAGCCGTCCGCAAATACTAGATTGGTCGAGTGATTGAGGAAAACCGCGATCACCACCTTTACGGACAACCGACCACCGCACGAACCACCACTACCACGAGACACCACCGGCGTCTAGGAGGAGGAGAGAGCCGTGTGAGAGAGGACTATGAGAGGGGTTGGGTTTCGTGTTTGCTAATTCGGGTTTGATCACACCAATCAGTTAATTCCTTCTCTTTTTTGCAAACCTAGGCAACTATAAGAGGACTAGGGCACGAAGCCCAAAACTCTCTTGTCCACTCCATATGGCCGGCCACCTAGAGTGATGAGGCCCATGATGGGCCTCGTTCTCTAATGCTCGATCTAGCCCTTTTGTGTGACCTTATAGGATCCGTCTAATTGGGCTTTGGCCTTTTTTACTAGTCCAAAGATCGTTAGTACCTCTAGCTATGGCAAAACGACGACCCAAATGTACGAACTTAATTATCTCCATAATTTGATCCATTTATATATCTAGTAATTGCACACGACGAAGACATAACTCCTTCAATCTCCCACTTGTCTGAGACAAGGGTGTAATATTCAAATTCCTTAAGTCAATATATGTGTCGATTTGATAATGTGATTGCATCACATGTCGAGATCATATTAATCTACAAATCGTTTCTTGAAATCTGAGTTAGAATTACAAAATCAAATGATTATTGTGTAATGCATTTGAACGCTGCCACGAATTTTCTGAATTCTCCCTCTTCAAGCGGCCATGACACATTTTCTAATTTAATAGGTAGACTCTATCCAATCTTGTGGTAACATGACTCCCACTCAACTTCTGAAATAACCGAGAAATACCCATTATAATCTCAAGTTACGGCTAGACGTTTGAGTGTACCATAGTGACAACATCCATTGAATGAAATCAATGATCCACTCATGTAAAAGGAATCCACTAATATATACGGAAGCTCTATACTTGAACTTCAAAGTAGGTCAATAGTTCGATCATGCATCATTCATGCATATCCAAGTGATTGACCGAGCATCACTATGCCCCTATAGTCCATGAAACTGCGCTATCCAATCAATCTTACATGCTAGTCCAATTTAGAAATCATTTATGTCCACTTTAATGATCTTGAACTAGGAACTTTAAATAATATATGAATTTTGTTCACCTGTGGGGTTTCAATTCACCAGGTCATCAACCTGATGAGCCCATCAATTCATAATTATTTTGGACATTTTATTTAATTTCCAAAACCATAATTAAATAAGAGAAATAATAATTTTTATTTTAAACATAATTCTGCAAATTGATGCATTTCTCATGTATTATGTTTTCTCAAAACATATACAACTTAAATTACATAACTTTCTTCAATCCTAAGACCTTAATATGACTCTCATACCTTAGTCCATGGAAGGGGTTTAGTGATTTCTCACTCATACTAAAACCTTGCAGAACACGGCATTTTGCTGGTAAATTATCTCATAATTGAGGTGATATCTCATATCCTTAAGTTTGGATTTGTGATGTGACTTTGGCTCCTTTGTTCTTGGGAAAAGGTGACCTGTTAGTCACATGAAATTTTAATCCGAGCTTCCTCTGTAACTATCTTATTATAGTTTAATACACATATTCTGACATTGAGTATGCAACGGTGCTCTGTTTTGAACTCTTCAAGCTCACTGTCCTTTTCCATCCAGACACATATATGCATTTAGATCACCATCTAGAATCATCTTGCCTGTTTGGAAAACTTGCATTCGTGTAACCTTTTGACAACTTGTTTAAATTACCATTTAACATAATAGCTAGAAGAATTCCTCTTAGTGCTTCTCAAGTACTCTAGAATCTGTTCTCGGTAATTCTCCGTATGCTTATTCTGAATTTGCTTGAAACTTGCTACACATGCACAAGTCATATGCAACATCTGGCTTTGTAAATTTCATGGCACATGTAATGGATCCTTTTGCAGAAGCATGAGGTCCATTATCCATACAACTCAACTCTATAAGCTTTTGAAGGCATTGAGTTTTACTGAGTGTAATACCATGAAACATAGGAAGACATCCTCTCTTAGAGTCTTGCTTCATGAACTTGTCAAGATCCTTATCAACATAAGTCTCTCGATTCATTCCAATCATTCTAAGAGATTCACTTCATGGATCTTAATAACCAATGTGTACTCAACATCTCCTAAGTCTATCATATTGAAACAATCTTTCTAACCACTACTTGACTTATTCAAGCATTGATATATCATTTCATATGAACTGTATGTCAACTACATACTAGACTAAGAAGACCAATTACTCCCACTAAACTTCTTGTCTCTACAAGATTCCCTTTTCGTTCTATCAGAGGAAATCAAACTGTTTGATTGCCTAATCAAAACGAATGTACCAACTCCTTAATGCTTACTTTAATCCATTAAATGAATTTTTGATGTTTGCAAAACTTTCTAGGATTTCTGGATTTCAAAACACTTAGGTTGTACCATATACATGCTCACTATCAAGAACATTTCATGAAGGTGATTTTAATATCCATAACTAGAATAATCCGAATAGGCTTACCCAACTAATAGGTTTGACCCTATTTGTAAGACTATTATGGACTAAAACATCTTTACAAACATGGAGTCCATACTGGATTTCAAGGCTTTAAGCCTTTTCTTGAGTTGGCACTTAACCAAAGCTTGCTTGTAAGCATGGGTTCCAACCATTCCAATAGGAAAATTTTTAAAATCCACCTTTTCTCAGAATTTCAACAAACTGTTTGTTTTGATCCCAAGTAACCTACGATAGGTATGAGCGACAATAGAATTATTCTCTTCAACTCTTTGAAGCCTTTCATTCTAGTGGGACGATAGAAGCCTCGCTAGTTGAATTAGCTTGCTTCGACACATGTTTTATCAAATTAGCTGATTTCATGCGCATTCGTCTCTGATGTAGTGTTATCCACATCCATTTGTTGCTCGTATCGAATCTCATCGAGATTTTACTCCCACTTGGCTTTGTAGGAAGACATTCTTTCTATAAACACATTATCGCGAGCAATAAACATTTTGTTTTTACGCGATTGTAGGAATAATACCTCTTAGTTTCCATGAGAAAACTCATGAAGAACTACTTTTTTTATTTAGGGTGTATTATGTTATCTTTGTAAACATTTTACATTGATTTCATAACCCTTAATCCTGTTTAGAAAAGAAAACTTGTGGAATTCCAAATCATAACTCTTATGACATCTTTTTTACTACTTTGGTAAAGTTTCTGCTTAGTATATTCGCAATTGTTGTTGTTCTGTATATCCTCAAAACGATATTTGTATCATTCAAATTTTGGATCGAACAATGGCAAGCAACGTTTGATTCATTCTTCATAAACATACACTTTAATTATAATGTTTCTGGATTGTGAATTAATTCAACAATTCTCTTTAGACGATTATCCCTTTTGAGTAAAATATTTTTCACAACAATCATATTGTGGTGATAATTTGTTCATCTCAAACTGATTTTACATTACATTTTGGAAGTTTGAACATTTCAATGTTTCCAAGCTTTACTTCATTAAGTAATTATCAATATATTTACTTAAATTGTTAGTAAGAGCATTGAAGTAGTTAAATCTCTTCGCTAATTTTGAACTTATTGGTCCACACACATCATATGTATGAGTTCCAAAAAGTCATTTTAGCTTCTTTTACCCTTTCTACTAAAAGGCAACTTGGTCATTCTAACTTATCAAGCATGACTTCTAATTCTCAAGTGATTCATAATCATATAAGAATAAGAGTCCATCCACAACTTTGGATGTGCAAATGGTTAATGTGACCTAACCTTACTTGTTATAAGTAAGTGTATCATCTAAATTTTACTTTTGTGATCTACTTATATCACTGTCATAAACCAAAATTAACTCATATCTAGAAAAATGAAAACAATTTATTACCTTTCATCGATAAACACTTGTCCAAGCCAAGTAAACCAAATTCAGTATTCAAAACAAGAAAACCGAAATATTGTCTCATCAAAACTGGAAATTGTTCTAAACTTATGATAAACTAATCAAAATTTAAAACTATGAAGCTATCTCTGGCCACTCAAATACTTCTAGTGCACCTTCAAGCTCCATTTCCATGCTAGTTTCACTTGTTTGCAGTTCCTGCGCAACATCACTATGTTAAGCACTGCAACTTGGTATCACATACCTAAGTGAAAGTTAAAATGTTTATAATAAGAGTGTTAGGTAACTCTTACCTATCACTTCATCCTAGTGAGGACATCCTTGTTCAAGCACTGGATTATTCTCCTTTTAGATAATCCTCTGCATGATTCTTTAGTAAATCAACTAGTTTGACTCTAGAATCTTCATCATCTTGACAAAGTTTCTCGAGGTCAAAACCATCATGTAGAGAATGCAGAATTATATCATGAACCTGATGATCTTCATATGGTCTCCCTAACATACTCATGCGGTTAAATTGTTCAACCATCGTATCCACATGAATCTGTACTGACTGGCCTGGCAAGAGTTTTCTTGAAATTATCTCGCCATTGAGCTTGTAGGTTTCAAACCTAATACTTCCAGTCCAGGAGTCGTCATTATTGTGAACCATATTAATGATTTCCTTGACGTTTTCCTCCATTTCTCCATCAACTTGGGAATTCAGAATTCCATAGCAAACATCACGTAAGCACTTGAATAAGAGATAAGGTTCATAGTTCATGAATCTTTTAGCCCAATCCTCTGGAATAGAAGATAGCATCATATGCACAATTCTCTCACAATCTGAAACATTTCTCAAATGCTTCTCAAGAGTCATGCATGGACTAAATCTGCCCTCGATTGGTAAGTCTAAACAAAATTCAAGATTTTTGTTCCTTAGAACACTTCTAAGTTCGCTTTCCCAATCGTTGAAGTTCAGAAAGTTAAGCCTCGTTTTCATTGTTGGAGGCAAAGAATTATTGTCATCATTGTTACGGCTACCCATCTATGTCAAAATAAGGCAAAGTTTAATAATTATGTTTAATTTAAATTAAAGTATCATAAATGCATTCATTTGGTAACTTAAAAACACTTTATTCAATAATTAATTGATCCCAATTGAATTTAAGTGATTCCAAGATCCTTTATTTGTGCAATAATTGACCGGACTTTGGCCCTACCATCAACTATTACATTTTCAAGGTGAGTAAACTCTTTACTAATTACAACTCTTGTAACTCTTGGTTGAATAATTAATCATCACATGTTTAATTATTTCCCTTTGCTTCAAGTTTCTAAACTCTTTAGGTAACCTTGTTGAGCATAACCAATTAAAAGTGTAAAATTTGTTTTACCCCCACTCCCCTAAGATATAATATGACACCTAGCTTTGGCATGACCCATCATAAATATCAAAGGTTTCACCGGGGTTTTAATTAGAAAAGCAATCTCAATATTACCGGGACCTAGATTTATTATGTTGTGATTATTTAGTGATCTCTAGCACATCATCAACATAAATAAAATCTAACATGCATAATCTACTAATGCAATAAATCATGACATAGTATGGCCCCTTAGTCCTAAGAAAACTATAAATGAAAAATCTCCCACTTAAATCGTCATGGATCTCCATCCACCTTGCTCCTTTGGGCCTTCACTTCATGGGCTTCTTTGGAATAACACTATTTAAATAACTATTATATTTACTTTAAATAAAAGTTACAAAAATACTTAACGGTACGTAGACCGTATTTAGATTACAAAAATACTTCACGATGCGCAGATCGTATTAAAGAATCTATGGGCCATACTAGTCTATATATAGCAACATAATATCATATATTATAAATATGCCATATAATAAATTACTCAACATGCTTGTCTAAACTACAACATCGAATGTTCATAATAAAGTCAACGCATTTCCTAAAATATCTTATATTTTAATCATAATTAGATATATCATATATTATTCATGACCGTTTATAAAATATCATATATTTAATTTAGTCATGAGATAGACTCAAATCATATTTTAATCTAGATCTTCCATGATTATCCTAACAAATTTAGGAGATTCTATCCTAATTACTAGCCAATCAAATAATTTTAAAATCATTTATATCCTAATCCAATTATGGGATAATCACATTATTTAAATCAATTATTATTCTTTTGGAATATGCTCAGAATATCCTAGTCAATCTTATCCAAAGTTAACCACTTTAATTAGGATAATTACCAATTTAACAACTTTAAATATGGATAATATCAAATATAACAACTTTTGAATATTTGATTTTATCCTAAAATAAAAGATTTTATCCAAATAAAACAAATTTTATCTTTTAAAATAAAAGATCATATTTTTAAAAATATTTTATCTTTTCCAAAATAAAACTGATTTTATCCCAAAATAATTCATAATTAGCTTGAAATAATTTTTTAAAAAATTATTTTTTTATTTTTTTTATTTTTTTTTGAAAAATCGCAAGCCACCACTGTCGTCCACCGTGGTTGGCTAGCTGAGGCTAGACACGGTGGCTGGCTGCCTTGACGACAACCACTACCGCAAGGGCAGCAGCGTGGCTACAGCGCTAGCAGCCGTGCAACACTTACACGCTGCTGCTTAAAACCACCCCGACCTCCGCCCTCCCCTTCCCTCCCTCTTGGACAAGAAGTGGCGGCAGCCACCTTGGCTGCGCCACCAAGCCGTGGCTGCCGCCTCTAATTTTTTTTTAATTTTTTTTTTGTGTTTTAATTTAATTAAAATAACACTTATCATAATTAAATTAAATAGTCCATAAGATTAAAAATAAATCACATTCAACTTTAAAATTAGGGTTCTTCATAAAATTAATCCCAATTTAATTCTAACTTTTAAAATTAAATTGATGATCATACACAAAACTCTTTTATGCATAAATCAATCCGATTAAAATTATGAGACATAAAATACATCGAATTCAATCAAAATCAAGCACAAAAATCATATTTTAGGGCTAGTATTTTCGAAAAAGAAATTCGAAAATGGGGTTAGGGAGTTCG
Source organism: Chenopodium quinoa (assembly GCF_001683475.1). Taxonomy (NCBI): domain Eukaryota; kingdom Viridiplantae; phylum Streptophyta; class Magnoliopsida; order Caryophyllales; family Amaranthaceae; genus Chenopodium; species Chenopodium quinoa. Next base: position 4,469,117 of record NW_018744301.1, on the reverse strand, counting down.
AAATTTTCGAACAATTTAGGGCTAAAATTCGGTCTCTTCATTACTATTTTGAGCATAAAAAAATCACATTTAATTGATTCCAAAGGTTTAATCACATTAAAATAATAATTGAACCATAATTAAATTAATTTCTCCCTCTTAATTGATTATAAAATTAACATGGACATCAAATAATCGTATTATTATGATCTAGCGCGTTCATGCAAGAGGCTAACTGATACCATTATAGGAGTTTATGGGTACTACGCAGCGGAAAAACATGAATCATATTCAATCAAGTACAAATCCCAAGAATCACATGCATAACACACAAGACACATAATCATACATTTGACGCGTGAGTTCCACGAAGCTATTCGACAGGCAAATCAGGGAGAGAATAGAGCCCCAAGTGTTGCTCCTCTACTTAGTCCACGAGATTCGAACGAGCCATCCACCAGTACTAGATTGGTCGAGTGATTGAGGAAAACCTCAATCACCACCTTTACGGACAACAGACCACCGCACGAACCACCACCACCACGAGACACCATCGGCGCCTAGGAGGAGGAGAGAGCCGTGTGAGAGAGGACTATGAGAGGGGTTGGGTTTCGTGTTTGCTAATTCGGGTTTGATCACACTGATCAGTTAATTCCTTCTTTTTTTTACAAACCTAGGCACCTTGTCTATTTAAAATCTCATTATAATTAGACTAGGGCACGAAAACCAAAACTCTCTTGTCCACTCCATATGGCCGGCCACCTAGAGTGATGAGGCCCATGATGGGCCTCGTCCTCTAATGCTCGATGTAGCCTCTTTGTGTGACCTTATAGGATCCGTCCAATTGGGCTTTGGCCTATTTTACTAGTCCAAAGATCGTTAGTACCTCTAGCTATGGCAAAACGATGACCCAAATGTACGAACTTAATTATCTCCATAATTTGATCCATTTATATATCTAGTAATTGCACACAACGAAGACATAACTCCTTCACATTCACATATAGTGAATGGAATGTATATTCTCTCACAGGTTTTATGAAATGACAACTAGTGTGACCCGATTAGGATAGAAAATACGGACTGCGTGCCGTGATGTATTTTTGTAAATCTAAATACGGTCTATGTACCGTTGAGTATTTTTGTACCTTAATATTTAGAATAGTCCTAATCGTAGATAGTAGTAGTTGCATAATTTGGTTAAGTCTTCAAGACAAAGGTTCTTAGAAGACAAAGCCATGTAGTTGTAATAGATGACCTTTTGAAGACTTGAAGAGTTCTAGGGGTCATGCTAGTTGCCAATATGCATCTTATATTTATATTTTATATATTTATTCTTGTGATTATATATAAATGGTATGTTAGTTGCATGTTTAGGTTTTCAAAATGTTGTGATGATTAGTTAAGTTCACTTAAATCAACCAACATAGAAATCCTAGGTCCCTAATAATATTGAGTTAAAACTTGCCTTTTCAAAATAACACTTGCAGACCGAATGGGTGTAATGGTGGGCTAAGCCAAAGAGAGGCACCATTACGACTTTGAGGTTGGTGAGGCACACTGGGTGTGGAAGATGGTGTTGGTTGAACTCATCGGTATGAGTGAGGAGTCCTCACATACCGTGGCAAAAGAGATACATCGTCAAGATGCATTGGATGTGAAGATTATCTAACCAAGAATGGCTTGGAGCCATTAGCAAGGTAATGCTTACGTTGGGATAACAAGTGTTTGGACAAGCCAAAGCATGCCTAAAATACTTGTTGATCCCTTGGATCTAGGAATCGCCTTAATTTCACAATATGGGGACAATTTTATGTGTAAATAAGACGTTAAATAAGTATTGAAATATTCATGAATTAAATTCAATCTTATTTAAGTATTTTTGAATGGTTTTTCATTTAAAATTCTTTCAATTGTAGAATCATGTCTTTGAAAAACTCAAACAACCAGTTTTCATTACGCTCAATTTTCGATAAGGAGAAGTTGAGTGGGACCAATTTCCTTGATTGGCAAAGGAATTTACGCATCGTTCTTATGCAAGAACAGAAAGAGTATGTCCTTGATGAGGAAATGCCCGAGGCTCCCAACGAGGAAGTGACTCAGGCTTCCCTTAACCGATGGCAAGTGGCCGATCAGGATGTCAAGTGCGTTATGCAAGCCACTATGTCTCCTGAACTTTAGAAAACCTTCTTCGAGAAGGAATCGGCCTATAAGATCATTTCTGAGTTGTAGAATATGTTTCAAGAGTAGGCTCGAACTGAAAGGTTTGAAACCCACAGGCAGATCCTTGATTCCCTGTGGAGTCCGACCATACTTCCCTATCTACTGTAGTTACAGGACTTAGTTAATTACTTTTGATTAGGGGATACGACTTTACCCTGTCAAAATTTGGCGCCGTTGCCGGGGAAACGATTTTATTTTTATTTCTGATTATTTTTGTAGTCTAGGTTATTTTCTTTATGTCTTAGAGAACATTAATTCTTTGAGGCAAATCTCATATTTGCTTCTAGTTTTTTGTTTATGCCTAGGTGTTCCAGATCAAGGTACATCCCATTCGATCTTGAGATCGAGCGATGTTTTCATATACAGAAAAATCTCTACAAGCAAATCCTGGCGGATTTTGGCGATAATAATAATCACCGAGACCCTCCAACTGGTTCTAGCGATTCAGAGGTATATCAGATCCAGAATCAGAGATGACGGCTCCAAAGAAGCTTAGTGATTACTCATAACCAAAGCTTACATATTTTCCACATCTCACCCCCACTCCGGCTCTTGATGGGGTTCAATTCGAAATTAAACCTCAATTTATAACGATGATAGAGAGGAAGCAATTCAGTGGAGCTAAGGGTGAAGACCCGAATCTTCACATTGCCGACTATTGTCAATATTGCAATACCATCAGGCAAGCCGGGGTCACTCAAGACCAAATCAGGGAGATTTTCTTTCCCTTCTCTTTAACTGGAAAAGCTAAATTGTGGTTTAATGGCTTAAATAGAACTGCACTTGGTATAACTGACTGGGAAACTCTTGTTTTGAATTTCTATAACAAGTATTATCCTGTAGAGAGAACAGCCGTACTACGAAGTGCGATTCAGAACTTTACCCAAGAAGCCGATGAATCTCTATATGAGGCTTGGGAGAGGTTCAAGGACCTACAAAGAGAATTCCCCCACCATAATTTAGCACAATGGCAGTTAATCCAAGCCTTCTATAATGGCATTGGAAATTCTTCTAGAATAATTTTAGATTCTGCAGCTAGTGGGAGTTTTATGAATCTTAATGTTGATGATGCAGGCCAGGTTATTGAAGATATGGCGATACATAATTCCCAATATGGGAATCCTAGAGGATTTTCTAACAAGAGGAAGGATAGTGTTGATTCTGCATCCTTTTTGCAAGCTCAACTGACCTCTATATGCCAAAACTTAGATAATCTTAGCACTGCTAATGTAGCTAATGTTTCTGCGATTAATAATAATTCTAATGAGGCTTTCTGTGAAAATTGTGGTATTTTAGGTCATTGGGAACAAGATTGCAGGAGTTCCGTGGAGCAAGTTAATGCCTTTCAAGCTTATAGGCAGAATAACCCATACTCCAACACCTATAATCGTGGGTATCAGAATCATCCGTACCTTTCCTACCGGAGTACTAATGTTCAAAATCCACCACCACAAGAACCACAGGCGCCACAACAACAGCAGCAGAAATATTATCATCCCAATGCTGGCCAGAAGAACCAACCACAACAAACCTCCTCATCTTCTAACCCTTCTCTGGTGGAAATTAGAGCAATGTTGGTTAATATGCAAAAGCACATGGAGAGTAAAGATGCGACAATTGATCAAATTCTAGCACATAATAAAATTGTAGATAATCAAATTGCGCAACTTTTCGCTACTCTACAAGCCCGCCAACAGGGAGCTCTGTCGGCATAGCCGACCAGGCCTACGGATCAAACATATGCAATTACTCTAAGGAGTGGTTCAAACTATAAAGGGCCCTCCATGCCCAGAGTTGAAGAACCTGATTTATTAAATAATGATAATCTTGATTCCGTTAAACCAAACAATGTAGTTGATAGCCCTGCAGGGCTAAAGGATAGTACTAATACATCTAATTCAACATTGCAGGGTACGACTCCAGAGAAGGTGGCTACTCCAGATAAGAGCAATAATGCTCCAAAGCCAATTATACAACTTCCATTCCCCAATAGTCACTTGTAGACAAGCTTGGACAAGCAGTTTGGTAAGTTCTTGGAGATGCTGAAAGATTTGAAGGTAACAGTTCCTTTCACTGAATTAATCACACAAATTCCTTCATATGCAAAATTTATGAAAGAAATATTGACAGGGAAAAGGTCTATTAGTGAGGTAGAGACAGTAGCTTTCACTACTGAGTGTAGTGTCGTACTTCAAAATAAGTCTCCACGGGTAGTTTTTCTATCCCTTGTCATATAGGTAATCTAATGATTGATAATGCATTATGTGATTTGGGTGCTAGCGTTAGCGTCATGTCATTATGTGTGTGTTCCAAGTAACTTATGGGAAAATTAAAAGCTACCAATATAACTCTACAATGGCCGACCGTTCTTTCAAATACGCCTTAGGTGTTTTAGAGGATGTCCCCGTTAGAGTAGGCAAATTTTATATACCTATTGATTTCGTTGTTCTTGATATGGCTGAGGATATGCAAACCCCAATTATCTTGGGTAGACCATTCCTTAACACTGCAAGAGCAATCATAGATGTCAGAAGTGGTAAGTTAACACTATCAGTAGGGGATGACAAAGTTATTTTTAATCTTAATAATACCCCTAAAAGCTCCATGACTGAGGATAAATATTTCAGTGCTAATGTGGTTGAGAATTATTCTAACAAGCCCCAACCTCTTGAAAAAGATCTCTTGGAGGCGGTATCTTGTGTTGCATCCTTTTCAGATGAAATAGACAGATGGCAGAAGGATGTTGACGCAATAGAAAGAGCACTCTACAAAGGTGGAACCGATCAAGCAAGTTGTGCAATTTGAGCCTACAGTAAGTGTTCCGCCAGATCGATTTGCAAGTGTTGAATGCAAAGACAATTTGACGCAACCCTCGATCAAAGAAGGATCTTTAGTGCGTAACATTGAAGACCTCCCATCCCAAGTCAAGGAGGACCCACCAGACAAAGTGAATGGGCACCCCACAGGGTATGTCAGGAAGCCGTGTCGTACCCTAAACACCGCTAGATCGGGTGAGAAACCGCCTAATCAAGCGTTAGGCCAAGGTCCTAGTTTTCGTACTTGGTAAGAAGGTCGTGCGGGACCTAGATAAACCAGCGCTTTGCAGGAGGCAACCCGTATTTCTCGCTTTCTAGACTAGTTTTCCTTTTTCTTTATTTTTATCTTTATTTTAGAAAGGCGAGGAGAGTGAAATTTTACCTTTTATAAGTGTTTTTGTACAGGTATAGGTTTGAGAGGTAAAGAGACTTAGAAAAATTTGAAGACGAAAAGAAATCAAAGAATAAGCTAAGAGAATTTAACTCGGCACGGGCCCGATCGGGCGGAGCTCGCCCGATCGGGCGGAGCTCGCCCGATCGGGCGGAGCTCGCCCGATCGGGCGCGAAAGCGAGGAAAATTTTCAGCTCTTAATTCGCCTGATCGGGCGCGCAAATGGAGTTGGAAATTGGAGGTTAATCCGCCCGATCGGGCGAGGCTGCCCGATCGGGCACGAAACTGGAGTTGGAAAATCGAGCATAATTCGCCCGATCGGGCGAACTTTTGTGGAAAATCAAGTGAAGGAAAAGATATTTCGGGCGAAGCTCGCCCGATTGGGCGAGTAAAAGGGCGAAATCGAACTTCTTATTCACGCCCGATCGGGCGCGCAACCAGACATCTGGAATCCCTTATTTTCGCCGATTGGGCGAGGCTTGCCCGATCGGGCGCGCCTATTTTTGGCCGTCCCTTATATTCTTTTCCCTTCTTTCTTTCCTCACTTTATTCTTCTTTCATCTTCTTCACTACTACTTTCTATCTCTAAAACCTCCATTTTTACACCTTCAAACTCCCTTATATTCAAGATCTCCTCTAATTCTTCCATCAAAACTCAAATATTTTTGCATATTCTTAATCCTTTCATTTTTATCTACAATCTACACCAAATTTCTACCACTTTCTCTCAATTTTTATCAAACTCTAAGAGAGAGAAAGCTTTAATTCCTACATTTTTTTATCAAAAATGGATCTCAAAAGATCTATGGCCGTAAGGGGGGGCAAGCTCTAGGCAACAAGAGCCTAGGACTGACCTAGAGTTGCAAGTTCCGGGATGGGAGAGGGTGCTAATCACCACCCAAGAGCAAAAGAAAAGGATGATCAATCGCACGTCAAGGAAGGTAATTCCTACACGTTTAGTTCATCACCCAACCCTAGCTAAATTAAGAATTGATAAACCTGTAGAAAAGTTGTTTAAAGGAATTGGCATGAGTGGTTTGTTTAACTTGCACTATGATACCTATGACTATTTGACCTTGTAATTTATTTCTAGTTTTAATGTCATAAAATCTAATGCTTTGATTTCTCATGTTCAATTTAGATTACTTAATAATGATGTTAGATTGACTTTGAAAGAATTTGGCAAATTATTTGAGTTAAAAACGGATAGACAAATTGAACCTCCTCAAGACAACATTGCCATTGTCTATCAATCCCTCACAGGGGATGCTAACTTGAACCTCCAACATGCCAAGGGCACTTGGATACAACATCCCGTGCCAAAGTTTTGGCAACGGTTTGTTGGCCTTACTATCTTTGGGAGGCATGAAGCCGCCAATGTTAGGCGGGAAGAGCTAGAATTGTTAGGGTCATACATGATACCTAAGAGTGATAAGCTCAACATTGTCCATAAGATGGCCAACCACTTCCAAAGGGTGGCCAATGCGGCCGACGCGGGTAGGTCTAGGGTACCCATTTATTTTGGTGGTCTAGTAACTCACATAGCTGTCAAACACCTTAACTTTGTCCCTAACATTGAAGGGAAGGTAGCCGGCCCAACTATTATGGACCTACCCTATTTAGGTGGCCTAAATTGGATAAATGCCATGGGAGGTGAGACTTGGTGGGTGGTGCAAAGGGAATCAGGTAGAAGGGACAATGCTTTTACTTTGCCCAACCCCGCCTTGACCAAATTTGAGAAGGGGAAGCCTTCTTATACTTTCGAGATTAACGGTCAAGGTGAGGTTCAACCACCTCACCCTTCACCACAACCCCACCAATCTCCCCTAAACCACTCCCCTCATCACCATTCACCACACTACCCACCACCTCCACCCTTCACATATGACATTCCCACTTCCTCAACCAACTACAACATTGAACCCAACGCCCCTTATGACTTTTTGGCTTTTGGGAGACAATTGGATAGGATTGAGATGGGGCAAGGGAGAGTCAAGAGTATGGTTAGGGATTTGGACACTAGAGTTGGGTCTCTAGATAGACGGGTGGGGTATGTGGAGAGGAACGTCGGGAGGGGTTTGTACCCCATGTATGATGATTATGCACGTCGGGGGGCTATTCCCCCCGATTCACTTGTTCCCGATTGGTTCCAATATCCTCAAGGAGGATACACGGACCCAATTGCCTAAGGTACCTATGTGGACTACTCATCGGTCCATGGTTATGGGACCGATGTTCCTTTTGGTGGGCTTGGGGGGAATGTGGACCCTAACTACTTTGCAGGTGGTTCGGGTTATGGAGGTGGTGGTTCGAGCCATGGAGGAGCCGGTTCTAGCAATGGAGGGGGCTATTCAAGGATGGACGAGGATGAGGAGTAGGCTACACTCCCAAGTCAATGAGGGCATTTCTTGATTTGGCTTGGGGCGGTGATCTTTCGCTTGATAATTCTCTTCCTTTTCTCTTTTTATTTGCTTTCTAGTATAGTTTTTATTTTCTTTTCTAGTGTACTTTTTATTTGCTTTCTAGTATAGTTTTTATTTGCTTTCCTAGTGTAGTTTTTATTGCTTTCTTATATATGGAAAATACAAAAAAATTGAAAAATAAAAAATCCAAAAATACATTCCAATGAATTGTAAATCATGCTTCCCTATGCCTCTTACTTGAGAAAATTTGTTTCAGTGCCCCTTACTTGAGAAAATTTGTTTGGATTCTTGGTGATTGATAATGAGCATTGTGGATTTGTTGGTCATGATTTGAAGTTTAATTGTTTGGATTCCTAAACATGCATCAATTTTGCTAACTATTTTTGAATATAGTGCTTGACTAGTTGATTTGGTTAGAAATGTGTGATAGTTCCATAGTTCCTGGAATGTCAATGAATTTGAGTATTGGTTTGCAACTATGAGTAGTGTTTCATGACTTATTATTATGCACATGAGGAGGAGGAAGGCGTTCATTCTTTTAGGTAGCCTTTAGAGTATATAGATACATTTGTTCCCTTCTTGCTACCCATGTTGTTGCTTGTGCCCTTTTATTGTTATTTTAGCCACATTACAAGCCTATATGAGCCCCATTGGTTACTGGTCCCAAGCTTGGATTGGGGGAGCTATTAGTTGGTGAGGTGAGGGAGTTGTGTTTTGCACATTATTTGCACAATGTGGGAATAAAAGAAGAGTAATTGTTCTTTGATTTTTGATTGGAAAATATTGATATGTTTTGTTTCAAAGTTGAAATTTCCAATATGAGTTAAAAAGAAAAAACAGAGCAAAAGAAAAAAAATTTAATGCTCAAATGTTCTATTTAAAGGTTGTTCAAGGAAAAAAAAGAAAAAATTCAAGTTTGAAAAGAAAGAAAAAAAAGAGAATGAGTTCAAAGTTTGTATTTCACTCAAGTTCTACATTATCATATTTTTATGAGTGAAAATTGTAAGTGTTGAGATTGTTTATATTGTTTGGAGTTGTATTTGGTGGATTCTTGTTGGAGTTAGTTATGTTGAAGGACATGTATGATCATCATTTATTTTGATCATGGGTTTGTTAGGATTTGGCTCCCTTAATGCATAGCTTTTCTCTCACATACTCCCATATTTATCCTACCCTTTGCCCTAGCCTTACATTACAAGCTTTAAAGACCTTCCTAACTTTTGCATAGATTTGTGTGAATGTGAAAGTGTTGTTTATCAATGCAAGTTATGATTTGACATATTTCAAGTTGACTAGTAGGTTGAGCGTTCATTGTTTTAAACACACGAGAGTGTGAGATGGGTGGGCATTGTTCACAAGTAAAGGGGTTGGTTGGAGAGCGATCGAGTACATCTTTTACTCGCCACATAAATTAGAGTTGAGTGTGTGAGCACTATTCTTGAATTTTATATGCTCTTGTGGTTTGCTCTATTTGACAATTGTTGGGAAGGAAGGGTGATTGGATGAATAAGATTGATTGATATTGTAGCGTGTTCATCATTAGATTGATTAATATTGTAATAATCGTTTGTGCTTGGTTTTGATTATTGGGGTAAGGCATGTTTTATATGTTCATTGATGAGCTCTTTGCTTAGGGACAAGAAAAGTTCGGCTTGGGGGAGTTTGATATGTCCATTTTATATAGTAATTTACCCCCGTCCCTTGGTCTTAATTAGTAGTGTTTTTGGCTCTTCCGAGCCACTTTTATTACTAATTTGTGTTTTCTTAGTGTTAGTTGTATTTTACAGGAAATTACACTTTTGAAGCATTTTCCCGAGTTTTATGGATCAACTACGGAAGCTAGAAAGACACGGCCACTTTTGAAGCCCAGGATCGGTTAGAGCCGATGATTAAGGGCTCGGTATGAGATACCGAGGCTATTGGATCGTTTAATCAAGACCCGATGAGGAAACTTAGATTGGGCCGAGGAATTTAGCCCGATCAAAATCCAAGCCTCGAAGAAGAAGACCGGGCCCGATCGGGCAAGCATACGCCCGATCGGGGGGCTGCGCACATAAAGACCCTCAAGGAAGAGGCGCGCCTGATCGGGTGAGCATAATCTCGATTGGGCGCGGCATACCAGCAGCGAGCAAGGCAAAAAGGCGCGCCCGATCGGGCGGCCTCTAGCCCGATCGGGCGCGTGTTTCTAGAAGGCTTTGTTAGACGAGCACTTAATTTCTAATTAGGAGTTGTTTAGTTGGTTGTTTAAGTACCATTTATGCACGTAATTTTGGATTACTTAATTTTTTGGAGATTTTTCTCTCTCTACTTAAAATATTTATCTCTCTAAATTTTCCTCTCAACTTTGTTCTTAATTATTTTCATTAATACAGATTTCCTTTGGTAACTATTTCTCTTCCCTTAATCTTAGTTGTTATTTTGTTCCTTTAATCATGTCTTACTTTATTGCTTTGATTTCTTTAGTTTTTATTATGTGTGAGTAGTTCTATTTCTAGGGTTTATGGGGATCCATAAATAATATGAAGGGGTAATTTATTGTTGTTAATTATCAATGCTAGTTTAATTTCCTATTGATTGATTTAATGCTCTGTGACTAGATTAGGCATGATCTTTTATGCATGAGTTTGACAATATTGATTCGAGATTCGAGATATGAGAATTGGTGTTTAGGTCTAGTTTCAATAGGTAGATTAATTTATAAATGGTTAAGTCGAGATTCGAGAGATGAGATTTAATACCGGTAGATTAATTCTGTGATTGTAATACGTAGCGAAAGCCCTTTATGATCTGGTTAATTGATGCGTTGATGATTGACTATTATTGATTTTTGATATTGCATGATAATTTCTTATTGAATTGTTTTAACGCTTTACAATTATGGCTTGTAAACGAATAGCAATATTGAACTGATGAATTGAGCAGATGTTAATTTGATATTAAAGGCTATTTTCAACAGGAACTTAGATCTAGTAAATTGCGAGAGCCTGTTATATCTATGTTGATTAATAAATTGCGAGAGCCTGTTAATCATGTTATTTATGCAATGTCAATGATTGATTATTATGTTTTACCCTAGAGTATTATTTATTGGTGAACCTATACCCTAGATCCTTTTATATTATTTTCTCCCTATTCTCAATCTTCTTAGTTTAATTTATTATTCAATTATAAATATTGGTTACTTCATAATCTAGATTATATTAGTTAATTAGGAATAGAAAGACTTGTTTCCCTATGGAGTTCGACCCTACTTCCCTATCTACTTTAGTTAGAGGACTTAGGTAATTACTTTTGATTAGGGGATACGACTTTACCCTGTCACTAAGCTCAAGAAAGGAGAGTCAGTCAGCCCACATGTGCTCAAAATGATCGGATTATTTGAGAACATGGGAAGGCTAGATGCGGGGTACTCAACTGAGATGGCTATTGACATCATTCTCCATTCCCTTCATAAAGGCTATGATCAGTTCAAAATGAAGTACAACATGCATAGCATGGAGAAAACCCTCACTGAGTTTCATGGGATGTTAAAGCAAGCTGAGCAGACGCTCAAATATAAGGGAAAGCATGACGTGCTTATGATAAAAAAGGGCAAGTCGTTTAAACGGGCAGACAAATAGAAGAAAGGCTTTAAGGGGAAAGGCAAGAAGTACTTTCTGCCTAAGCCAAAAGCTACCAAAGACAACAAGGAAAAGAAGGTATCATCTTTTAACTCTTATTCCGAATGCTTCTATTGCAAGAAGAAGGGACATTGGAAGAGAGACTGCCTCAAGCTCAAGAAAGATAAGAAGAACGGAATTTTTGCTTCTATATCAGGTATTTACGTTATAGACTTTAACTTCAATAGCACAACTTCATGGGTATTAGATCCCGGTTGTGGCTCACACCTTTGTTCCAATTCTCAGGCACTAAGGAACATTAGAAGGCTAGAGAAGGGAGAGATCGAGCTCCGGGTAGGAAATGGAGCAAGGATTGTTGCTATATCCGTAGGATCTCTTAGTTTGTCTTTTCCCACGGGGCTAGTTTTGGATCTTTACAATGTTTATTGTGTTCCCAGCATCACCAAATACATTATTTCAATTTCGGCGTTAGACGCCAAAGGTTTTGAATTTTGAGTAAAAGACCAATCATGTTCATTTTATCTCGATAATGTTTTATATGGTACTGCACATTCTGAAAATGGTCTTTATATGCTATGTTTAGACAAAGATATTTATAAAGTTAATAATCTCGCTAAGAAAGCTAAGACTACACAGTCTAGTCAAACCTACTTGTGGCATTGTCGTCTTGGCCACATTAACATCAAAAGCATCAAGAAACTTCTACAAGAAGGCATTCTAGACTCATTCGATTAAGAATCATTTGAGAATTGCGAAGGATGTTTACTAGGAAAGATAATAAAACAACTATTCACTAAGTTAGGAGAAAGGGCCGATAACTTATTAGGTCTAATACATATCGATGTATGTGGGCTAATGAGTACACCTGTAAGGAATGGTTATCAATATTTTATAACCTTCACGGACGATTTAAGTAAATATGGATATGTTTACCTAATGTTGCACAAATCTCAATCGTTTGATAAATTCAAAGAATTCCAGAGTGAAGTTGAATATCTGCTTGGAAAAAAAATCAAAGTCCTTTGATCTGATCGAGGTGGCGAAGATTTGAGCCAAGAATTCGATGACCATCTTAAAGAACATGGGATACTTTGAGAATAGACACCTCCGGGATCTCCTCAATTGAACGGAGTATCCGAAAAGAGAAATCGAACCTTGTTAGACATGGTACGATCGACTATGGGTCTTAGTGAACTTCCAATCTGTTTCTGGGGACATGCACTTTTAACTGCGACTCTAACACTGAATTGTGCTCCGTCAAAAGCTTTAGAAAAGACTACATATGAATTATGGATGAAGAGACCTCCAAGGTTAACTTTTCTTAAGATTTGGGGATGCGAAGCATATGTCAAGCGACTAATATCTGACAAACTTCATCCAAAATTAGACAAGTGTTTCTTTGCGGTCTATCCAAAAGATACCAAAGGGTATTACTTCTACAACAAATCCGAGAACAAAGTGTTTGTTGCTCGTGATGGTGTCTTTTTGGAGAAGGAGCATCTTTCCAAAATGACAAGTGGGAGGAAATTGGAACTCGATGAAGTTCCAGAGGACGAGTAACAAGGATAAATTGACAATAAAAATTCTCACAAAGCATCTGTTGACATTGGTCAAAGTCAAAATATGCAAAGTCAAACCGACAATGAAAATGCTCAGTCCATTACCCTACATAGGTCTCAGAGGCCGAGATCTCAACCCGATAGATATCTTGGATTGTTTTTAACTGAGAATCAGGACATCCTAATCATGGATGGAGATGAGCCGACAACCTACAAGAAAGCTATGACGAGCTCCGACTCTGCAAAATGGCAAGAGGCCATGAAATCACAAATGAACTCCATGTTTGAAAATCAAGTATGGGACTTGGTTGATTTACCTGAAGGTTAACACCTATCAGATGTAAATGGATTTTCAAGTTGAAAACGGACAAAGATGGAAATATATTCATTTACAAATCTAGACTGGTAGCAAAAGGTTATAGACAAGTTCATGGTATTGATTACAATGAAACCTTTTCTTCAGTTTCAATGCTTAAGTCCGTTCAGATTCTTTTAGCGATTGTTGCATATTACAATTATGAAATATGGTAGATGGACGTCAAAACCGCCTTTCTCAATGGAATTTTGGAAGAAACTGTGTTCATGACACAGCCTGAAGGTTTTATCGACCAAAACAATGCTGGAAAGGTATTCAAGCTTAAGAAGCCAATTATGGATTAAAGCAAGCAAGCAGAAGTTGGAATCTGCGATTCGATGAAGCCATTAATAAATTTGGTTTTATAAAAAATCCAGATGAGTCTTCTGTTTACGAAAAGGTTAATGGGAGTGACATCACCTTCCTAGTCTTATATGTTGACGACATCTTACTCATTGGAAACAGCATTCCCTTATCAGAGTATGTAAAGGCTTGGCTCGGAAAATGATTTTCAATGAAAACCTTAGGAGAGGCTCAGTACATATTAGGCATCAAGATCTATAGGGATAGATCAAAGAGAATGATAGGATTGAGTTAAAGTACTTATATTGATAAGGTACTAGGTTGATTCCACATGGAAGGAGCCAAGAGAAGCCACCTACCCATGTCACATGGCATAACCCTTAGAAAGAAGCAGTGTCCAAAGACACCTGATGAGCGGGAAAGGATTAATTAGATTCCATATGCTTCGCTTATTTGATCGATCATGTATGCCATGATATGTACTAGGCAAGATGTATCGTATGCCTTGAGCGATATAAGACGATACCAATCAGATCAAGGAGAGGCGAATTGGACTGCGGCCAAGAATATCCTAAAGTACCTGAAAAGAAACAAGGATAAATTCCTGATTTATGACGGTAGAGATAAATTGGTTGTTGAGGGATACACTGATGCAAGCTTCCAAACATATAGAGACGACTTCAAGTCATAGTCTGGGAACATATTCTGTATCAATGGAGGAGCCTTTAGTTGGAAGGGTGCTAAGAAAAACACAACAGCTGATTCTACAACTGAAGTCAAATACTTGGAAGCATCCGAGGCAGCTAATGTGGCAGGTTAGATTCTTAAGATCATTGGGGAACTTGATGTTGTACCGTCCATCAAGGGTCCAATATAACTCTATTGTGACAACAATGGGGCTATTGCTCAGGCCAGAGAGCCACGAGAACATCCAAAGGTAAAACATGTCTAGAGGCGATTTCACCTGATTAGAGAATGGAAATCAGAAGGTGATGTAGCCAATGCACTCACTAAACCTTTGTCTCAAGTGAAGCACAACAAACACATTGAGGCAATGGGAATCAAGCACATTGGAAACTGGCTTTGATTTCCTTATTTTAGTGTTATAATTAAATTTTGGACAATGTTGATGTAAAACACTATGATGAACCATTCAGTTTTGGAGTAATTAATTTTCATGCGATTTAAATCACTCCGTTTCTATTTAATTGTGGTTTAGAATTAAATAATGAGTCCATTCGATTTAAAGAATATTCAAAATAGGGTATCAAGACAATGTCTTGGATAAATAAACACCTATTAAGTGAACAATGAATATTTTAATAAAAAATTATCCCTAATCAAGGTCATATATATGGTGGACAATTAATGACCAATAGAGATTAGTGTGTAGTATGATTTACAGCACCGTTTATTGTGCTATAAGGACGTAAATCATTTGCACAGATATTAGTTTAGAACCATACTGGAATGTCCCCCTACTAACAACAGGGAATATGTCTTGTTGTTTACAAGGCCTCTCGAAGAGCAAGACTGTAAAAATGCATGGCCGTGCTCACATGGATTTAAGAAATCATCTACTTATTGACAGTCAAACTTGGATTTCGAGAAAAACATCTGGACGTAACAGGGATGACGAATAATCTTACCCTGTATTTCATGAAAAGACATGAAGAGTCATAGGAAAGGGGCTATACATTGAAAGCGCACTTGTCCGGAAGGAGAAGTGGGAGATTAAAAGGAATGGTGTCCTTAGAACAAGTGTATTATTATGATAGTGGGTTCAGAATTATTAGAAAGATAATATATTCAGTAAGATTTAGTGATCGGAATGCCTAGGTGGAGGCTGCTTCCGATCAGTAATATTAATGTATAATTAATATTACAACTTAATCTTGAATGAACCCTTCGGGTCATACCCAAGCGATTAACAAACCAACTCGATGAATTAATTTGGAAGAAATTAATGAGTCCCTGAGTATTAAATATTTAGACGTCAAAAATTCGAGCATAATATTTTAAACTGAGCGTTGGAAGTCAAGTAAAAAATAGTAAATGACGAGACGCGCAAAATAATAATAAATCGATAATATTCCCAAAATACCCCTAACATCGGAATGCCCCGAGCATCGGAATGCTAGGGGCATAATATGCTAGCACAGGTGGCTAGCATGCACACCATGCCGAGCAAAGGGTGGCTGGCTGGTGCGTGCTAGCAGCCGCAAGCACATCAAGGCAGCAGCTGCTAGCAGCCCGCACTTGGAGTGCGTGGCTTCCTGGCCACAGCAGCAGCCCGCAACTCCAAGTGCGGGGCTGGGCTTTGGTTGGGCTACGGCTGGGCCTAAGGCACGGGTAGTAGGAACGAAACTCATGAGAAGCAAATGGGAAGCAAGTGGGTGAAGGACAAGTGGCACAAGGAGAGTATGGAGTGGGGAGCAAATATGGTCCCATACTCTCCAAGTGCTCCTCATTTCCCTTTTCATATAATAGTGATACTTGTAGATTTATTATTAGTCTGCTTATTTATTTTAATTTAACTTTAAAATAAATTATGGAATTTCATCCTCCCACATTGATGGGATAGAAATTCCCACTTTCCCTCTTTCTTATAAATACCCATCTTGGGTTGTTGGCAATAGTGCTTGAGTAGGAATTCAATAGAGCATTGCATTAGCAAAAACTCTTAAACTCATGTAATACTCGAGTTTTGGTCGGACCTCGCTAATCTCGAGGTAACGGACCTAAAAGTTGGTAGTTGTTTTTGCGGGTGGATCTCCTTTAGAGGCTCTCATATTTTCGGGGCAAAGCTTCTCAAGTAAGAGCCCAATTTGCGGGGCAAAGCACGCGCCAAAGGTAAATTTCCTATTTTTCCCTTTTATGTTTCTTTATGTATTAGTGATATTATTTATTGCGAGCGAGATCCTTGGCACGGGTTTTTTCCGCGGTGAATGGGACTCACCAAACCCTAACAATTTGAACTAGATTAAGATAATCTCTATTTTAATGATTGCAAGAGAATGAGTTATTAAAGTGGAGTTTTATGGATTGTGCTACTTTATTCTCTGTATTTGATAGTAACTAATAGGATGCATGCATGAGAATGATCCTTATTAGTATAGACTTTTTCATTGATTTGCCTAGACTATTGCCTGAGAATGAATTGTTTAGGTAGAATCTTGTGTTCTTTGGCATGTTTTTCATGATAATCATTACTATTCCCCTTTTTCTAATCATATTTGACACCCTTATATCCCTAGCGTCGTTCTCTCTTGATTTTAATCATCATTTTCTTTGCTTATTTGTAGTTTTAGTGATCTTTATTCAAAAACCAACAAAACCGATCCCCTTTTTACTTTTGCATTAGTGAAAATTGATGTTGAATTAGTGAGCTTCCTTAGTGGTTCGACCCTTTACTTTCCACTAACTAGTTTGGTGAGTTTAGGAATTACAAATGATTAATTTGATTTGGGTAGTAGTTTAACGACCTATCAACCTTCGATCACTCTGCAATCAATGTACGCCCACCTCGCACTGCAAAGACGTTGGGCATAAAAGATGAAGAATTAATCCCCTCTACTTAAAGGATTCGTGCTTACGATAATACTTGCCGCCAAGATGTCGGTACTATCATGCTAAATATAACTACTGGAGCCATTAAACGTCGCACAAAGTTTCAGGTGGTTGACATTAAGGCTTTTTTCAATCTGGTGTTAGGTCGTTCTTGGCTTCATGAGCTAAAGGCGATCCCATCATCGTTGCACCAAAAGGTGAAAGCTGTAGTTGGAGGGGTTCCAATTACCATTGATGCCTCTCCCATGCGCATTCAAGTTATTGATACTCCCATCTCCATGTTGAACATGACGAGGAAGATGAAGATCTCTGGGGGTTTTCATAGATGATGTTCTCATGATCGAAGAAGAGGAGAAGTGTCACCTCGACTTTGATCCTTATTCGAACACCAATGTTAATGTCATTATAAAGAAGCAAGGGCATTTCCCTAGAATGAACCTTGGACTAAAAAAAAAAATGGTTGAACTTTTGGGCCATCCTAGTGCACCTAAGAAGAATACCTTTGGCTTGGAATTCAAGCCAACAAAAGAGGATATGAAACATGCTCTCTTGAAAATGAAGGCTCACAATCCAACCGTCCTTTCGGACTTTATAAAAGTCATTTATGAGAATTGTATTTTAGAAATGCTTTACTTTTCTTTGAGAACCATTCTCAAAGATTTCCTTTACCAATCATGGAAAACAATACAGTTTGATTTGGGGTTCTACAAATATAAGTGCAAAGTATAACCATTTATCAAGTAAATAACCTAATAAGTTTGAAAATTAAAAGGTACTCATGCAAATTTTCAATCTTATCAAATGTCTTATCTAAGCATTAAAATTGTCCTCATTTGGCGAGAATAAGTCGATTCCAAGATCCAAAGAAACAAAGAGTGGTTAAGCATGCTTTGGCTTGTCTTAACACTCAATCTCCTAAGGTATGCTACGCTTTGCTAATGGCTCCAAGTCACTCTTGGTTGAATAAATCGTCGCATCTAATGCCTCTCAACATTTTATTCTCTTTGCCACGACATGTTAGGACTCCATCACTCATATCGTTGAGTACAACCAAAACCAACTCGCATACCCGGTATGCCTTACTTCCTAGGAGAGGTAGTGATACCTCGCTTTGGAATAGCCCACCACTACCCTCGTTCGGCCGGTAAGTGTTTTTTTTTTTTTGGAATGGCAAGTTTTATTGAATATTGAGGGACCTAGGGTTTATAAGTTGGTTGATTTAAGTGAACTTAATTAATCATCACAACATTCGAAATCCTAAACAGGCATCTAACATATAATTCATATACATAAACATATATATATATATATATATATATATATATATTTACATATATATATATATATATATATATATATGTAAATATATATATGTATATATATGTATATATCGAAAAACATAAATATAGATGCATTTGGCAACTAGCATGACCTCTTGAGATCTACAAATCTTCAAAAGGTCTTCATTGCAACTTTCATGGCTACGTCTTCCAAGAACCTCCATCTTCAAGAGTTGACCTTAATTAAATGCAACTACTAGTATCTACGATTAGGACTAATCTAAATATTAAGGTACAAAAATACTCAACGGTACGAAGACCGTATTTAGAATTACAAAAATACATCACAGATCGCTGTCCGTATTTTTTATCCTAATCGGGTCCCACTAGTTGCCATTTCATAAAACCTGTGAGAGAATATACATTCCATTCATCCATTCACTATTTGTGAATGGCCCATGCATTTTACAACGATAAACAAGTAACAATGCAAAAACACGCGTGAACTAGAAACTAATCTAGGTGGTTAATCCAATTAACACGCCAAATTAAAACTAGTTAAAGATGTTTTAACCGGTTATGTAAATAAGCGCAATTTAATATTTGAAGCTCTCACTAAATTCCACATCCAACTTAATTATTCCAATTAATGAAGCCGGTAATTCCCAATATTTGTCAAAATAAATTTTGCCAATGCCGCTCAAAACCAAGGCCTAGCCTTAAAAATTTATTAAAATAATTAAAATAAGTTAAATTAATAAAATAATTAAAACGACAATTTTTAAGCAAAAATACGTAGTAAAAAATGTCTAAGTGCCTAGCACTAAGACACGAAGTGCTCACATTTCATACCACCATTAGATGCTGAATGAACGTGGGAGTGGGCCCGATGTCGCTAAGCGTTACACCGCCCACATCAGCGAACCTTTAGACATAAAAATCGTGGCCCTTGATGGCCCATGTTGAACGAATTCATTGCACTACATTGCTTTGCAAGCAACGTCTACGCATACCCCTAATTACATGATGCATGAACCAAGTCCCAAACGATGCACCATGTGCTCGTGCCCCACATACCCGCGCCACAGCAGCCCCAAGTACACGTAACACAGAACACACGCACGCACGCACATGGCAGCGTGGTGTTGTTGTGCTGCGTTGCTTGTGCTGCTGCTGCTTGCGGCCGTGCGCACGAGCCACGCAATGCCTTGTTTTGCGTGCCATTAGCCTCAGGATTTTATCCCAAAATTTTGCGTGACTTTTGCAATTAATTTTAGAACTAATTTAATGAGAAAAATTAAAAAATTTAAACAAGTCCAACTTAAATAAAATTTTAAAAGTGCATGTAACCAAAATAATTCCCAAGAACAATTCTTTAATTAAATTGGTTTAAATTGGTGCAACAAAATTAATAGGACAAATACTCACTATTAATTTAATTAATTTAAATTAACTTTGAGTTTTTGACAAAATAAGAGAAAGTTGGAAAAATGAACATAAATTCAATAAAGATTCCAACTTTAATACTTGTGAATCCATGAAAAATAATATCTTCCAATATGAAGATAAACAACTTTTCTATCACAAAGTTTCAAACTTTATGATTCCAATCAACTAAAAAATGATTAAATCAATAAAGTTTAACAAAAATACATAGAATTTAGTAATATAATGTTTCAATCACTTCACATAATAAAAGATTAAATCTTTAATACTTAGAAGCCTTAAAGAACAACAATTTCACACTTAATGCAATTAGATTGAAATTATGTTAAAAAATATAACCAAGCATTCAAGCACAAATTACTACAAAGAAACCATGCCTAAAGAGGTTTAAAATTGCATATAAAATATGTATTGAACAAATTACATAAGCAGCATAAATATTCGTAAAAACGAAAAAACCCTCGAAAATAGCATTTCTGGTCGCTTTTTGTATAAAAACCGCATCCTTAAAGGGAAAAACCATTTCCAGAACACATTTTCCACCAAAAATTCACTATTTTTGGGTCGAAATATGGGTTCGGGGCTGAAGGTAGCTTAAATACGAGGTTAAAATAGATAATACGAGCTACTAATCTAATAAGCAACTTAAACCAGAAAAATTAAGCCATAAAAATAACTTTGAAAAATATTATAATTTTAAAAATAAAAGAGCGTGGCTCCGATACCGCTGTTGGGGTTTGGTAAGTCCAACCTACGGCGGAAACGACCCCGACCCCAAGAACCACTCGCAATTAATAAAACCATAAAGCATAACAAATAAACATAAAAAGAATAAAATCGGAATTTACCTTTGACGCGTGCTTCGCCCGACCTAATGGGCTCTTACTTGAAAGCTTTAGCTCCGAAAATACCGAGCCTCCAATGGTATCCACCCACAAAGGACGAACACCGACTTTGTAGGTCCGCTATCTTTGAGTTAGCAAGGTCCGACCATAACCCGAGTGATTAAATGAGTTCAAAGGTTTTCACAATGGTGATGCCTTTTTCAACTCTCACTCAAGTGATTTTCCCAATACCCCAACTTGGGTATTTATGGGGAAAACAAAAGAGTTAAAAAGCTCTCCTATCAATGTGGGAGAATTTGATTTTTCCATTTAATTTTAAAACTAAAATAAAATAAATAATCAAACTAGTAATAAATAAACAAGTGGCAAGCTCATGAGAGAGGTTAGGTGAGGACCGTTTAGAGGAGGGGGGACCAAACTTTCTCCCCACTCCCTCTCCAAAATCCGGCCAACTCAACCCTCAAACCTCCTCTTACAATGCGCCACATTTACCACACTTGGGCACCAAGGCACCCAAGGTGGGCTGCCATGTGCGGCTGCCAGCACAAGCGTGCGGGCTGCTAAGCGCTACTGGCCAGCAAGTCCAGCACGGCTTGTGTGGGCTGCTCGTGCACTCGGCCAGCAAGCCGCGCATCAAGGATGTGGGCTGCTACTGAGTGTCGATGCTCCTTGCGCGTGTTATCCAGCGCTGTTAGCATGCGATTCTAGCATTGGTGCGCTAGCACGCACCAGCCAGCCTAGGCTCGGATTGGTGCGCATTCAAGCCACCATGCTATACTAAATGCCCCTAGCACTCGGTTTGCTTGGGGCATTCCGGTTCTAGGGGTATTTTTGTCTTGTTGATTTATTAATTTCATGTCTCGTCTTTTGTTATTTTGACTCAACTTCCGACGCTTGGTTTCGACGCTCTAAGCTCGAATTTTCGACGTCTAAATATTTAATACTCGGGCGACGAATTAATTTCTTCCGAATTAATTCGTCGATTAGGTTCGTATATTTTCTAGGGTGTGACCCGAAGGATTTAGTCAAGATTAAGCTGTAATATTAATTATACATTAATATTACTTAACAGAAGCGGCCTCCACCTAGGCATTCTGATCACTTGACCTTACTGAATATATTAGCTTTCTAATAATTCTGAACCTGCTATCAGAATAATACACTTTTTCGAAGGACACCATTCCTTTCGTCGGATGCTATTTAAGGTCCGAGTCCGATTAGAATCTTATTCGGATTTGGAGATTTTTTATCGGATTCGAACTTGGATTCCATTATTTCGGAATTGGATCGGACTTTTTTCCTCGGTTGGATCGGACTCGGATTGAACTGGAATTAAATTGCCATCCCTAATGTGTGGTAATGAATTAGATCCAGAAAAACTTGCAAATTTGTATTTCAATCATCCTGTCTCTGAGTCTTGTCATGTGTACCGTAGAAGGGCTTATATTTTTTGCATAGTTAGCAAGCTTTTATTTGCAAACGGTAGGGTAGGACATGCTTGTTTAGCGTCTTTGCTTGAATATGTTGAATCTGGAATATCTCTTATGCCTACATGCCTTGGAGAAACTTTGTGTGGCCTTGACGAGGCAAAAGCTGACCGGAAAGCCATCATGAAGGGCTCTCTAGTACTTTTACAGGTAAAAACACGCCTTAATTAGCGTGACACATAGAAGGCACCGTGTCACGGTACATATCTGCCGTGACACGGTGCATTTTGCATTTTTTGTTCAGATTTGGTTGATGGAGCATTTAGAACTTTTTGAAGCCCCCGAAGGTATTGAAAAATATGGTCCCATAGATCTGGTCTGTAGGAAGAAGAGTTACTCTGCAAACATCTCATATGATGATTGGAAAGGTCTTCTTTTGCAAAGAGAGAATTTTCTATTCGGTGGGTGGTGCCTTGGTGGAGGCTTACTAGGATGGTTGGCATGAATGATACTCCGTATTGTCGCGTTCCTAGTATTTTAAAGTTTACTTTTTATTGTCCTTCTCGATTGATGCGACAATATGTACTTGAACAAGTAGTTCCACGCTATAACGATAGTCGTCGTGAAGTATCGTTGCATGAAAGTAATGTTCACAAGTACGAGACTTATTGGATTGGAAGACCTTTGTGGAACGTTTCTGCGAGTAACCTAGCTCATCCTCCCTTATCTACTGCATACAAGGCATGGTTGAATCCTAGAAGTAGAAGGGATTGAGTCGGATAACGCAACTTTGAAGTAAAGGGACATCTTGGAAGTAAGAAGGCACCTCCTAAAGATCGTCTAGGTCTGAGAACGCAAGGAATTGAGTTTAAGACTCCTATAATTCCTAAAAAGAAGAATTATGTGAAAGGAAAAGGTAAGGAAAAGATGGTTTATAGAGAGAAGCAATCGAAGAATTCTAAGAAAGGTGAAAGGGGTGAAAGTTCAACTAGAGGTGTGACGGTTTGGGCTTCAAAAGACACATTAATGGTGAAGGCCAACCTAGTTTAAAAAGAGAAGAAGGTTCCTAAAGTGAAGAAGGATTAGATCGATATTGCTTTGCTTATATGATTTAAATTTTTAATTTTTGAATAAGGCGCATGATGCCAATAATTGTAGTAACATTTATTTTTGCCTTAAATAAAAATTGCAATGACTTTTATTTTATTTTATTATTATCCGAGTTAAGAAGTCGGACACAATGGAAAAATAATAACAATCGTCAAATAAAATATCCGTAAAAAAAAATGCAAAGTCCAGGGGCTGCCAAGCCACTGAAAAATATGTTGCGTCACACTAGAAAATATCGTGATGCAGGGATTGTTTGCTGTATTCTTTTTTGCTGGAAATTCCGTCGTGCCACGGTGAAATTTGTCGTGACACGGTGACGCTTTCTGTGGAACTGCAAAACCTGACGTGGCACAACATCCTTTTTTTTTGTCGTGCCACGGGGTAATCTGTCATGCCGCGGTGGCTGATGTCGTGGTGCGGTGGATGCTTAAGTGTTACACTTGGTCGATGGAGGAAGAATTTTATTTTTTTAAGTGGTCAAGCCCCCTTGAGGGGTTGCCTACGTATCCTTAACAAAGGAATCGGGCCAAATGTAGCTCTATCAGGTCATGAACCCATGCAACTAGGCATAAAAATTTCTTGAGTTGATCTAAGTTGGTTAATTTATGGATTTAAAAATTATTGCCATCCATGTCTACCAATTGTGCCGCTTCGCCAGACAAAATGGATTTAACAATGTATAGACCTGACCAGTTTGGTCTAAATTTTCCCCTTAGATCTAACACATTTTTGCGAAGTGCCTTAAGCACCAAGTCACCTTCTTTGATGTTCCTAGTCTTTAATTTTTTATTGCAATGTCATTCCACACGCTATTGGTAGGTTTGGAAATGATGCAAAGCTGCCAAGCGTCTTTTGTCAAGTAAGACTAGTTCATCATCTCTTACTCTAATCCAGTCGACTTCATCTAGTTGGCTTTCCAACTCGATTATGAGAGAAGGGATTTTGAGCTATATTGGTTTTACAGCTTCAACTCCATAGACCAAAGAGAAAGGGGTAGCCCCCGTTGATGTACGAAAGGAGGTTCGATAACCCAAAATGACGAAATGTAGCTTACTTGGCCAATCTTTGTAATTTTCCGTCATCTTTTCGATGATAGTTTTTACATTCTTGTTGGCCGATTCAATCGTACCATTTGTTTGTGGCCTGTAGGGTGATGATCAGTGATGCTTGATATGATATTTCTTTTATAGTTATGCGCACTCGACTTTGAAATGCGTTCCATTATAACTGATCATCTCATGAGGTACCCCATAGCGGCATATGATATTTTTCTCAATGAATTGAACTACATGTTTTGCTGTGAGCTTAGCATATGAGGCAGCTTCGACGCATTTGGTGAAGTAATCAATTGCTACAAGGATAAACTCATGTCCCCCTTGTCCTGGAGGTGTTATCTTTCCAATGATGTCGATACCCCAAGTAGAGAAAGGCCATGGAGAAGAATATGTGTAGAGAAGCGAAGGTTGAACGTGCTGCAAATTTGCGTAGACTTTCCACTTCATACATTTCTTGAATTATTCGTGAAAGTCTGTCTCCATGGTAGTCCAATAATAACCTTGTCTTTGAATCTTTTGGACTAACATTTTAGCATTCATATGCATTCCGCATATTCTGGCGTGAAGGTTTTCCATGGTTTTGCGCGCTTCAGTCTTCGCTATGCAAAAGAGATTTCTCCCTTGAGCGGTCCTTTTGTGGAGTTCTCCTATGATGAGCACATACTGTGAGGCCAGGAGCCTAAAAGCAAGACGTGCCATTTTATCAGTATTAGGAGGGTATTCTCCCTTTGTCACGTAATTAAGGATATCTGTGTACCATAGCTCTTCATCTTCTTCTTGTGCTTCTTGTTCATCATCAAGTGCGTGAACATAAGCCGGGTCATACCTTCTTTCTATGTTCAATGGCATTCTAATTGTGTCTGTTGGAATTCGAACCATTGATGCTAATTTAGCCAGTGCGTCGGCAAACTGGTTTTCTTCTCTAGGAAAGTACGTATATTCAACTTCATCTAGTTACTCCATGAGAGTTTCCAAATGAGCTTGATACGTAGCGTGACTTTCACTTCTCACTTTCTACCTTTTGGGGATCTGGTTGATGATTAGTGACGAGTCGCCGTAGATTATGAGTTTCTTAATTCCAAGGGCCACAGCTATTTCCAATCCCAAGATGCATGCTTCATATTCTGCAACATTGTTGGAGAAATAAAAGTTGAGCTTTATGGAAATCAGAATGTGTTCTTCGTTGGGTGATTCGAGCAAGACTCCCACACCACAACCTTTCTGGTTCGAAGCTCCATCAAAATAGAGCGTCAAGCTATCATCTTTAGTCATGAGTAGATCTTCATCAGGGAAATCATACTCTTCTTCTTCTTTCTTAACTTCTTCTAGTGGGAAATCTGCTAGGAAGTCATAAATTGAGAAACCTTTAATAGCCTTTTGTGGTACGAATTTTAAGTCAAACTGAGCAAGGTTGACTATCAACCTTGATAATCTACCATTAAGTGTTGCTTTTTCAAACAAATACATAAGAGGGCCCATCTTGGATACAACATGCATCGTATAAGTGAGCATGTAATTTCTTAATTTATGCGCAGCCCACATGAGTGCAAGACATAACTTCTCAAGTGGTGTGTACCTGTTTTCATAACCGTGAAGCTTTTTGCTGAAGTAGTAGATTGCATATCCTTACTCTCGATCTCCTGTGCTAGCATTGCCCCCATTGTTTCTCTTGTGACCGTAAGATAGAGTCGAAGAGGAAAGGCGGGCATTGCTTGTGCTAGCACGGGTGGGTTTTCTAAGTATTCCTTCATCTCATGTAACTGGAACGTTCTTCTTCATCTTCTTGAATATAGGTTCACATATCATAGTGAGTTTGGATATGAACCTACTTATATATTGCAATCTTCCGATAAAACCCTGAATCTCCTTCTCAGTCTTGAGTGGTGGCATGGCCATGATTGCTTTGACTTTTGTAGGATCAATTTCAATTCCTCGAGAACTGATCACATAGCCAAGTAGCTTGCCAGATGTAACTCCGAATGCACATTTTGATAGATTCAACCTCATAATATATTTGCGGAGTCTTTCAAAGAAAATGCGAAGCGCAATGATGTGGCATGGCCGATCTTTTGATATGACGATCATATCGTCAACATAAACCTCCACCTCATTATGCATCATATCATGTAATAATGATGTGGCTGCTCTTTAGTAGGTGGCACCCGCGTTTTTCAACCCGAATGGCATTACCATATAGCAATATGTACTCCATTATGTGATGAATGTAGTTTTCTCCATGTCTTCCTCGGCCATTAATACTTGCTTATACCTCGCATAGCCGTCCATGAATGACAGGAGTGTATGGTTTGTTATGTTATCGATTAGAATGTCAATGTGAGGTAGAGGGAACCCATCTTTCGAGCTTGCCTTGTTGAGATCCCTATAATCAACACACATTCTGACCCTTCTATCCTTCTTCGCAACTGAAACCACATTAGCTATCCATTCTAGATACTTGGATACTTTGATGAAACCTGCAGCTAATTTCTTTCTGATTTCTTCCTTGATTTTTAGGGCCACATCTGGTTTCATACTGCGCCGCTTTTGTTTGACAGGCTTCATACCTGGAATGAGTGGTATCGTATGCTGAGCTATATCCCTGTTAATTCCTGGCATATCTTGGTATGACCAAGCAAATACATCAAAAAATTCACTAAGAAAGTTAATTAGCTCTTTGCGTTCGTCTTGACTTAGTGTTAATCCAATTTTTACTTCTTTTATTGTCATATCATTGGAAATATTAACTTTTTCTATATCTTCGATGATTATTGTTTTATTTTCGTGTTCTTCCATTGCTTTTATTATTTCTTTGTCATTTTTATCATTAGCAAAGCAATATTGATCAGGGTTAGGGGAATGACACACATCGTAAGCAAAGGTACTCATTTCATTGAATTCATTGGTCATTATATCGAGGAGGGCAAGGTCAGCTGCAACCTTGCCGAAATTATATGGGATAGAAAGAGGAGACTCAACAAGAGACTCAGCGTTAAGGGGAACCACATTAGACTCTATGGCAAAAAAGGGGTCGGCCTCAAATCCTAAAGACTCGTCTACAGACTCAGACTTGGACTCGGACCTAGACGATTCAGATTCATCAAACATAGGACCTTCGCCAGCGGTCACTTCTAACTTCTCTCAACTTGGCGTAGTGATCTTCACCGTCTTGCGCCATCCCTTTGAAACATTGTCATCCAACACGATCAACTCAGAGGGGTCAAAATCTTTGCTTGATATAACAGGTTGAATGAGCTAAGAATCGTCATTGCAGACATGCTTGGGTTCATTCTTTTGTAGTCCAAAAAGAAGATTAATTTTCATATCATCAGAGCTTGGACTGGCTGGTAACCCAGTTGTGAAGAACTCATCGCCTTCTCCGACGAAGTCACAATCAAGGAACATCTCGAAATCTAGCTCACGCTTCCCATCGTGGATGAAAGGCTCAAAGAATTCATAGCATGGGAAGTTTTCCCATTCTTTGATGTATTCGAAGTTAAGAGTGAAGGGGTATGGATCCATGGCCCTTTCCATCTTCATGGTTCAAGCATTATTGTGAGCCTTCATTTTTAGGAGAGCGTGTTTCATATCTTCTTTTATTGGCTTGAATCCCAAGCCAAAGGTATTCTTCTTAGGTGCACCAGGATGGCCCAAAACTTTAGCCATATTCTTTTTGAGTCTGAGGGTCATTCCAGGGAAATGCCCTTGCTTCTTCATAATGGCATTAACATTGGTGTTCAAATAAGGATCAAAGTGGAGGTGACACTTCTCCTCTTCTTCGATCATGAGAACATCGTCTAATGAAAACCCCCAGAGATCTTCATCTTCCTCTTCATGTTCGACATGGACAATGAGATTATCAATAACTTGAATGTGCATGGGGGAGGCATCAATGGTAATTGGAACCTCTCCAACTACAGCTTTCACCTTTTAGTGCAACGACGATGGGATCGCCTTTAGCTCATGAAGCCAAGAACGATCTAACATCATATTGAAAGAAGCCTTAATGTCAACAACCTGAAACTTGGTGCGACGTTCAATGGCTCCAGTAGTTATATTTAGCATGATAGTACCCACAGCTTGGCGGTAAGTATTATTGTAAGAACAAATCCCTTAAGTAGAGGGGATCAATTGTTAATCTTTTATGCCAAATGTCTTTGCAGTGCGTGGTGGGCATACATTGATTACAGAGTGAACGAAGGTTGATAGGTCGTTAAACTACTACCCTAATCAAATTAATCATTTGTAATGCCTAAACTTACACCAAACTAGTTAGTGGCAAGTAAAGGGTTGAACCACTAAGGAATCTCACTAATTCAAGATCAATTTTCACTAATGCAAGAGTAAAAAGGGGATCGTTTTTGTTGGTTTTTGAATAACGAGCACTAAAACTACAAATAAGTAAAGAAGATGATGATTAAAATCAAGAGAGAACGACGCTAGGGATACGGGGGTGTCAAATATGATTAGAAAGAGGGAAATAATAATGATTATCATGAAGAACATGCCAAAGAACACAAGATTCTACCTAAACAATTCATTCTCATGCAATAGTCTAGGCAAATCAATGAAAAAGGTCTATACTTATAAGGATCATTCTCATGCATCCTATTAGTTACAATCAAATCAAGTGAATAAACAAGCACAATCCATAAAACTCCACTTTAATAACTCATTCTTATGCAATCATTAAAATAGAGATGATCTTAATGTAGTTCAAATTACTTTCATGCATTTAAACTAGAAAACATCAAATAAAGTGCAGCAATAATCTCAAGCTATCAAAAATCATATCTTTCATCAATTTATGGCATGAGTTCAATCCAACCATCATCATTCATCTAATATCAACACATATTTTCCACCCCCTTCCCCTAGCTAATAAATTAGCTTATAGAAGGGAGATTAAACATAATATCAAAACTAGAAATAAACTCAAGATACACAAAAAAAAAACATGATTAAGAACAATGAAATAAATAATAACTAGATGAACTAATAAGATTAATGAAAATAAGCAACAATAAAATAAATAAATAAAGCTAAAAGAAAGGATTAGAGATTACTAAAGAGAGGATTAATGAAAAATGAAAACTTGAAGTGTTGCTTGATTGAAGATTAAACTTGACCAAAGTTGAATACAATAAAGGAAACTTGAGTAAAAATCAACTTTCTCTCTCTAGATTAAGCTAAAATTCAAAAATTAGAACTAAGTTAGTTTCATTACATCAAAAAAGTTCTAAAACGGGACTTATATAGTTCTTACACAGCTGGCTGAAGTCGGCAAAAGGTTCGACAAAACATAGGGTAGGTTCGGTCGAACCTCCCTGCTCCTGGTTCGGTCGAACTTCTAGGGTTTGACCGCTTCCGCAAAATGCTTAAATCTAAAAAGTTCTTGCTTCCAAAGTTCGTTCGAACCTTGTGCAGGTTCGATCACACCCAAGGTTCGACCGAAGTTTTCAGAGAGTTCGACTGCTTCTCCTATAGAACTTGCTTTCTTCAGCTCCAATTTAACTTAAGCCTTCATCTCTTTGAAGACCCCAGTTCCTAAAAAATACAAGCATGGAAATCAAAGTGAAGAGTAGGAAGAAATATAGGGAAAAGGAAGATAAAAGAGAAGGGAAAGGAGAAAACAAAACTAAGGTAAAATGCTTAGAAAAGGGCCAAACAAGTGAAAATGAGGGGAGAATCCTAAGAGAAAAAAGGATAAAAGAGTGGCATAAATGCAACTCATTAAAATCCCCAACAATTGCCTCTTTTTTGTCTTCGGGCAAGGAAAACTAGAAAAAAGAGACAAACACAAAAAACATAACATGGCATAGTTTTAGAAAAACCAATCAAGCCTCAAGGTAGGAAATGCTCCAATTGGACTCACACGAAGATAATTGCACCAAAGAATACTTACCTTTATCAATTCAAAGAGGGAAAACACGTTCTAAGATGCTCAAGGTTGAAAGAGACAAACCTAAGCTAAGCATAGAGAACTAATTATTTTATTCTCCGCCCTAGCCCCAACCAAGATGGTCCGCGTTCTCTCTAGTAGCTTCAATTCATCCCTTAGTTAGCTCCTCATGATTCCTCGAGGGAATTGGAAAAAGAAATTTTATGTGGAATCATATGTTCTTCCCGACATCTGAACTATGCATACTATCTCCATAGGGTTGAAATCTATCACCCTCCACCGGTGTTTGACCTCGCCCTTCTAAAGTCCAAGGGTTTTAACTAGGGTTGTAATGTCATGGCTAAGGGTTAAGGTTGGGAATCAATTTGAAAATTTTGGTGGCAAATCCTAAGTGAAGCAAAAGAGTGGCCATCTCTCATGAACAACCTAAGAATTGGACCTAGACTCAAACTACAACCTTCAATACAAACCTCACAACATTACTTCATCCCTTTTCATCATTCATTCATTCATTTTTTTTAATATGAAAACTTGACTTGGTCTTCTTGAATTGCATCTTTCTTCTCAAGCCTTTTTGCATAATCTTTTCATGTTCAACTTTCAAAACTATAATTGAACCAAATTACACATTTTTCTTGCTCATATCCAATAATCTCAAAACTCAAACCTCACAAGCCAATGCTTCACTAACTACAAGGATCGGTAAGACATAAGCCGATAGGTTTGTAATATGGTTAAGTCAAGAAAGGGAAATAAGGCTCAAATTGGTTAGGAAGTACGTTGATGCAAAAATGAAAACAAAATTTGTAACAAAACACAAGAAAACAAAGAAAAATGAGAAGTGCCCTTTTCCTCCTCTAGAGTTTCTTGGTCACAATCTTGGGAGCTAGAGGCCAACACAAGGATTAAGATACGCATAGTCAAGGATCCTAAATGCCGCTCAACAAGAATGAAGGCTTGAACAATATTAGACCTCACAAGGGGTGGGAAGTAAGCAAATACCAATTAAAGTGAATCCTATCCACTATAGAGAGCAACACCATCTTACCACTTTCCCGTGAGCTAAGGGTTCAAACGTCCTCAATAGTTCTTAGCCTTACTACCTTAGCTTAAAATTTGTCTATATCAACCATAAGCACTCTTAAACCGTGTAAACCCTCATCAACTTGGAATACTAGAGTGTACCCGTTCAAAATGCACGGGATATATTTTAAAAAAAAATCTAATGACAAAATTATATTTTAAATACGTGAAATTGATTTTAAATAGTTCTCGATATATAAGAAAATTGTATTTCAAACACGTGAAGTTGATTTATATATATATATATATATAATACTCGGTATATAATAATTAAATAGGTAGTTTGACTTTTAAAAGATGAACATAAAGGTGGTTTGACTTTCGTTAACTTTCTCTCTTCTCTCTCTTCTCCATGGTTCTTCAATTTTGATCGGTTTCTTCATCAATCTTGATCTCCGATTGGTAAGAAGAAGAAGCAGAACACTCCTACACCTCAAGTATCACAACAAAAGAATACTCATGAACCTTTTGATACAATTTTTTCAGAATCTGAGGAACTCAGGCACTTAATTTGTTCCTAGCCCGATTCAGGAGGTGGATGAGCTGGTTACTCTGGCGCCAGCATTGGTACATCTAGCATGTGGTGCTATTCCAAGAAGTGATGCTGAGACTATTGCTTTATTTGCTGAGGCAACTTCTAGACCAGATTCTTTGATTTCTAATAGAATAGTACCTAGGGTTTCTGAGTTTATTGTTCCATTGGTTGCTGGAGGATCTTGGCATCGATCTGAGCAAACAATTCCCGATCATCATTCTAAACTTCCCCCGGAGTATAATGCATGAAAAGATGGTGAGGATCGATCTGTTCCCTTCTCTGGTAAGCTGGCAGCTAAAGGATCTCCTCTGTCCTATGTTGCCCCGAAAGTTCAAGATGGGAAGCAGGTTGCTCAACTACAAGAGTCTGAACTTAGTGAAGGTAATAAAAAGTGGTCTAATGCTTTAGTTTTCTATGTGGTTGGCTATTACCCTACTATTGCTGCTGTTCATCGATTTATAGCCCAGCAATGAAGCTCTGTGGAGAAACCAGATGTTTATGGGCATGATGATGGGTATTTTATCATTAATCTTTGTTCTGTTGATGATAAGGATATATACTATACTTTGTTCTAGTCCTCATATGTTTCTTGGAAAGCCAACAATAGTTTAGCCATGGAGTCCAAAATTTTATTTCAGTGCAGAAATTCTAAGATCTGTCCCTCTTTGGGTCAAGTTCCCTAATCTGCCAGTTAATTGCTGGGGATCTGACACTCTTAGCCGTATTGGCAGTCTTCTTGGTGTGCCAATTTGTGTTGATAAATGTACAACTAGGCAACTTAGGGTGTCTTTTCCTAGGGACCTAATTGAAATTGATGTTACAAAGCCTATGCCTCATTCTGTTCTAGTTGAGAGTCCTTTAAAAGAAATGTTGGAGCTCAAGGTAGTATATGAGTGGGCTCCACCATTTTTCTCTAAGTGCAATAAGGTTGGCCATGATTTCTCTATCATATCTGCTCCTGCTAGACCTAAGCAGACTCAGCCTAAGCAATTAGCTCCTGCAGCACCTACACAGAAGAAGGCCTAGGTACCTAAGCCTATGTATCTATTCATTCTGATGTTGCTACTGATGCTTCTATTCATTGACAGTCTAATATCACTCTACATGTTACTACTTCCCAGAACAACTTAGATGAAGGATGGAGAATAGTTGGAAGAAAGACAAAGAGCCAGCAAACAAGAGTTAATTAGCCTGCTTCCACTTCTAATGCTTTGTTGCTCTATTTGCAAATGAAATGGAAGGTGCTCGTGGTTTCACTATTAATCCAAGCGGGGGTGAGGTTGATCCCCCCTCTGGTGATATGATTTACTCTATCTGGATTGTTAGGGGCCTGAATGACCCTGGCAAAGTTGCTTCTGTAAAGAAGCTGCTTCACTCTCATTCAGTTGATGTAATTAGTTTGCTTGAAACAAATGTTAAACTTAAAAACGTTTCTAGTTATCAAAAGAAGTTTGGCCCTTCCTGGTTATGGGTCTGCAATTATGATTATTCATCTAAAGGGAGGATTTGGATTGGTTGGAATGTAGATAGAGTTACTATCAATGTTTTACAGGTTCATGAGCAATTTATTTATTGTCTTGTCTCTACTAGGGACCTTTCTATGCAGATTCAGCTCACTGTTACCTATGGCCTTCACTCTATTCATGATAGGCATCTCATGTGGGAGGGTATTAGAAACCTATCTATTTTGCATTCACCTTGGTTATGTGCTGGTGATTTTAACTCTATGCTCTACTCTTTAGATAGGCTATATGGTAGTAATGTCACTAATTATGAGACTAGGGATTTTCAGAGTTTTGTTGATGATTTAAATCTTACTGAGGGCAAGAGCAAGGGAGCTTTCCATTCTTGGTCAAATAAGGCTCATACTGGTCCTAGAACCCTTTCTAGGATTGACAGAGTCTTTGGTAACCAAGCTTGGTTGGATTCTCATGGTCATGTTGAAACTGTCTACCTTGCTCCTTCCCTCTCTGATCATAGTCCAGTTCTTTTGGACATTTGTCCTGCTCCTGCTGGGAAGGGTAGACTATTCAGATTTCTAAACTGTATTGCTCAGCATCCTAAATTTCTTGACATTATTTCTCAGGCCTGGGTTTCTAATGGTTCTGTCTAGCAGAAATTAAAATCTGTGAAATCTGATATCAAGTCCCTAAATAACAAGCAGTTTGGTAATATTGGTCAAAAAATTGATCAAGCTTATGCAAAGCGTACTTAGATTCAAAACCTAATGGCTCAGAATACTGATGATTTAGATTTGTATGCTAAGGAATCTGATGTTATTAAGGCTGTCAAGCACTGGAATGGTATCCAAGAAAGCATCTTCAAGCAAAAGTCTAGGATCAATTGTATTAAGCTTAGAGATGGCAATTCTCATTATTTTTTCTCAGTTATGAAGACTAGGCAAGCAAGGAATAGAATTGATTATATCTTTGATTCTAATCAGATTTTGCTTAAGGATCCTGATGCTATTTCTCTTGAGATCACTTCTTTCTATAATTCTCTTTTAGAGACTAAGGCTCCTTGGCTGCCTGCTGTTGATCTAGTTACTATGAGAAGAGGTAAGCAACTTAGCTCTTCTGCTCAGAGTATTCTTATTCAGCCTATCTCTCATGATATAATTGTTGATGCTCTTAAGGGCATTGGTAACACAAAGGCCCCTAGTATTGATGGTTTTAATTCTTTCTTCTTTAAGAGAGCTTGGCATATTGTGAAAGATGATATTTATGCTAGTGTTATTGATTTCTTCACTAAGGGAACTTTGCCTAGGCAATGGAATTGCACAACTATCACTCTTGTTCCTAAAATCCCTAATGCTTCTCATATTAAGAATTTAAGGCCCATAGCATGTTGTACTGTGGTCTATAAGCTTATCTCCAAGATCATTATTTCTAGACTTGCTGCTTCCATTGGTGAGGTCATTGATGATGCTTCAGCAGGTTTCATTCTAGGAAAGCACATTGAAGATAATATCCTTCTTGCAACTGAGTTCATTAAAGGCTATGATCACAAATTTATCTCTCCTAGATGCATGATTAAGGTGGATTTGAAGAAGGCCTAGGATTCAGTTGACTGGGGGTTCTTGATTTCTGTTATGCAAGAACTTGGTTTCCCTCAAGGTTTTATCAGTTGGATTT
Source organism: Chenopodium quinoa (assembly GCF_001683475.1). NCBI lineage: Eukaryota > Viridiplantae > Streptophyta > Magnoliopsida > Caryophyllales > Amaranthaceae > Chenopodium > Chenopodium quinoa. Next base: position 4,434,064 of record NW_018744301.1, on the reverse strand, counting down.
GTATTTGTCTTACTTCTTTCTACTATTCTATTCTCATTAATGGTTTCCTTGCCCCTCCCTTTGAAGCTAAAAAAGGTTTGAGACATGGTGATCCTATGTCTCCTTTCCTTTTTTCTATTGGCATGGAATATCTCTCTAGATGTCTCTATGAGCTTAGGTTAACTCCTGATTTCAATTTCACTCCTAGATGTGATAAGTTAAGCCTAACTCATATGATGTTTGTTGATGATCTGTTGATGTTCTCTAGAGTTGATAGTGTCTCTGTCAAGCTTCTTTTCCAAGCTTTTTCCAAATTTTTTGAAGCTTCTGCTCTTTCTACTAACCTTGATAAAAGTGAAGTCTACTTTGGTGGAGTTCCTATTGAAGTCCATACAGAGCTTAGAGAGCTTCTTGGTGTTTCTCAAGGTTCTACTCCTTTTAGTTATCTTGGAGTCCCCTTCTCTTCTAAGAAGCTTACAATTGCTCAATGTAGGCCTTTGGTGGAGAAAGTGACAGCTAGGATTCAAGGGTGGATGGCTAAACACCTGTCTTATGCTGGGAGTGTGTTGTTTGGTATTCAAACATACTGGGCTCAAATCTTCATTTTACCAAAGAAAATCCTAAAAGAGATTGAAGCTAGATTCATATGCTTGCTTTGGACAGGCTCCTCTGCTCTTGCTAGGAAATCTTTGGTTGCTTGGAACTATGTCTGTCTTCCTAAAGTTTGTGGTGACTGGAATTTGCTCTCTCTCCCTTAGTGGAAAAAAGGAGCTGTCACTAAGTTGCTTTGGGATGTTGCTCACAAGGCTGACAATCTCTGGGTTAAATGGGTTCACATATACTATTTCAAGCATAAAGATTGTTGGACTGCTCCTATCCCTGATAAATTCTCTTGGTTCTTGAAGAAATTTTTAAGTTTTAGAGATATTGTGAATGATCACGGGGATGGGATAGCTTAATGCAGGGCAATAAAATGAAAATCAAGAAGCTTTATACTGCTATTAGACCTCAAGTTCCTAAGGTCCTTGGAAAAGGGTTGTTTGTCACAATTTGGCAACCCTTAAGAATGTTTTTATCTTGTGGTTAGCTTTGTGGAATAGACTTGTTACTAAAGATAGGTTGCTGCAATGGCACATATCCTGTGATCTTAAGTGTTTTCTTTGTCTTAAAGGAAATGAGAGTGTGCAACACTTATTCTTTGATTGTGAGTACTCTAGGCAGGTCTGGGGCAAGGTTCCAAATATCTTACATGTTTCTAAACCTATCCAACAATTTGATGATGAGATTGAGTGGTTGAAGAAAATCTACAGAAGTTTTAGAGTAAAAAAAAAAGTAATCCAAGTTTCTTTCACTCAAACAGTTTATGGCATTTGGATACAGAGGAATGCAGTTTTGGTCGCTGGCTGCTGTAATTCTGCTGAGGTTTTAGTCAGAGATATCATTTTTCATACTGCTTGCAGATGCCCTGCAGGAACCAAGCACCTGATTATGTAGCTTTCTACTGGTTTGTTTTATTCTGCAGTTCTGCCTATGCTGTAACAGGTTTTATTCTTTCAGTTTTGCTTTTTCTGGTGTACTCTCTGGCAGTTTCTGTTTGTAAAGGTTTTTCTTGTTTATTTTGGTGTATAGTCTTGCTGTCTAGTCCTGCTGCTTGCTTTTTGCACTTGAGTCTTGGAGGGACTGTTTGAGTCTTTTTATTGCCTGTTGTTTGTCTTTGGCACCCTTCCTAGAAGGTAGCTCGAGGCAGGGAACATGGTTGTTGCTTCTCTTTAAGGTGAACCCTTCCTAGAAGGTGGGACTATAGAGTTTAGGAACTCTTTGGGGTTTGTTGGCCTTTTGTTAGGCTTGTGTAGTTTGGGGTACAATTTAGCTTGTTGTAAATTGTATCTTGCTTTCTTTGCTCCTTTTGGTAATAAAATTCCTTATTTACCAAAAGAAATAAAAAAAGGTAGTTTTTTATGTGGAGTTGGGTGTTATCAGGAAAAATAATAGTGGAAGTTAAAAGAGGTAGAAGTTGTTTGGATGCCAAATAAATTTTTTTAGTGCGTGAGAATTAAAAGTTGGGGTTTTGAAGGATTGTGGTGAAGTTTTGGAAAAAAAAAAAGTCTTAAATTATATATAAGACTAGAGTGTACCCGTGCAAAATGCACGGGATATATATTATATTAAAATGATTTTAATTTTATAATATAAGAAAAAATATATTTCAAATACGGGGTTGATTTAGATGTAATAACTTAGGCCCTGTTATTTTGAACTATTTATGGTCTTCTCTTGCTCAACTCTCCTAAAATCATTCTTTGTTGAGCCCTGCTCTACTCTATAGTCACATGCTCTACTCTTTTGCAATCTGATGTGCTCTATTCTGCTGATAAACTCAAAAGAACAAAACCTTACTCTTATATGTTGGGGTTTGGTAAGTCCCACTTACCGCGGAAATGACCCCGACCCAAAGAACCAATCGCAATTAATAAAACCATAAAGCATAACAAATAAACATAAAAGGATAAAATCGGAATTTACCTTTGACGCGTGCTTCGCTCGACCAAATGGGCTCTTATTTGAAAGCTTTAGCTCCAAAAATACCGAGCCTCCAACGGTATCCACCAACAAAGGACAAACACCGAGTTTTTAGGTCCGCTACTTTAGAGTTAGCAAGGTCCGACCAAAACCCAAGTGTTAATGGAGTTTAAGAGTTTTTGCAAAAATGCAATGCTCTTTCTAACTCCCTCTCAAGCACTTTTCTTTAAAACCCAACTTGGGTATTTATAGAGAAAAGTGGGAGTGAGAATTTCAATCCCATCAATGTGGGATCATAAATTTCTATAATTTAATTTAAAGCTAAAATAAAGTAAATAGGCAAGCAAGTAATAAATCAACAAGTGTCTTTGTTGTATGTAAAGAGAAGTGAGAACCACTTGGAAAGGGGGGGACCATACTTGCTCCCCACTCCTTCCACTCCTTATGCTACTTGTCATCACACAAACACACTCCCTTCACATGCTTCCCCAATGACCTGCCCTAGCACTGGGCCCAGCACGCCCACGCACATATGCGCGGGCTGCTGTTGCCGATGGGCACTGCTAGCAAGCCACGCACATGTGCGGGCTGCTAGAACTAGCGCGTGCGAGCAAGCCACGCAATGCTTGCGGGCTGCTGGCCGTGGCTTGCTAGCAAGCCTCGCACATGGTGCGGGCTGCTAGCTCGCCTAATCCCCTAGCACTCGGGATTCCGATGCTAGGGGTATTTTAGTCATTGATGATTTATTACTAATTTTTCCATCTCGTCTTTTACTATTTTTGACTCCACTTTCGACGCTCGGTTTTGACGATCTAAGCTCGAATTTCCGACGTCTAAATATTTAACACTCGGGCGACGAATTAATTTCTTCCGAATTAATTCGTTGATTCGGTTCGTATATTTGATTAAGTGTGACCAGAAGGGTTCAGTTAAGATTAAGCTGTAATATTAATTATACATTAATATTACTGATCAGAAACGGCCTCCACCCAGGCATTCTAATCACTTGACCTTACTGAATATATTAGCTTTCTAATAATTTTGAACCCGCTAACAGAATAATACACTTGTTCGAAGGACACCATTCCTTTTAATCTCCCACTAGTCTTTCCGGACAAGTGAGCATTTAGTGTATAGCCCCTTTCCTATGTCTCTTCATGTCGATTATTGAACTATAAGATAAGATTATTTCGTCATCCTTATTACGTCCAGAAGTGTTTCTCGCTTCCAAGTCCGACTGTCAATAAACAGATGACTTCTAAAATCCATCCGAGCACGGCCATGCATTTTTACAGTCTCGCTCTACGAGAGGCCTTGTATACAACAAAGACATCTTCCCTATTTTAGTAGGGGGACATTCCCAATCTTGTAATGTAGCTCCTCTTATTGAGAGGACCTAGCCGCCCGAGTGTTACCATTATAATCCCCTATTACGGCAGACGTTTGACAACATCAAAGCGGACTAGTACTCTAACAAGAGAACCCACAATACTCATGGTCAAGGAAATAGGTTCTGATAGCCATAATGAGAAGTATACATATGACAATTTTTAATCTCTTAAAGTATTCTCATAGGTCGATCCAGTATGGTTCTAAACCAATACCTGTGCAAATGATTTATGAAAATCATTTCCTCGTAGCACAAGAAATAGTGCTATAAATCAGAACTACACACTAATCTCAATTGGTCATTAATTGTCCATCGTTTAAATGACCTCGATTAGGGATATTTTTCGATTTATAATATTCAATGTTCACTTAATAGGTGTTTCCTTACCAAGACTGGTGTTGATGCCCTATTTTGAATATTCCAAGAATTGAATGGACTCATTATTTAATCCTAACCACAATTAAATAGCAAACGGAGTAACAAAATATTGCATGAAATTTATATTACTCCAAACTTTAATGATTTTTCTTAGTGTCTTACATTAGATGTTAAAAATTTTACTAAAACACTAAACAAGGAAATCAAAGCCAGTCTCCTACATGCGTAATTCCCATTGCCTCAACGTGCTTTTTGTGCTTTACTTGAGGCAAAGGTTTAGTAAGTGGATAGGCTACATTGTCATCCATTCCAACTTTGCAAATTCTTATTTCATCTTCTGATTTCCATTCTCGAATCATGTGAAACCGCCGTTTGACATGTTTGACTTTCTGATGTTCCCTTGGCTCTCAGGCGTGAGAAATAGCTCAATTGTTGTCATAATAGAGGGCTATTGGACCCTTTATGGAGGGTACAACATCAAGTTCACCAATGAACTTACGAATCCAAACAGCCACCTTAGCCGCTTCAGCATCTGCTAAGTACTCGGCTTCAGTTGTAAAATCTGCACTTGTACTCTGCTTGGCACTCTTTCAACTGAACGCTCCTCCATTTAGACAGAACACATATCAAGATTGCGATTTGAAATCGTCTCTGTCTGTTTGGAAGCTCGAGTCGATATAACCTTCAACAACTAATTCCTCTGAACCACCATACACCAGGAATTTATCCTTGTTCCTTTTCAGGTACTTAAGGATATTCTTTGTCGTAGTCCAATAGGCCTCTCCTGGATTTTATTGGTAACGGCTCGTAGCACTCAAGGCATACGATACATCTGGCCTAGTACATATAATGGCATACATGATCTATCCAATAAGCGAAGCATATGGAATCGGATTCATTCTTTCCCGCTCATCAGGTTTCTTTGGACACTGCTTCTTGCTCAGGGTTATGCCATGTGACATTGGCAGGTAACCTCTCTTGGCCCCTTCCATGCTAAATCGAGCAAGTACCTAATCAATATAAATACTTTGACTCAATCCAATCATCCTTCTTGATCTATCCCTATAGATCTTGATGCCTAGTATGTACTGAGCCTCTCCTAAGCATTGGGAAACCTTTTCCAAGCCAGGCCTTTATAGACTCTAACAATGAAATGTTTTTTTCCAATGAGCAATATGTCATTGACATATAAGACTAAGAAGGGGATATAACTCCCACTGACCTTCTTGTAAACACAAGATTTATCTGGATTCTTGATAAAACCAAACTTACCGATGGCTTCATTGAATCGCAGATTCCAACTTCTGCTAGCTTGCTTTAGTCCATAAATGGTCTTCTTAAGCTTACAAACTTTCCCAACATTGTTTTGGTCGACAAAACCTTCAGGCTGTGTCATGTACACATTTTCTTCTCGAACGGATTTAAGCATTGCGACTGGTGAAAAGGTTTCATCGTAATTAATACCATGACCTTGTCTATAACCTTTTGCCACCAATCTAGCTTTGTAAATGAATACATACATCCGATAGGTGTATAACCTTTGGGTAAGTAAACCAAGTCCCAGACCTGATTTTCAAACATGGAATCCATTTTAGATCTAATGGCCTCATGCCATTTAGCAGAGTCGGTGGTTACCATCGCTCGCTTGTAGATTGCCGGTTCATCTCCATTCATAATTAGGATTCCTCTGAGATCTCGGTTAATACTAAACAAAGATATCTATCAGGTTGAGATATCGGCCTCTAAGACCTACGTAGGGTAATTGATTGAGCATTTACATTGTCGGTTTGACTTTGCACATTTTGATTATTTTTACTTGCGTCAACGTATGCTGTTTGAGCACTTTGACTGTCATTTTGATTTTGTTGCTCATCCTCACGAACTTCGTCGAGTTCGATTTTCCTCCCACTTGTCATTTTGGAAGGTGTTCCTTCTCCAAAAAGACACCATCGCGAGCAACAAACACTTTGTTCTCCAATTTATTGTAAAAGTAATACCCTTTGGTTTCTTTTGGGTAGCCCACAAAGTAAACCTTGTCAGATTTGGGATGAAGTTTATCAGAAATCAATTTATTGACATATGCTTCGCATCCCCATATCTTTAAAAAAGACAACCTAGGAGGTTTCTTTGTCCATAATTCATATGGAGTCTTTTCTACACCTTTTGATGGTGTACGGTTCAGTGTTTGTGCCGCAGTTAGAAGTGCGTGTCCCCAGAAAGAGATAGGAATATCACTAAGACCCATTGTTGATCGTACCATGTCTAAAAAGGTCCGATTAATCCTTTCAAATACTCCGTTCTATTGTAGAGTTCCTGGAGGTGTCAATTCTGAAAGTATAACTTTTTCTTTCAAATGGTCATCGAATTCATGGCTCAAGTATTCACCACCTCGATCTGATCGAAGGGCTTTGATTTTCTTGCTAAGATAATTTTCAACTTCATTCTGAAATTCTTTGAACTTTTCAAACGATTCAGACTTATGCGACATTAGGTAGACATAACCATATCTACTATAGTCATCTGTGAAGGTGATAAAATATCGGTGTCCATTCCTTGTGGTTGAGCTCATTGGTCCACATACATCATTGTGTATTAGACCTAATAAGTCTCCCGCCCTTTCTCCTAGCTTGGAAAATGGCTGCTTAATCATCTTGCCTAAATCGAAAGAGTCAAGAACACCTTCTTGTAGAAGTCTCTTGATGCGTTTGATGTTAATGTGGCCAAGACGACAATGCCACAAGTAAGTTTTGTTTGACTCCATGGTCTTAGCTCTTTTGTTAGTATTATTCACATTATAAAATTTTCTCTCCAGATCAAGCACATAAAGACCATTTTCAGAATGTGCAATACCATATAAAACATTATCGAGATAAAACGAACATCCATTGTCTTTTACTCATTCCAAACCCTTGGCGTCCAACGCCGAAATTGAAATGATGTTTTTGGTAATGTTAGGAACATATTAAACATTATCTAGTTCAAAAACAAGCCTAGTGGGCAAAGAAAAACTGAGGGTTCCTATGGACACGACACTAATTCTTGCTCCATTGCCGACCCGGAGTTCAACCTCTCCTTTCTCTAGCCATCTAGCGTTCCTTAGTCCCTCAGAATTGGAACAAAGGTGTGAGCCACATCCGGTAACTAATACCCATGATGCTAAGCTAGTGAAGTTAAAGTCTATAACGAATATACTTGATTCAGAAGCAACATTTCCGTTCTTCTTATCTTCCTTGAACTTGAGGAAATATCTCTTCCAATGTCCCATCTTCTTATAGTACAAGCATTCAGAATCAGATTTACAAGATGCTACCATCTTCTCTTTGTTATCTTTGGTAGCTTTAGATTTAGGCGGAAAGGTTTTCTTCTTGCCCTTCCCCTTAAAGCCTTTATCTTCTTGCCTGAGAATTTGAATGGCTTGCCCTTTTTAATCATGAGCATATCATGTTTCCCCTCATCATTGAGCATTTGCTCTGTTTGCTTCAACATACCATGAAGCTCAATGAGGGTTTTCTCCATGATGTGCATGTTATAGTTCATCTTGAACTGATCATAGCCTTTGTACAGCGAGTGGAGAATGATGTCAATTGCCATCTCGATTGAATACCCCGCATCAAGCCTTCCCATGTTCTCAAACATTCCTATCATTTTGAGTACATGTGGGCTGACTGGCTCTCCTTTCTTGAGCTTGCTCTGAAGGATCTGCCTGTGGGTTTCAAACCTTTCAGTTCAGGCCTGCTCTTGAAACATATTCTGCAGTTAAGAAATGATCTCAAAAGTTGTCTCCTTCTCAAAGAGAGTCTTTTGAAGCTCTGGAGACATTGTGGCCAATATGATGCATTTGACATGTCGATTGGCACTTTGTCATCGATATACGCAGCTTGAGTCACCTCCTCATTGGGAGCCTCGGGCATTTCCTCATCAAGACATATTCCTTTTTCTCTTGCATGAGAACAATTCACAAGTTCCTTTGCCAAGCAATAAAATTTGGCCCACTCAACTTCACCTTGTCGAGAATTGAGCGTAACAAGAATTGGTTGTTTGAGTTATTTGAAGACATGATTCTACAATTGAAACAATTTGAATTGAAAAACCATTCTTGAAATTTAAAAAATATTGAATTCATGCAATTTAATGAAACTTATTTAAAACGTCTTATTCACACATTTAAAGTTGTCCCCAATTTGGTGAGAATAAGTCGATTACAAGATCCGAAGAAACAAAGAGTGGTTAAGCATGCTTTGGCTTGTCTTAACACTCAATCTCCTAAGGTAAGCAACACTTTGCTAATGGCTCCAAGCCACTCTTGGTTAAATAAATCGTCGTACCTTATGCTCTCTCAACAATTTATTCACTTTTCCACGACATGTTAGGACTCCATCACTTATATCGTTGAGTACAACCAAAACCAACTTGAATACCCGGTATTCCTTACGCTCCAAGGAGAGGTTGTGGTGCCTCGCTTTGGCGTATCCCACCACTACCCTCGTTCGGTTGGTAAGTGTTGTTTTGGAATGGACTATTTTACTCAATATTTAGGGACCTAGGGTTTCTATGTTGGTTGATTTAATTGAACTTAATTAATCATCACAACATTCGAAATCCTAAACATGCATCTAACATATAATTTATATACATAAACATATATATATATATATATATATATATATATATATATATATCAAAAGACATAAATATAGATTCATTTTGCAACTAGCATGACCCCTTGAGATCTTCAAATCTTCAAAAGGCCTTCATTGCAACTTTCATGGCTATGTCTTCCAAGAACCTCCATCTTCAAGACTTGACCATAATTAAATGCAACTACTAGTATCTACGATTAGGACTAATCTAAATATTAAGGTGCAAAAATACTCAACGGTACGCAGACCGTATTTAGATTTGTAAAAATACATCACGGATCGCAGTCCGTATTTTCTATCCTAATCGGGCCCCACTAGTTGTCATTTCATAAAACCTGTGAGAGAATATACATTCCATTCATTCATTCACTATTTGTGAATGGCCCATGCATTTTACAATGATAAACTAGCCTCCCAAATTTATTAAAATAATTGAAACAAATTAGATTAATAAAATTATTAAAACGACAATTTTTAAGCCAAAATACGTAGTCCAAAGTGTCTAAGTGCCTAGCACTAAGACATGGAGTGCTTACATTTCGCACAACCGTTTGATGCTCATTGAACGTGGGAGTGGGCCCGATGTCGCTAAGGGTTAAACCGCCCACATCAGCGAACTTTCACACATCAATAACGTGTCCCTTGATGGCCATGTTGAACAAATTAATTGCACTACATTGCTTCGCAAGCAACGTCTACGCATTCCCCTAATTACACGACACATGCACCAAGTCCCAAGCAATGCACAATGTGCTCGCGCTTGCATCAGCCGCGGCCAGCCACGCAAGGTAGCACGCACAGGCACGCACATCACCTTGCTGCTGCTGCGCCGTGCTGTTGTTTGGTGCTTGCTGGCGCGCCATGCTGCTGGCAGCAAGCAGCACTCACGAACGGGCTCACGTGCAAGCACGGGGCTGCATCCCTGGCAGCAACATGCGGGCTGCTATGCAGCCCGGTTAGCCAAGTGATGTGTTGCCTTGTTTTGCGTGCCATAGCCTCGGGATTTGATCCCAATTTTGCGTGACATAATTATTAATTCTAAATTAATTTTAGAACTAATTCATTTGAGTAAAATTAAAAAATTTAAACAAGTCTAACTTAAATAAAAATTTTAAAGTTCTTGTAACCAAAATAATTCCCAAGAACCATTCTTTAATTAAATTTGTTTAACTTGGTGCAATTACTCACTATTAATTTAATTAATTTAAAATAACCTTGAGTTTTTAACAAAATAAGAGGGAGTTGGAAATATGAACATAAATTCAATAAAGATTCCAATTTTAATACTTGTGAATCTTTGAAAAAATTATATCTTCCAATATGAAGATAAACAAAAAATTTCAATCAACAAAGTTTGATTAAATCAACAAAGTTTAACAAAAAATTCATGGAATTTAGTAATATAAAGTTTCAATCACTTAACATAATTAAATACTAAATCTTTAATACTTAGAAGCCTCAAAGAACAACAATTTCACACTTAATGCAATTAGTTTGCAATTATGTGAAAAAAATAAAATCAAGCATTCAAGCACAAATTACTACCAAGTAATCATGCCTAAACAGGTTTAAAATTGCATATAAAATATGTATTGAACCAATTACATAACCACCATAAATATGCAATTAATTTTCAAATTTAGAAAGACTTAAAAATTTTCGTAAAAATGAAAAAACCCTCGAAAATAACATTTCTGGTCGATTTTTGGCTAAAAATTGTTCCCTAGAAGGATATATAATACCATTTATAGAACACATTTTCCACCCAAAACTTACTATTTTTGGGTCGAAATCTGTGTTCGGGGCTGAAGGTAGCTTAAATATGAGGTGAAAATAGATAATACGAGCTACTAATCTAATTAGCAACTTAAACTAGAAAAATTAAGCCATAAAAATCACCTTGAAAAATATTATGATTTTAAAAATAAACGAGCGTGGCTCCGATACCGCTGTTGGGGTTCGGTAAGTCCAACTTACTGCGGAAATGACCCTGACCCATAGAACCACTCGCAATTAATAAAACCGTAAAGCAGAACAAAGAAACATAAAAGGATAAAATCGGAATTTAACGTTAACGCGTGCTTCGCCTGACCAAATTGGCTCTTACTTGAAAGCTTTAGCTCCGAAAATATCGAGCCTCGAACGGTATCAACCCATGAAAGACGAACACTGAATTTTTAGGTCCGCTACCTTGGAGTTAGCAAGGTCTGACCAAAACCCAAGTGTTAATGAAATTTAAGAGTTTTTGCCAAAATGCAATGCTCTTTCTAAGTCTCACTCAAGAACTTTTCTCCAAAACCCAACTTGGGTATTTATAGAGAAAAGTGGGAGTGAGAATTTCAATCCCATCAATGTGGGATCATAAAATTCCATAATTCAATTTAAAGCTAAAATAAATTAAATAGGCAAGCAAGTAATAAATCAACGAGTGTCTTTATTGTATGTATAGAGAAGTGAGGACCACTTGGAGAGGAGGGGACCATACTTGCTCCCCACTCCTTCCTCTCCTTGTGCCACTTGTCATCACAAAAACACAATCCCTTCACATCCTTCCCCAATGACCCGCCCCAACACTCTGCCCAGCCTAGCCCCGCACACGCGGGCTACTAGCTGCAGCCTTCTAGGCCCAGCACGCCCACGAACATATGCGCGGGCTGCTGCTGCCGATGGGCGCTGCTAGCAAGCCACGCACATGTGCGGGCTGCTAGCAGTAGCGCGTGCCAGCAAGCCACGTAATGCTTGCGGGCTGCTGGTCGTGGCTTGCTAGCAAGCCTCGCACATGGTGCGGGCTGCTAGCTCGCCTAATCCCCTAGCATTCGGGATTCCGATGCTAGGGGTATTTTAGTCATTGTTGATATATTACTAATTTTTTCGTCTCGTCTTTTACTATTTTTTACTCGACTTCGGACGCTCGGTTTCGGTGCTCTAAGCTCGAATTTTCGACGTCTAAATATTTAACACCCGGGCGACGAATTAATTTCTTCGGAATTAATTCGTCGAGTCGGTTAGTATATTTGCTTGGGTGTGACCCAAAGGGTTCAGGCAAGATTAAGCTGTAATATAAATTATACATTAATATTACTGATCGGAAGCGGCCTCCACCCGGGCATTCTGATCACTTGACCTTATTGAATATATTTGCTTTCTAATAATTCTGAACCCGCTATTAGAATAATACACTTGTTCGAAGGACACCATTCCTTTCGTTATGGGATTTAAGGAAGCATTGCGTATAGGAATTGGAACGTGTTTTCTCATGAAGTTAATAAGATGATTGACTCATGGAGAAACATTGAAATTCTTATGAATAAGAAGTTTAGTGGGAGCAAAATTAAATAATATAAAGGTCCAATAAGAAGTCTACGAACTCTATTGTGAAATAACTATCAAATGCTAAATGCTTAGATTTGGAAGTATTTTCGACAATGGACCAAGCAAAAGACGATACTTAGTATACATCTTGGGAATTAAGTTCTATGGTATAGACTTAATTAAATGTTTAAATGAGTACAGGAATTTACTATATTAAACATGAAGGACATTGAAAGACTTTCAACCCGTATGTATAAAACTAAGTAAATGTTTGAACTAAGTATAAGGTAGGCTAAATACTAAGTCAAACATAAAAGACTCTAATAGAGACTTTCAACCATATCACATAGCAAACTGTTTAGCAAAGACTCAGTGAAACTGAATGAGCTAAAATGACAAATTGATGGAATAAGATTGAGAATTACTCTGCAATTTAATCCATCATCTACGATGTGATATGGAATCGTCACAGCACTTACATGCTTAGAGCATTTGAAGTATGTATGTAGTACCAATCAGCCTGAATCTACATAATAGATCATTAGATTATGGCCAAGAACATCCAAAGTACTTGGATAAGTAACAGGATGAGTTCTTGAATTGTGAAAACAAATACGATTTGAGAATTGATGTTGCAAGCACAAACCGTAAAAAGGATTAGATCCTTAACAAGGAGGCCGTTTATAAGCACGATCTAACAATGAGTCGTGGCTTGAGAATGGTAACATGGGCGTGGATCCATGTGTAATATGCAGGAATTTAAGGAAAATTTCCATGATCACAAGTGATTAGGGAATCCCAAATCATTATGAGTCGTTTGGAGTGAAACCCAAGCAAAGCATCAGCAGGAAGTCTACTAAAATATATGTTGAGAATATTGTTGCCTTAATGGCGATAATAAAGAAGATGTTCTATGGAAAGTTTGTTGCTGAACGTTAATGATTGTAGGTTGTCAAGTTGAAGGTCTAAATCATGAAAATGAGTGGGAACCATCACTTGGACAATAAATCCTAAATCACTATAATCCATGACACTCTAAAATTTTATCATCTTATTATCAAAGTGATCAGTAATGAAGATGCTAAGATTATCAAAGTAATTATAACTTAACCTATGGAATGAGTGAACGACAACATTCACAATTGCATGAAAGAAATCAAGCATATTAATATGGGTGTGATTTCTATAATGTTTTATAAAGAGTGATACTCTTAAAACATTTGGAAAAACCATTTATCATAAGAAAAATCATTCAAGCTTTGGAGTAATATAAATTTCATGCAATATTTTATTACTCTGTTAGCTATTTAATTGTGGTTTAGGATTAAATAATGAGTCCATTCGATTCTTGGAATATTCAAAATAGGGTATCAAGACCACTCTTGGTAAGGAAACACCTATTATGTGAACATTGAATATTATAATCTAAAATTGTCCCTAATCGAGGTGATTTAAACAATGGACTATTAATGACCAATTGAGATTAGTGTGTAGTCTGATTTATAGCACTGTTTCTTGTGCTACGAGGACATGATTGTCATAAATCATATGCACATGTATTGGTTTAGAACCATACTGGATCGGTCTATGAGAATACTTTAGAGATTAAAAATAGTCATAAAGTATACTTCTCATTATGGCTATCGGAACCTATTTCCTTGACCATGAGTATTGTGAGTTCTCTTGTTTGAGTACTAGACCGTTTTGAATGTTATCAAACGTCTGCCATAATAGGAGAATATAATGGCAACACTCGGGCGGCTAAGTCCTCTCAGTAAGAGGAGCTACATTACAAGACTAGGAATGTCCCCCTACTAAAATAGGGAAGATGTCTTTGTTGTATACAAGGCCTCTCGTAGAGCGAGACTGTAAAAATGTGTGGCCGTGCTCGGATGGATTTTAGAAATCATCTGCTTATTGATAGTCGGACTTAGAATCGAGAAACACTTCTGGACGTAATAAGGATGGCAAAATAATTTTACCTTATAGATCATGAAGAGACATAAGAAAAAGGCTATACACTAAATGCACACTTGTCCGGAAGGACAAGTAGGAGATTGAAAGGAATGGTATCCTTCGAACAAGTGTATTATTCTGATAGTGGGTTCAGAATTATTAGAAAGACAATATATTAAGTAAGGTCAAGTGTTCGGAATGCCTGGGTGGAGGCCGCTTCCGAAAAGTAATATTAATGTATAATTAATATTACAGCTTAATCTTGACTGAACCCTTCGGGTCACACCCTAGCAAATATACAAACCGACTTGACGAATTAATTCGGAAGAAATTAATTCGTCGCCCGAGTATTAAATATTTAGACGTCGGAAATTCGAGCTTAGAGCTTCGAAACGGAGCGTCGGAAGTCGAGTCAAAATAATAAAAGACAAGACATGAAATTAATAAATCAATACGACCAAAATACCCCTAGCATCGGAATGCCCCGATCAAACCGAGTGCTAGGGGAATTTAGTATAGCATGGTGGCTGGCATCCGCACCAAGCCGAGCCTAGGCTGGCTGGTGCGTGCTAGCGCACCAATGCTAGCATCGCATGGCAACGCGCGCAAGGAGCATCGGCACACAGCAGAAGCCCGCATCCTTGATGCGCGACTTGCTGGCCGAGTGCACGAGCAGCTCGCACAAGTCATGTTGGGCTTGCTGGCCAGCAGCACCCAGCAACCCGCACGCTTGTGCGGGGCCTGCTGGCAGCCGCATATTGCAGCCCACCTTGGGTGCCTTGGTGCCCAAGTGTGGTGACATGTGGTGCATTGTAAGAGGAGGCTTGAGGGATGGGTTGGCGGGTTTTTAGAGAGGGAGTGAGGAGAAAGTTTAATCCCCCCTCCTCCAAATGGTCCTCACCTAACCTCTCTCATGAGCTTGCCACTTGTTGATTTATTACTATTTTGATTATTTATTTTATTTTAGCTTTAAAATAAAATGGAAAAATCAAATTCTCCCACATTGATGGGAGAGCTTTTTTACTCTCTAGTTTTCCCTATAAATAGCCAAGTTGGGGTATTGGGAAAATCACTTGAGTGAGTGTTGAAAAAGGCATCACCATTGTGAAAACCTTTGAACTCATTTAATCACTCAGGTTTTGGTCGGACCTTTCTAACTCCAAGGTAGTGGACCTAAAAAGTCGGTGTTCGTCCTTTGTGGGTGGATATCGTTGGGGGCTCGGTATTTTTGGAGCTAAAGCTTTCATGTAAGAGCCCATTAGGTCAGGCGAAGCACGCGTCAAACGTAAATTCCAATTTTATCCTTTTATGTTTATGTGTTATGGTTTATGGTTTTATTAATTGCGAGTGGTTCTTCGGGTCGGGGTTGTTTCCACAGTAAGTTGGACTTACAAAACCCCAACACTGACCAAGTCCGACCCGAGTCCGACCCGTGAGTATAAATTTATTTTACCCTACTTTTTGTACTCTTCCGCCACTTTTCCTCAACGATTCAACCTTAAGGCCTCAATTTTTCCTCTCCTCTCTCCTACATCCTCTTCTTCCTCTCTCCTAACTCCTCCCCTTTCTCTCTCCTCTCCTCACTATTTCCCTAAGAAATTTTGGTAGAACTGAAAGTTCTTGGAGTACGAGTATTTATTTTTGTGTAGATCAGAAATTTATTTAATTTTTTTATAATTGTTCAAGTGATAAGCAATATTATTTTTATGTGTAAAAATTAAATTCTAAACTTTTACAACCCCTCTATTTGTATTTTTTCTAATTCTGATATAAGAAACGAAAGAAATTTGTAATTCTAATTTAAGAAACGGAAGAAAATAATGTTTGGAAAACGGACATGGATTCGGAGTCGGAGGAGGTCGAGTCCATCGGATTCGGATTCGGGTTTTATGTAAGAGGAATCGGATCCGGAGTCAGATTCGAACTTTAGGTCCGTTTAGTAAACGGATCGGATTCGGACCCAACACAATCCGACCCGAGTCCGATCCGTTACCATCCCTACCACACATAATTTTATTTAAATTTGGATATTTCAGATTTAGATGATGTTCAAAGTCTTGGTAATAATACTCATGTAGGGTAGGCATTGCAATGAGATTTCTAGCAGGAAAACCAAACATGGCACCGAATTCCTCTGGCAGGGGACATATTTCATCATTATTAAATTTGAAACAATGAGTTTCCGGACTCCAATAATCTAAAGCTTCCCTAAGAAAGTCATGTTCAGTTGCTACATGACTTAAGGTTAATAAGCCTCTGACATGAAACAATTTCGGCTCTCTTTTGTCTGCATTGGTCAAAGAATAGGACCATTCATGCAATGTATTGTCAAAGTTCTGAGACATTATTATTGAAATATGAAATTGTATATATTTAATGTTCCGTAATTATGCATATCATGAATAAACTAGTCCTATTTTATAGAAAAAACGCTTGGAAACACTCAAAATCTATCTTTCTATGCGCGCAAACTACACCGCTGCAGAATGCGCGCACCACGTCACGTGAATTTGTACCGCGACACGACATGTTTTGTTGTGACACGGCATATACTTTCGTGACGTTGTGCCCACGTGTCTTCTTATATTTATCCTTGACCTATTTTTATCCGGATTTTTATTGTTTTTCCTTCACCGTTTATCTTCTAATCTTTTTTCAAGAGTTTCATTCCTAATAAAATTCTCCATTTATTTTTTATTTTTTTTGTCTTTATTATTATTTTATTATTCTTTTTCTTTTTCTTTTTCTTTTGGAGAAGTTGTAAAACTTGTCCCATTTTCATTTTTATTTCTTTTTCTTTTGGGGAAATTGCAAAATTTGTCCCGTTTTTATTTTGGAAAGTTGTAAAACTTGTCCCATTTTCAAATTTTTTTTTTTGTGGAAATTGCAAAATTTATCCCATTTTTCATTTTCTTTTTCTTTTAGGGAAGGTCGTACCCTCCACTTACGATATTTTTTTCGCGTCATTAATAAATACACAATCACACACAATGAGTCTCAAGCACATACTAATACACACATTAATAAATGCATAAAATATGAATAAAATATACAAACTGAGTCATGACGCATAAATAGTGTTAAGTGTCATCAATCAAAGTACATAATAAAACCCTCGGTAAAAAATTTGCAAAACTAGAAGAGTTAGGATCGATGTCATCTCCAGCCTACAAATACGGGAATGGCAGACCAAAGAGTCCCTCCATCATCCGTGTACGAGGAGTAGCATCCCTACTAGTCCCTATCGCTACATTAGAAGACAAACTCAATGCAGGACCTGTCCAACTAGGAAACGACGTAGGTTGACTCCAAGAGGTAGGAAGCGTCGGTGGAGGCATTGTCCTAGACAATGGGACTTAAAATAAGCCCTGCACCGGTGGAGGCAGCGCCCCAGATAATGCAAATAAGTATAAACCCTGGTCCACAAGAGTAATGACTGGGTTGAACTCATGCTGTGAAGGCTGGGAAGATGAAGGTCGCTGCCACTAACCCTGAAAGTGCTGGAATGGCTAAGAAGACTGAAGCTACTGCGACTGAGCCTCCTGAAATGGCTGAGAAGGTCGAGGCTGCCGTTGAGAGAATGTCGAAGAACCTCAGGAGATCGTCTGCGGCGACTAGGCTCCCCCTCGTCCGAGTCCTTGTGCCTCGAGCACGAGCGAGACCTTTGTTGCCCCCGAAAGATAAGAAATGAAAAGATGTCAATAGTGCAAGATATAACAAATGGTAAATATGGGAAAACATGTGAATATTCCTCAAGAACATCGCCAGAACAACCCTAACAACTTGCACCACGTCATAGCTTGATGATGCAGTACTTCATAGCATAAACAAACTTCATAAATCCCATCATGTCTGAGTGCGTAGGCTGAGAACAAAGAAAAATCAGTAACAAGCCGTATTAAAAAGGATGAATAACGTGTAAAGAGCTCACCGGCTAAAACACATCGGGCACAAACTCATTAGCCTGTCTAAAACCCTCAAGTTTTAATCTTAAATCAATCAAGCAAGAATCCAAGTTTTCATCTTTCATTAATCCTTTCTTTAGTAATCTCTTCTCCTTTCCTTTAGTATTATTTATTTGTTTTATTGTTACTTATTCTTGTTAATCTTATTAGTTTATCTAGTTGTTATTGATTTCATTTATTTTAATCATGTTTTGTTTTGAGTTTCTTGAGTGTATTTCTAGTTTTGATATTATGTTTAATCTCCCTTCTCTAGGCTAAACTTTTAGCTAGGGGAAGGGGGTGGAAGATATGATTTGATATTGGATGAATGATGATGGTTGGATTGAACTCATTCCATATATTGATGAAAGACATGATTTTTATTAGCTTGAGATTATTGTTGCACTCTATTTGATGTTTTCTAGTTTCAATGCATGATTATGATTTGAACTAGATTAGGATCATCTCTATTTTAACGATTGCATGAGAATGAGTTATTAAAGTTTTATGGATTGTGCTTCTTTATTCTCTTGATTAGATTGTAACAAATAGGATGCATGAGAATGATCCTTATTAGTGTAGACCTCTTTCATTGATTTGCCTAGACTATTGCATGAGAATGAATTGTTTAGATAGAATCTTGTGTTCTTTGGCATGTGTTTCATGATAATCACCATTATTCCCCTCTTTCTAATCATATTGGACACCCCCGTATCCCTAGCGTCATTTTCTCTTGATTTTAACCATCATTTTCATGCTTATTTGTAGTTTCAGTTTTCTTACTCAACAAAACCAACAAATACAATCCCCTTTTCACTCTTGCATTAGTGATTATTGATGTTGAATTAGCGTGCTTCCCTAGTGGTTTGACCCTTTACTTGCCACTAACTAATTTAGTGTAGGTTTAGGTATTATAATTTATTAATTTGGTTAGGGTAGTAGCTTAACGACCTATTTAACTTGTGATCAAATTTTTGCGTCGTTGCCGGGGAAGCGGCTTGTTTAGCGTCTACTATTGCTTTTGTTAGAGTCATTTTACTTTCTTTTCTTTTCTTTTTGTTTTTTTTTTGTTTTATCATCCTTGTCACTGCTAATTTTTTGCTTAGCTTTGGTGAATGTTTAGGAGGTCTCAAGGAGAACCCTCACATCAAATTGACCACGAAATCAACCGAACTTTGAGACAAGTCCGTAGGCTTTATCAAGACGAGGGAAGAGGTTTTGGTGATATAGTTGATAGTGAGAGTGATTCTTACTCTTCAAGTTCACCAAGCGGATCAATGGCGGGACAAGAGAATGATGTTTTGTTTCATGAATTCGGAAATCCGGAGGATTATGAGCTCACGAAAGGGATTTTGCTACCCGTCACGGAAACCAACTTCTCAAACCATCCACAATATACAAGAATGGTCCAATCATATCGGAGCAATTTTCCGGAAGTGCAAGTGAGGACCCTATTGAACATTTGGACTGATTTCTTGAATTGTGCGCAATGATGCAAACCAATGAAGTGAGTCAAGACTACATTCGTATGCACCTTTTTTGGCAATCTCTCACCGGACGAGCAAAGAAATGGCTAAAGCAAGTAAAGCCTAACACTCTCACAACATGGAGGGAGGTGGTAAAGGCGTTCTTGAAGCGCTTTATCTCCGAGAAGAAGACCGCCGAAATGAGAAGGAAAATTGCATCATTTGAGCAAGATGCCGATGAAAGTCTTGGTGAAGCATGGGAGATATTCAAAGACTTGGTACAAGCATGTCCCCACCATGAGTACAATCAAGGGTTGCTCATGCGGTTTTTCTACGACAAATTAGAGCCCATGTCAAGAGCCAATTTGGATGCGGGGGCGGGTGGTCAACTAATCAAATCCCTAAAAATCAAGTTGAAGCCACAATAGAAGAGGTAGCAAAGAATTACTCTTGGGGGGCCGAAGAAGAAATGGTCCAAAGAGAGGTGGTGTTTACGAATTGGAGAAAGTTGATCAATTACAACATCAAACTGATCAACTAACAAAAGGGCTTTCCAAGTTGAACACGAGTGTGAATGCAAGTTCAAGTGGTGGAGCAAGCTCTTCTCAAGTTAACTCTTTCTCTTGTCAAAATTTTGGAGGAACGAACCATGATACATCTTATTGTGGAGGTTCAAGCCCTGAACATGTAGCGGCATACAACACAAGGCAAGAGGGATTTAGAGGAAGCGGTGGGTGAGTAGCTTGGAGACAACCACCAACCGGGTTTATACCTCAACCTCAACAATGGAACCAACAAGCTCAACCTTCCTAGTACTCCAACCCTCAATATCAAAATCCATCTTCATCTCAACCCCAAAACCCAAGAGGAAGCTATCCAAGGAACAACCAATACAACAATCAAACCCAAGCACCTCAAAGAAATCATCAAGAACAAGCACCTCAAGCGGAGCTAACTCAAACTCAACTCCTCCAAGCCATGCATGTGCAAATGCAATATTTTGGGCAACAAATGCAAGAGATAAGAGCTCACAACAAGATGGTTGATTCACAACTTGCTCAATTGGCCGAGAGAAATCCTTTCAATTCACCATCTACTCTACCCGGACAACCACAACCTAACCCATATCACAATCCAAAACCCGATACATGCAAGGCGATCACATTGAGGTCGGGAACTTCCTATGAATGGCCAAATGAAAGGGATAGTGAGGAAAAGAAGGGAGGAGAGAACAATGTTGATAAGTGACTTTTATGTCACTTTTAGGGTGTTTATTGAGTCGCTTTTCGGCTTATTATACAATAATTTAGCCAATTTTGATCTTTATTTCTTTTATTTGCTTATTCTCGTCTTTTATCTTTATTTTGAGTATTTTAGTAGTTTTTATAAGTTTTTAGTTTATTTTCGTATTTTTAGTTAATAATTCCTAGTTTCTCTCATTTTCTTATTTTATTTTATTTTCATGTTTGTTTTCTTTATTTTATTTAATTTCTTTTGATTTTAATTTTAAGTTATTTTAATTTTATTTTATTTTATTTTACTTGTCTCGGTTTCACCCTCGGGTTTGTTTGTGTGTAGGCTCGAGTTCAAGTCCAAGCCGAGGCTTTTCAACAGTCACAGCCACTCATCACCTCCTTGCTGCTGCCACCATACCAAACCAGCCCCAGCAACCCTCCACAACAGCACCAGCCACCACCAAAACACCTCCAACTACAACCACCAACAACCACCCTAATCACCACCAATCCACACCCAAATCAGCCCAACAATACAACAACACCCTGCGACCCTTGCTCCCTCAAGCAACAGCCGAAACCATCACCACCTTCATCCACCCTTAACAGCAGCCACTACCACCATCACGCGCAAACCACCGCATCCTCACACCACCAGCAACCCAATCAATTACCCACAACAACCAATTAACCACCACTCCTACACCACAACTCAACCACCGCACCAATTTACAGCCACCACCAACCTCTAATCACAGCCGTTTCCAACCACCTTTAGCCACCAATAAAAGCCGACACAGCATCGGCCAAAAATCGCAGCAACCCATGTCCAATTCCACTCTAACCAACCACCAAAATCACAACCAAACAGCCACCTATCACAACCACCAGCAACACCTGCTCACCTCACACCAAGAACCACCTTCAGCCACGCAATTCGCCACCAATCTCAGCCAACTCGCACTCCTCAGCCGCCAAAACCACCGCAACAGTAGAAGCCAACAAATCGCAACAATTCACTTCAATCAAGCGCCCAAAATCAGAGCAAATAACAATTAATCAAGTTCGAGCAAACTAAAGGAGTTCGGTCACGGTGTGAGTCAGAAACTTTTGAGGTTTTGTAATTTGAAGAGGTGTGGTCGAACACACCCATGGTTCGACCGAACCAACCCCGTAGTTCGGCCGCACCAACCCACGGTTCGACAGAACCATTTCACGAGTTTCACGCGTGACTTTTAATGAAAATCGAAAGGCTGCAAAGTGATAATTGCTGATGATGATGGAGTATGAACGGTGATGATGATGCGTGAATGGGTGCTTGAATTGGAGCAAGGGAATTCAAAAGTGAAAGGAGTTTGTGGGGGGCTGATTGTTTCGTGGTTTTGGGGGGAAATTAGTGGGTTTTAGGTTTTTCTTTTTCCTTTTCTTTTTCCTTTTTATTTTATTTTATATTTAGTTTTGTTTTTTTTGGTTTTTAGTTTAGTATTTTAATTGTTTTAGTTTAGTTTTATTTCTTTTATATTATTTTAGCTTGTATTATAAATACCCTCTTTGGGTTATTATCAAGAACTTTCAATCAACATTTTATTTTAGAGAGTTTCGATTAGTTTAGCCTTTATTTTCTCTCTCTTAGGGTTAGTTTAGGAGTAGTGTAGAGAGACAAAGCTTCGAATTCCATGGAGTTTTTGATAGGTTGAAGAAGCAACTTTGTGGAACTTCTTCTCACCTATTCAATGAGCATTTTCTAACTTTCTCTCATCTTTATTTCTTGCTTAATTTTTAGTTTTATGCTTTTTGTTTATTGATTTGTGTAGATTAATTAGTTTATTTGTTTAATCTTGTTTTTATTCTTATTTTACCTTATTTTCCATGTCTTTCTTCATTATGTTAGCTTAGATTTTGTTATAGGGAAATGGATGAAGGTTATGTTAATAAACTTAATGATTAATTTTGATTATTATGGAATTGTTTCTTGATTATTGTGTATGGATGATGCTTTTGTGGATTAGAATCTTTCTAGCTAATTGATTCTATGTTCTTAATTGTGCTTTCAATCCATTGTGCGAGAGTGAGTTTGTTGAGAGCCCTAATTTCTTCGATACCTTTGCTAGGCTAGTTGCACGAGAGTAAATTAGTTTAGTAGGATAACTAACATGCTTAATTGTGCGAGAGTAAGTTAAATGTAATGATTGTTCCTAATCAAGGTCTTTTTCATCTAATTGTATGATGTTATTGAATGTACTGATGTAATTAGATTCCACTTTCCCTAGTTTTAGTTATTTGTTCTTATTTGAGTTTAGTTGAACCTCTCTCTATCTCACAAGCTTTCCTAGTAGTCTAATTAGCACAAATTGATACACTTAGTCCTTTTGGGTTTGACCCTTTACTTGCCACTAACTAGTTTAGTGTAGGTTTAGGTATTATAAATTTCTAATTTGGTTAGGTTTAGTAGTCCCAACGACCTATTCTTACCCGCGACCAAATTTTAGCGCCGTTGCCGGGGACTAAGGCGTTTATTAGTTTGTGTTGATTAGATTAGCTAGGTTCTTGTATATTATTTGATTTTGTTTGCTTTTCTTTGTTCTTTGTATAAAAATGGCATGCTTATCTTTTCCTCAATTTGATAGTGAACCCTTCTATGCTTAATTTGAAAGACTAGATGGTTTTCTTAGTTACCATGGGTGTTCTTAGTTATGCTTGTGGTATAGCTTATTGGGGCATGAATGAGTATACTAGGGGAATGGTTGAGGACATGAATAATGGTAGATTTTTTCATTTGTCTATGCATGATGCTTGGGATTTCTTCACATGGCTTGCTAGGGACTCTTTAGATAGAGAATCTCACGTTTCTTAATTTGATTCTCAACGCCCAGATTCTATTAATTTTTCCATGAATTCTCTTGATACTTCTTATGTGACTTGTGATAATCCAAGTATGCAAATTGACACCTTTCCCCCTTATGCTCATTTTGATGAGGTTTGTGCCAATTTTGATGATGTGCAATTTGACTTTGATCATGAACCTCAACCCAATAATATTGATGCCCAAATTCTTTCTCAAATGCAATATCTCACCCAACAACTCCAAGAGCTTCAAGAGGAACAAAAATTGAGAGAAGTGAGGCTTGCCCAAGTGATGAGTGCTTTGGTTGATGTAAATGGATGCGAGACACCTCATTTGGAGTGTGAGAGTGTTTTTGAGAATGATGTGGGCCAAGGGTGTGAAGGTGAGGGGAGATTTTCTTGTGATGAAAGGATTTTTGAGGATTTTGATCGTTTTCATTCCCCATTTGAGCATGAATGCCATCCTCCCCCTTATTCACCCCCTTTAAGAGCATCCCTTGGTGAGGATGTGAGAGAGCCATCTTCATTTTTCTTTTGATTTTTCTTCTTTCTTTTGGCATCTTCCTCCTCATTTACATGCAATAATCTTGTTGCATGTCCTCCTCCCGTCATTGCCTACTTGTTATCATAAGAAATGTGTAGTAGTGCATTTGATAAGCTCTTGCGTTCGTTGCAATATTATTTACTAGAGCGGTCTCGCTTGGACGTTAAATAAGCCTTTCTCGGGAAGTAACCCGAGGTTTTTATTGCTTTCATTTTCTATTCTTTTTAGATTAGATTTTCTCTCATGGAAATGTTGGTGTGCTTTTTTTTCTAGGTACATAACTTGATTACAATTATGCATTGGTTTGGATCAAGAATCAAGGAAGTGTGATACCTATTTTTGCTAGCATATGGAAATCGAGATTCAATTCAAGAGGAAATCGGCTTTGAAAGGTTAAATTGGTTCATTTGCGGGTATTTACACCCACCTATATCTGGTAATATCTTTCTTAGGTCTTTCTCTAATAGTTGGTGACTCGTTGGACTTGTATTGGTTTGTTGGATTGATTTCTTTCTTTTCCCCTCCCATGTATTATTTTGTTTATATTTGAGTATATTGTCTCACTCAAGTTTGGGGGGAGGGTATTCTATCATGTTTGGTGGGATGTTGATTCATTAATGACATACACTTGAGTATATGAATTTCCATGTCTTTTCTTTTATTTTGAAAAATCCAAAAAGATTTTTGTTTACTTTCAAAGTAATTTTGGCAAAATGTGTTTTGTTTGTTCTTATTTTGGACATTTGGTCTTGGGACTTGAATCCTTGAATGTTTTTCTTTCTAAGTGGTAAATGTATGCACGGTTTGAGAGTGTTATTGGTTGACTCTAGGATACTATATGCTAAGGTAGTCGGTTAAGAACTTTTAGGGGTCCATGAAGCCTTAGTTCACGGGAATGTGGTAAGATGGAGTTGCTCTCTATAGTGGATTTGAAACCCTTGGTTGGTATTTGTTTGGTTATAATCCCTTGTGAGCTTCATTTGTTCTAGCCTTCATCACCTTGTTGAGCGGCTATTTAGGATCCTTGACTATGCATGTCTTAATCCTTGTTTTGACCTCTAGCTCCCAAAATCGTGACCGAGCCACTCTAGGGGAGGAAAAGGGCACCTTTTCTCATTCTTCTTTATCTTCTTTTTATTTTGTTACAAATTTGGTTTTCTATTTTGCATCGACCTACTTATTAACCAATTTGAGCCTAATGTTTCCCGCTCTTGTTTAAACCGCGTTACAAACCCAATGGCCTATGTCTACCAACCCTTTTAGTTAGTGAAGCATTGGCATGTGAGGTTTGAGTTTTGAGAGTGTTGATCATAAGCAAGAAAACTTTGTGAATTGGTTTAAGTAAGGTCTTGAAAGTTGAGCTTGAAAAAAGAAAATGCAAAAAGTTTGAGAAGAAAGATGCAATTCAAGAAAATCAAATGAAGTTTCAAGAAAAACTCGTCCATGGTTGAAAAAAGGCAAGGACACCAAATAATAGCTTTCTAAAAAAAACAATGAAAAAGAAACAAAAATCACAAAAATATTTTAGTTTGGTTTAGTTTTATACCCTAGTTTAAGCATTGAGGACAATGCTTCGTTCAAGTTTGGGGGGGGGAGTGTTCCTTCATTTTTTTGTATATATTGTGTTAGTGCTGAATAAGCTTGGGGGAGATGGCATTTTTGGTATTTTTGTTTGATATTTTTTGACTTCTTGAGTTTGTTTTTGAGAGTAGGACACTCTTTTGCTTCACTTAGGAAATATCACCAAAATTTTCAAATTTTTACCCCGCCTTAACCCTTAGCCTAACGTTACAACCCAATAAAAGACCCTTAGACTTTAGTGGGGTTGGGTCAAAGAACGGTGGAGGAAGATAGACTTCAAACCTATGGAGAGAGTATGCATAAGTGAGATGTCGGGATTACCTTCTCAAAGTTTTTTATTTCTTTATCTTTTTCCGGTTCCTTCGTGGAATCAAGAAAAGCTAGCTTAAGGGTTTATTTGAAGCTAGTGGAGAGAACGCGGCCCGATTGGTTGGGGCTAGGGTGGATTGAGTCCTCATTAGTTCTCTATGCTTAGTATATGTTATGTTTCAATCAAACATTGACATCTTGGAACGTGCATACATTTGTCTACTTAAAAAGATTTGCATTCATTGGTGTTTGTTCCTATCTCTTGTCCAAATATGAATTTGTGATTTCCTTGGTTTTTGTTTAGAGTTGTGGGTTAAACTCTTAGGAAACCCTCACGAGAGCACACTCGTCCTCTAGGGCGATCTAGGGGTTTAAAGGGCTTGTCTTTAGTTGCTAAAATTGACCGTGATTCCTACGAAAGTGAGTTAGTGTACATTCTTGTCTCCTTTAGTGCCTTATATTTGCTTGAATAAATCATTCTCCTTCTCTCGTGTTTCATGTTAATTTGCTCGAGGACGAGCAAAAGTTTGGCTTAGGGGAGTTTGATAAGTGACTTTTATGTCACTTTTAGGGTGTTTATTGAGTCGCTTTCCGGTTTTTTTACAATAATTTAGCCCATTTTGTTCTTTATTTCTTTTATTTACTTATTCTCGTCTTTTATCTTTATTTTGAGTATTTTAGTAGTTTTTATTAGTTTTTACTTTATTTTCATATTTTTAGTTAATAATTCCTAGTTTCTCTCATTTTCTTATTTTATTTTATTTTCATGTTTGTTTTCTTTATTTTATTTAATTTCATTTTATTTTATTTTTAAGTTATTTTTATTTTATTTGTCTCGGTTTCACCCTCGGGTTTGTTTGTGTGTAGGCTCGAGTTCAAGGTCCAAGCCGAGGCTTTTCAACAGTCACAACCACTCATCACCTCCTTGCTGCTGCCACCATACCAAACCAGCCCCAGCAACCCTCCACAATAGCACCAGCCACCACCAAAACATCTCCAACTACAGCCACCAACAACCACCCTAATCACCACCAATCCACACCCAAATCAGCCCAACAATACAACAACACCCTGCGACCCTTGCTCCCTCAAGCAACAGCCGAAACCATCACCACCTTCATCCACCCTTAACATCAGCCACTACCACCATCACGCGCAAACCACCGTATCCTCACACCACCAGCAACCCAATCAATTACCCACAACAACCAATAAACTACCACTCCTACACCACAACTCAACCACCGCACCAATTTACAGCCACCACCAACCTCTAATCACAGCCGTTTCCAACCACCTTTAGCCACCAATAAAAGCCGACACAACATCGGCCAAAATTCGCAGCAACCCATGTCCAATTCCACTCTAACCAGCCACCAAAATCACAACCAAACAGCCACCTATCACAACCACCAGCAACCCCTGCTCACCTCACACCAAGAACCACCTTCAGCCACGCAATTCGCCACCAATCCCAGCCAACTCGCCCTCCTCAGCCGCCAAAACCACTGCAACAGTAGAAGCCAACAAATCGCAACAATTCACTTCAATCAAGCGCCCAAAATTAGAGCAAATAACAATTAATCAAGTTCGAGCAAACCAAAGGAGTTCGGTCACGGTGTGAGTCTGAAACTTTTAAGGTTTTGTAATTTGAAGAGGTGTGGTCGAACACACCCATGGTTCGACCGAACCAACCCCGTAGTTCGGCTGCACCAACCCACGGTTCGACAGAACCATTTCACGAGTTTCACGTGTGACTTCTAATGAAAATCGAAAGGCTGCAAAGTGATAATTGTTGATGATGATGGAGTATGAACGGTGATGATGATGCGTGAATGGGTGCTTGAATTGGAGCAAGGGAATTCAAAAGTGAAAGGAGTTTGGGGGGGCTGATTGTTTCGTGGTTTTGGGGGGAAATTAGTGGGTTTTGGGTTTTTCTTTATCCTTTTCATTTTCCTTTTTATTTTATTTTTTTTTAGTTTTGTTTTTTTTGGTTTTTAGTTTAGTATTTTAATTGTTTTAGTTTAGTTTTATTTCTTTTATATTATTTTAGCTTGTATTATAAATACACTCTTTGGGTTATTTTCAAGAACTTTCAATCAACATTTTATTTTAAAGAGTTTCGATTAGTTTAGCCTTTATTTTCTCTCTCTTAGGGTTAGTTTAGGAGTAGTGTAGAGAGACAAAGCTTGGAATTCCATGGAGTTTTTGAGAGGTTGAAGAAGCAACTTTGTGGAACTTCTTCTCATCTATTCAATGAGCATTTTCTAACTTTCTCTCATCTTTGTTTCTTGCTTAATTCTTAGTTTTATGCTTTTTGTTTATTGATTTGAGTAGAATAATTAGTTTATTTGTTTAATCTTGTTTTTATTCTTATTTTACCTTATTTTCCATGTCTTTCTTCATTATGTTAGCTTAGCTTTTGTTCCAGGGAAATGGATGAAGGTTATGTTAATAAATTGAATGATTGATTGTGATTAGTATGGAATTGTTTCTTGATTATTGTGTATGGATGATGCTTTTATGGATTAGAATCTTTCTAGCTAATTGATTCTATGTTCTTAATTGTGCTTTCAATCGATTGTGCGAGATTGAGTTAGTTGAGAACCCTAATTTCTTCGATACCTTTTCTAGGCTAGTTACACGAGAGTGAATTGGTTCAGTAGGATAATTAACATGCTTAATTGTGCGAGAGTGAGTTAAATGTGTTGATTGTTCCTAATCAAGGTCTTTTTCATCTAATTGTATGATGTTATTGAATGTATTGATGTAATTCGATTCCACTTTCCCTAGTTTTAGTTATTTGTTCTTAGTTGAGTTTAGTTGAACCTCTCTCTATCTCACAAGCTTTCCTAGTAGTCTAATTAGCACAAATTGATACACTTAGTCCTTTTGGGTTCGACCCTTTACTTGCCACTAACTAGTTTAGTGTAGGTTTAAGTATTAAAAATTTCTAATTTGGTTAGGGTTAGTAGTCCCAACGACCTACTCTTACTCGCGACCAAGTGTGAATGAAAACAAGGGAGGTGAGAAAGAAAAGGGTGATGAGATAGAAGGAGGTTCGGAGAAGAAGAAGCTTGACAATGAGAAGACAACTTCAATTCCTAGTAAGGCTAGGAATCTTGATGGACCGGTTCCTTTTCCCGATCGGCTTGCGGAGAGGAAGTTGAATGACAAGTTTGCAAAATTTCTTAGTGTCATGATGAATTTGCATATCGACCTCCCTTTTCTTGAAGTTGTGACACAAATGCCATTTTACTCCAAGTTCCTCAAAGATATTCTCACCAACAAGAAGAATCTCAATGATGAGCTTATCACCCTTCCACATCAAGTGAGTGCTCTTGTCCAATATAAGATGCCCAAAAAGGAAAAAGACCCGGGAAGTTTCACTTTGCCGGTGAAAATTGGGAACATGGAAGCTAGGGGCGCCTTAGCCGATCTTGGAGCAAGTGTTAGTTTAATCCCTCTATCCATTGCTCAAAAACTCAATATGCATATGATCCCTACAAGGAAGACAATTCAATTGGTCGATCGGTCGGTGAAATTATATTGTGGAGAGCTTGAGGATGTTCCAATTCAAGTGGGACACATCTACGTGCCTTGTGACTTTGTAGTGACGGATATGGAGGAAGATGTTAACACTCCTTTGATTTTGGGATGTGAAGCTCTTAAAACATTAGGGGCGGTCATTAATTGCAAGAACAACACCATCACATGTGAGGTGGCCGATGAAAAGATTGTCTTTGAGTTTTCTAAGTTGCTCAAGACCCCCATGGTTGAAAATTTCTATAGAGTTGATGTTTTGAATGAGGAGCTAGATCGCTTGGGGAGGGTCGTGATGAGGCCTCAAGATCCAATGATAGAAGCTCTTACATGCAAAGAAGAGTTCCACTCTCAAGAGGCTAAAGAGTTTGTCATGGCAATGGAGGAATCCTCAAAGGAAGAAGTTGAACAACAAGTTGAGATCTAGCTTGAGTCCAAGGAGGAGTAATTGGAGGAGAGTTCTAAGCCTCCTCCCAAGGTAGAACCCAAGCCCCTCCCCCCTTCTTTGAAATATGCTTTTCTTGATAAGGAGGGAAAATACTCTATTATTGTCAATGCCAACCTAGATGGTCTTAATTTGGAAAAACTTCTTGATGTTTTAAGAAAATATAGGGATGTGATAGGTTATAGCATTGATGATATCAAAGGTATTATCCCTTTTTTATGCATGCATCGTATTCATCTTGAAGATGATCATTCCATCTCCATTGAACCTCAAAGAAGGTTGAACCCTAACCTTCAAGAGGTTGTGAAGAAAGAAATTTTGAAACTACGTGAGGCGGGCATCATCTATGCTATCTCCGATAGCAATCGGGTTAGCCCGGTTCATGTAGTTCAAAAGAAGGGTGGAATGACCATAATCAAGGATGAAAAGGGAGAGGAAATCTCCACCCAGACGGTGACCGGGTGGAAAAGATGCATTGATTATAGGAGATTGAACAAAAACACCAAGAAAGATCATTTTCCTCTCCCTTTCATGGACCAAATGCTTCAAAGGCTTTCTAACCATGCTTTCTTTTGTTTCTCGGATGGGTACTCCGGATTTTTCCAAATCCCTATCCATCCAAGTGATCAATAGAAAACTACTTTCACATGTCCATATTGGACATTTGCATACCGAAGAATGCCATTCGGATTATGCAATGCTGCCTCTACTTTTCAAAGATGCATGACTTCCATTTTCCTTGAGATGCTTGAAAAAGAAATTGAAGTTTTCATGGATGATTTTAGTGTAAGTGGCTCGTTTTTTGACACTTGTCTTTTTAACCTTGAAAAAGTTTTGAAAAGGTGTCAAGAGACGAGTTTGGTTTTAAATAGGGAAAAGTGCCATTTTATGGTCGAGGAAGGCATTGTCCTCGGCCATAAGGTTTAAAAAAATGGCATTGAGGTTTATCCGGCCAATTTTTGGTGATTAAAAAGTTGCCCCCTCCTACTTCCATCACGGGGGTACGAGCTTTTCTTGGGAATGCCAGTTTTTACCGGAGGTTTATCAAAGATTTTTCTTCAATCGCCAAACCTTTGACCAAATTACTCAAAAAAGAGGTTGTTTTTAGCTTCAATGAGGCTTTCCTTGAGGCGTTTCGTAAGCTCAAGGAAGCCCTCATTTCTTCTCTCGTTGTGCAAGCTCCGGATTGTATTTTGCCTTTTTAAGCTAATGTGCTATGCTAGTGACTTTGCAATAGGTGTCGTTCTTGGTCAAAAGAAAGAAGGAAAATCATGTGTCATTTACTATGCAAGTAGGACTCTAGATGAGGCCCAAAAGAATAACACAACAACGGAGAAAGAGATGTTAGCGGTAGTGTTTGCATTCGATAAGTTTCAGTCCTATCTTATATGCTCAAAAGTTATTGTGTACACGGATCACACCGCGGTGCGGTATCTCATGACCAAGAAAGAAGCAAAGCCTCGCTTGATCCGTTGGGTTCTCTCTCTCCAAGATTTTCACATAGAAATGAGGGACAAAAATGGAGCGGAGAACTATGTAGCGGATCATTTGTCTAGGCTGTTGGGGTTTGGTGAGTCCGACTCACCGCGGAAACAACCCCGACCAAAGGAACCACTCGTAATTAATAAAACCATAAAGCATAAATAAATAAACACAAGAAAAGGAAGAACGAATCATACCCTTAAAGCGAGCTTCGCCCTCTAAAAACGGGCTCTTACTTAAAAGCTTTGAGCATCGCAAATGTCGTGCCTCCAACGGTATCCACCCACAAAGGACGAACATGACTTTTTAGGTCCGCTACCTTGGAGTTAGCAAGGTCCGACCAAAACCCAAGTGTTAATGGAGTTTAAGAGTTTTTCCAAAATATGGAATGCTCTTTCTAACTCCCACTCAAGCACTTTACTCCAAATCCCAAGGTTGGTATTTATAGAGGAAGTATGAGTGGGAATTTCTATCCCATCAATGTGGGATCATGAAATTCCACAAATTAATTTAAAGATAAATTAAATTAAAATTGCAAACTAATAATAAATCTACAAGTGGCATTACCATGTGAAATGGGTTGGTGAGGACCACATGGAGAGTAGGGGACCATACTTGCTCCCACTCAATACTCTCCTTGTGCCACATGTCCATACCCACTTGCTCCCATATTCCTCAAGCTTCCCCATAGTGACCGTCCCTATGGCCCAGCCACGAGCCCAGCTCGAGCCCATTCCCGCACCAAGATGCGAGCTGCTGCTGTGCGCGCTAGCCACACACTTGGTGCGGGCTTGCTGCTGTGCATGGCTGCTAGTGTGTGCGCTGCTAGCACGCCTAGCTTGCGGCAGCTAGCTGCTGCACGCACCACATTCACACGGCTGCTAGCTGCTACTGTGCGTGGCTGTTAGCACGGTGTGCTTTCACGCACCTAGCCAGCCATGCTAGGCTCGGCTTGGTGCGCTTGCTAGCCACCTATGCTTGGACATTTTTGCCCTAGAATTCGGATGCTCGGGGCATTCCGATGCTAGGGGTATTTTGGGAATATGGTCGATTTTTTATTATTTTGCGCCTCTCGTCTTTTTATTATTTTTGACTCGACTTCCGACGATCGGTTTCAACGCTCCAAGCTCGATTTACCGATGTCTAAATATTTAACACTCGGGCGACGAATTAATTTCTTCCGAATTAATTCGTCGAGTCGGTTCGTATATTTTGCTTGGGTGTTACCCGAAGGGTTCAGTCAAGATTAAGCTTTAATATTAATTATATTAATATTACCGATCGGAACGGCCTCCACCTAGGCATTCCGATCACTTGACCTTACTGAATATATTAGCTTTCTAATAATTCTGAACCCGCTATTAAAATAATACACTTGTTCGAAGGACACCATTCCTTTCAATCACCCACTTATCCTTCCGGACAAGTGTGTATTTAGTGTATAGCCCCTTTCCTATGTCTCTTCATGAACTACAGAGTAAGATTACTCGTCATCTCTGTTACGTCCAAAAGTGTTTCTCGAAATCCGAATTTGACTGTCAATAAGCAGATGATTTCTAAAATCCATCTTAGCACGGCCATGCATATTCACAGTCTCACTCTTCGAGAGGCCGTGTAAACAACAAGACATGTTCCCTATTGTTAGTAGGGGGACATTTCCAGTCTTGTAATGTAGCTTCTCTTACTAAGAGGACCTAGCCGCTCGATATCTGTCGTTATAATCCCTAGTTACGGTAGACGTTTGGCGGATAACAAAGCGGACTAGTACTCAAACAAGAGACCTTCCACTACTCATGGTCAAGGAAAAGAGTTCCGATAGTAATAATGAGAAAAATACTTATGACGATTTTTAATCTCTTAAAGTATTCTCATAGGTCGATCCAGTATGGTTCTAAACCAATACATGTGCAAATGATTTATATCCTCATAGCACAAGAAACGGTGCTATAAATCATACTACACACTAATCTCTAATGGTCATTAATCGTCCACAAAAAATATGACCTTGATTAGGGATAATTTTCGATTAAAATATTCAATGTTCACTTAATAGGTGTTTCTTTATCCAAGCCATTGACTTGATACCCTATTTTGAATATTTATTAAAATCTAATGGACTCATTATTTAATTCTAAACCACAATTAAATAGAGACGAAGTGAATTAAATTGCATGAAAAATTTTAATTACTCCAAAACTGAATGGTTCTTCATAGTGCTTTACATTAACATTGTCCAAAATTTAATTAAAACACTATAATATGGAAATCAAAGCCAGTTCGCGACATGCTTAATTCCCATTGCCTCAATGTGTTTGTTGTGCTTTACTTGGGTTTAGTAAGTGGATCGGCTACATTATCATCCGTTCCCACTTTGCAAATTCTGATTTCACCCTCTGTCTTCCATTCTCGAATCATGTGAAGTCGCCTCTTGACATGTTTGACCTTCTGATGTTCTCGTGGCTCTCTAGCTTGAGTAATAGCTCCATTGTTGTCACAATGGAGGTCTATTGGACCCTTGATGGAGGGTATAACACCAAGTTCATCAATGAACTTGCGAATCCAAACTGCCTCCTTGGCTGCCTCAGACGCTGCTAAGTACTCGGCTTCAGTTGTAGAATCAGCGGTTGTGCTTTGCTTTGCACTCTTCCAACTAAACGCTCCTCCATTGAGATAAAATATGTATCTGGATTGAGACTTAGAGTCGTCTCTGTCTGTCTGGAAGCTTGCGTTGGTATATCCCTCAACAACCAATTCATCTTTACCCTCATAGACCAGGAATTTATCCTTGTTCCCTTTCAGGTACTTCAGCATATTCTTGGCCGTAGTCCAATGCGCCTCTCTTGGGTCTGATTGGTATCGGCTCGTAGCACTCAAGGCATACGATACATCCGACCTAGTACATATAATGGCATACATGATCGATCCAATAAGCGAAGCATATGGAATACGACTCATCCTTTCTCTCTCATCATGTGTCTTTGGACACTACTTCTTGCTTAAGGTTATTCCATGTGACATGGGTAGGTGCCCTCTCTTGGCTCCTTCTATTTGGAATCGAGCTAGTACCTTATCAATGTAAGTACTTTGACTCATTCCTATCATCCTTTTTGATCTATCCTTATAGATCTTGATGCCTAGTATGTACTGAGCCTCTCCCAAGTCTTTCATTGAAAAACATTTCCCGAGCCAAGCCTTTACAGACTCTAACAACGGAATGCTATTTTCAATGAGAAAATTGTCATCGCCATATAAGACTAGGAAGGCGATGTCACTCCCACTTACCTTCTTGTAAACACAAGACTCATCTGGATTCTTGATAAAACTAAACTTACTGATGGCTTCATCAAATCGCAGATTCCAACTTCTGCTTGCTTGCTTTAATCCATAAATGGACTTCTTAAGCTTGCATAGCTTCTTAGGATTGTTCTGGTCGACAAAACCTTCAGGCTGTGTCATGTAGACAGTTTCTTCCAAAATTCCATTGAGGAAGGCGGTTTTGACGTCCATCTGCCATATTTCATAATTGTAATATGCAGCAATCGCTAGAAGAATTCGAACGGACTTAAGCATAGCTACTGGAGAAAAGGTTTCATCATAATCAACGCCGTGAATTTGCCTGTAACCTTTTGCTACCAGCCTTGCTTTGTAAATGAATACATTTCCATCTTTGTCGGTTTTCATCTTGAAAATCCATTTAAATCCGATAGGTGTGTAAACTATGGGTAAATCAACCAAGTCCCATACTTGATTTTCAAACATGGAGTCCATTTCAGATTTCATGGCCTCTTTTGCAGAGTCGGGGCTCGTCATATCTTGCTTGTAGGTTGCCGGCTCATCTCCATCCACTACTAGGATGTCCTGATCTTCGGTTAATACAACACCGAGATATCTGTCAGGTTGAGATCTTGGCCGAGTTGACCTACGTAGGGTGATGGACTAAGCATTTGCATTGTCGGTTTGACTTTGCATATTTTGACTTTGACCAATGTCAACAGATGCTTTGTGAGCACTTTAATTGTCAACTTGTCCTTGTTGCTCGTCCTCTCGAACTTCGTCGAGTTCGATTTTCCTCCCACTTGTCATTTTGGAGAGATGCTCCTTCTCCAAAAAGACACCATCACGAGCAACAAACACTTTGTTCTCGGAATTGTTGTAGAAGTAATACCCTTTGGTTTCCTTTAAATAACCCACAAAGTAAACCTTGTCAGATTTCGGATGAAGTTTGTCAGAAATGAGTTTCTTGACATATGCTTCGCATCCCCAAATCTTGAGAAAATACAACCTTGGAGGTTTATTTGTCCGTAATTCATATGGAGTCTTTTCCACAGCCTTTGACGGAGCACGATTCAGTGTAAGTGCCGCAGTTTAAAGTGCATGACCCTAGAAAGAAATTGGAAGTTCACTATGACCCATAATCGATCGGACCATGTCTAACACGGTTCAATTCATCCTTTCAGATACTCAATTCCATTGAGGAGTTCCCGAAGGTGTCAACTCTAAAAGTATTCCATGTTCTTTCAGATGGTCATCGAATTCTTGGCTCAAATATTCGCCACCTCAATCCGATCAAAGCGCTTTGATTTTCTTGCCGAGTTGGTTTTCAACTTCGTTCTGAAATTCCTTGAATTTATCAAATGATTTAGATTTGTGCGACATTAGATAGACATAACCATATCTACTATAGTCGTCCGTGAAGGTTATGAAATACCGATAACCACTCCTTGCGGGTGTACTCATTGGCCCACATACATCGGTGTGTATTAGTCCCAACAAGTCACCGGCCCTTTTCTCCCAACTTGGAGAATGGTTGCTTTATCATCTTGCCTAATAAAAATCCTTCGCAATTCTCAAAGGATTCTAAATCAAATGAGTCAAGAATACCTTATTGAAGAATCTTCTTGATGCGTTTGATGTTAATGTGGCCAAGACAACAATGCCACAAGTAAGTTTGACTAGACGGTGTAGTCTTAGCTTTCTTTGCATTGGTATCAAACATTTTTTCTAAAAACACGTGAAAGTGTCATTCCATAAATATATTCAAGACATCAAAACAAAAGTCTTGGTTGATGAAAACGACGTCCAACGTCGGAAATACATCAAAAGTATGGTGCATAAAACTAAATAAGTTCTACTTCTTTAGACAAAACATGAGATTACAAGTTTTCTTGGAAAGATCACCTTCATCCTACTTGTGTACTCATTTCTACATGAAAAAGCACCGCTCACTTGGTTCCTGAAAAAGAAGTGTATTGTGAGTCAATTTTCCGGTATCCAATACCTTTTAAAATTGCTTATATTCAAGTGTTTAAGATGATACCTGAGGTTGAGGTTACTTATCCTTTCGCCTCATCATCTAGATACTTGCTGCATTCTCTTTTGTAGTGTCCGGGGTTACCACAATAGAAGCAACACATCTTCCTCTTGTCTTTGAACTCCTTCTTCCTTGGTCTAAGGGCAAAATTAGCCTTCTTGCAAGAATAGGTCTTTTGGGGCTCTTGGATGACTTCCCTTAAGGACAGTGTATCTCTATTGGCGGTGAAACGCATTTTAAGCCCCACATATCCCGAGTGAAGAGAGCTAAGAAGCATGTGAGCCACTTGCTCGTCTCCCACGTTTGAACTCCTTCTTCCTTGGTCTAAGGGCAAAATTAGCCTTCTTGCAAGAATAGGTCTTTTGGGGCTCTTGGATGACTTCCCTTAAGGATAGTGTATCTCTATTGGCGGTGAAACGCATTTTAAGCCCCACATATCCCGAGTGAAGAGAGCTAAGAAGCATGTGAGCCACTTGCTCGTCTCCCACTGGTTTGTCAATTAGCTCCAGATGGTTGAATAGCCTTGTCATGTTAATTACATGAGCTTGAAGTGGCATTCCGGGCCTAAGTCTTGCATTGTAGACTTTTCCCCACACCTCTTGTCTTTCGTTTGAGAGACAACCATCTTGCGGTGGCTTGATCTTCATTTTGGAGAGTGACCTAGTCACATCCTCCACGTGACCATAATAATTGCCCCTAGCACTTTTGGTGACCCTCAAATTGACTACATCCTCAAGAGCTTTGAGCATCATGTCCAGAAAATAGCAGGAGAAAATCTCCTTCCATTGAACCGGGATGGAGTTTTCCATGAGTTTCGAAACTCTCTTGCAATCCATGCTCCATTCTTCATGAGCTTCATCACTCATGATCCCTTTCGAGTAGAAATTGGGGATCGGAGTGTCCAAGACATGCTCTAGGTAGCAATTTATGAGTGTCTTTCGGAGTTCATCTTCCCATTCCTTAAAGTTCACCAAATTGAGAAAAAATGGTAACTTTTCGGGAAGTTCCGGGTACATAAGGTCGTTGTCATTAGTTGAAGACATGATTCTACAATTGAAAGAAATTTAATGAAAAATAATTCAAAATTACTTAAATAAGATTGAATTTTATTCATGAAAATTTTCAATACTTATTTAGCGTCGTATTTAAACGTAAATTTGTCCCTATTTTGTGAAAATAAGGCGATTCCAAGATCCGAAGAAACAAAGAGTGGTTAAGCATGCTTTGGCTTGTCTTAACACACAATCTTCTAGGGTAAGCATTGCCTTGCTAATGGCTCTAAGCCACTCTTGGTTAGACAATCGTCACATCTAATGCATCTTTGACGATGTATCTCTTTTGCCACGGTATGTGAGGACTCCTCACTCATACCGATGAGTTAAACCAAAACCAACGTGCACACCCGGTATTCCTTATGAGCCTTGGAGAAGTGATGGCACCTCGCTTTGGCGTAGCCTACCATCACCCTCGTTCGGTTGGTAAGTGTTGTTTTGGAAAGGCAAGTTTAACTCAATATTATTAGTGACCTAGGATTTCTATGTTGGTTTATTTAAGTGAACTTAACTAATCATCGCAACATAAAGAAAACCTAAACATGCATCTAACGAATAATTCACATGTATATAAGCATAAGATATAAAGCGAAATTATAGATGCATATTTGCAACTAGCATGACCCCTTGAATTCTTCAAATCTTCAAAAGGTCTTCATTTGCAATTCAAGGCTTTGTCTTCCAAGATACGCCGTCTTCAAGACTTAACCAAACTATGCAAATACTAGTGTCTACGACTAGGAATAATCTAAATATTAAGGTACAAAAATACTTAACGGTGCGTAGACCGTATTTAGATTTACAAAAATACATAACGGCACGCGTATTTTCTATCCTAATCGGGTCCCACTAGTTGCCATTTCATAAAACCTGTGAGAGAGAATATATATTCCATTCAACCATTCACTATTTGTGAATGGCCCATGCAATTTACAATATCAAACAAGTAAAATGCCTTTAAACAACGCGCGCGCTAGTAACTAATCTAGGTGGTTAATCCGATTAACACGCCTAATTAAAACTAGTCAAAGTTGTTTAACCGATTATGTAATTTGACGTCATTAATTAAATGAAGCTCCCACTAAATTTCGCATATCCCTTAATTAATGCAATTAATTAAGTCGGTAGCACCCAAACTTGTCAAAATAAAAATTTGCCAATGCCGCTCAAAACCGAGCCCTAGACTCCCAAAATTTTTTAATTAAAATAAACAAAATTAATTAAAATAAATAAAACGGCAAAATAAGCAATATTAAGCAAACCGCATTTCAAGTGGCTTTCGCTTTAAGCGTTTTGCCAAGGAAACTCGAATAATCGTGGCTCATGCAAACCAAGCATACTACAGCTATTCACCTCACCGCACCAAGCATATGCACACACAAAAAAACTCCGCACACACGGCCCACGGCAAGCAGCCATGGGTTGCTGCCACTGCCGCACGCACGCGCACGCACAGCCATGGCTGCTGGTGCGTGGTTGCTGCGGTCGTGTGCTGCTGCAGCGCTTGTGGCCCCATGCAAGGCGG
Organism: Chenopodium quinoa; assembly: GCF_001683475.1. Classification (NCBI taxonomy): domain Eukaryota; kingdom Viridiplantae; phylum Streptophyta; class Magnoliopsida; order Caryophyllales; family Amaranthaceae; genus Chenopodium; species Chenopodium quinoa. Next base: position 4,394,608 of record NW_018744301.1, on the reverse strand, counting down.
GGCAGCCACCTTGGCAGCCACATGCGGCCTGCTATGCAGCCCGACTAGCCAAGGGTGGTTCTTTGCCTTGTTTTGCGTGTCATGGCCTCGGGATTTGATCCCATTTCACGAGACATGATTAATTAATTCTAAATTAATTTTAGAACTAACTTAATGAGCAAAAATTAAAAATTTTAAACAAGTCCAACTTAATAAAATTTCAAAGTGCAAATAACCAAAATAATTCCAAGAACCATTCTTAATTAAATTGGTTTAGCTTGGTGCAATAACAAAGTTGAGGCAATTTCTCACTTTTAATTTAATCAATTTAAATTAAACATAAGAATTTGACAAATTAAGGGGAAGTTGGAAAAAATATGAACTTTAAAGTTCAAATGAAAATTCCAACATCTAAATTTTGTGAATCCTTGAAAATTATATCTTCCAACATGAAGATAACCAAATTTCTATCATAAAAATTGAAACTTTATGTTTCCAATCAACTCAAAATGATTAAAACAACAAAGTTTAACACAAAATAACATGGAATTTAGTGGCTTTTAAAGTTTCAATCACTTACCACAAATAAAGATTGAATCTTCAACACTTAGGAAGCCTCAAAACAAAAAATTTCACACTAAAAAGCAATTAGTTTGCAATTATGTGAAAATAAATCAACCTTTAAGCATCAAAAACTACCAAGTAAGTGTGATTTAAGGGGACTTAAAATGCAGAAAATAATGCAAATAATCAATGACATAATAAACAAGTTATGCCAGAATTAAAATTTTTCTTTAAATATGAAAAATCCCTCGAAAAAGCCATTTCTAGTTATAATTTGGCTAAAATCACAGTTCCGCAAGGGGTAAAAACCTTTCCAGAACACCTTTTCCACCCAAAATTCACTATTTTTGGGCGAAAATCTGGGTTCTGGGCCAAATTCGACATTAAAAACGGGATTTAAATAAATAAAACCGAGCTACTAATCTAATTAGCAACTTAAACTAGAAAAATAAGCCAAAATAAACCTTGAAAAACATGATTATAAAAATAAACGAGCGGGGCTCCGATACCGCTGTTGGGGTTTGGTGAGTCAGACTCACCGCGGAAACAACCCCGACCAAAGGAACCACTCGTAATTAATAAAACCATAAAGCATAAATAAATAAGCACAAGAAAAGGAAGAACGAATCATACCCTTAAAGCGAGCTTCGCCCTCTAAAAACGGGCTCTTACTTAAAAGCCTTGGGCATCGCAAATGTCGTGCCTCCAACGGTATCCACCCACAAAGGACGAACATGACTTTTTAGGTCCGCTACCTTGGAGTTAGCAAGGTCCGACCAAAACCCAAGTGTTAATGGAGTTTAAGAGTTTTTCCAAAATATGGAATGCTCTTTCTAACTCCCACTCAAGCACTTTACTCCAAATCCCAAGGTTGGTATTTATAGAGGAAGTATGAGTGGGAATTTCTATCCCATCAATGTGGGATCATGAAATTCCACAAATTAATTTAAAGATAAATTAAAATAAAATTGCAAACTAATAATAAATCTACAAGTGGCATTACCATGTGAAATGGGTTGGTGAGGACCACATGGAGAGTAGGGGACCATACTTGCTCCCACTCAATACTCTCCTTGTGCCACATGTCCATACCCACTTGCTCCCATATTCCTCAAGCTTCCCCATAGTGACCAGCCCTATGGCCCAGCCACGAGCCCAACCACGAACCCATCCCGAGCCCAGCCCCGCACCAAGATGCAGGATGCTGCTGTGCGCGCAAGCCACGCACTTGGTGCAGGCTTGCTGCTGTGCGTGGCTTCTAGTGCGTGTGCTGCTAGCACGCCTAGCTTGCGGTAGCTAGCTGCTGCACGCACCACGTGCACGTGGCTGCTAGCTGCTGTTGTGCGTGGCTGCTAGCACGGTGCGCTAGCACGCACCTAGCCAGCCATGCTAGGCTCGGCTTGGTGCGCTTGCTAGCCACCTATGCTTGGACATTTTTGCCCCTAGAATTCGGATGCTCGGGGCATTCCGATGCTAGGGGTATTTTGGGCGTCTCGTCTTTTTATTATTTTTGATTCGACTTCCGACGATCGGTTTCGATGCTCCAAGCTAGAATTACCGAAATCTAAATATTTAATACTCGGGCGACGAATTAATTTCTTCCGAATTAGTTCGTCGAGTCGGTTCGTATATTTTGCTTGGGTGTGACCTGAAGGGTTCATTCAAGATTAAGCTGTAATATTAATTATATTAATATTACTGATCGGAAGCGGCCTCCACCCAGGCATTCCGATCACTTGACCTTACTGAATATATTAGCTTTCTAATAATTCTGAACCCGCTAAGGCTGGATTACCTTACCACCCTCAAACTCAAGGACAAGTGGAGGTCTTAAATCGTGAAATCAAAAATCTTCTTGAAAGGATGGTGAGCAAATCAAGGAAAGATTGGTCTCTCAAACTTGATGACATACTATGGGCTCTTAGGGCGGCGTACAAGACTCCAATCGGCACAACCCCCTATGGGTTGGTCTATGGAAAGGCTTGTCACTTGCCGGTTGAGTTAGAATACAAGGCTTGGTGGGCCATCAAAGAGCTTAATATGGATTTATCGTTGGCCGGTGAGAATAGATTGCTTAAGCTCAATGAACTTGAAGAGCTTAGAGATGATGCTTATGAGAGCTCAAGGTTATATAAGGAGAAGACCAAAAAGTGGCATGACCAAAATATTCGAAACAAGAACTTTAAGGTTGGAGACAAGGTTTTGCTTTTCAACTCAAGGCTTCGTTTGTTTTCGGGTAAACTCAAATCAAAGTGGTCGGGTCCTTTTGTGATATCAAAGACTACTCCTTATAGCTTCTTTGAGTTAGATGCAGATGGTAACATGTTTATGGTTAATAGTAATCGTTTAAAGCATTACTTTTGCAAGGAAGAAGTTAGTATCATCGAATGTATAATGCTCGATCCTTTGGATCCCAAGCCTCCCACTTGAAGAATTTTCCTCATGGTCAAGCTAGTGACCTCATAAAGAAGCGCTTCTCAAGAGGCAACCCGAGTTTCTAACTCCTTTCTATATTTTTTTTTAAATATTCCGATTTCACTTTCTTCTTTGAATTTCATTTTTCCCCTTTTGGTTGATAGGTGTTTGGCTGATGAAGGAGCAAAGGATTTTCTGTATCGAAGATAAGAGGTGAAAGAAGTTGAAGTTGCTCTACGCGACCCATGTGCAGGCACGCAGTGTAAAGTGTGCGGGCGCGCAGCCCTATTAGAACCCGCACACCTTTATTCGAAAATTGGAGATTCGAGACAGAAGGTTTGCGTGACCTAGTGCGCGACCTCTGTGCGGGCGCGCAAGCACTGTCAGAACTCGCACAACTTAATTTAAAATTGGAGATTTGAGATAGAAGGATTACGCGACCTAGTGCGCGACATCTGTGCGGGCGCGCAAGGACTGTCAGAACCCGCACATCTTAATTCAAAATTGGAGATTCGAGACAGAGAGTCTGCGGTACCTAGTGCGCGACCTCTATATGGGCGCGCAGCATTCCTCTGCGGGCGCGCAGAGCTGGGAAAATCGGGTTTTAACCCTTTCTTCCCCATTTGGCCCTCATATTTTCACAAACCTCATTTCATGCTCTCTTCTTTCTCCTCACAAACTCAAACCCTAACCTTCCAATTTCACCCATTTCTCACAAATTCCATTGATTTTCCTTCAAATCCATCAAAAATTTTCACTCTACTCACAAATTTACCCACTTTCTCTCTCTAAAATACCCAAAAATCCTCTATTTTCATGGTTTGCAAGTTTAATTGAAGGTGGTGTTCTTGGGGGTTCTTAGTGGTGTTCAAGCTTCTACTAAGTGGTATAACTCTAAATTTTGCTATTTTATTACTTAGTTTCACCTGTTTATGCAAAATTTTTAGTTATTAAGCATGAATTAGCTTGAGTGAGTTTCATGTGATTTTGATTTTCTTTGTTAAGGATTTGTTGGTTATTAGTGTGACATTTAGTGATTTTGGGACATTGTTGTTGACATTATTGATTTAGAAGCTATTTTCATGGAATTAAGTTGAGCAATTTTGAGTTAGTATTGATGATAACACAACTATTTTCATGAACATTGCTTATTGTCATAATGTACATTGATTGAGTGCTTTGTTGATGATTCTAGTTGTTCTTAGGAGCTATATTTGTGTGGTTAGTTGTTAGTACTAACCTTTTTGCAGATTGTTAATACTTGGGTTGTTGTTGCTGTGTTTCAATTATTGGTTGAGTTCGAAGGGAGTTCTCTTTTGGTTTGGTTGTTTGTATTGGTTGAGAACACAATGAGCAAAAGGAAGAGCAGAAAGGAGCCCAGGTTAAGGGTTGAGGAACCGAGTACTCAAACTCAACAAACTCAAGCTCAAGGACCAAATGTTTCCCCTCGATTGAGATTCTTGAACAAGGTCAATGCTACTTTCTTTAATGACCTTCAAGGACGAAAGCTAAACCCCTCGAGACACTATGATCAACGCTCCATGAGAGCTTTGGGGATAGACGATGACATAAGGTCCCTCCTTGACAACTTAGGGATGAGTGAGTTCATCAAGCATCAATTTCGAACATATAAAGAGCCCACCTTCGAATTCTTGGCCTCATTTGAAAAGGAGCCTTATGGGAACAACGACTTCCAAATTTCCTTCCAACTGTTCAACAACCACCACACGATGACTCTTAGTGATCTCAATGCATTGTTGGATTTGAACCCCGAGGCAGACCTCCTTGCTCCTTCATTGAGCCTATTCCCAGAGTACGATGCATTTTGATGGTGGTAAACGATTACCGATTTTGAAGAGTTTAAAACTAGGTATTTGGTGGCCAACCATATTATCCACCCTGTGCTCTGCATTCTTCACCGCATTCTGGGGTTTGCAGTATTTAGCAAGCAAGACTTGAGTAAGCTCTCGCATGAAGAGCTATTTACTTTGTGGGTTGCCACTAGGGAGGAATTAAAAGGGTGGCTCAATATGGGGTACTGGTTCGTCATGTGATGCGAGGCAATAAAGCCGGGTCACAAGACGGGAGAAATTGCCGTTGGTGGGATGATCACAAGGATTGCCAAGAAGTTTAACTATGAACACTTCTTCCCCTCATGCACTCAAATTGTGTCCGACAAAGATCTATTCATTGACATACAACAAATGAGAAGGTCAGGGTTCCTCCAAGGAATTTCAGATGCTAACAATTTTCATGCTTGGATGGTTTACCGCGAGCACCATTGTATCTTGCCTTACCCCAGCCGTACATCCTTTGAGCGGAACGCTAGGAATGTATGGAAAATTCCGCGAGATAATGGTGTGCTACCAACTGCTCTGGGTGGCGCAAGGAATATGGTAGTCGAGCAACAACAACAATAGGAACATTAACAACAACAACAACAACAACAACATCATCAACAACAGCAACAACATCAAGGCATGAGTAGCCTTAAACAACAAATGATGAGCATGCAACTTGGCATGTAGAGCCTGATGGAGAACCAACAGGGTATGTTTATGCAAACCCAAGCTCTCTATGTTGCGGCCGTAGATAAGGGGAAGGTCACCCCCCCGGTAAATTACCCCTATTGGCTACCCCAACAAGGCCTGGTCCCTCAGTGGGAGGGTTCACAACCTACTTGGCCTTATTGGCAAGGGCCCTCCTCCCACGGTGTTTCCCGGGTAGACTACCCGACGGAAACCTAGTACGATTATTGTGCCCCCGGGGGGAGCGATTTTAGGGGTGACCCCAACTTTCCTTATGTCTACCCTACCCATCCTTCCCTTCTTCAGCTTCCTGCCCCTTTCGACCCGTTGCCTCAATGGCAACAAGACCTCTTCCGAGGTCACTATGGTTGGCCTCCGGGTTTCACCAGTGGTTGGGACCCACACGGAATCCCTCCTGACGGTTTCTCTTACGACACCGAGCATGATGGAGTTGATGACGAAGCCGGCCCTAGTGGCCACTAGCCCCCCTTGTTCTTTATTACTCCCTTTTGCCCCCTCCCAATGTTTTTAATTTGGCGCACCGCAGACGGTGCATTGTATTAGTGTAGGGGGTGTGTAAGAGGCAAAGGGATGTTTTTTTTATAGTGTGGGGGAAGGCTTGTCATCATGCTAGTGTGGGGGGGATTTCATTGTAGGTGGTAGAGCTCTCATGGTTCGGTTGGCTTTATCATGTTTTGATGTTGATTTATCTCCTTGATTGCGATGATGATGTCTCTAGGTGATTTTGATAAGCTTTTGCTGATGATTTTTCAAGTGTTTGTGTAGGTGATGGCTCTCCCATGAAGAAAAATCCAAACTCCCGATAGTCCAAATTTCCCTTAATCCAAAATTTTTTTTAGTTTGTTTTATTTTATTTCTACTTCTTTATTTTGTTTAAATTCTTAGTTTCTTTCTTTGATTTTTAACTTTTTTTTATTTATTTTTGTTTTATCTCAGTCGTTTCTTTCATTTTGTCTCACTTTTCAAGCTTGGAAATGGAGATAAAGGAAGTTAAGGGGCAAATCGAGCCCCCTCGATGAGATTGCATAATTTATCTTGTCTTCATTTCATATGGCATTTGGTGAGACCTTTCCTCTCTTTTATTTTCTTTTTCTTTGGGTGTTTAGCTTAGGTTTAGCTTAGGAAGAAGTTGAATGGTTCGAGGATGTTTGCTTTTGGTTCTATGGAACCTGGGATCGTTGATGTTGTTATCGAACGATCATTTGTATGACGATTGGGATTTAATTGGATTATATGCCTCGTATGTGAACCTTTTTTATTTCTTCCTCTTTCTTTTGTTTTGTTTTCCCCTTTTAGTGTTACAAGCATAATTATGACAATTTGAAATGATTTTTGATTTGTAATTTGCTCACTCATTTGGATTGGTTTGCCTCTCTTGACGATGTGTCTTTGAATGCTTATCTTCCTAGTTGATGAGGGTTTACACGGTTTGAGAATGCTTTGGGTTGAATTAGACACATTGTAACCTAAGGTAGCCCGGTTTAGATTTTTTGAGGACGTTTGAACCTCTAGTTCACGGGAAAGTGGTAAGATGGTGTTGCTCTCTATGGTGGATAGGATTCCCTTGGTTGGTATTTGCTATATTTCTTATCCCGTGTGAGTGTCATTTATTCTAGCCTTCATCATTCTTGTGAGAGGCATTTAGGATCCTTAACTATGCATGTCTTAATCTTTGTGTTGGCGTCTAGCTCCCAAGATCGTGACCATATAACTCTAGAGGAGGAAGAGGGCATTTCTTCTCATTTTTCTTTGTTTTCTTTGTGTTTTGTTACAAATTTGGTTTTCATTTTTACATTCACCCACTTGCTAACCAATTTGAGCTTTATTTCCCCTTTCTTGACTTAGCCATATTACAAACCTATCGGCCTATGTTCTACCAACCCTTGTAGTTAGTGAAGCATTGGCTTGTGAGGTTCGAGTTTGATAATGTTGAAATTGAGCAAGAAAGTTATGTAATTTGGTTCAAATAAGGTTTTGAAAGATTATTCATGAAAAGAGTATGCAAAAAAGTTTGGCAAGAAAGTTGAAACTCATGAAAACCAAGCAAAAAAAAATAAAAAATAAAAAAAGGGTGAAATAAAAAATATTAAATAAATAAAAAAATATATGAAAAAATTGAAGTAATGTGGTGGTGTTTGTTTTGGAAGGTTGTAAGTTTGAGAATAGGTTCAATTCTTAGGATGTTCTTGAGAGATGGCCACTCTTACGCTTCACTTAGGAATTGCTACCAAAATTTTCAAATTGTTTCCCAACCATAATCCCTATCCACGACATTACAACCCTACTTAAGACACTTGGATTCTAGAGGGGCCTTGTCAATGAACGGTGGAGGGAGATAGATTTCAACCCTATGGAAAGAGTATGCATAGTTGAGATGTCGGGATGACCTTATGATTCCACATAAAACTTTCCTTTTCCGGTTACCTCGAGGAATCATGAGGAGCTATCTAGGGGATGAATTGAAGCTAGTGGAGAGAACGCGGACCGTCTTGGTTGGGGCTAGGGCGGAGAATGAAATAATAAGTTCTCTACGCTTAGCTTAGGTTTGTCTTTTTCATCCTTGAGCATCTTGGAACGTGTTTTCCCCTTTTGAATTGAGAAAGATAAGTATTCTTTGGTGCATTTATTTGCATGTGAGTCCAAATTGAGCATTTCATTACCTTGAGGCTTGATTGGTTTTGCTAAAACCTTTTCATGTTATGTTTGTTGTGTTTGTCTTTTTGTTCTAGTTTTCCTTTCTTGAGGAGAAGCAAGAGGCAAGTGTGGGGGATTTTGATGAGTGGCATTTATGCCACACATTTATCCTTTTTCTCTAAGGATTCTCCCCTCATTTGCACTTGTTTGGCCCTTTTTCTAAGCATTTTTACCTAGTTTTTCTCCCTCTTTTCGTTTCTCCTTTATCTTCCCTTCTCTTAGTCTTCTCGCCTTGTTTTTATTTTGATTTCCATGCTTTTGTTTTGTAGGTATTTTGTGACGAAAGAAAGAGGATTTCAAGGAGCCAAGAAAACTGTTCTGCGCGGGGTGCTGTGTGGCTGCTATGCGGGCGCACACCCTTGGCTGTGCGGGCGCGTAGCCCTTTCAGAACCCGCGCAGCCAGGCTGAAGAAAAAGAGCCAAACAAGAGAGTTTGCGCTACCTATTGTGCGGCTTCTGTGCGGGCGCGCGATCTACTGCGCGGGCGCGCTTGATTTCCCCGTGCCCTCAAAGTTGCGGCCGCGCACTATGCTGAGAGGGCGCACACATCTACTGCGCGGGCGCGCATATGTCGTGTGCAGGCGCGCACTGCTGGGTTTCTGATTTCTTTGCACCTTGTTGTCCAAGTTTCTTTCTTTTGGGGGAGCCACTTATATATAGACATGACTCTTTATAAAATAGGACACTTAGTACTAATTCCATAGAACATTAGCCTAATCTAAAAAGAGAAAATAGATTGTTATCCAAGCATCCTTTATTGTATTCAACTTTGCTCAAGTTTTAATCTTTAATCAATCAAGCAAGATTCCAAGTTTTCATCTTTCATTAATCCTTTCATTAGTAATCTCTTCTCCTTTCCTTTAGTATTATTTATTTGTTTTATTGTTACTTATTCTTGTTAATCTTATTAGTTTATCTTGTTGTTATTGATTTCATTTATTTTAATCATGTTTTGATTTGAGTTTATTGAGTTTATTTCTAGTTTTTATATTATGTTTAATCTCCCTTCTCTAGGCTAAACATTTATCTAGGGGAAGGGGGTGGAAGATATGATTTGATATTGGATGAATGATGATGGTTGGATTGAACTTATGACATATATTGATGAAAGACATGATTTTTATTAGCTTGAGATTATTGTTGCACTCTATTTGATGTTTTCTAGTTTAAATGCATGAAAGTGATTTGAACTAGATTAGGATCATCTCTATTTTAATGATTGCATGAGAATGAGTTATTAAAGTGGAGTTTTTTATGGATTGTGCTTCTTTATTCTCTTGATTTGATTGTAACTAATAGGATGCATGAGAATGATCCTTATTAGTGTAGACCTCTTTCATTGATTTGCCTAGACTATTGCATGAGAATGAATTGTTTAGGTAGAATCTTGTTTTCTTTGGCATGTGTTTCATTATAATCACCATTATTCCCCTCTTTCTAATCATATTAGATACCCCCGTGTCCCTAGCGTCATTTTCCCTTGATTTTAACCATCATTTTCGTGCTTATTTGTAGTTTTAGTGTTCTTACTCAACAAAACCAACAAACCAATCCCCTTTTCACTCTTACATTAGTTATTATTGATGTTGAATTAGCGTGCTTCCCTAGTGGTTCGACCCTTTACTTGCCACTAACTAGTTTAGTGTAGGTTAAGGTATTATAAATGATTAATTTGGTTAGGGTAGTAGCTTAACGACCTTTCTAACCCGTGATCATAATTAAATTAAATTAAATTAATTAAATAGAATTTATTTGGGGCCAAACCCTCAAACAATTCTACCTTTCACGCCTTGGCTTAAGGACAGAACCACGAGTAAAGTATGGACTTCTTGGAGTGCTTGAAGAAGGAATTTTGAAAGTAAAAGGGTAGGTTAGTGTTTAAGTTAGAGCATAGAAGAGAGAAAAATTGAGAATTAATTGATGCCCCGTACATCAGAAATGAGGGGGTATTTATAGAAGAAATGTGCTGAGGGAACACACGGAACCCTAAAATGATAAAAACCCTAAAAAAGTATACCGCGACACGGCAAAGTGTACTGTGACACGGGAAATCCCACCGTCAGACGGGAAACATTCCCGTGACACGGTGTACTTTTGTGTGACGCGGGAAATATTTATTGAACGGGGGAGAAAACGCGTTAAGGGTTTACGCGGAAAGGAAACGGAAACCCCTGTGTCACAGCATGTGTCCCGTGTCACGGGGAACCCCACCGTCAGACGGGACAGTTTCCCGTGACACGGTGGACTGTTGCCGTGACGCGGGAGTTTTAAGTCCGCTTTTGCGTCTAAATTCATTTAGATACTAGAACCGCCTTTCCAAATACTAGAATCATCTAAGGGTTTTGAAAATCTAAATAATGCTATATTTGAGAGAAAGCTCAAGGAATCCGTTATGGGATTTAAGGAAGCATTGCATATAGGAATTGGAACGTGTTTTCTCATGAAGTTAATAAGAGGATTGACTCATGGAGAAACATAGAAATTCTTATGAATAAGAAGTTTAGTAGGAGCAAAAGTAAATTATATCAAGGTCCAATAAGAAGTCTACGAACTCTGTTGTGAAATAACTATCAAATGCTAAATGCTTAGATTTGGAAGTTGTTTAGGGTAAAAATACCCTAGGCACGTGAACCAATGAGAGGAGGCCACGTGTCGAGTTCAGGATGGTCCATGTGGCTTAATATCCACTTGACACATGGCGACCTTAGATACATCTCTGAAATGGCGGCCTTCAAGGGCCCAAATTCCAAGAAGCGCCGTAAAACGGCACAGCCCATTGAAATTTAGGTCAAGTGACCAAGATAGGGGCACATTCTCCAACGACCCTATAAATAGGAAGATATTTCCCTATTTTGGGGACACATTGAATCATTTATTACACCTACATTCTCTCACATCAGAGAAACACCTGAGCTTGGAATCCAAGAAGATCCCCACCTAAATTTTCGTACTCTTTATTCCCTTTCAAGTTACTAACTTGATCTTCAGTGGCGGAGCTCCTACCACCTGGAGCCTCCGTTGTTTTGCAGGTACAACTCAGCCGGATCAGACTTCGTGACGTAACTCTCCCGAGGGACAAAAACACCCAAAACATTTGGCGCCGTCTGAAGGACAGTACCTCAAAGATGGTTCAAGAGTCTGTACCATCCCCTAACCGTCTGTGCGATGACCCAGAAGTCTATACAGATTAAGAGGATGAAGATCCTCAGGTCGAAACCTATACAGCAAATGATGGCTCTCTCATAACCAAGCGCATCCGGCCCAGAGACACTCTAGAGCGCGGTGCCTCCCAGGCGGGTACAAATCGACCACCTGTCACCCGAGACGAACTCATGAGATTCATGATAAGTTTCAAGGGTGAAATTAAAGAACTTATCATTAAGAGTCGTGCTGGCCCAAGTAAGGGTCAGTCGGTCAAGAAGACTCCTCTAGAAAAGGGGAAGTCAATTAGAGATCGGCAGCCCACTCCTCATCCAAAGGAGAAGGCAGCCGAGACCATTGATTGGTCAAAAATTCTTCTTCCTAAGAGGAATACAAACAATACCCGCCGGACCCAGCGGCCGGTGGGAAGTAAAAAAATTAACTCTTGATGCCCGGGAGATCATCAACCGGAAGAGAAATCAACAGTTGTCTGAGTCGGCTTCTACGTCGAATTTTCCAGACAGCTTCAACAACACTTCTGCAGGGAATGCACTTTCCTTGCATGAGATTCAGACAGGCGGTAATACCGTCCACTATAGCCCTCAGATGATCGTGACTGCACCATATGTACCTTCTCAGGTCTACGGTCAGTACCCACCTTACTATATGCAGTCGGCTCTCTTCGGAGGTCAGGCGGCATATCACAATGTCCCGCCATTGGACTGGCTGCTCCGTCTGCTTCGACTAGGTGAACAACCTTCTGCTTTCACCTAGGAGATAACCGAGGCGGCACAGCCGGCCAAGGTTAAGAATGTATTGGTTGGTACCTATGATGGTACCACCAACCGAGAAGATCACCTCATGGCTTACACCAACCTCATGTACTTACAAGGGTTGGATGATTCCACTTGGTGTCGATGCTTCCCGGCTACATTGAATGGCATTTTCCAACAATGGTTTGGCAATTTGCCAGCCGGGTCCATTGATAGTTTCAGGAAACTTCCCTTCCTATTTGCTTCATACTTCTCAATGAACATCCCTGCTAAGAAAACAAGCCTGGACTTGAGCACCATTAAGCAGGGGGAGAGACAAGGGTGGCGCTCCTATGTCAGGCGGTTCAATCTGATTAGAATTCAAATTCAAGAACTGTCTGATGAGGTAGCTTTTACAGACTTTTTCAAAGGTCTGAGAGACGGGTCGACTTTTAAGTTCGACCTAGTCAGAAAAGGGGCTTTCACTTTACAGGCGGCCTTGAGGGAGGCGGAAAGCTATATTCAAGCAACCGACCTCTGCACGCCTGGTAATCATTCGGACTCCAAGAATTCTGACAAACAAAAAGACATCCGGCCTGCTCAGCCGGCCAAAATGATAGAAGAGAGCAAGAAGAGAAAAAAAGTCTGGGCGGTTAGTGACTCTGACCAGCCGTCCCAGAAGGAGAAGAAAGAATTTAAACCGTACGTCCCTAAGTACGAGTTTAACAAGGACTGCAACTCCATCCTTATGGAAATTAAGGACCGGCTGTCCCTAGAGAAGCCAAATACAATGAAAATTTCCATTTAATCAAGGAACAAAAACAAATTCTGCCAATACCATGAGTAAGTTGGCCATGACACCAACGACTGCTTCAGCCTTCAACGGGCGTTGGACCGTCTGGTGACATAAGGATGTTGATGTCCTACATTTCTAAGTCCAAAGGGACTAATAAGAAGAATTCGAGGAAGTCGTCTAAGACCCCCCCAGCCTGCTAGTATTTCGGACACCGATAAGGAGTCGGTCTACACAATAGCAGGCGGTTTCTCATGCGGTGGCCTTACCATCCGGGGCACCAAGAGCCATCTTCAAAAGATGGACAAAGATGATGATGAGCAGGCGTCTGCAAGCTCCTCCTTCCCAGACCTCCTGATCACTGAGAAGGACAGGGGAAGCATTCGTCGTCCGCATGATGACCCGGTCGTCATTGAATGTAAGGTTGCCAACTAGCTGGTTGGACAAATCCTTATTGACACTGGTAGCTCATCAGACATCATCAGCCTCCGGTGCCTGCAAAAGGTGAAATACAATGACAGTAGCATGCATCCGGTTGCTCACCCCTTGGTTGGTTTTGGGGGTGGAATGTTTTACCCAGTCGGTAGGGTTGATCTACTAATCCGACTAGGTAAGAAAGGAAAAGGGCGACACCTGGTCGTCAAGTTCTTGGTCGTTGAGGAGCTGACCGCCTACAACATTATTTTGGGCCGGCCAACCCTCAATGAAGCCAAGGCTGTAATCATCCCATCCCTCATGCTCATTAAGTATGAGAGGGATGACGGCTCTATTAGTTCCTTGCATGGGGATCAGAAGACGGCCCGAGAGTGCTATCTCTCAGCCGTCAAAGCTACTGTGGCCCCAGACGGCCAGGAACCAATAGACCTTGACAATGTCAAGGATGCCGACCCAATACCAGCCCCACCAGCAGCCGGGAAGAAAAGAAAGGCACCTATGCTAGTGGAGGTGAAGAAAGAGAAATAATAGCAATCACTGACCAGTGAACGGTCCGCTGAGCTCCGTCCCCAACCGGATGGTGAACATATTGATATACCTCTGGACGACAGCCGTCCAGAGCGTACTGTGAAGGTTTGGACGGTTGCTTTTGCTAAGTTGGGTGCAGACTTGCACCTTTTGCTAAAAGAATTCAAAGACATTTTTGCCTTTGAAGTGGAAGAGATGCCAGGCAACAAACCGGATCTTGTTGTCCACAAACTCGCCATGGACCCTAAAAAGAATCCCATCCGGCAAAAGAAAAGAAATCACGGCGAGGAAAGAAGTCAAGCGGCAGCTGCCGAAGTTAAAAAGTTGTTGGACGCTGGGTTCATTCGGCCATGTAATTTCCCCGACTGGGTGGCGAATGTTATGCTTGTAAAGAAGCCAAATGGTACCTGGCGTACGTTTGTTGATTACACAGACCTCAACAAGGCATGTCCCAAAGACAATTATCCGCTTCCTAAGATCGACAGTCTAGTCGATTCGACAGCCGGCCATGCCTTGATGTGTTTTATGGATGCCTACTCCGACTTCCATCTGATACCCCTGTGGAAGAAAGATCAAGAAAAGACGGCCTTCGTCACTGATCAGGGGTTATTCTGTTACACTATGATGCCGTTTGGCTTGAAAAATGCGTCGGCTACGTTCCAACGGATGATTAATACGATCTTTATTAATCAAATTGGGAGGAATGTAGAGGCGTACATTGATGACATGATAGTCAAATCCAAGCAGCAAGCGAATCACCTTGCTGATCTCCGAGAAACCTTCACCACACTCAGCCGTCACAAGGTTATGTTAAATCCTAAGAAATGTGTCTTTGGTGTTGAGTCTGGGAAGTTTCTCGGATTCCTGATTGATCAAAGGGGGATAGAGGCTAACCATGAGAAGATACAGGCGGTAATTGACATGAAGTCACCCCGCCATGTCAAGGAAGCACAGAGACTAACCGGTTACCTGGCGGCCTTGGGGAGATTCCTCAGCCGGTCAGGTGACAAATGCCTTTACTTCTTCCAAGTAATTAGGAAGAAAACCATAGTTGAATGGGGGGATGATGCTGAGGCGGCCTTTCAATGGCTAAAAGAACACACTCTTTTCCAAGGCTTGTTAGTCCAGTACCTAAAGAGGTGTTATACATGTACCTAGCCGTTTCACATCATGCCCTCAGTGTTGTTCTCCTTGATGAGAGAGACGACGTTCAGCTCCTGGTCTATTTCATTAGCCATGTTCTAAAAAATGCTGAGCTCCGGTACCCCATGGTAGAATAATTTGGCCTTGCCCTGTATATGGATTTCAAGAAATTGAAACCGTATTTTTTGGCTCATCCGGTGGTAATTTACACCGACCAGCCCCTCATGCGGCCAATGTCTACTTTGGAGTCATCCGGCAAAATGTTGAAATGGGCTATTGAAAGGGCAGTGAAAGGTCAGCGTTTGCCGACTTCATTGTTGAAATGACACGACCGGTGAAACCGGATAGCATTGACCAAGTTTGGAAGGTGTATGTAGACGGAAGCTCAACGAAGAACGGCTGCGGTGCAAGAATTATATATGAATCCCCTGAGGGGGAAAGATTTGAATATGCACTGCGGTTTAAGTTTCAGGCCTCAAATAACGAGGTGGAGTATGAAGCCCTGCTAGCCAGAATCCACATGTGTAAGGCATCAGGGGCAACTAAAATTGACGCCTATTCTGTTTCACAGTTGGTCGTCTGAATCAAGTGCCTAGGTCGGATAACAATCAGGCGGATGCGTTGTCCAAATTCGCTTCGTCCGCCTGCTGTGATACGCCTCGGTCGGTCTGTTGGGAAGATTTTGAAAAGAGAAGCATACATGAAAAGCCCATTGGAATCTTAGACTGAAGCTCTACCTGGATGGATGGCATCCGGGCATACTTAGCAGACGGCAAACTTCTTGATTCACCACAGGAGGCAGCCGTCATGAAAAAACAAGCAGCAAACTTCAAAAGAAACGGAGAGCTCTTCAAGGCGGGTTTCCTTAAACCTCTATTGAAGTGTGTTACCCCAGAAAAGGGGAAAGAAGTTCTCGAAGAATTCCATGCTGGGTACTTTGCCTCTCATATAGGTGGCAGGTCCCTAGTCGTCAGAGCCAGGTAGCATTACTTTTGGCCTACTCTTGAAGCAGATGCTAAAGAGTTGGTGAAGATATGTGAGAAGTGTTAGAGGTTTGGCCAACTTATTCACCGCCTGGCTACTAATTTGACGGCAATTCACAGCCCAGTCCCATTCGCTAAATGGGGCATGGATATCTTGGGTCCTTATACGCCTGCTCCAGGCGGAAAGCGCTGAGCCGGTTAAGAACATCAAAACAAAGGATGTCATCTCTTTCATCTGGAAGAACATCATCACCCAGTTTGGGGTACCCATGTCTATGGTGTTTGATAATGGCCCTCAATTTGAGACCCCCCAGCTCAAGACTTGGTTGGGAGATCAGGGTATCTCACATTGTTTTGCATCAGTCGGCCGACCCCAAGCAAACGGCCAGGTTGAAGCCTTCAACAAACTCATCTCAGACGGCATAAAAAAGAAAATTGAAAGAGCAGGTGGTTTATGAGCAGAAGAGTTAATTCATGTCCTATGGGCCATCCGGACTACTGCAAAAGAGGCAACCAAAGAAACCCCATTTCTTATGGTGTACGGTGCTGAAGCCGTCTTGCCCATTGAGCACTACGAGCCGAATCTCAAAGTCATGCTCTACGATGAAGAGGAAAATTGGTAGGCCATGCAGCTGGCATTAGACTCCCTCCCGGAACGCAGGGGCAACGCTGCCTCCCACCATGAGATATACCGTCTGAAGAATGACCAGAGCCTACAACAAGAAAGTGCACAAGCGCCCTTTGAAAGTGGATGACTTTGTGTTAAAAAAAATGGAGGCAACCGGTAGGGCCAATGAGGCTGGGAAGCTAACCCCTAATTGGGAGGGTCCCTACCGGATCTATGAGAATTCAGGGATGGCATCTACCGTTTGGAAACCCCAGACGGCCGCCGTCTGCCTAGAACTTGGAATGTAGATAACCTAAAGAAGTACTACTTCTGAGAATGTAAATTTTTTGTAAACAGTGAGTCAATTAATGAGAATTCAGACTTTGTTTGCAGAATTAGTTTGTCATCTTTATTATTTGTCTGCCTAGGTAATTCTCAGCCGGACTCTTTGTTGACTAACTAAGTTTGATACTTAATATAATTTACTGTTATAATTGCTTGTCCTAGTCCGCCTGGGTAAAGCTCCGACGGACTCTTTGTTTAAAAAACTAAGTTTGATACTTAGTGTAATTTAATAATTGTTTGTCCGCTTGGGTAATACTCAAACAGACTAATTGTTCAACCAACTAAGTTCGACATTTAGTGTAAATTTAACATTGTAAAAACACTCGGCCAATGGTCCGATTAAAAACTAAGCACAAAAGCGCATAGTGGCTATACAACCGGTCTCAAACAAGACCAAAGGCCAAAATGGACATATGGTTGCCTATTTTATAAAACCGCCTGTCCCGACATGGACAAAGGCGTCCGGCAAAAATTGCAATCGTCACAGAGAGCGGACTATTCGTCGGTTCTACGTACCTATGCAGATGGAGAAATTTGAACGAGCGAATTGGTCAACTCATAGCAGTCTGACCAAAATAATCTATGAAGAACGATTAAGTTACCGAATACCGGATGCCCTGAGGCATCATTCGGTCATCGGCTAAAGTTCTCACTTAGGTTATTTATTCCAAAGTTGCACTCACTCTCCCTATTGGGGCAAGAGATTTTGTGTAATGGCTATGTGTTAACCCCAAACGGAATATAACCGCCTGGGTAAAAAGCTCAAAGCACCCGCTCTAATGGGCGGCTGTGCACTTGGTTTGGGGCAATTACCATAGTCATTGATTGGCCTAAAAACACTTCATACTTCTCCTAGTATCAAGTGTTTTGAAGCCAATCAATCAACATTCAAATAAAACCAACCACACATCCGCCCAGGGGCAAGAGCACCCGGATTGCAAATTGCCGCATGCTTTTTTAAGTTAGGTAAAATATTAAAGAATTGCAAACAGACGCAAAATTCAAATTGAAAATCTCAAACACAAACAAGTATAAACAACCGACTGAGTCGGAATACTTCATTAATATTGTTAATGGCACAAAGGCCAGAATAGGTTTTAGCCGGAATTACATCCGGTGAGGTTATCAAAAATAAATTGTTAACCCAACCCCATGGTTGGTAAAGATACAGCAAAACACGGCATACAAGCCGGTAGAAAAAATAGTTGGCATACTGTCGCAGAAGTTGGGGAGGCCCGCCTAGGGCTGAGGTGGATGCTGCTGCTCCGGCTGAGTCTAGCTGGTTTGGCCTTCGTCATGCTCATCCGCCGCCGGCTCCTCGTTATCAGAGACTTCATATCCCTGCTCAGCTGCCCAATCTTTGAAGCGAGGCGGTGGAGCATCACCCAGTAGCTGGGCATCATACACCTTAGTGGCGTAATCATACCTTAGCTTATAGACCTCAAAGTCTATGTCTGGGTAGAGGAGGCTCCAAGTGATCTTCAACCGGGCTAGGTTATCACGCTCATTCTCCTTTGTCATTCGTTTTTGCTCTTGGGCTAGCTCGTCCGACTGCTTGTTTCGCAGATTGGCAAGCTCAACCCCCAGGCGGGAAACGTCTGCTCGAAGTTGAGTGTTTTCTTGATCAGCCCCTTCTAATGCCTTGAGGTATGACTTGGCATCCTTTAGTTGCTTATCAAGATCATCAGCCCGGCTGTTAGCTTCGTCGTTCGCAGCCGTCAAACTCCAGATCAGCTCCTCCTGTTTCAACTCTACTGCTTTAATCTTTAAATCACACATATAATTAGCATATTCAGCAAAGTTGAGGTTTTCAAGGGCCCTCCGTTTGGCTTCATTTACCTCTTCCTATTTCCGCCTGAAGGGGCCCCAGAGGCCATCCACTCTCATCACCTGAGAAAAGAGCAGCCGGATTATGAGTTACTTAGTAGAATTAAAGGTAAAAGATATCAAGGTTGTGGGGTTCATTACCTCAGCCAGTTGGCCCATTATGCGATCAAAGTCCACTACCTACAGATCAGGTATGGAGTTCTTCTCTGATCGAGTGAAGGCCCTCACCATCCGTTTTGCAAAGCCAACAAGATCCGGCTCGTCAGATGTTAGATCTGCATCAAAAGTAGTACTCTGTGAGAAAGAGGCAGCGTAGTTGGCATTCATCCATTGCCGGCTGCTGACTGACCCCCCAGAGGAATCAACCTTAGTCTTGATTCTCATGAAATCAAGTGGCCAAGGTATTTCAATCCATCCCTTACCTTGGGTATCCGGATAGAACTCAGGCTTCTGCTCCTCCCCAGGTGTTGCCGCACCGGCTACAACATTAGGTGGCTCGTCACCCTTCGATGCCGTAGAGGCATCCGGCGCTTTCTGGTGTGAGCGTTCGGAGCTTTCGCTCAGAATTTTCATCGCAACAAGTGATTTGCCTTCGGTCGTTGGACGACCGGATTGGGCAGAAGATTGTTTCTGGGGAGGAGGGTCCTTCCAGGCGGCCTTCGCATCCGGAGTTTTCTCCAGATCGTCCCCTTGCCTTTTGAGAAGCTTGGAGAAGGATCGTGGAATTTTCTTTGCGGAGTCCTGAAAAACGAACAAGGGTAAGTATACCCAACCGGCAAATTGTAAGAAAAAAATAATAATAATAATAATAATATGTGTAAACATATAAAAAGTCAAGCGGTCTTACCCCGCCTTTCTTGGAGTCCTTGGCTTCGACGACTGCCTTCTTGGCAAGTGCAACCTCTTTGCATAGCAGCGCCGCCAACTTAGCCGGAGTCTTCGCCGAATCGACCATTCTCAAGGCGTCGGATGCATCAACAGAATTCATGGTTAGAAGAAATTATGGCAAGTTTGTAATAAAAATAACAAGAATTCCGGATGTAAAGAATTCTACCCTTGGGAAACATGGTACTCAGCCCGCAAGCGGACAAGAAGCACTCGTCCTTGAAGAAGTCCGGATGGGGGATCCAGTTCTTGGGAACTATGATGTGAGTCTTATCCCCCATGGGCTCAGTTGTTGTTTCAAAAAATCCCGGCTCTATTATTAGCTCCCGGGCCTTAGTAGATAGCACCGGGAGAGGGCAATTCCTGCCTAGAAGAGCCGGCTCAGTGTTGTACCGGCGTAGTGTCCGGTTATGTCTCAAAGTTGGGGAAGAAATCAAGTAAAACTTGACCTTCCACCCGGACCATTTAGACACTTTGTCCAAAGTCATCAAATACTGGGGCAAGGTTGTCAGAGTATACCATGCCCCATGGCCGCCTGGGGCCTTGCTCAAATAGTGCATGTGAGCGAAGGCGGAAAAGCTTGGGTTTATATTTTGGAACTCGCAGGCGGCGATGTAGCTAAGAATGTTCACCCACGAATTGGGGGTGAGCTGCCAAACCCCTACATCGTACCCCTTTAGGATTTTCCTAATCTCGGGGTGGAGGGGGAACCGGAGGCCGGCTTCGATGACTGCCTCGTAGCAGACGATGTAATGGTCTGCATTGTTAATATCATCGTTCCAGGCCATTACAGCGTCAGCCGGAGGAACGATGATGTCCCAGCCCCTTCTGAAGGGGTGCTTTTCTTTGAAGGCCCTAAAGACGATCTTGAGAAGGGCGATGTTACCCGGCAGCATCCGGGTCCGTTTAGGGTTTGGGTTGTCAACAACCTTAGGCGGCGGCTGATAGTCAGCCGCAAAATTATCTTGGTCAGAGCCGGAAGATTCGGCCCTTGACCCTTGGCCGGCCTCAGCATCGCCGGCTTCATTAGAGGAGGCGGCTCACTCGCCGTCTACCTCTCGTACCCCCGAGCTCCCGAAAGTAGAGGGAGCCTCTTCATCGGAACCACTCTCTTCCAAATCCCTCTGTTCCCCGTTGGGAACAACCTCATCGGCTGGCACTTCCATAGTGTGCCGGCTCCTAGATCGTCTGGCCGTTTGTTTCGTTCTGGCCATTGTGTCCTGCAGTCCAGAAAAGGCACCCCCTGTTCTACACTCAGCCGTTCCGGGGGACCGGCTAAGTGTCCTAGGCAGTGTCGAGTGAGTGGATTGTGAACTCATTTATATTTTCTAAAAACTAGGTATACAGGCGGAGAAAAATTGGTATACAAGTTGAAAGAGAGAAAAGCTAAAATGGTACAGGCGGTTACCTTACTTTTACTCTGAAAACCGCTACAGCCGGTAAACCGGGTGTTGAACTGCTAGCACACGTAAACTTGAACTTGTGTGATGCAGACGGGGGCAGAGAATCTCTCTCTAAAAATATCTCTCTTTTTCTCTCTCTAAAAAGTCAAATGAACGTAAGGTGAGAAAAGGGGGGGGGGGGGTAAACTTCTATTTATAGAAGGTGAAAGCGGGGGGAAAACTTTGATTTGAAATTCAAATTTTTATTCGTTACTGTTCCCTTTGAAAGGTGGAGACGTGTCACAGGCCCCACGTGATATGCACGTGCGTCCTGTGAGGGGCAAATGTTTAGGGTAAAAATACCCTAGACACGTGAACAAATGAAAGGAGGCCACGTGTCGAGTTCAGGATAGCCCATGTGGCTTAATATCCTCTTGACACGTGGTGCCCTTAGATACATCTCTGAAATGGTGGCCTTTAAGGGCCCAATTTCCAAGAAGCGCCGTAAAACGGCGCAACCCACTGAAATTTATGTCAAGTGACCTAGATAAGGGCACGTTCTCCAATGACCCTATAAATAGGGAGATATTTCCCCATTTTGCGGACACATTGAATCATTTATTACACCTAAATTCTCTCACATTAGAGAAACACCTGAGCTTGGAATCCAAGCAGATCCCCACCTAAATTTCCTTACTCTTTATTCCCTTTCAAGTTACTAACTTGATCGTCGGAGTCGGAGGCGGATCTCCTACCACCCGGAGTCTCCGTTGTTTTGCAAGTACAACTCAGCTTGATCAGACTTCGTGACGTAACTCTCTCGAGGGACAAAAACACCCAAAACAGAAGTATTTTCGACAATGGACCAAGAAAAAGATGATACTTAGTATACATATTAGGAATTAAGTTCTATGGTATAGACTTAATTAAATGTTTAAATGAGTAAAGGAATTTACTATATTAAACATGAAGGACTTTGAAAGACTTTCAACCCGTACATATAAAACTAAGTAAATGTTTGAACTAAGTATAAGCTAGGCTAAATACTAAGTCAAACATGAAAGACTCTAATGGAGACTTTTAACGATATCATATAGCAAACTGTTTAGCAAAGACTCAGTTTCACTGAATGAGCTAAAATGACAAATTGATGGAATAAGATTGAGAATTACTCTGCAATTTGATCCATCATGTACGCTGTGATATGGAATCGTCGCAGGACTTACTTTCTTAGAGCATGTGAAGTATGTATGTAGTACCAATCAACCTGAATCTATGTAATAGATTGTTAGATTATGGCCAAGAACATCCAAAGTACTTGGATAAGTAACAGGATGAGTTCTTGATTTGTGGAAAAAAATACGATTTGATAATTGATGTTGCAAGCACAAACCTTAACAAGGATTAGATCCTTAACAAGGAGGCCGTTTTTAAGCACGATCTAACAATGAGTCGTGGCTTGAGAATGGTAACATGGACGTGGATCCATGTGTAATGTGCAGGAATTTAAGGAAAATTTCCATGATCACAAGTGATTAGGGAATCCCAAATCAATATGAGTCGTTTGGAGTAAAACCCAAGCAAAGCATCAGCAGGAAGTCTACTAAAATATATATTGAGAATATTGTTGCCTTAATGGCGATAATAAAGATGATGTTCTACGGAAAGTTCGTTGCTGAACGTTAATGATTGTAGGTTGTCAAGTTGAATGTCTAAATATGAAAATGAGTGGAAGCCATCACTTGGGCAACAAATCCTAAATCACATATAAGCCATGACACTCTCAAATTTTATCATCTTATTATGAAAGTGATCAGTAATGAAAATGCTAAGATTAGCAAAGTAATTATAACTAAACCTATGCAATGAGTGAACGACAACATTCACAATTGCATGAAAGAAATTAAGCATATTAGACATGAGTGTGTTTTCTATAATGTTTTATAAAGTGTGATACTCTTAATACATTCTGAAAAACATTTTATCATAAGAAAAATCATTCAAGTTTTGGAGTAATACAAATTTCATGTAATATTTTATTACTCTGTTATCTATTTAATTGTGGTTTAGGATTAAATAATGAGTCCATTTGATTCTTGGAATATTCTAAATAGGGTATCAAGACCAGTCTTGGTAAGGAAACACCTATTAAGTGAACATTGAATAATATAATTGAAAATTGTCCCTAATCGAGGTCATTTAAACAATGGACGATTAATGACCAATTGAGATTAGTGCGTAGTCTGATTTATAGCACTGTTTCTTGTGCTACGAGGACATGATTGTCATAAATCATTTGCACAGGTACTGGTTTAGAACCATAATGGATCGGCCTATGTGAATACTTTAGAGATTAAAAATCGTCATAAAGTATACTTCTCATTATGGCTATCGGAACCTATTTCCTTGACCATGAGTATTGTGAGTTCTCTTGTTTGAGTACTAGATCGTTTTGAATGTTATCAAACGTCTGCCGTAATAGGAGATTATAATGGCAACACTCGGGCAGCTAAGTCCTCTCAATAAGAGGAGCTACATTACAAGACTGGGAATGTCCCCCTACTAAAATAGGGAAGATGTCTTTGTTGTATACAAGGCCTCTCGTAGAGCGAGACTGTAAAAATGCATGGTCGTGCTCGGATGGATTTTAGAAATCATTTGTTTATTGACAGTCGGACTTGGAATCCAGAAACACTTCTGGACGTAATATGGATGACGAAATAATCTTACCTTATAGTTCATGCAGAGACATAAGAAAAAGGCTATACACTAAATGCACACTTGTCCGGAAGGACAAGTGGGGGATTGAAAGGAATGGTATCCTTCGAAAAAGTGTATTATTCTGATAATGGGTTCAGAATTATTAGAAAGCTAATATATTCAGTAAGGTCAAGTGATCGGAATGCATGGGTGGAGGCCGCTTCCGATTAGTAATATTAATGTATAATTAATATTACAGCTAAATCTTGACTAAACCCTTCGGGTGACACCCTAAAAAATATACGAACCGACTTGACGAATTAATTCGTCACCCAAGTATTAAATATTTAGACGTCGGAAATTCGAGCTCAGAGCGTCGAAACCGAGCGTCGGAAGTCGAGTCAAAATAATAAAAGACGAGACATGAAATTAATAAATCAATAAGACCAAAATACCCCTAGCATCGGAATGCCCCGAGAAAACCGAGTGCTAGGGGACTTTAGTATAGCATGGTGGCTAGCATGCGCACTAAGCCGAGCCTAGGCTGGCTGGTGCGTGCTAGCGCACCAATGCTAGCATCGAATGCTAGTAGCGCTTGCCAACGTGCGCAAGGAGCATCGACACTCAGCAGCAGCCCGCATCCTTGATGTGCGGCTTCCTAGCCGAGTGCACGAGCATCCCGCACAAGCCTTGCTGGGCTCGCTGGCCAGCAGCGCCAAGCAACCCGCACGCTTGTGCGGGGCCTGCTGGTAGCCGCATATGGCAGCCCACCTTGGGTGCCTAAGTGTGGTGCCATGTGGTGCATTGTAAGAGGAGGCTTGAGGGATGAGTTGGACGGTTTTTGGAGAGGGAGTGGGGAGAAATTTTGTTCCCCCCCTACTCCAAATGGTCCTCACCTAACCTCTCTCATGAGCTTGCCACTTGTTGATTTATTACTTGTTTGATTATTTGTTTTATTTTAGCTTTTAAATATAATGGAAAAATCAAATTCTCCAACATTTATGGGAGAGTTTTTCACTCTCTTGTTTTCCCTATAGATACCCAAGTTGGGGTATTGGGAAAATCACTTAAGTGAGAGTTGAAAAAGGCATCACCATTGTGAACACCTTTTAACTCATTTAATCACTCTTGTTTTGGTCGGACCTTTCTAACACCAAGGTAGTGGACCTAAAAAGTCGGTGTTCGTCCTTTGTGGGTGGATACCGTTGGAGGCTCGGTATTTTCGGAGCTAAAGCTTTAAAGTAAGAGCCCATTAGGTCGGGCAAAGCACGAGTCAAAGGTAAATTCTAATTTTATCCTTTTATGTTTATGTGTTATGCTTTATGGTTTTATTAATTGCGAGTGGTTCTTTGGGTCGGGGTCGTTTCCGCGGTAAGTTAGACTTATAAAACCCCAACACCGACCAAGTCCAACCCGTGAGTTTTACATGGAGTATAAATTTATTTTACCCTACTTTTTGTACTCTTCCGCCACTTTTCCTCAACCATTCAACCTTAAAGCCTCAATTTTTCCTCTCCTCTATCCTAAATCCTCTTCTTCCTCTCTCCTAACTCCTCCCCTTTCTCTCTCCTCAATTTTCTCTGAACTACTCAATTTGTTTGAGATTTTTTTGTCAACTACTCCAATTATCAATCAATAATGGAAATCTAAACCAAAATAATAAGAACACTTAAACAGTCTCGCATCATCTATTATGAAGTAATTTTTGTTTTTTGTATGGTTGTTGTATTTCACACCACTTGTTTCACTTGAAGATGTGAAGGCCGAAGCCAAGAAAAACCTTGGAAGTTCTATGTTTCCCTAAGTAATTTTGGTAGAACTGAAAGTTCTTGGAGTACGAGTATTTAGTTTTTTGTAGATCTGAAATTTATTAAATTTTTTTTATAATTGTTCAAGTGATAATCAGTATTATTTTTATGTGTAAAAATTAAATTCTAAACTTTTGCAACCCCTCTATTTGTATTTTTTCTAATTCTGATCTATGAAACGGAAGAAATTTGTAATTCTAATTTAAGAAACTGAAGAAAATAATGTTTGGAAAACGGACATGGATTCAGAGTCGAAGGAGGTCGAGTCCATCTGATTCGGATTTGGATTCGGGTTTTATATAAGCGGAGTCGGATTCGGAGTCAGATTCGAACTTTAGGTCCGTTTAGTAAACGGATCGGATTCGGACCCTACATAGTCCGACCCGAGTCCGATCCGTTGCCATCCCTACCCTACATAATTTTATTTAAATCTGGATATGTCAGATTTAGATGACGTTCAAAGTCTTGGTAATAATACTCATGTAGGGTAGGCATTGCAATGAGATTTCTAGCAGGAAAACCAAAGATGGTACCGAATTCCTCTGGCAGGGGACATATTTCATCATTATCAAATTTGAAACAATGAGTTTCCAGATTCCAATAATCTAAAGCTGCCCTAACAAAATCTTGTTCAGTTGCTACATGCCTTACGGTTAATAAGCCTTTGACATGAAACAATTTCAGCTCTCTTTTGTCTGCATTGGTCAAAGAATAGGACTAGTCATGCAATGTATTGTCAAAGTTCTGAGACATTATTATTGAAATATGAAATTCTATATATTTTATGTTCCGTAATTATGCATATCACGAATAAACTAGTCCTGTTTTATAGCCAAAACGCTTGGAAACACTCAAAATCTATATTTTTATGCGCGCAAACTACACCGCTGCAGAATACGCGCACGGTGTCACGAGAATTTGTACTGCGACATGGCATATTTACCGTGACACGGCATATACTGCCGTGACGCTGTGCCCACGCGTCTTCTTATATTTATCCTTTACCTATTTTTATCCAGATTTTTATTGTTTTTCCTTCACCGTTTATCTTCTAATCTTGTTTTTCTAGAGTTTCATTCCTAATAAAATTCTCCATTTATTTTTTTTTTATTTTTATTATTTTTTTTATTTTTATTTTTTTTTTTATTTTGTCTTTATTATTATTTTATTTTTATTTTTATTTTTCTTTTTATTTTGGGGAAGTTGTAAAACTTGTCCCATTTTCATTTTTATTACTTTTTCTTTTGGGGAAATTGCAAAATTTGTCCTTTTTTTATTTTGGAAAGTTGTAAAACTTGACCCATTTTCATTTTTATTTATTTTTCTTTTTGTGGAAATTGCAAAATTTGTCCCATTTTTCATTTTCTTTTTCTTTTAGGGAAGGTCGTAACCTCAACTTACGACATATTTTTCGCGTCATTAATAAATATACAATCACACACAATAAGTCTCAAGCACACACTAATACACACATTAATAAATGCATAAATATGAATAAAATATACAAACTGAGTCATGACGCATAAATAGTGTTAAGTGTCATCAATCAAAGTACATAATAAAACCCTCGGTAAAAAATCTGCAGAACTAGAAGAATTAGGATCAGTGTCATCTCCAGCCTACGAATACGGGAACGGCGGACCAAAGAGTCCCTCCATCAGCCGTGTACGAGGAGTAGCATCCCTACTAGTCCCTATAGCTCCATTAGAAGACAAACTCAAAGCAGGACCTGTCCAACTAGGAAATGACGTAGGCTGACTCCAAGAGGTAGGAAGCGTCGGTGGAGGCATTGTCCTAGACAATGGGACTTAAAATAAGCCCTGCACCGGTGGAGGCAGCGCCCCAGACAATGGAAATAATTATAAACCCTGGTCCACAAGAGTAATGACTGGCCTGAACTCAGGATGTGAAGGCTGGGAAGACGAAGGCCGCTGCCACTGACCCTGAAAGTGCTGGAATGGCTAAGAAGACTGAAGCTACTGCCACTAAGCCTCCTGAAACGGCTGAGAAGGCCGAGGCTGCCGTTGAGACTGAGAATGCCGACGAACCTCAAGACATCGTCTGAGATTCGTCGGCGGCGACTAGGCTCCCCCTCGTCCGAGTCTTTGTGCCTCGAGCACGAGCGAGACCTCCGTTGCTCCTGAAAGATAAGAAATGAAAAGATGTCAATAGTGCAAGATATAACAAATGGTTAATATGGGAAAACATGTGAATATTCCTCAAGAACATCGCCAGATCAACCCTAACAACTCGCACCACGTCATAGCTTGATGATGCATTACTTCAAAGCATCAACCAACTTCATAAATCCTATCATGTCCGAGTGCGTAGGCTGAGAACAAAGAAAAATCAGTAATAAGTTGTATTAAAAAGCATGAATAACGTGTCAAAAAGCTCACCGGCTCAAACACATCAGGCACAGACTCTTGTGCCTGTCTAAAACCCTCTGTCGCATCAACAATATGATCCTTAGTAATACCGATCGGCCCCGGGTAACGGACAGATTAAGGTGGGACCTTAATCTTTCCCCTACGACGAGCAGCCATTTGAAAATACGATCGAATAATTAGGTTGTTCGACGGTTTAAACAGAGACTGGCGACAAAATTCTTAAAATAAATCATTCCTCAGGAAGACGGGGCGGAGGAGCCAAAGAAGGGAGCAAATCCTGTGAATAATCACCCTCCATACGCATAAGCTCCTACCAAGGAAACGTGTAGTGCTCCCCCCTGTTCATCAGCGCCCCAAGCAAACGTGAGTCCAGCATCGACTCCGATGGAGGCAAAGGCACCACAAATTTATCAGCGCTGTGCTAACGAACAACGCGCTCCCTAAGATACCAAGAGAAGCTGGCAGTACCAACAAATGAAGTACGGTGCGCTGAAAGCTCCAAGGCCTCGGGAAGATCAGTCATCCCAGCCCACGGCCGATACTGGACCTCAACAGCAACCTGAAAACCATAAAAAGTTGCAATGAATGCCGGAAAATAACATCAAGGTAGAGAATAATATGCTGCAAAATCAATTCATACTCCGAAATAAGAGGTGGCTCGGCGCAGCAGCTCGCGTAGCGTTGTTACGGACTCCACTAATAACTTGCCTCGGTCACGCCAGCTGGCTCCAACAGGAAAATCATAGACCGCTCCGCGACGCCGTCGAGGGGCCAATCCCATAAAGTACTCACAAAACAACAGCTGCAATGAAAAGTAGTCTCTAAGAACATGTGTTAAACTTGTTAAAACAAGACAAGAAGAAGAAAGATCGTCACCTCTACGACTCTCCATAAACCGTAGACAGCGACATGGGCCTAGTCATTTAGCTGCCTACAGTCATGACACAGCGACGAAAGTAGATCAGCATATCCAAGGCTAGCCCAACTATAGAATCCTATCTCGTCGATCCTAACAAGAGAAGGAAGGTAGAAAACGAGCTCACGTGAACCTCTATCATGAAAATGAGTCCCGGAAATGACTCTTAAGATAAACTTCTTGTTTGTTATTTGCGTCACTTGTTTATATAGGAGTGACGCAAATGACTAACTAGACAATACAAAATTGCTTTATTTACGTCACTTGTTTGTTTAATGAGTGACGCAAATGAGGTGAATTTTTTATTTTTTTTTAATTATGATAATTTCCTTGTATATGTTTGTAGTACATGTTTTCCTTGCTAGTGGTATAAAGTAATATGCTAACGCTAATATAATTGAAATTAAAATGCAATATTATTGAATAATGCAAATGTAAATTTCGGCAGAGTCTCTTTTGTAATTTGGCCTACCCATAAAATTGGGAATGACGGCATTATATTAACAACCTGTCCAATAATTTACATCTGAATATCATAGACATTATACTCATCATCCCAACACCAATTAACCAAAATCATTCATGTCAAGCCTATAATCCAAAACAAGAGTCCAACATGCGCTAAGTGTAAATCTAAAGTTCAACATTACATATAAAATACTCTGCCCAAATATCTCGAATCTCATTTATCTCCTCCTCGGTGTACGGTGTAGTTCTTGAAAAATCCTATCAACAACAAATATACAAGAGGAAAGTTTTAATTCAAGATTGTATCTAACATCAAATTGTATTTATCAAACAAAAATGAAATATTTGACAACTCATACCTGAATAAGATCCTCACTGCTATGGTGATGTTCAAGTATTTCGTACATATAACGCATGACGTAGTAGCCACACTCACGTCCACCCAATTGTTGAGGGCACTACAAGTAATATAGTTATAAGTTGAATTAAATTGCTATACTTAAATTATTAAGAAACTAAAAGTTAGGGTAAGAAATTAAGGGACAACATAATGTATCTAGACTTCATGCATAACCAAGGAGGCAAATTGTAGATAGTTAAAAGAACCGGCCAAGTGCTATATTGGGTACTTAGTGTCCCAAATGGGTTCCTTCCATCTGTACTAAGACCAAGCCTAAGATTTCGATCTTCTTCACCAAAGTCCTTGAACTTTCGACCAATGTTCCTCCATTGCAGGGAATCAGCAGGATGCCTCATTAACCCATCTTTCTTCCTCCCATCAGCATGCCACCTCAATAATTTTGCAGTTTTTTCATCCGAGAAGAGTCTCCTAAATCTCGGTATAATTGGAAGATACCATAATACCTTAGCCGGACACCCTTTCTTACACAACTCACCAGTATCATTCATCTTGTAACGAGAAACTCCACACCTTGGACACTCATGCAAATCAGTATACTCATTTCGATACAACACACAGTCATTGGGACAAGCATGTATCTTCTCATACTCCATACCCAAGGGGCACATAAGTTTCTTGGCCTCATAGGTGGAGTTTGGAAGTTCATTTCCGTCGGGAAAAATTTCTACTAAGGCTTCTAACAACTGTGTAAAACCCTTGTCGGTCCAACAATTGCTCGCCTTTATGTTGAATAACTTCATAATAGCACCAAGTTTAGTGAACTTTGTACAACCAGGATATAACGGGGTTTCTGCAGCTCTCAAAATACTATCATATGTCTGGGGACACTCTGTGAAATGGTCTTCAACATCATGCATCATTTCATCTATCCTGTCCTTCTCCACTTCACTCTCACTTTCAACACCAATATCAGCAGTATCGATATCCTCACCTTGGTGTTCATTATCATCATCACAATGATTCTCATCTTCCCTTGGACAATAACTAGAACTTGCCTCAATATATATGCTCTCACCATGCCATGTCCACCTTGTGTAGTTTTCTGTAAACCCACGACGAATTAGATGATCTTTAATATCAACTATATCACGATATCCCCTCGAATTATTACAGTCACAACAAGGACAAAGAATAATCTTTGATTTATTCTCTGTTTGGTGTTTTAAGGAAACAGTGCTAAACTCTTCAATTCCTCGTAAAAAACTTGTACAATTTCGTTTACCATATATCCAACTTCGATCCATTTTCAACCACTGAATATTAAAATTAATTTTAAGATAATGTGTATATTTTCTTACATATATAACTCCTTAACCATAAACAAGAATATAAGGCATCAAACATTTTCATTCAAAGTTTATATCATGTAAATGCAACTCCGGATGATCCAATAAGGTCCTTATCACTCCAACCTAACCCATTCTTGAATGTCCTATCTCACTAATAACTACTTGTAAAGTTTGGTTCTAAAGAAAATCCGGCAGCATTTCCCTATAGTTCTCCAAGCACACAATGTAGATAATCGGCTACCAACATATGTACCCAGAGAACAATCGGGAAATAGTGAGCCATGATCTTCTCAGACCCAAAAACAGTTCAAGTAGTTATCACCTAAATGAGATAGAACATTCAAAAACAGTCCCAAACCGGGGACTATTCAAGACTTACTCCTAATGAGTAAGCCCTGAACGGGTATCTAAGCCAATGATGCAAGTATTATTACAATTCCAATCAATTATATCACAATTAAAAATCTCATACAATTCACAATCATTATAACAACAAGAACAAATAAGTTAATATTGTAAAGAATAATTCAGATATACATACCACAAGTGAAGACAATCTCGTATGCGTACTATCGCCTTAATCGTTTGTCCACAACCAGAACCTCGAGCAACTTGTGGAATTCACTTCCGCATAATTAAGAATCTGCCATAAAAATTACATATATTAAACCAACATAGTTGATTCAACTTAATCTGCCATGTGAAATAAAAGTTGTTATTCGGCATTGCTTATTAGCCAATCATGGTGTAAAACTTGAAGACCTGAAACGAGTGTTAAATGCTAGGTCCAACTTAATCTGCCATGTGAAATAAATGCTAGTTGTTATTTTGAAACTTTTTTTTTAATTAAAGGTTGGTTGTTTAATGGATGGAATATTGATTTATAGTTTTTTTTAACTTGTTGACTGATTGAAGGTCACCTTAGCTAGGTCCAACAGATGGGAAGTACCTTTTTTGTCGCCTAAAGTATGTGAAATTTTCAGTCCAATGAATTAACAACCTTATAACAGCTGCAAAGCTAATGTTTTATTGCCATCAAAGTTAAATGCTGTAAAAATCAGCAGCTCAAAGATGCAGCTGCACACCAGTAGTATATTGCTTCCTTAATTTTTTAGTGCTCATCTTAATTTCTCATAAAATTAATTTCTCAACTACTCTAGATCATCCCCTATATAAAGAAAGACAGAATTAAGGGCCTACCGAAAATACCAGTAAATATCAAATTTATTTTCACAAGATTGATTCTATTCTTTAATCCTCTTTTTGTTTTCTTTTCTGATCAAATTTGACTTTATTACATATCTTTATAAGTAAAGGTGGGGGTGCATAACTGCATATGTAATAGTTAGGTGTGACGGGGTTCAAGCAAAAGCAGGAATCTTAGTGGATCATAATTTTCACCAAAACCCTACCTAATTAATTAATCATACTAATAATTTTCTTCATAAAATCAGATCAAGCAACCCATTCCTAAAAGGTATTCACAATATTTGAATCACGTGACGCCATGTGAGTCCGTATGAGCAATTTTTTAATTAATGGCAGATCTACTGGTACCGTACTCACCCCCTTTCCTTTATATCTTATTGTTTATAGTGGACAGGAATACATATAACATATACTATATATGATGATCACAAAAAGTGACCAAACCAAAAGGGTCAGTCCAAATATTAAGTATCTTTGTCCCTGTGATTATGATAATCACTTTGTCTGACCACGTATTTGCGTGTGTGCTCGTGATCATAAATCTTATAGAACAAGAGCGAGCACGAGAGAAATAGAGTTCATGAAATTACTGAAAGTGCCTAAGTAGAGGTACTTGTTCTCATAAACTCGCCCAATTCGTGCTTCCCATCGCCCATTATGATGATGCCTACAAAAAAATTAAATGATAAAAAATAATTTTAAAAAGACATTCAAAGAATCATAGATGTCACATGACCCATAAAATTAAAGAAAAAACAATGAATGTTCAAAGATGCAAACCAGCAGATCAAAGATGCAGCTGCAAACCAGTAGTATATTGCAAAACAGCAACTGTAAAAATCTACGGACTAAATGTACTAGCTGAAAACATGCAGGTGAATATATTAAAGCTTTGAATTGAGATGAGCCTCAATGAAAATTCAATGACTGAAATTATAAAAATTCAATTAAATCTGCCATATATATTCTAATTAATGAACTAACACTAAACCTGAAATTAAACTAAGTCATTGTTCAAGTTAAATGCTACATTCTATCTACCGTGAAAATATTGAACATAAATAAAAGCAATCTTACCTTAGGTGAAATTGACTTCAAAAATTCAACAATGTCGAGCCGAAATCGAACTTCAATTGTTGTTGGTGTAATTTGCTTGAACTTCCTCGGGGATTTTGGGGCGAAATTAAGCGATTTTTCCACTCGAAAATTTCAGTTATTGCTCGAATATTTTCGCCAGGATTTTTAATTGAATTTTTTGGGGTTTCTAGGGTTCGAATTCGTATGGAATTGAGTACATTTTTTGCTCGAAATGGGGAATTTTTGGTCGGAAACAATCAATTTTTCTGGGGTTTAAGGGTTCGAATTACTTAAGGTTTTTTGTCTAAATTTTTGCTCGAAATTGCTCGGATTTGCTGCCGATTATGGGTGTTGAACTTGATTGCGATTTTGGGTGTTGAATTTGCTGGGGAATTGCAGTTTTTTGGGCGCATTTGTTGGATTTCTGGGTCGAATTTATGGGTGTTTTTCTGTAGAAATTCACTGGAAGCAACTCTGTTTTTTTATTTTTGTTTAGTGAATTAGTGAAAGGTAGGCGTGAAAAGCTAAGGTTAAAAAAGCGCACAATAAATAACCTAAATGCAATAGAGTTATTTGCGTCACTTAATTATAAAAATGCTACGCAAATAACAAAATCTGTAATGCTGAAAATTTGTCATTTGCGTCGCTCATTTATTAAAAGAGTGACGCAATTTATTCACTCCCTTATTTGCGTCACTTGTCAATAAATGAGTGACGCAAATAAGGTTATTATATGCATCGCTTCAATAAATAAGAGCGACGCAAATGATAGAAAGCTGACATACACTTAACTTTTGCGTCGCTTCTTCAATAACAAGCGACGCAAATAACTTTAAAGGATGGTAAAAATATACATTTGCTTCGTTCTTTAGAATGAGTGACGCAAATGAGCCTTTTTCTACTAGTGTCAAAGCCGTGGGAAAGAACAAAAGCCAACTTTGATCGCACGCTCTTAGGACCACCTCGAGGCACTGGGTGAGTCCTGATATGCTGAACGACCGGACCTAAAAAATCTGCTACCTCAGCCACCCCCAAGTGAGGTCAGGAATCTACCGTAAGGCCCGCTTGGTGAAGCGTAAGCCGCTGATCATGCTAAAACCAGAAGGGTCACTGTCATCTCCCCCCGAGCAAAGTGAAAAGTGTTAGTAGTATCCCAAAAATACTCCAACAACGCACGAACAACTTTCGAACCACAACTCCGGGGGCTGCGAAATCCTACGACCGCTGAATATAAATCTCCTAAACCAGTAGACTCCCACAAGGCGTTAGTGACTGGATCCCTCGTAATAATCCCGTATAGCCGGGGAAACGAATCTCCAGCTCCGGATCCATGATGGCGAAGCATGCCATAAACTATGCCTGCAAGTGGACGGTGAGAAATGTGGTTCTCATGACAGAAAACCAATTTGTCTGGTGTTCACGGAGGTGGAATCTACCTATTCTACCCGTAGAAGGGAGAGGCTCAGTCTTTAAGGAATCGTCGTCCATGCCCTCAGGAACTGTGAGAGTGTCCTCTTGAAAAGCCTAACGCCAGCCACGATAGAAAGATCGCGATCCCGTTGTCTAGGCATGCTATTTCAAAAATAAAAATCTAAATACTTAGCATCATTTCCTAAGTTATTTAGTTATATATTCAAAAGCGGCTTAACTGCTACCTCAAATTGCATTTTCTATTATACGCAAAATATTTACCTGATGGCTAAAAATTAGAAAAATGATAGAATTATTTCTAGTATTTAGTTTCTCAATGACAAACTAATACTACAGTTCTCCTAATTGCATGATACTATGTTCTCCGTGACGATATAGTACATACACAAAAACAGAGCATGTTTTGAAATTGCACAAAAACAATTGATCGGCGCATCATTGCATATTTTACAAGATCTACAACTAGTATATCACCATTTTAAGTGCAGAGAAATAACATAGACAACAAGAACACCATTTCACCCAAGTAGTACAAAAAAATGGTGATTTGCTCAATTCTTCACCAAATCATACAAACTTGGTCTCAAATTTCTCACAAACAAACATACATTCATATACTACCTCCATTACATATTATTTGTAATGATTAGACATTTTTCCTCTCTACTTTATGTCAAATCTTTGAAAATAATATGTAACGAAGGTAGTAAAAGTTAATTCATAGCAAGAATTTTAACATAGAAGCTCCAAATAAAAAACCCCTAATTTGAATTATTTAGGGTTTCATGCAGAGATGGCATTTTACAATAATATTTGAGACAAAAAGCAAGGGAAACTTTCATGGATTCTTGTAAGAAATCATAATGAGGAAAATAGAGAAAAATTGGAGCGGATTTAGTGGAGTATTGAGCTCTAAATGCCCGAAAAACCATAGAACCTGCGCCGCGGCACGGTTTTTCAGGACCGTGGCACGGTAATGCTACCCGTGTCACGGTGACACTCTAATGGCAGCGGCGACACTTTGACGGCAGCGACGAACATCCAGACACTAGCAGCGAACAACAGCGGCAAATTTGAAAGGAAAACAGCGGAGCACAAACGCCGAGGCACGTTCCTAGAAGCCGCGGCATGGTGATGTCTGACGCACGCAGGTTTCGAACTCCGTGGCACGGTGATCGGCGAAGTTAAAAATGAAAAAATGGAGAAGATAGAACAGATAGAGACTGAGAAAATGAAAATGGTAAATAAGAAGTAATAAAATGGGGAAGTAGTAGCTTGAATTTAGACCCAAAAATATAACCGTTACACGACTCCGTTCCCGTGCCACTCATCCCGTGACCGCGTAACGGCTTTTTTTCACATGGCACGGCTATTTTACCGAGGCGCGTTAAATGATTAAGAGAAAAAGTATCACGCGTTACGGGATTTTCCCCCGTCAGACGATATCAAATACCTTTTCGCGGGAATTTTCCACATGACGCGGTGCTTAGCTGTGTACCCTGCATCCATTTGAAAGCTCATGGCGAATATTTTTGGTATTTTTGACTAAGTTGGAATGATTTTCCGCAACTTTTGGACAGTTATTTTCTCACTAGAATTACGCAGAAAATTCTAATTGGTATTTAAAGGGTTCCAAAATTACCGATTTACCCCTAACAAGCATTAGGGTTGCATTTCGACCCTTTAAACACCTGTAGACACCCATTTGTG
The DNA here is from genome assembly GCF_001683475.1 of Chenopodium quinoa. Taxonomy (NCBI): domain Eukaryota; kingdom Viridiplantae; phylum Streptophyta; class Magnoliopsida; order Caryophyllales; family Amaranthaceae; genus Chenopodium; species Chenopodium quinoa. Next base: position 4,358,168 of record NW_018744301.1, on the reverse strand, counting down.
TCTCCCCAAAATCAAACCCAGTGATGAGTACCTTTCACGTCGAATCATAATCGAATGAAACGAAAGTGTGGAAAGGTCTAGTGTTACGGAAAGTTTTTATTTCTTTTCTCTTCTCTCTGTTTTTGAAAACTTTATTTTAAGAAAACAGCCAATCTTGTTTGGTTGGTCCATGATATGGGTTCAATAGTAGTGTAGTAGGATGGGGCTTGCAAAGACCTTTCCAACGATATATTATAAGCCCAATTCCGATGAATATCGAGGATTTTATATTGCCAATTTACTAAACTGGGCCCGGTTTGAGTTTTATTTACGGCCCAATGATCTAGGGGAGGGCCTAATATGATTTTTCATTCCTAATTCAATAAGCATTGATAAGTTGACTTTGTTGACTTTTCAGAGTTTTAATCAAAATCAAATAGCATTTTCGAAGAAATTATATTATTTTATCCTCCAGTACGGGAAATTTATCAGATTTTCGAAAACGCGTTGTAATCCAGTTTGGCGTCCAACCCCAGGCATTGGCGCCAGGCGCTAGCCATTGGTGGCTGGCGCCAGCTAGCCAGGGTTGGCGCCAACCTTGTTTTACGTGCGTCAGACTCAGTTTTGTTAAATTATCTTTTTGGCTGATTTTCTCTATAAATATCGTATCAAAAACTCCGTTTTCATTCATCTACAATTCATGATCTATAATTCATCATCTTTCATTCACGAATTCTCATCAATAATTAGTTTTAATAAGCTTTCATCAACAATCATTAATTCTTTAGCATTCTTTCATTCATTCAATTCTTTCTTACTTTTTCATACAAAATTCCGCATTCACAAGATCTAGAAACACCTATCCATATTCGAAGTTTCCTTTGCCCTAGATGTGAAAGGTTTTAATTTCTGAGGGTTTGGTCCCAAATCTCTCTTTCAATTATTTAATTTTATTGCTTTAATTATTATTTTTCCTTGAAGTTACTAACGTGTGTATTTTGTTATTAGAAAGAGGTACGAAGCATCAAAGTAAGTACTTTATTGATTAATTAATATTATGATGTAGAAATCATGTTTAAATTGTTATTATGATATTCCTAGTATCATGTCTAGGGTAATTTTAATATTAAATATGATTGTTGTGATGTTTCTTATGCTCTTCCTAATATTTATGATTGCTAGTATCATGTTAGGGTTAAAGATTTGATTTTTATTGCTTAGTGAAATGCTAGGGTTTGTTATTAATCTTGTTAGTATCATGCCTAGGATCTTGCTATTTTTATTATGCTTTAATATTAACATGAACATGATTATGATTATAATTGTTATAATTTATTATTATTTTGATGATGATTATTTTATTTATGATTATTATTATTATTATTATTATTATTATTATTATTATTATTATTATTATTATTATTATTATTATTATAATGATATGATTATTATTATTCTTTATGATTATTATTGATTATGTTGCTTGATACATTATTTATTCTTTATTGCTTGATCACACCTTTGATGCATGTTTAAAGGGAATTTGGTACTTGTAATCACGCTTAATAAGATAATTAATAATCTTGTTAGAGTTAATTGTGATTATAATTCAAGTGATCGCCAATAATAGTTTGTTTGTGCATTAATTTCAACCAACATAGATTAAACAGGTTTAGGGTTAACCTATTGATTGTATGTTAGTCAGAAAGCGCACATGAATACGATCAGAATAAAGTAGAGGCCTATTATTAGGGCAGGTTCAATCTCTTTTAGGTTGGATTTGTACCTTCATCCCCGAACCCTTATTTGGTTCATGACCTTATGGAGTTGACAATCTCTTGGATCGTTAAGGGGTGTAACCTTCACCTCGTGAACGGTTTACAAGTTCCTTAAAAACTTGTTGGCGACTCTTTTGCTCTATCTTCTTCCCGTTGGACGCCACCGTACTTTAGTGTATGATCACAGTGGGGTTCAAGCTAGTGGGATTTTAAAAGCTTGAAATTATTCCCTACAGTTTTTGGCGACTCCACTGGGGAGGATTTCTATTTTAATTCCTGAATTTGTTTCGGCAATGATCTAGAATGAGTGGATGAGACTCGAAAAGTTCTAAGTATTTCATGTGCGTAATTTTGATTAACATTATTGTCATATGCAAAAAAAAGGTTCTCATTGGAAAGACCATCCGTAATAAGTCAAAAACATAGGATTTTACACGTAGGAAATTTGAGAAATGTCTTTCACAACTAGGACTGAAATAACACCACGCGAAACTGGAAGATTTTATCGAGCACAGAAAGCTGCTGAGGCATGTGGGAAGTAGCGTTAGGGGCCAGAGCTTGGCGCCACACTTTTAGCCGTAGCGCCAGACGCTAGTATTGGCGCCAAGCACTACAGTTAAAAGTTGGCGCCAATCTCTGATTGCTGGCGCCAATTTCTCCCAATACCGAGCCAGAAATATGCGTTCTAATTTCGACCGGTTTTTTGTATTGTTTGCTCGATCCTACTTCCCGATTGAATTTTTTATCACTTTTCTGAAACCCATATGTGTTCTACATATGGACATAACCCTCTGGGAATTCATGCTCCATCTACCCGATTGAACGCTCCGTGCAACAAAGGGTACATCCGAGATGTTGAATTTCACCAAACCATGGAAGCGAGTTTTTTCTAAAACTCGCGGTGTCCCATCCACTCGCGCTAACCCTTCACGGTTAGGCTTCCGCGCGGTGCATCCAGACAATTAACCATGGACCCTCTATTGACTAAACCATATCCTGAACTTTAGAGAACTAGAGCCATGGTTAGGTTGCGAACGCATTGCATCATATTGTGCCTACTTGACTAATTGTGCATTATTTGTTGTGCATTATATATTCTATATTTCTCTTAACCGTTTGTTGACTTGTGTTGAGATTAAATAAATTAATGACTTAAAGAACTTTGCCTAATTAATTAATTAATTAATTAATTAATTTGAGTCAATAAAGTCTATTTTTTTCAGTCGGAATTGACCTAGTACAACTTTAGGCATACCCCAGCTGACTAATAATACCGAAAACAGTCCCAGACCGAAGTTCCACTATTGACGCCAAATTCTGAGCTGTAGCGCCACACTATGGTGTGTAGCGCCAGACGTTAACTAAATTGTCTGGCGCCAACCACCACAGTGTGACGCCAGTCCTGTCGCTTGGCCGACAGTTCGGATTATTTGTCGAGTCATCATATAAAGTCTAATTAATCAGTCTTCTGTTTAATTCGGTTAATTTTGCTGATAATATGCTTAATTGAATCAATGATCGCGTTTAGGCACTAAGTCCCATGGTCTTACACAAGAGTCCAAACATGTCACTTACACTCAATGCACACACCAATACACATACATGTTTCGATCATGATTAAGAGAGTCTTGTGTGCGCGTTTTTTCCGTCATTTTTTTTAGGGGGGTAAGTCGGATATTAATCCTCCAATATAAATAATAATACTTAATTCCCTAAAAATATGTACATTATTGTCGCCAAAAATATGCATCCTTTTTTTTCAAAAAATAAACCATAAAGTCAAGTTCATTCGAGTTAAGTAGTTAAAACGCAAAATGGTTTAATTTACAGCGCGTGGTCAAGAAAGGAAGGACGATTAATCAAAGATAACCTCTTCGTACAAGTCCAACTTTTCGACAAACATATAGCCCGCAAGAGGAAAGCAAGAGTTATAATGGCAACTCAAGAAGAAGTCAATGATCTTAAGAACCAACTGGCTATTGTGACTGAGACACTGAAGCTTCTCGCACTTAAGATCGATGATCCCGTGAAACAACAACAAATGGACCTCATGAAAGAGAGCCTAAGTAAGTTGTCCAGCGACTACAAGTTTCAAGAACTCACATCCCAAGGGGTCTCGGTGGATAAAGATCTTTTTCCGCAGAAGTTCAACGCCAACGACATCCCAAAATTCAGAGCAATTGACAACCCTTACTTCCACTTAAGAGCATTTGAAACAATAATGAGTATCAAGGGTATTAATAAGAAGGTGTTCCCTTCTCTATTCTCACTATCTCTCGAGACCGTTTGCCAACAATGGTTCTTTTCTCTCGAGAAAGAAAAGACCTCTACCTAGGAGTCTATAGCAAACGCTTTTGTTGATAGGTACAAATGCAACATTCAAGTCGAGACTGACCATAAAGAACTTGAAATCCTCAAACAGAAAGAGAATGAAGGCTTCACTTCTTTCTTTAACAAGTGGAGAGAAACCTCAGCTAAAATGATCGAGGTACCAAGTGAAAAAGAGTCTGTGAGACTGTTCATCAAAAATTTCCAAGAAAAATATTCCAAACATCTTAAATATCAAAATAACCTCCATACCTTTAAGGTTGTTTATGATATTGGGATCAATATTGAAGATGACTTGGTTAAGTCTAAAGCTGCCAACAATAACTCCAACAATGGCTGGAAAGGAAAGAAGAACGGCAATCCTTCTTCTTCCAAAACCGCCCACTCAAATAACGTTAGCACCTTTAATCTAGGAGAAGTCCTCGCTATGAACAACCAAAGACAAAGGAAACCATTTAGGAGGAACTTCACTCCTATTGGCATGAGTTATGACACCGCATTTGATCGATTAAATGCGAAAGGTCTTATAACTCCCATTGGACCATTTGGGGATCCACCAGTTGAGAAGAGGTCGGTTAATTGGAACCCCAACGCACATTGCAAATATCACTAAGGTAGGGGCCATTCTACTGAAAGCTGTTGGAAGCTTAAGGAAGCTATCCAAGACCTGATTGACAATAACAAACTGCCGTTGCCCCCTGCCAGCAAGAAGCCAAGCATTAACAATGCACCTCTAGCTCATACTTTGGCTATCTCCGATGAAGAAAACGAGGTTGACCCCTCATCTCTCATTAAGCCTGTCAAAGAAACCGATGTCGAAGAAAAAGGAGAAGAGATCTTTTTCGATGTCAGAGATAACCTCCCAGAACCAGCAAATAAGGAAGACATACAATTGCTCACACTGTCCATGAAGGAGGCATCGCAACTATTACGTGAAGCTCTCAAAGTTATGAACGAACTTCACAAGAAATATGATGAGCTTCCATGTTCAAAGGAGGAACCTAAAAGAGAATTCACACCAGTGAGAACGACTTATGAGGCAAAGTATTTTCCCTTACAAGTCACCGAAAAACCAAAGAAGAGCAATAAAGTTTACACTCCAATTGGGATCCCATATGCACAAATGTTCGAAATGCTCTCCGAGAGTGGCAAGTTTAAACCTCTCGAACCGAGACCATTTGAGTCATTAAAAAGGACAGATAGATATTACTTTCAGTACCATCAATTAGGGGGGCACACCATAGAAAACTGTTTCAAATTCAAGGATTTGGTGCAGAAAATGATTGAGGAAAAGGAATTAATCCAAGTTCAACAAGAATAGGACATAACCGTTAATGGAGAGTGGGACAGTGATGAAGAAAATGCCTACCTAAAGGACATAGTAGGACCTTCACCTTCTGTATCATAAACCACTGACGACATTTGGGCTGAAGAAGATTCGTCAATAGACGTCCTCACAAGATCCGGGAGGATGCAACCTCCCGTTTCAACACAACCTATTCCTACTGTACAACAAGTTCCCATACCTATCATCGAAGACAAAGACATCGTTAAACAGTTTAAGAAGACAAAAGTTGAGATGAATGTATGGAAGCTCCTGGCAACATCTCGAGAACATAGGTTGGCTGTAATGAATGCCTTGGATAAAATCGGGATAGATTCTGACACTACTCCTGAGGGACTAGCTAACTTCCTCACAAGTGACCTTCCTAGTCCGATTAATCTAATCACCTTCTCTGACAAAGATTTACCCCCATAAGGTGACAAACACTACAAGGCATTAAACCTCACGGTAGTCTATAAAAGGATGAATGTTCCCATGACTCTTGTAGACAATGGATCAGCTATCAATGTCCGTCCACTTAGAATTGTGAAACTGCTCGGCATAAGGGATGAGGATTTAACTCCGTCCACACAAGGAATAAGAGCATACGATAATACTCGCCGTCAAGCTCTTGGCAAAATAACCCTAAATGTGACGGCAGGAGCAATAGAACATGCTACTACTTTTCAAGTAGTAGATATCAAAGCCTCATTTAATTTGTTGTTAGGACGCCCTTGGCTCCATGATCTAAAGGTCGTCCCTTCATCTCTCCACCAACAAGTGAAAGCCATAGTTGGAGGAATTCCAACCACTATTGACGCTTCGCCGATGAGAATCAAATCCATAGAAAATCCAATCATCAATGTAGAGCACGACGAAGATGATGAAGATTATGGGGCTTTAACGAAGAAGTCTCCTTAATCGAAGAAGATGAAAGGACATCTCTTTGCCACGACCCCCATTCCAACATGATTGTCAACACCATGCTGAAGAAACAAGGACACTTCCCTGGGATGACCCTAGGAAAGAAGAAAGGGATAGCAAAATCGGTGGAGTCACCTGGCCTCCCTAAGCTAGATACTTTCGGTCTTGGTTTCGAACCGACTCGGAAAGATCTCAAGCGAGCCCAGGACAAGTTGAAAGCACGTAGAGACGCTCGCATTCAAAAGAAAGCAATTCCAATGGATCAATACCCTCTTACGCTTAATGGTCAGTTTATAAAAGAAGGAGAGGACTATCCATGCCATGAATTTCCCAAGCCATTTGTTGTAAATGGCATACGACAACCAGGATTCGAGATTTTCTTGGATTGCTACTTCACTGACGAAATCCCAACTCCTGTCCATAAGGAGAAAGAACCCCCATGCTTTGACTTTAACGTCATGGGATTACTGTTTGGGCGAGAAAAGAATGAGCCAGCTTATGAAGAAGGTAACTCCTCACTCATTCAAACGGTCCTACAAAATGAAAACTTCAACCCCTCAAAGCTAATTACTCCATCCGAAGGATCACTACAAGGGTGGCGCAAGACTATCAAAGTGGCTACTCCAAGTGGAAGGAAGATATCAATAACGACAGGGCAAGGACCGATGTTCGAAGAGTCGTCGGAGTCAGAGTCCGAGTCAGAGTCTTTCCCTTTAGAGTCTTGTAAGTCTTTAGCAATAACACCTCCCCTTCCTATTTCTTCTCCTAGGATAGTTAGTGATCCAGTCCCTGAGGACATATCACTCTTTGATGTAATGATCTCAGAGTATAATAATATTTCTCGTTCTCCTTACTGCTTGTGTTCTTCCCTAACCCTAGATGACGAGCATTGCTAAGCTAACGATGAAAAAGACAAAGAAATTATTAAAGCAATGGAAACACTCAAAAAGAAAACACCAATAATCGAAGAGACTGAAACAGTTGACATCTTGAATGATTCAACTCATAAAAGAGAAGTTAAAATCGGACTAACATTGAATAAACAAGAAAGAACTGATTTAATTAACTTACTTAAAGAATTTATTGATGTATTTGCTTGGTCATATGAAGATATGCTAGGCATTAAACGAGAAATAGCTCAACACACTATACCACTAATCCCAGGAATGAAACGTGTAGAACAAAAGTTGCGTCGAATGAAACCCGACATAACACTTAAAATAAAAGATGAAGTTCAAAAACAAATAACTTCAGGTTTCATTAAGGTATCCAAATACCCCGAATGGGTCGCCAACGTCGTCCCAGTTCCAAAGAAAGACGGAAGGGTAAGGATGTGTGTCGACTATCGAGATCTAAATAAGGCAAGTCCAAAGGACGACTTCCCTTTGCCACACATCGATATTCTGGTAGAAAACACGGCAAATCACGCGCTTCTCTCATTCATGGACGGATATGCAGGGTACAATCAGATTCTCATGGCAAAAGAAGACATGGAGAAAACGACCTTCATCACACCATGGGGCACTTACTACTACACGGTCATGCCATTTGGGTTGAAAAACGCAGGTGCTACTTACCAACGTGTAGCAACCGCCTTACTCCATGACATGATGCATAAAGAAGTCAAAGTATATGTCGACGACATGATTGTGAAATCAAAGGACTATCTAGGCCATCAAGTAGCCTTAAGGAAATTTTTCGAAAGGCTAAGAAAATATAATATGAGGTTGAATCCATCAAAATGTGCTTTTGGAGTCACCTCGGGCAAGCTCTTGGGATACGTCATAAGCTCTAGAGGAATAGAGATAGATCCAACCAAGATTAAAGCAATCATGTCGATGCCACCGCCCAAGACCGAGAAACAGATTCGAGGATTTATTGGCCGGTTGCAATACATAAGTAGGTTCATATCAAAACTAACAACGATATGTGAACCAATCTTGAAAAAGCTCAAGAAGAATGTACCAGTAATATGGGATGATGAGTGTCAAAAAGCCTTTGACAAGATCAAAGCCTATCTCGCAAATCCTCCCGTATTAGCGCCAGCACTTCCCGAAATACCTCTTAGGTTATACCTAACGGTTACCAAAGAGACAATGGGAGCCATGCTAGCACAAGAGGTAGAAATCAAAGATAATGCAATCTATTACCTAAGTAAGAAGATGCTCGAATACGAAACACGCTATATACCGCTCGAGAAATTGTGCCTCGCTTTGGTGTGGGCCACAACTAAGTTGAGACATTACATGTTGGTACATACCGTTTTCGTAGTCTCCCGATTGGATCCACTCAAGTATCTGTTCGAGAAATCAACACTCAATGGACGTATTTCAAGATGGATAGTCAACTTAGCTCAGTTTGATATATGGTTTATGCCACAAAAAGCTATAAAAGGATCTGCGGTGTCAGACTTTCTAGCAGACTTTCCAATAGAAGACTCGACACCAATACAGGACAATGAATTTCCGGATGAAGATTTGATGGTCACCGAAGATGATACTTGGACCTTGTATTTTGACGGAGCCTCAAACCAAAAGGGATGTGGCGTCGGAGTGCTACTAGTATCACCTAAAGAAGAACACGTTCCAATCTCAATAAAGCTTGATTTCGACGTTACCAACAACGCTGCTGAATATGAAGCATGCGTGGTAGGCCTTGAAACAGCCCTGGCATTGGGAGTAAAGAAGTTAAGGATATTCATAGAGTCTCTTCTTTGATTATCAATCAGATATCTAAAAGGTGGAAAGTAAGGAGCGAAAGCCTAGCCCCTTACCAAACCTATCTGGAAACTCTGACCGATCAGTTAGAGAAGGTAGAATACACATATCTACCTAGAGAAGAAAACCAATTTGTTGATGCCTTGGCAAGATTAGCCTCGATGGTTAGGATTCCTACAGAAATCGAGCAAATGCCTCTAACTATCAAAAAAAGGCATAAACCAGCATATATACAGGCTATAGAAGACGACGACTCAGTCCAAGACGAAGAAGAAGAACCATGGTACACATACATACTTAATTATGTCACCAATAGAGAATACCCTCCTCATGCTGACAAAAGAGCAAAGCGAGCATTGAGACTTTTGGCTTCTCAATATGTACTCATAGACAACGAGCTACATAAAAGGGTACCTAAAGGTCGAGCTCTCCTATGTGTAGGAAAGAAGGATGCACAAAGAATAATGAGAATAGTTCACGAAGGAATCTGTGGAACTCATGTAAATGGTAAAATGTTAGTCCAGAAAATAATGCGAGAAGGGTATTATTGGACTACAATGAATAGGGATTGCCATCAATGCGTGAAAAGATGCCCTAAGTGTCAAATTTATGCAAATTTACAACATGTCCCTCCATCTTTGCTCTACACCTACACATCGCCATGGCCATTCTCTACATGGGGAATTGACATAATTGGCAAAATCACTCCCCTAGGGACAGGAGGCCACGAATTTATTCTAGTAGCAATTGATTAATTTACAAAGTGGGTCAAAGCGCAATCATACGCTAAACTCACTGCAAAACAAGTAGCACTCTTTATCGAGAGAAATATTATTTGTCGGTATGGAGTCCCACATGAAATGATAAGTGACAATGGAACTCACTTTCAAGCCGAATGTGAAGAATTGCTACATAAATATGGTATCCAACATCATCATTCGTCCCCATATAGACCTCAAGAAAACGGAGCAGTCGAGGCAGCTAATAAGAATCTAAAGACTATCATCGAGAAAATGACAGAAAATTATAAGGATTGGCCTGACAAGCTCCACTTCGCACTGTGGGGTTATCGCACGTCAATCCGTACATCAACGGGAAATACACCATTTTCTTTGGTATATGGAATAGATGTCGTACAACCTGTCGAACTAGAAATACCATCTCTACGCATTGCGTTAGAGAGTAAACTTGATGAAGTTGAATGGACTAGGGCAAGATATGAAGAATTGATCCTACTCGACGAAAAACGACTAGAAGCTCTACATCACACTCAGTGTTATCAAACTCGTATGGCTAGACATTTTAATAAGAAGGTCAAGACAAGAAATATCAAATAGGAGATTTGGTATTAAAAGCACTAAGGAAAAATGTTTTAGACCCAAGGGGAATATTTAGACCTAATTGGTCTGGCCCCTACATTGTCAAAACAATCCTGTCAGGTGGTGCAGCAAAACTAACTGATATGGATGGCAATGAATTCTCAAACATGACCAGTCTTGACCAACTTAAAAAATACTACCCATAATTACTTGAGTAGGATACTCAAGAGAGCTACGTTCGTTCTGATTCCTTAGGAAAGGATACGTAGGCAACCCTTTACGGGTGCGGCCACTTTATTTTTCGACATCTCCGCGTTCCCGAATCAACTGAAAAGTCAACACAAAGTCGGCCAATTGTTGGCATCGCAGAACAGAGCCTGGCGCCAGCCATAAGTCATCAACGCCAGCCAATGGAATTGGCGCCTGACGCCAGACTTCAATGGCAGGCGACAAACCCCAATTACTGGCGCCAATTCGGGAATAAAATCTGGGCAAATTTCGGTGTTTTTCGGAAAATTTTCGACTTCCGTACTCGAGGAATTTCTGGAAAATTAATTTTTTCGATTTTCATTGCTTTAATAAAATAAATTTAAATCAAATAATTTAATTGAAAGCTAAAGTTTCATTAATAAAATAAAATTACATTGTTAATGGAATTTAAATAAGGCTGAAATAAATTAACTTTAAATAAAATTAACAATTTAATAAATCTAAAGCTAAGCAATGTTTTTAATCTTTCTTTTCCTTTTTAGCTCGTTTCCAATTCTTTTTTGCTTCCTCCTCTTCATCCATTACTTTAGCTAGTAGGCATCCTTTAGAGGACCTACATTCAATTTTAGAATAGATTCTCTCCCCTCCAGCTAGCACCCCATGCTTCTTTTCCACCCAAGCCTTTTTGTCCGTGGTGTTAGCTTTCCTTTTTCCTTTGTCTCTAGTAGCAATTTTCTTCCTAGGCATTGTAAGTGTTTTGAATTCAATTCTTGCACCTAAGCGTTCTTTGGCAGGTGTCACCCTGTCACCTAGACGATTCTTCACATCGGTTCTACCCTAATCAATTGAAGATTTCTTTAGCAACCACTTCTTTACATCATTAGGTAAAGAAGGGGGAACCTTTTGGGTAATCACTTCCCATAAAGGTCTAGCATTCCAGTAAGCATCGAATCTGTCTACTTCTTGAGATACGGGGTACTCATAGGGAGGATAAAGATCCCCGGAAGGAATATTTTGAAGTAAGCCGTATTGTCTCTTTACCCTGCAAGGATAATAATATGTTACGCGAGACAAGCTTGGAAGACGGCAAAAAGGTTGCTTGTTAACACCAACCATCCTTTCTATTTTCCACCACGGGATGACCCACTTGATAGCAAAATCACGTCATTCAAATACTTTTCTCCATCCATGACGCCCAATCTTAGGGATGCGCTTCTTTCTTCTCACGAAGCAATTGGGAGTATATTTTTCGATGTCATCCGGAGGGCTAATTAACCCTAACCTCTCCGTTAGCCACATCTGTAAAGAAAAAAAAAATTGCAATGCAAACAAAATTATTATTACAATACAAAAATATATTTTTTTATTTCTGTAATTAAAAATGTTATTTTTCTACCTGTAATAAAATTGGAGAACCGCGAAAAGGCGCTTTTGGATCCCTTTTCAATTCATCGAGATTAATCATGGTCTCTCCAACTATTAATGGCATCGGATTCCTTCCTGATTCAATTTGTTCTAGTACATTGGTGACAATTGATTGACCCTCATTATTTTTACCATTACTAAGACAAAATTGATTGAGCATGCAAAATAAAAATGCCCTTCTTCTATATATATGAAAGGATTCTGAAAGAGGTTTATCAAAATAATAGCGTGTGAATTCTTTCAAATTAATTATATTGCCATCTACTCTTTTTGATAAATCCCTGTCATTTAAATTAAACAAGCGTTCGAAATCCTTATAGTAATATGCATCTACTCTAGGGATTACTACCAGGTCTATTGCAGGGAAGCTTAAGATAGCACTAAATTCCTCTGGCAAAGGGCTAATTTCATCATACCCTATTCTGAAACAATGCGTATCAATATTCCAAAATTCTAAAGCGGTATGTATGAAGTCTAGGTCTAGATCTACCCCTTTGATGCCATAAATTCCCCCCAAGTGAAATAAATCTAATTCTTTTCTTTCTCTAGCATTAAGAGATCGACACCATTCATGAGTGTATTGGGTGAAGGTTTTAGTGGCTAAAGACATGATAATTATTTTTTCTGAAGAAGAGAATAAATTTTTTCGCTGGAATTATGAGAAGAATCGGCTGACCAGGGGGCTATTTATGCACAAATTGCGAAGAATTTTAATCTGAATGAAATACGGAGTCAGCGTCAATTGGCGTCAAAGCCCCGACATTGGTGCCACCCCCTAGAGCTTGGCTCCACGCGCTAAGTGTAGCGCCTGGCGCCACGCGCCATAGTGTGACGCCAGCTGGCGCCAAGTCACCATGGCAGCCGCGCGTGCTCAGTTTGCGTTTTTGATATTAAACTTGAGTCGGTTATTGACTTTATGGCCCCGTTTAATTTTCCTAAATATCTTTTCTATCTTTTTTCTTAATTGATTAAATATAGCAATTATTTTTAATTTATTTTATTTCCTTTTTTGGATTTTATTTTACTTTTAAAAAACCGGCATTTTTTCGTTTTCTTTTCCTTTTTATTTTTTCTTTTTGGGGGAGTGAGTCGGATAATATCCTCCATCAATAATAAAAATGACGGAATTTTTACGCATAAATTGTTAACATACGCTAACATAATAATAAGCAATCGAATAAATTTATGATAACATAAAAATACAAATGCGTCTAAATAATTAGTCAAAGGCAAAGTTCTATAAAAGTCAAAATAAAATATATGTACAGAAACAGATTACGGTGCCGGAGGACGTAGGCCCATTATGCCATAAAACTGCGCCGTACGAGGAGTCACCTCTCCACCAGCTCCAGCCTTATCACCAGCTCCAGTCTCCGTAGGAGGAGGAAGACTCAAGATAGGACCGCTCCAGCCAAGATCAACCTGAGGCTGAAAACGCGGAGGCTGCTGCGATGACGAGCCAACCTCGTACATCCCACCACCTCTGAAAGCCGAGGTAACCTCTCCTACCGGTGCAGCAGGAGCACCCTCAGAAGAAGATCCCGATCCCTCAGCAACATCGGCTCGAGCAGCCTCAGAGCGACCGCCTCTACCCCCTGACGAAGTACGGCGACGTCTCGAGCTAGACCTCGCCGGATCTCTCCGCCCCTCAAGTCTCGTACGGGTGTGAGAAGCGATAGGCTGGCCATGGAAAAAGAATTAAATCAGAAACAAAGTAAAACTGAAGCCATAATGCAGAAATAATGAGTAGAAAAGGTTACCTCTCGGACAACGTCGTCCCGACGATAGGTGGCCGCGTTCCTTATCCGGACGAGCTGGCTCCGGAAGGCATCTATGCATCGTGTCATAGCCGAAACCATCTTGCGTGAGAACTGTCAGAAAAATAATTCAGTGAAAATACATGATAAAGGAACACAAAATTCGAAACTTAAACTAGGCTTACACTAGTCTGGTGGCGAGGAATCGACCGCTCCACGAAGCGCTCGCCCTCGGGAGCCGGAGAAATCATCTCCTTGATCGGCCCGTATATCCCCTAGTAGTGAATGGACATACGGGGCGGCACAAACTCAGCAGGACCATCCTGATAAAACAGAAGAAATCAGTAAGGTATTACTTGGGGGCTAATTAACGAAAAATAAAAGCTAAAGATCTTACCCTCACATCCTCAGCCGGTACGGGGGCTGGAGCTAATAAAGGTAGTAGCTCCTCAGCGTAACACCGCCCGAGGATCACATGGGACCGCCAGAAGGAACTTGCTCCCTCAGCCATGCTCGACAACTGTACCTCGTCGAACATGTGACGTGGCTGAGGAGCAGGAACAACGAAGACATCAGAAGAGTGTTGTCTAGCAACTCTCTCTCCTAAATACGCGACCGCTCCGTAGGTCCCCAGAAAATAGCGACGCTCAGCAGAGTATTGTGCGGCTAATCCAGGGACTATCCAACCGCCCCACGGTCGGTATACCACCTCAAGTCCCTATAAAAAGCACCAATCAGGCAAGAATATATCTAAAGCACCGCGAAAGAGCTAGATAAACACTAAAAGTCATACCAAGATTATCCAGCTCCGGACACGTGCATTAGACATGTCCACATAGTGGCCGCCCCAAGAGGCGCTCACCGGATATCCCCTCGGTGATGGTCTTGCCGACGCAATAGAAGGAAAGTACTCGTAGAACCAGATCTACAAAGAGTTAAAAGTGTGAGTAAATGCTAACTAATATGTAAGGTTAAACTTTATAGGGAATAATGTTTACCTCTACGACCTTCCAGAAAGCAGATAGAGCGACGTTCGTCCTAAAGGACCGGTGACGACACGAGTCCCTCAGAGTACGAACGAAATAAGCATAGGCCAAGCTAGCCCAGTCAAAAGTCCCGATCCACTGGAGATCATGGACAACAGGGAGGTAGTAAAGCAATTCCCTACTACCCTTGTCAGAGGAGAATGTCCCTGACAACAACATCAACACAAAGATTCGCACCCGCTGCTCTCGGGTGGTCGCATCATCATCAAGAGCCGCTGCCAGCGTCGAGCGGCGAATCCCTCTAGTACTGAACTGAGTCGTCTCGACCTCAGCTCGGGCCCGAATAGCAATCGGCCCCAACAACTCCTCGACCTTTGAAGAAAAGACATCGATCCCACCGTCGAACGACAGCGGCACTGAAGTGAACTCCAGTCCTGTGATGAGACTGAAGTCTGTAGGGGTGACCATCATCTCGCCCCAGGGATAATGGAAGGTGTTGGTGGTGTTCCAGAAGAACTCCACCAAAGCGTGCACTACGTGATGACCCCCGCTGGAGGCGGCATAGCCTCGGAGGTCTCGAATAGAGTAACTAGCCCGCAGAACTCCCATAGGAGTCTCGTCTCGAGGTCCCTAGCGATATGCATCCTGTACAGATCGCCTAGACCGTCACAGCCAAAGCCGTGATGTCGTGTCCTCCCGGGCTCGGTTCCCCGTCTCACCCTCTCAGAAATGTGGTGGACAAGGGCAAAGAACAGAGTCTGCTCATCCCATTCCGGGAGCCGACCAAGCGAAGTGGACGGCGTGGCGTCGTCCTGCACGGGCTCATGCTCCCGTCTAGTGTTTCGGGACCGTGAACCAGAGCCTCGTTATCTAGCCATGCTACATTGTGAAGAATCATCATAAATTAAGGTTCTATAATATCTAAGGTTCGCCTAGCCGCATGATACTATGTTCGCAAAAACAGAGTACGTAGTACTAAAACAGAGCACAAATTCAAATTGAGCATAACAGCATTTTTCAAGCGATCAAACAATTTCTTGCAATACTATAGTGATTATTGTGACAAATTGAACAAGAATTGCTAGCGAAAACGTCAAGAACAAACCATATTGTTCTTCACGACCTTAAGAGGTCCAACAATGGCAGATTGCTCATTTCTTCACCAAATTGAGTCAAACAAGTCTCAAATTACTCCCAAGGCAATATATAAACATAAACAAGCAATTTCATGGCATAAAACTTGACAAACAAAGCAAATTGAGCATCATAGAATTCGAATTTTCATGAACTTCGTGAATATTCATGCCAAGAATTTGTAAAAACTGGTGTGAGTTTGAGAAAAACTTACATATATCAGGAAAATAGATGAGAATAGCTTTTATTTGCAACAAATTTGAGCGAATTCGGTTGAGAAACGAGCAAGCAATGAGAAATTGAAGCTTTCGGTTTCCTCGAGCAGTTTTCGCAACGAACAGAGTAGCAAATGAAGAAGAAACGGGGATTTAAAGAAAATCACGTGCTAGACCCAGTCCCTAGGCATTGGCGTCACCATCTGGGCTTGGCACCTGGGGCTAACGCCAAATCGCTGGCGCTGATGGTTTTTCAGCGACGCCAAAGCACCCAGCCACTTGTTGAGGTTGTGCTAGCCTTCTGCAATATATTTTTGGGTTCCTTGGTACGCCAGTTAGCCCCTCTAAGCAATTTGACATGATTAAGTAATCGTCTTGATTACATAAAGTGATCGACCTGATAAGAGATCGTCTCACTTAGCTTAAAGCGCCTAAGCATTGGCTCATTAGCAAAAGGCACCACATATAGGTTCAAAAGCAAAAGGCACCGACATACAGTTTCAAAGCAATAGAATGTCGACGTACAGGCATAGCGGAGGAAAAGTTCAGGCGAACTTTTCAAAGATCGACAGGCGTGGATCTTCGGTAATTTCCTTTGGAAAATTATCGTATCAAATGAGGATGACTTCAAGAGAAGATATCTTCGACATCATTCCCTAGCTTACGGAGAGTTGTCACGAACAACGGAGGATTATTTCAAGAGAAATAATCTTCGATGGTATTCCCTAGGATGTGGAATATTGTCAATGCGGATGAGGATTGTTTCAAGAGAAATAATCTTTGATAATATTCCCTAGGATGTGGAATATTATCAATGCGGAGGAGGATAGTTTCAGGCGAAGCAATTTTTCAAATTGGAAGCAGTTACAGGCGGCATTCTCTAGCTTGTAGAAGGTCATCAAAACAACAGTAAAGCGACAGCAAATCGGTTACTTTCAGAGACGTGTGCTCGATGGTGCAAGATACGCGTTTCTTAACTCTTCTATCTGTTTAACTAACGCTAGTTTTGCAGGTATCGGCGTTACCAGATTGATTTAGGATTGCAGAACGTTGTGAATCATTCTCCGTCCCTATCGATACTTTGACTTTTGTTTTCGAAACTTGCGTTTCTCCAAACTCAGTCAAAGTGGGGGCTTCTGTAGACACCCATTTGTGTCTCTCCAAAACCAAACCCAGTGATGAGTACCTTTCACGTCGAATCATAATCGAATGAAACGAAAGTGTGGAAAGGTCTAGTGTTGCGGAAAGTTTTTATTTCTTTTCTCTTCTCTCTGTTTTTGAAAACTTTATTTTAAGAAAACAGCCAATCTGGTTTTGTTGGTCCATGATATGGGTTCAATGGTAGTGTAGTTGGATGGGGATTGCAAAAACCTTTCCAACGATATATTATAAGCCCAATTCCGATGAATATTGAGGAAATTATGGCCAATTTACTAAACTGAGCCCGGTTTGAGCTTTATATACGGCCCAATGATCTAGGGGAGGGCCTAATATGATTTTTCATTCCTAATTCAATTAGCATTGATAAGTCGAATTTGTTGACTTTTCAGAGTTTTAATCAAAATCAAATAGCATTTTCGAAGAAATTATATTATTTTATCCTCCAGGGCGGGAAATTATATTATTAAATCATCTTTCATTCACGAATTCTCATCAATAATTAGTCTTAATAAGCTTTCATCAACAATCATTAATTCTTTAGCCATATTCAAAGTTGCCTTCACCCTAGCCATTTATTCAATTCTTTCTTACTTTTTCATACAAAATTCCGCATTCACAAGATCTAGAAACACCTACCATATTCAAAGTTGCCTTCACCCTAGACGTGAAAGGTTTTAATTTCTGAGGGTTTGGTCCCAAATCTCTCTTTCAATTATTTAATTTAATTGCTTTGATTATTATTTTTCCTTGAAATTACTAACGTGTGTATTTTGTTATTAGAAAGAGGTACGAAGCATCAAAGTAAGTACTTTATTGATTAATTAATATTATGATGTAGAAATCATGCTTAAATTTTTATTATGATGTTCCTAGTATCATGTCCAAGGTAATTTTAATATTAAATATGATTGTTGTGATGCTTCCTATGATCTTCCTAATATTTATGATTTCTAGTATCATGTTAGGGTTAAAGATTTGATTTTTATTGCTTAGTGACACGCTAGGGTTTGTTATTAATCTTGTTAGTATCATGCCTAGGATCTTGCTATTTTTATTATGCTTTAATATTAACATAAACATGGTTATGATTATAATTGTTATAATTTATTATTATTTTGATGATGATTATTTTATTTATGATTATTATTATTATTATTATTATTATTATTATTATTATTATTATTATTATTATTATTATTATGATACGATTATTATTATTCTTCATGATTATTATTGATTATGTTGCTTGATACATTATTTATTCTTTATTGCTTGATCACACCTTTGATGCATGTTTAAAGGGAATTTGGTACTTGTAATCACGCTTAATAAGATAATTAATAATCTTTTTAGGGTTAATTGTGATTATAATTCAAGTGATCGCCAATAATAATTTGTTTGTGCATTAAATTCAACCAACATAGATTAAACAGGTTTAGGGTTAACCTATTGATTGTATGTTAGTCAGAAAGCGCACATGAATACGATCAGAATAAAGTAGAGGCCTATTATTAGGGCAGGTTCAATCTCTTTTAGGTTGGATTTGTACCTTCATCCCCGAACCCTGATTTGGTTCATACCTTATGGAGTTGACGATCTCTTGGATCATTAAGGGGTGTAACCTTCACCTCGTGAACGGTTTACAAGTTCCTTAAAAACTTGTTGGCGACTCTTTTGCTCTATCTTCTTCCCTTTTCGACGCCACCGTACTTTAGTGTATGATCACAGTGGGGTTCAAGGTAGTGGGAATTTAAAATCTTGAAATTATTCCCTACAACACCTAATATGGTCGGATTGTCGACTTGAAGGTAAATCATCTGCGGCCCACTTTTGGGGATAATCGAACCATCATACACTTGCAAATTTCATTCGACAAGTTTTTTCCTCAAGCGTGGAAAACCGCCAAGTCGGATTTCCTCGAGCATGGAAAGCATTATCGGTGGATTTTTCTTCAAGTATAGAAAACCGCTAAGTCGGCTTTCCATAAGCATGGAAAGCATTATCGGTGGATTTCTTCTAGTATAAAAAACCGCCAAATTATCATGTCGGCTTTCCTCAGGCATAGAAAGTATTATTCGGTGGATTTCTTCTAGCATAGAAAAACGCAAAAATTATATGTCAACTTTTCTCAGGCATGGAAAGTATCGTCCGGTAGATTTTTTCAGGCTTAGAAAGCTACCAAACTCATCAGTCGACTTTTCTCAGGCATGGAAAGTGCTTCAGCAAAACATCATCCGGCGGATTCCTTCAAGCATAGGAAGCTACCAAACTCATTTGTCACCGATACACTAGTGTTCGATAATCATTCTATCATTTTACTCTTTTATATGTAGAACTAATATTTTTCTCCAGGTATCGGCGTATACAGAGTGATTTAGGATCGCAGAACGTCTTAAATCATTCTCCGTCCCTATCGACTACTTTGACTATCGTTTTGAAAAATAAACGTTTCTACAAACTCAGTCAAAGTGGAAGCTTCTGTACACACCTAAAAATGTCTCCCCGAAACCAAACCCGATGATGAACAATCCTTCACCGCCATTATTTGTCGGGTTCAGTATTTAATCCAGAGATGCTTAAAAAATTGTATTTACTTAAATTCAGTTTTTAATAGTCCATGGATCACTCTAGATGTTTAGTCAAAGCATAGTTTATTTTTAATTTTGGCCCAATCCTTTTTTATTTATTTTATTTATTATTTTTGCCCAAACCTTTTTATTTTATTTATTATTTTGGCCTTATTAATAAATAATAAATCATAAATATCCTAAAATTATCAATCGACACTTTAAAAGGCTGAATGAAATTAGGGCAAAATGTATTTAGACGGAAAAATGAACGCAAAGTCTGCTTCTTCATGGCAGAATGCACCGCATCATGGGGCTCACTACCGTGCCACGGTGTGATTTCCTGTGACACGGGGCAGCTCCGTGTCCTTTTCGCGTAAACCCTTCACGCCTTATATCTCCCGTAACCTAATTATTTCCTGCGTCACACAATATTTTACCGTGTCACGGGATTTTCTGCCCTATCGCGGCATTATTATTTAGGGTTTTTATCTTTTTAGGGTTCGGTGTGTTCCCTCTACTCATTTTCCCCTATAAAAACCCCATCATTTCTGATGTACGGGGCATCAATTAACTCTCTTTTTCTCTCTTCTATGCTCTAGCCTAAACACTAGCCTACCCTTCTTCTTTCAAAATTCCCTCATCAAGCACTCCAAGGAGTTCATACTTTACTCGAGGTTATTTCCTTAAACCAAGGCGTTAAAGGTAGAACTGTTTGAGGGTTTGGCCCCAAAACAACTCAATTTAATTTAATTTAGTTTAATTATTGTTTTATTAATTTTCCTTGAAGTTACTAACTCGTTTATTAATTTATAGTTGCAAGCAAACACAATCAAAGTAAGAATTATGTTCCTTTTATTTCTATTACTTTTCTAACGATTTTACATTATTGGATTTATTGTTAAATTGCTTCCAATATTAACGTTTATTCTATTATTTATTTATTGATAACCATATTTCATGTTTAAAGGGAATATGCAATTGAAAATCACGCCTAATAAGATAATTTGGACGACCGGTTTAGGTTCCTTTTTAATCTTGTTATTTAATCAAGTGATCACAATATTTTAGAATTATGTGTTGCATTAATATTAAACCAATTTAGCATAATAATAGATTGAAGCAAATTGAATATTTGTTTGTATCCCTTTTAGATCGCATGAATCACTTTTCAATATAAAAATCGAGTGGAGGCCAATACGGGCAAATGTGACTCCATGACTCGCTTTGTACCATCATCCCCGATCCTCCTTTCGTGGTTCCGAACCATATGGAGTTTGTAACCTCATGGATTATGAATGGGGTGTAACCTTCACGGGTTAATCGTTGTTGCTTTTCGCTCTCCCTTATTCATGGTTGCCTTTTATGATCCGTGAACGGTTTACAAGTTCCTTAAAAACTTGTTGGTTGAACCCTACTTTACTTGTCCCTAATCGTATTATGTCAATTCCCACTTCCTATGAGTGTCAAGCATATTCACACATGCTTTAACGTAGGCGCACTTCGAGCGACGCCTACAGCGCCACAAATCATATTCCTCGGTGTTAAAAACACCTTAAGTTCGCTAAGGCACCAACATACAATTTATTCCTCGTGTACATAGACGCTTATATAGCTCTTTTCCCATGATTATTGCATCAATAAAAATTATATGAACCATAATAAAATTTTCTTTTAATATTCCAAACAAAATTAAACATTTTGTTTGATTAAACATGCTTTCTATCATGCCATAAATAAAAGTGTGGTTCATATTCAACATGCCAAACTATTATTTCTCAATCATTAATCCATCACAAATAAATCATGCTTCATAATTCAATCACTAATATCAACCAAATCACAATTTTCAATCATAATCTAGCATGATACTACTTGTTATTTATTAAACACGTCAAGCATGCCACTATATCGCAAAAAATATGCTACATACGTGAACGTACCTTGAATACGATCTTAATATCACCATGACTAATAGAAATCCCTCACTTCAAAGTCTCCTACAAATTAAAATCATAATAGAGCATTAAAATCCACTCTATACAAATTTCCAGCAATATATACTCTTATTAAACCACTAATAATTTAATTAAACAATTTGAAATTTTATTTAAAACCTCATTATTTAATCCCAATTAATGGGTAATTAAAATTCCTTAAAGAAACTTGATTTTTAGTATACTACCAAAAATTTCAGCCATATATAGTAATAAAAACTTGATGTAATTATGCTTTAAAACACTAAAATTAAAGGTTAAACCACCTTAAATCATAATCCTTCAATAATCAATTATTTATGAATCTAGGTTTCAAAATTAGGGCTTTTTAATAAGAATTAAAATCTAAAAATAAAATTGCACCATACATAATATCAATCATCATAAAATTAACACAAAACCCTTATTTTATAATTAGATCTAAGGTTTAAACAAAAATGTAAACAATAGTTTTAATTTTTTTTTCGTGAATAAGGGCGGCCGGACATCAGGTGGCTCCAATACCGGCTGCTGTCAGCCTGCTGTATGTAGCCGTCGCTTTCGGTTGGTGCTGGTGGTGGTCGGCGGTGGTGGTCCGAAAAAGGGGAAGGGGAAAAAGAAAGAAAGAAAAAAGTGAGAAAAATAAAGGAGAAGGGAGAGAAAGTTTACCTTGTGTTTTCTCCATTATGGGCGAATTTATTTTGCCCAAGTGTGGAATATTTATTCCCCTTACTCTAGAAAGTCTTCTTGCCAAACTTTCCCTTTTTACTCTTTCCTAATCCCTTTCCTAAACAAACATTACTAAAATAAAACTTTTCTAAATTAAATTCCAACTTAATAAAATAATTAATTTTGAATAAAACTTTTCTTTTATAAAATATATTAAAACTTGTTTTAAATAAATAATTAATATATCATAAATAATTCATTTCAAATTATTTAAATATCCCAAAAAATACTTATTTTAAATAAAATACATATAAAAATACGGGGTATTACAATCTACCCCCTTGAAAGAAGTTTCGTTCGAAACTTTGGTAAACGAAATTTAAATTTTTTCCTCACTTTGTATAATATTGTTGTACTTTTGTCATAACTTTTACCTTTTTGTGTCTCTTTGAGAACACAATAACTAAAATACTTGCTAAAATTGTGCAAAAAGCACAAATATAACTAAAAGTATAGGGAAAAAGCGCAAAATTCCACCGCATTCTACCCCCTTAAAGAAAACGAGTTACATCTTCGTAACTCAACATACCTGAAACAACTCTGGGTATTTCTTTTTCGTTTCATCCTCAGCTTCCCACGTGGCTTCCTCATATTCTTGGTTAGACCATAGCACTTTTACAATCTTAACATTCTTATTGCGTGTACTACGCACTTTATTGTTAAGAATTTTGACAGGTCTCTCCTCATACGTTAAACTTTGGTCTAATTCAATGGTTTCAGGTTGTAACACATGAGACTTATCCGGGATATATCTTCTCAATTGAGAAACATGAAATACATCGTGCACTTTGCTTATCTCCATAGGTAATGCTAACATGTAGACTACTTTGCCTATCTTTTGCAGTATCTCATATGGACCAATATGCTTCGAACTAAGATTTCCCTTCTTTCAAAGCCTCATCACTCAGTTCATTAGTGATACCTTTAACAATACCTTGTCACCAACTTCAAGCTCTTCTTCTCTACGCTTCAAATCTGCATAGCTCTTTTAGCGATCTTGAGCTGCTTGAATTTTAGCTTGAATTTCCTTTACTTGCTTCACTGTATCCTTAATCATATAAGGCCCTAGAATCATTGTTTCACTTATGTTATTAAAAAAAAACTGGACTACGACACTTCCTCCCATATAATACCTCAAATGGAGCCATTCCTATGCTCGCATGATAACTATTATTATAGGAACATTCAATCAAATAAAAGCTATTTACCCATCCTCCCTTGTGTAGACACCCAAATGCGTCTCCCCAAAAAACCAAACCCATAATCCCTATTCTCTCCCTCTCAAAGCTAGAAGCTTATTTTCTCCTTCTTTCTAAACCTTCCCCTTTTAAAATATTCAACATTTGCAAGTTCTGGGCAACCCATCCAAGTTTGAAGTTGCCTTCGCCCTAGACGTGAAAGGTAGATAATTTTTGAGGATTTTGTCCCAAATCCCTAATTCAATTTTTTAATTAGATTTATTATTTTCCCTAAAGTTACTAACGCGTGTATTTTGTAATTAGAAAGAGATACTAGGCATCCAAGTAACTAATTTAATTACTTTGTTATTCTTTTGATATAGAAATCATGGTTTAATTATTTTAATTCCTAGTACATATTAGAATGTTTTATTTCACCCTAGTATCATGTTTAGGGTAATAACTAAGATTTCTAATATCATGTATGTTTCTATGGGATGCTTCCTATTCTTCCTTCTATCATGTTAGTATCATGTTAGTGCTAAAGATTTGATCTTTAATTAAATGTTTAGTGACATGCTAGGATTTGTTATTAATCTTGTTAGTATCATGCCTAGGATCTTGCTAATATTATTATGTTTTATTGAGATTGAATATTATTATTTTGATGATGATTCTTGCTTGATATATATTTTTATTATTATTGCTTGATCACGCCTTTTATGCATGCTTAAAGGGAATTTGTATTTGTAATCACGCTTAATAAGATAATTAATAATCATGTTTAGGCTAATATGATTATAATTCAAGTTATTGCCAATAATAGATTTGTTTGTGCATAAATATTCAACCAACATAGATAAACAGGTTTAGGGTTAATCTAATGATCGTGTGTTAGTCAGAAAGCGCACATGAATACGAGAAGAATAAAGTAGAGGCCTATATTTAGAGCAAGTTAAATCTCTTTTAGTTTGGATTTCTACCTTCATCCCCAAATATCCAGTCATGGTTCCAGACCACTATGGAGTTAGTGATATCATGGACCGTGAAGGCGTGTAACCTTCAACCTGTACACGGTTTACAAGCTCCTAAAACTTGTTGTCGAGTATTTTACTCTAGATTCCTTCCATTTGGACGCCACCATGCTTAAGTGTATGATCACAGTGGGGGGCTCAAGTGGGGGATTCTCGAAATATTCTTTACAGTTTTTTGGCGACTCCTCTAGGGAGGATTTTTATTTTAATTCCTTAAATTTATTTTTGCAATAATTTATAATGAGTGGATGAGACTCAAAAAGTTCTATGTATTCATGTGCGTGATTTTGATTAACATTATTTACCATAAGCATAAAAAAATCCGCATTGGAAAGACCATCCGTAATGCTTAAAAAATATAGGATTTTTACACGTAGGAAATTAAGGAAGTATTTTTCACAAGTAAAATCGAAATAATGCTGCGAAAAACTAGAAAATTCAAGACCAGAAAGTTGTTGAGGCATGTTGGAATTAGCGCTGAGAAAACAGCGCCATCGCCATGCGATGGCTCTGTTGCCCGGCGACAATAATTTTCGTCTTGCGACAGGCACTATTGTCTCTCGCCGAATTCTTCCAATATCGAGCCAGAAATCTACCTTCTTGTTTCGACCAGTTCTACACTGTTTGTTCGGTTTTACTTCCTAATTGAGTTTTTCCCTCTTTTTCTAATTCTATATATGATATACATATGATCATAACCCTCTGGGGATTCACGTTCCATTTACTCAATCGAATGCTCCTAGCAACGAAGGGTACATCCGAGTTTGTTGAACTTACCAAACCGTGGAAGCAAGTTTAACTTGCGGGGTCCCATCCGCATGCGCCAACCCTTCCAAAGATAAGGCTTCCGCGCGGTGCATCAGGACTCTTAACCATGGACCTTCTTTGACTAACCATAATCCTTGAGCTTTAGAGAACTAGAGCCATGGTTAGGTTGCAAACTCATTGCATCATATTGTGACTATTTTACTACTTGTGCATTACTTGCTTGTGCATAACCTACATGTGATTGAATTAACAGTTTTGTTTGACTTGTAATTATAAATATGCTTAAAACTAACCAAGAACTAAAGGACTTTGCTAAATTAATTGATTAATTAATTTGAGCTAATAAATATGTCTAAAATCGAGTAATAGTTCCTTTGAGTGAACCCGGATTTTTATTCCCATATACTGCACAAGGGTCAACTTGTTTTGGTCGTAGCCGGAGTTCTAAGAAGAGTTACGAGACGTACAAGATATGTGTCTATAGCCACGTGTTTTATCTTTATTTGGCGTTGATTTCATCTAATTCTAAGTCATAGATCAAAAGTTATTACTAAAATACTACAACCTTTCCAGTTTAGTGCACATACGTGAAGTCTTAACGTAGTCTTTGTTTGAGACTAGTCACATAGTCTAGTCCCATGGTCATGACACGAGTCTTGAACATATCACTTACACTCACAAGTATTCACACACTTTGTACATACTCTTTTCACACCATGACCATGTCTTAGGTTCATGCATGAGTCGTTTTTTCCGTCATTTGAGTTGGGGGTCCACTCTATTCCTAAATTCTTCCACATCTCTCCATCTACATCATATTTCCACTCTCCACATTCTTTCTCTATACATATATATCTTTCCCCTCATTATTCCATGATCTTTCTCCATCTATGCATGTTTTATCAAGTTTGAATCAAATAATTAATAAAAAACATCCATGATTTCCCTTTCCACAGCACTTGGTCAAGGAGAGAAGGAAGATTAATCAAGGACAACACCTTCGTTCAAGTACTACTTTTTGATAAACCGATTTTTCCAAAGAGAAAAGCTAAGAATATAATGACAACTCAAGAAGAAGTCAATGAACTTATGCAGGAATTGGCTAATATGATCGAAAAGGATGAAGGCTATGTCACTTCAAATCAATGACCCTGTAAAACATCTACAAATGGAGTGAATGCAAGAAAGCTTGAGCAAACTTTCAAATGATTATAAGTTCTAGGGTATTAGCTCACAAGGGGTCTTAGTGGACAAGGAGCTTCTTCCGCAGAAGTTCAATGTCAATGACATCCCTAAGCTTAAGCTAACTGACAATCCTTATTTCCACCTAAGGGCTTTTGAAACCATAATGAACATTAAGGGGATTGATAGGAAGGTTTTTCATTCTTTGTTCTCACTATCTCTAGAAACCGTTTGTCAACATTGGTTCTTTTCTCTTAATAAAGTGAAGACCTCTACTTGGGATGGAATAATAAATGCTTTCATTGATAAAATATAAGTGCAACATTCAAGTTGAAACAGACCACAGACAACTTGAGATGCTAAAGCAAAAAGAAAACAAAAGGTTTATCTCTTTCTTTAACAAGTGGAGGGAAACTTTCGCTAATATGGTCGAAGTCCCTACTGAAGAGGAGTTTGTAAGGATGTTCATCAAGAAACTTAAAGACAAGTATTCGAAGAATTTGAAATATCAACATGATTTGAATACTTTTAAAGCCGTCTACGACATATTTATTGTAATTGAAGATGTCCTTGCAAAACAAAAAGCTACTAACTATAGCAACAACAGTGGATGGAAAGGAAAGAAGAACGACAATCCTTCTTCTTCTTAAAACACCCACTCTAGCAACAACGTTAGTACCTTTGATCTCAATGAAGTCTTTATCCATTGATAACTAAGGATCTAAAAAGAAACCAAGGAAAAAGTTCACTCCTATTGGAATGAGCTATGATACTGCCTTCGATCGACTCCGGGCCAAGGGACTCATTACTCCCGTTGGACCTATTAAAGATCCCGCACCTGAGAAGAGATTGCCTAGTTGGAACCCAGATGCACATTGCAAGTACCATCAAGGTACAGGTCATACTACTGAGAGCTGTTGAAAGCTAAAAGAGGCCATCCAATATTTTATCGATAATAACAAGCTTTCCATAACTCCAGCTGGCAAGAAGAGCGAGTGATGATAAAGCATAAGACAAGTAGCGAGCTTCAACGATAAGATTTCGTGACCTCTTTATCTATCTTTTTTTTCCTATCCCCATTAAGTCTAGCATAGATACCTTTTATTTTCTATTAGATTTATTTTGTAGAATCTTTCTTTTCCTTTAAAGAAAATGAGCATTTATTTTCTTGCATATGATTATCGCATTGAATTGCATTAAAAAAAATCCATGTCGAACTAAGCACAAGGTATACTTAAGATTAGAGGCACCCCTTGTAGCCATATCATATATATTACCTTTCACCCTTCAAATATACAATCCTTTCTTAATAAACCACTTTGAGCCTCGTCTAATGATAGACCTTTCTTCTTCAACCCATATCTACCTAACCTTAGGATGGGATGGTGTGCAACTTATGCAATTTTTAAAGCACGAAAGCTTGAGTAATTTCAAAAGATTAAAATAAAAAAATAATAATAAAAGTGTACAAAAGGGCAAGTGTTACAATGTCATTGATATAAACATGTCATTGATATGAACACGTCTCAAATTGCGTCTCTTATTGAGTGCTCGATACCGTGACTCAGAAACATGAATTCCAAGTGACTGATAGACCGCATAATCGGGATTGCCTTCACTTATTGAAAAATATTAAAATGAAAAATGCAAAAGAGAGTGAAAAAAAGTAAAACAAAGAAAGTTAAAAAGTGAGGAAACCTCAAGCATAAAAAAATAAAGATTTCAATTGCAAGATTGCACACCTTGGGGGTCTATCTAGAGTCTTGAGCCTTTATCACCTTTCTTCTTTAACCTTTATTCTAACCAAGTTACAACCCTTTAAAGACCTCTTTGTGGTATACACCCACTTGTGCGAGGTTTGGCTAGAGCTACGTTCGACCTGATTCCTAACGGACACGTATGTAACCTCACAATGAGGTGCGGCCGTAATAAAAAATGTATTCATATTTACATTCATAATTGATCATATCAAGGGATCTCTAATGCTCATCCCTATCCATTTTGAGCTAGACTTGGAAGATTGATCCCTACGTCATTAGCTTACCTAGCCTAAGAGTGACAATCATTAAACTCTTCTTAAAATAATGTTTTCCCATACTGTTAGCCTTTGCAGCCTAACTTTAGTATCACTTTCACACACATCACAGATACATGACCAAATAATCTTACCTTTAGGAACCATTTGTCATGAAATCTTAATCTAATGTTGAAGCATGCCTTGTCATATCAACACTAATCATAATCATCATTTCATTGCAAAGTATGAAATGCTTAGCCTCCGTGCCAAAGTTACCTAAAAACTTTCATTATCGAGTCAACTAGGATAGTCTAGGATGTTACAATCCTTGCACTATGAAATACAACATCGACACATACACTTGACTAAGCTCAAACATGCACCTTCAAAAATGACGGAAAATTTTTGCTTTTCTGCATTTTCGAGTTGCACAATCACAATACAATGCACACACGAGTCATGTACGTCGAGTCATGTCATGTCTAGTTTACACCTTTAGTCGAGTCTAACACATGTGTCAATCACCTTGAGTCATGACAAGTCATATGTGGTCTTGCACATTATGTTGAGTAACACCGAGCCTTAGGCCAACCCTAAGATAATTACAAACATGAGCAAAGTCCTATAGTCCAAGAATATAGAGGTTGGTAAAATCATAGGCAATTGGATTCAGCACAAATGAATAAGCAAAAATGCTATGACTTGAATTAAAGCACAATGCAGCAGGATGCACCCGGTGCAGGACGATACACCTTGGCGCATCACAATACTCTCTAACATGGCACGAAAGACCTGTCGTTGCGCAACAACTTTGATTTTTTCGTGCGGGGCTTCAATGGTCTCACGACTTTCGAGCCTTTTTTAAGAACATTTGAGCAATTGAAAGATATTTGATTAGAAGTCAGCCCGATTACACCTTGATTGAAGATCGGCCTGATGACAATCATATCAATGAACAACTTTGAAATGACACCTTTGATTAGTATTCGGCCCGATTACGATCTTGATTAATGATCGGCCTTATGACGATCAAATTACCGATTGCATATTGATTAAGTGAATTTGAAAACTAATTTGAGTAGTGATATGATTGATTATAATC
Organism: Chenopodium quinoa; assembly: GCF_001683475.1. NCBI lineage: Eukaryota > Viridiplantae > Streptophyta > Magnoliopsida > Caryophyllales > Amaranthaceae > Chenopodium > Chenopodium quinoa. The sequence goes on along the minus strand of NW_018744301.1, from coordinate 4,328,358 downwards.
ACAAAGGATCCCTAGGATGGAGATTTCTATAGAGATTGAGTTGAAGATCGAAGAATCTTAAGATAAGGTTCTTCCAAAAGCTAGAAAGGTCTATTACTCCTGATAGTAAGGACAAGAAGATTTGAATATTCAAGAAGAAGAAGCTTTCAAAAGAAGGCTCCAACACTAGTAGAAAATATCAAAATGGCACCCCCTAATTGGCACCGTTTCAGTCCAAACCGGTGCCAAAAATAGCCTACAAAATTGGTGGGAAGCTAAACCAGAGTAAAAGGCACCGGTTCACTTCAAACCGGTGCCAAAAACATAAAGGCCACCGGTTTGAACCGGTGCCTTTTGAACCGGAGCAATTAAAAATTAAAAAAAAAAAAAAAAAAAAAACCTGCCCTATAAAACCCCCCCAACCCTAATTTTTACACTCCTCTCAGCCGAATCTCTTTCTCTCTCCTCCTCTCTTCCTCTTTCTCTCTCCTCTCCTCCTCTTTCTCGATCTCCTTCTCCTCCTTCTATTTCTATTCCCTCATCTCCTTCTCCCGCATCTCCTTCTCCCTAGTGTCCTCCTCCCTTCTTGCATTCGAAGAATTCCAACATGCAATAGATTTATTTATTTTATTTTGATTATTATTTTTGATTTCTGGTTCTTTTTTATTCGAATTTAATAGGTTTTTTTTCGATTTTGATTTATTTTTCTTCGATTTCTGGGTAATTGTTTTTCGATTTCATTTTTGGGTATTTGTTTTTCGATTTCATTTCTGGGTATTTGTTTTTCGATTTCTGGGTATTATTATTATTTTTATATTTTGATTCATTTTTCGATTATTATTTGTTTTTCGTTTTCTGGGTATTTTTTCGTTTTTTTTTTTTTATTTTCCGGGTTTTTAACTAATTTTCGATTTTAATTTTTTTTTATTTTTTATTAATTTTTTGGGCTTTAATTTTTTTCGATTTTAATTTTTTTCGATTTTCTGGGTTTTAATTTAATTTTTTCTTCATTTTCTGGATTTTCTCGAATTTCTAGATTTTCAACTAATTTTCGATTTTAATTTTTTCGATTTTCTGGGTTTTAAATCCTTTTCGATTTTAATTTTTTCGATTTTTATTAATTTTCTAGGTTTTAAACTAGCTTTCGATTTTAATTTTTTTTTTATTTTTTTTAATTTTCTGGGTTTTAATTTTTTTCGACTTTAATTTTTTTCGATTTTCTGGGTTTTAATTTAAATTTTTCTTCATTTTCTGGATTTTCAACTATTTTTCGATTTTAATTTTTTCGATTTTTTGGGTTTTAATTTTTTTCGATATTAATTTTTTCGATTTTTTTTTAATTTTCTAGGTTTTTAACTAATTTTAATTTCGCAGCTAATACATTTTAATTGATTTTTTTGGATGAACTAATTGGCGCAGGTGTACTACCTTCTTTGCAAGCCCAAAGTATTGCACATAATCAAAGAATCAAGAATCAAGAATATTGATTTAGATGTTTGGGATTTTTTTTATTGTGATGTTGTAATATTTTTTTTTTATTTATATTGTAGTTCTTTTTTATTTATTTATATGTGGTAATTGTTTAATTTTATAATTCGTATATTGTAATTTTTCTTGATTATATACTGTAAATTTTTGGTTATATTCAATGATATTCAATTTTGTTGTTCTTATTTATTATAGTCAATTTGATTTTTAAGTAAAAAATGACAAAAAAATATATATATATATATTTTTGGGGTTTTTTGGCACCGGTTAACCGGTGCCAAAAACTTTGAAATATTTTTTTGTGGGCTTTTTTGGCACCGGTTAACCGGTGCCAATTTTGATTTTTGGCACCGGTTTGAACCGGTGCCTTTTTAAACCCCTTTTTGGCACCCCCCACATTGGAACCGGTTCAAACCGGTGCCTTAGGCCGGGTTTGAACCGGTGCCAAATTCATTTTTTCACGTAGTGCAAAAGAGTCTCTCGCTTAGATTTGAGAAGGACGGTTTGAGATGAAACGACCTTCGATAGCTTTCACTATGATTGGGGAGGTTATTATTTGATTTGAGAAAAGAACGATTCGAGATGAAGCGGTTTTTGATAGCTTTTGCTAGGATGGTGGGAATTATAACTAAATTTGAGAAGATGGCACGAGATGGGCGATCTGCGACGACGTTAGCTAAAATTGTGGAGGTTGTCACCTAGATTTGAGAAGATGGCATGAGATGGGAGGTCTTCGACGACGTTCACTAAGATGGTGGAGGTTATCACCTAGATTTGAGAATATGGCACGAGATAGGCGATCTTCGACGATGTTCGCTTAGATTGTGGAGGTTGTCACCTAAATTTAAGAAGACGGCACGAGATAGTCTTCAAGACGTTCACTAAGATTGTGGAGGTTGTCACCAAGATTTGAGAAGATGGCACAAGATGGGTGTTCTTCAACGATGTTCGCTAAGATTGTGGAGGTTGTCATTTAGATTTGAGAAGATGGCACGAGATGGGCGGTCTTCGACGACGTTCGCTAAAATTGTGGAGGTTATCACCCAGATTTGAGAAGATCGCACGAGATGGGCGGTCTTCGACGACGTTCGCTATGATTGGGAAGGTTGTCACCATGAATCAAGAAAATAGCTCGAGATGTAGCATCAATGATAGTCATTGTTCCCTAGGATGTAGAAGATTGTCAAAGCAATCCTGAAGATAGAAACAAGCAGTCACCTTCGACAATATTCCATAGCATGAGGAGGATTGTCACAAGCAGTTGAAGATGGTTACAAGAAACAATCTTTGACGATGGCATTCACGAGGCACTGTGGAGGTTTTCACCAACAAATGCAACAAAATTGGTAACTCCAGAGACGTGTATTCGACGGTGCAAGATACATGTTTCTTAACTCTTTTATCTGTTTAACCAACGCTAGTTTGCAGGTATTGGCGTTACAAGAATGATTTTGGGTCGCAGAACGTTCTGAATCATTCTCCATCCCTATCGCTACTTTGACATTTGTTTTCTACACTTGCGTTTCTCCAAACACAGTCAAAGTGAGGGATTCTGTAGACACCCAAATGTGTCCCCCCAAAAAACCAAACCCAGAATCTCGATTCTCTCTCTCTAAAAGCTAGAAGCTTATTTTCTCCCTCTTTCTAAACCTTTCCCTTTTACTAAATTCCACCATCACAAGTTCTAGAACACCTAGCCAATTTCAAAGTTGCCTTCGCCCTAGACGTGAAAGATAGATAATTTTTGAGGGTATGGTCCAAAATCCCTATTTCAATTCTTTGATTAGATTCATTATTTATTATTTTCCTTGAAGTTACTAACGTGTGTATTTTCTTATTAGAAAGATATACGAGACATAAAAGTGTAGACACCTAAAAATGTCTCCCCAAAACCAAACCCGATGATAAATAACCTTTCACCGCTACTATTGGTCGAGTTTAGTATTTAATCCCGAGAGTGCTTAAAAAATCGTATTTTATTAAATTCATATTTTTGAACAGCCCATGGATTAGTCTTGATGTTTGGTAAAAGCATAGTTTTAATTTCAGCCCAAACTTATTAATTAATTTTTAGCCCAAGCCTTTTATTTTATTGTTTTATTATTTATTTTTGGCCCAAACCCTTTTATTTATTTTTATTTAATTATTTTCTTATTTTAGCCCGAATAATAAATGTCAGAAAAAAGCCCGAAATTATCAATCGGCACTTAAAAAGCCGAAAGAAATTAGGGTTAAAAATGAATTTAGACGGAAAAATGGAGTGGAAGTTCCCGCGTCACGGCAGACTGCCACCGTGTCACGGGAACCCTTCCCGTCTGACGGTGGGACTTCCCATGACACGGGAGGTCTTCCGTGACACGGGACGTTCCGTGTCCTTTCTGCGTAAACCCTTAACGCGTTTTTTATTCCGTTTTCTTAAAATTTCCCGCGTCACTCCAAAACTGTACCGTGTCACGGGAAAGTGTACCGTCTGACGGTATAGTCTGACCGTGTCACGGTACAGTCTGACCGTGTCATGGGATACTTTTTTAGGGTTTTTATCATTTTAGGGTTCCGTGTGCTCCCTCAGCACATTTTTCCTATAAATACCCCCTGATTTCTGATGTACGGGGCACCGAGTAATTCTCTTATTTTATTTTCTCTCTTCTATGCTTTAGCCTAAACACTAGCCTACCCTTTTCACTTCAAAATTCCTTCTTCAAGCACTCAAAGGAGTCCATATTTTACTCGAGGTTCTATCCTTAAGCCAAGGCGTGAAAGGTAGAATCGTTTGAGGGTTTGGCCCCAAAATCAACCTAATTTTATTTAAATCAATTTAGTTATTGTTTTATTATTTCCTTGAAGTTACTAACTCGTTTATTATTTTGTAGTTGCAAACAGACAGATTCAAAGTAAGGATCATGCTCCTTTATTATTATTTTTCTAACGATTTTATGTTGTTGGAATTGTGATTAAATTGGTTTTTATATTAATGTTGATTCTATTATATTTTTTATGATCACCATATTTCATGTTTAAAGGGAATATGTAATTGAAAATTACGCCTAATAAGATAATTTGGACAACCGGTTTAGGATCCTTTTTAATCTTATTATTAATTGAAGTGATCACCAAATTTTTAGAATTATGTGTGCATTAATTTTGAACCAATTTAGTTAAATTATAGTTTGGAGCGAATTGAATTATTTTTTGTATGCCTTTGATATCACAGGAATGCTTTTCAATATAAGAATCGAGTAGAGGCCAATACGGGCGAATGTGACTCCATGTCTCACTTCGTACCATCATCCCCGATCCTCCTTTCGTGGTTCGAACCATATGGAGTTAGTAATCTCATGGATTATGAATGGGGTGTAACCTTCACGGGTCAATCGTTATTGCCTATCGTTGTCCCTTATCGTGGTTGCCTTTTATGATCCGTGAACGGTTTACAAGTTCCTTAAAAACTTGTTGGCGGCTACCTACTTTCCTTGTCCCTAATCGTATTATGTCAATTCCCACTTCCTATGAGTGCCAAGCATATTCACCACATGCTTTAACGTAGGCGCACTTCGAGCGACGCCCTCAATTTGGCGACTCCACTAGGGAGGATTCTTAATTATTTATCGATTTGAGTGATCGGTATATAATTAGGATGAGTTGATGAGACTTGAAAGATTCTTGAAAAAATATTCCTGTGATTAATTTGGCATTTTTGCATCTGCATAGACGTTTTAACGTCGCATTCAGGTCTGTCCCGTAGGAAAAATTGGATAACTTTGTTGCGCGCAAAAGCAAACAGGGCACCAGTCAGATTTTCTGACTGCCGTGTCATGACAGAGTCTGTCGTGTCATGGTACAGTGTACCGTCTGACGGTGCACTGTACCGTGACACGGGAATTTCTGCCGTGTTACGGCAGCCCTAAAATCAGTCCGGTGGCTTATTTTCTTTCCTCACAGTCGACTTCCTTCGATTTTTCTGAAAAAGCGTATGTGTTCTACATGCGTCTTAGCCCCGGGGGATTTAAGCTTTATCGACCCAAAAACGCTCATGGCAATAAAGGTTCATCCGAGTTATTAAATCCACCCAAACCATGGAGTCGAGTTCGATTTCATCACGAACTCGCGGAGCCGCCCGTTGGCATACACCCTCAAGGGAAACTGCCTTGCTAACGCGTCCAAACTCTTAACCATGGTACCCTTTTGACACCCAAAGCTTGACCAATAGTTGAACATAGATCTTGACTCTAGGTTGCGAACTTTTTTACATCATCGTGCCTAAATGCTATGTGGTTGTTTGGTGCTAACCTTCATGTGTTGCTCTTTTGTTTAACCCATGACCGAGGGTTCTTATTCTCACATAGTATTTAGTACAGATCTAAAATCGGTTAAAATTTGGAAAAAACACAAAACTGACCTGGAACTGCGCACCATGTCATGGCATGTTCTGCCGCGCCACGGTCAACAGTACCGTGACACGGGGCTGTCTACCGTCTGACAGCAGACTACACCGTGTCACGACAGTCTGTACCGTGACACGGTGCCCAGAAAAGTGTCCTGTCAGTCCTTTTTTCGATTTTTGTGCGAATGTCGTGTCCAGTTTTGTGTCGTGTCTAGTTTTACGGTCAAAACACGCGTCCATAACCTCACTTAATCACTCACATGTCGTGTTCACACACTTTTTTGCTTTAAGTCGTGCACCACTTTTTTGACCATATTTTAGGGAAGTCTTGTTTTTGTGTCGTTTTTTTTAGAGTAAGTCGGATGGTATCCTCCCTTTAAAAATAAACAAGTAAAATTTCAAAATTATAGTTTTTTTTTTTTCTTAAAAAAAAAAAAATATTCCTGTGCCACGTCAGCATCCACCGTGGCACGGGAATGGTTGCCGCGATACGGGACTTTCCACCGTTCCCGTCTGACGGGAGAAGTTCCCATGTCACGGAATAAAAAAAAAACATGTAAAATATTCTCGTGACACGGGATTTTATCCCGTCTGACGGGAGAAGTTCCCGTGTCACGGCAACAACAACAAAAAAAAAAATCTCGTGCCACGTCAACATCTACCGTGGCACGGGAATGGCTGCCGCACCACGGGAAACTCTATCGTGTCACGGCAAATTTCCACCGTGACACGGTGGAATTTCCAAAAAAAAAAAAAAAAAAAAAAAAAAAGCGTCAGTCAAGTCTTTCCGTGTTAATTTGGTCCTCGCGTCAGTCATTTTGGTTATTGTTCACATGTCTAGCCATACGATCATACTACGAGTCTCATAACATCACTTAGTCACTCACGAGTCAAGTATAGTCCACACACTTTCTTTATGCTCCGACTCGAGTCGTGCACCAGGTCGTTTGTGATCGTATATTAGGTTCATGCACCCTTTTTCGTCATAATAAAAAAATGAGTGGAGTTTTCTCACCTGTTTTCAAATGTCTATTTTTTTTTCCTTCCTTTCCTATCTTGAGCAATGAGTCAAACAATTAAGTGAATTATTTTATTTCATAGTACTTGGTCAAGGAACAGGGATAGATCAAAACAGTTCGAGCCATGACCGCAACAATCTCTCAGATCTAATAGGCGTTCAAAAAGAACTTTGTCATCTCCGTTACTCATCACCTTTCAATGGCCACTAAAGAAGACATTGAGAACATCAACAAATCCATTGAGGCACTGTCTTTCATGATGCAAACCCTTACCACTAGGGTCACTACCATGGAACAAAACAAGGTCACTGTTTCCACCCTTGACAAACTGAAGGAACAAATGAGTAAGATCTCTGAGTATTTCACTTATGTGGAACGGTCTCCCACTCCTTTGGATGTGAAGGATAGACTCCCTGAAAAGTTCTCCACTGCTGATATTCCAAAGTTCAAGCCTACTGAAAATCCAATATTCCATTTAAAGGCGTTCTCTGCAACCACGGCTCTTAAGGGATTGGACGTAACACTCTTCCCTACGGTGTTCCCTCTCTCCTTAGAACATGCTTGCCAACAATGGTTTTATTCCTTAGATGCCAAGCATACTGCGACTTGGCAAGATGTCACCGAAAGTTTCATGAATCGTTACAAGTGTAACATTCAAACTAAAACTTCTGAACGTGAACTCTCCATTCTCAAACAGAAAGAGAATGAAGGCTTCACCGCTTACCTGAACAGGTGGAGGGAAACAACTTCACTCTTGGTAGATCCCCCCAAAGAAAGAGAGATGGTTCGCCTCTTTATTCAAAATATGACTCATAAATATAGGGAACATCTCAAATTTCTTCCACTGAACACTTTCGAAGCTGTATACGACATCGGCATCAATATCGAGGATGAGCTAATAAAGACTGCTGGTAGTAACAATAATAACACTTGGAAAAACAAGAAGAACGACCATCCTTCTTCTTCGTCTTCTAAGCACGAAAATACTACCAACAATATAATCCGAGTTGATATCAATGGAGTGTTAGCTCTTGATGCTCCATTGCCCAAGAAGAAAAGAACTTACACTCATTTAAGAATGACTTATGATGCGGCCTTTGATCGCCTTTACGGTCAAGGTTTGATCACGCCTATTGGACCATTTCCAGAGCCAAAACCTGCTGAAAGGAGCGCCAAATGAAATCCCAATGCCTATTGTAAGTACCATCAAGGAAGGGGCCACACTACGGAGCAATGTTGGAATTTGAAGGACGTCATTCAAGACTTGATGGATGCAAACAAACTTCCTGGCGGCAAGAAGTAATGAATCCAAGGCACACAAATCTTTCGTGCAAGATTTCATGATTTCTTTCTTTATCATTCTTCTCCATTCCCCCATTCATGTCTAGCATAGGTTTTCCACTTTGAATTTTATTATATGTTTCGTTCCCCTTTTCCATTAATAAAATGAGCAATTTTCCTTTACATCTCGATCATAGAATTTTTCATTCATTCATTCATTCTCAATAAAAATAATAATAATAAAAAAAAATATAAATCAATTACCGAATTAAACCCAAGGTACACCAATGACTTAAGGCACCTTTGCAACCATGTCATTCCCTGTTAACCGTTCAATCACATTCCATTTCTTCATCAACCATTTTGAGCCTCGTCTAACGTTTGGCCTTCATTTCTTCAACCCACATTCACTTAACCCTAGGATTGGCAGATGTGTAATTGTATAAAATTCAAAAAGTAAGTAAAAAAAAAAAAGAGAAAGCAGCAAAGTAACAATAAAACAATGTCTAAAGGCAAGTGTTCCAATGTCTGTGATATGAACACGTCTCAAATTGCGTCTCTCATCGAGTGCTTGGTACCGTGCCTGAGAAACATGAATGCTAAGTGAGTGATGGACCGCATGATCTGAGATTGTCTACATTGATTCAAAAGAAAAAAAAAGAAATTCAAAAAAGAAGAAAAAAAGATGAAAATAAACTTGCAAAATTCAAAATTTTCAAATTCAAAATTACACATCTTGGGGATTCTCTCGGGTCTTGAGCCTTTTATCCCTTTCTTCCTTAAACCATCAACTTAACCATATTACAACCCTTGAAAGACCTCTTTGAGATGTACATACACTTGTGCAAAGTTCGTTTAGAGCTACGTTCGGCCTGATTCCTAATGGATACGTAGGCAACCTCACATTGAGGTGCGGCCACATTCACATTCATATCTATACATGATCGAGTCAAAGAATATCCAATACTTATACCTACCCATTTAGAGCTAGACTTGGGGGCTTGAACACAAATCACATTAGCTTACCCAGCCTGAAGAGTCATCATCTTTAACACTTCTCACATCTCTTTACATCGCCATAACCTTTGCAGCCAGCCTTAGTATCACATTCACACACTTCACTCACACATCCATATCCATATCAATCATCCTTCCCTTTAAGAGCCCTTTATCATGAAATCTTGTTTCAACACTGTGCATGTTTCATCATATTTAAAGACAACAGAAGAAACATTGTATACTTGTTTAGCTTCCTGACCTGAGCAATGTTCATTGTTTCGCATAATTTGCTAAGAAACATTTAAATATCAATGATTTTTAATCATACAAAGCATATCGTTCTTGGCTCCTTGACCTAAGCAACGTTCATTATGCAATAATCACTATACGTGCTTAGCTTCCAGACCTAAGTAACGTTCAAAATCGCTTCTTTACACCATATATGATGCTTAGCTCCATGACTTAAGTTCATTCATCTATCGTGTCACATGATGTAATTGTCCTTAGCCTCCTGGCCTAAGAGCTTGCATCATGCATACATTATTTTCAGGACAAGCAATTCAATCCATACGATTCATTTCGTCTTGCTCAAGTAGGAAGTTCAAAACTTCTTTCCTTTTTCATTATTTTATTTTGGGGAAGTTCAAAAACTTTTTCAAGTTTTCATCGAAGGAAGTTCGAAAATAAAAGTTCCGTTTTCACATCTTTCTTTTTCAGGAGAAAGTCGGTACCCTCCACTCATGACAAAAATTGACGGAAATTTTTTGCTTTTGCATCTTCGTTTGCTTGTGTCTGCACACACACATATACACACACACACACTCACAAGCCATACACATGTCATGTCAAGTCAAACTTGGTCAAGTCTTTTGCTTTTGCATTTTTAATTTCTTGTGTCAGTACACACACTCACTCAAGACACACACAATCACAAGTCATACACATGTCATGTCATGTCAAGTCAAACTTGGTCAAGTCAGTTGGTCAAGTCAATCATAGTCTATACGAGTCCCCTGGAAAATTTTATTTTGCAGGTCTTATCTACAGCCCACGTCCGAGGACAAGCGGACCATCTACAGCCCACGTCCGGGGACAAGCGGACCATCTACAGCCCACGTTCGGGGACAAGCGGACCACCATCATTTCATGACGCAAGGTTCTCGATACACAGAGACTTGCAATCTCATCATCTTTCGACTTTCCTCAAGCATGGAAAGTGTTATCGGTGGATTTTTCTTCAAGTATAGAAAACCGCCAAGTCGACTTTCCTCAGGCTTGGAAAGCGTTATCGGTGGATTTTTCTGCAAGTATAGAAAACCGCTAAGTCGGCTTTCCTCAAGCTTGGAAAGCGTTATCGGTGGATTTTTCTTCAAGTATAGAAAACCGCCAAATCGGCTTTCCTCAAGCATGGAAGGCATTATCGGTGGAATTCTTCAAGCATAGAATGACACCATATTCATCAGTCGGCTTTCCTCAGGCTTGGAAAGCGTTATCGGTGGATTTTTCTTCAAGTATAGAAAACCGCCAAGTCGGCTTTCCTCAAGCACGGAAAGCGTTATCAGTGGATTTTTCTTCAAGCATAGAAAACCGCCAAATTCCTTTGTCGGCTTTCCTCAAGCATGGAAGGCATTATCGGTGGATTTCTTCAAGCATAGAATGACACCAAATTCGTTCGTCGACTTTCCTCAGGCATGGAAAGTATTATCTGGTAGCTTTCTTCAGGCTTAGAAAGGTACCAAACTCTACAGTCGGCTTTCCTCAAGCATGGAAAGCATTTCAACGAATGTCACTCGGTGAATTCCTTCAAGCTTAGGAAGCTTCCAAATTCGTTTGTCACCGATACACTGGTGCCAGATATGTATTCTATCCCTTTACTCTTTTATCTGTGGAATTAACATTTTTCTGCAGGTATCGGCGTATATAGAATGATTTAGGATCGCAGAACGTCTTAAATCATTCTCCGTCCCTATCGGCTACTTTGACTATTGTTTTCGAAACTGACGTTTCTACAAACTCAGTCAAAGTGGGGGCTTCTGTAGACACCTAAAAATGTCTCCCCAAAACCAAACCCGATGATAAATAACCTTTCACCGCTACTATTGGTCGAGTTTAGTATTTAATCTCGAGAGTGCTTAAAAAAAGTGTATTTTATTAAATTCATATTTTTGAACAGTCCATGGATTAGTCTTGATATTTGGTAAAAGCATAGTTTTAATTTCAGCCCAAACTTATTAATTAATTTTTAGCCCAAGCCTTTTTATTTTATTGTTTTATTATTTATTTTTGGCCCAAACCCTTTTATTTTTTTATTTAATTATTTTCTTATTTTAGCCCGAATAATAAAAGTCAGAAAAAAGCCCGAAATTATCAATCAGCACTTAAAAAGCCGAAAGAAATTAGGGTTAAAAATGAATTTAGACGGAAAAATGGACTGGAAGTTCCCGTGTCACGGCAGACTGCCACTGTGTCACGGGAACCCTTCCCGTCTGACGGTGGGACTTCCCGTGACACGGGAGGTCTGCCGTGACACGGGACGTTCCGTGTCCTTTCCGCGTAAACCCTTAACGCGTTTTTTATTCCGTTTTCTTAAAATTTCCCGCGTCACTCCAAAACTGTACCGTATCACGGGAAAGTGTACCGTCTGACGGTACAGTCTGACCGTGTCACGGGATACTTTTTTAGGGTTTTTATCATTTTAGGGTTCCGTGTGCTCCCTCAGCACATTTTCCCTATAAATACCCCCTCATTTCTGATGTACGGGGCACCGAGTAATTCTCTTATTTTATTTTCTCTCTTCTATGTTTTAGCCTAAACACTAGCCTACCCTTTTCACTTCAAAATTCCTTCTTCAAGCACTTAAAGGAGTCCATATTTTACTCGAGGTTCTATCCTTAAGCCAAGGCGTGAAAGGTAGAATCGTTTGAGGGTTTGGCCCCAAAATCAACCTTATTTAATTTAATTTAATTTAGTTATTGTTTTATTATTTCCTTGAAGTTACTAACTCGTTTATTATTTTGTAGTTGCAAACAGACAGATTCAAAGTAAGGATCATGCTCCTTTATTATTATTTTTCTAACGATTTTATGTTGTTGGAATTGTGATTAAATTGGTTTTTATATTAATGTTGATTCTATTATATTTTTTATGATCACCATATTGCATGTTTAAAGGAATATGTAATTGAAAATTACGCCTAATAAGATAATTTGGACAACCGGTTTAGGATCCTTTTTAATCTTATTATTAATTGAAGTGATCACCAAATTTTTAGAATTATGTGTGCATTAATTTTGAACCAATTTAGTTAAATAATAGTTTGGAGCGAATTGAATTATTGTTTGTATGCTTTGAGATCACAGGAATGCTTTTCAATATAAGAATCGAGTAGAGACCAATACGGGCGAATGTGACTCCATGTCTCACTTCGTACCATCATCCCCGATCCTCCTTTCGTGGTTCCGAACCATATGGAGTTAGTAATCTCATGGATTATGAATGGGGTGTAACCTTCACGGGTTAATCGTTGTTGCCTATCGTGGTTGCCTTTTATGATCCGTGAACGGTTTACAAGTTCCTTAAAAACTTGTTGGCGGCTCCCTACTTTCCTTGTCCCTAATCGTATTATGTCAATTCCCACTTCTTATGAGTGCCAAGCATATTCACCACATGCTTTAACGTAGGCGCACTTCGAGCGACGCCCACAACAAGTAAGTAATTTAATTACTTTGTTATTCTTTTGATGTATAAATCATGCTTTAATTATTATAATTCCTGGTAAATGTTTAGCGTAATAACTAAGATTTACAATATCGTGTACGTTTCTATGGGATGCTTCCTATTTTTCCTTCTATCATGTTAGAATCATGTTAGGGCTAAAGATTTGATCTTTAATGTTTAGTGACATGCTAGGATTTGTTATTAATCTTGTTAGTATCATGCCTAGGATCTTGATAATATTATTATGCTTTATTGAGATTGAATATTATTATTTTGATGAAGATCGTTGTTTGATACTCTCTTCGTTTTAAATACTTGCTCCACTTTCCTGTTTCGGTTGTTTTTAAATACTTGCTCCGTTTCCTTTTTTGGAAAGCTTTAACAATATTTAATTAGTTTCTCTTACCTAGTGGACCTACCATAAACCATATTTTATTAATTTCATCTTCTCTCTCTTCCAATTCTCTCCACTACTTTTGTTTTTTACATTTCTTAATCTTCCACCTACCCCACTACCTTCATATTTTCTTACTTTCTTCAATTTCTCCTAAATCTCCGCACATGGAGAAATAGAGCAAGTATTTAAAAACGGAGAGATTAAATATTTTTATTGTTATTGCTTGATCACGCCTTTTATGTATGTTTAAAGGGAATTTATATTTGTATTCACGCTTAATAAGATAATTAATAATCTTGTTTAGGCTAATATGATTATAATTCAAGTGATCACCAATAATAGATTTGTTTGTGCATAAATATTCAACCAACATAAATAAACAGTTTAGGGTTAATCTAATGATCGTATGTTAGTCAGCAAGCGCATATGAATACAAGAAGAATAAAGTAGATGCCTATTTTAGGGCAAGTTCAATCTCTTTTAGGTTGTATTTGTACCTACATCCCCAAATATCCAGTCATGCACTAGTGGAAAAAAGCTTATCCATAACGGGCAAAAAAAGGTTATCCGTAACGGGCAACAGGCGTTACGAATATGGCCGTTACGTATAAAAATATTATTTGTAACAGGCACTTGTCCGTTACGAATAACCAGTTATATGTAACGGGCAGGTTAAGTGCCCGTTACAAATACAAGGTTATTTGTAATGGGTAGTAAAAGTGCTCGTTACAAATAGCCAGGTATTTGTAAGGGCACTTTGACTATGTAACGGACGCTTTGACTGCCCGTTACAAATAGCCTGGTATTTGTAACGGGCACTTTGAATGCCCATTACAAATAACCTGGTATTAGTAACGGGCACTTTTATTGCCCGTTACAAATAACCTGGTATTTGTAACAGGCTCTTTGACTTCCCGTTACAAATAATGGCTTGAAGAATCAAAATATTAGGGGTAATTGTAACAGGCATAACAGGGGCTTGTTACAATTACCCCTTTTCTTTTTCCATTCACATCTTAAATCATCATTTTTTCCATTCACATCTTAAATCATCATTTATAATAATTAACATACAACAAAATCCCTAATGTTGGTTTTCATGCCACAAAGGCACAAATATATTATCAAAACATGGCACACCAAATTTTTAATTTACATCTCCAAAAACTGTTATAATCTTGTAAATTTAAAAAAGCTAATAATTAAAAATCCGAAACCAAAATGGAAAACAAATAAAAAGCAGCCTAAGAGCATAGTAATAGAAGCAACAACCATGTTTGAAGTAATTGACATCTAGTCAGCAACAATAATAACATCCTAAAGCAGCAGTATCAGTGCAACCAAGGAGCAACAACCAAGAGCAGCAGCAGCAACTCGCAGCAACCAAGAGCAGCAACTCGCAACGTCCAAGTTAAGAAAATCACATTCATATACATCAAGGCTTTCTTCTCGATTAACTTCTATCGCATTATGGAAATTTAAAGCAAGATATTAGACATTGATTTACCAAAGCTAATAAAAGATTTATAAGAGGACAGAGGGAGTATAACTAGTACCTTTATGGACCTCTTATCCTCTAAGTCAATTAGATATTCTGTAGTGCCAAACTGTGCCGATACCTTGACTTCTTTTCCGTTTTAAAGATCCTTTGAAGCACCCTTATTGCTTTTAAATTTTTACTGTGTTAATAACATTGTATATTAATGGAAACGAAGCTACTGACTACTGTTACTGTATGATGGAAAACAGGACAAGAAAAGAAGTGAGATATACACTACTTTGTCTTCATAACCACTTAACGAATGACTGAACTTTTTCTTGTTATCAGATGCATTAGATGAATGAAAAGTGATCCTAATATGACATCAATCAAAAAACACGCGACCCTAGGGAAAAGTATGTAAGCCTTGTTAATTTTGTCATCCAGAAAATAGTTTAGTGTAGTTCTTGTAAGTATCGAAAGCAGACAGTAGAGAACATCTCAGTAACAAACATCCTCAACTTTTAAAATGGAAATACTGAGCTCATAATAGAAGGAAAATACCTATTACAACAGTATTGCTAGCAGAGACCACCTCTACTAATGATAAACCTACTAATTCCCAAGCATATTGTGTGGTCAGATTTTCGATACTGAGGACTACTCCACCAGCCATAGCAAATAACACCGAGGGCCAGTTATCTTGCATCAAATAACCTTAAAATGTAAAATCATCACTAGTGCTGTAAAAAATACAGAGACAACTAATTAGTTAATTGTATAAAGTTATGTTTCTACTGATTCTCCTGACAGATGCATCAGTTAGTCATATTCTTAAATTAAAAGCCATATTACATCTTATTTGATGAAAGGAAAGAACTAAAAAAAAATAAAGGAATTCCTCCCATCAAATCTTCTAATGAATAAATGTGCATTCCTTCTCAAAATTAATGCAAGCTTGCGACACATTGACTTAGCAAAGTTCTCTAGAGAAATCATGATTACGTTTTGTCATGAATATCCTAAAATAATTCAAAGTACAGATTATAAATTTTGAAAAGCCATCAAAAGTATATTTGTAACCATAAAAGGCTACATATATCATTCAATAAAATATGATTGGATAGAAGACATATATGATTGGATCCATACTACATAGTTTAATATAATTGTACCATTAGTCCATTAGTACTCAAGGAATTTTTTTTTTTTTTTGATGTGTAGCAGATTATAACTACAAAAACAAGAAACTATATTTGTCCATCTCTTGCACAACCACCATATACAAATAATATAATAATCAGATATATGTACAATTCCATGATAATTAACCAAACTATATTACACTCTTTACGCTTCAAAAGAAAAGACTCCCACCGATTATTTTTCATCACTAGGGTGTACATTTGCTTTTGTAGAGGCTTGATTTCAGCAGGAAAAAAAAAAAGATTTCACAACCTAAATCAAGCTAGACAGCAGGATATGCCCAAACTAGGAAGCTAATACAGAGCAACAATAGTACTTTATAAAACCATCAGGGAGCAATGAAAATCAATACAAGACTTATTGATAAAAAAAAATACGAAGTATACAAACCGACCAAACTAACTAGCAGCATTGTATATCATGACACACATAAAGCATATGACTGAAAAATTGAGCTGCCTACTTAAAATTTTCATGATCGCTTGCAAGGTCGAACTTAATTCCAATCAACTCCCCATCAGGTATAGTTGAAGCCTCACTTTCCTCCATTTTTGAAAGAACAAGAAATTTGATTCAGCTTATGGTGGCATACAAGAGAAAAGCACTCCTAGGCAAGAACATCGACATATACAATAATGAGTGAGCACATGTGATTAAACCATAATAGATTAAAAGCATATTTGAAAACAAGGTATTCCAACCTGCCAAACATCACATGCTTATCTTATTATTGCAAAGCAGCTGCACTTTCTGAGTATCAACAGACCTTAAGCTTGTTACAACTTAGAACGACAACAGCAGCAACAACATCAGCAAACCAACAAGACATAAAAAATGAGTTAAGAATTCTAGAGGAGACTAAACTTTCAAGAAATGTAAAAATAGGTGACTCTAGTTTCAAAAGTGAACTTTAGGGGACTCAAATCGGTTGATCAAGTTATGACCGGTTTTTTAACCTGTAATAGCAAGTTTCCAAAAAAAAAAAGTTACTGATCATTTGACATCATTTATTCATTTTCCATAATTGCCAGACAAACACATTTGCAATCAAACGTTAATATCAATAATTCCGTTACAAATAAGGATAAATTTCTCAACATTGCATCTAAATTATTCACTTTATTTCTAACAAACTTGAAAACATCATCAATTCAATTCAAATTCTAATTTCAGAAAATTAACAATGCAAGCATCAAACATTTAAATAAAATCATACCCACAACAAAAAAGAGAAACATACTAAAAGATTACTCAAAAACACTAGATATGTTCATAAATTTTGAATTAAACACTTGAAATTATTATATTTATACATTTAATAATAACCCCAAATCCAATCCCAAACAAAGTAATTAAAAAAATTAAACAAACTTACAAGTCGAGATTGATGAGTTGATAATTCCAATGTACTTCCAACTCTAACAAAAAAACCCTAAAAATTATGATCCTACTGAATTTAAAAAAAAAAAAAAAAACATAATTATTGCAGTGGTAAACTGTAGTATATAGAAGGAAAAAGTAGTTTACTTAATAGGATACGATGTAAATGAAAATGTAGGAAGAAAATTCAAAGGAAGTAAATATAAAGAAGAAGATTATTCTTTCTAAAACTGAAAAGATTCTTTTCAAAGAAATATGATGGATCTTTGAAACGTTTTAAGTATAAAACTTCAACAGTTTATTTTTTATTTTTTCCCGATGCAATTAAAAGCTTGTTAGTGACCAAAAATAAATAAATTTAAATCAATTAGTATATGGTAAGCGGTGGTAGAAGGTCACCCTGGCCGAAGTTATAGGCATAGTCACTTGCTTTTAACTTTCGAAACTACAGTCCCCTCTTTTTACATTTCTTTAAAGTTCAATCCCTTGTAAGAGTCTTAATCCATAAAAAATCAAAGGCTCTCACAAGACCGTCTCATCTTGTGTATAAATCATGAGAATAACCAAGTGCACTGATAATTATTCATCTTGTTTCAGGCTTACAGATGTCATTCGTAATTACATTGACCAGTCCAAACAAATATGTAAGCCATTATGCACAGAAGGGATGAACAACCTTTCACTGCCAATATTCTTCAGGTTGAGTATTTAATTTTTGGAGTACTTAAATCCATGTTTCCATTCAATACATTTCATAAACCACTCCATTTCCTATCTCATTTCCCTACACCATAACTTGTTTTCCTCTTTTCGTGTCCACATCGCAAACCCGAGAGAAACTGATTTTTTTTTGCCGTATAATTTTGAAATAATTATTATTTGTTTAGGTAGGCCTTTTAATAAGTTTTCCAACAATATATCATAAGGCTAATTCCGATTTAAAACAAAGAAGATATGAGCCAAACACTAAACTCGGCCCAAAACCGACACCCTTCTACTAAAACGGTCATATACTAAAATCTACAAATAATTTTGACCTGATACAAATTTGGTTGGAAAGTTGACTTGATAATCTTTCCAATGATATATTATAGCTTTATTATAAGTTTTGGATCAAAAGTAATTATTATTTTAAAAAACGTGTTAAAAAATTGGAATTACCGCGCATTAAGCAAAATTGCCGTGTCACGACGCGTGATGACGTGGCGCGGTGCCCGGTACTGGACATTGTATTCTTCACGTATCACGGTGATTTCTCGTGTTTTTTCAACGTCCCTTTTCTCACGCGCTTATGAACTTGGACGCAAAAAATGTCACGCGTCACTCCATATTTTACTGTGTCACGGTGCATCCGCGTCACTCCATATTTTTCCGTGTCACGGTGCATATGGAGTGACACGGGAATTTCTCGGGTTTTCTCCGCGTAAAACCAAAAAGGCGTTTTATCTTTTTAGGGCTGCTAATTCCCCGCGTCACACTATTTTTCCCCGTGTCACGACATAGTTTGCCGTGTCGCGACATAATTTTCCGCGGCGTGACATGATTTGCCGTGTCGTGGCACTGGTTTTAAGGGTCTTTATCTTTTAGGGTTTCATGTGTTCACTCAGCTCCTTTTCGCAATAATACCCCCCTCCTTTCTACAGTTCGGGGCACAAAATCATTCTCTCTTCCTCTCTTCTACACCAAAAAAATCATTCTTTCTTTCTCTCTCATATTCTAAACCTTAAACCTCTCTTCCTAATTACACCATTCTTCCTTTAAGCACTCCAAGGAGTCCATACTTATCATGAGGTTCTGTCCTTAAACCAAGGTGTGAAAGGTACAAATAACTGAGGGTTTGGACCAAATAAACTCTACATTTATTTAATTTAATTTCCATTTGATTTTTAATTTTTATTGAAGATAATAATAATTTATTCATGATGTAGCAATTAAAAGGAACAAGCGGAATGTGAGTAATTAATTAATTTAATTACTCTTATTTTATTATAATATTGCTATTATCATGATTAGTTTATTTTATATTTGATTGGACTAATGTCATTATTGTTAAATTGCTTCCAATATTAATGTTTATTCTATATATTATTATTATGATCATCATATTGCATGTTACAGGGAGTATGTAATTGAAAATCACTACTAATAAGATAATTTGGACAACCGGTTTAGGTTCCTTTTTAATCTTGTTATTAATTCAAGTGATCACAAATATTTTATAATTATGTGTTGTATTAATATTCAACCAATTTAGCCTAATAATAATTTGGAGCAAATTGAATATTTTTTTTGTATGCCATTGAGATCTCATGAATCACTTTTCACTATAAGAATCGAGTAGAGGCCATTACGGGCGAATGTGACTTCATGACTCACTTCGTACCATCATCCCCGATCCTCCTTTCGTGGGTCCGAACCATATAGAGTTAGTAATCTCATAGATTATGAATGAGGTGTAACCTTCAGGGGTCAATCGTTGTTGCCTACCATTGTCCCTTATTCGTGGTTGCCTTTTATGATTTGTGAACGGTTTACAAGTTCCTTAAAAACTTGTTGGCGGCTCCCTACTTTCCTTGTCCATAATCGTATATGTCAATTCCCACTTCCTAAGAGTGCCAAGCATATTCACAACATGGTTAACCAAGGCGCACTTTGAACGACACCTATAATTTGGCGACTCCACTAGGGAGGATTCTTGGTTATTTATCGACTTGAGTGATCGGTATTTAATTAAGATGAGTGGATGAGACTTGAAAGTTTCTTGAAAATATTCTTGTAATTAAATTGGCATTTTTACATATGCATAGATGTTTTAACGTCGTATTTAAGGTCTGTCCCGTCGGAAAAATTGGATAACCTGGTCGTGAACGAAGAAAATAGGGGCACCAGTCAGTTTTCCTGACTGCCCACCACGGTAGAGCTTGCCGTATCACGGCGCAGGGCACCGTAAAGCGGTGTCCAACACCGTGACACGGTAGATTCTAGTGTGTCGCAGCAGTCCTAAAATCCTTCTAGTGGCTTTTTTTCTCTTCTCACATACAGCTTCCTTCGATTTTTCTGAAAAAACGTGTGTGTTCTACATACGTCTTAGCCCCACATCAAAGGAGACTAGTACCCAAACAAGAGAAATCACAATACACATGGTCTAGGAAAGAGGTTCCGATAGCTATAATGAGAAGTGTACTTATGACGATGTTTAAATCTCTTAAAGTATTCTCATAGGTTGATTTGGTATGGTTCTAAACCAATACTCGTGCAAATGGTTTATGAAAATCATGTCCTTGTAGCACAAGAAACAATGCTATTAATAAAACTACACACTAATGTCAAGTGGTCATTAATCGTCCATCATTTAAATGACATCGATTAGGGATGATTTTCGATTAAAATATTTAAAGTTCACTTATTACGTGTTTCTTTATCCAACATTGGTCTTGATACCATATTTTGAATATTCTATAAATCAAATGGACTCAATATTTAATTCTTAACCACAATTAAATAGTTTTGTGAAATAATTAGGAAAATTTTATTCTAGTATAAAACTTTTCAAAGTTTCATCTTATGATAAATGATTTTTCCAAATGTCTTAAGAGTAATACTCTTAATGAACATTTGTAGAAATAACACCCAAATTTAAAATGAGTGATTTCTTTCATGCAACTGTTAATGTTGTTGTTCTCTTATTGCATAGGTTTAGTTACGATTACTTTGCAAATCCTAGCATGTTAATTATCAATCACTTTCACAATGAACTTTCGATTGAACAAATTTCTTATTATTGCCTTTAAGGAAAAAAGAATATTCTCAACATATATTTCTGTAGACTTTCGAATGGTGCTTTGCTTGGATTTTATTCCAAATGGGTCAGAGTTATTTGAGATACCCTAGTCACTTGTGATCATGGAAATTTACCTTAAATTTCCACCCATTACACATGGATACACGTCCATATTACAATTCTCAAGCTACGACGCATTTTAGCTCGTGCTGATAAATGGCTGACGGGGTGAGTCTAGGTCATTGACTAATCCTCCCTCGGTTAAACTAAATTTGTAAACACTTAATGAACCTAAATACAAGTATAGAGGCAATTCAAGGGTCGAACCAAAGCAATGGAAATATTCAAGCGCTTTCAATATGAGCGCCTAAGCTAGGTCGAAGATAAGGGTAAAGAGGTAACACTAACAACTAACAAACCAAGAACCAAACAAATAAAGCACTAGGAATTGGGATCAACAAGTAATCATGACAATAGTAGCAACTCAAGAACAACATGCAAATCAATGGTTGCGAAGACTAATGGTAAGAGTAATCAAAAGAGCTCGATAAGCTATTTCCTAGAGATCTAATTAGCGCTAAATACGAGGGACACTAACTAGGAACATCACTAACCAAACTCAATCGACAATTGTGAGCTATAAATCAATGGTTTGTATCAATGTAGACTCACAATGCAATCTAGCATAATTCTCAAGGCTTAATTGAATTACAGACATGCACAATTTCAATTAATCACTTTAATCTCAACAATAAATCATCAGAAGTCCTAACTTAAGCACAATCAATCAATCATACAAGTTTTACCCAATCCCTAGTCAAACAACTACTCTAACATCATCATCTAATCAATTAACAACTAAGGAAATCAAGAATCAACAATATATGAAGAACAACTACACTAATCAAGCATCAAACCAAACAACTTGAATATTAAAAAAAGCAATAAAAAGAGATAGAGTTAGAAATGATGACTGATAATAGAGAAGATCTTCAACACAATTTTCACCATTGAAACTTCAATCTCTCAATAACCATTGAAATTCCTCACTTTCTCTCTTTAAAATCTACTCCTAAACTAATTATGATCTAATTGCAATCTCAGTATCTCTAAAAAAATCGGGTTACAAAGGTTTAAATAGGAGGCGCAAAACAAAATCGAGCAAAGGAGGGACCCAAAGGGACGCGCCCGTGCGGCCAGGGAGGCTTGCTCGCGCGAAGTGGTCGCGCGCCGGCACTCCTCTAGGTTTCTTCGGTTCTGCTCAAGGGTTCGGGCGTTTGCAAATGCCTTCGAATGAGTGCACCAAATGATTATCGTGGACACTAAGAGTGGTTGTCCCAAAACACACTTGACAGTGTGTTTCAACATCCCATCTTCATGAGAGCACACCTTGAGAGCGCAAGAGCTAGAACTTGGAGAACCCACTTCCTTGCATCTTGAGCTTTCCTATTGCCATGAGCTTGCTCCAAAATAATCTTACACCTTTGTAATCCATCCATATCAAGCCCCAAACCTCATACAACACCTACAACCATGAAAGGAGAACAAATAAAGGAGAAAACACTAGGAAAACCTTCAAAATGCAATAAACCACAAAGTAAGAAAGAAAAGGTAAAACAAAGAGCAAAAGTATGAAACTAAGCATTTATTTTGAAAGAAAGCTATGAAAAGAAGGTAAAAACAACCTAAATGCTCATCAAATGAGTGCCATTTATGACACTCATCAAATACCCCCAAGCTTATCTTTTGCTCATCCTCGAGGAAAACAAAACCAAGGGAGAAATGATGATCTTATTCAAACAAACAAAAGAAAAAGAGAAGAGACGAGAATATACACTAAGTCACTTTTGTAGGAATCACAGACAATTTTAGCAACAATCGATAAGCCATTTAAACCCCTAGATCGCCCTTAAGGGCGAGTAATGCTCTCTTAAGGGTTTCCTAAGAGATTGACCCATAACTCTCACAAACCAAACAAACAAGGAAAAGCACAAAAAAGAAGCAAAAAGAAAAGTAAAGAAAATAAATGTTCATGAATGAAATGTTTTGCAAATGTGCAAGCATAAATGAATGCAAATCTTTCTAAACAAGTAAGGGTGTGCACGTTCTTAGATATCTAAGGTTGATTGAAACATAGGACATGCTAAGCATAGAGAACTATCAAGACCCTCAAAAGACTTGTAGCACATTCCTCGATTGGCTTCAAATCTACTTTTAGAAAGAATCTATATAGTTCCTTGAAGGAACCGGAAAAACAAATAGATTTGAGGTTTCTTGACGTCTCAAATATTGCATGCCACTCTATAAGCTTGACCAACATCTCCATCCACTCACTTGTGACTCAACCAAAAAGGTCAAAAGCTCCTGAAAAGGGTTGTAATGTAAAGGCGAGAAGGGTGAGTGTAGGTAAAAATTTGAAATTTTGTGGTATACCTAAATCGTGAAGCAAAGATTGGCCAAATCTCAACACCAAAACCAAGTAATCACCAAACAAAAACACATCACCCCCAAGCTAATTCAAAGCTAAGAATGACAAACATATGTACAAAAAGCGTAAGAACGCTTCCCCCAAGCTTGAACAAAGCATTGTCCTCAATGCTTAAAATAGGGAGAAAGAAACTTGCATCAAAATTTATTGATTTCTCTGATTTTTCACTTTTTTCAATTTCTTTTTGCCAAAGATTTTGAATGTGCTTTGCTTTTTCTCATTTTTTTTTTAATTTTTTCACTTTATTCATTTTCCTCGCCTCTTTAACTATGTAAGGATTTTTCAACTTTTTTATTTGCTTTTTATTCACAAAATATTTACAACACAAACTTGCTTTTATTATAAGTACCAAACAATCATTCTCATCCACCAAA
Source organism: Chenopodium quinoa (assembly GCF_001683475.1). Classification (NCBI taxonomy): domain Eukaryota; kingdom Viridiplantae; phylum Streptophyta; class Magnoliopsida; order Caryophyllales; family Amaranthaceae; genus Chenopodium; species Chenopodium quinoa. Next base: position 4,304,388 of record NW_018744301.1, on the reverse strand, counting down.
CCTCCAATATAAAAGACCAAATGCTTCACAAAAACCAATGATAGGGAAAAGAATGAAACAAAAGGCTCAAGATCTAAAGATGTGGCTTGAAAGAAGGGTATATGGCTCGAATGGTTAGCAAGTAGGCAAATGTAAACCCAAAAAGAAGAAAAGTAAACAATCCTAGAAAAAGAAAAATTACCACCCTGAAAAGATGTTGTTGGAGCATAAAGGTTTTGATGATGAGGAACTTAAACTAAAGCAAACTCAACTAATAAAGGTTTTCAAGTGTTTGATTTGTTTAGGTAAATTTGATCGTTGTGATGGAAGAAGTAGCTGGAACTAAGAAGCCATGAAAAGATCTTTATTGAAGGAGTTAAACAAATCAGAAGAAGAGTTCTCTCACAAGAACTGAGTTCCCTAACAGGAACGTTCCCTAAGAGAAACTTGAAGACAACAAGCTTAAGTTCTTTGGTGGAACTTAATAAGCTTGGAGCCCAAGTAATCTACCTGATTAAAAGCGCGGCGCAACAATTATATTTAGTTAAGGTTTTTATCTTCTAGATTATTGTTAATATGATAAGTAGGTTATTGCGCGAAATTTATTAGAAGTGTGACAAGTTGGCTAGGTAAATAAAATAATATAGAAAATTATAAAAGATAGATTTTAGGAAAGGATTTTCTAAAAAGATTGTTTTCTTTAAATCATTTGTTAAAAAGATAAATCTTTTTAATAAATATCTTTTTAATCTTATTTTCCGAAAAAGTTTTTATTCCACTTAATTTACATAAAACCGTGTTTAAAGATAAGTTAAGTTAACTTATTTATCTTTTAGAAAACCTACTTTCTATACGAGTGATACTTGTATAAATAGTAGAGAGCAAAATGGTTTTAGGTTTTTGTGAGTTTATGCGTGGAGAAATCACAGTGCTATAATTGAGTAAGTTTACCAAGCTTCTAACTTGTCATATTAGTTTCAGATTTCGTGCATTGCTTACCTATCATACTAGGTGTCGTTCACTTGTATTGGGTTGGGTTATTTGGGTGAGTTTATTGTTTGCTTTACATACAGTTTTGTAAGCTTCGAGGTGAGGCTGAGAATTATGTACTTAGGTGGTGCAAGTAATTTGTACTATGGCAGTACGTGTAGTACTTTGGTGGTACGAGTAATTCTAAGTGTGGTACTTAGATTGGGTAGGATAGGGTCCTATCAAGTAGCAAGTCCAGTGAGGATCTTGTGAAAATAAAGGTTTGTGTCTAATAGGTTGTAACTTGGTGTTTTCCCAATCATAGTGGAGTTTGTATGTTTGAAATCCCTAAGGCAGGGTCGAGGTTTTACTTCCAGTTAGGCCTTGGAAGGTTTCCTCGTAAAATCTGTGTGTTCTAGCAAGTTCCTATATGCATTGTTTATTATTCCGCAAAAAGTAGTCATAAGGAACTCAATACAATTCACCCCCCTCTTGTATTAATCGTCTCAACTAACAGTTGGTATTAGAGAAAGGTTCTCACATGTAAGCAGATAACTTTGCTGAGTAAGTTCCTGGAGTGATGAATTACAAGGAGAAACTTGAAGAAGGGTATTCCACCCAACGTTCACCCATGTTCAATGATAAGTTTTACACCTACTGGAAGAACATGATAGAGATTTTTATCAAGGCTGAAAATTACCAGGTTTGGCGTGTTATCGAAACTGGTGATTTTGAAATAACTGCAACTAATGATAAGAACGAGGTAGTTCCTAAACTTATTTCTGATTATGATAAGGAATATTATCATAAACTTGAATTGAATGCTTTAGCTATAAAGTATTTGCACTGTGGACTTGGACCTCAGGAACATAATCGTATCATGGGATGCAAGTCTACTAAACAGATTTAGGATCTACTAGAGGTAACTCATGAAGGTACTAATGAGGTAAAACGTTCTAAGATTGATTTATTAATGTCTAGATATGAAAGGTTTGAAATGCAATCAAAGGAATCTATAGAGGAAATGTTTACTAGGTTTAATGACATTATTAATGAATTGAATTCCCTTGGAAGACACATTCCTATTGATGAACAAACAAGAAAGATCTTAAGGAGCCTACCACAAGATAAGCGATGGAGATCCAAGGTTACTGCCATGCAAGAAGCCAAGGACTTCACGAAGTTTAACATGGAACAACTAGCTGGATCATTGGTGACTCATGAACTTCACCTGAGTTCCAATACTGAAAGATCCAAGAACAAGAGTCTTGCTCTTAAGAGGAAGATCAACCGTTAGAGGAAACTGCGCATCTAAACTTGATGGCAAAAACTAATGAAAAAGCAAAACTGACGGAAATAGAATCCGAGGTATGGTTTTCTCAAAAAGAACTTAGACATTTCTCTAAACAAAACTTAATATTTGTTGTTTTAGAAATTCAAGAAGAATTGAAAGAATTGCATAGAGCTAAATAGAAAAGTGATGAAGCTTTGGTAACTTTTAAAGAAAACAGTGATTGGATTGATAATATGAAATTTGATATTCAATATAAATTCTTTAGTCTGTTTGATGATAATAATTATTTGAAAGAAACTATAGACAGGTTGAAACATGATAACATAATGCTAAATGTGGAACTATCCTTGATGAAACTCTGTCTTAATACTCCTAATTCTGAAGTTCCGCCACTTGCTCAATATCCGAATTTTGAAAAACTAAAATCTGATTTGGAAGATATATAAGCAGATAAGGCAAGACTTGAGGGGGAACTTGAGAAATCCAGGAAAGGTAAACAACCTGTAGGATACAGAGTTCCAGTTTGGATCACCAAAGCTCAAACTAAAAGAACAGAAGGTTTGGGTTTCAAAAAGAAGTTTCAAAAGGAAAAGAAGTATGTTGACCTACCTAGTAGTATTGTTTGTTATTTCTGTGGCAGTACTGGACACAAACAGGTTAAGTGTCCTAAGAAAGAAAAGAGTACACAGAAAAATGAAAAACATGTAGAACAGATTTGGATCAAGAAGAATGATGAACCTACTGTTGTTACACAGGAACCCAAGGAAACCTGGCTTCTTGAAACTAACATTTGATTTCTCATGCAGATTCCAGTGAGGGGGAACAACACTTGTTACCTCGATAGTGGTTGTTCTAAGCACATGACTGGAGACAAATCTAGATTTATCTCACTAGATGCCTACTATGGGGGAACTGTGACCTTTGGTGATAACATGACAGGAGTTATAGTTCCTATTGGCAAAGTAGGAAGGTCAAGTTCCCATGCAATTGATAATGTATTTTTGGTTGAGGGCCTCAAGCACAACTTGTTAAGTATTTCACAATTTTGTGACAAAGGTAACTCTGTAAGCTTTACTTCCAATAAGTGCAGAATCATTCACAATGACACTGGGAACATTATTTTAGAAGGAAATCGTAAAGGGAACACATATGTTGTGGATCTTAACGAGGTTCTTAATACTAGTTTAACTTGTCTTAGTATCATTTAGAATGATCCTCTATTATGGCACAAGAGATTTGGCCGTGAAAGCTTTACTTTACTTGATAAATTGAGATCTAAGGAACTAGTGGAAGGATTTCCTTGCATTAAGTTCCTGTATGAAAAGGTGTGTGATGCTTTTGTTAGTGGAAAACATACTCGAATTTCTTTTAAGTCTATGAAATTGGTAAGCACAAAAAGACCTTTGGAACTTGTTCATATGGATCTATGTGGTCCTATGAGAATCCAAAGCACAAGTGGTAAGAGATATGTTATGGTTATTGTTGATGACTTTTCAAGGTTTACTTGGGTTTTCTTTCTTGTTAGTAAAGATGAAACGTTTGATGAATTTGTAGCTTTTGTAAAGAAAGAACAGAGAAGAACAGGTAATCCACTTATTCACCTCAGATCAGATCATGGAACTGAATTTAAAAATTTAAAATTTGATGAATTTTGCACTGAGCATGGAATGGATCACAACTTCTCTGCCCCAAGGACCCCACAAAAAAATGGAGTGGTGAAACGCAAGAATAGAAGCCTTGAAGACATGGCTAGAACAATGCTGATCTCAAGTGGTGTGCCTAGGAACTTCTGGGCAGAAGCAGTGAATACAGCATGCTATATTCTTAATAGAGTATCAGTTAGAGCCATCACCAACAAAACTCCTTATGAGCTAATCAAAGGGAGAAAACCAAATATTTCTTACTTTAGATATTTCGGTTGTAAATGCTTTGTTAATAATAATGGTAAAAGAAACTTAGGAAAGTTTGATGAACGTAGTGTTGAGGCAGTATTCTTAGGATATGTCTCTAATAGTAAAGCAATATAAAATTTATAAGAAAAGGACAATGTATGTTGAGGAATCTGTACATATCATATTTGATGAAACTAAACAATTGAATGATGTACAAGATTGTGATGATGATTTTGAAATTGGACTTGTACGCAAGACGGATGCAGAAGAAGAATCAACATCATTGCAGAAGCAGCAAGTTAAAATTGCTGAGCAAACAAATCCTGAAGCAAATGAAGATCAAGAAATGGAGAATGCACCAAGAACTCCTCCTCAAGAACAGAATCAAAATTAGAATGAGGAAGATCCTGTTGAAGTTCCAATTGAGGCTCAAGAACGAGTTCCTACAGAAAAACCAATCAACAATGATCAGGAAAGATTGTATCCAGTAAAGGACTTTACACCTAAGCAACGAAAATATCAGAAGTCACATCCTGTAGATACAATCATGAGTTATATTACAAAAGGAACTCAGACCAGATCTCAGCTTAGAAACTTATGTGCATCTATGCATTCCTCTCTTCTGTGGAACCTAAGAACTATGTTGAAGCTTTAACTGACGCAGACTAGATTAATGCTACGGAAGCTGAACTAAATGAGTTTGAAAGAAATAAAGTCTGGCATCTGGAACCTAGACCCAAGAATAAGAAGACTATAGGTTTAAAGTGGGTGTTCAGAAATAAGCTAGATGAGCATGGGATTATTGTCAGAAACAAAGCAAGACTTGTTGTACAAGGTTTCAATCAACAAGAAGGAATAGACTATGAAGAAACATTTGCTCCAGTAGCCAGGTTAGAGGCTATTCGTTTACTTATTCCTTTTGCTGCTTATATGGGATTCACGTTGTTCTAGATGGATGTTAAATGTGCATTTTTAAATGGATTTCTAAATGAAGAGGTCTATGTGGAACAACTTCCTGGATTTGAAAATTCAGAGATCCCAAACCATGTCTACAAGCTTGACAAAGCTCTTTATGGGCTAAAGCAAGCTCCTAGAGCATGGTATGAAAGATTGTCAAAGTTCCTATTACAAAATGGTTTTAAATGTGGTAAAATAGATAAGACTTTGTTTTTAAAATAAAATGGAACTTACATATTAGTTGTACAAGTTTATGTTGATGATATTTTATTTGGTGCAACTAATGAATATTTGTGCAAGTATTTTGCTGACCTTATGAGTGGAGAGTTTGAAATGAGTATGATGGGAGAATTAAATTTCTTCCTCGGGTTGCAAATCAAGCAAACTAAAGAAGGAATCATGATCCATCAACAAAAGTATATCAAGGAACTGATCAAGAAATACAAGCTTGAAAATGCTAAGACCAATGATACTCCAATGGATTTAGCAACTAGATTGGATGAAGATCCGACTGGAACTTGTATTGATCAACCTATGTATCGAGGTATGATAGGATCTCTACTTTACCTAACAGCTAGTAGACCTGACATATCTTTCAGTGTAGGTTTGTGTGTTAGGTTCCAAGCAAACCCAAAGGAGTCTCACCTGAAAGCAGTAAAGAGAATTCTTAGATACTTGAAAGGGATTGATGACTTGTGTCTCTTTTATCCTAGAAGTGACTCATTTGATTTAAATGGCTTTACTGATGCTGACTATGCAGGTGATTTGGTTAATAGATAAAGCACTTCAGGTTTGGTACAGTTATTAGGACCTTGTTTAGTTTCTTGGGGTTCCAAGAAGTAAAACACGGTTGCATTATCTACAGCTGAAGCTGAGTACATGGCAGCAGAAGCATGTTGTTCACAGGTACTCTGGATAAAGCAATAGGTTAGAGATTTTGGTCTTATTTTTGAGTGTGTTCCTATTTACTGTGATAACAAAAGTGCTATATGTATTTCTAAGGATCCAGTTCAGCACTCTAAGATAAAACACATCCACATTAGGCATCACTTTCTAAAAGATAATGTGAAACAAGGGAATATTAAATTGAAATTTTGTAATACAGAATATCAACTTGCAGATATTTTGACCAAACCCTTGAACAGAGAAAGATTTGAGAAATTGAGACTGGAACTTGGGATGATCAAGCTGAATTGATTGCTTCTGAAGTTCCAAGATATGGCAAAGTCAAAAATATTGGAAATAGAGCAAAAAGAGTATTTGGCACAATTATGATGTGCTAAACATAGCTGAAGTGTCACCGTTGTTAATTACTAAAGGTAAGTTCATTAAATTGCTTAACTATGTAAGTTATTAAATATGTACATTGCACATATGTAAAAAGCGTGTTCCAATTGTGTATTTATAGAAATTTTCTTTTAAATTAAATGAATTCGGAAATTAAAGTATTTTGGCAAATTCATCCTGTGAATTTAAAATTGGAAAAATTAATTGAATTTGTTCAATTAATGAATGAATAGTAAAATCTTTTAAAATCCCTCACACCGCTTCATAATTATAAAAGCTGATTTCACCTACCTCTTTCACCTCACTGTCAAAATCAATTAACCTTGTTCCAGTAAAAATCCTCTTGAATTTTAAAAACCATCCCTAGAACAACAATGGTCATCATTGCTGAAATCGTCTCATCCGAAAACTCTCAAAGCTTCGAAAACACCATTCAAGTGGAAACATCGCCTTTAGCCATGGTGAACTACAAACCTTCTTCAACTTCAACCAAAACCCCTGAGAATCCTAAAACCTCATCTCCAAAACCTAAAGAAGTGGAAAGTAAGAATGATCAAGAAGAGTCATCTATTTCAAGTGTCCTTCAAAGGCTGAAAGAGTGGAAAGAAAAGAAACAAAGAGAGAAGTCTCTTGAGGAGCAAATTGAAGAAGTTGACGAGTTTTCTCAAGAAAAACATTCAGAAGAGACCAAAGAAGATGACGAAGAAGGGGGAGAGATGAACACTACGTGAAAAAATGTATTTGGCACCGGTTCAAACCCGGCCTAAGGCACCGGTTTGAACCGGTGCCAATTTGGGGGGTGCCAAAAAGGGGTTTAAAAAGGCACCGGTTCAAACCGGTGCCAAAACTTGAAATTGGCACCGGTTAACCGGTGCCAAAAATGGGTTTAAAAAAATGTGGAGTGCCAAAAATGGGTTTAAAAAAAATGTGGAATTGTTTTTGGCACCGGTGCCAAATATTATAATTTTTTTTTTAGAACAGCAAACAATTAAAAATCGACTTAAAATATTTTGAACATCAAAATATAGATCGAATTTCAATCAACATAATAAAAAATTTACAATATATAATCAAAACAATTTTACAATATAGATCAATAAAGTAGTAGTTCAATTACAACATATAAAAAAAATTCGAATGATTAATATAATTAAGCTTCCATCTTGCTCAATATAAAAAAAATTTCGAACGATTAATATAATTACAATATATAAAAAAAATTACAATATAAATAAAAAAATAAACTCAATATTCTTGCATCTTGCTTCTTCCATTTAAGATCTAACTCAAGATACCTGCACCAATTAAAGCAAAAACAAAAAGCGATTAATATAATTAAGCTTCCAAAAAAATTAAACCCAGAAAAAATAAAAAATAAAATCGAATAAAATAAATATAAAAAAAAAATCGAATAAAATAAAAAAAATCGAAAAATAAAAAAGAAAATCAGTTGGTAAGAAAAAAAAAACCTGAACATCATTTAAAAACCAAAATTGAACCCAGAAATTAAAAACCAAAATCGGAAATCTGGAAAAAAAACTCAGAAAATAAAAAAATTTCGAATTTAAATCGAAAATTAAAAAAGAAAATCCCAAAACAAACCCAGAAAAAATCTTGCATCTTTAACGGATCTAAATCAAGTAAAAAAAATCAACAAACCCAAAAACGCATGCATTAACCCCGAAATCGAAAAAAAAAAAATCAAAATAAAAAAAAACAATCGAAATTGAAAAAAAAAAAACCCAGAAATAGAAAAAAAAATCAAAATCGAAATCAAAAAAATTAACCCAGAAAAATTCCCAAATCGAAAACACCCAGAAATAAAAATAGTTGAACTCGGAAAAAAATTGAAATCGAAAGAAAAATCAAAAACCCAGAAAAAAAAAATTAAAATCGTAACAAAAAAAACTGAGAAATCGCTGAAAAAAAAATCAAAATCAATTGAAAGAAGAGTTTGAAATTAAAAAAATCAAAATCGAAAAAAAAAACTATTAAATTCGATTGAAAAACCTCAAAATCGATTGAAAAACCTCAAAATTCGTGTTGCATGTTGTTGTCTTCGAATTTGTTGGTGGTTTTCGAGTGATGATAGAAAGGAGGAGGAGATCCAGAAAGATAAATGAAGGAGAGGAGAGGAGAACGGCGACGCGAAAGTGGAGGAGAGGAGAGAGAAAGAGGAGGAGGAGGAGAGAGAAAGATGAGAGGAGAGGAGAGAGAACGGTCGAAACATTTAGGGTTTGGGGTAGTTATAAGGGCGGTTTTTTATTAATATGTAAATGAACCGGTTCGTAAAGGCACCGGTTCAAACCGGTGCCCTTTTTATTATTGGCACCGGTTTGGGCTGAACCGGTGCCTTTTCTATTTGTTTAAAAACCCGCCCAATTTTGGGCCGATTTTTGGCACCGGTTTGGCCTGAACCGGTGCCATATGGGGGGTGCCTAATGCTATTTTTCTACTAGTGGAATGAGGGAGAGGAAGACAAAGAAGATCCCAACATTTTAGAAAAGGAAGAATCAGAAAAACAAGATGAAGAAGAGGAGGTAACTGATCATGCCCAACTTGAGTCACAGGCAGGGAGGTATGTTGTAGGACATCGTATTGATCTAGATTGGTGTAGGAAAGCTAGATTCCTAGAGTTTCTTGATTTGATTAAGTTTCAAGGCTGGGAATACTTGTTGTCAAAAGTTTCAGCAAACTATTTGTATCTAATTGCTATGACCGAGTTCTGTCAAAATTTTTTAGCAAAATTGGGGGTAAATTCTAGTGTAGTTGATGGTGTAAAAATTGAATTAAATGTTGAAACCCTAGGTAAAATTCTGAAAACTCCGACTGATGGGTATGAAACATACATTAAGGGAAAAGCTAGTGTCAAAGTAGGAAATTACTTGACTGGTGACATTGTTGAAGCCCTAGGTGGTCAAAGGGGGAAGAAGATCATGAGTCACAATGATTTGAACCCGTTAAACAAGTTGTTGTTCAACTTAGTTAAGAAAACCATCTTGCCAAGAACTGCAAAGAAGGGAGAGGCATGCTTGATGGATATGGCTGTAATTTTCAGTCTGTCTAAGAAAATGAAAGTTAGTTTCCCTACGTTGATGTATCATCACTTAGCACATTGTGTTCCAAGTAGGACAAAAGTGGGCTATGGAGCCATTTTGTCAACTGTGTTTGAAAATGCTAGAGTGGTTCTGAAGGGTAGGTATAGTGCTCTTGATGAGAAGCCAGAGAATGTGTTATATGTGGAAACACTAACTGGACTGAGTTTGGAGGTAGTAAAAGGGAAAATTCAAAGAATAGAGAAGGGATAGAAAAAGAAAGAAAAGGTGACAGGGAAGAGAAAAGAGAAAGAGGTGTCTGAGTAGCCTGTAAGGAAGAGTAGGAGGATATATGCCAGTTCTGTTCCTCAGACAAGCATGGAACAACCTCTAGAGTTGGATGTTTAGGAGGGTATCCTCGATGGACAAGTTGCAGAATTGGTGGACAGGATGGAAAGGGTTGAGAAGCAAATGAAGGATTCTGCTGGAAAACTTCATTTGTTAACTCTGGAAAAGCTAGTGCAGGAGCAGGGAAAAGAGTTCAAAGAGCTCAAGAAGCTGGTGCTGAAACAGGACAAAGAACTTCAAGAGCAAAAGAAGTTTCAGCAAGAACTGGACAAGGCTCTGCAGGAACAAAAGGAGGAGTTTCTTCTGAAACTCAAGAGTCTTGAAGATAATTTGGCAGCTTCTTCACAACAAACAAAGGAGGACTACAAGAAAATTATGGAGTTCCTTGCAACCTAGCCTATCATACCCTTTTCAGTCTATATCCAAGCCTATTCTATTTTCTGCTTCTCTATTTCAGTCATGAACAATTTTAATTTCTGTTTTAGTGTTTGAACACTTGATTTTGGTTGTAAATTTTCTAAAATTGTTCAACAGGATGATAAATCTTTTGGTTTTAATGAATCGTTTGAACTTTGCTTATACTTGTGTCTATATGTAAGTAATGAACACTTATGCAGGAAAGTTGAACTTGCTTAAGGTAACTTAGCAGCGCTGCCTTCAGTTTCCCACACTCGATTAATTGCTTGTGGGGCTGTGGCTAGATGATCAATAACTTGAAAAACAGGAATTTTTGATAATTCCAAAAAGGGGAAAAGAAGAAGCAAACTTGGAGGCTAAAGTTGTTCTGGGTTCTAGTTGAGAAAGTATCAGAAATTTCTCTGATATGATGCAATAGTAGTTTATAGTAGTTTAGTTTATTTCTGTTTAGTTTGCTTTGTTTATTTTTGTTTTTATTTTGTTCTTTCTGTTTATGTTTTTATTTCTATGTGTGTTCACTTTCTGTCAATAAACCAAAAACACAAAAATACGACCTTCTATTTTGTTTAACTTGTTTCTAGAGTTTGCTTAAGTTTGTCATCATCAAAAAGGGGGAAATTATTGAAGCATAAAGGTTTTGATGATGAGGAACTTAAACTAAAGCAAACTCAACTAATAAAGGTTTTCAAGTGTTTGATTAGTTTAGGTGAAGTTGATCGTGGTGATGGAAGAAGTAGCTGGAACTAAGAAGACATGAAAAAATCTTTATTGAAGGAGTTAAACAAATCAGAAGAATAGTTCTCTAACAAGAACTAAGTTCCCTAACAGGAACTTGAAGACAGCAAGCTTAAGTTCTTTGGTGGAACTTAATAAGCTTGGAGCCCAAGTAATCTACCTGATTAAAAGCGCGGCGCAACAATTATATTTAGTTAAGGTTTTTATCTTCTAGATTATTGTTACTATGATAAGTAGGTTATTGCGCGAAATTTATTAGAAGCGTGACAAGTTGGCTTGGTAAATAAAGTAATATGAAAAATTATAAAAGATAGATTTTAGGAAAATATTTTCTAAAAAGATTGTTTTCTTTAAATCAGTTTGTTAAAAAGATAAATCTTTTTAATAAATATCTTTTTAATCTTATTTTCCGGAAAAGATTTTATTCCACTTGATTTACATAAAACTGTGTTTAAAGATAAGTTAAGTTAACTTATTTATCTTTTAGAAAACCTGCTTTCTATACGAGTGATACTTGTATAAATAGTAGAGAGCAAAATGGTTTTAGGTTTTTATGAGTTTATGCGTGGAGAAATCACAGTGCTATAATTGAGTAAGTTTACCAAGCTTCTAACTTGTCATATTAGTTTCCGATTTCGTGCATTGCTTACCTATCATACTAGGTGTCGTTTACTTGTATTGAGTTGGGTTATTTGGGTAAGTTTATTGTTTGCTTTACATACAGTTTTGTAAGCTTCGAGGTGAGGCTGAGAGTTCTGTACTTAGGTGGTGCAAGTAGTTTGTACTTTGGCAGTACGTGTAGTACTTTGGTGGTACGAGTGAATCTAAGTGTGGTACTTAGATTGGGTAGGATAGAGTCCTATAAAATAGCAAGTCCATTGAGGATCTTGTAAAAATAAAGGTCCGTGTCTAATAGGTTATAACTTGGTGTTTGCCCTATTATAGTGTAGTTTGTGTGTTTGAAATCCCTAAGGCAGGGTCAAAGTTTTACTTCCAGTTTGGCCCTGGAAGGTTTCCTTGTAAAATATGTGTGTTCTAGAAAGTTCCTATATGCATTGTTTATTATTCTGCAAAAAGTAGTCATTAGGAACTCATTAAAATTCACCCCCCTCTTATATTAATCGTCTCAACTAACAGATGCCTTTGTCCTTCCTAAATGGCTCGGTCGCGATATCGGGAGATGATAGTCAAATTCTAGATAAAGCATACAATAGTCAAGGATCCATGTGCCACTCATGAAAGATATGTAGAAATCTTGAAAATAATGAAACCTCACATGGTTGTAACAAAAACTCACTAAAAGCTTCAAATTCATCAAAGGTGAGCAATTGCAAATTTTCATAAACAATAGAATCCGGCTTCAAGGTCCCAAAAGTTCTAAACGACTACCTTATCAAACTCTATCATATAATCAACCAAAGATACTCTCAAACTATGACACTGTTACCATTTAAGAAGAAAAGCATTTAATTATACAAGTTCAAAAGTATTATGTCCAAAGCAAGAACAAAAAAAAACACAATGCAAATTTGCCTTGATAGAAACAAAAATCTTTTTGAAGTTTTTCAAAATAAAGAATATGGAAATGCATATACAAATACACATGGAATATATGAATCACAATCCTACCAGACATGAAAATCATCATAGATAAGAGGTTTCTTAATAGGTTTTTGGACAAAATAAAGAAAGGAAATAGGAGGGTAAGGGATATGGTTAAATCTCCTTGAAAAAGGGACATGAGAAGAGGGAATATGGTCTATAGTCTCACAAATGAACTCTTCCTCACATTACTAATAAGAACATGGACATCAATCATAGAATCCTCAAAAGAAGAACACACATGATCTTTATCTCCCTCAAACATCCAACTTCCAAGAGGAACTACATTATCCCCTCCATCACAACTATGAGCAACAACTCCCTCAACATCTTTAAAGCCCATGGTCTCAAAACCATGCATGAATGGATGCAAATTAATTTCAAACTCATCTCTCTCCCATGGAGCATCCTCAATGAACTCATTCAAAAGATTATGGGTTTTATTTTGACTCTCTCAGAATGCATTGGACATACCCTAAAACCAGTCTAGATACTCATGGATAAAAGAATCACAATCATGCACAAGAGACTCATCAAGATGGGAAGGAGGGTTAGGGTTGTTGAAATTAACACTCTCTTCATTCTCAACTCCTTCACCATCACTCAAATGCTCACCATAGGGATCCTCACCCTCTCTTGGTTGCTCAAAATCATCATCATCTTTTTCAACACACACATTGGGTTTAAAATTTTCACAAACAAGCATCAAAGATGACAATTGGCATTCTAGCTCTTTACCTCTCCTTCATTCCTCCTCAAAATGCTCATCAATCTTTTTCACCGTCTCTAATTGACTTCTCATATCATTAAGAATCGACTCCCTATAAGGCCCAAGCTCATTATTAAGCTCAATATGCCTAATTTTAGTTTCTAAAATAGCAACAAGAGATTCAAAAGGTGTAGAAGATTGAAGTTCAACAAAAGATGAAGATGTACAACTAATATTAGAAGAATCAACGTGAAAATCATGAGCATATTCATCACATTGGGGAGTGGAGGCACAATAATATAAGATTCATCATTTAGGGAACGAAGCATACCACAAGAAGGCATGGTAGATAATTGAGAAAATTGAAACACACCATTAGCATAAACTTGAGCATGCACCTCATCATCATGAACAAAAGGAGAGATAGAGTTAAAATCATTTGTTTTAGGTTCAATCATAGGATCATATGACAATTCATGGGAATTCATTATAACATAAGAAGAATTAAGACATTGAGCATCAATATTAGAAACATTATTACCTCTATTATAGACATCCCAAGCAAACCAAACATAAAAATCTCAAGCATCATCAACTGTCAACGCTCTAAATTCACCATTATGCATGCTTTCAACTACATTCCTAGTTTTCTCATTCATACCAAAATAACAAATCTCACAAGCTTCCCAAATATTACAATAATTGTAGTTTAAAAATCCCTTAAGTCTATTAAAATATTCACAAAAAGGCTTATTGTCATATTGAGGAAATGATAGACATGCTAAGTTTTTTTACAAAACAAGCAAAATCAAATAAAGGAAAAGTATATACTAAGACCTAGACTCAAGCAATAAAAAACACTCAAACATAGACACCGTTCCCCGGCAACGATGCCACATTGACGAGGGGTGAGATAGGTCGTTGACTAATCCTTCCTCGGTCAAACTAAATTTGTAAACACTTAACAAACCCAAATACAAGTATAGAGGCAAGTCAAGGGTCAAACCCAAAGGAACGAAAATGTTCAAGCGCTTTCAATTATGGGCGCCTAAGATAGGTCAAAGATAAGGGCATAGAGATAACACTAACAACTAACAAAACAAGAACCAAACATATAAAGCACTAGGAATAGAGATCAACAAGTAATCATGACAATTGTAGCAACTAGGGAACAACATGAAAATCAATGGTTGCGAATAACTAATGGTAAGAGCAATCAAAAGAGCTTGATAAGCTATCTCCTAGAGGTCTAACTAGCGCCAACTATGAGAGACACTAATAAGGAACATCACTAACCAAACTCAATCGACAATTGTTAGCTACAAACAAATGGTTCGTATCAATGTACACTCACAATGCAATCTAGCACAATTCTCAACGCCTAGTCGAATTACACACATGCACAATTTCCATTAGTCACTTTAATCTCAACAATTAATCAACACAATTCCTAAATTAAACACAATTAATCAATGATACATGTTTTACCCAATCCCTAGCCAAACAACTACTCAAACATCATCATCTTAATAATTAACAACTAAGGAAATCAAGTATCAACAATATATGAAGAACAACTACACTAATCAAACATCAAACATCAAAATCAAACCAAACAAAATTGAATATTAAACAAAGCAATAAAATGAGATAGAGTTGGAAATGCTCATTGATAATAAAGAAGATCTTCAACACAATTGGCACCATTGAATCTTTAATCTCTCAATCACCATTGAAATTCCTCACTTTCTCTCCCTAAAATCTACTCCTAAACTAACCCTAAAACAAGAGAGAGAAACTCTTAACTAAGCTAAAATTATGATCTAGAAGCAATCTAAATTTCTCTACAAATTTTGGATTGCAAAGGTTTAAATAGGAGGCACGAAATGAAACCGAGCAAAGCAGGGACCATGAGGGGGGCGCCCGTGCGGCTAGGGAGGCACGCCCTCGCTGCTGGCCTGTGCGCCCTCGCTCCTCTAGGTTTCTTCAGTTCTTCTCGAGGGTTTGTGCGTTCGCTAATGGCTTTGAATGAGCGCACCGAATGATGATCATGGACACTAAGAGTGGCAGTCCCAAAAAGCACTTGAAAGTGGGTTCAACACCCCATCTTCATGAGAGCACGGCTTGAGAGCGCAAGAGCTAGAACTTGGAGAACCTGCTTCCTTGCATCTTAAGCTTTCCTATTGCCATGAGCTTGCTCCAAAAGAATCTTCCACCTTAGTAATCTATCCATACCAAGACCCAAACCTCGTACAACACCTACAACCACGAAAAAAGAGAACAAATAAAGGAGCAAACACTAGAAAACCATTAAAATGCGCAAAACCACAAAATAAGAGTGAAAAGGAAAAACAAAGAGAAAAAGTATGAAACTAAGCATTTACTAAGAAAGAAAGCTTTGAAAAGAAGGTAAAAACGATCGAAATGCTCATTAAATGGGTGCCATTTATTACATTAGTTTTTGGTGTTTTTATCCCTCGGGAGAGTTACAGCTCGAGGAATGATTCGACTTTGAGTGTGCCTACAAAACAACGGAGACTCGAGGTGTTCGGAGCTCTGCCTCCGATGGTCAAGTTAGTACTTGAATATGAGTAGGAGTAAGTGCGAAAAATGAAATGAGATCTTCTCGAATTCCGAGATCAGGTGTTTCTCTTATGTAAGAGAATGTAGGGTAGGTATAATAATTTTAGATGTCCCAAATATGGGGGAAATCTCCCTATTTATAAGGTCATTGGAAAATGTGCCCTTAATTAGGTCACTCTGACCTAATTATACTATGATACACCGAATTATGGATTTCTCGGTATTTGGGCCATTGAAGGCCGCTTATTTCACCCAAGTTCTAGGAAGGACAGGTGTCGAATGGGGGTTGGTCCAATTAAGACAAACCAGGGTATGACACGTGTCAAAATATGATTGATCCACGCAGCATGGGTAAAATTACCTATAAAATTTTCCCCTCACGGACGTGATGTGGCGCGCCACGTGGCATATGTGACACATGTCACTCAGCAATAGGTGATAGTAAAAGGTTTTTTTACTGTGAAATTTTAACTTTTCACATTTCGGGGAAAATTACGAAATTACCCTCAATTTTACCCCTCTATAAATACTCGCTTTACCCCCCTTAGTTTTAGACCTTTCCAAAACATTCTAGAGAGAGAAAGTCAGAAAGTTAGAGAGAAAGAGAGTTTGCCTTCCGTTTGTGTGTGTGAACACAAACTCTGCTATTTGCCTCAGCTGGTTCTCAAATGTCTGTACCCTAAGCAAGCAAGGTCAGCTTCAGCAGCAACCTCAGTCGGTCATCACCACTTGCCCCCCTTTTCAAAGACAAACGTAAGGTACCGCCTCTACCCCCACCAACTCATTTTCTTTTGTTTCAATTCGTTGAATAAATGGACTCATCACGAATACACACGACACAGCCGATCACTAAGGACGGTTGAGTCTAGGACTAAAAGTATTAGCTCTGGGTGCATGGAGAAATTTTGTACTGCTCAACCAACCATCTATGTGTTTGTGCAGGACACAATGGCTAGAAACAAACAGACAGCCACCAGACGACGTCAAAGAGACGGTACTTTGGAAGTGTCGTCCAATGAGATCCTCGGTTGAGGGGTCTGAGAGCAATAAAGGCTCAGGGGAATATTCCCCGTCTGGGATTCCTAGGAACCCAATGAATTAATCTTTTATGAGGGTAGAGACAGTAAGGGAGTCGTTTCCCAGATGGACATTGATGAAGCTGGCCCTATAGACAGAGATGGGGAAAAGTCCAGATTAGGGTCAGCTGGTGATGAGGGAGACGGCGAAGGCTCCGCCTTAGGGTCTAGCTCTAAGGATGATAGTAACACCCCTCTCTCCTCGTTTGAGGATAGTGAAGTTGAGGAGAGGAAGAAGTTGGAAGCAAAAGATGATCTCTTTAACATCCACATCTCCGCTAAAGACAGGTGGATAATGTTAAAGGGTATTAAGAACTTTGTAGCAAAGCGACCACTGGGGGAAGGATATACTATCCGGGTGCCGCCTAAGCTAGGAACAATCTCATGGAAGGATGACCAGGATAATGCTGATGCTTACTTTAGATGCTTTGAGGCGGCATTCCTAGCAGGCCTTCGTTTCTTGCTTCACCATGCGGTGAGTGCCATACTTTGGGGTTATGGCCTAGGAGTCTGGAAGCTTACCCCAAATTCATGGGCCAACATTCTTGGATATGTTGCCGCCTGTGAGATGCAAAAATTGAACCCTAGTTGGGATGCTTTTCCTCACATGCACTATCTAAGCTGCAACCCAGGCAGCTGGAGGGCGTGGTACACCTTGACCACCCTCATTCATTATCAAATGACTTTTTACATGGTGTCCAAATATGATAGTTGGAAGACCCATTTTTACTTGCTATCTGCCTCAACGCCCCGAGAGAACCGGGAATTGCGCCGGTATAATAAAAAAAAAAACCCGACCTTCTGGGTCGCAAATGTGCCCTCCCCCAGATACAGGAGGATAACTAAGATGCAATCATGGAAAGAAAGTTTTTAGAGCTCCGTTCGGAGACTCTCTCAACCGGGGACGTAATCAAGGTCCCTAGTTATTAGATTCCCATGTGCGCATGGTTCAGAGATGAGGCATTCTTATCCGCTTGCGGACTTAGCACAATGATTCCAAAGTGTACGTCTGACATGTATCCGGTTAAATGTCGCTTGTACAATTGTTATTCAATCATGATTTTGTACTAAGTATGTTCATTATTTTTGCAGAAGAAGTTTGAAAATTGTGGTTGATGAGAAGACTTTTTTACGATCCTCTACACAAATCAAGAGGGACCTAGCGGAGGCTAGGGCCGCTAAGCTGAAAATTACTCCTTAACCTAAAATTTCATCAAGCGTCGCCGGTTACTTATTCAATACTTTTTAAATTGCAGGGTGGAGAACTTCCACTAGTAGAAAAATACAAATGCGCACCGAGTTATTGGCACCAGTTCTTAAAAACCGGTGGGAAAAAAATTAGGCGGAATTCAGCATAAGAGAAATGGCACCGGTTCAAACTAAACCAGTCCAAATTAACAAAATGGCACCGATTTGAACCGGTGGGAATTTACTGTAAAAAAAAAAAACCAGCCCTCTTGTTTATCCCTCTTTCCCCTCTTCTTTCTTTCTCTTTCCTTCCGAATGTTCTCTCTCTCTCTCCTATCTCCTAAATTGGATCTCTCTCGTATCTCTCAGCTCCGTTGTACTACTGTCCATTCCACCCCATGGCGCCATCTCTGTCTCTCCTTTCTCCTAGACTGGATCGTTCTTTCTTTCGCTCTTCTTTTCTCTCTTTCTTTTTCTTCACCGGCGGCGATGGTAACGGGTCTATCTCTTCTCGAGTCCTCTGCTTCAGATCTTGGTTATGGGTATGTATATACTTTCCTTTTTTTATTGTTAATTTGATTTATTTTTCAATTTCTAGGGTTTTTGTTGTTTGTAAATGTTAGATTAATTTGCTTAGTGATGGAAATTTGGTTGCATGGATGTAAAGGTTTGCATGATTGTATTGTGTACAATATTGAATGGAAATTTGTATTTTGATCTATGTTTAGTTGATGAATTTTAATGGTTTGGCTACTTGATTTTGAATTATTCAGTAATTTTTTTAATTTTCAATATGACTTTGATTGTTTTAAATTAATGTTAAGTGTATGGTAGTAGGTTTAATTTGAAAATACAATATGATTTATGCTTTTGGTTCAGGGATCCTTTTTTTTTTGGGAAAATATGAATTTTATTTCCAAAATAAGAAAGTTACAACTTACAAGAAGCTAAGCTGTAACAACACCAAATAACAAAGACCAAAAAGGCCAAACCAACACAAACAGTCCAAGAATCTACCCAAACCACCTTCTAGGAAGGGTACTTGAGAGAAACAAGGACACCTACTGGACTCAAGCTCCCAGCCACCTTCAGGGATCCTTAATTTTGATTTTCAGGTAATTGTGAAATAACAATATGATGAATTGATGATTCATGATTGTTTGGATGCTTGTTATTGGTTAAATGGTGCTATTTTTGGTAATAATTCATTTAATATTTGTTTTTTGTTATATTTAGAGTTAAGGGTTTTTGTTAAATGTGTCTGATTATCGACATATGTTAGATAGATTATCGGTATACTAGCTAAGATTTAGAGCTTTAAATTTTAATTTTTTTATTTTTCTTAAAGTTGATGTCGTATTCAACATGTAGTCGAATTTGGGATGTCAATGGAGCTAATTTTGTCAAGTTGACTAGTTTGGTACCAATCCCTTTTTCTCTTTACTCTCAGTCTAATGATTCGCCTAATTTTCGTATTCAACCTGATCGTCATTGGTTTGGTACCTTTTTTCTCACGAAATTGCTGTTATTTTTTATGCAAATTTGATATAATTTCAATAATTATTAAATCATCAAGTTTGGGGAATTGAAAGAATTGAACAAAGTATTTGATAGAACATAAATTAGTCAAATTGCATAGATGATGATTGAATTGGTTGATAATAGTTTTGGGGTTTAAATTCATATTACACAACTCAGTTTTATTGCAATTGATCTAGGGCTTTGTTAATTTGTTTTAATAATTGTAATTGATTTAGGATTTTGTTAATTTTAGTTTTTGGAATTGCGAATATACGGATTTACACCATTTTAGAGGAAAAAAAAAAGATTTTTTAAGGGTATTTTTGGCATTGCAGAGCAGTGCAGAGAGTAGAGCAGAGCAGATTTCTTTTGAGCAGAGCAGATTTGATTTGAGCAGAGCAGAGCAGGGCTTAGCAGAGCAGCTCTAAAGAACAGGGCCTAAGTCTGCGAAAGCAGCTTCAGGTAAGACGGGCCCTAATGGGTCTTCTGGGAAGCACCGCCTCTGCATCGGGAGAAAAATACCATCATGGGAGGTTTTGGAGTGGGCTTTGAATTGATCCCATCCGAGCTTTCTGCGCCTGTGGGTGGAGCAATCCCACAAGCTTCTAAAGGTAAATACAATCCTTTTAAATCCCCGCCTAAGCTGGGATGGCCGTTGCGAGTGAAATCTGACTCTCAACAAACTTCCTCGTCGGACAACCGGCATCAAGCTGGTGCCGCCTATATAGCTCACTCACCTTTCACATATGGTTCAGATCAATCCCCTCGATGGCCGGTCATCTAGGCGCATGTCCGGTCCGTGCTTGAGGCCGTCCCTAAAAAGGATAAGGATGCTATTCAAGGCATTGTGACGTTTAATGTTGAACGGATCCTTGCACTCCTGTCTGAGGTATACCTAATTTCCCTTTTCTAAAATTAAGTATAAGATATCCCACATGATTGACACCGTTTGTGTCTACAGACAATGCTCAGGGTTGATGGACTCAAGAGGCCATATGCCCGGAAGAGGGAGGAGGTAAAAAGAGCCCTTAGATTAGCTAGGGATTCCCAGATGTTGCTGAAGATCAATGTAAAGTTAATGAACTTGAAACTGAAGCCGAATTGGTGCAACAGGCAGAGCAGATCAAGGGTCTTAAGAAAGCCCTGGATGAAGCTACGGAGAAGGCCAACATGGCTAAGACCAACCTTAAGAAGGCGGAGGAAGACCTCAAGACCTTGTAGGGTGCCTCTCAGGAGAATGCAAATCTTAAGGCGGAAGTAAAGAAACTAAAAAAGGATGCAGAGCAAGTCCAAATGAATCTCAAGGAAACAATCGAGGCGGAGCACACCGCCTGATTGCTGAAAATGAAGAGGACTCCGACACCCGAATGAAGATCGCCTGGGCTGCTTTTCACCTCAACAGGGACTATGGCATGTGGGCTCTGTCTTTCCAATATGTTAAACATGTAGTTTATTTAAGAGAGAAAGGAGAGCCGGAGCCCGAGTCCTTTGACTCTTGGGCAAACAGAGAGCTTGAGGAACATGCCAAGGACCTCCCTAAAGAAGGAGAATCCATTGAGCATCAATATGATAAGGAGAATCCCAAGGAGAGTCAGGCGACTCAGAACCCTGGGCTGAGAAACAGGTTGTCCAGCACTAGGAGGACCAACCAGCCTAACCTCAGCCTTAAATTCTCATGGTAGTATGCCAAAATTTAGATTTTTAGGCCAGCGTGCCTAGTATTTGTTTGTTTTTACCGACTATGTAGTCGGGTAAAAATTTAACTTCTTTTCTCCCGGGTGTTGATCCCGTTAAAAATATTTATCCGGTTTTGACCGGTTTTGAATGAAATATGCCGACTAAGTAGGCTTGATTAAATTATATGATTCTGCAATTTTTGTTTTTTAAAATTTTGCCTAACTTTTAAAGCATAACTTTTAATGCATGCAGCGATTTAAATTTATATAGTATACTGGCTACTCTTTCCCTTGGCGGCTGTGTGATTGGTTTAAGTACTTTGATTGATTGACTTGGGAATGTTTGATGCCTTAAAGAGTATGAAATGTTCCTAAGTCAATCAATCACAGTAGTGATTTCCCCAAACCAAGTACACAGCCGTTAACAATAGTTGTTTTACCCATGCGGGTATTCGCATATAACTTCTTCATGAGTCAGACGGAGCCGCCTGGAAGTCTATAAAACAAGGAAAATATTGTCCGCCTGTCTGATGGACCCCATACAGCCTAAAGTCCTTCTGGTATACCTACAATAAATTACACCTGGTTCGTTTGCCTCATTGGGGTGACTTGTACAATTTCGTTGAACAACCTAACAGAGAACTTTAATAATTAACTAGTTGATGTCACTTGACATCCGGTGTTAAGCTTAATCATTCTTTTAGACTATTTTGATCAGAAACCTATCAGTCGACCAATTTGGCCGTCTAATCTCTTGCCGTCTACATATGCTGATAGAGAAAACGATAGAATTCCCTCTGCGACAATAACAAACGGAGGAGCTTTGCCGGACGCCATACTCAAATAGGAGAAGACAATAAATTAACCCTAAACCTGTTTATCTATGTTAGCTAAATATTAATGAACAAACAAAACTATTATTGACGATCACTTGAATTATAATCAAATTAACCCTAAACAAGATTATTAATTATCTTATTAAGCGTGATTACAAGTACCAATTCTCTTTAAACATGCATAAAATATGTGATCAAGCAATATAATCATAATCATCATAATAATAGTTATATATAACAAATCATAATCATAATAATAATCATCATCATGTTAAAGCATAATAATAGCCAGATCCTAGGCATGATACTAACAAGATTAATAACAAACCCTAGCATGTCACTAAACAATAAAGATCAAATATATAGCCCTAACATGATACTAATATGAATATTAGGAAAGACAATAAAAGGCATCATAGAAATCATAATTGACAATATATTCTTTATCCTAAACATGATACTAGGAACTTATTGTTGTCACCCTAGACATCAAATTAAGAAAAACATCCTAACATGATACTAGCAATCAAAATAGGAACCTAAACATGATTTCTATATCATAACATCAATTAAACAATTAAAGTACTTACTTGGATGCCTCGTATCTCTTTCTAATAACAAAATACACGCGTTAGTAACTTCAAGGGAAATATAAAATCAAACAATTAAATTAAATAATTGAAATAGAGAATCTAAAAAAAGTTTAGACTAGATTTGGGACCAAACCCTCAGAAATATCAGAACTTTCACGTGTAGGGCGAAGGCAACTTCGAATTATGCTAGGTGTGTCTAGATCTTGTGAATGCGGAATTTTATATTTGAGAAAAGGATAGTTTAGAAAAGAGAAAGAGAGGATATCCAGAATTTCATGATGAGAGTTGGTGATTGAAAATGGAGGTTTTATGAGGCTATTTATAACGAAAATCATCCGGATATGAATATAAAAAATAGAATTAGAGTTTCGAAAAAAATAAAACACGACGCTGTCGCCAAATAAGCCCCTGTCGCTAGACGACAAGGCTGTCGCCAGGCGACAGACGTGTCGCCGCGACGCTAGGCCCATCACTAGGCGACAGACTATAGTGCGGCGTTGCAATCAAATTTTCCACGCGTTTTCTTATTTTGATAAAATTTAAGCGTACGAGGGGTAAAACTGTAATTTCCATAAAAACACTTCTTTTATTCTAAATAAAACACTAAAAACCCATTTATCAATGCTAATCAAATTAGGATTCAAAAGAACCTTCTAGAAGATTCTATAAGATTATAATCAATCCATATTGCATTAGGAATGAAAAATCATAACAGGCCCTCCTCTAGATCATTGGGCCGCATATAAAAATCAAACCGGGCCCAGTTTAGTAATTTGGCCATAACTTTCTCATAATTCATCGGAATTGGGATTATAATATATCGTTGGAAAGCTCTTTTCGAACGCGATCCAACTACACCATTATTGGACCCTTTCCATGGACAAAACTAAACTGGATTGGCCATCTTCATAAAATAATTATTCGAAAACAGAGAGAAAGAAAAGAATTAAAAACTAACCGCATCACTAGACTTTCCACACTTTCAATTCATTCGATTATGATTCGACGTAAAAGGTAGTTATCACTGGGTCTGGTTTTGGGGAGACACAAATGGGTGTCTATAGAAGCCCCCACTTTGACTGAGTTTGGAGAAACGCAAGTTTCGAAAACAAAAGTCAAAGTAGCGATAGGGACGGAGAATGATTCAGAACGTTCTGCGTGAAAGGAATGGTGTCCTTCAAACAAGTGTACTATTCCGTTAGTGGGTTCAGAATTATGAGAAAGCTAATATATTCAGTAAGGTCAAGTGATCGGAATGCCTAGATGGAGGCCGCTTCTGATCAGTAATATAAATGCATAATTAATATTACAGCTTAATCTTGACTAATCCCTTCGGGTCACACCCTTAGAACTAAATGAACCAACTCAACGAATTAATTCGGAATAAATTAAATCGTCGCCCGAGTATTAAATATTTAGACGTCGGTAATTCGAGCATGGAGCGTCGAAATCGAGCGTCGGAGAATCTCAAGATTAATTTTTCCAACACTCTCTTACTTTGTCAAAAATCTCAAGATTAATTTAAATTGATAAAATTAATAGTGAGAAATTGCCCTTTTTTCATTTTGTTGCACCAAGTTAAACCAATTTAATTAAAGAATGGTTCTTAGAAACTATTTTGGTTAAATTCACTTGAATGAATTAATTAAGTTGGACTTGTTTTATTTTCATTTATTTTGATCAAAATATTGATTCTAAAATTAAGTTATAATTGATTAGAAATGTCACACAAAATTGGGAATTAATCCCGAGACACGAGCACGCAAACCAAGGCATAATAGCCATGAGCATCCCTCGGCCAGCTAGGCTGCTCGCACAGCCCGCATGTGGCGGCCGAGGAATGATGGATGTTGTGCTTGGTGCGTGTGGTGCTAGGTGTGTGCGAAGAGCTATGTGTTGACTTGGTGCATGAGGGGCGTGCGAGAAGATGCTAGGCGTAGCAGCAGTGCTAGGCAACTGCAGCTAGACGTGCATCGAGTGCGGCGCTGCCAGGCAGTGCCCAACAGCATCACATCACGCAAGGCTGAGGCTGCTAGGCAAGCGCCCGGCACTTGCGTGCATATAACTGCTCAAGGGTGCTAGCCTTGGGTAGTCAATGCACTTTTCTCTCGGTTTTAATTTTACTTTTTGGCCGTTTTGTTTATTTTAATTTATTTTAATTAAAATTTTGGAGGCTAGGCCTCGGGTTTTGAGCGGCATTGGCAAAATTTATTTTGACGAATTTTTGGTTTAACCAGCTTAATTAATTGGATTAATTGAGTAGGATGCGGAATTTAGTGGGAGCTTCAAATATTAACTGCGCTTATTTGCATAACCGGTTAAAACAACTTTGACTAGTTTTTAATTAGGCGTGTTAATTGGAATAACCACCTAGATTAGTTACTAGTTCTCGCGTGTTTATGCATTGTTACTTGTTTATTATTGCAAAATGCATGGGCCATTCACAAATAGTGAATGGATGAATGAAATGTACATTCTCTCACAGGTTTTATGAAATGGCAACTAGTGGGGCCCGATTAGGATAGAAAATATGGACTGCGATCCGTGATGTATTTTTGTAAATCTAAATATGGTCTGCGTAATGTTGAGTATTTTTGTACCTTAATATTTAGATTAGTCCTAATCGTAGATACTAGTATTGCATAATTATGGTCAAAGTCTTGAAGATGGAGGCTCTTGGAAGACGTAGCCATGAAGTTGCAAATGAAGACCTTTTGAAGATTTCAAGATCTCAAGGGGTCATGCTAGTTGCCAAATGCATCTCTATTTATGTTTTTTGATATATATATATATATGTTTATGTATATGAATTATATGTTAGATACATGTTTAGGATTTTGTTTGTTGTGATGATTAATTAAGTTCACTTAAATCAACCAACATAGAAACCCTAGGTCCCTAAATATTGAGTAAAACTTGTCATTCCAAAACAACACTTACCAACCGAACAAGGGTAGTTGTGGGCTACGCCAAAGAGAGGCATCACTACCTTTCCAAGGAACGTAAGGCATACCGGGTATACAAGTTGGTTTTGGTTGTACTTAACGATATGAGTGATGGAGTCCTAACATGTCGTGGCAAAGTGAATAAATTGTTGAGAGAGCATTACATGCAACGATTTATTTAACCAAGAGTGGCTTGGAGCCATTAGCAAAACGTTGCTTACCTTAGGAGATTGAGTGTTAAGACAAGCCAAAGCATGATTATCCACTCTTTGTTTCTTTGGATCCTGGAATCGACTTATTCTCGCAAAATGGGGACAATTTTAATGCCTGGATAAGACGTTAAATAAGATTGAAAATTTTCATGAATACCTTTTAATTTTCAAACTTATTATGTTATTTACTTGATAAATGGTTATACTTTGCACTTATATTTGTAGAATTCCAAATCAAACTGTACTGTTTTCCATGATTGGTAAAGGAAATCTTTGAGAATGGTTCTCAAAGAAAAGAAAAGCGTTTCTAAAATACAATTCTCATAAATGACTTTTAAGGACAGTTGGACATCATGTATTCAAAAAATATGTTTTTTTCCTTCGAATTTGCATATATGAAAAATATTCTAAAATACAATTCTCATAAAAGAAAAGCATTTCTAAAATACATAGATGAGTAGGACTCATTGATGTAGTAATTCAAGCGTGAATTAAAGGAAAAGATGGAACTTTGTTTTACGGCACACTAGTTGCCTGATTATGCCTAACAAAGTATAAAAGTCAAAGACTCTTAAAGAAATGGTTCTTAAAGTAAGGTTATGAGATATTGTATAATAAGAAATATAGGAAACAAGAAACGAAGAAAAGGAATAAGATTCCATTTCACACTACTACAAAATTGGCCAAAGAGACCTAACATAAAAGACCTGTTATCTACATAACAGTTCTCTTTGGTCCAAGAGACCACTTATCATTAGTAACAGGTCTCCAATTTCATATCCTTGCATAGTACAGAAACTCAAGATACCACTTATTTAAGATAAGTGGTCTATGTGATATTCTTTTTTTTTAGGCAAATTTCACATTTACTACCAGGGAAAGGACCCTAATTCACATTTGCTACCCCTTTAATTTTTTATTTTATTTTACTACCACCTAAATTAGACTTTTTTAAAACTCACTACCACTTAACGGAATCCGTTACGATTTCCGTTAAGTTTATTAAAAAAATAAAAAAAAATTAAAAAATTAAAAAATAATTAAAATAAATAAAATAAACCACCCTCCCCCTCCCCTGCCACCCCCTGCCCTCCCCCCTGCCGGCGGCCGGCACCCAGAACTTCAGCCGGCGCCGGCGCGTGCCCACCCCCTCCTTATCCCCTACCCCTACGCAGCCAACGCGAACCCCCCTCCCCTTTTCCCGTTCTCGCTGCCCTGACCAACCACCCCGAACCGAAACCAAAACCACCCCCAAAATCCGCCCCCAACCCCGTTCCCCCCACCGAATCGACCCCCCTCCCCTTCCTTTACCGCGTTTTTCGGCCTCCCCTAACCCTAAACCACCACCCCAAAACAACGAAAAACGAATTAAAGGGGGCTGATTGGTTTTTTCGTGAGGGTTGGTGGTTGATCGGGTGGCTAGGGTTTGCGATTTAATTTGTGGCTGGCTAGAGAACCTCTGCGCTGATGGGTGAATAGGGTTCGAGCTGGAATTGGGCTGGGAATGGGGTCGTTTTTGATTAGTGGTTGTGTGAAGCTAAGGTGTTCGTTGGAACCGGGCTGGGAAAGGGGTTTGTTCTTGGTGGTTGTATGAAGGTGAGGAGGTGTTGGTGGCGTTTGGGAAGGAGGTGGGCTGCTGGTGGAGTTTCGCGGCTGCCGTGGGATTCTTTGGGCACCGGCGTTGATGGAAATGGAGGTTGGATGGTGGCAATGAGGGTGGTTGAAGATGGAGCGGTGGCGGTGAGGTGGTTGGACGGTAGTTGGGCTTCACTTACGGAAATAGTAACGGCATCCGTCAAATGGTAGTGATATCTAAAATTTTGGGATTTGGGTGGTAGTAAAATAAAATAAAAAATTAAAGGGGTAGCAAATGTGAATTAGGGTCCTTTCCCTGGTAGCAAATGTGAAATTTGCCTTATTTTTAATATTAAAAATAATTTGAGACCGGTGGAGTAGATAACAGGTCTCTAGTGGATTTTATTTTTATTTATTTTAAATTAAAAATTCACCCTGTTTTGTTGGTTGACGGGTCTCTCAACATTCCCTCTTAAACCACCAAAACCCTACGTGGAGTAATCTCTGATCTAACTCGATCTCCGCCTCCCCTTTGCCACTTCACTTTCTCTCTCTTCTCATTTGCTCCCTCCTCCATTTTTCCTTTTCATTGTTCTCAATTTTCTTCATCTCCGATATACTACTTCTCACAATCTTTAAAATGGAAAGTACATAGTACTTATCATCATATTTACTCTTCTCACAGTCTAAAAAATCAAAAGAGTGGTTTTGATTCCTGAAGTTTCTTCTTAGTTCTCCATTGAAGCAGTTGTAAGCTTATTCTCTTCTCCTCTGAAGCGAATTTTGGGTTTCAATCATCTCCATTTTAGCATTCAAAGGTAAATCCTTCAATTTTGGGTTTAAACTCCCGGTTTATATATATATATATGTTTAGATCTTAGATATTTTATCTCTGCTAACAAAATTTAAAGATCTGAAATTTTTTTGCTAGTTTTTTTTTTTTTTTTTAATTTTTTTTTTTCAAATATCGTTTTCATGAAATTTTGATGATCTGTTCATCTAATTTTTTTTTATTTAGTTTTGGTTTTCAATTTTTGTTTATTTCGTAAACAAAACAAATTTAGATCTATTTTTTATTTTCATGTTTAGATTGTACTCTGTATAATTTTCGTTTTCTTCAATTTTTAATTCAATATTTGTTTTTTTCCTTCGTATTTGCATATATGAGTGTTTAGTCTATATTTAATTACATCTTTTACCTTCATTTTGTTTCTAATCATTTTAAGTTCATTTAAAAAAAAAAGTTTTCCTTTAAATTTCTATTCTATTTTTTTAAGATCTAACTTTCAATTTAATTTTATTCTTTATTTTCTTTCTTTTTTTTTTCTTTTTTTTGGTTTTGCTGTTTTATCTAGATTGTAAATTTTGGTATTATTTCTAACTGTAATAACTGAGCATTGGTTAATTTTTTCAATTTTTGCTATTGAATTTCATTATTTATCTCTACATTGTTTGTTTTATGAATTAGATTTTTTTTTTTAAAAACTTAGTATAACTTCTATTTAGTGTAAATCTTTTATTTTTGCTTATGTTCAGTGTAAATCTAAACTTATTGTTGTTTCTTTCATAATAGGTTATCTTTGAGCTAAAATTAATGGAGTTGGTGATATGAAGTTGGCGATATATATGAACTTGGCGATGATGAAAATAGATTAGGATTACATCATATTGTACTCATTGTAACGTAGTACTTAATTAATACTAGTACTACAAATTATATAATACTCGTACTTAAATGTTACTTGTATATATATTGTATTTTATTTATTTAATGAAATTGAAACTGTATGCTACATACTTTCTCCGTTCTATTAATATTGCAACAATGGACTTTTTGCACTATTCATCACTCTTGTTTGACCATATAATATGAGTTATACGTTAAGCAAAATTTAGTCAAGTGGGATCTTGTTGGATTCGTCTCATAAAATACTTTCACAATATCAACTTTTTATAATTTTTACTCTTACACAATTATAGATATTTAGCATATAAAAGGTGTTTCGGGATGCGTAATTTCCTCCTTGTTGCAATATTAACAGAACGGAGGAAGTATTTTGTTTTCATAAATTATTTTTTTTTAAAAAAAAAATAAAATGTATCAAGAGACCGCCTATCTAACAAAAGTGATCTCTGTTGAACCCAAAAAAGAGACTGCTGTTTAGGGTAAAAATACCCTAGACATGTGGACCAATGAGAGGAGGCCACATGTCGAGCTCAGGATCACCCACGTGGCTTAACATCCTCTTGACACATGACACCCTCAGATACACCTCTGAAATGAAAGCGTTCAAGGGCCCAAATCCCTAGAAGCGCTGTTTTACGGCGCAGTCCACTGAAAGTTAGGTCAAGTGACCTAGATAGGGGCACACTCTCCAAGGACCCTATAAATAGGGAGATATTTCCCCACTTTGGGGACAGATTGAATCATTGATTACACTTGCATTCTCTCACATCAGAGAAAGACCTGAGCTTGGAATCCGAGCAGATGGGACCTAAATTTTCCGCACCTTTTTCTCTCCCTTCAAGTTTCTAACTTGTGCGTCGGAGGCGGAGCACCACCCAACCGGTGTCTCCGTTTGTTTCGCAGGTACAGCTCACACCGGATCAGTCTTCGTGTTGTAACTCTCCCAAGGGACAAAAACACCCAAAATATTTGGCGCCGTCTATGGGGAGAGTACCTCGAAAATGGTTCAAGAGTCTGTACCACCCCCTAACCGTCTGAGTGATGACCTAGAAGTCTTTACAGACCAGGAGGATGAGGATCCTCAGGTCAAAACCTTTACAGCCGATGATGGCTCGCTCAGAACCAAGAGCATACGGCCTAGAGATATTCTGGAGCGGGGTGCCTCCCAGGCGGGTACAAGTCGACCCCTTGGGCAGCCGAAAGGGGAAACCCATACGGCCTCTGGATCAGCACATATCACCCGAGACGAACTCATGAGGTTCATGACAAATTTCAAGGGTGAAATTAAAGAGCTGATCACCCAGAGCCGGGTTGGCCCAAGTAAAGGTCAGACGGCCAAGAAGACTCCTCTGGAAAAGGGGAAGTCAGTCAGAGAGCGGCAGCCCACTCCTCACCCAAAGGAGAAGGCAGCCGAGACCATTGATTGTCGAAAATTCTTCTCCCAAAGAAGAATACCAACAACACCCGCCGGACTCAGCAGCTGGTGAGAAGTAAAAAATCAACTCTTGATGCCCGGGAGATTATCAACTGGAAGAGAAATCAGCAGTTGTCTGAATCGGCTTCTACGTCGAATTTTCCAGACAGCTTTAACAATACTTCTGCGGGGAATGCACCTTCCTTGCATGAGAGTCAGACAGGCGGTAATACCGTCCACTCTGGCCCTCAGATGATTGGGGCTGCACCATACGTACCTTCTCAGGTCTATGGTGAGTTACCACCTTACTATATGCAGTCGGCTCCCTTCGGAGGTCAGGCGGCATATCACAATGTCCAGCCACTGGACTGACAGCTTCGTCTGCTCCGCCTGGGTGAACAACCTTCTGCGTTCACCCGGGAGATAACCGAGGCAGCCCAGCCGGCCAAGGTTTAGAATGTATTGGTTGGTACCTATGATGGTACCACCAATCCGGAAGATCACCTCATGGCTTACACCAACCTCATGTATCTGCAGGGGTTGGATGATGCCACTTGGTGTCGTTGCTTCCCGGCTACATTGAAGGGCATTGCCCAACAATGGTTTGGTAATCTGCCAGCCGGGTCCATTGATAGTTTTAGGAAGCTAGCCTTCCTATTTGTTTCCAACTTCTCAATGAACATCCCTGCTAAGAAAACAAGTTTGGACTTGAGCACCATTAAGCAGGGGGAGAGAGAAGGGCTGCGCTCCTATATCAGGCGGTTCAATCTGATTAGAATTCAGATTCAAGGACTGTCTGACGAGGTAGCTTTTACAGACTTTTTCAAAGGTCTGAGAGACGGGTCGACTTTCAAGTTCGACCTAGTCAGAAAAGGGGCTTTCACCATACAGGCGGCTCTGAGAGAGGCGGAAAGCTACATTCAAGCTACTAACCTCTGCTCGCATGGTAGCCAGTCGGACTCTAAGAAGTCCGACAAGCCAAAAGACAGCCGGCCTGCCCAGCCGGCCAAAAAGAAAGGAGAGAGCAAGAAGAGAAAAGAAATCTTGGCGGTTAGTGATTCTGACCAGCCGTCCCAGAAGAAGAAGAAAGAATTTAAACCGTACGTCCCAAAGTACGAGTTTAACAAGGACTGCAACTCCATCCTCATGGAGATTGAGGACCGACTGTCCGTAGAGAAGCCGAATCTAATGAAAAGTTTCATTCAATCAAGGAACAAAAATAAATTTTGCCAATACCATGAGGAAGTTGGCCATGACACAAATGACTGCTTCAGCCTTCAACCGGCGTTGGACCGCCTGGCTTACAAGGGAATGCTGAAGTCCTACATTTCTAAGTCCCCAGCCGGGGCAAAGAAGAAGAATAAGAGCCATCTTCGAAAGATGGACAAAGATGATGATGGGCAGGTGTCTGCAAGCTCCTCCTTCCCGGATGTTCTGATCACCGAGAAGGATAGGGGCAGTGGTCGCCGCCCGCATGATGACCCAGTCGTCATCGAATGTAAGGTTGCCAACCAACTAGTTGGACGGATCCTTATTGACACCGGCAACTCATAAGACATCATCAGTCTCCGGTGCTTGTAGAAGCTGAAATACAATGACAGCAGATTGCATCCGGTTACCCACCCTTTATTTGACTTTGGGGGTGGAATGGTTTACCCAGTCGGAAGGGTTGATCTACCCATCCGGCTAGGTGAGAAAGGAAAAGGGCGACACCTGGTCGTCAAGTTTTTGGTCGTTGAGGAGTTGACCGCCTACAACATTATTTTGGGTCGGCCAACCCTCAACGAATCCAAAGCTGTAATCATCCCTTCCCTCATGCTCATCAAGTATGAGAGGGATGACGGCTCTGTTGGTTTCTTGAATGGGGATCAGAAGACGGCCCGGGAGTGCTATCTCTCAGCGGTCAAAGATACCGTGGCTCAAGACGGCCAGGAACCAATAGACCTTGACAATGTCAAGGATGCTGATCCAGTACCAGTCCCACCAGCAGCCGGGAAGAAAAGAAAGGCACCTATGCTGATGGAGGTGAAGAAAGAGAAAAAATAGCAATCACTGACCGGTGAACGGTCAGATGAGCTCCGTCCCCAACCAGCTGGTGAACACATTGATATACCTCTGGACGACAGCCGTCCGGAGCGTACCGTGAAGGTTGGGACTATTGCTTTTACTAAGTTGGGTGCAAACTTGCACCTTCTGCTGAAAGAATTCAAAGACATTTTTGCCTTTGAAGTGGAAGAGATGCCAGGCATCAGCCCGGATCTTGCTGTCCACAAACTTGTTGTGGACCCTAAAAAGAATCCCATCCGGCAGAAGAAAAGAAATAACGGCGAGGAAAGAAGTCAAGCGGCAGCTACCGAAGTTAAAAAGCTGTTGGATGTTGGGTTCATTCGGCCATGTAATTTCCCCGACTGGGTGGCGAATGTTGTGCTTGTAAAGAAGCCGAATGGTACCTGGCGTACGTGTGTTGATTACACAGATCTCAATAAGGCATGTCCCAAGGACAGTTATCCGCTTCCTAAGATCGACAGCCTGGTTTATTCGACAGCCAGGCATGCCTTGATGAGCTTTATGGATGCCTACTCCGGCTTCCATCAGATACCCCTGTGGAAGAAAGATCAAGAAAAGACGGCCTTCGTCACTGATCAGGGGCTATTCTGTTACAATGTGATGCCGTTTGACTTGAAAAATGCGCCAACTACGTTTCAACGGATGATTAATACGATCTTTATTAATCAAATTGGGAGGAATGTAGAGGCGTACATTGATGACATGATAGTCAAATCCAAGCAGCAGGCGGATCACCTTGCTGATCTCCGAGAAACCTTCACCACACTCAGGCGGCATAAGGTTATGTTAAATCCTAAGAAATGCATCTTTGGTGTTGAGTTTGGGAAGTTTCTCGGATTCCTGATTGATCAAAGGGGGATAGAGGCTAACCCGGAGAAGATACAGGCGGTAATTGACATGAAGTCACCCCGCACTGTCAAGGAAGAACAGAGACTAACCGGTTGCCTGGCCGCCTTGGGGAGATTCCTCATCCGGTCAGGTGACAAATGCCTTTACTTCTTCCAAGCAATCAGGAAGAAGACCAGATTTGAATGGGGGGATGATGCTGAGGCGGCCTTTTAACGGCTGAAAGAACACTTGCACTCCTTGCCAAGGCTTGTTAGCCCACTGCCTAGAGAGGTGTTATATATGTACCTACCCGTCTCGGATCATGCCCTCAGTGCCGTTCTCCTTGCTGAGAGAGACGGTGTTCAGCTTTCGGTCTATTTCATTAGCCATGTTCTAAAAAATGCTGAGCTCCGGTACCCCATAGTAGAAAAATTTGGTCTCGCCCTGTATATGGCTTTCAAGAAATTGAAACCTTTTTTTCTGGCTCATCCGGTGATAATCTACACCGACCAGCCCCTCAAGCGGTCAATGTCTACTTTGGAGTCATCCGGTAGAATGTTGAAATGAGCTATTGAAATGCAAAGTCTTGAAATCACTTTTGAACCTAGAAAGGCAGTGAAAGGTCAGGCGTTTGCCGACTTCATTGTTGAAATGACTCGACCGGTGCAACCGGATAATGTTGACCAGGTTTGGAAAATGTATGTAGACGAAACCTCAACGAAGAACGACTGTGGTGCAGGAATTTTATATGAGTCTGCTGAGGGGGACAAATTTGAATATGCACTGCGGTTTAAGTTTCAAGCCTCAAACAATGAGGCAGAGTACGAAGCCCTGCTAGCCAGAATCCGCATGTGTAAGGCAGCAGGGGCAACTAAAATTGATGCCTATTCTGATTCTCAATTGGTCGTCAGCCAGTATGAGGGAACATTTGAGGCAACTCATCCGGCTATGATCAAATATCTTCAGGCAGTCAAAGAAGAGGTTGGGGCACTTGAGGAATTATGTCTGAATCAAGTCCCTAGGTCAGATAACAACCAGGCGGATGCGTTGTCCAAATTGGCTTCATCCGCCTGTTGTGACACTCCTCGGTCGGTCTTTTGGGAATTTCTTGAAAAGAGAAGCATACATGAAGAGCCCATTGGAATCTTAGACCAAAGCTCTACTTGGATGGATGGCAACCGGGCATATTTAGCAGACGGCAAGCTTCCTGATTCACCACAGGAGGCAGCCATCATGAAAAAGCGAGCAGCAAACTTCGAGTTGAGAAACGGAGAACTCTTCAAGGCGGGTTTCCTCAAACCTCTACTGAAGTGTGTTACCCCAGAAAAGGGAAAAGAAGTTCTCGATGAATTGCATGCTGGGTACTGCGCCTCTCATATAGGCGGCAGGTCCCTAGCCGTCAGAGCCAGGCGGCATTACTTCTGGCCTACTCTTGAAGCAGACGCTAAAGACTTAGTCAAAAGATGTGACAAATGCCAAAGGTTTGGCCCTCTTATTCACCGCCCGGCTACTGATCTGAAAGCAATCCACAGCCCAGTCTCATTCGCCAAATGGGGCATGGATATCTTAGGACCTTATACGCCTGCTCCAGGCGAAAAGCGCTACATTTTGGTGGCTGTGGATTATTTTACCAAATGGGTAGAAGCTGAGCCGGTTAAGAGCATCAAGACAAAGGATGTCATCTCTTTCATCTGGAAGAACATCATCACCCGGTTTGGGGTACCTATGTCTATGGTGTTTGATAATGGCCCCCAGTTTGAGACCTCACATCTCAAGACTTGGTTGGGAGATCAGGGTATCTCACACTGTTTTGCATCAGTCGGCCGACACCAAGCAAACGGCCAGGTTGAAGCCTTCAACAAACTCATCTTAGACGACATAAAAATGAAAATTGAAAGAGCCGGTGGTTTATGGGCAGAAGAGTTAATTCATGTCCTATGGGCCATCCGGACTACTGTTAAAAGGGCAACCGGAGAAACCCCATTTCTTATGGTATACGGTGCTGAAGTTGTCTTGCCCATTGATCACTATGAGCCGACTCTCATAGTTATGCTCTATGATGAAGAGGCAAATTGGGAGGCCATGCGGGTTGCATTGGACTCCCTCCCGGAACGCAGGGGCAACGCTGCCCTGCGCCATGAGATATACCGTCTTAGAATGACCAGAGCTTATAACAAGAAAGTGCACAAGCGCCCTCTGAAAGTGGATGACTTTGTGTTACGAAAAATGGAGGCAACCAGTAGGGCCAATGAGGCTGGGAAGCTAACCCCTAACTGGGAAGGCCCCTATCGAAATTATGAAAAAGTCAGGAATGACACCTACCGTCTGGAAACCCCAGACGGTCACCTGCCTAGAACTTGGAATGTAGATAATCTGAAAAAGTACTACTTCTAAGAATGTATATTTTTTGTAAACAGTAAGTCAATTAATGAAAATTCAGGCTTTGTTTGCAGATTCATTTTGCCCTCCTGGGCAATGCTCAGACGGACCCTGAGTTTAACTAACTAAGTTTGATACTTAGTTTAGTTGAACATTATAATTGCTAGTCTGCCTAGGTAAAACTCAGACAGACTCTCTGTTTGAATCACTAAGTTTGATACTTGGTGTAATTTAACAATTGTTAGTCCGCCTGAGTAAAGCTCAGACGAACTCTTTGTTTAAATTAATAATGTGATATTTAGTGTAAATTATCAATTGCTTATCCGTCTGGGTAATACTCAGACGGATTATTCATTCAACCAACTAAAAGTTGGCACAAAAACGCCTAGTGGCTATACAACCGGTCTCAAACAAGACCAAAGGCCAATATGGCCGGATGGTTGCTAATTTTACAAAACCGCCTATCCCAACATGGACAAAGGCGTCCGACGACACCCCTCCGGGTCCAATCGTCGCAGAGAACAGAGCATTCGTTGGTTCTATGTACCAACGCAGACGGTGAAAATTGAAAGACCAAATTGGTCAACTCATAGCCGTCTTACCAGAATAATCTAAAGAACGATTAAGTTACCGAAAACCGGATGCTCTGAGGCATCAGTCGGTCATCGGCTGAAGTTCTTACTTAGTTTATTTATTCCAAATTTGCACTCACTCCCCCTATTGGGGCAAAAGATTGTGTAATTGCTACGCGTCAACCTTAGACGGAATACAACCGCCTGGGCAAGAAGCTCAAAGCACCCGTTCTAATGGTCGGTTTTTCACTTGGTTTGGGGCAATCACAATTGTGATTGATTGGCCTAAAAACATTCCATACTTCTCCTAGTATCAAGTGTTTTCAAGCCAATCAATCAATTTGAAATAAAACCAACCACACAGCCGCCCAGGGGCAAGAGCACCCGGATTGCAAACCGCCGCATGCTTTTTTAAGTTGGGCAAAATATTAAAGAATTGCAAACATACGCAAAATTCAAATTGAAAACTCAAAACACAAATAGGTATAAACAACCGACTGAGTCAGAATACTTCATTAATATTTAAAATGGCTCAAAGGCCATAGGTTGTATTAACCGGAGTTACATCTGTTGAGGAGAAAAAATAAATTTTTAACCCAACCCCACGGTTGGTAAAAATACAACATAACACGGCATACAAGCCGGTAAAGAAACAGTAATGGCATACTGCCGCAGAAAGAGGGGAGGACCGCCTAAGGCTGAGGTGGTTGATGCTGCTCCAGCTGAGTTTGGCTGGTTTGGCCCTCGATATGCTCATCCGCCGGCTCCTCAGTATCAGAGACATCATATCCCTGCTCAGCAGCCCAATCCTTGAAGCGAGGCGGGGGAGCATCACCCAGTAGCTGGGCATCATACACCTTAGTGGCGTAATCATACCTCAGTTTATAGACCTCAAAGTCTATTTCTGGGTAAAAGAGGCTGCAGGTGATCTTCAGCCGGGCCAAGTTGTCCTGCTCATTCTCCTCTGTCAGCCGTTTTTGCTCTTGGGCCAGCTCGTCCGACTGCTTGTTGCGCAGATTGATAAGCTCAACCCTCAGGCGGTTAACGTCTGTTCGGAGTTGGGCATTCTCCTTGTCAGCATCTTCTAATGCCTTGAGATCTGATTTGGCATCTTTCAGCTGCTTATCAAGGTCATCAGCCCGACTGCTAGCTTCGTCGTTTGCAGCCGTCAATCTCCGGATCAGCTCCTCCTGTTTCAATTCTACTGCTTTAATCTTTAAATTACACATATAATCAGAATATTCAGCAGAGTTGAGGTTTTCAAGGGCCCTCCGTTTGGCGTCATTTACCTCTTCCTGTTTCCGCCTGAAGGGGCCTCGGAGGTCGTCCACTCTCAACATCACCTGGGACAATAACAGCCGGTTTATGAGTTACTTTGCAGAATTAAAGGTATAAGATATCAAGGTTGAGGGGTTTATTACCTCAGCCAGTGGACCCATTATCCCATCGAAGTCCACGACTTGCAAATCAGGTATGAAGTTCTTCTCGGACCGGGTGAGGGTCCTCACCATCCGTCTTGCAAAACCCGCAAGATCCGGCTCGTCAGAAGTCAGATCTGCATCAAAGGTAATACTCTGTGAGATAGAGGGAGCATAGTCGGCATTCATCCGTTGCCGGCTGCTAACCGACACTTTAGAAGGATCAACCTTGGTCTTGACTCTCATAAAATCAAGTGGCCAAGGTATTTCAATCCGTCCCTTACCTTGGGCTTCCGGATGGGTCTCCGACTTCTGCTCCTCCCTAGGCGTTGCCGCACCGCCTGCAACATTAGGTGGCTTGCCACCCTTCGATGCCGTAGAGGCATCCGGCGCTTTCTGCCGCGAGCGTTCCGAGCTTTCGCTCAGAATTCTCATTGCAGCAGGCGATTTGCCCCCGGTCGTTGGACGATCGGATTGGGCAGATGATTGTTTTTGGGGAGGAGGTGGGTCCTTCCTCGCGGCTTTAGTAGCCGGAGTTTTCTCCAGATCGCCTCCTTGCCTTTTGAGCAGCTTGGAGAAGGATCGTGGAATCTTCTTGTTGGACTCCTGAGAAATAAACAAAGGGTGAGTATACCCAACCGACAAAGGGAAATATGCAAACACATAAAGTCAGGCGGTCTTACCCCGCCTTTCTTGGAGTCTTTTGCCTCGACGGTTGCCTTCTTGGCAAGTGCCGCCTCTTTGCGCAGCAGCGCCGCAGACTTAGTCGGTGTCTTTGCCTGGTCCACCATTCTCAAGGCTTCGTCTGCAAGAACAAGAGTTTATGGTTAGAAGAAATTACGGCAAGTTTGCAATTAACGTAAAATAACAATCATTCCGGATGAGAAATATTCTACCCCTGGGAAACATGGTACTCAGCCCGCAGGCGGACAAGAAGCACTCGTCCTTAAAGAAGTCCGGATGGGGAATCCAGTTTTTGGGTACTATGATGTGAGTCCCATCCCCCATGGGCTCAGTTGTTGTTTCAAAAAAATACCGGCTCCATTATTTGCTCCCGGGCCTTAGTAGATAGCGCTGGGAGTGGGCATTTATGTCCAAGAAGGGCCGGCTCAGTATTGTACCGGCGCAGTGTCCGGTTGTGTCTTAGGGTGGGGGAAGAAACCAAATAAAACTTGTCCTTCCACCCGGACCATTTGGACACTTTGTCCAAAGTCATTAAGTATTGGGGCAAGGTAGTCAGAGTATACCATGCCCCATGGCTGCTTGGAGCCTTGCTCAAGTAGTGCATATGAGCGAAGGCAGAAAAACTGGGGTTTATATTTTGAAGCTCGCAGGCGGCAATGTAACTAAGAATATTCACCCACGAGTTGGGGGTGAGCTGCCAAACCCTTAGATCGTACCCCTCGAGGATTTTCCTAATCCCGGGGTGGAGTGGGAACCGGAGGCCGGCTTCGATAACCGCCTCGTAGCAGATGAAGTAGACATCTGCATGATCAATATCGTCTCCCCAGGCCATTACAGCGTTAGCCGGGGGAACGATAATCTCCCAACCCCTTCCAAACGGGTGCTTTTCCTTGAAGGCCCTGAATCTGCTATTGAGGAGGGCGATGTTACCCGACAGCATCCGAGTCCTTTTTGGGTTGGGGTTGTCGGTGACCTTAGGCAGCTGCTGATAGTCAGCCGCAAAATTATCTTGGTCAGAGCCGGAAGATTCGGCCCTTGACCCTTCACTGACCTCAGCATTGCCAGTTTCATTAAAGGAGGCGGTACCCTCGCCGCCTCCCTCCAGTGCCCCAGAGCTCCCGGAAGTAGAAGGAGCTTCTTCGTCAGATCCACTCTCCTCCCAATTCCTCTATTCCCCGTATGGGAAAACCTCATCGGCTGGCACTCTCATAGTGCGCCGGCTCTTAGATCACCTGGCCGTTTGTTTCGTCCTCGCCATTGTGTCCTGCACAGACACAGAGAGGGAGGAATTCGGAGATGAGCATATTGGTTCCGACAGTCCAGAAGAGGCACCCCTGTTCTAGACTCAGCCGTTCCGGGGGATCCGTTGAGTGTCCTAGGCAGTACCGAGTGAGTGTATTAGGAACTCATTTATATTATCTAAAAAGCTAGGTATACAGGCGGAGAAAAAATGGTATACAAATTGAAAGGGAGGAAAGATAAAATGGTACAGGCGGTTACCTCGCTTTTCTCTGAAAAATCTGAAAACCGCTACAGCCGGTAAACCGGGTGTTGAACTGCTAGCACTTGGAAGTTTGAACTTGCTGTGACGCAGATGGAAGCAGAGAACTTCTCTCTATATTCTCTCTTTTTCTCTCTCTAAAAAGTCAAATGTGAACGTAAGGTGAGAAGAAGGGGGAGGTAACTTTCTATTTATAGAAAGTGAAAACGGGGGGAAATCGTTGATTTGAAATTCAAAAATTTTACCCGTTACTGATCACCTATGAAAGGTGGACATGTGTCACAGGCCCCACGTGATATGAACGTGCAACCTGTGAGGGGCAAATGTTTAGGGTAAAAATACCCTAGACACATGGATCAATGAGAGGAGGCCACGTGTCGAGCTCAGGATGGCCCACGTGGCTTAACATCCTCTTGACACATGGCGCCCTCAGATACACCTCTGAAATGGCGGCCTTCAAGGGCCCAAATCCCTAGAAGCACCGTTTTACGGCGTTGCCCACTGAAAGTTAGGTCAAGTGACCTAGATAGGGGCACACTCTCCAATAGGGAGATATCTCCCCACTTTAGGGACAAATTGAATCATTGATTACACTTGCATTCTCTCACATCAGAGAAAGACCTGAGCTTGGAATCCGAGCAGATACCCACCTAAATTTCCGCACCTTTTTCTCTCCCTTGAAGTTTCTAACTTGTGCGTCGGAGGCGGAGCACCACCCAACCGGTGTCTCCGTTTGTTTTGCAGGTACAGCTCACACCGGATCAGTCTTTGTGTTGTAACTCTCCCAAGGGACAAAAACACCTAAAACAACTGCTTTTCTAAGTTCATAGGTCTTAACTTTTAGAACGAGAGACCGCTTTTCTAACATAAATGGTCTTTTATTCTTCTATAATTTTAATATTTCTACCCCCCAAAGAGACTGTTTTTCTTAGATAACAAGTCTCAAGTTTTGAAACTTTAGACCGCCTCTATAGAAGCGGTCTCTTAGCCAAAGAGACCGCTTAGCTAGAAACCACCTCTAAGGCAGTCTCTTTGGCCAATTTTGTAGTAGTGTTAACCCATGATTTCATGTTATTGTAGTTAACTTAGCAATTCGTTATCTTCACATGTATCGGATACTTCTTGAGTGTTCCACTTTGAAAGTGACCTCAAACTATTGAAGCTAAGCTAAGTTATCGACTTACAAGCTAAGAATGAAGCAAGTGTTGCTACATCAGTTGTAAGGTCGTATGCTTTGTTTCCCGACCTTTAAGCTAAGGCTGGAACAAATAAATGGTTATTGTGTTCCATAATCAGCAATTGATCCGCTTACACACGGAAAGACTCACATTCAAAGCAATGAGCAATAGTTGCAAATTTATTTGAATGGCATGGTTGTCTAAACCATGAGTCAAGAATGCTTGATTATAAACAAACATTTTTTTTAATATGATAAACTGGCAAAAGCTCAAAGTCATGGGCATGATTTGCGTTCCGAACATCTTTAGCAATGTCACATCGACAAGAACGTACTCAAGGCTCTACTAGATAGGCTCTTGATAGTTGATCGATTCAGAATCGTTCTATGACAAGCAAGTCTTACTTGTTGAAACCAAAAAAGTAAGAGCTATTGTTCTTTGTATAGACAATTGACTCCGAAAGTTAAAGAGGATTCATTTACTTCAACGTCTCACAAAGAATTTGAAAGAATATGGCTATATTCATCAATTAGGAACAAACTTGACCTTGAATAGTTCAAGAGTTCAGTGAAGTATATAATTGACTTGGCAAGATATAAAAACGTCTAGATTAGATCGAGTGATGTTTGCTTGAGACAAGCGTGACCATCAGAAAGTTATGAAATTAAATTTTTATAAATAACTCCACAAAGAACATAATGTGACTTCACGCAGACCTTAATGCCATTTAAAAATGACTTGAACAATGATGGATCACATCCCTTCCTATAAAGTTCTTAAGATTTGCACGAAGGACTAATGTTACACTAAACAAAATGTCGAATCTAAGAAAGGACGCCATATTCAATTATGGATAGAATTATCTTCGAAATGTCTTTTCATGTATATGTCTAAAACTCTTAGCCACAGTGGGAGTTCACTGGCTCAGTGGGAGCTAAGTGACTCAGTGGGAGCTCACCGGCTTAGCAAGAGCTAGGTGGTTAAGTGGGAGCTTAATGGCTCATTAAAGGCTAAGATAGCTCAAGTGGGAGCTAACAGTTTGTTTTACAATGAACTTTTACCCAAAGACAATATACATGTCTCTTTGTAAGCATTCAAGTGCGACCCCGGGCATTACCTCCAAAACCTAATTGAGAACATAATCTTTGTTGCTCTAAGTGGTGTCTTTATGGAAAGTAACACATTTTAAAAACGACAAGTGGGAGGAAAATGAACTCGATGACCATCGAGCTTAGCAACAAACTAGAACTGAGAATCTAAGAAGACCTTAAACGGACTTCGCGAGAATGCTTGATCAAGAATACTCAAAAGGACTTTACAAGTGCCATAAAAGAGAATTCATTACTCACAAAATATCAGAAATGTTGGAGTAAGATCAACATAATAAAGGGCTGTGGAAGCGCCTTGAAACTCAGTGGTTGATGCAATTGCCCCGTATAGGTATAGAATTCACCAAAGGATTGGGTTGAATCCTATAAATTTTATATTAAGGTAGAAATAAACCTAAGACTTACAAGGATACTATTTACTATTAGATAGTAAAGGAATAATGTCTTGTAAGATAGCTACGACAAATCCAAATTCCGAATAATGGTTAGAGGCCATAAAAAAAAATCCGAGATAGACTCCATGTTTGAAAATCATGTTTGAAACTTGATTAATTTGCATAAAGGGTGAAAGACCCATCAATTGCTAATAAGTTTTCAAGGAGAAAACTAACAAATGTGGAAATGTATATGCATACATAGCTAGATTGGATGAAAAGGGTACAATTAAATTCACGGAGTTGATTTTAATAAAAACCTATTCACCAATCGGAATGCTAAAGTCTTTTTGTGATTGTTTTAGCAA
Organism: Chenopodium quinoa; assembly: GCF_001683475.1. Taxonomy (NCBI): domain Eukaryota; kingdom Viridiplantae; phylum Streptophyta; class Magnoliopsida; order Caryophyllales; family Amaranthaceae; genus Chenopodium; species Chenopodium quinoa. The sequence continues at coordinate 4,261,380 of NW_018744301.1, read as the reverse complement.
AATTGCTCATATGAAATATGGCAAAATAGATACCAAAACCGCCTTCCCAAAATAGGATTTTTAAAGTGACTATGGAATAATCTAAGGGTTTTGAAAATCTAAAAAATGCTAGATTTGAAAGCAAGCTCAAGGAATCTGTCATATGGAGAAACATAGAAATGAATATAAGAATTGGAACGTGTTTTCTCATAAAGTTAATAAGATGATTGACTTATGGAGAAACATAGAAATTCTCATGAATAAGAATTTTAGTGGGAGCAAAAGTAAAGGTCCAACGAGAAGTTTACGAATTCTATTGTGAAATAACTATCAAATGCTAAATGCTTAGATTTGAAAGTATTTTCGATAATGGACCAAGCAGAAGACGATACTTAGTACGTATTGGGTATTAAATTCTATTGTATAGACTTAATAAAATTTTTGAACGTGTGGAAAATCTTTCTCCTCTTGCATGAATCCAATTTGCATTTCATCCGGGAAAAGCCATACAAGCCACGAGATAGATCTTCCAAAGAACAGGGCTTTTTTCGAATAAGCCAATTCATTTGGGACCCTGCAGATCCACTCTTTTTCATATTCAAAGATCAGCCCTTTGTCTTTGTGTTTTCACATCGAGAATTCTTTGCAGATGAAGAGATATCAAAGGAAAGGATTTTACCGTGTTAAACATGAATTGAAGGACTGTGAAAGACTTTCGACCCGTATGTATAAAACTAAGTAAATGTTTGAACTAAGTATAAGCTAGGCTAAATACTAAGTCAAACATGAAAGACTCTAATAGGGACTTTCAACCATATCACACAACAAACTGTTTAGCAAAGACTCAGTGAAACTAAATGAGCTAAAATGACAAATTGATGGAATAAGATTGAGAATTACTCTGCAATTTAATCCATCATGTATGCTGTGATATGGAATCGTCGCACGACTTACTTGCTTAGAGCATCTGATGTATGTATGTAGTACCAATCAACCTGAATCTATGTAATACATCGTTAGATTATGGCCAAGAACATCGAAAGTACTTTGATAAGTAACAGGATGAGTTATTGACTTGTGGAAACAAATACGATTTGAGAATTGATGTTGCAAGCACAAACTTTAACAAGGATTAGATCCTTAACAAGGAAGCCATTTATAAGCACGAGCTAACAATAAGTCGTGGCTTGAGAATGGTAACATGGACGTGGATCCATGTGTAGTGCAGGAATTTAAGGAAAATTTCCATAATCACAAGTGATTAGGGTATCCCAAATCATTGTAAGCTATTTGGAATGAAATCCAAGAAAAGCATCATCATGAAGTCTACTAAAATATATGTTGAGAATATTATTGCCTTAATGGAAATAATAAAGAAGACGTTATATGGAAAGTTCGTTGTTGAACGTTAATGATTGTAGGTTATCAAGTTGAAGGTCTCAATCATGAAAATAAGTGGGAGCCGTCACTTGGAAAATGAATCCTAAATCACATATAATCCATGACACTCTCATATTTTATCATCTTATTATGAAAGTGATCAGTAATGAAGATGCTAAGATTAGCAAAGTAGTTATAACTAAACCTATGCAATAAGTGAACGACAACATTCACAATTGCATGAAAGAAATCAAGCATATCAGATATGGGTGTGATTTCTATAGATGTTTTATAAAGAGTGATACCCTTAAAAAAATTCAGAAAAACCATTTATTATAAGATTAACCATTAAGGTTTTGGAGTAATTTAAAATTTCATGCAATTTTATCACTCCGTTTTCTATTTAATTGTGGTTTAGAATTAAATAACGAGTCCATTCGATTCTTGGAATATTCTAAATAGGGTATCAAGACCAGTCTTGGTAAAGAAACACCTATTAATTGAACGTTGAATATTATAATCGAAAATTATCCCTAATCGAGGTCATTTAAACGATGAACGATTAATGACCAATTGAGATTAGTGTGTAGTCTTATTTATAGCACCGTTTCTTGTGCTACGAGGATATGAATGTCATAAATAATTTGCACAGGTATTGGTTTAGAACCATACTGGATCGACCTATGAGAATACTTTATTAAGAGATTAAAAATCGTCATAAGTATACTTCTCTTTATGGCTATCAGAACCTATTTCCTCGACCATGAGTATTGTGAGTTCTCTTATTTGAGTACCAGTCCGTTTGATGTTGTCAAACGTCTGCCTTAATAAGGGATTATAATGGCAACACTTGGGCGGCTAGGTCCTCTCAGTAAGAGGAGCTACATTACAAGACTGGGAATGTCCCCCTACTAAAATAGGGAAGATGTCTTTGTTGTATACAAGGCCTCTTGTAGAGCGAGACTGTGAAAATGCATGGTCGTGCTCGGATGGATTTTAGAAATCATCTATTTATTTACAGTCGGACTCGGAATCGAGAAACACTTCTGGACGTAATAAGGATGAAAAAATAATCTTACCTTATAGTTCATGAAGAGACATTAAGCGACATAGGAAAAAGGTTGTACGCTAAATGCGCACTTGTTCGGAAGGACAAGTGGGAGATTGAAAGGAATGGTATCCTTCAAACAAGTGTACTATTCCGTTAGTGGGTTCATAATTATTAGAAAGCTAATATATTCAGTAAGGTCAAGTGATCGGAATGCCTAGGTGGAGGCCGCTTCCGATCAGTAATATTAATGCATAATTAATATTATAGCTTAATCTTGACTGAACCCTTCGGGTCACACCCTTAGCAGTAAACGAACCGACTCGACGAATTCATTCGGAAGAAATTAATTCGTCGCTCGAGTATTAAATATTTCGACGACGGTAATTCGAGCTTGGAGCGTCGAAACCGAGCGTCGGAGAATCTCAAATGCCGAGCCAAAATTTAGGATTTGGCGAGACGGGAAAAAGCTTCAAGTAACAAGTAAAATCCTAGCCACTTGAAATTCTAGGAAAGCGCGTCTAATAGGAGCGTACCACGTGGCAAGATACATGGAAAAACGCCATGTGGTAGCACACGTGGCAGCCACGTTGGCAGCCGCTAAGTTGTAGTTTCCACGTTGGCAGCCACCAGTGGTAGCGTGCCACGTGGTAGTGCGCCATGATGGCAGCGCGCCACTGTGGCGACACATGTGGAAAGGGCCGTGAACCTGGGGCAATGGGTCTTGGACACGGGCCAAAATAAAATGGCCCAACCGAACTCAACTTGGGGCTCAAGGTTGGGTGACACATGGTTAGTTCACATTGCATGTGAAATGCCTTGGGGACCAAGTGGGAAAGTGGTCCTCACCTAACCATGTGACACTTGTTACTTGTTCCTTGATTTATTTAACTAATGTTTGAATTCATCAATCTTTCCATGTGAAAAGTCCCACATCGAAAGATGAGTGGAATTCACAAGCTATCCTTCCTTAAAAATAGCCAAAGCATGGCATGAGAATTCCTTGCTTGAGTAGGAGTTCAATAAAGCATCGCATTAGCAATAACTCTTAAACTCATATAATACTCAGGTTTTGGTCGGACCTCGCTAACCTCGAGGTAACGGTCCTATAAGTCGCTAGTAGTTTTAGCGGTTGGATTTCTGTAGGAGGCTCGCGTATTTTCGGAGCTTAAGCTTTAAAGTAAGAGCCCGGCTTTGAGGGCAAAGCACGCTTCGAAGGTAACTTCCGATTTTATCCTTTTAAGTTTATTTGTTAAGCTTTATGGTTTTATTAATTGCGAGTGGTTCTTTGGGTCAGGGTTGTTTCCGCGGTGAGTCGGACTCACCAATCCCCAACACTGCAATCCTAAATCATTCTTTTAACGCCGATACCTTAAACTAGTGTTATTTAAAACAGATAAAAGAATTAAGAAACGTGTATCTTGCAACTTCAAGAACATGTCTCTAGGGTAACCGATTTGTTGCTGCATTTGCTGTTGTGACAACCTTCCACAAGCTAAGGAACATTATCCTGCTTTTTTTACGATCTTCCTCAAGCTAGAGGATACTTCCTGAAGACTGCTACGCTTGTAACAGCCTCCAATTCCGTCGTGATAGACTTTTGCAAGCTAGAGAACTCTATCGAAGATTGCTACACGTGAAACGACCCTCTACCGCCTTGTGACCTTCTTCCGCAAGCTGGGGAACATGATTGAAGATAACTTCGCTTGAAACCACCCTCATTTGTTTGTGACAACCCTCCGCAAGCTAGGGAATGTCGAAGATCAATTCTGCTACATCTCAAGCCTTTTTCTTGAATCATAGTGACAAACTTTCCAATCATAGCTAAAGTCGTCGAAGACCGCCTAATCTTGGTGACAACCTCCATAGTCTTAGCGAATGTCATTAAAGACCACCCATCTCGTGCTATCTTCTCAAATCTTGGTGACAACCTCCACAATCTTAGCGAATGTTGTCGAAGACTGCCCATCTCGTGCTATCTATTCAAATCTAAGTGGCAACCTCCACAATCTTAGCGAATGCTGTCGAAGACCGCCCATCTCATGCTATCTTCTCAAATATTAGTGATAACCTCCTCAATATTAGCGAATGTTGTCGAAGATAACTTCACTTGAAGTCATCCTCAGTTGTTGCGATAATATTCCGAAGAAAACTATCGAAGACATACGATTGTCGATCCTTAATGCTGCTTGTGAACCAGTATGTCGGTGCTTTGCTGTTTATGAATCGTTGTGTTGGTGCTTTTGCGATGAGCCAATGTTTAGGTGCTTTAAGCTAAGTGAGACGATCTTTTGTCAGGTCAATCACTTATTTGCGATCGTAATCAAACAAACTACTTAATCATGTCAAATTGCTTATAGGGGCTAACTTGCGTACCAAGGAACCCGAAAATTGCTGCACTAGGCCCGCACAATATAATATGGGGGCCACACATTGTGTCGCCGCACCAGCGCCTGCTGGAAGACTCTGGCGCCAAACTTTGCTTCTAACGCCAAGCGACAGATGATGTCGTCAGGCGACAGCCTTGTTGTCTGGCGCTAGAGCGGGTCTTCCCTATTTTTCCCTTGCTATTGTTGTTTATTGCTCGGTTCCTCTACCAACTTTGAACTTGGTCGTTTCCTTTGAACCAAATTCGCTAAAATCTTTTGTAAATTAAAGCTCTTCATCTCTTATTTACTGATCAATGTAATTTTGCTCAAACTCCTCTAATCTTGGAAGAATTTCATGTGTCATATTTGCGGTTTTTTTAAAAAAAATCTGGGAATGTCCTCGCTTGCTGGGATGCACCTGCATTTCTATTTTGACTATAGGAATTTGCTCATCTCTTTCTTTAGGGTTGACCTAAGACTTAGTGTTTTCTTGACTCATTAACTTGACACGACTCAAGGTATAAACTTGACTTAATGATGACTCACTTCGTGTGACTTGTGTGTGCATAGTGTTGACATGGCTTAGTATGTACATGACTTGTGTGTGCATTGTAATGTTATTGTGCGACTCAAAAATGCAAAAAAGAAAAAATTTTCCATCATTTTTGTGGAGGGTACTGACTTTCTCCCGAAAAAGAAAGACACAAAAAGGAAGAAGTTTTTCATGGTGCATGTTGAATGAGCTTAGTCAATTGTTGTTTGATACTATTTCTGAAGGAGAAAGGATTAATTCATCATAGTTTATCTCCATTGTTGACTCAATGATGAAAGTATTTGGGTAACTTAGGCACGGAGGCTAAGCACTTCGTACTTTGTTATGCAATGATAATTGATGTGTGATTTTGTTATGATGAAGTATGCTTCAATGTTGTGTTAATATTTCATGACAAAGGGTTCATAAGGGAATTATATTTGGTCATGTATCCGTGTAGTGTGTGAAAGTGACACAAGGTTAGGCCGCAAAGGCTAAGTGTATGGAAAGATATTATTTTTAGAAGAGTCAAATAATGGTGACTCTTAGGATGGGTAGGCTAATAATGTAAGGATCAAGCCCCTAAGTCTAGCTCTAACTAGATAGGGATGAGCATAGGAGATCCCTTGATATGATCAATTATAAAAGTAGATATGAATGAATGAATTTTTATTACGGTCACACCTCGATGTGAGGTTGCCTACGTATCCGTTAGGAATCAAGCCTAACGTAGCTCTAGCCGAACCCGCATAAGTGTGTGTATACCTCAAAAAGGTCTTTTAAGGGTTGTAACGTGGTTAGGCTAAAGGTTTGAAGAAGAAGAAGAAAGGGATAAAGGATGAAGACCCTTGATAAGCCCCCAAGGTGTGCAACCTTGCTTTTGAATTTTTGTATTTTTATGCTTGAGTTTTCTCATTTTTGAATTATTGTTTATATTTTTTTAGCTTTGCATTTTTTTAATATTTTGATAAGTGTGGGAAATCCTGATCATGCGGTCTATCACTCATTTCGCATTCATGTTTCTCAGGCACGGTACCGAGCACTCGATAAGAGATGTAATCTGAGACGTGTTCATATCAAAGACATGTTCATGTCAAAGACATTGGAACACTTGCCCTTTTGTACACTTTTATTTATTTTTTTGCCTACTTTTTTCTATTTTAATCTTTTGAAGTCACTCAAGCTTTTTATGAAATTGAAAATTGCATAAGTTGCACACCATCCCATCCCAAGGTTAGGTAGATATGGGTTGAAAAACGAAAGGCCTATTGTTAGATGAGGCTCAAAGTGGTTTATCAAAAAAGGATTGCATATTTGAAGGGTGAAAGGTGATATGATGTGGCTACAAGGGGTGCCTCAAATCATTGGTATACCTTGTGTTTAGTTCGACATGGTTTTTTTTTTTTTTTTTTTTTTTTTTTTTTTTTTTTTATGAAATTGAATGTGATGTAATGCAATGATCATATGCAAGAACTAGAATGATCTTACAAAATAAATCTAAGGGGAATAAAAAGGTGCATATGCTAGACTTATTAGGGAAGGGATAAATAAATGAAATAGGAAAAAAAAAAGGTCACGAAATCGTGTCGTTGAAGCTCGCCTCTTGTCTTGTGTCGTTTGCTTTACCATTACTCGCTCTTTTGGCTAGTTGGAGGCATGGGAAGCTTGTTATTATCGATAAAATGTTGGATAGCCTCTTTTAGCTTCCAACAACTCTCAGTAGTACGACCCCTGCCTTGATGGTATTTGCAATGTGCATCTGGATTCCAATTAGGCAATCTCTTTTCAGGTGCGGGATCTTGAATAGGTTCAATGGTAGTAAAGAGTCCCTTAGTATGGAGTCAATCAAAGGAAGCGTCGTAGCTTATCCCAATGGGGGTGAAGTCTTTCCTTAGTTGCTTCTTAGATTCTTGGTTAGCCATGGCTAAAACTTCACTGAGATCAAAGGTACTAACATTGTTACTAGACTGGGCGTTTTCGGAAGAAGACGAATTGTCGTTCTTCTTTCCTTTCCAGCCACTGTGGTTACTATTGTTAGTAGCTTTTTGCTTTGCGAGGTCATCTTCGATCTTGATGCCTACGTCATAGACGGCCTTGAAAGTATTCAAATTGTGTTGATACTTTAAGTGCTTCTAATACTTTTCTTGTAAATTTTGTATGAACATCCTCACGGATTCTTTTTCAGTAGGGACTTCGATCATGTTAGCGGATGTTTCCCTCCACTTGTTGAAGAATGAGGTGAACCCTTCGTTTTCTTTTTGTTTTAGCATCTCAAGTTGCCTATGATCGGTTTCAATTTGAATATTACACTTATATCTATCAATGAAAGCATTTTTTATTCCATCCCAAGTAGAGGTCTTCTCTTTATCAAGAGAGAAGAACCAATGTTGACAAATGGTTTCAAGAGACAGCAAGAATAAATAGTGAAAAATATTCTTATCAATCCCTTTAATGTTCATTATAGTTTTAAAGGACCTTAAATGAAAGTAAGGATTGTCAGTTGGATTAAACTTAGGGATGTCAGTGGCATTGAACTTCTGTGGAAGAAGCTCCTTGTCTAATGAGACCCCTTGTGAGCTAATGCCCTAGAACTTGTAATCATTGGATATCTTACTCAAGCTCTCTTGTATGAGCTCCATTTGTTGTTGCTTCACAGGGTCATTAATCTGGAGGGTTAAGGTCTTTAGCAACTCAATAACACCAGCCATTTGCTTCTTGAGTTCATTGACTTCTTCTTGACTCGCCATTATCTTCTTAGCTTTTCTTTTCCAACTCACTAGTTTATCAAAAAGTTTAACTTGAACGAAGGTGTTGTCCTTGATTAATTGCCCTTATCTCCTTGACCAAGTATTGTGAAAAGGGAAATTAGGGATGTTAATTGTCAATTATTTGTCTCAAACTTTATTCAACATGCATGGATGGAAGGAGGTTGGAAGAATGAATATTGTGATATGGGGGATGGAAAAAATGATGCGGATGGAGAGAAATGAAAAAATTAGGAATAGAATGTACCCCCAACTCAAATGACGGAAAAAACCGACTCATGCATGAACCTAAGACATGGTCATTGTGACATATACAAGTGTGAGTTACGACTAGTGAGTGTATATGACATGTTAAGACTCTTGTGTAAGACCATGGAACTTAGTGCTTTGATTTAATTAAGGACTAAACAAAGGTGCTGTTATTAACAAAATAATCAAACTAATTAGCAAACTGTTTAATTTGACTCGTCGTGATGACTCGAGAAAAAATGCTGAATTGTCGCCAAAGCAACAGGACTGTCGCCGCACAATGTAGTGTAGCGCCAGACGACAGGGTTGTCGCTCGGCGTTGCACAACAGCGTGTGGCGCTGCAGCCCAAATTTTTGCGCCATTACTGGAGCATTCATCTGGGACTGCTTTCAGTATTTTTACTCTACAGGACTTGCCTAAAGTCAACGAAGTAAATTCTGATTAAATTATTAGACTTTAATTGCTCCAATTAATTAATTAGGAATAGTCCTTTTAGTCATTAATTACTTCATTTAAAGTTTAAACACAAGCCAAACAAACGGTTAGGAAAAACACATAGAGTATGCACAACAAATAATGCACAATTAGTCAAGTAAGCACAATATGATGCAATGAGTTTGCAACCTAACCATGGCTCTAGTTCTCTAAAGTTCGGGATATGGGTTAGTCAATGAGGGTCCATGGTTATGAGTCCAGATTCACCGCGCGGAAGCCTTACCTTTGGAAGGGTTGGTTCGAGTGGATGGGACCCCGCGAGTTAAAAACTCGCTTCCATGGTTTTGTGAATTCAACATTCTCGACTGTACCCTTTGTTGCACAGAGCGTTCAATCAGGTAGATGAAGCATGAATTCCCAGAGGCTTATGTCCATATGTGGAACACATATGGGTTTCCGAAAACTGAGAAAAAACTCTATCAGGAAGTAGAATTGAGCCAACAGTGCTAGAACTGGTCAAAATTAGAACTCATAATTTTTGCTCGGTATTGGAAGAACGCAGCGCCAGCCAACAGAGACCGTCGCTAAAATATAGCCCCGTCGCCTGGCGACAGAAGTGTCGCTCGACGACAGAGCCATATTGTCAGCGACAAGCTCTGTTTGCTAGGCGCCAGTTCCAACATGCCTCAGCAGCTTCATGTGTTCGATAAAATTTTTCAGTTTTTCGCAGCATTATTTCGATTCTAGTTGTGAAAGATATTTCTTAAATTTCCTACGTGTAAAAATTCCTATGTTTTAACTCATTACGGATGTTCTTTCCAATGAGATCTTTTTTATGCATATGATAATAATGTTAATCAAAATTACACACATGAATTACTTGGAACTTTTCGAGACTTATCCACTCATTCTCAATCATTACCGTAATAAATTTCAGGAATTAAAATAGAAATCCTCCCAAGTGGAGTCGCCAAAAACTGTAGGGAATATTTCAAGCATTACCCCAAACTTAATCCCCACTGTGATCATACACTTATGCATGGTGGCGTCCAAAGGGAGGGATGCTAGAGCAAAAGAGTCGCCAAAAGTTTTAGGAACATGTAAACTGTTCACATGGTGAAAGTTACACCCCTTAACGATCCATGAGATCGTTAACTACAATATGTCCTGGAACCAAGACTGGAAGTTCGGGGATGAAGGTACAAATTCAATCTATAAGAGAAAGAACCTGCCCTAATAATAGGCCTCTACTTTATTCTTCTCGTATTCATGTGGGCTTTCTAACTAACATGCAATCAATAAATTAACCCTAAACCTGTTTATCTATGTTGGTTGAATATTAATGCACAAAAAAAACTATTATTGGCGATCACTTGAATTATAATCAAATTAACCCTAAACAAGATTATTAATTATCTTATTAAGAGTGAATACAAGTACCAATTCCATTTAAACGTGCATAAAAGGTGTGATCAAGCAATTATATATATATATATATATATATATATATATATATATATATATATATATATATATATCAAGAAACATAATCATAATCATCATAATAATAAATATAACAAATCATAATCATAATATTAATCATCATCATGTTAAAGCATAATAATAGCATGATCCTAAGCATGATACTAACAAGATTAATACCCTAGCATGTCACTAAACAATAAAGATTAAATATATAACCCTAACACGATACTAACATGAATATTAGGAAAGACAATAAAAGACATCATAGAAGTCATGGTTGACATTATATTCTTTACTTTAAACATGATATTAGGGACTTATTGTTGTCACGCTAAACATCAAATTAAGAAAAGCATCCTAATATGATACTAGGAATCAAAATAGGAACCTAAACATGATTTCTATATCATAACATCAATTAAACAATTAAAGTATTTACTTGGATGCCTCGTATCTCTTTCTAATAACAAAACACACGCGTTAGTAACTTCAAGGAAATATAAAATTAAACAATTAAATTAAATAATTGAAATAGAGAATTTAAAGAAAGTTTAGACTAGATTTGGGATCCAACCCTAAGAAATATCAAACCTTTCACGTCTAGGGCGAAGGCAACTTCGAATTATGCTAGGTGTGTCTAGATCTTGTGAATTCAAAATTTTGTATTTGAGAAAAGGCTAGTTTAGAAAAGAGAGAGAGAATTTATCAAGAATTTCTTGATGAGAGTTGCTGATTGACAACGGAGGTTTTAGGAGACTTTTTATAAAGAAAATCAGCCAAATATGATAAAAAGAATCAGAGTTTCAAAAAGAATAAAACACGACGCATACGCTAAACACGCCTTGTCGCCAGGCGACAAACGTGTCGCTGCGACGCCAGGCCTATTGTAGGCGACAGATTGTAGTTCGGTGCTGCAATCAGATTTTCCACGCGTTTTTTTATTTTGATAAAATTTAAGCGTACAAGGGGTAAAACTGTAATTTTCTTAAAAACACTTCTTTTATTCTAAATAAAACTCTTAAAACTCATTTATCAATGATAATCAAATTAGGATTCAAAATAACCTTCTAGAAGATTCTAGAAGACTATAATCAATCGTAATTGCATTAGGAATGATAAATCATAATAGACCCTCCTCTAGATCATTGGGCCACATATAAAAATCAAACCGGGCCCAGTTTAGTAAATTGGCCATAACTTCCTCATTATTCATTTGAATTGGGCTTATAATATATCGTTGGAAAGCTCTTTTGAACCCAATCCAACTACATTATTATTGGACCCTGTCCTTAGACCAAACCAAACTGGATTGGCTATTTTCATAAAATAAGTTTTCGAAAACAGAGAGAAAGAAAAGAATTAAAAACTAACCGCATCACTAGACTTTCCACACTTTCACTTCATTCGATTATGATGCGACGTGAAAGGTACTCATCACTGGGTTTGGTTTTAGGGAGACACAAATGGTGTCTACAAGTAGTATATTGTTGCGCATGTATGTATACAAAGAAACTAAATTAAGATTGGAAACAAAAAGCAGTTTTTCATTGATAAGCTTTTTATTTACAAAAATTTACAAATCTCTGAAGTAGTACTTTTTCAAGTTATCAACATTCCAAGTCCTAGGAAGCCACATGTCGTCTGGAGTTTCCATCCGGTAGGTGCCATTTCTTTCTTCTTCATAAATCTTGTAGGGGCCTTCCCAATTAGGAGTTAGATTTCCCTGCTCATTGGCCCTACCAGTTGCCTCCATTTTTTGTAACACAAAGTCCCCAACATTCAAGGGTCGTTTGTGACTCTCTTGTTGTAGACATGAGCCATTCTCAAATGGTAAATCTCATGCCGCAAGGCAGCATTGCCCGTGCGCTCTGGGAGTGAGTCCAATGCTAGCTGCATGGCCTCTCTGTTTTCCTCTTCCTCGTATAGCATGACTCGTAGAGTCGGCTCATAATGCTTGATGGGCAATACGGCTTCAGCACCGTATACCATTAGAAATGGGGTTTCATCGGTTGCCCCTTTTCAGTTGTCTAGATGGCCCAAGGGACGTGAATTAACTCTTAAGCCTATAAACTACCGGCTCTCTCAATTTTCTTTTTAATACCGTCTAAGATGAGTTTATTGAAGGCTTGAACTTGGCCGTTTGCTTGGGGTCAGCCGACTGATGCAAAACAGTGTGAGATCCCTTGATCCCCCAATCAAGTTTTGAGCTGAGGCATCACAAATTGAGGTCCATTATCAAATACCATAGACATAGGTACCCTGACTAGGTGATAATGTTCTTCTAAATGAAGAAGATGACATCTTTTGTCTTTATGCCTTTCACCGCCTCTCCTTCCATCCACTTGGTGATTTATTCCACAACCACATGAATATTGCGCTTCCCACCTAGTGTAGGCTTATATGGACTTAGAATGTCCATGCCTCATTGAGCAAACGGGACTGGGCCGTGGATTGCCGTCAGGTCAGTTACCGGTCTATTGATTAGTTTTCCAAAATTTTTACACTTATAACATTTTCTAACAAATTCCATGGCATCTAACCCCAGAGTGGGCCAGAAATATGCTGTCTGGCTTTGAAGGCTAAGGACCTGTCGCCTGCATGAGAGGCGCGGTATCCCGCAAGCAACTCTTCGAGAACTTCTCTCCCCTTTTCCGAGGTAACACACTTCCGTAAGGGCTTTAGAAATCCCGCCTTGAATAGCTCTCCTTCTCTCATCTCAAAGTTTGTTGTACGCTTCTTCAGCACGGCTGCCTCCTAGGGTGAATCAGGGAGCGTGTTGTTTGTCAGATACGCCCGGATGCCATCCATCTAAGTAGAACTTTTGTCTAGTACTCCAATGGGCTCATCATCAGATATACTTTGTTTCTCCAATACTTTCTAAAATACGGACCGAGGCGTATCACAAGAGGCGGAGGATGCCAATTTTGATAGAGCATCCGCCTGGTTGTTTTCTTACCGGGGCACTTGACTTAGATGAAATTATTCAAGTGTCCCTGCTTCAGTTTTAACTGCCTGCAAATACTTGATCATAGCTTGATGGATGGCTTCATACTCACCATGGTATTGGCTTACTACTGACAAAGGGTGAAACTAGGTCGTCATCTAATTCTCCATTGGTCAAACTAAATTTGTAGACACTTAACAAACCTTATACTAGTGCGCGGTAAGTCAAGGGTCAAACCCAAAGGAATGAATCAGAGTTATTCTATAGTCTAATGTTAAGCTAAATCGAAGAATATCAATGGTTGAGTTTTGTAACTAGAATAACAAGAATCAAGACAAATCAAAGAATTCAATTAATATGCTAAACACTAGGGATATAGGTTCTACATGCAAGCTCAACAATCATACTAATTGATAGATCACCCAATTGATTCAAACATTGCAAGGGACAAACAATAGTTGCAATCAAAGGAATTCAAAGGTTATCTCCTATAAACCAAGCTAGGGTTCACTATGAATGGCTAACAAGGAGAATCACAATCAAATTCAATCAGTTAAAGCATTTCTGAAATCAATTGTTTGTGTCATTAAAATTTGCAATGCAATCTAGATTAATCTTATAGATTGATCACTCTTAGCCTAATTAATCACATACACAACTATGTCAACCAATTTAATTGCAACAATTCAATCAATCAATGATCATCAACTAGTAAAAATCATCAATCAAGCATGCTTCACCTTCTCCCTAACAACTAATCTACTCACTAATCACGGTGAAATTGAAAGCCAAAACAAATTCAATCACAAACATATTCATCTCAAGATAAATCAAAAGGAAATACAATCAATCAACAAATTCTCAAAACTAAATAAAAATCCAAACCAAACATTCAAGCATAAAAGAAAATTACAATTGAAGTAAATTCAAAGGAAAGAAATCTCACAAACTTTCATTGATATGAAGAAGAATTCTAAACTTGATTTGAAAAAAATGTTGAATTACAAATCAAATCCAAGGATTAAAATCTCTACTTTCTCTCTAACTTCTCTCTAGTTTCTCTCTCTAAAAACTAAGCGAATGAAATATTATCTAAAAGTTAGCCTCCAAAAGGATTTACAAGAGTATTTATGGAAAAGAAGAAAAACTAATCGGCCACGCCCTCTCCAAGAAGACCCCGCGAGCGAGCAGAAATGGGTACGGAACCCATAACTAACTCCACGGGCAATCTGGGCAAGACTTCCGCCCGTGGATACTGTAGCCTGTGCCCGCGGCCGCAGCAAAGCCACCTGCGCCTGCGGCTCAGGGCGCAACAGATGCCCTTTTCCAGGAGAAGCACGGGGTCCGCGGTCTCTCTATATGGAGCGGTCTCTCCAGATTCTTCGCTCCTGCGGCTAGACCGTGGCCAGGGCGCGGAGAGTTCCTGCCAAAATCACCAACATGATGCACTTAACCCGCGCCCTCTCCGAGCCCTCTCCAATAGGCTTGAAGCTTTTTTTCTTAGCTGTTTTTGCTCCTTTTGAGTTCTTTGCGAAGATATGTCCTTAAGCACCTACAAGAGAAACCAAAGAGAGATAATAGAAGAGAAAAAGAGAAATACAAAAGGAAAACACGAAGAAAATCACATAAAGGAAAGTAAAACACAAAGAAAGAAGAAATAGAGAAACTAAAGAAGAAATAACCAAAATGATAAAAGAAAAGCATTTGAAATATAGTGAAAATATCCTAAAACACTACCCTATGAGTGCCACAAATGACACTCATCAAATTCCCCCGAGCTAGACTATTGCTCGTCTCGAGCAAAACAAAAGCTAAAAAGGAATAAGGAGGGCTTATTTAGAAAAAAAAAAAGAGAAGAAGAATATACACTAATACTCACTAACGTAGGAATCACAATTGGTTTTATCTACAACAAGCCCTTTAAACCCTAAAGTCGCCTATGAGGACGAGTGAGGTCTCGTAAGGGATTCCTAAGAGTTTAACCAACAACACTTTGAAATAAAATGAGGCAAAATCATTTAAAAAGAAAAGAAAGTAAAACAAAAATTCAAACAAATAACTGTTGACAAGGACTTTCACAAACGGTCAAATGCAAATGCATGAACACTTTTCTATATGAAATGGGTATGCATGCTTCAAGACATTTGCGGTTGATTGAAACATAAGCTAAGCTAAGTGTAGAAAACTAATGAGGCGCAATCCACCTTCATTCCAACCAATCTAGCGGCGTTCTCCCTATGGTTTCAAATCTCCCCTTAGTAAGCATCTCTATGGTTCCTCGAAGGAACCGGAAAAAGAGTAGAGTTTGAGGGTTTCTCGACATCTTGACCTTGAATCCCTTTTCCTTAGGATTTAACTCATAATTCCCTCCCTCGGTATATGACTCAACCACTAGGTCGAAAGGACTTTCCCAAAGGTTGTAACGTAAGGGCAAAAAGTTAGGGGTAGGCTAAAATTTTAAAATTTGGTGGTATCCCTAAAAGTGAAGCAAAGAACGGGCCCTTTCTTAGAATCACAATCAAGTAGTCACTAAACAAAAACAAACTAACACCTCCAAGCTTATTCAAAGCTATATCCACAAGTATATATACAAAAAGCGTCAACGCTTCTCCCCCAAGCTAAAATGAAGCATTGTCCTCAATGCTTGAAAAGGAAAAAGAAATACATCAAAATATTTTTGAAATTTTCTCATTTTTACTGCATTATTTCTTTGATTTATTTTTGTATCTTCATTTATATCAAAACAATTGTCCATGCCTCTTAAACTTAGGACGACTTTTACAAATTTGCAATTGCATTGTCCTTGCCTTTTGTTTTTCTTAGGACGACTTTTACTTATTCCCTTGCCATTATTCACACAAATATCACAACATAAATTAGCTTTAAAGAGAACCAAATACCCAAACTTCTTCACCATAAACTCCAACAATAATGATCAATTGCATCACAAAAACTAATAATGGAAACGAAAATGAAACAAAAGGCTCAAGATCTAAAGATGTGGATTGAAAAGAAGGGAAAAGGCTCAAATGGTTAGCAAGAAGGCAAATGTAAACCCAATGAACTATGAAGAAAGAAAATCCTAGAAAAGAAAAAAAATTACCACCCCGAAAAGATGCATTTGTCCTCCCTAGTTGGTTCGGTCTTGAGTTTGAGAATTATGAGTCAAGATTCTAGATTAGGTCCCCAATAGTCAAGGATCCATGCCTCTCAAGTAAATATATGTTGAAGGCTTGAATAATAATGAACCTCACATGGATGTAGCAAAAACTCACTAAAGGTGTCAAATCAACCAAAGGAAGCAATTCCGTCTTACCACAAACCCAAAGGAATCCGGCTTCAAGTCCCCAAAAGGTCTAAACCGCTACCTTAGCATAACTATCGTAGAGTAAACCGCAAATACTCTCAAAACATGCAAACCAATAAAACATAAGAAAGCATACATGCAAAGGCAAAATTCGGTGTAGAATGTCCAAAGAAAAGAGCTTAACAAGCAAAATGAAAAAGAATAGCCTCAAAAATGTTTTATTAGTATTTGAAAGAAGGAAAAGAATTAAAAATGAAAATAAAAGAGAGAAAATCACAAGAATGCAAGCACTCAGAAGTAATACCCAATCGTCAAACAAGTGGTCATTCGGCAACAACGCCAGTGACCCCAAATACGCTACGTGTTACAAAGCAAACATCCTCGAACCATTCAACTCATCCTAAAGCTAATCCTAAACAATGCAACCAATAAAAGAAAAAGAAGAGAAATACAAAGATCTCACCGGGCGCCAAAGCTATGCTACAAAAACAAGGTGAAAGAGCACCTTACGAATCGTCGAAATCTAAAGCATAAGCAATAGAGCAAGGAGAGAAATAAAGAACTATATACAAAGAAAATTGTTAGTAACTTCCAAACAAAATAAAAGAAGAAAAGAAAGAAAATAAAATAATGAAATTAAAGGAAAAGCAAGTAGTAATAGTAACAGGAATAACATTCAATGAGACATCAGACCGAAACAGTAACAGGACACAAGATATAAGATAATAATCATCAGGAATCATCATAACAGAGATACATAGAAAAACATCAGACAGCGATCAGCTAATCAAAGATCAAGCCAAAAAGCCGGGCAGAGAAATCAGTAGAAGCACAACATCATCATCGTAATACCAAAGAACTCGAAGATCGATACTTGAAGTAGACGAGACCAGGAATGAACTACAAAAGAAAGGGAGGGAAACAACGAAGCACAAAAACAAACGACATAGAACACCCCCAAGCTTAAAATGGGATACCCCCTAACTCTAATCCTAAAGACGCATAGGCAATAGAGAAACATCATATAATGCACATAGAAAGGGGGGCCATGGTAGAATCATTTCGCACTATGGTAAGGGGTAGAATGAGAAATCCCCTCACTGGTCTCCATCAAATTACTAGAGCTTGCCATCTCGCTCACCTCCATAGGATCCTTACCCCTTAACCTACCTTCCCTCGTAATTCTATCAACCTCAAAATATTGAGACCAATCATCTAAGACCGGCTCACCCGACCTACCCCACCTATCAAAAAGCGAATGATTAGCTAGATCATATGCATAATCACAACCATCGGGCCGCCTATAGTCGTAAGTGCCCGGGGTAGTGCCTATGATAGAACTAGGGTGAACATAGGGGCCCTCCTTAGAAGGGTAACAAAGTCTAGGACCTACAGTAGGATCAAAAGGCTCCCATTGCGGGACAGGCCCTTGTTGGAGCAGGAGGTACAGATAGTTGACATAAGGTTCTATCTGCCCCCTCCGAATAAGCAAATCATATAATTGAAACATATGGTAATCATAACCAAGGGAAGGGGGTTGCATAGAAGGCATGGAGTACAACACGTTAGCAATAGAATCAAGATTGGCATGAAAGGTTAACATATAGAAAGTAGAAGGAGAGAAAGAGGGGGAAAGATTAGGTGTACCTCCCGGTTCAACCCGGGGAAGAGAATGAGCATTCGATGAGCACGCATTGGTTGAACAACCTCTTGTACAATTTTTCCTTCGTCGGATAGAAGAATTAATATCTCGCATTGGGGGCCTCCAATACAAGGAATCTCTCTTTTCGGGTCGGGTAGTTGCCTCCTTGCATGGTATGAGGAACCATTCCTTAAACCGAGAAACTTTCTAAATGAAAACATCATCCTTCCTGGTTCAATCGAGAAACTTTTAATTCACAAGGGCAGAGATGTTGAATAAATGAGAGGGAGACTTTTCTGGAGGATCGATAATCGGGGGAAGCTCATCTAACAAAGTCTTGTAGTCATCAATAATGCAAATAGCTAGGATAGAAATCATCTACCCAATTGGGTGCACCCCGATAGGCATACTCCATCACGAATATCCCAGAATCGAGTGATCAAATGCTCCGTGAATTCCACTGACTCAATCTCAAAGTCAATTTGGTCTGCTATTCACAACCAACAAAGCTCCTCACGGGAGATAGCTCCCAAAGAGTCCTTGGAGCAAAGAGCGTACATGAGGATTCGGTTGAAATACCGCATAGCCGGATAAATCATGGAAGCGGACTTTGAAGTTTGAGGGTCATACTTTCCTTCCTCTGAGATACTCCTCAACCAACGCTGCTCATCATACCCATGATCACTTGCCATTGTACTATGTGCTGGATAGATATAATGATCCGGATGCTCGGCCCAAGGAAACTTGAAATATGAACATAGTTGAGCACCCCGTTCATGGAAAACTTCAAGAGAAGAATGGAATTCATAAGTCACCCTAGCATAAGTAGGGGCACTCAAATCCAAAAACTCTAAAAGGTCAAGGCCCTCCGCAAGTAGGCGAACATCCTCATCTATTCCTAGAAACTTGGTTGTTGCTTGATCGTAAAATCTCGTTGGTTTAAGCTTACTCTTAGATAGACGCTTGAAACAATCCCAATGTGATTCTTTTAAAAATTCGATGCCATAAGTTTCTTCAATCACAAGTGGAGGTGGAACAACATACCTACGCTTGCTTGAACATGATCTAGCTCGCTTCTTGTGACGTAGTGTGGCCATCTACAAAGTATCAAGACTTAGCATATGTAGTTGTTTAAGAGTAAGCACGAAATGAAATTATATCACAATAGAAGCAAGAGATGGTGTCAAATGAACAAAGCCATTAATAAAATCATGAATATTAAGAAAATAAACATGGATTAAAGGCAAAATTGAACATAAGAGACCAAATCATGAGTCAATTGAGCAAAATAATCTCAATCAATGAATTATCATATATATAAAACCATCACAAAGAATACCCATGAGAGAGAAAATATCCAACAATGGTTATTCAATAACTCTATCAAAGTTTACACATTTATCATGAAGAAGCTTCAATTCAACACTCAATGATATCATTCAACGTAAATTTCAAGTGAAAAGAACTAACCATAGAGTTCCACCATGAAAGTAAAATAAGGGATTCAAGCTTGGACAAAGAGGAAGAAGATGAATAGAAAATAAAAAACCATACCTCAATGAAGCCTTGAAATGCTTGTAAAATGCCCAAAATGAAGATGTAATAACAAATAGACTACCAAAAACAAGATCCAAACCTCAACACAAATTCAATAGTTTAAAAAGTCCTAATTTTTTATTGAATTGGGCAAGAAAATTTGAAATTTTTGGGTTTTAAAATTGAAAACTTGATGTGTTTATTGAAATTAATATTGAAATGATAGCAAATGTGGTCAAATAGATTTGATTTTGCAATAGAGGGTATAGGGTTTTAGGAGGGAAAAATGAGAGAAATGAAAGAGTAGGGTGCGTTTTGGGGTTATAAGGGCTGTCAGCAGGTGCGTGCGCACAATAGAAGGCCGCGCCCGCTCCCGATATTGCCGCGCCCGCGGGGAGTTCCTGGTCGGATTTGGTGATTTTTGATGTGCAGACATCCGCGCAAGCGCCAGTAGACCCGCGCCCGCGGGTGATCTTTGTGGTGCGTGCGCGCAGTCTGGTGCGTGCTAACCACATGTAAATCGGGAAGGCTCTAAAAAAGAAAAACACCCTTAACGATGCTTTCGTGTTTGCATTCTCACCGTCCCTATCGAATGTCATGATCAAGGACTTAAAAATTTCATAAGAAACAATCCAAAATATGTTTGAACATGAATAAAAATCGATGGGAATGCAAACACGAGAATATACAACCTCAACGAACCATTTCCTCTAAGCTTAACCAAACCTCATGAAATCTGGAAGTAGCACCCAAAATGTTGGAAATTATCCCCGATCCAATCTCATGGTACCTAGGATCAAAAGAACAAACCAAAATAGAGAGAAATAGGAAAAGTTCTGAAAGGAGGAAGTATAGAAAATTGAAAAATCAAAGAAAAAGGTTAGAAACCAGGTTGCCTCCCAGGTAGCGCTTTTGGTTAATGTCGTTAGCTCGACGTCCTCCACCAATTAAGGTGGTTGTTGGAGAAAAAATGATTCAACAAAACCAACAAAAGCATCATCGAAATACTTCATTAGACGATTGCCATTAGGCTTGAACGGGTAAGGAGAATCTTTCATTGAGACTTCTACAAAACCATTTGGAAAAAAACTCTTGGCCGAATTGGGACCGCTCCATCTTGATCCTTTCATGCTAAGGTGTGATGGAAGAGGTTATATCTCAACCATTGGTACACCTTTACCTTCCTTTGAAGTGGCGGCTTGCAAAGCTTCTTGGCTTGAGATATTCATGCACGTATGCTCATCCACTTCCTCAATGCTTCGAATCAGAAAATCCTCATACATTGCCACTTCCTTGATAGGAGCACCTTTCTTATCCTTGTTCAACAAGACATTCTCAAGAGCGTCATTAGAAGTGAGAAAGTGCTCATGCATGGAAGATACAACAAGATCAAGATAATTAATTTTCTAAGGAAGAACATGGATACTTCATGCTTTCATTCAAATAAAATTCAATGACCTCATCTCCTACCTTGAGTGAAATTTTCGCACTCTTAACATCAATCATAGCAGCCGAGGTAGCAAGAAAAGGTCTACCAAGAATAGTGGGAATGGTAGTATTTTATCCATTTCAAGAACCACAAAATCTACCGGAATTACAAACTTCCCTACTCTCAAAGGAACATCCTCAACCTTTCCCTTAGGAATCTTAATTAACTTATCGGCCAATTTCAAGGTAATTTTGGAAAGAATAAGTTCCCCTAACTCAAGTCTTTGATAAACCTAATATGGAATTAAGATAACACTAGCTCCTAAGACACATAAGGCATTATCAATATTTGCATCTTGTTAATAGCACAAGGGATAGAGAAGTTTCTGGGATCTTTCAACTTGGGTTGCATCTTGTTCATTATAATTGCACTACAATTCCAAGTCAAGTTGACCGTCTCCACCACATCAAAAGTCCTCCTACCACTCAAAATGTCTTTGAGGAATTTTGCATAGTTGGGCATTTGGGTAACAACTTCGGTAAAAGGTAAAGAAAGATAAAGTTGCTTAAGCATGTGAATAAATCTTCCAAATTTTTCATCCAACTTATGTCTCGTGAATTTTTGTGGATATAGAACATTGGGTTTCACAATTTCTTTCTCCACTCTCACATCTCTAGGTCTCTAAATCACAACCTCACTCAAAGATGCACCATTTCCCTCATCCTCTACCAAGACCTCCTTGGGGACCTCCTTAGTTCCACTCTTCTTAGGAAAACTCTCCTCAAGAACATTACCACTTCTTGTAACAATAGCATTCACGGGTCTCTTGGGATCTAAGCCTTGGGAAGGTATGTAAAGAAAAAGGACTAGCATGGTCTTTCAAAGCATTGGCAAGTTGAGAAATTTAGTTTTCAAGCATATTATTATAAGTCATCACTTCATTGAATTTCTTGTCACTTACGACCATGTAAGTTCTCAAAAACTTTGTTTGATTTTCAATGATTTCCTCCAAATTAGTCCTAGAAGAAGGGGATTGTGAATAGGAATTATTAACTTGAGTCTTTGGAGAAAATCCGGTTGGAGGGCCTCTTTGAGCATTATTTTAAAAATTGTCTCCCTTAATTATTCCAATTACACCTATTTTGATTTTGACCATAACCTTGATTATGGTTACCACCACCTTGATTATGGAAACTATAACTTGGTTTTGATTGCCATAATTTTGGTTTTGATTTTGGCCACTATAACCTTGATTGTTATAGTTACCTCGAGAACCTTGGTTCCCTCGGTTCCTATAACCACTACCTTGGTTATAATTGTCAAAATTACCATGGTTTTGGTAATTTCTATTCCATTGACCCCTTTGGTTATCAAACCTTTGCACATTATTATTGTTTGACACATAGTTCACATGTTCACTCTCATTATTATCAAAATCATCATTCACATCCGGAAAAACATGAGGGCAATTACTAGAATCATGATCATATGAACCACACACATCACAAAACAAACAACCACTAGGAATTTTCCTTGAAGAAGGAGGGGGATGAGAGTTAGAAGGAGTACCTTTCCCCTTAAATTGGGAAGGAAGAAATGGAGCTCGGGAAGAAGAAATCACCAATTTTTCCTTGATTGCACTCATTCCCTTCCCCAAGTTTTCCATTTGTGAGGAGAGATTGTTGATTGCATTTAAATGATCAACTGAGTACACCGAAGAGCTGTTCTTGCTAGTTGATTCTCTCTCACAATCTTTCCAATCTCTATAGTACCTCACAACATCCTTAATGATGTCCACCACTTCTTCTTCCTTCCTATTTATGATGGGAACTCCGACTCCTCCATCTTAGTATAAATTTTCTCGGGGACATAGGCTTACTGGTGAAGGATAATTAGGTCGTTGGACTAACTACCCTCAACCAAACAATATTTATAAACCTACACCTACACTAAACAAGTTTAGTGGTAAGTAGAGGGTCGAACCACGGAGACGACATAAACACTATCAACACCACCACCAATTAAGCTAGGTCAAAGAGATAGGATGGATAGAACAATAAACAAAAATGAGATTTATATTAAGTTAAACTAACACCAAGGGAGAGGGTCAAACATGACAATGATCTTCAATAAAGTTAGGCAATGGAAATGAGTTTACATGCAAACCAAATATCTCATATAAGGCAATACCAACAATACCATCTAACCACCTATCGGGGTCAAACGCTTTCCCAACTTAACACATGCTCATACTATCGTCATAAGCTATGAAAGTTAAGGTTTTTGCATAGAATCGATCACCTAATGGATATCCCTAAGTTACACTATCGTCATAACTTAGTTCAATCCACCCAATTACAACACATGATTGGCCATTCACATGGATTAATTAGTAAAACATGGTTACAAGGTATATTTAATCACATATAACCAACATTTGTCTAGCCTAATACATTCAAGATTCACCACATGCTATCACCAATCCCTTAGTAAAGGGAATTACTCACTAATCATGAACAACTAACACAAAACCCAACAAGAAGAACAAAGAGAAGCAATTAAACTAAACAACTACTCTAATCAAGCAAGAAATTAAGAAAGAACAATAAATGGGATAGAGTTTAGAATGCTCATTGAAGTATTGAAAAGGAATCCAAAACAATGTCACTTTGCATCTTCATCTTCTTCAATCCACCATTGAAGCTCTTCACTTTCTCTCTCTAAAATACCCTAAATTACTCTTAATCTACATTGCAAAGTATAAAAACAAAGATTAAAACTAAATCTAAGCCTAATTTATGTGAAGATTGATGGAGAGATGTTAGGGTTTAACCCCTCAAAGAGGAGAGAGAAAACCCCAAAGAAACCCACCATCCAAACTTATAAAAAGAGGAGAGGAAGAAGCGTTTAAAAGACCCGTAGCTGCTCGTGCGCGCCCGCGATATTTGCCTGCGCGCCCGCGCACTGGGATTGGCCTGACAGCGACATTCATTTTCAAACGGCCATAACTTCTGTTCTAGGAGTCTTCTATGGGCGTGCAACCTACCGTTGGAAAGCTCTTTAAGTCTAGTTTCCAATGCAACTTGAATCACCTCAATCCAATTTGTAGATAAAAAGTTATGGCTAAAAGAGTGAACAAAGGTTAGTTTTGGAGTTCAGGCCCTTGAGCGCCCGCGCCTATCTTAGGAGCGCCCGCGCCTATCTTAGGCGCGCCCGCGCCTAAGCCGCGCCCAAATCGCGCCTACATTCTGCCTCCTTCAATATTTTCAACCCCAATGTTAGGCACGCCCGCGCTTGGTTTGGCGCGCCCGCGCCATTCTGAAAGCGCGACCCGCGTTGTCCGCATGGCCTTGCTTGCTTGCTCCTTAACTTCCTTTGTAGCTCTTCAAATGAACTCCAATTCTCCAAGCTCTTCATTCTATTAAAATCAACTCCAAAAGCCTACAAAACACGAGGAAAAGCACAAAAACATAATAAAGAGAGAAACAGAGCAAAAGGGGTACAAACAAGGGACAAACGTAGAAAAATACGGCGATTAGAGGATCTAAATAGTGGCATAAATGCCACTTATCAAATTCCCCCACACTTGCCTCTTGCTTGTCCTCAAGCAAGAACAGAAGCAGAAACAAAAAGAAAGAAAAAGGATCTAATAACACTAAAAGGAGAGGGGTGAAAAAGAATATACACTAACTCACTTTCGTAGGAATCACGGTTGTTTTTAGCGTAAACAACAAGCCATTTAAACCTCAAAGTCGCCTATGAGGACGAGTGTGCTCTCGTAAGGGTTTCCAAAGAGTTTAACCCATAACTCTACACATAAAGAAACACAAACAAGGCAATGCATAGACAAATAAAATAAACACAAAAACAAGACGTTCTTGGTGGACTTTTTGGAACGAAACAAGCACCAATGAATGCACAACTTTCTAAACAAAAAAGGGTATGCACGTTCCAAGATGTTTAGGGTTGAAAGAAACATAGACTAAGCTAAGCATAGAGAACTAAGAGCCGTACAATTCACCTTTCATCCCAAACTAGCTAGCCGCGTTCTCTCCACTAGCTTCAAGTCAACCATTAGGTGGGCTTCTCATGGTTCCTCGAAGGAACCGGAAAAAGATAAAGAAATGAAAACGATGAGAAGGTTATCCCGACGTCTTGGCTATGCACTCTCTCTCTATAAGCTTGACAACTATCTTCCTCCATCGATAAAGACTAAACTCTATAGGGTCTAAAGGTCTTTTATTGGTTGTAAGGGTATGCTTGGGGTGTAAGGTGGGAAAAATTTTGAAAAAATTTAAAAATTTGGTGGTATTCCCCCACACTTATTCAATAAACACACACTAACAAGACTAAGAAACAGGACTCCCCCACACTTGAACGGAGCATTGTCCTCAATGCTCAAACACGAGGGATATGAATTTTTTTTTTTTTTTTTTTTTTTTTTTTTTTTGGTCCTTACCTTATTTGAGTAAGGACGGATTTTCATAAGCATTTGCTCTTATTTCACTGAATAGAAACACAGTTTACTCACTTGCTTGACCAAAGAACTACAACTTTCTCATTTGCGTTCAAAATCAACACAAAACAATTCTCAAACCAACATGCTTCACATAAACAAAAGGTTTTGGGGAACAAAAGGTCATTCGGTTTGTAATGTGGCTCAAAATCAAGAAAGGGAAATAGGCTCAAAGGGTTAGCAAGAGGGGCAAATTTAAAAGAAAACCAATTTTGTAACAAAACAAAAAGAAGGATAAGAAAATGAAAAATGCCTATGTCCTCCCTTAAAGGGTTCGGTCACGATCTCGGGTAGATAGAAGTCAAACTCTGGATTGAGAAATGCATAACCAAGGATCCAAATATGCCACTCAACAAAGTTGATGAAGGCTAGAATAAATAAACCTCACACGGGATTTGTATAGCAATTACCGACCTAAGGGGTTCATATCCACTATGGAGAGCGACATCGTCTTACCACAACCATGGATTAAGGCTACAAGTATCCCAAAGTTCTTAAAACCGCTACCTTAGCATTAAAATATGTTTAACTCAACCCAAAACACTCTCAAACCGTGCATACCATTACCAATTAGGAAGGAAAACATTCAAGGACACAAGTTCAAAGTAGTAAGACCAAAACAAGAACGGATCAAAACACATATGCAAACTTGCCTTGTTTTCAAAGGAAAATACGCTATACAAACAAATATTCAAAAAACGAGAACAACTTGAGAATGTATATACAAATTGCGCTAGAAGAGAGCATGATCAACGACAAAGCCATGCATACCAAAAGTCAAGTCAATAAGGCACTCATGGCCATCCAAATATAGAATAACCAAAGTCAAAAATAAACCTTGGTATGTATGGGGGGTAAATCAAGCAATCAAGAGACCAAGAAAGGGAAGAAGGAAACAACAAAACCACAAACATTTAGCTTTCAAACCATATGAAAATAAAAGGGTAAAGCAACAAAAGAGAGGAGATGGAAAGAGTGAACCAAAATGTTAGGTGGGTGTAGAAACCCGCAAATTAAGTCATTTTCCTCATTTCCATTAAATTGCTCTTCTTTGATGCTTCAACTTCCATTTAAAAATATTCCTTGGTTTGCTACTTCTTATGGTTCTCGGTCCAAGGTCATGCGCAAAAGTATAGACATCAAGTACCTATATACAAAGATAAACAAGAGGAAAACAAAATTAAAAGATATAAAAGAAAAGTAAAAGCAATATAAACACGGGTTACTTCCCGAGAAAGTCTTGTTTAAGGTCCAAGATTGACCTTATTAGTAAATAACCGGACAAAGAACGCAAAAGCTTGTCATACGCATCGGAAAACATTTCAAGAAATAGAGCATATACGATGCTCATATGACAAGCAAGCACAAAGTTGAAAGAAACTCTATGCTTGAGGGGAGGGGGAAAAGAAAAATCAAAAGAATCAAAAGAAAAATTAAAATAAGAAAAAGAAAAAGAGGGAACAAACTCATTTAGTTGCATTTTGGAAGGTGAATAGCAACCAAATAAGAAAGCTCAAATATTTTTGGAATTTCCCCTTTTTTTTTCCCTTTTTTTTTTAAACAAAAAAAATAAACAAAAAGAAAAGAAAATATTCGCAAAGACCTAGACTCAATAAGGTAATACAACAATAATGGAAGCCGTCCCCGGCAACGGCGCCATTTTGGTGAAGGATAATTAGGTCGTTGGACTAACTACCCTCAACCAAACAATATTTATAAACCTACACCTACACTAAACAAGTTTAGTGGTAAGTAGAGGGTCGAACCACGGAGACGACATAAACACTATCAACACCACCACCAATTAAGCTAGGTCAAAGAGATAGGATGGATAGAACAATAAACAAAAATGAGATTTATATTAAGTTAAACTAACACCAAGGGAGAGGGTCAAACATGACAATGATCTTCAATAAAGTTAGGCAATGGAAATGAGTTTACATGCAAACCAAATATCTCATATAAGGCAATACCAACAATACCATCTAACCACCTATCGGGGTCAAAGGCTTTCCCAACTTAACACATGCTCATACTATCGTCATAAGCTATGAAAGTTAAGGTTTTTGCATAGAATCGATCACCTAATGGATATCCCTAAGTTACACTATCGTCATAACTTAGTTCAATCCACCCAATTACAACACATGATTGGCCATTCACATGGAGTAATTAGTAAAACATGGTTACAAGGTATATTTAATCACATATAACCAACATTTGTCTAGCCTAATACATTCAAGATTCACCACATGCTATCACCAATCCCTTAGTAAAGGGAATTACTCACTAATCATGAACAACTAACACAAAACCCAACAAGAAGAACAAAGAGAAGCAATTAAACTAAACAACTACTCTAATCAAGCAAGAAATTAAGAAAGAACAATAAATGGGATAGAGTTTAGAATGCTCATTGAAGTATTGAAAAGGAATCCAAAACAATGTCACTTTGCATCTTCATCTTCTTCAATCCACCATTGAAGCTCTTCACTTTCTCTCTCTAAAATACCCTAAATTACTCTTAATCTACATTGCAAAGTATAAAAACAAAGATTAAAACTAAATCTAAGCCTAATTTATGTGAAGATTGATGGAGAGATGTTAGGGTTTAACCCCTCAAAGAGGAGAGAGAAAACCCCAAAGAAACCCACCATCCAAACTTATAAAAAGAGGAGAGGAAGAAGCGTTTAAAAGACCCGTAGCTGCTCGTGCGCGCCCGCGATATTTGCCTGCGCGCCCGCGCACTGGGATTGGCCTGACAGCGACATTCATTTTCAAACGGCCATAACTTCTGTTCTAGGAGTCTTCTATGGGCGTGCAACCTACCGTTGGAAAGCTCTTTAAGTCTAGTTTCCAATGCAACTTGAATCACCTCAATCCAATTTGTAGATAAAAATTTATGGCTAAAAGAGTGAATAAAGGTTAGTTTTGGAGTTCAGGCCCTTGAGCGCCCGCGCCTATCTTAGGAGCGCCCGCGCCTATCTTAGGCGCGCCCGCGCCTAAGCCGCGCCCAAATCGCGCCTACATTCTGCCTCCTTCAATATTTTCAACCCCAATGTTAGGCACGCCCGCGCTTGGTTTGGCGCGCCCGCGCCATTCTGAAAGCGCGACCCGCGTTGTCCGCATGGCCTTGCTTGCTTGCTCCTTAACTTCCTTTGTAGCTCTTCAAATGAACTCCAATTCTCCAAGCTCTTCATTCTATTAAAATCAACTCCAAAAGCCTACAAAACACGAGGAAAAGCACAAAAACATAATAAAGAGAGAAACAGAGCAAAAGGGGTACAAACAAGGGACAAACGTAGAAAAATACGGCGATTAGAGGATCTAAATAGTGGCATAAATGCCACTTATCACTTACATAGAAAATTTGAATAATTTGATAGGTTGGATTCCCATGGTGAGGACACTCCCTTTGATACTTCTTATATCTCTCCCACGCTTTATAGATGCTCTCACTTGGCTTTTGTTTGAAACCTTTAATTATAGCTCTTGCCTTCGCCGTCTCTCCAAATTCTCTGTGCCCGCGCCCGCGGCCATGAGAAGAAGCAGAGCGCCCTCTCCAAGCCCTCTCCAAGAGGCTTAAAGCTCCTTTGCTTAACTCTTTTTGCTCCTCTTAAATCCCTTGCGAAGCTATGTCCTTAAGCACCTACAAAAGAAACCAAAGAGAGAAAATAGAAGAGAAAAAGGGCAATATAAAAGGAAAACACGAAGAAAAGCACATAAAGGAAAGTGAAACACGAAGAAAGAAGAAACATAGAAACTAAAGGAGAAATGACCAAAAGGATAAAAGAAAAGCATGACAAATATAGTGAAAATATCCTAAAACAGAACCCTATGAGTGGCCATAAATGATACTCATCAACTACAAACTGAGAATCAGAACAGGTGTCAATTTTTGTTGCCTCTGCTGCCTTAAACATGCGGATTTCGGCTAGCAGGGCTTCATATTCCGCCTCATTATTTAAGGCATGGAACTTTCATCATAGTGCATACTCATATTTATCTCCTTCCGGAGATTAACAGATTAGGCCTGAACCACAGCCGTTCATAGTAGAGCTCTCGTCTACATGCACCTTCTAAACCTGATTAAGGTTATCCGGAGCAACCGGCCTTGTAATTTCGACAATGAAGTCAGTAAACGCCTGACCCTTCTTCACCTTTCTTGGTTCGTAGGTGATTTAAAGACTTTGCATTTCAATAGCCCATTTGAACATTCTACCGGATGAATCTAGGGTTGTCATTGGCCACTTGAGGGGCTAATCTGTGTAGATCACCAGCGAATGTGCTAAGAAGTATGGTTTCAACTTCTTAACAGACATGTAAAGAGCAAGGCCAAAATTTTCAACCTTGGGTACTGGAGTTCAGCATTTCTAACTACATGGCTAATGAAATTGACCGGGAGCTGATTGTTGTCTCTTTCAGCAAGGAGAACAACACTTCGGGTATAATCTGAGACGAATAGGTACATACAGAGCGTATGCTTTTGTAGAGGGCTAACAAGCCTTGGCAAGGAGTGTAAATGTTCTTTCAACTTCTGAAAGACCGCCTGTAGGGAATAAATTTCAAGCGTTAATCCCCTAGCTTGAACCCCACTATGATCATACACTAAAGTACGGTGGCGTCCAAAAGGGAAGAAGATAGAGCAAAAGAGTCGCCAACAAGTTTTAGGAACTTGTAAACCGTTCACAGGGTGAAGGTTACACCCCTGAACGATCCAAGAGATCGTCAACTCCATAAGGTCTTGAACCAAATAAGGGTTTGGGGATGATGGTACAAATCCAACCTAAAAGAGATTGAACCTGCCCTAATAATAGGCCTCTACTTTATTCTGATCGTATTCATGTGCGCTTTTAATTAACATGAAATCAACAGGATTACCCTAAACCTGTTTAATCTATGTTGGTTGAATTTAATGCACAAATAAATCTATTATCGGCGATCACTTGAATTATAATCACAATTAACCTAACAAGATTATTAATTATCTTATTAAGTGTGATTACAAACATCAATTCCATTTAAACATGCATAAAAGGTGTGATCAAGCAATAACAATAAATATCAAGCAACATAATAATAATCATGAACAATAATTATAACAATTAAAATCATAAATCATAAAAATAATCATAATAATGTTAAAGCGCAATAATAGTAAGATCCTAGGCATGATACTAACAAGATCAATAACAAACCCTAGCATGTCACTAAGCAATAAAAATCAAATCTTTAACCCTAACATGATACTAACATGAATAAATATTAGGAAGAACATAGAAGGCATCATAGAAATCATATTTGATATTAAAGTTACCCTAGACATGATACTAGGAATATCATAATAACAATTTAAACATGATTTCTACATCATAACATCAATAAATCATTAAAGTACTTACTTTGATGCCTCGTACCTTTTTTAATAACAAAATACACACGTTAGTAACTTCAAGGAAAATAATAAACAAACAATCAAATTAAATAATTAAAGGAGAGATTTGGGACCAAACCCTCAGAAATTAAACCTTTCACGTCTAGGGCGAAGGCAACTTTGAATATGGCTAGGTGTATCTAGATCTTGTAAATGCGGAATTTTGTATGTAAAAGCAAAGTTAGAAAAAAGAAAGAGAAAGAGATGGTGAATGATTAAGAAAAACTTGATGAGAATTAGCGAATGATTAAATAGAATGAAAGAGAATTGAAAACTGGTTGTAGGTGATTAAAGATGAAAACTGGTTGTTGATGAATAAAAACAGAGTTTTAAATACGTTACTTATAGAGAAAATAAGCCAAAAAGATAAAATATCAAAACAGAGAATCTGGCGCACCTAAAACAGAGCTGGCACCAACGCCAGCTTATTGGCGCCAAGCGCCAAAACTAGCGCCAGGCGCCAACACTAGCGTCAGGCGCCAATGCCAGCGCCAAGCGCCAGGCCTAGCTTCAGGCGCCAATGCCTGGCGTCAGGAGCTAGTCCTGTTTTTGACGCGTTTTTGAAAACCAGATAAATTTTGCCGTACAGGAGGATAAAATCGTATCTTTTCCTCAAAAATGTTCTTTGATTTTAATTAAAACTCTGAAAAGTCAACAAAAAACAATTAATCAATGCTAATTGAATTAGGAATGAAAAGAACCTTCTAGAAGAATCTAGAAGACTAAAACCATTCCTAATTGCATTAGGAATGATAAATCATATTAGGTACTCCTCTAGATCATTGGGCCGCATATAAGGCTCAAACCGGGCCCAATTTAGTAAATTGGCCATAACTTCCTCAATATTCATCGGAATTGGGCTTATAATATATCGTTAGAAAGCTCTTGTCAAGCCCCATCCAAATACACTACTATTGGACTCATATCATGGACCAAAAATAATGTATTGGCTTTTTTCTTAAAATAAGTTTTCAAAAACAAAGAGAAGAGAAAAGAAATTAAAACTATCCGCAACACTAAACATTCCACACTTTCTCTTCATTCGATTATGATTCGACGTGAAAGGTACTCATCACTGGGTTTGGTTTTGGGGAGACACAAATGGGTGTCTACAGAAGCCCCCACTTTGACTGAGTTTGGAGAAATGCAAGTTTCGAAAACAAAAGTCAAAGTATCGATAGGGACGGAGAATGATTCAGAATGTTCTGCGAACCTAAATCCTTATTGCAACGCCAATACCTGCAAACTAGCGTAAGTTAAACAGATAAAAGAGTTAAGAAACGCCTATTTTGCACCGTCGAGCACACGTCTCTGAAAGTAATCGATTGTTTGATGACCTCCTGCAAGCTAGAGAATGTCATCCCGCTTGAAAACTGCTATGCCTGTAACTGTTTCCAATATAGAAGACTGCTTCGCCTGAAACGATCCTCCTCCGCTATGATATTATTCCACGTCCAAGCTAAGGGAATACTTTCGAAGATTGCTTCTCTTGAAACAATCCTCAGTTGTTTGTGACAACTCTCCACAATCTAGGGAACGCCACCTTGTTGTTTTGATGTTCACTCGTCTCATAACAAAGAGCTTCTTTTTAATATGTTCACGCGCCTCTGAACAAAGAGCTTCTTTTTGATATGTTCGCGCGCCTCTGAACAAAGAGCTTCTTTTTTATATAATCTTCTGAATGACATGTCCACGCGTCTCTAAACGAAGAGATTTTGAATGATATGCCCACGTGTCTCTGAGCAAAAGAGCTTCTGAATGATATGCCCACGAGTCTCTGGAGCAAAAGTGCTTGAAAAGGGTTGTCCACGCGCCTCTGAACAAAAGAGCTTGATTGAAATGTCCACGCGTCTCTGAACAAAAGAGCTTGAATGAAATGTCCACGCGTCTCTGAACAAAAGAGCTTGAAAATACGTTCACGCGTCTCTGAACAAAAGAGCTTGAATAATATGCCCACGCGTCTCTGGAGAAAAGAGCTTTGATGATTGAATGTTTGCTGCGATAATATTCCGAAGAAAAATTTCTGAAGACCAACGTTTGTCGATCTCTAAAGCTCGCCTGAACTTTGCTTCCGCTAAAACTAGTACGTCGGTGTCTCCGTGATTAGGCACTTTAAGCTAAGTGAGACGATCTTTCATCAGGCCGACCACTTATTGTGATTGTAATCAAACTGACTACTTAATCATGTCAAATTGCTTATAGGGGCTAACTGGCGTACCAAGGAACCCGAAATTGCTGTATGAGGTTGAAAACACCTTTCAAAGAGGCTCCGATCTCTGTCGCTACTGAAAAGATCTAGCGACAGGCGCTGGAGTAGGGTTTTCCCTATTCTGCTTCACCTGTATTTATTTTGACTATAGAACTTTTCCAATCTCTTTAATTATCTTAGGGTTCACTTAAGGCTTAACGTCGCTTGACTCATTGACTTGACACGACTCAAGGCATAAACTTGACTCGCTGTGATCGACTGACTCGAGGTTGACTCGACTAGAAGTGCAAAGACACGTGTGACTCATGACCCGTGTGTGCATTGTAATGTGATCGTGCGACTCGAAAAATGTAAAAAAGCAAAAATGCAAAAATTTTCCGTCATTTTTGTGGAGGGTACCGACTTTCTCCCGAAAAAGAAAGACGCGAAAAAAGAATCGAAGTGTGAAGGTGCATGTTGAATGAGCTTAGTCAAATGTCATTCGATACTATCTCTCAAAGTGCAAGGATTAATCCATCTTAGGCTATCTTAACTATTGACTCAATGAAAGTATTGGGGTAACTTAGGCACGGAGGCTAAGCACTTCATACTTCGTGATGCAATAACAATTATGATTGATGAGTGATGTTGATATGACAAGGCATGCTTCAGCGTTGTGTTAATATTTCATGACAAAGGGTTCCTAAGGGAAGTATATTTGGTCATGTATGTGTGATGTGTGTGGTAGTGACACTAAATTTAGGCCTCAAAAGCTAAGTGTGTGGAAAGAATATTATTTCAAGAAGAGTCAAATGATGGTGACTCTTAGGCTAGGTAAGCTAATGATATAAGGATCAAGCCCCCAAGTGTAGCTCTAAGTGAATAGGGATGAGCATAGGAAATTCCTAGATATGATCGTGGTGTAAGTGTGTGAACGTGAATGTTAATGTGAATGCATGTTTATTACGGCTGCACCTCGATGTGAGGTTGCCTACGTATCCGTTAGGAATCAGGCCGAACGTAGCTCTAGCCGAACCTCGCACAAGTGTGTGTATACCTCAAAAAGGTCTTTTGAAGGGTTGTAACGTGGTTAGGCTAAAGGTTATAGAAGAAGAGGATAAAGGCTCAAGACCCTAGATAAGCCCCCAAGGTGTGCAACCTTGCTTTTGAATCTTTATATTTTTATGCTTGAGTTTCTACTCTTTTTTAGCTCACTTTTATCTTTTTCTTTAGCATCTATTTTATTTTTATGAGTGTGGGCAATCCCGATCATACAGTCTATCACTCACTTGGCATTCATGTTTCTCAGGCACGGTACCGAGCACTCGATAAGAGACGCAATCTGAGACGTGTTCTTATCAAAGATATTTTCATATCAAAGACATTGGAACACTTACCCTTTTGTACACTTTTATATATTTATTTATTTTTTTGCTTATTTTTATTTTGATCTTTTGAAATCACTCAAGCCTTTTTAGAATTGCGTAAGTTGCACACCATCCCATCCCAAAGTTTAGTAGATGTAGGTTGAAAAAATGAAAGGTATATCGTTAGACGAGGCTCAAAGTGGTTTATGAAGAAAGGATTGTAAATTTGAAAGGTGAAAGGAGATATGACGTGGCTACGAGGGGTGCCTCAAATCATTGGTATACCTTGTGCTCAATTCGACACGGATTTTTTTTTAATGCAATATAATGAAATGGTCATATATAAGGAAATAAATGCTCATTTTATTAAAAGAAAATATATAATGATCCTACGAAATAAATCTAAGAAGAATAAAAAGGTGCCTATGCTTGACTTATTGGGGAAAGGGTAAATAAAAAAGAAATAGAAAAAAGAGGTCACGAAATATTGTCGTTGAAGCTCGCCTCTTGTCTTGTATTGTTTGCTTTATCATCACACGCTCTTCTTGTTAACTGGAGGCATGGGAAGCTTGTTATTATCAATCAAATGTTGGATATCCTCCTTTAGCTTCCAACAGCTCTCAGTAGCATGACCCCTACCTTGGAGTGTTCGTTTGGATTCCAACTAGGCAATCTTTTCTTAAGTGGGGGATCTTGAATAGGTCCAATGGGAGTAATGATTCCCTTGGCATGGAGTCGATCGAAAGCATCATCGTAGCTAATTCCAATAGGGGTAAATTCCCTTTTTGGTTGCTTTCGATTACCCATGGCTAGGATCTCACTAAGGTCGAAAGTACCAACACTATTACTAGAGTTGGTATTTCCGGAAATAAATGCTCATTTTATTAAAAGAAAATATATAATGATCCTACAAAATAAATCTAAGAAGAATAAAAAGGTGCCTATTCTTGACTTATTGGGGAAAGGGTAAATAAAAAAGAAATAGAAAAAAGAGGTCACGAAATATTGTCGTTGAAGCTCGCCTCTTGTCTTGTATTGTTTGCTTTATCATCACACGCTCTTCTTGTTAACTGGAGGCATGGGAAGCTTGTTATTATCAATCAAATGTTGGATATCCTCCTTTAGCTTCCAACAGCTCTCAGTAGCATGACCCCTACCTTGGAGTGTTCGTTTGGATTCCAACTAGGCAATCTTTTCTTAAGTGGGGGATCTTGAATAGGTCCAATGGGAGTAATGATTCCCTTGGCATGGAGTCGATCGAAAGCATCATCGTAGCTAATTCCAATAGGGGTAAATTCCCTTTTTGGTTGCTTTCGATTACCCATGGCTAGGATCTCACTAAGGTCGAAAGTACCAACACTATTACTAGAGTTGGTATTTCCGGAAGAAGAAGGATAGTCGTTCTTTTTTCCCTTACAGGCACTGTTACTATTGTTACTAATCTTGGACACTGTTACTATTACTAGAATTGGTGTTTCCGGAAGAAGAAGGATAGTCGCGCGGAGGAACATGAAGGAGATTTGAATCACTGAAGTCTTGAACACGATCCTTGAGGGCGAGGCCCTTTTCAGTAGTGTGACCACGATCTCTATGGTATCGACAATAGGAATTTGGATTCCAATTGGGAAAACGTTTTTCAGGTGGAGGATCTTGACCTTGATCGTGAAAACAGTCAAAAGCTTCATTGTAAGTCATTCCTATTGGTGTGTATTCTTCAATGGTCCGTTTTGCCCGTGGCTTAGGAGCATTGAGTTCATCATTAAACTTTTGGCGCGAATTTTGTTCGATGGCCAATACCCGATTTACTAATCCTTCTACCACATTCAAGAGCATGGCAATGACATCATGCAGTTTTCAAACGTCCTCTTTTAGACTTGACGAATCTTCCTTGGTATTATCTAAGAAAAGACTTTCATCCTCCCCAATCATGGCCACCTCATCGAGAGAGGTCATATAAGCTGTCTCGATCATGGGCTCTCCTACAGGTGTGATAAGGAGTGATGGATCGAAGGATGCTTGGTCATCTTCGATGGCTAGGATCTCGGAAGTTTCATTGTTGTCGATCAGATCTTGAATAGCTTCCTTGAGTTTCCAACACTCCTCAGTGTCGTGACCCTTTCCTTGGTGATATTTGCAGTGCTTGTTAGGGCCCCACTTAGGTGGCCTGGCTTCTAGAACTAGATCTTTGATGGGCCCTATGGGCATGACTAGTCCATCGTGATGTAGCTTCTCGAAAGCCATTTTATAACTCATACCAAGTGGAGTGATCACTCTTTTTTATCTTTGGATTTGTGGTTTAGAGGCGTTCATGGCATGTACTTCATTAATGGGAGAGGAAGAAGAAGGATGGTCGTTCTTCTTTCCTCTCACACCATTATCTTTCAGAAGGTCATCTTCAATGTCAATGCCTATGTTATACACAGCCTTGAAAGTATTTAAATTGTGTTGGTACTTTAAGTGCTTTGAATACTTCCCTTGGAGATTCTTGATAAACATCCTCACAGATTCTTTTTCAGTAAGAGCCTTGACCATATTAGCGGAAGTTTCCCTCCATTTGTTGAAGAAAGAAGTGAACCCTTCGTTTTCTTTTTGTTTTAACGTCTCAAGTTGTATGTGGACTGTTTCGTCTTGGATGTTGCACTTATACCTATCTATGAAAGAGTTTGTTACCGACTCCCAAGAAGAGGTTTTTTCTTTCTCGAGAGAAAAGAACCATTGCGTACAAACGGTTTCGAGAGATAGTGGAAACAAAGAGGGGAAAACCTTCTTATCGATACCCTTAATGCTCATTATAGTTTCGAAAGCTCTTAGATGGAAGTAAGGGTTATCTGTTGCCTTGAATTTTGGGATTTTAGTGGCATTGAACTTATGCGGAAGAAGTTGTTTGTCAAGTGAGACCCCTTGTTAACTCATGCCCTGAAATTTTTAGTCACTAAATAGCTTGCTCAAGCTTTCTTGCATGAGGTTCATTTGTTGTTGCTTCATGGGATCATCGATCTTGAGTGTGAGTAGCTTCAGTGTCTCAGTCACGGTAACCAATTGGTTCCTAAGCTCATTGACTTCCTCTTGAGTTTCCATTATTTTCATAGCCTTCCTCTTTTGACGAATCGGTTTATCAAAAAGTGAGACTTGAATAAAGAGTTTGTCCTTGATTAATCGCCCTTCTCTCCTCGAAGAATTACTGTGGAAAAGAAATTTAGGGATACTTATTGTTAATTATTTGACTCAAACTCTATTGAACATGCAATGGATGGAGGAAGTGAAGAAAGATTGGAATAGAAAGTTAAAAAAGAAAAAGATGATGGAGGTGGAGGGATATGAAGAATTAGGAATAGAATATACCCCCCAAATTAAATGACGGAAACACCGACTTATGCATGAGCCTAAGACATGGCCATAGTGACATGTGTACTCAAAGTGTGTGCTAAGACTAGTGAGTGAAGGTGATATGTTAAGACTCGTGTCATGACCATGTGACTAGACTATGTGACCAGACTCAATTAATGACTCGACAAAGTATTATTGACAGTGAAAATTAACCGAATTAATTAGCAAACTGGTTAACTAGACCCTAGGTGATGACTCGACCAATAATCCGAACTGTCGGCCAAACGACAGGACTAGCGTCACACTGTGTAGCTTGACGCTAGACAACAGAACTGTCGCCAGGCGCCACACTCCACAGGGTGGCACCACTGCTCAGATTTTGGCGCCAATATTGGAGCTTCAATCTAGGACTGTTTTCGGTGTTATTAATCAACTAGGGTATGCCTAAAGTCTTACTAGGTCAATTCCTATTAAAATATTAGACTTGATTGACTCAAATTAATTAATTAATTAATTAGGAAAAGTTCTTTAAGCCATTAATTTATTTAATCTCAACACAAGTCAAACAAACAGTTAAGTGAAACATATAATATATGCACAACTAATGCACAATTAGTCAAGTAGGCACAATATGATGCAATGAGTTTGCAACCTAACCATGGCTCTAGTTCTCTAAAGTTCGGGATATGGTTTAGTCAATAGAGGGTCCATGGATAATTGTCCGGACGCACCGCGCGGAAGCCTAACTGTGAAGGGTTGGCGCGAGTGAATGGGACACCGCGAGCTTTAGAAAAAAAACTCGCTTCCATGGTTTGGTGAATTCAACATTCTCGGATGTACCCTTTGTTGCACAGAGCGTTCAATCTGGTAGATGGAGCATGAATTCCCAAAGGGTTATGTCCATATGTAGAACACATATGGGTTTCAGAAAAGTGAGAAAAAATTCAATCAGGAAGTAGGATTGAGCAGACAATATGAAAAAACGGTCGAAATTAGAACGCATATTTCTGGCTCGGTATTGGGGAGGTTGGTGCCAACAATCAGAGATTGGCACCAGGATTTAGCTGTAGCGCGTGGCGCCAATGCTGGCGTCTGGGGCTATAGTTAAATGCCTGGCACCAATGCTCTGGTCATTGGCGCTATTTCCGACATGCCTCAGCAGCTTTCTATGCTCGATAAAATTTTCCAGTTTCGCGCGGTGTTATTTCGGTGCTAGTTGTGAAAGATATTTCTCAAATTTCCTACGTGTAAAATCCTATGTTTTTAACTCATTACGGATGGTCTTTCAAATGAGATATTTTTTATGCATATGAAAACAATGTTAATCAAAATTACGCACATGAAATACTTAGAACGTTTCGAGTCTCATCCACTAATTCTAAATCATTGCCGAAACAAATTCAAGAATTAAAATAGAAATCCTCCCCAGTGGAGTCGCCAAAAACTATAGGGAATAAATTTTCAAGCGTTAATCCCCTAGCTTGAACCCCATCGTGATCATACACTAAAGTACGGAGGCGTCCAAAAGGGAAGAAGATAGAGCAAAAGAGTCGCCAACAAGTTTTATAAACTTGTAAATTGTTCACAAGGTGAAGGTTACACCCCTTAACGATCCAAGAGATCGTCAACTCCATAAGGTCTTGAACCAAATAAGGGTTCGGGGATGATGGTACAAATCCAACCTAACAGAGATTGAACCTGCCCTAATAATAGGCCTCTACTTTATTCTGATCGTATTCATGTGCGCTTTTAATTAACATGTAATCAATAGTATTACCCTAAACCTGTTTAATTTATGTTGGTTGAATTTAATTCACAAATAAATCTATTATCGGCGATCACTTGAATTATAATCACAATTAACCTAACAAGATTATTAATTATTTTATTAAGCGTAATTACAAATATCAATTCCCTTTAAACATGCATAAAAGGTGTGATCAAGCAATAACAATAAATATCAAGCAACATAATAATAATCATGAACAATAATTATAACAATTAAAATCATAAATCACAAAAATCATCATAATAATGTTAAAGCACAATAATAGTAAGATCCTAGGCATGATACTACTAACAAGATTAATAAAAAACCCTACTATGTCACTAAGCAATAAAAATCAAAGCTTTAACCCTAACATGATACTAACATGAATAAATATTAGGAAGAACATAGAAGGCATCATAGAAAATCATATTTGATATTAAAGTTACCCTAGACATGATACTAGAAATATCATAATAACAATTTAAACATGATTTCTACATCATAACATCAATAAATCATTAAAGTACTTACTTAGATGCCTCGTACCTTTTTGAATAACAAAATACACACGTTAGTAACTTCAAGGAAAATAATAAACAAACAATCAAATTAAATAATTGAAAGAAAGGTTTGGGACCAAACCCTCAGAAATTAAACCTTACACGTCTAGGGCGAAGGCAACTTTGAATATGGCTAGGTGTATCTAGATCTTGTGAATGCGGAATTTTGTATGTAAAA
This sequence comes from Chenopodium quinoa, assembly GCF_001683475.1. Lineage (NCBI taxonomy): Eukaryota > Viridiplantae > Streptophyta > Magnoliopsida > Caryophyllales > Amaranthaceae > Chenopodium > Chenopodium quinoa. The sequence goes on along the minus strand of NW_018744301.1, from coordinate 4,220,938 downwards.
GAAAAGTTAGAAAAAAGAAAGAGAAAGAGAGATGGTGAATGATTAAGGAAATCTTGATGAGAATTAGCGAATGATTAAAGAGAATGAAAGAGAATTGAAAACTGGTTGTAGGTGATTAAAGATGAAAACTAGTTGTTGATGAATGAAAACGGAGTTTTTATACGTTATTTATAGAGAAAATCAGCCAAAAAGATAAAATATCAAAACAGAGCATCTGACGCACCTAAAACAGAGTTGGCGCCAATGTCAGCTTATTGGCGCCAAGCGCCAACACTAGCGCCAGGCGCCAATGCTTGGCGTTAGGTGCTAGTCCTGTTTTTGACGCGTTTTCGAAAATCAGATAAATTTTTCCGTATAGGAGGATAAAATCGTATCTTTTCCTAAAAAATGTTCTTTGATTTTAATTAAAACTCTGAAAAGTCAACAAATGTCAATTTATCAATGCTAATTGAATTAGGAATGAAAATAACCTTCTAGAAGAATCTAGAAAACTAAAACCATTAATTGCATTAAGAATGATAAATCATATTAGGCCCTCCTCTAGATCATTGGGCCGCATATAAGGCTCAAATCGGGCCTAGTTTAGTAAATTGGCCATAACTTCCTCAATATTCATCGGAATTGGGCTTATAATATATCGTTGGAAAGATCTTGTCAAGCCCCATCCAATTACACTACTATTGGACTCATATCATGGACCAACCAAACTGGATTGGCTGTTTTCTTAAAATAAGTTTTCAAAAACAGAGACAAGAGAAAAGAAATTAAAACTATCCGCAACACTAAACTTTCAACACTTTCGCTTCATTCGATTATGATTCGACGTGAAAGGTACTCATCACTGGGTTTGGTTTTGGGGAGACACAAATGGGTGTCTACACCGCCTCAGCATCATCCCCCATTTAAACCTAGTTTTCTTCCTTCTTGCATGGAAGAAGTAAAGACAATTGTCACTTGGCCGACTGAGAAATCTCCCAAGCGCAGCCAGGCAACCGGTGAACCTCTAAGCTTCCTCGACAGCAAGGGTTAACTTCATGTCAATCACTGCCTGTATCTTTTTAGGGTTAGCCTCTATCCCCCTTTGATAAATCATAAATCCGAGAAACTTCCCAGACTCAACACCAAAAACACATTTTTTGGGATTTAACAAGACCTTATGCCGCTTGATTGTGGTGAAGGTTTTTTGGAGATCAGCACGATGATCCATTTGTAGCTTGGATTTGACTATCATGTCATCAATGTACACCTCTACATTCCTCCCGACCTGATTAATGAACACTGCATTAATCATCCGTTGGAAAGTAGTCGGCGCATTCTTCAAGCCAAACGACATAACCGTATAACAGAATAGCCCCTGATCAGTGACGGAGGCCATCTTCTCTTGATCTTTTTTCAATAGGGGTATCTGATGGAAGCCGGAGTAGGCATCCATAAAAATAATCAAGGCATTCCCGACTGTAGAGTCGACAAGGCTGTTAATCTTTGGAAGCGGGCAACAGTCCTTTGGACATGCCCTGTTTGGGGTATAAGGTAGCTAGTAGCTGGTGGTCTAGGCTGATGGTGGGGGGTGGTAGATGGTCGTCTGTGTGGTGGTGGGGAGTGGTGGGAGGTTTTTTTTGTTTTTATTTTTTTATAATTTTCTAACGAAACTTCCCTCACAAATTTCCAACGAAATTGGGTTTGTCGGACATTTACGACGGATTTTCTTTGTGCCGAAAAATCTTTTCTGACGAAGAATTCCGTCAGAATAGTGTTGCCGTTGGAAGGGACCTTTTTCCTATAAATCCTTTTCCAACGGACATTCCGTCGGAAACGGGTTTTTTCGACGAATTTCAAGGTGTTTTTGACGGAAATTTTCCGTCGAAAACGGGCTAAATTTTAGTAGTGTTGATGGTTGTTCTAACAAGTCTACAACGCAATTAAACAACTACTAGAAAGGTATAAAGGATGCTAGGGAGTCGGAATTCACATAAACTTATGATACACACGTTAATGGAGAAAGAAATCGATAAAACATAAAAAGCGAGGGAAAGCAAGAAATGCAATCAAAATCACACAATAGGCTATTTTCTAGGGTCAAGCTAGATGTCTTTACAAATGAACTTAAAGGAAAATTACAAATTAAGATCAAGCAATAATAATAGTTTCAAAATTAGTTGTTCTTGTCATTGAAACCTATTATCCAATCTAACACGATAGTTGAGGTTGATCACTCCTCAAGATATCAAACACATGCACAGATTTCACTAACCAATTTAATAACAATGATGATCAATCAAATTCCCCCAATTAATAATGAATTATCACTCATTCATGCTTCACTCTCTCCCTAACAACTAAACTACTCACAACTCATTGCAAATTCAAACAACAAAGCTTATTCTATAACAAATTTCAACATCATCATAGTAATCAAAATATGCTCAAACTTTTCAGAAATCTAATCAACCAAACAACAAGTAATTCAACAAAATTCAAGAATCAAACATCAAATTGCATTAGAAGTAAATAATTCTTACAAAACTTTGATCAAAATAAAAAAGGTAGAAGATTGGAAGTAGCATTCATCAACATCATCAAATTTCTCTCTCTAAAATCCAAGAACAACCATCAATATCTAGAGCTTTTGCCTGTAATGATTTATCAAAAACTAGTTCTAATTCTATTTTCTAATTAATTCCCTGTCTAAAAATGAAGGAAAACTATATATAGTAAAACTAACTAAGGGAAATTAGTTAGACGTCCAAAAGAGACCTCAAGAGGCGCGGCCTCTCACTCCAATGTGCGGCCGCAACAAAATGAGCACAGAAACAGAGAAGAGAGAGAGCGCGGCCGCTCCTAGCTCGTGCACGGCCTCCCCAATGGCCTGCGAGTCTGCTCCTCCTGTGCGTGCGCCCGTGCCATGGGAGCAAGGCACATCTTAGTGACCCCGTGAGCTCTGAATGAGGCATGGTGATATAGGAAGTCTCTAGGAGCTCTCTTAGTGGGTTTTACATCACCCTTTCATGCCCACACTATATGAGAGCGCAAACTTAAAAACTTTGCTCTTGAACTCCATAAATTTTGTGCTTCAAAAGGAGAAACCGGTACATCCCATGGGCTTGAAAACCCCAAGAAGAATGCTATTGAGGCTCTCGAACATAGACAACTTCCTAGAATCAAAGAAAAACAAACATGGAAAGAAGAAAATGCAAAATAAACTAGAATAGCAAGAAAATACAAAAACATTTAAATAAAATGAAAAACAAAGAAAATATAAGAAAAACTAGAGAAAATGTGATAAAAAAATGCAAAAATGATGTAAAATCATCCTAAAATAAATTAAATGAATGCTATAAATGATACTCATCAGACTCCCCAAAGATAAAGTTTTGCTCATCCTCAAGCAAAACAAAGCAAGAAGAAATAGGATAAAAGAGTTATTCAAACAAAGAAAAAGAAAGAAAGAGATAAGAATATACACTAAGACTAACTTTCATAGGAATCACGGTTGTTTTTAGCTACAACAAGCCTTTTAAACCCCAAAGTCGCCAATGAGGACTAGTGGGGTCTCATAAGGGTATCCTAAGTGTTTAACCTATAACTCTTGGTAAAAATGAGGCAAAATTGTAAAAAGATAGTAAAATAAAAAATTTAAACAAATAGCTTTTGTCATAGACTTTTGCAAATGATCAAATTCAAGTGAATAAACAATTTTCTATATGATAGGGGTATACATGTTCCAAGATATATAAGGTTGATTAAAACATAAGATGTTATAAGCGTAGAGAATTAAGAAAGCACGATCTATTTTCATCCCAACCAATCTTACCGCGTTCTCCCAATTAGCTTCAGATCTACCTTCTAACAGAAGTTTTAGGCTACTCGACTTGACTATTGCATACCGCTCTATAAGCTTGACCTGCATCTCCCTCCACCGACTTGTGACTCAAACACAAAGGTCTTGAAATGGATTTTAATGTAAGGGTGAGAAGGGTGAGGGTAGGCTAAAATTGTGAAGCAAAGATTGGCCAAATCTCAACACCAACACCAAGTAATCACCAAACAAAAACACCAACACCCCCAAGCTTATTTCAAAGCCAAAATATCAAAATCACAATCATATATACAAAAGCGTAAGAACGCTTCCCCCCTAAGCCAAAATAAAGCATTGTCCTCAATGCTTATGGAGAAAAACCCTTACATTTAAATATTTTTAAACTTTTCATTTTTCACTTTTTTTTTCAATTTTGCCAAATCTTTTTGAAATCGCTTTGCGTTTCCTAATTTTTTCAACTTTTCATTTTTTCACTTTATTTCATTATCCTCACCTCTTTTAACTACAAACGGCTTTTTCAACTTTGCACTTGCATTTTATTCACAAGATATATACAACACAAACTTGCTTTCATTAAAAGAACCGAATAATCATTCTTACCCACCAAAATACCAACAATAGAGACCAAATGCTTCACAAAAACAAAAAATGGAAACAAGAATGGAACAAAAGGCTCAAAAGCTAAAGATTTGGCTTGAAAAAAAGGATAAAAGGCTCAAATGGTTTCCAAAAAGGCAAATGTACACCCAAAATAAAGAAATGAAAACTATCCTAGAAAATAAAATTTTACCACCTCGAAAAGATGTCATTGTCCTTCCTAAGTGGCTGGTCTCGATCTCGAGAAATAAAAGACAAATTCTAGATAAAGTACACAATAGCCAAGGATCCATGCGCTATTCAACAAGAAGTGTTGAAAGCAAGAAGAAATAAATCCTCACATGGTTATAGCAAAAACTCACTATTGGCTTCAAATCCACCAAAGGGAGCAACTTCATCTTACCACAAACCAATAGAATACGGCTTCAAGGCCCCAAAAGGTCTAAAAAACTACCTTTGCATACCTTATACTAGAATCAACCATAGATACTCTCAAAACTTGGACATCGATACGACATAGGAAATTATTCATTCAAATGCAAAAGCTCGGATGGTATTATGTCTAAATACAAACACTAAGCTAATAAAAAGAAAACAAACCCTCAAAATCTTTTTTGTTTTTTCATTTTTGGAAGAAAAAGGGAAAAAGAAAGAGAAAGGAAAGGAAAAGAAAAAGAAAAGCACGAGATTGCAAGCAAGACAAACAAGTGGTCATTCGGCAACATTGCCAATGACCCCAAACACCCTATGGTGTTACAAAGAAAACATCCTCGAAAAATCAACTCGTCCTAAATTAAACCTATTCTAAGCAATCAAGAAAGAAAAAGAAAAAGATGAAATAAAAAAATCTCACCGGGTACTACAAGCCAAGCTAATGAGTAGAAATGTTAAGAAGCATAAACCTTCATGATACCTCAAAAGCAAAAGCAAGGATAAAAATCCAAGTGAGAAATATAGAGCTATATACAAAAAAGAAATTGTTAGTAACTTCCAAACAAAAACTCAAAACAAATAAAAGAGAGGAACATGATCATGGAACCAGAGAAATGAAATCATATAGAAGAGAGAAAACTCATCCATCCAGAAAGAAATTAACCAACAAGGAAACAAAGATCAAACAACAGACCAACGTCACATAATCATCATTAGAAAACAACCTCTCAAAATTGTACCAAGAGACTCCTTTGAGAAAAAGGAATAAGTGAGAAACCAACTAAAGTATCTCAAATCTAGGTGAATTATCAAGGCAACATTAGAGTATTAAGGTCAACAAGAATCCTCAACAGAGATCTGGCACCACCATCGACCTTCATTGTAACCATGATTCTTTTGGAATTCCTCAAAATCCGGATAGATATAGTCGTTAGCATCCAGAGGAATGGGAATCTTTAAAATCTCATTGAAGAAGGAGTGAGGAATGGAATGGTCATTGTTGAATAATTGTAATTTCAACGTACAAATAGTCTCAACATCCACCTTTTCTTCATGTAATTAAAGAGAGGAAAGAAACTAGAAGGTGAGGCGAGCATAAGTCGGTTCATTCAAACTAATAATGTCCTCATACCCAATATTGCTATCCAATCTCCTAACTTCGTCATCAATAACAAGATGTGTAGTCGTTAAACGATCATAGTATCTAGTTGATAGAAGTTTTCAGGAAGAGAGACGGACAAAATTATCCCACATCTCTCCCATTGCATATTCAATGTTATAGGTTTCACTCATATTCGGTGGTGGTGGCACCATCGTACGTGAATTAGAGCCATGGGCTCTCTTGGGACGACGAAGAAGAGCCATCTACAAAAACAAACCAAGACATAATGCCAAAGGTATGTGTAGGGAATATTTCAAGCATTACCCCAAACTTGAACCCCACTTTGATCATACACTTAAGCATGGTGGTGTCTAAAGGGAAGGAAGTTAGAGCAAAAGAGTCGCCAAAAAGTTTTAGGAATTTGTAAACCGTCCACAGGGTGAAGGTTAAACCCCTTAACGATCCAGGAGATCGTTAACTCCAATAGGTCTGGAACCATGACTGGAAGTTTGGGGATGAAGGTACAAATCCAATCTAAAAGAGATTGCACCTGCCCTAATAATAGGCCTCTACTTTATTATGATCGTATTCATGTGCGGTTTCTGACTAACATGCAATCATTAGGATTATCCCTAAACATTTTTAATCTATGTTGGTTGAATATTAATGCACAAATAAAACTATTATTAGAGTTCACTTGAGTTATAATCAAATTAACCCTAAACAAGATTATTAATTATCTTATTAAGCGTGATTACAAGTACAAATTCCCTTTAAACATGCATAAAAGGCGTGATCAAGAAATAACAATAAATATCAAACAACATAATAATAATCATCATAATTATAATCATCATCATAACCCAAATAATCATAATCATCAAAATAATAATCATGTTAAAGCATAATAATAGCAAGATCCTAGGCATGATACTAATAAGATTAATAACAAACCCTAGCATGTCACTAAACATCAAAGATCAAATATATAGCCCTAACATGATACTAACATGAATATTAAGAAAGAAATTCGGAAGCATCGCAGGAATCATAATAAGCATATTTGATTTTATAACCTTTTCCCTTAACATGATACTAGGAACCATTGTTGTCATTCAAAACATCAACTTAAAGAAAACATCCTAACATGATACTAGGAATCAAAATAGGAACCTAGACATAATTTCTATATCAAAATATCAATTAAACAATTAAAGAACTTACTTGGATGCCTCGTATCTCCTTCTAATAACAAAATACACACGTTAGTAACTTCAAGGAAAATATAAAGCAAACAATTAAATAAAATAATTGAAATAGAAATTTGGGACATAACCCTCTGAAATAAACCTTTTACGTCTAGGGTGAATGCAAATTTGAACTTGGCTAGGTGTATCAAGATCTTGTGAATGCGAAATTTTGTTTGAGAAAAGCCAGTTTAGAAAAGAGAGAGAGAAAGAGTATCAAGAATTTCTTGATGAGAGTTCTTCATTGAAAACGGAGGTTTTAGGAGGATATTTATAGAGAACATCAACCGGATATGATAAAAAACGAATCAGAGTTTTGAAAAGAATAAAACACGACGTTATCGCCAAACACGCGCCTCTCGCTAGATGACAGGGTTATCGCCTGATGCTGCGCGTGTCGCCTGACGCTAGGTTTGTCGCCATGCGATAGTCATGTCGTACGGCGCTGCAATCAGTTTTCCACGCATTTTATTAGTTTAATAAAATTTAAGCGTACGAGAGAGTAAAACTCTAATTCCCTTAAAACACTTCTTTTACTCTAATAAAACTCTTAAAAGTCAATTCATCCAGCTAATAAAATTAGGATTCAGAAGAACCTTCTAGAAGATTCTAGAAGACTATAATCAATCCTAATCGCATTAGGAATGATAAATCAATAATAGGCCCTCCTCTCAATCATTGGGCCGCATACAAAGATTAAACCGGGCCCAGTTTAGTAATTTGGTCATAACTTCTTCATTATTCATCGGAATTGGGCTTATAATATATCATTATAAAGCTCTTTTCGAACCTGACCCAACTACACTATTATTGGACCCTTGACATGGACCAGACCAAACTGGATTGGTTGTTTTCACAGAATTGGTTTTCAAAAATAGAGAGAAAGAAAAGAAATAAAAACTAACCATAACACTAGAATATTCTAGAAGCCTATAATCAATCCTTATCGCATTAGGAATGATAAATCAACAATAGGCCCTTTTCTAGATCATTGGGCCGCATATAAAGATCAAACCGGGCCCAGTTTAGTAATTTGGCCATAACTTCCTCATTATTCATTGGAATTGGGCTTATAATATATCATTGGAAAGCTCTGTTTGAACATGACCTACCTACACTATTATTGGACCCTTGCCATATACCAAACCAAACTGGATTGGTTGTTTTCAAAAAAAGGGTTTTCAAAATCCGAGAGAAAGAAAAGAAATAAAAACTAACTGCAACACTAGACTTTCCACACTTTCACTTCATTCGGTTATGGTTCGACGTGTAAGGTACTCATGACTGGGTTTGGTTTTGGGGAGACGCAAATGGGTGTTTACAGAAGCCCCCACTTTGACTGAGTTTGGAGAAACGCAAGTTTTGAAAACAAAAGTCAAAGTGTCGATAGGGACAAAGAATGATTCCGAACGTTCTACAATCCTGAATCATTTTTTTAACGCCAATACCTCCAAAACTTGCATTAGTTAAAACAGATAAAAGAGTTAAGAAACGCGTATCTTGCACCGTCGAGCACACGTCTCTAGAGCTAATCCATTTATGTTGTATTGTTGTTCTGAAAAACTTCCACAAGCGAGGGAACGTCATCCTGTTTTTTGTTTTGACGATCTTCCGCAAGCTAGAGAATACCACCTGAAGACTACTACGCTTGTAACTGCCTCCAATTCCGCCGTGATAGACTTCTACAAGCTATAAAACCCCACCGAAAATTGATTCGCCTTAAACGACCTTCTAGCACTTTGTGACCATCTTCCGCAAGCCAAGGAACATGACCGAAGATTGCTTCGCCTGAAACTATCTTCATTTGTTGCGATAATACCCTAAAGAGTATCACGGAAGACTAATGCTTGTCGATCCTTTGCTTTTGCTATGCAAGTGCATCAGCGCTTTGCTGCTTTTTGAGCCATTATGTTGTTGCTTCTGAATTGTAAACTAGTATGTCGGTGCCTTTGTTATATTAAACCATTATGTCGGTGTATTTTATGTTTATAACCATTATGTCGGTGCTTTTGCTGTGAGCCAATGTTTAGGCGCTTTAAGCTATGTAAGACGATCATTTATCAGGTTAATCACTTAATGCGATTGTAACCGAGCCGATTACTAAATCATGTTAAATTGCTTATAAGGGCTAACTAGCATACCCAGGAACCCAATATTGTTGTACAAGGTTGAAATAATCGTTTTGAGTGGCTTCGAGCTCTGTTGTGCGCTACGCCGCTGACACCACGATTTTGCTTTGTCGCCATGCGACAGAGCTTTCCTTTTGAGCCAAAATTGGGAATTCCGTATAAATCCCCTTTTCTTCTTCATTTCGCTGCTACTGCTCTTCTTTCTCCGAGTACGCCGCAAGAGTTCAATTTGCTTAATCTTGCTCGTTTCTCAACCAAATTCGCTCAAATTTATTGCAGATCAAAGCTTTGTTCATCTAGTTTCCTGATCTATGTAGGTTTTTTCCAAACTCACTCAAATTTTGATGAATTTTACACATGTTTGTTCTTGAATTTCTTGAAAATTCAAAACTTATATTTCTTAATTTGCTTTGTTTGTCCAATTTTATGCCATGAAATTGCTTGATTATGTTTTTATATTGCCTTGGGAGTATTTTGAGACTTGTTTGACTTAATTTCGTGAAGAAACGAACAATTCACCATTAATGAACCATTTAAGGTCGAGAAAACAATGTGGCTCATTCTTGAATTATTTGCTAGCAATTCGTGTCCAATTTGTCACAATAATTATCATAGTACTACGTACTCTGTTTTTTGCGAACATAGTATCATGCGGCTAGGCGAACCTTAAATACTATAGGTACTTAATTTTTGTCAATTTTGCACAATTTAGTATAACTAGACAGTGAGGTTCAGGTTCACGGTCCCGAGAAACGTGACGGGAGCATGAGCCCGTTGAGGAGGACGCCGACCCGTCCACTTCTCTTGGTCCCTTCCCTGAGTGGATGAGCAGACATTGTACTTTGCCCATAACCACCATATTTCTAAGAGGGTGCGTCGCGGGATTACATGGAGCAGGACGCGTTGCCACGGCTCAGGTAACGACACCCTGGGCAAGTTGTACCGCACATTATTTAGTGTCGATGAGGGTTTGCAGCTTCTTAGGGATTCTTGTGGGCTGATTGCCCTATTTCGGGCCACGCAGGCTGTGAGCTCTTTTGACGGGGGTCACCGCGTAGTTCGTGCTCTAGTGGAGTTCTTCTGGGACACCACCAACACTTTTCACTTCCTTTAGGGTGATATGATGGTCACCCCAGCTGACTTCAGTCTCATCTCGGGACTGTAGTTTAGTTTTACCGCGCTACCGTTCGAAAGCACCATACTCGGTCCGAAATAGGAGCTGCTGGGTACGATTGCTGTTCGGGCCCGTGCTAAGGTGGAGCCATCACGATTTAGCTCCAAGTACATTCGCCGGTGTACACTAACGGTAGCTTTTGAGGATGATGCGACCATCCGAGAGCAACGGGTGCGCATCTTTGCGCTTATTTTGCTGTCAGGGACGTTTTCCCCCGACAAGGGTAGTAGGGTGTTGCTTTACTACCAACCTGTTGTCCGCAAAATTCATCTGATCGGGACTTATGAGTGGGCCAACTTGGCTTATGCTAACTTTTTGCGCGCATTGCGAGACTCCTATCGACGCCGATTTTACATGGGAGACATCGCTCTTTCTGGGTTCTTGAGAGTCGTAGAGGTATACTTCGTCTCTTACAAAGTTATCTCTAAGCTCTTGTTAGTATTTGCTGATATCTTTTGTCTTTTGTAGATTTAGTTCTACAAGTACTTTCCTTCACTTGTGCCGGCGAGGCCGTCTCCGTGCGAGTTTCCTGTTGGCGCCTGTTGGGGAGGTCGCTATAGCCGGGCAACTATCGCCCATGTTTGAGAGCTGATCCTTTCGGTATGATCTTTTTCATAGTAAACATTTTTGTATTACTTTTTGGTAGATCTTTATCTCATAGGCATTCTTCGCATGAGCCTGAGGTGCTATACCGGCCATGGGGCGGTTTGGTTATCCTTGCGCTAGCTGCGCAGTATACTGCTGAGCGTCGCTACTTCCTAGGAACATATGGGGCGGCGGCGTACTTAGGAGAGAGAGTTGCTATTTAGCACTCCTTGGAGCTCCCTATCGTCCCTGCTCCTCCGCCACATCACAAGTTTAATGACGTGAGGCTGCTCAGCATGTCGGAGAGGTCTCCTGCTGGTACCCCTTGGCGGTGCTACAAAGAGGAGTTGCTGCCGTTGTTAGCTGCGGCCTTGTTTTGTCTTCGGAGGCGGCGGTATGATTTTTGTCTTTTACCTTTTGTTAAGTTGCCCCCAAGCGATATTTTATTCACTTTAGTTTGCTTTTATTCAAGCTGGGCCTACTGAGTTCGTGCCCCCTCGTATGTCCATCCACTACCAGGTGACATACGGGCCTATTGAGGAGAAGATTCCGCAAGCTCTCGAGGATCAGCACTTTGTGGAGCGATCTATTCCTCGCTACTAGACTCGGGTAAGTTGTTTACTCACTATTTGTTCATATCTGTCTTGTATTGTTACTGATTTTATTTCTTTGACAGTTTCTCGCTTGAGGTGGTTACGACGATGGCGAGGTGCATAGACGCCTTTCGGAGCCAGCACGTGCGGATGAGGAACGTGGTTTCCTGTCGTCGCGACGACGCTGTTCAGGAAGTAACTTTTCTTTATTTCTGCATTGTTTATATTTCTATTTTCATTGTTTTGAATTGGTTTCTTCTTACAGGGACAGCGTATTCCTTCCCGTACCCGGACGAGACTTGAGGTTCGGAGAGAGCCGGCTAGGGCTAGCTCGAGGCGTTGCCTCACTACTTCTGGCGGTCAGGGTGGTCGATCTGATGATGCCCGGACCAAGGCGGTGGAGGGCTCGGGCTCTTCATGTTGGGCCGATGGGCCAGGGAGCGGCGACTTTGGCTCTAAGAGGTGGTGGGACGTACGAGGTCGGCTCATTGTCGCAGCAGCCTCCGCAACCTCAACCTCTGTTGATTCATCACCAGGGCGACCTTGGGTGGACGGATCCTGAGCTAAGTTTTCCTCCTCATGGAGAGACTGGAGCTGGAGCGGTTGGGGAGCATACTCCTCGTTATGCGTAGTTCTTTGATATGATGAACATCCCTCATCATCTGCGACCTCCAGCGCCGTAGTTGTACCTGTGTTTTATTTATTTTGACTTTTGTAGGACTTTGACTGATTGACTCAATTGTTAGACATATTTGTATATACAGACTTTATTTATTATGACTGTGTTATTTTTGCATTTGTTTTTCATTTTTATGTGCATTTTTGTATGTGCAAAGAATTGTGATAAAAGTGTGATTAATTTTTCGCAAAAATTTCCGTCATTTTTATTATTGATGGAGGGTATCCGATTTCTCCCCCAAAAAGAAAAATGAAAAAAAAAATTGGTCTTGAAACAAACCTAAAATTAAATTAAGTCTGAATAAATCCAAAAAAAAAATGGCAGGAAAATGAATGAAATTAATATGTACGGGTTTTTGTAGAAAGGAGTAAAATCGTAAAGCCATTGTACGAATTCGAATCATAGCCACAAAAACCCGGTTTGCATAGCACGCTGAGAAAATGCTGCAGTGCCGCGTGTCGCCACCTGTTTTGCGCTATCGCCTAACTCTAGTGGTGTCGCCAGGCGAAAGGGTTGTCGTTTGGCGCTGCAATGTGCTGACTCCGAGTCCTTTTCGGAGTAAAACTGCATCGATTTTCTTCATAATTCCAATAGGCTAATCATAATCTTAGTTTCTCAACAAATAATCATGTCTTTAGTTACTAAGAGTTTTACCAATTTTATTCGTGAACAGTGTGGGTCTTTAATTGCTAAAGAGAGAAAAGAACTTGACTTTTTCCACATGGGAGGTATTTATGGTGTTAAGGGAGTAGATCTTGATATAGATTTTATTCATACTGCCTTAGAATATTAGGACACAGATACTCATTGTTTTAGACTAGGGTGCGATGAAATCATCCCTTTACTGGAAAATTTTGGTGCCATATTAGACTTCCCTTCATTAGATCTTGCGGTAATCCCTAGAATAAATGAATATTATTATAATGATTTTGAGAGCTTCTTTAATTTAAGAGATAGAGATCTAACAAATATTGTAGATGATTGTGTAATTAATTTAAATAAATTTGTGCGCCATTACTTTGATAGACCGTATTCTAAATCTTCTCATGTTTATAGAAGAAGGGCTTTTTTCTTTTGCATGCTTAACTAATATCTTCTCACTAGTGGTAAAACTAATAAGGGTCAAGCAATTATATTAACTGTTTTAGAGCAGATTGAATCTGGAAGAAATCCAATGCCATTAATTGTTGGAGACACTATGCTTAGTCTTGATGAATTGAAGAAAAATCCAAAAGCACCTTTTCGGGGCTCTCTAATTTTATTACAGGTAGAAAAATAATGTTTTTTAATTACAGAAATCAAAAACATATTTTTGTATAGTAATATTCATTGAATTGTTTTTTTGTAGATATGGCTAATGGAGAGACTAGAATTAATTAGTCCTCCTGACAATGTTGAAAAATATACTCCAAATTGCTTTGTGAGGCGAAAGAAACACTTCTCTAAGATGGGGCGCCATGAGTGGAATAAAGTCTTTGCCACTTGCAACTTTGCTATCAAATAGGTCATCCCTTGGTGGGAAAATGAGAAGATGGCTCGTTTGTGTCAACAAGCAACCTTTCTGTCGTCTTCCAAGCTTAACCAAGATGACTTTTTATTATCCTTTTAGGGTAAAAAAATAGTACCACCTACTTCAAACAATTCCTTCTGGGGATCTTCGTCGTCCCTATGAATTCCTTGTTTCACAAGAAGTAGATAAATTTGACGCATATTGGAGTGCTAGACCTTTATGGGAAGTGATTACCCAAAAGGTTCCTCCTTCCTTACCCAATGATGCAAAGTGATGGCTTCTTAAGAAGACTTCAAAGGACATGAAGAAAAATCAGAGTAATACCAATGTGAAGAATCGTCTAGGTGACCAGGTGATTCCTATTAAGGAAAACTTGGGTGAAAAGATTGAATTCAAAACACCTATGATGCCTAAGAAGAAATACTCTATAAAGGATAAAGGGAAAAGAAAAACAGACAATCCAGAGAAGAAGGTTTGGGTAGAAAAGAAACATGGAGTCCTAGCTAAGGGAGAAACCATTTACTGTAAAATTGAATGTAGGTCCTTTAAAGGATGCCTACTAGCTAATGTCATGGACGATGAAGAGGATTTAGATAAAAATTAGAAACGAGCAAAGAAAGAAAATAAAGATTGAAGCATTGCTTAACTTCCAATTTATTAGACTTAGTTTTAAATTTAAAGTTAATATGTTTTATGAAGCTTTCGTTTAATTTCCATCAATAATGTAATTTTTATTTTATTTTATTAATGAAATTTAAGCTTTTTAATTAAATTAACTTCTTTAAATTGAATTTATTAAAACAATTAAAAAAGAAAATTTTATTTTCCAGAAATTTTTTCGAGTACGGAAGTCGAAATTTTTCCGAAAAACACCAAAAATTGTCCAAGTACTATAGGAAGAGCAGCGCCGCCGTTTTGCGGCTGTCGTCGGATGTTAGCGTCTGTCGGCCGGCGACAGGCGCTATCACCTTGCGCTGTAGTCTGTCGACAGGCGACAGACTTCTTTCTATAACGCTACCATTTTGTCAATTTTCTTTTATTTCTGGGATGCGAGGTTTGCGAGAATTAAAGTGGTTGCACCCTGTAAAGGGTTGCCTACGTATCCTTTCCTAAGGAATTAGGCCAAACGTAGCTCTTTTGAGTATCCTACTCAAGTAATTATGGGTTGTAGTTTTTCAGTTGGTCAAGGTTTGTCATGTTTGAGAACTCATTGACATCCATGTCAATTAGTTTTTCTGCACCTCCTAATAGGATTGTTTTGACAATATAGGGTCCGGAATAATTAGGCCTAAATTTGCCTCTTGGATCCAAAACAATTTTCTAAATGCTTTTAACACCAAATCTCCTACTTTAATGTTTCTCGTCTTAACCTTCTGATTAAAATGTTTAGCTATGCCGGTTTGATAGCATTGGGTATGATGCAGAGCTTCTAGTCGTTTTTCATCAAGTAGAATTAACTCTTCACACCCTGCTCTAGTCCATTCGACTTCATCGAGTTTACTTTCTAATCCAATGCGTAGAGATGGTATCTCTAGCTCTACATTGGAGAATGACGTATTTCCTGTGGATGTGCGAATGGACGTGCAATAACCCCAAAGTGCGAAATGGAGTTTGTCAGGCCAATCCTTGTAATTTTTTGTCATTTTCTCGATAATAGTCTTTAGATTTTTATTAGCTGCCTCAACTGCTGCACTTGCTTGAGGTCTATAAGGGGAAGAATGGTGGTGTTGAATACCACATTTTTTTTAACAATTTTTCACACTCAGCTTGAAAGTGAGTTCCATTGTCACTTATCATCTCAGGTGGGACTCCGTATCGACAAATGATATTTATTTTGATAAAGAGTGCTACATGTTTTGTAGTGAGTTTAGCTTATGATTGTGCTTCAACCCACTTTTTGAAGCAATCAATTGCTACTAGGATGTATTCGTGACCTCCTGTTCCTAGAGGGGTAATTTTACCAATGATATCAATTCCCCATGTAAAGAATGGCCATGGTGAAGTGTAGGTGTAAAGTAGAGATGGAGGAACATGTTGTATATTGGAATATATTTGGAATTTAGGGCATCTTTTTACATATTGATGACAATCCCTATTCATGGTAGTCCAATAGTACCCTTCTCGCATTATCTTTTGGACTAGCATTTTGCCATTAACATGGGTTCCACAAATTCCTTCATGGACTATCCTCATAGCTCTTTGGGCATCCTTTTTCCCTACACATAAAAGAGCTCGGCCCTTAGGTACCCTTTTATGTAACTCGTTGTCTATGAGTACGTATTGGGAAGCCAAGAGTCTTAATGCTCGTTTTTCTCTTTTGTCAGCATGAGGAGGATATTCTCCTTTGGTGACTTAATTAAGTATATCCGTATACCACGGTTCTTCTTCTTCTTCTTCTTCTTCTTCTTCTTCTTCTTCTTCTTCTTGGATTACTTCATCGCCTTCTATGGCTTGAATATAAGCCGGTTTATGCCTTTTCTCTATGGTTAGAGGCATTTGCTCGATTTCCGTAGGAATCCTAACCATTGAGGCTAGTCTTGCCAAAGCATCGGCGAATTGGTTTTCCTATCTAGGTAGATAAGTTTATTCTACCTTTCTAACTGATTGGTGAGATTTTCCAGATAAGTTTGGTAAGGGGCTAGACTTTCACTCCTTACTTTCCATCTGTTAGAAATCTGATTGATGATCAATGAAGAGTCTCCGAATATTCGTAATTTCTTTACTCCCAATGCCAAAGCTGTTTCAAGGCCTACTACGCATGCTTCGTGTTCAGCAGCATAGTTGGTAACGTCGAAATCTACCTTTATGGAGATTGGAATGTGCTCTTATTTAGGTTATACTAATAATACTCCAACGCCACATCCTTTTTGGTTTGAGGCTCCATCGAAGGATAAAGTCCAAGTATCATCTTTTGTGACCATCAAGTCTTCGTGTGGAAATTCATTATCATGTATTGGCGTCGAATCTTCTATTGAAAAATCTGCTAGGAAATCCGAGACCACGGATCCTTTGATCGCCTTTTAAGGCATGAATTTCACATCGAACTGGGCTAAATTAACCATCCACCTCGATATGCGCCCATTGAGTGTAAACTTCTCGAATAGATACATAAGTGGATCCATTCGGGAAACTACAAAGACTGTATGCACGAGCATGTAATGTCTTAGCTTGGTTGTGGCCCACACCAATGCGAGACATAATTTCTCAAGCAGTGTATAGCGTACTTCATACTTGAGCATCTTTTTGCTTATATAGTAGATTGCATTTTCATTACCTTCTACTTCTTGTGCGAGCATAACTCCCATTGTCTCCTTAGTGATTGTTAGGTACAACCTAAGAGGTATCCTTGGAAGTGCAAGTGCTAATATGGGAGGATTTGTGAGATAGGCTTTGATCTTTTCAAAGCATTTTGACACTCATCGTCCCATATTACTGGTACATTCTTTTTTAGCTTCATGAATATTGGTTCGCATATCGTTGTTAATTTTGATATGAACCTACTTATATATTGCAACTGGCCAATAAACCCTCGAATTTGTTTCTAGGTTTTGGGCGGTGGCATTGACATGATCACCTTGATTTTAGTTGGGTCTATCTCTATTCCTCTAGAGCTTATGACATATCCCAAGAGCTTGCCCTTCCATCCTTCTTTGGAACTGGGATTACGTTAGCTACCCATTCGGGATATTTGGACACCCTGATAAAACCTGCATTTATTTGTTTTTGAACTTCTTCTTTTATTTTCAGAGCTACGTCAGGTTTCATTCGACGCAACTTCTGTTTTACAGGTTTCATTCCTGGAATTAGTGGTATAGTGTGTTGAGCTATTTCTCTATTAATGCCTGGCATATCTTCATATGACCAAGCAAATACATCAATAAATTTTTTAAGTAGATTAATTAAATTGGTTCTTTCTTGTTCATTAAGTGTTAATCCGATTTTAACTTCCCTTTTAATGGTTGAATCATTTGAGATATCAACTGTCTTAGTTTCCTCAGTTATCGGTGTTTTCTTTTCAAGTGTTTCCATTGCTTTAATAATTTCTTTGTCGCTTTCATTTTTAGTTAAGCAATGCTCGTCATCTTGGGTTAATGAAAAACACAAGGAGTAAGAAGAAGGTGACATATTATTGAACTCTGAAATCATTACATCAAAAAGGGAAATGTCCTCAGGGACTTGATTACTAACTATCCTAGGAGCAGAAATAGAAAAAGTAAGGGGTGCCACAGCTAAAGACTTGGAAGACTCTACAGGAAAATACACTGACTCTGACTCTGACGACTCTTCGAACATCGGCCTTATCCTATTGTTATGGAGATTTTCCTTCCACTTGGAGTAGTAACCTTGACCGTCTTGCGCCACCCTTGTACTAATCCATCCGCTGGAGTGATGAGCTTTGAAGGGTCAAAGTTCTCGCTTTGTAAGACCGTTTGGATGAGCGAGGACTTATCCTCTATATACGGCTCATCTTTTTCTTGCCCAAATAGTAATCCCATGACATTAAAGTCAAAGAATGAGGGTGTTTTCTCCTTGTGAACAGGAGTTGGGATTTCATCTAGAAAGTAGCAATCAAAAAAAATTTCGAATCCCGGTTGTCTTATGCCACTTACAACAAAAGGTTTGGGAAATTCATAGCATGGATAGTCTTTTCCTTCTTTTATGAACTGTCCATTGAGGGTAAGAGGATACTCTTCCATTAGGATTGCTTTCTTTTGGGTGCGAGCATTCCTACGCGCCTTACACATTTCCTGCGCTCTCTTAAGATCTTCCCGAGTCGGTTCGAAACTAAGTACGAAAGTATCTAACTTAGGGAGGCCAGGTAATTCCAACTGTTTCGCTATCTCCTTATTCTTTCCTAGAGTCATTCCAGGAAAGTGTCCTTGTCTCTTAAGAATAGTGTTTACTGTCATATTTAATGGGGGTCGTGAAAGAGAGGGGTCCTTTCATCCTCCTTGATTAAGGAGACCTCTTCATTAAAGCCCCACAAGTCTTCATCATCTTTGTCATGCTCCACATTATTGATCAGATTTTGAATAGCTTTAGTTCTCATAGGTGAAGCATCCATTGTGATAGGGATTCCTCCAACTATGGCTTTTATCTGTTGGTGAAGAGATGAAGGGACAACCTTGAGGTCATGAAGCAAAGGGCATCCAAATAGTAAATTGAATGAGGCTTTAATATCTCAACTTGGAAGGTAGTGGCATGTTTTATTGCTCTCGCCGTTATATTCGTAGTAATTTTACCTAGAGCTTGGCAAAAAGTATTGTCATAAGCTCTTATTCCTTGTGTTGACGGGGTTAAGTCTTCATCCCTTATGCCTAACATCCTCGCAATTCTGAGTGGACAGACATTAATTGCCGATCCATTGTCTACAAGAGTCATTGTGACATTCATTCTCTTGCAAACTACTGTGAGGTTTAGTGCCTTGTGATGCTTGTTACCTTAATGAGGTAAATCTTTGTCAAAAAAGGTGATCCATTTGATAAGACTAGGGAGATCACTCGTAAGGAAGTTAGCCAACCCCTCAGATGTGGTGTCGGAATCTATCCCTATCTTATCCAAGGCATTCATTACCTCCAACCTATGTTCTCGAGACGAAGCTAGAAGTTTCCATACATTCATCTCGACCTTGGTCTTTATAAATTGCTTGACAATATCATTGTCTTCTATAATAGGTATGGGAACTTTCTACACGGTTGGAATAGGTTGTGTAGAGTCAGGAGGTTGCGTTCTCCCAGATCTTGTGACGTCTATAGGTGAATTTTCTTCATCCCAAAAATCACCCACTGAATACGACACTGAAAGTGGAGGTTGTCACATGTGTTTTAGGTAGATGTATTCATCATCGTAGTCCCAAACCCCGTTAATGCTTATGTCTTATTCTTGTGGGATTTGAACTAACTTCTTATCATCAAACATCTTCTAAATTAAATCTTTAAATTTAAACAGCTTTAAATGGTATGTCCTCCTGATTAATGGTATGGACATTATAATCGGTATGTCCTCTTTAGGGATTCAAATGGTCTCGGTTCGAGAGGTTTGACTTTACCATTCTCGAAGAACATTTTGAATATTTTAGCATAGGTAGTCCCAATTGGAGTATAAAGTTTATTACTCTTTTTGGGTTTGTCAATTACCTAGAGAGAGAATGTTTTCTTCTTCATGGGTGGATCACACTTTTTCTAAAGTTCTGCCCCTTGTTTCTTTGCAAATTTAATAGCCTCACGTATTAAGTCTATTTCCTCCCACATGGACCATATAAGCATTTGCACATCTTCCTTGCTTGCTGGTTCTGAAAAGTCATCCATGGCATCAAAAAAGGTTTCCTCCTCTTCTTCGATATCATGAATTTCTTTAACAGGCTTGATGAGAGATGAGGGATCAACATTGTTTTCTTCATCGAAGATGCCCAAGGAATGAGAGAGAGGTGCATTGTCGATGCTTGGCTTCTTACTGGCAGGGGGCAATGGTAGTTTTTTATTATCAATTAAATCTTGGATAGCTTCCTTATGCTTCCAACAATTTTCAGTGAGATGGCCCCTACCTTGGTGATATTTACAGTGTGCATTGGGGTTCCAATTAGTTTTCCTCTTTTCAACTAGTGGGTCCCCAAATGGTCCAATAGGAGTTATAAGACCTTTTGCATTCAGTCGATCAAATGCGGTGTCATAACTCATACCAATAGGAGTAAAGTTCCTCCTAAATGGTTTCTTTTGTCCTTGGTTGTTCATAGCAAGGACTTCACTCAAATTAAATGTGCTAACATTGTTTGAGTGGGTGGTTTTGGAAGAAGAAGGATTGTCGTTCTTCTTGCCTTTCCATCCACTATTGGAGTTATTGTTAGAAGCTTTTTGTTTTGCAAGGTCGTCTTTAATGTTAATCCCAATATCATAGACGGCCTTGAATGTGTGTAGATTGTTTTGATATTTCAGATGCTTGGAGTAATTTTCTTCAAGGTTCTTGATGAATAACCTCACAAATTCTTTTTCACTTGGTACTTTAATCATCCTAGCAGAGGTTTCTTTCCATTTGTTGATGAAAGAAGTAAAGCCTTCATTCTCTTTTTGTCTTAGCATCTCATGTTGTCTATAATCGGTTTCGACTTGAATATTACACTTATACCTATCAATGAAAACGTTTACTATTGATTCCCAAGTAAAGGTTTTCTATTTGTCAAGGGAGAAGAACTATTATTGGTAAACGGTTTCAAGAGATAAGTAAAATAAAGAAGGAAATACTTTTTTATCGATACCCTTAATACTCATTATTGTTTCAAAAGCTCTTAAATGAAAATAAGGGTTATCAGTTGCCTTGAATTTTGGGAAGTCGTTGGCATTGAACTTCTGCAGAAGAAGCTCCTTGTCCACCGAGACCCCTTGTGAACTAATCCCCTAAACTTGTAGTCACTAGATAGCTTGCTCAAGTTTTCTTGCATATGGTCCATTTGTTGTTGCTTCACAGGGTCATTAATTTGGAGGGTTAAGGTCTTCAGTAGTTCAGTAACACTAGCCATTTTCTTCTTGAGGTCGTTAACTTCTTCTTGAATCGCCATTATCTTCTTGGCTTTTCTTTTTCGAGCGATTGGTTTGTCAAAAAGTTATACTTGAACGAAAAGATTGTCTCTGATCAAACGCCCTTCCTTTCTTTACCACGCGTTGTGAATTAAACCATTTTTATTTTAATGACTTGACTCAAATTGACATTGACTTTAGAGGTTTATAAAGAAAAAGAAAAAAGCAAAAATAGGGCGTATATTTTTGGAATCAAGTATAGGGTTCAAACAAGTGGTTTAATTGGAGGATTAATATCCGACTTACCCCCCTAATAAAATGACGGAAAACACGCGCATACAAGACTCTCTTAGACATTATCAAAGTGTATATACATATTAGTCTGTGCTTTATATGTGAGTGCAAGTGACATGCTTTGACTCTTGCGTAAGGCAATGGGACTTAGTGTCTAGACTCAATTAAGGACTTAACAAAGGTATGGTTATTACCAAAATAATCGAACTAATTAGCAAACTGTTTAATTGGACTCGTCGTGATGACTCGAGCAAAAATGTTGAACTGTCTCTAAAGCAACAGGGCTGTCGCCGCACTCTACAGTGCAGCGCCAGACGACAGCGATATCACCAGGCGTTGCCAACATAGTGTGGCGCTGCAGCCCAAATCGTGGCGCCATTATTGGAGCATTAATCTGGGACTACTTTCAGTATTTTAACCCTACGGGACATGCCTAAAGTCGTACTAAGTCAATTCTGATTATATTATTAGACTTTAATTACTCAAATTAATTAATTAATTAATTAATTAGGCAAAGCCCTTTTAATCATTAATTATTTTATTTTTGTCTTAAACGCAGGTCAAACAAACGATTAGGAAAAAACACATAAAGTATGCACAAAAAATAATGCACAATTAGTCAAGTAGTTACAGCATGATGCAATGAGTTTTCAACCTAACCATTGCTCTATTTCTCCAAATTCGAGATATGGGTTAGTCAAAGAGGGACCATGGTTAATTTTCCAAATGCACTGCGCGGAAGCCTTACCTTTTGGACGATTGGCGTGAATGGATGGGACACTTCGAGTTAAAATCTCGCTTCCGCATTTTGGTGAATACAACATTCACGGATATACCCTTTGTTGCAAAGAGCGTTCAATCATGTAGATGGAGCATGAATTTCCAGAGGGTTATTTCCTTATTTAGAACACATATGGGTTTCAGAAAAGTGAGAAAAACTCAATCAGGAAGTAGAATCGAGCAAATAGTGCTAAAAACTGGTCAAAATTAGAACTCATATTTCTGGCTCGGTATTGGAAGAACTTGGCACTAGCGATTAGAGGCCGTCACCGCAATATAACTCTGTCTCCTGTCGCCTGGCGACAGAGACAAATTATCGGCAATAGACTCTGTTTCCTAGACGCTAATTCCTACATGCCTCAACAACTTTCTATGTTCGATAAAATTTTCCTGTTTTTCGCATCATTATTTCGATCCTAGTTGTGAAAGATATTCCAAAAATTTCCTACGTGAAATAATGATATGTTTTAACTCATTACGGATGGTCTTTCCAATGAGATCTTTTTTATGCATATGACAATAATGTTAATCAAAATTACGCACATGAAATACTTAGAACTTTTCGAGTCTCATCCACTCATTTTAAATAATTGCCAAAATAAATTTTAAGAATTAAAATAGAAATCGTCCCAAGTTGAGTCTCCAAAAAACTGTAGGGACTATTTCAAGCATTACCCCAAACTTCAACCCCACTGTGATCACACACTTAAGCATGGTGGCGTCCAAAGGGAAGGAAGCTAGAGCAAAAGAGTCTCCAACAAGTTTTAGGAAGTTGTAAACCGTCCAAAGGGTGAAGGTTACACCCCTTAACGATCCAGGAGATCGTTAACTCCAATAGGTCTAGAACCATGACTGGAGGTTCGGGGATGAAGTTACAAATCCAACCTAAAAGAGATTGAACCTGCCGTAATAATGGGCCTCTACTTTATTCGGATCGTATTCATGTGCGCTTTCTGACTAACATGCAATCATTAGGATTATTCCTAAACCTATTTAATCTATGTTGGATGAATATTAATGTACAAATAAAACTACTATTGGCGATCACTTGAATTATAATCAAATCAGCCCTAAAAAAGATTATTAATATCTTATTAAGTGTGATTACATGTACCAATTCCCTTTAAACATGCATAAAAGGCGTGATCAAGAAATAACAATAAATATCAAGCAACATAATAATAATCATCATAATTATAATCATCATCATAATCCAAATAATCATTGTTGAGTCCCTTAGGTTTTGATTGATAGTTTTGAATGATGACAAACAGCTAAGGGAAACAGGTCCTTGAAAGTGTTCGATACAGTTGGGGGAACCAGCTAACATAGAACACTGTTTCCCCAGACAAGTTATTACTTACATGAGTTTTCTTATTGAACTAACTTGTCTTTATACAGGGAACAGTTATATGATAAAAGTGTTATGTACTGGTAGGGAACCAGTATGTACTGTTTCCATGGTTGCTACGTGGTAAAGCAGTCACATACTCTTTATTGTGCATTAACCATGTTACATGTGCAGTAGTTGAGTTGATTCCAAGACTTGGAGCATAGAAGCCTTTCGAAGATACTTCGAAGAAAGATTGTTTGCTCATAATAGAAGTATTCAAGGAAGATTCAAGTCTTGAAGATTACATGAAGAAAAGACGATTTATGCTTTAATATGTTATCTAGGTTTTCATGTAATATGCTCCGTAGTATGCTTGCATGTTTGGGTTATATAAGTGCTTAAAAGTATATTGAAGTATGATATGAAATCTGGTACAAAGTTGGAACAGGTTTCATAACATGTTTCAATTCAGGGAACCAGGTCGGGGAACCAGGTTCACTGTATTCGAGCTGCCGTTTTGGAAAAAGATTTTACAAAAAGATTTTTTCGAAAAGATTATTTTGAAAATATTTTGTGCAGCTGGAAATAAGATGAAATATTCTTGGTTACCTAAAAACTAGGAGTATTTATCTTAATTGATTCTATCTTTGTGATTAAATCAAATAAGATAAAAACTTTCCTAAAATTACATTATATCTTATTCTCTAAGATTGTGTGATTTAAGGAAACTAGGTTTTAGGAATCTAAGCATATATAAACTCATCTTATTTCACATATTTTGTGTGCCTCTCCAGAAATTAAAAAGAGCAATTATTTGAGAGCATATACTTAAGCACTAATCCCATTCATCAAGTCATATACAAGAGCATTCTAGTACTTAAACTTTTTCTCTTAATTAGCTTCGTAGAAGTGAGATCAAAGGGGAGTTCTTGATTCTTGTATTGAGTCTTTAACAAAGGGGTTAAAGGCTGGGTGAGTGTTTGTGAGTTCAAACACATTGGGCTTACGAGTGTAAGTCGAGAGCACACTCGGAGTAGAGTGTGGGGTTTGCTGGTTCCCGGAGTAGGGAACAGCAGAGTGTTCTTTGTCTTTGTTTTTCGGAGTAGATCAATAAAGAACTTAGGATAGGAGGACGTAGGCCTGAGTTGGCTGAACCTCGTTAAATTTGTTGTGTTCTTTATTGCTTTGTTTTATTTCGTTAAATTTGTTGTCTTCTTTATTGCTTATTTATATTCCGCTGCGTAGGGGAACCAGCACAACTGGTTCCTCACACATAATCCGAAAAGAAGCAAAATTAGCCAACGATTACTTAACACTCAATTCACCCCCCCCCTCTTGAGTGCCCATTGAACCTTCAATTGGTATCAGAGCCTAAGCTTCTCGAAAGAGTAACATCTAGAGGAGTTAAGAATGAGTACTCAAGAATTAAGTGCAATCGGTTATGACAACAAGTCACCCAAGTTTAATGGAAATAATTATGCTTGGTGGAAGAACAGGATCCAGAATGTTATCATGGGTATTGATTATGAATGCTGGCTCGTAGTTAAAAATGGTCCTAATATCATTCTCAAGGCAGATGTTGAGGGGAACCAGGTTCCCAAGAAGGATAGCGAATTGGTCATTGCTGATTACAAGTTGCTGGAAAAGAATGCTAAGGCAATGTCAATACTACAACAAGCAATAGGTGAGACCGAAACAAATCGTATCTCTGGCTGTAGTAGTGCTAAGGAGATATGGGACACCCTTGAACTTGCGTTTGAGGGAACCAGCGAGGTAAAACGGTCTAAAATTGATTTAATCATGTCTAAATATGAATTGTTTGCCATGAATAAAAATGAAAAAATCAATGACTGCTTTCGTAGGTTTATGACTATTGTAAATGATCTTAGATCTCTTGGTAAAAATTTATCTGACGAGGATCTTGTGAGAAAATTATTGCGTAGTTTAACAGATGCATGGACAGCCAAGGTAACAGCAGTATATGAAGCAAAGGATCTGTCTACCTTGTCTCTGGAACAGCTGATTGGTTCCCTTATGACTCATGAGATGCTGATTGACTCTAAGTCTGAGAAGGAACCAGCAAGAGGCATGGCGCTTAAGGGAACAGTAGAAGATGATGAAGATGAAATTAGCATGATTGCAAAAAGATTTGAGAGATCTCTTCGAGATCAAAGAAAGAATTTCAAAGGTAAGCATTTTAAAAACTATAAAAAATCTAACTCTAATTCTTCTTCTACAGGATGTTTCAAGTGTGGAGAAAAAGGACATCTTACTCGAGATTGTCCTAAGTGGAATGACAAACAGTCTAAATCCGGAGATAAACAAGCATACAAGAATGCCATGATAGCTTCCATGTGGGGAGACTCTGACTCAGGGTCAGATGAAGAAGAAGGATCACCCAACTCAGATGTTTGCCTAACTGCCTTTACAAACATCAAGGAAAACAGCACTGGTCCAGGAACCAGAGGGGGAACCAGTACATTCAACAAATGCTTTATGGCAAAGAAGGATGTACTACATGAACGCAAGGTAAGCTTAGAGCAAATTAGAGAAGATATGCATGAATATGATAGAGAAAATATGCTTGCTTGTATTGATTCCTTACTAGATGAATGCTATAAACTAAGTGAAACATACATAACTTGCAAAAGAGAATTAAAAGAAAAACGTGGTGAATGTAATATTGCTATTGCTAGTTGTGATCATCTAGAAGGAGTCTGTTATGAACTAAAAAATCAAGTAGCAGAACTAGAGGTTGAATTGGACAAGTGTAAAGTGGAACTAGAAAAGGAAAGATCGTTTGAACCAATTGATGGTGAAGAGGATCTGACCTCCTGGTTCCCTAGAGACTTATCAACCACTAGTGATACTCTTGATTTTTCAGTAGCTATAAGTAAAGCAAATTCGTGTACTAGAACTTCCTTGTTGAAGGCCTTTGAAACATTGGCTTACAACCTGGAAAACTCTCACAAGGAAATTGCTTCACTTAAAGCTGCACAGTTCACTGTTTCCCCTACAGGTACCAGTGTAGATGTCAGTAATACGATTGATAAGTATGAAAGTAATATTTGTGATTTGCATGCGGAAATCAATCAACTGAAAAAGGACAAGCAACCAGTGGTTGTTGACATGTCTATTGACTCTATGGTTTCAAAGCTTAATCTACAATTCGAAGCTTTAAAAAGTAACTTTGATTTTCTTAAAGAGAAAAACGAATTGTTAACTAAAACACTTGAAACCAGAGAAAAAGAACTTAATGATAGTCATAGACATGTGGACAAATTATTGAATGCTCAAGAATCCTTAAATTACCTGACTTCTTCAAAAGGAAACAGAGGAAAAGTTGGTCTTGGTTATACTAGACAGAGAACCAGGACTAACTGGTCTCCCAGAGAAACCACCTGGATCAAAGAATATCAACGAGGCAAGTATGTCATGACTAAAGAGATGCATGTGTGTTTTCATTGTGGTAAAAATGGACATAAGATACATGAATGTCCAGCTAAGAAAATTAGTGCTAATAAGAACAGCAAGGGTGTAAAATATGTGTGGAGAAGAAAGGATCAACAAGATGTTAATGTTGTTGAAAAGGGACCCAAGTATGTTTGGGTTCCTAAAACTAATGTTTGATTTGCTCTTGCAGGCTAGAGTGAAGGGAGATACCTATTGGTATTTGGACAGTGGTTGCTCAAGACACATGTCCG
Source organism: Chenopodium quinoa (assembly GCF_001683475.1). Taxonomy (NCBI): domain Eukaryota; kingdom Viridiplantae; phylum Streptophyta; class Magnoliopsida; order Caryophyllales; family Amaranthaceae; genus Chenopodium; species Chenopodium quinoa. The sequence goes on along the minus strand of NW_018744301.1, from coordinate 4,193,451 downwards.
GGGATAAAGATCAATTCCTTTCACTAGTGGCCTTTGATGGAGGAAGTGTCACCTTTGGGGATAACAGCAAGGGAACCATCACTGGTTTAGGTAAGGTTGGTAAGACACTTTCTAACGCAATAGATGATGTTTATTATGTTGAAGGCTTGCAACATAATCTCTTGAGTATTTCTCAATTATGTGACAAAGGTAATATAGTTGAGTTTCAAGCCAACCTATGTCACATAGTTAACTCACAAACAGGAGAACTTGTATGTGAGGGAACCAGGAAGCATGATGTTTACATTACCTTCTTAGATAAAATCCCTCAAGACAAGTCCATCTGTTTGAGAGCTGTTTCTGACAATAATCAATGGATTTGGCATAAGAGGTTTGGACATGCTAGCCTAACACTTCTAAACAAACTTAAAACACGTGACTTAGTTGTAGGCCTTCCTAACATTAAGTATGAAGCTGATAAAGTTTGTTCTGAATGTGTAAGGGGGAAACAGGTCAAAAATTCTTTTAAGTCTAAAACTGTTTTGAGTACCAGTAGACCCTTCGAACTTGTACACATTGATTTGTGTGGTCCCATGAGAGTACAAAGTCGAAGAGGTCATAGATATGTCTGTGTTATGGTTGATGATTATTCCAGGTACACTTGGGTAATGATGTTACACACAAAGGATGAAACGTTTGAAGAATGGGTAACATTGGTGAAACAAGTGGAGAACCAGCTCACCCACAAGCTGGTCTCGGTAAGATCAGACCATGGTACTGAATTTGAAAATGCTAACTTTATTGATTATTGTAGGGAACATGGAGTTAATCACAACTTCTCAGCCCCTAGAACACCTCAACAGAATGGTGTTGTAGAAAGGAAGAATAGAACTCTTGAGGAGATGGCGAGGACGATGCTCATTGAGAGTGGTCTCCCAAAGAGTTTTTGGGGAGAAGCTGTTGACACTGCTTGCTATATATTGAATAGAGGTCTCATTAGACCAAAGTTAAATAAGACTCCCTATGAACTGCTTAAAGGTCGAAAGCCCAACATTACATATTTTCGCATTTTTGGATGTAAATGTTATGTGCATAATAATGGGAAGGACCAGCTTGATAAATTTGATCCTAGAAGTGATGAGGGAATCTTCCTTGGATACTCTTCTCACAGCAAAGCATATAGAGTCTTTAATAAAAGGACTCTTCGTGTTGAGGAGAGTGTCCATGTCATTTTTGATGAATTTAACATGTCTTCTGAGATTGCGCAGGTACAACCTGATGAAGTGATTGGATTGATGGATTTCACGGGGAACCAGTATACTGGTCCCACGGATGAAGTGCAAGCAGATCTAGGCCTACCAAATACTCCACCAGATGATAATGATGAAGTGCCTAGAGAAGAAAATGAAGATAATGAGGACTCTGAAGGGGAACCAAGTCCTGATGGTTCCTCAAATAATAGACAGGTAATGAGTTCAGGGGGAACAGAAGAAGGTACCACCCCTGAACCTGAGGTAAGTAATGATAGAGGAAACAGCATGAATGTGAATCCTCCTGGCTCCTCAGAAGAAGGAGAGATCCATGAACATGCTGGTTCCCAACTTAATGAGAAAGCACAAAACAGTCTTAATTTTAAAAGTTATAGATATCAATCTTCTCATCCCACTGATCAAATAATTAGTGATATAAATAAGGGGATTCAAACGAGAACAAATGTTTTTCAAAACTTTTGTGCTTTCTATTCTTTCCTGTCTAATGTAGAGCCTACTGACTATAAAATGGCATTGACTGATCCTGATTGGGTACTAGCTATGCAAGATGAGTTAAATCAGTTTCAGAGGAACCAGGTTTGGCACCTGGTTCCCCGTCCCAAGGAAAGATCAGTCATTGGCACTAGATGGGTCTTTAGAAACAAGTTAGATGACCTTGGTACTATAGTCAGAAACAAAGCAAGGCTAGTGGTGCAAGGGTACAATCAACAAGAAGGAATTGACTATGATGAGACGTTTGCACCAGTAGCTAGGCTAGAGGCTATTAGGATTTTAATTGCTTATGCTGCTCACATGAATTTTAAGCTGTTTCAGATGGATGTAAAGACTGCCTTCCTCAATGGATATTTAAAGGAAGAAGTATATGTGGAGCAGCCACCTGGTTTTGAAGATGCACTGTTCCCCCAACATGTGTACAAGTTGGACAAAGCATTATATGGGTTGAAACAAGCTCCGAGGGCTTGGTATGAAAGATTGTCCAATTTCTTGATGGCAAATGATTACAAGAGGGGAACAATAGACAAGACCTTGTTCATAAGAACCAGGGGGAAACACTTGATTGTAGTACAAATTTATGTTGATGATATTTTATTTGGTGCTACTAATCAGGTTTTATGTGATGAATTTGCTAATCTTATGCAGAGTGAATTTGAAATGAGCATGATGGGAGAACTAGGATTCTTCCTAGGGCTGCAGATTAAGCAAATGGATGATGGAATAATGATCCATCAACAAAAGTACTTAAAAGAGTTGCTGAAAAAATTCGGCATGGAGAACAGCAAAGCTTATGATACACCTGTTCCCCCATCTACAAAATTAGATGCTGATCTTAAGGGAAAAGATGTTGAAGCTTCTCTTTATAGAGGAATGATAGGTTCTCTACTTTACCTAACAGCTAGTAGACCTGACATTGTGTTTTCTGTTGGTTTGTGTGCTAGGTTTCAAAGCAATCCAAAGGAATCTCACTTGAAGGCTGTTAGAAGGATACTTAGGTATCTTGTAGGAACAGCAAATCTGGGATTGTGGTACCCCAAAGGCAGTACCATTGATCTTATTGGATACACAGATGCAGATTATGCTGGTTTCTTAGTTGATAGAAAGAGCACATCAGGTATGGCACACTTTCTTGGCTCTTGTCTAATTTCATGGGGTTCTAAAAAGCAAAATTCAGTGGCCCTATCCACAGCAGAGTCTGAATATATAGCTGCAGCTTCATGCTGTTCCCAGCTACTGTGGATAAGGAACCAGCTGAAAGATTTTGGTGTTATTTATAAAAGTGTTCCTATTTTTTGTGATAACACTAGTGCAATCAATATTTCAAAGAATCCTGTGCAACACTCCAAGACAAAACACATTGAAATAAGACACCATTTTTTAAGAGACAATGTGGAAAAAGGATTGGTGGAGATGTTGTTTTGTAAAAGTGAAGATCAAATTGCTGATATTTTCACAAAGCCTTTGTGTAGAGAGTCTTTTTGTAGGTTAAGAGTCCTTTTAGGTCTAGTTAGATTTTAGGTATTGGCTTCAATTACTTCCTTCAATGATTGGTTAGAATGGTATTCTCTTGTATAGTGTGTGTACATACTTATGTTGATATCTTTCAAGTGTTGTGTAGATGGTTCAAAATCTCAAAAGGATTGAGAATCATTGTTGTAAGAAACAGGTGAAATCAGGCTGAATTGCCAGAAACAGCGTGACATGGTTCTATACAGGTACCAGCAAAGGGAAACAGCAGACCAGCTCTGATATGTCATCCGATAATATCTTTTATTTTCGGAAGATTACTATAAGATATTTCCTTTTGGAAGGAATTTATCTTATTTCAGTTATTTAATCCCATATAAAAGGCAAACATATCATATGCCTTATTTATAGTTGGTTGAGATAATTATGGTAAAAGATAATTACCAAATTTTTGATTTCAATTTAAAAAAAAAAAAAAAAAAATATCCTTTACAGTTGCTTTTTATTGGCTCAACTAACTCTTTTCTTTCCTTCTTCTCTCTTTGTGCTTCATTGTTAAAAATATACACTAACCCTTTGTGCAGATCATCAATCATCATCACTCGAAATTCTCTTTCTCTCTCTCGTATGCTTTAAATTCATCATTGTTCATTCGGTTACTGTTCACTCAAGGAACCAGCTCAGTCTCAGGGGGAACATCAGAAGGAAGCTCAAATGTCCTTAAGCCCGAAGTTGGAGGAAATTCAGAAAAGTCAGAGTGAAAAGGATGAAATAGAGGTTGTTGGTTAGACACCCACTGCTAAGACCATGGTACGAAATAGAGTAACTCAATTAAAGAAGTTCACTGAGAAGGTGCAGGAGGAACAGTCCATTGACGCTGTTCCAGGAACCAAGAGAAAAAGGGTACCAGCAAGAACCTCTTTGCTTGATTGATGTGATGCTAGTTTTGCACTCGTTATGCAACAAGGAGAACAGTTTTGCACTCGTTATGCAACAAGGAGAACATTCTGAATCAGTACATATCTCTCATGTTTTATAAAAAAAAAAAAAAAAAAAAAAAAAAAAAAAAAAAAAAATTGAGGAACCAGCAGGTCAGGAAGTGGTTTTGAAACAGATTGGGGAATCACAAGAATATGCTTAGTAATATAATGATTTTGGTTTAAGCAGAGCATGGTGACAAGGATGAAGAGGAATCAGATGATAATACAGAAGATGTTGCAAAGTTCGAGGCGGAGGAAGGGAACGAGAATGATGATGAGGAGTGATGCTGTTTCTGTTCTTGTTTCCTCACCCTCATGTTTATTCTAAAATAACTGATTTTGTTGGTCTGTCTACTTCTCTCCATTCCATGAACTTTCTTTTTGGATGGATTTGGGCTTCTTTGGTTGAACTTTGTTGGCTTGTATGAACTACTAACTCTGCTATGGTATGAACTGTTTGGCTAATCTCTTTTTGCAGCATAATGCTTGAATGGTGGTTGATGCCATTGTATGGATAAGCACATTAACTTGTGCACATTGCTTTTACTTGTGGATACTTTTTAATGATGCCAAAAGGGGGAAGTAGTCTGAAGTTGAAGCCTAAGGTTTAGCTAGTTTAGATTGAGTCTTTCTATTTTCTGTTTAGGGAACCAGTTGGCCTAACTGACTTGTTCCAAAGAGTCTTGAGTCCTTGAAGTTTTTGACGGTTTTCCTTTTGAGCATGTTCACAGGTTCAGGAACTTCAAAAGTTTGTCATCATCAAAAAGGGGGAATTTGTTGAGTCCCTTAGGTTTTGATTGATAGTTTTGAATGATGACAAACAGCTAAGGGAAACAGGTCCTTGAAAGTGTTCGATACAGTTGGGGGAACCAGCTAACATAGAACACTGTTTCCCCAGACAAGTTATTACTTACATGAGTTTTCTTATTGAACTAACTTGTCTTTATACAGGGAACAGTTATATGATAAAAGTGTTATGTACTGGTAGGGAACCAGTATGTACTGTTTCCATGGTTGCTACGTGGTAAAGCAGTCACATACTCTTTATTGTGCATTAACCATGTTACATGTGCAGTAGTTGAGTTGATTCCAAGACTTGGAGCATAGAAGCCTTTCGAAGATACTTCGAAGAAAGATTGTTTGCTCATAATAGAAGTATTCAAGGAAGATTCAAGTCTTGAAGATTACATGAAGAAAAGACGATTTATGCTTTAATATGTTATCTAGGTTTTCATGTAATATGCTCCGTAGTATGCTTGCATGTTTGGGTTATATAAGTGCTTAAAAGTATATTGAAGTATGATATGAAATCTGGTACAAAGTTGGAACAGGTTTCATAACATGTTTCAATTCAGGGAACCAGGTCGGGGAACCAGGTTCACTGTATTCGAGCTGCCGTTTTGGAAAAAGATTTTACAAAAAGATTTTTTCGAAAAGATTATTTTGAAAATATTTTGTGCAGCTGGAAATAAGATGAAATATTCTTGGTTACCTAAAAACTAGGAGTATTTATCTTAATTGATTCTATCTTTGTGATTAAATCAAATAAGATAAAAACTTTCCTAAAATTACATTATATCTTATTCTCTAAGATTGTGTGATTTAAGGAAACTAGGTTTTAGGAATCTAAGCATATATAAACTCATCTTATTTCACATATTTTGTGTGCCTCTCCAGAAATTAAAAAGAGCAATTATTTGAGAGCATATACTTAAGCACTAATCCCATTCATCAAGTCATATACAAGAGCATTCTAGTACTTAAACTTTTTCTCTTAATTAGCTTCGTAGAAGTGAGATCAAAGGGGAGTTCTTGATTCTTGTATTGAGTCTTTAACAAAGGGGTTAAAGGCTGGGTGAGTGTTTGTGAGTTCAAACACATTGGGCTTACGAGTGTAAGTCGAGAGCACACTCGGAGTAGAGTGTGGGGTTTGCTGGTTCCCGGAGTAGGGAACAGCAGAGTGTTCTTTGTCTTTGTTTTTCGGAGTAGATCAATAAAGAACTTAGGATAGGAGGACGTAGGCCTGAGTTGGCTGAACCTCGTTAAATTTGTTGTGTTCTTTATTGCTTTGTTTTATTTCGTTAAATTTGTTGTCTTCTTTATTGCTTATTTATATTCCGCTGCGTAGGGGAACCAGCACAACTGGTTCCTCACACATAATCCGAAAAGAAGCAAAATTAGCCAACGATTACTTAACACTCAATTCACCCCCCCCCCCTCTTGAGTGCCCATTGAACCTTCAATCATAATCATCAAAATAATAGCAAGATCCTAGGCATGATACTAACAAGATTAATAACAAACCCTAGCATGTCATTAAACATCAAAGATCAAATATATACCCCTAACATGATACTAACATGAATATTAAGAAACAAGTAGTAAGCATCGCAGGAATCATAATAAGCATATTTGATATTATAACCTTTTCCCTAAACATGATACTAGGAACCATTGTTGTCATTCAAAACACCAACTTAAGGAAAACATCCTAACAAGATACGAGGAATAAAAATAAGAATCTAGACATGATTTCTATATCAAAATATCAATTAAACAATTAAAGCACTTACTTGGATGCCTCGTATCTCTTTCTAGTAACAAAATACACACGTTAGTAACTACAAGGAAAATATAAAACAAACAATTAAATTATATAATTGAAATAGAGATTTGGGACCAAAGCCTCAGAAATTAAACCTTTCATATCTAGGGCGAAGGCAACTTCGAACATGGCTAGGTGTATCTAGATCTTATGAATGCGGAATTTTGTTTGAGAAAAGCTAGTTTAAAAAAGAGAGAGAGAAAGAGTATCAAGAATTTCTTGATGAGATTTCGTCATTCAAAACGGAGGTTTTAGGAGGCTATTTATAGAGAAAATCAGCCGGATATGATAAAAAACGAATCAGAGTTTCGAAAAGAATAAAACACGACGCTGTCGCCAAACACGCGCCTGTCGCTAGAAGCTGCGCATGTGTAGACACCTACTTTTGGCCTCTTGTCCCGAAAGGAAGTGCGATGATGTTACAAAAATCCGTTTTTCATGTTTGATCAAAGTTGAAATATTTATGGACTATGGAAAGAACTATGAAGTAATTTGAAACCCATATTTGATACCAAGTTATCTTAGAGCCTTGTCCGATTACTAATTAGGCCTAAAACGTGTTCATACATGCTTAAAATTGATTAATAACGGACCCAAATGCTTCAAATGCAATGATTGGATCCAATGGAACCTACATTGTTGAAAAACCGAGCCCAAAAGGTAAACCAACCACCAAATTCCCATGCAAGGCCTATAAAATGGATATCCCTTTTAAATATCTTTCCAACGCTATTTTATAAGCCCAATTTTGAGCTAAAACGAAGAAGTTATGATCAAAACACTAAATCGGGCCCTAAAATCGACACCCTTGCACTCCAACGGTTATAGCTTTTGATCCAAAAATATTTAACCTAATTCCAACATAATTAGAAAGTAGAAATTAAGAGCTTTCCAATGATATCTCACACGCCTTAATCCGACTCCGCAATCAAAAGTTATGGAAGTTTTAAATACGCGTTTTCGTATAAGGCAAACCGTAAACTAGCGCAACTCATTGAGATGCGCGTGGCACCCAGCGCGACTCAAAGAGTTGCGCGCGCCACCTGACACAGTGGCTCTAAAACCCTAAATCTATATCCCTACACCTATAAATAGGGGTTCTCTTTCATCATTACAAGGACCGAAAAATTCAGAATTAAAACCCTAGTATTCTCAAAACCCTAATCTCTCAACTTCTCTTACTATCATACTACTTTTTCTTCTCTCTTCCCAAATACTTTCAAACCCAAATTGATTCCATTGAATTCCTTGGAGGTACACAGAAGAAATAAAGTCCATAAACACATTAAAACGGAGATTTAACATGAAAGAAGAACCGTTAATTAGTGTTGTTTGATCACTTTAAACATACTATTAATTAATTAATTCACATAGTACTCTTTCGTTAATCAAGACTAGAATTTGAATAATTAATTGTTGTTTTATCACTTAAGACAAGGCGAATCTTGTTTATTTATTGTTCTTTCACGAATATTATTAAATAAGAATAACGACTTTTGCAATGTAATTCCTATGTGATTAATGCTTGTAAATAAAATCAACTAACATAGTTTTAGGTATCACTTTCCATATATTGTTTGGTAATGAAATTGTGAAAAAGGAAGAGCTAGTAGAGGCCGTACTAGAGCTAGAATAAAGATTCCTCCCTAAAAGGAACGTTATTTTAGTACCCTCGCTCCCGAACTCATTTCTTTATGTAGACCAATTTGGGCATGGGTAAACTTATGATTTGTGCTAATTATTCCATGAACTCCACATGGAAGAAAGGCATGAACGAGGTTTATGAGTTTTCCTAAAACTCATTGGCGACTCCTACTTGTTTCTTACAAAAAGACGTGATGAGAGTATCATTTCTAATTCAAGGTCTCCCAAACAGTCAGTAATTCAAATCCTACAACACCCTAACAAGTGTAAATTCCTAGGCTTTTAAGTGGCCAAGGGGATTTAAGGAGTGACCCCTTACGATGGGATCACCCTCCTTACAGTGGCGAATCCACTGGGGACTTAGAGGTTACATGATTAGTTCGTAGCTATGGTTCAAGGTATCCAACATTTAGTTACCTATGGATTGTAACGAGAACTAACTTGGATAATCTCTAGTTAGAGAGCGAGACTCGAACGCATAATATCTTCCTTTTTCACAAAAGTAAAAATCAAACAAGCAACATTGCATCATGCATAAGCATATCACACTTTAACCATTGGGGATTGGCTCATTGACTAGGGGTTGCCAACACTAGGCTTCTATCCCAAAATCAATAACAATCATCCCACCCATATCGCCAACAAAATGTTGGTAGGGCTATGTCGTGGGTCAACTCGTTGAGTGATTGATTTGTACATCGTCCTTTAAGATATGGTACATTTTGACACCCAAGCCTTGACCTTAGAATGACATTGTATGCTTTGACGGTTCCTTTTATGTGCTTATGTGACTACATGAATATGAGCTTCGTGTCTAATCTAACTAATTCCAACTTGTTACCTAGAGATATAAATAAATAAATAAATTTGCAAAAACTATGGTTCGACAAAAAAAAAAAAAAAAAAAAAAAAAAAAAAAAAAAAGTCGAGCGTACCAGGTGGCACGCGCAACTGTCAAAGTTGCGCTAGCCCTCCAAGCGCAAGTTCTGAAGTTGCGCGCGGCACCTTCGCGCAACTCTGTTTCATGCGCGCGCCCACTGTTCAACATTGACTTTGACTCATTACGAGCAATATCATATGGAGAAAACGATACTACCACTTCAAGGTTAATTGTTAAGTAGGTGCGAAAAATATCCCTTTGGCTAACAAAGTTGTCTAACTTTTACTACGATCGTCTTTTTTCGAAAAACACTTTTTTCGTTCTTTTTGCGTTTTCGCAAAAAAAAAAAATTATTGTTCTTTTTTCATTTTCGCCAAAAAAAAATAATAAAAAAATAAACCCGCATGTGGTAGATGCTACTCTTGAAGATGCACTTTCCACCTTAGCGCAAGATGATAAATTGCGTGCGATACTATTTTTGATTATGATGATTCGTTTACGTACTTGATAATCGAGCTAATGACATTATTTCTTATGAGGTTCGTCATTAGAAGTTGGCATCTCTTAATAGGACGTCATCAATATGTTTATTCTTAAACGTGCCTATTTTTGTATCCATCATTTTTTTAAGTTGTAAGTGGTCAACCTTGATTTAAGAGTATAATTTATTTACCTCTTCTATGGTTTAAAAAGAAAATCCCGAGAACTTTACTTGGGATGATTGCCTCACACAAAAAAAATTAAAAAATAAAAAGAGAGAAAAATTGAACGGAAAAAAAAAAAAGAAATGTCATTCTAAAAAAAAGAGAGAGTATGATACAAAAAATATATATATTATCCTCAAAAAAAAAGAGAGAGAAGATAATGAATGATAAAACCAAGAAAATGATTTAATTATTTCTTATTTTACATTCGGAGGCCATCATTCTTTTTAAACAAATAGTAATATATTATCGTTTAAAGATAAGCAATATGAGAATCATAATTAAAAAAAACGATATTGATCTCTATTGTAATCTAAATGATCACCAAATACTATAGTATATTTGATCATTTTAAGGAGTGTGTTCGGGTCAATTAATATTTCTAAAAATTTTATGCGCACTTTCAATCCAACTTTCTTCTCTTTCTCTTCTACCTTTTTCGAAAACAATTCATTTGAAGTAAAATCCTTAGACGATTACCTTGTTGAAGTCAACACAAATCATGACATTCCATTAATGATTGTTCGTGAATTTTTTGACATTCTTTATCAACAAACTTGCTTAAAGTGAATTCGTAAAAAGGAAATAAAACAATCATTTTGACTTTGGTTCATTGTTTGAATGCTTGGTAGAAAAGATTTAAGTGAATACGCTCAATTTCTCATGATACACATTACTAGATCATCTTCCACATTTGCATACTAGTCCAATCATGGGTGACAAAGCAGCATTGGAGAAACTTAGAGAGAAACTCCAAAACCTAAAGGACCTACGAAAAGAAGAAGCCCAAATGAAGGCTCATAAAAAAGCAGAAAAGGCTAAAATAAAAGCAGAAAAAGAAAAAGAAAACATTCTGCAAGAAAAAGTAAGAGCCGAAAGAGTAGAGGGCTTGGAGAAACTTGTCGTTCGAGCTAACTCAGGGAATAAGTACTTCAATTATGAGCTTGCACCACAACCTAGTGGCAAGACTCTCCCAGAAAAGTTCTTGACTACGGATTTGCCAACCTTTAAGGTTACAGACAATCCTAGGACTCACTTAATGAGCTTTATTGGAATTATGGCATTGAAAGGGGTTGAGCCAAGCCTATATGCATGTACTTTTCCTCTTTCATTGGACCCATATGCTAGATCATGGTTTTATGACCTCGATGCAAATCAAACATCCACTTGGAGTGACGTTGTAAAAGCGTTTTTAACCCAATATGGAGAAAACATCGAGCTCACAACTACCTTGTGCGATCTCGAATTGCTTAAGCAAGGGGAAGAAGAAGGCTTCATTGAATTCTTTTCTAGGTGGGATCAAAGGTTGCTCTTATTCCACTAAGACCTCTGGATCATTAACTTGTCCCAAAGTTCATAGACAATATGTCTCCACTATACAAGTGCCATTTACAATACCTTGGTTTAGACATATTTCAAAAAGTCTATAATGTGGGAATATTAATTGAAAGGGACTTGTTATATGAAACCATGAATCATATAGATGGACTTGATTTTTAGAGAGGATTTCACCTACGTCGGAAACGGACAAAGCTCGAAGACGCAATCTCAAGAAGTTGTCAACAATTCAAGATGTAGCACCCTAGGTCTTATTTTGTTTCTTTACTTTGTTTTATGATAGACTCAAGGATTCATGCTATCGAATCTACTTAGTTGTACTCTTATTAATTAATGAATAAAAAATATATTTTCAAGTACGTATGTCTTGTTCTCTTTTCAATCTCTTTATTGTTATTGACTTGAATTAAATAAAATGTATACATATAAACAGGCAATATCAAAAGGCATACATGGTCAACACTTTAAGAATCTTGATGAGCTTTGGTTTACAAGATATATTGAATGAAAAAAGGCCCATCTTAGGTTCACAAAGAAAGGATATGATGATTTCACAAACACAGGAGGCAACTTGAAACTCCATAAATATAATCCCATGTTCTTAACCTTAGAGAAAATCTATCTTTTTGGCAGCCCTTTTGAGCCTCGTCAATGAAGCCTTAGTTATTCAACCTACATTATTCCGTACCTTGGGATGGGAATGGTGCAAAGATACAAATAGGAAATTGGGGGAAGGAAACATAAGAGGGGGACACAAAGTTAGTCTAATCCCAAAAGGAAAGATCAAATGCAAAAGAAAAAAGAAAAAAAATCTTTCTAAACCCAAAACAAAACTTGTCAAAAAAAAAAAAAAAAAAAAGGAGAGATGACAAGGAAAAGGCACCTAATGTAGGAAGTTTCCACACAAAGAAGAAAGGTTTAAATTTGAGAAGCACCAAAAGTAAGGGAGTATACTTGAGCCTGTCCATTGTTCATAACCCCAAGCCTAGCCACGTTACGACCTTGGAAAGGCCCTCCTTGAGGTAGACCATAACCATATACCAAAATCATCATTCCATGAAAATATGGCCAATCTTAGGCCTTTTCACATATGGACCTACTATTAAGTAGTCATGCCCATATATAAAATGCATGAAGTGTTGAGTTATGATTACAAGATCATATAAAAAAAATTTCAAATGATTTGGATGATATGATAGCCACTGGCATAATTACATCATGTTAGTAAAGCAATCGAATCAAACTAAATTCGATGTTTTCCATATCCTTTGCCAAAGAAAAATGAGATGACTATCACTTTTAAAATAAAAACACAATGATCTTATTTTTTTTTTAATAATAGGGCTATTTATTACCAAGGTAATTCAGGTTCTATATACATTGCCTAGAAAGAAAAAGAGTTAACACAATAAATTGATTTGATATATCGACTGCGTTGACGACAACTTTAGATGTCTTTTACAACTCTTGAGCATTGGTCTTCTCACTTATCATGAGCAACTAATATCTCCGCCTGAGTGGGATATCTCCATCTTCTCTAAGCGAGGACCATTGATTGAATATGATAGCTATATGAAAAAATGATCGTTATCACTATTACACATATACCTCACTGCCAAGTCATCATGATGATTCAAATATTAAGTCAATAATCCTTGCGTTTCGAAAACATGTCTAATTTTCTTTATTTATTCTTCTATGGGAAAGTTGGATTCCCCTTCCTTTTTATACAAATCCGTCTTTTTTGTTCATTTCTTTTTTAGGGGGTAAGTCGGGATGATCCCTCCTATTTGGCAACTAAAATACTCGGAAATAGTATAATTTTTTCGCTCTTTGCTTCAAATTGGGGGCTTAAAAAAGCCAGGACATCCCCACTTCTCTCTATTTATAGATTTGAATACGCTATTTATGCTGCAAAATCAATGTCATGCAAAGTTTATTACGAACCATCTTAATAACTTTAAATGACAAAGGGAAGAATACCACTTCCTATTATTTGACCAAGATAATTAATTATGTTACTTGATCAAACAATTTATGATAAATATACGCAATATTCTGTAAATTGAAAATACAAATCATGGGGCCTTAAATACACATGAGAAACATCCTCTAGCATATGTATACATGAATTCCAAAATTCACCTAAGTCTACACTTGGGGCTTCAAATTAAAATTTTAGTCTCACCTTAACTTTCATTTTAAAATGAGGGAAAATTTGTTGAAAACCACCTTATAAAAACCATTTTTTTTTTTTAAAACCATCTTATAAATATTGTTTTTTTTGTTAAAACACGCCTGTTTTATAATTTTTTTTGTTAAGTCCCACCACTCCCCGGATTCCGACGATTGACTTATATTTTCGGCGTTGAATATAGCATGTGCACCTCACATGACCCCTTAACCTTCTTTTTCTTTTTTCCCTCTTTTGCCCTCCATTCACTTCCCTGTTCTACTATTTTGCTACTTCTGCTCGCAATCAATTGGGTTCTCCTTTCTGCAACTGAAGCAAATTCCAACTTGTAGAAGGAAGAAGACAACGTGGGGGGACCAAATACACCATTATACAAATACCCAGGTATCGAATTGACTTTTTTCATAGTTGGGTGTCATAGTTAGGTTTTCAATTTAATATACAAACCCCAATTGCTGGCTAAATTGAAGCAGCGAAATAACCCCAATTGTTGGCGAAATTGAATCAGCGAAATAGCTAGTAGCAGCGAAATAACGAAGAAAGAGGGAAAAGGTCGCCGAATTGATTTCAAATTTAAGGGGGAATGATGGAGCTTCAGTTGCAGATGCGAGCAGAAGTAGCGAAATAGCAAAATAGGGAAGTGAATGGAGAGGAAAAGGGGGAAAAAAGAAAAAGAAGGTTTAGGGGTCATGTGAGGTGCACATGCTATAGTCAACGCCGGAAATATAAGTCAATGTCGGAATCCGGGGAGTGGTGGGACTTAACAAAAAATTATAAAATAGGTGTGTTTTGACAAAAAAAAAATTATAAGATGGTTTTTAACAAAATTTTGTTTTTATAAGATGGTTTTCAACAAATTTTCCTAAAATGAGACTACATTTTGGTAGGTGATTAGAACAATTTTATAAATTATTCTAGCACTCCACCAAACCTATGTTTGATAATCATTCATTTTCAGGCTATGGTGCTTATTTAATTGAAAGAACTTCACTTTCAATTAGCAAAATATGAGAATAATGATAAACACTAAAAAGTAGAACATAAACAAAATTAGATATACAAAATTTTGCTCACATTTTCATATCTTTGTTGAAATAAGTTGCGAGTTACAACTTACCTTCATCAATCTTGGACAAAAAAGTCCCACTCAATTACGAGCTAGACTTTTCTTTCCATTTTGGGTCCAGTTTTGAAAATAATATGCTTATGATTTTTGCCTACTAGAAAAATTTCCTTTTCAAAACAAAGTATTGGACCCTCTTCAAATTTTGATTTCTTATTCGAAACAACATATTTCTAATAAAAATAGTATTCAAAATTTCCTTTCTGAATTTTGGTTTTCTCAAAATAAATAAATTTTCAAATTATCAATAACCATTTGGATAATACATGTATATACATAAATATTCCAAAAGGAATGAATTAAGATTCGACTTCTTCTTGACTCGAACTTGTTCTCACTTATTGGCAAAGGGATGGTAAACGAACCACCTACAAGACCAAAATCAAAGATTGACAAGAACAAAGAAAATATTTGATTCTTCTAAATCAACTTTGAAGAATAAAATCACCGCAAAGATCTTTACAAACGTGTAGACATTAGGTATGATTACCAAACCTTAAACACAATGGTTTTTGGTCTATAAACAAGCAAAAAACTAACTTGCTTTCTTGAAAATAACTTTAACTAAAATGTGGAAGCCATATCACTGTCCTAAATATTTCAAAAACAAAAATAGGATATATACACAGGTCCATCTCAATATCATATGAATGGCCTAAACAATAGCAAGTCATTAGAATTTACCCCCATTTGGGGGCTCCAAGACTTGCGAAATAGCAAGAATGCGCATAACCCGACACATGGGGCTCCAATATCAACAAAAAAATTAAAAAAAAATGAGATATTCATGTCATTCGAGCTACTTTCGAGAATCGCATAAACTACAAATGGTTTACGTAGATCTCAAGCCTTACAATTTTCAAATGAATCAAAATGATATAATAATCATGTTGTTCCTTTGAAAACTAAGTTTGCAACTAAACTTGGTCATTAAACAGGTTACATACTCAAGCCATTTTCAAGTTTAAGTTCAAAAACTGATCTTAGTGCATAATTTTTGTTTCAATACTTCAATTTACTCTAGAGATTAGAGAGTATGACTAGTATAGAGAAAAAGAAACTAAATCATGATACATACTTGCTCATATGAAAGTGTAGTACACAATCATTCATCATGAAAATTGTATCTTAACATAAAACAAACAATTTCGTGAGTTAGAATATAAACAAAAGACTCCTAAATTCTAAATTAAGGAGTCTTCATTTAAAATTATTTTCCATTGTTGCACACATTGGAATTTCGCAAGGAGGATAACATCTACTTTCTCGAGATTTAAAACAGTGAAAATTTTGAACTTAAAAAAAAGAATTCAAATGTAGCAAGAATAGACGAAAAATTGGAACAACATTTCATTTTTCCCTTACTTGTTCAAATGAATGACCAATATTACTAGAATTAGCAAATTTCTTTGTTAAACTATTAATATTCAAAAAACGGTTTAAACACACTAGTTTAATCGTTTCCAAGATCCTAGTTGTTATCATAATAAGACGAAACACATGATTTCTAAACCCATTTCAAGCAACATGAAAGGGTCTAATTATTTTAAAACAAACAAGTCATCGAAGTCACCTAACATTAGGGGCTACAATATTCGATAATATAAAATAGGGGCTCAAAGCCCGAAGTATAGCCAAACTAATCTACTTCGATGATGTCTTCAAGAATTCCCTAAACTAACTAGTTTTGTGCAAATCTTGAGATCACAGTTTTATAAGTGAATAATAATAATCGTCGGTTATCTTTATCATTGATAAAACCAACTTTAAAACTTACGCATGAAAAAATAAACATGAGTCGCAAGAAAAAATTCAACCTATTATAAAAGTTAAAAATTTCTTTTATAATTCTAATGCATATTTGTTGTTCTAAACACTTCAATTTACATTAAAATTAACAAGTATAGTCTATGTGAGCAAAACAAAAGAGAAATAAAATTCAAGCACAAAATCAAAATTAGAACAAAAAAAATACATATATGCTTGACATGCTCATACAAGATAAATACTTTATCACTCACATGAAATTTGTTGCAATATATTGCTTAAACATGTCAAAACGACAAACAAAAAAATTCATGAAAACAAGTCGAATCAAAAACCAAGAATGAACGGTTCGAAAGTTGAATTTGGGGTTTAACGGTTCGAAATTCGCCCAAATTTAGCCAAGAATGAACGAATTATGGAAAATATGAATAAAGGACGAGATCTACTTCTGTTAGCTTCGAAAAACAAGAAAATTCGAGCTCTTTAGAGAGAGAAAGAAGCGAAAATCGTGAAGGAAGGAGAGAGAAAGAGAAATGAAAAATCACGCGCAACGATTCTCTTTTTGCTGACTTAAATGTCACGCGCAACTGAATTAGTTGTGCGTGACAAACCAGCGCAACTCAGAATGATGCGTGTGCCTGGCCAGCGCGACTTAGTGAGTTGCGCGCGAATACTGGTCACTAAAATGACCGGTATCCAGATTTTGCTCCGTTTTACCATGTTTTTGAATGGTTTTTGCTCGTTATTAGACGTAATGGCGCACAAATTATCAAAATCTTTTTAATTGCTTTGCATATTGTAGTTTGTTTTCTTTTTTGTTAGTTTTTTCGCATCATATTGCATGCACACAGTGGTTTGTGCCTTCCCCAAGCATACGTTTTGAACGTTTTTCGTAAGAGTGCCTTAAGAAGTTTCCTGGTGGTGCTTTACGTAAAAGCACCCATAGACAGGTTTGTCATTTTATTGTACTGACGTTATAAATGTCCGGGTTTTCTTCTTTTCACGTCCGAAGCAAAAATGAAGGCGTTTTCATGTAGCGTAAAAATGAAAATGGCGTATCGTACGGCGCAAAATTGTACGGCGTAGGTGTTGGGTAAAATTTCACTCAGCCCAAGCTTTGCGAGATCTACCTCTCGGGATTAAAAGGTAGAGAATTACTGTAGGCGTTATCTTACGAGTCAACAGGCGCGCCGAACCTTCAGGAACATGCACTTCTTGAATGGGAGCAAATATCGTAGTTAGTGCGCTGACTAACGTACCGGACAGTTAGGGTGTCGAATTCATCCCATGTATAAAGAAGCGACGAGACGATGTCACGCCTATGTAGTCATGTGCCCCAGTTCTAAGACACGTGTACTCATCTTGTGGACAAAATTGATGAGAGAGTTGCTGAATTTCTTCCCTCTCACTGAATTCAGATATATGCCTCCAGTCCTGTGACATGTATTTCTATCTTGTGGACTTCTGGCTCGAATACCGGACCATTTCAGCTCTAATACCGAAAACCCTTTTTCATCTTTTACTTTGTTAAAGTAAGGCCAAAGTTTCAATGACATATCGAGGAACTTAAGACCAACGATGACACGATTGAGAGGAAATCTTCCCCTTTTATCCTTTTAAAACCGATCTCTTCTCATGACTTGATATCACCCAGAACACCTTTACTTGTCTACAATTGCAAAGGATCAATCTAGATTCTTTAGCGCATTGAGACTAGAAAAACTTTTTCTAGCCTTAATAGCTACTTGTTTAAAACACTTAGCGAACCAAGGATCGTTTCGACATCCTTAATATTTCTGAAAGATTCTCTATTCTTAGGGAAATTCACAGAATGAGTCTCGGATTTATTTCCTTGACTACTTTGAACATCGTCTATTCTAGAATCGATCAAAGTGGGGGCTAACTGTAGACACCTACTTTTGGCCTCTTGTCCCGAAAGGAAGTGCGATGATGTTACAAAAATCCGTTCTTCATGTTAGATCAAAGTTGAAAATGTTTATTGACTATGTAAAGAATTATGAAGTAAGTTGAAACCCATATTTGAGACCAAGTTAATTTAGAGCCTTGTTTGATTACTAATTAGTCCTAAAACAAGTTCATACATGTTTAAACTTTGTTAATAACGGACCCAAATACGTCAAATGCAATGATTTAATCCAATGGAAACTACATTGTTGAAAAACTGAGCCAAACAAGTAAACCAACCATCAAATTCCCATGCAAGGACTATACATATCGATATCCCTTTTAAAGAGCTTTCCAACAGTATATTATAAGCCCAATTCCGAGCTAAAACGAAAAAGTTATGATCAAAACACTAAACCGGACCCTAAAACCGACACTCTTGCACTCCAACGGCCATAACTTTTGATCCATAAAATATTTTAAACTAACTCTAACGGAATTAGAAATTAGACATTAAGTAATTTCCAATGATATCTGACACGCCTTAATCCGACTCCGCAATAAAAAAATTATGGCAGTTTTAAAAACGCGTTTTCGTATAAGGCAAACCACAAACCAGCGCAACTCAAGCAGTTGCGCGACCTTGCGCGCGGCACCTAGCGCGACTCAGAGAGTTGCGTGCCCCACCTGACGACGCGGCTTTAAAACCATAAACCTAGATCCCTACGCCTATAAATAGGGGTCTTCGTACAGCATTACGAGGACCGAAAAATTCAGAATTAAAACCCTAGTAATCTCAAAACCCTAATCTCTCAACTTCTCTCTCTATCATACTACTTTTTCTTCTCTCGTCCTAAATACTTTCAAACCCTAATTGATTCCATTGAAGTCCTTAAAAGTACGAAGAAGAAATAAAGTCCATAAACACATTAAAACGGAGAACATAAAAGAAGAACGGTTAGTATCCTGAGCACTTAGATAAATCACTTTTCTTTTATTGTTTAAATAACTTTAATTGATTAATTAGTGTAGTTTGATCACTTTAAACATACTATTAATTAATTAATTCACATAGTACTCTGTCGTTAATCAAGACTAGAATTTGAATAATTATTTGTTGTTTTATCACTTAAGACAAGGCGAATCTTGTTTATTTATTGTTCTTTCACGAATATTATTAAATAAGAATAACGACTTTTGCAATGTAATTCTTATGTGATTAATGCTTGTAAATAAAATCAACTAACATAGTTTTAGGTATCACGTTTCATATATTGTTTGGTAATGAAATTGTGAAAAAGGAAGAGCTAGTAGAGGTCGTACTAGGGCTAGAATAACGATTCCTCCCTAAAAGGAACGTTATTTTAGTACCCTCGCTCCCGAACTCATTTCTGTTTTATGTAGACCAATTTGGGCATGGGTAAACTTATGATTCATGCTAATATTCCATGAACTCCACATAGAAGAAAGGCATGAACGAGGTTTATGAGTTTTCCTAAATATCATTGGCGACTCTTACTTGTTTCTTACAAAAAGGCGTGATGAGAGTATCATTTCTAATTCAAGGTCTCCCAAATAGTCAGAAATTCAAATCCAACTACACCCTAACAAGTGTAAAGTCCTAGGCTTCAAAGTGGCCAAGAGGATTTAAGGAGAGTAACCCTTACGATGGGATCACCCTCCTTACAGTGTGTCGCCAAACACCAGGCCTGTCGCCAGGCGACAGACATGTCGTACGACACTGTAATAAGTTTTCCACGCGTTTTCTTACTTTGATAAATTTTAAGCGTTCGAGAGGGTAAAACTGTAATTTCCTTAAGACACTTCTTTTATTCTAATAAAACTCTTAAAAGTCAATTCATCCACTCTAATAAAATTAGGATTCAGAATAACCTTCTAGAAGATTCTAAAAGACTATAATCAATCCTAATCGCATTAGGAATGATAAATAAATAATAGGCCCTCCTCTCAATCATTGGGCTGCATATAAAGATTAAACCGGGCCCAGTTTAGTAGTTTGGCCATAACTTCTTCATTATTCATCGGAATTGAGCTTATAATATATCATTGGAAAGCTCTTTTTGAACCTGACCTAACTACACTATTATTAGACCCTTGCCATGGACCAGACCAAACTGGATTGGCTGTTTTCACAGAATTGGTTTTCAAAAATAGAGAGAAAGAAAAGAAATAAAAACTAACCGCAACACTAGACTTTCCACAATTTCACTTCATTCGATTATGGTTCGACGTGAAAAGGTACTCATCACTGGTTTTAGTTTTGGGGAGACACAAATGGGTGTCTACAGTATGAAAGAGATTGTGCTCACAACAAGTTTCATAAACAAAATCAATGAATCCTAAAAAATCATTAAGCTAAAATGAATAATAAGTCACATACCAAGGATGTAAACACATTCAAACCACAATTGAAGCAAAGATTCACAAATCAATTAAGAACAAGGAGTGAGGAACAACAACATACAAATAGGATAAGAAACATTCATGAGCCCTATGACCACATTAAAGAAGGTGAAGACTAACAATCATCATGAATGCAAAATAAGTTCACCAACAATCATCCTTATGGCATCACAGATTCATAAGTTCACTAGTAATCATCATGATGGAAAATATGGGGTTATATAATAGTGAAATTTTAATCACCATTAAAGAGTACATTATAACACTCAAATTCTACTCCACAAAACAATGTGTGAAATTTAACATGAAATTAAAAAAAAAATAGAGAATTCATACCTTGAGTGAAGTTCTAATTCAAATGAAAAGGAGTACTAAGAAAAATTTCAAGAAATTAACCCCAAACTTGCAAGGTTCAAAAACCCTAATCAACAATACCCAAATTCTCAACTTTGAAGAGAGAACACAATTTCAAAGCATAAAAGTGAGAATTTGAAGTAATTATCAACCTTAGAAAACTGAAAAATAATGACTATATGATGAAATATAGCAACTAGAATAGACAAAATGCTTGAACACTACTAAGAAAATTTGAAGCAAAATAAAATTGGTGAGAGAAAGAGAGTGAAGGAAGTGAGCTTAAGGGGAACGCAGCAAGGTCGTGCACCCGCACCAACTAGGGATAGTAATGGATTTGTATCAGATCCGGATCCGTGGAACCATATCCGTTTTCATGGATATGGATGTTTAAATTTTGGACCCGACGGATCCGGGTAAGATATGGATCCTAACTAAAAAGCGGATTTGGATACGGGTCTAACCGAAATACCCGTATCCGGATCCGTTTATCTGTTTTTTTAACAATTTTATTTTTAAAGCCCAGCCCACATTACAACTAAGACATTAAGTCTGACTACAATAAATCCTCAAACAACCCTAAAACAGTTAAAACAATACCACCCACTAAAAATCCAACTGCTCCAAGTCATAGTGATTTCTAGTATCCTTAAAGTGGGCTCTTTCATTTGTTTGCTGCTCACAACTCACAAGTTCGCAAGCTGCTACATGTTTTTTTTGTCTTTTTATTTGTCATTTTTATCTGAACCTTAATCTTAGTGTTTGTTAGTTGAGAAATGGAGTATAATAGTATATTAATCTTAGTGTTTGTTACTTGAAAAGTAGATTTATTGTTTAAAATAGGTAAAATATGCAAGATCCGTTTAAGATTCATTTTGGACCCAGATTCGTAGGGTCCAGTAGATATGAATATGGATCTCTCAAATTTAGACCCGACTGATTCAGATCGGATCTAGTCCAGGGTTTGAAAATAGATCAGGATATTAATCCAGTCGGATCCGGTCTAGATCTGACTCGTTGCCATCCCTAACGCCATCCCCTTGCGCACCCGCACCAGTCGCGCACACTAGTGCCTTTCTGGGTTGCCTTATGCTCGATTACTTTTTGATGCGCACATCGGTGCACACAATACCCATGATGATGATGAACACGAAGTTAGGCAATTTCAAAGCCCATTTTTAGTGGGTTCAACATCTACAAATCATGTGCCCACCAACCTTAATCCACCAAAGTTCAATTCTTCTCAAACCTTCCAATAAGCACAAGGATACTTCAATTTTAAAAATTTACTACCAAGATTGTTGGGAGACTGATATGTCGTGTTTTGTGTATATTATTTGGCTTATTTTTAGTTAGTTTTGTTAGTTTAGTTGAGTATTTGAGTCCGTTTTGGTGTAATTTGGTTTAGTTTCGATGATTCGATGCTTTTATGGGTAGTTTTGTTGTTTTTGATGTATTTCAGGATTAACGGAGCTAATTTGGAGATTTTACGAAGTCACAAAGCTATGCCGAGGCCCACGAATATTAAATCATGTGTTCGAGACGAACTTGAGTGAAAATGAAGCAAAACGTTGATGAAATACTTGACAAATATGACATATGTTCACTATTATGCTCATACATTTTGGTATAAAAATGATAATGGAGTGATTCAAATTGCATTGGAAAGTATACTTGAAGACCTTTCCAACGATATATTACACGCCTTAAACGGAGCTCTGGATAAAAAGTTATGACTTATTTAAGATGAGTGATACCCGCAACAGAGCAGGCACGTCCGTGCCCATCATCAGGCACGTCCTTGCCTGGAAGACAGACTCAGCGGCGTTTTTATTTTTAGAGAGGCACGTCCGTGCCTCACACTAAGCACGTCCGTGCCTCCTGGGATTCTTGTGCACCAAGGCTTAGCCGATTTTCTTATCTTTTTAGGCTTTTATAAATACTTTTTAGCCTTGTTTTTTTTAGGATTATTAATTAAGCCTTATTTATTTATTTTTATTATTCTCTCCTTAAGAGCTAGTTCTCCATTATTATTTTTTTCTAAGTTTTTGTAATTCAGGATTCAAGCTTTCTACTTTCAATTTTATTCAAGATTTGGTATTTATTTTTTCATCCTTTGTTATTTAATTATGTTTTCATTATTTATTATTGTTTTTGTTTCTTTAATCATGTGTGAGTAGCTTCTTTAATTCAAGATCTAGTGTAGCCCTATTATTATTGATGCATGAATTAAATCTTTAAATTCTTTAACAACTTTAACAATTAAATTGCTAAATTGATTGTGATTATGCCAATGCTAGGTTAGACGTAACTATAGTATTGCGATTATTCCATTGTTTTTATCACAACGAGAGTTGGGTTTAAACGGATTTGAATAAATTAATTTAGGGTTTGATTCATAACACGAGAGTAGTTGTGTTTGATAATTGGGAAGTTAGAGTAACGTGTTTAATGTCTTTAATATGCATGATACCATGAGAATAGGATTGATTGTATGTTAGGGAAGCCATTGATACTCGAGAGAGATCCTTGGTAATTATTAGGGTTTACTTTTCCCTGTTCGATTGAAATCGTATGTTAAGGGTAGAATTACAATTGCATCGATAATAGTTGTGGTGAAGCTAGATCTTGGATGTTTTTAATTGCTTGATTTAATCATCTTAATTAGTTTATTTTCGAATTTTTCCTAAATTTTAGATCCTTAGTTATTGATTATAATTGATTCTTGCTTAGTAGAAATTCGAGTCTATTTAATTACTTTTGAACCTTAGTCTCTTGGGATCCGACCCTTACTTGCCAGTCTACATTAGTATTGGTCTGTTAGGTTATTTTTGATAGGTACGCGACACGCCTACCAGAGACCAACCTTCATCATCTCAAAACTACCTAAAATCACAATAAACAAAGAAAAGAGGTTAGTTAATAAGCATCAAAAAGAAAGATAAAATCAAAATGGAAAATGGAAAGAAAGTTAGAAAGTTGGGTTGCCTCCCGAGAACGCTTGTTTAATGTCATTAGCTTGACGTTCTCCACACCTTTTCAAGGGGGGTCAAAGAGAATGATTCTATGAACAAGGCCAACAAAAAAACCATTATATTACTTCTTCGGCTATTCACTTTGAAATGAGATGATGAATCCATTGAAGAAATTTCCATAACTCCATTAAGAAAGACTTTTTACACTATGAAAGGACTACTCCATCTAGACATGAGCTTTCCGGGGAACAACATAATCTTGGAATTGTAGAGGAGGACCTTGTCAACCACACAAAACCCCTTTTTCTCGATAAGCTTGTCATGAGCTTCTTTAGAACGCGCTTTGTAGGTGCTAGCACACTCATATGCATGAAGACGAAGCTCCTCTAACTCAGTAAGATCTAACCATCGTTGCTCTCCTACACTCGCCAAGTCAAAGTTGATTTTCTTAATTTCCCAAATAGCACAATGTTCAAGTTCCACCGTAAGATGGCAATATTTTCCATAAACAAGACAATATGGGGTAGTTCCAATAGCACTCTTAAATGTCATTCGATATGCCCACAAGGCATCATCAAGTTTGTCCGCCCAATCCTTTCTATTTCTAGCAACCGTCTTCTCAAGAATCAACTTGATTTGACGATTTGACACCTCAACTTGACCAGTTGTTTGAGGGTAATAAGGGAGACAAAAACGTTGATGAAATACATGCTTCTTCAACATATTCCTAAAAACATTATGCACAAAATATGAGCCATTGTCACTAATCACCGCCTGGGGAACACCAAACCTTGGGAAAATGATCTTCTTAAACAATTTCATCATCACCTTGGGATATATTGGTTCCCATAGGAAGAAGGAAACAGTCCCATAAATCAATTCCCCAAACATCAAATACTTCCAACTCAAGGATTAGTTGTTTAGGCATTTCATTGCTCGTTGAGATATTCCCGGTGCGTTGACATCGATCACATGTCTCAACAAAACCCCATGTGTCCTTAAAGAGATGAGGCCACCAAAAACCACTTTGAAGAATCTTAGTGGCGGTTTTAAAAACACCCATATTACAACCACTAGGATTTGAATGGCACATTTTCAACACACTTGGCACCTCCTCATTGGGAACACAACGTCTAAGCAAGCCATCGATTCCTCTTTTGTACAAGATGGGATCATCTCATAAATAATTCCTAGCCTCTCTCTTGAGCTTCTTCTTTTGGTTTTTGGAAAATGAAGGCGGAAACTCCTCGCATGCAAGATATTTACACTACAACAATTCACCACTTGTGCCACGAATTATGCCACGGGAATTCTAAATTCGTGGCATAATTTGATCTTGGCACGGGAAAAATTAAATTCAATAATAAACTTGATATGACAATAAATATTATGCCACGGGAAAAATGATGTTCATGGCTAATTGAAACTAGTGCCACGACTATATGTTTTTCCTATGGAAAATAAACATTTATGCCACACGTATTTATATTCCTGTGGCAAGAAGACAGTGATGCCACGACAATATTATTCTCGTGGCAAACAAACACTTGTGTCACGGGTATTTTATTCAATGTGACAATCATTATGACACTTGTGCCACATCAAAATTTATTTATGTGGCAAACATATGTTAATATAAACCGACCATATTTCTTTTAAAGAAAATAAACTTAGTCTAATGATAGGAAACTTACGACAAAATTTCTTTTATTATGGTTAAATTTACAATTAGTTTCAAAAATGAAATACAAATTAATATGTAAAACAAAAAAATTACAAATTCTTTCAAATAAAATTGTTGGTTATGCACTATTATAAATTTGTAACCATATGACATTTACCCAAATAATATTCAAATAAATTTGTTTAAAAAATGTTGTATCTTATAATTATTGATTATTTAAAAAAAACAATGTAGTGTAAAATTGCCAAAAAATATTTTGTTTTGCATTTTATTATTATTATTAATTTTTGTTTTTTTTTAATTTGAACATTTTAGAACATTAGCTTAGTCTTGTCAAATTGATGAATATATTTGATATTAAACGTCATATGTTACAATAATTCTGAACAAGTAGAGCAGTACCAATGCAAAATACGCTAGTACACTTGCTACGGTTTTATTCAAGCCTTTTGCTCTGGTTTTGAACCGCAAAACTAGGAGTAACACATAGGAATTTGCTACAATTAAAAATCATAGCATTTTTTACCTGATTGCTACGGTTTTATAAAAAAAACATAGCCTTTTCTTATTATATGATGCGATTTTAATGTGCAAATAGTAACCCAAAAGAATTTTATTTTTTTGTTAGCATTTTTAAAGCTTAATTAATGTTGAGATTATATCTTCCTTGGGTCCCATTTTCTTCAATGTATTCTCAATCCAGAACCTCTTACATGTACATGAAGAATTAAAGTAATGAGAATCCAGGTCAGATTTATATCAAGTCAATAAAACATGGTCCATTCCTTTTTCTTTTTTTTTCTTTTTTTTCCTTTTTTTTTATAAAACCCATAAAGGGGAGCTAATTAGATATATCAAGAAGAGCTACATCAAGAATACGAGAGGGAATTACATCAAACCACATTCATTGACCCACTTCCCTATGATGAAACCGGGTCAATTCACGAGCAACCCTATTGCCACCTCGTTTCACAAAAGACCACTAAACAATAACAAAGTTAGTGCAAAATAACAAAACATCCCCTAAAATTAAAGAAAATTCACTATAGCCAATCTCTTCGCTCTTCAAAGCTTGGAAGACCTGCAAACAATCACCCTCAACTAAATTTTGGGCACCCATATTCGCAGCCAGCTACAGCCCCCATCACACGGCTTTTGCTTCAGCCACCCTCACGTCCCACTTCTCACTGCCCTGCTAGACCCCTGTAGCCATAACTTCACCAAAACCATCCCTGATCACTACCCCAAACCACACCCAAAGTCACTACAAAGGCAGCATCAACATTAACCTTTAAGAGTCCTGCATATGTTGTCCAATCGACAGCAGCCTTCCCTGAACTAACAGCAGCAGCACAGCAAAAACCAGGCTTGGAATTTCCAGTCTTTATAGCATAGCTCAGCACTTCCCCATAGTCCCTACACTCCCCCTCCATGATCTGAGAATTCCTAGCACCATAAATAGCCCAGCAAATGGCTATAAAGTTTGCTACATCACACTCATCCATATTCAAAAAACAGGATTCCTTAATCCGTCTTCCCTTCTCACCTAATACAATCAATCAAAATAACAAAATCAGAAACAAAGAATTGAAAAAATCGATTCCAAAACACAAAAGGGGTAAATTACGAAGAAGATTCAGGATACAAGTAGCCCTAATGATGATCTACGTGCACATAGGAGTAACCTTAACTTCGCCACCATAGTAGCTATCTTGAGTGAGTTCTCTCCTGAAAACTTTATTTAGTTCAGGGTAAATGACACCATCAGCACCGAACTTCCGGTTCTTGCTCATCTGAGTAGCCATTATAGCAGAAACCAACTTGTTTTCTTAAAAGACCTAACAATATAGCACTCCTGAAATGAACCAACCATGAAATTCAGAACTGAATTTCAGAACTAATTTCAGATCACAATCTCTCAACTGATTTCAGAACACCGTCTCAGAACTAAATTAGAAATAATTATCAGGACTTATTTCAGAGCTGAATTTCAAAACTGATTTCAGAACTGAAATTTAGTACTGATTTCACAACTAAAAAACAGAACTGATATCTTGAAATGAATTTCAGAACTATAATTCAGATCTGATTTCAGAGCGGACAATCAGAACTGATGTTTAGAATTGATAAGCTACAGAATTTTGAAACATATAGAACTGCATCTTAGGCTGAATTAAAATACCAATGTTCCAGCTTATTGCCTCATAATAACCTGATGAATTCATCATATTTCTCCTTCTTCGGGAACAATTTCTTCACTGCCTTCAGGTAAGCTAGGGCATTGTTGGTCATTTATCTCTATGGTGTAGGTGCACCAGCCTCGCCACCTCTAACCATTTGAGGCTGCCCCATGATTCAACTGCCAAAATTCAGCTTTTAATTTATGATTTACAATAGAACTGCAACAGAACTAAGATTTTGGTATGGTTTTTCTATTTGCAGGTATAAATTTGTAGGATAATTAAGCAATAAAGAAACACTAGCCATAACAATTCACTTGATTAATAATTCAATTAACTTTATGAACATCATCATCTCTCAGCTTTTAATTTATGATTCGAATCAAGTACAACAAGCACACAATAGTGCGACAACAAGTGGTCAGCAGCAATTTTAGCACAAAAACAGGAAGGGATGAAATAGCAGGGTAGCAACAGAGGGAAATATTAGGGAAGCAACAACATAACGACTGCATTCTACTATCAAATAAATTGAGTATTAGGGGGCAAAGAATGGAACAGGGTATTAAGCTAGTTCCAGACAGCAGAATGCAACTCAAGGTAAGGCGAGCCATAGAAATGGTCTAGAGTCCATTCATTCATAGCATAGTGACATACATCTGAGACAGATCAAATAAAAAAGTTTGGTACATTTCACCCTAACTGACAGGGGGATACTCATTATCCAAAACATTCAAATGTAGCATGTAGAGTAGACTCAATACCATTCCCACAGTCACACACACCGTGTCAGAGAGAAAATGCATGTAATGTAGCCTTTCTCAAACTGCTTAGAAGCCCTTACAGGCCCTCCAAAGTGTCTAAGCTAATTTCTATTATGTGTCCATTTTTCCATTTATCATCCACAAGAAGGGAAAAATAAAACCTTTTACAAAAGTACAGATATTATATGTCTAGTATAAACAATACTAATACTACAGAAATGCATATTTTTTCCAAGGAAATGCATATCCTGTTAACTTCACTAATTCAACACAATTTCCAATTACCACATCGTGGTTCAATCAATGTATAGGTCTCTTATATCATAAGCTGCTGCACAACTCTCACTAGAACTTTTATTGATGGTTGAAATACTAAGAAGAAATTAGAGGGTATATGACGTTCCAAGCAATTAGACAGAATCAGTAGATATCATAATTAATATATAGCTCCAGAAGAAAAAAAAAATTAATATTTTTTTAAAATCAAATATTAAACCCAAATCAGATCCGAACTCAAATCTCACAAAAAAAATGCAAAATATATTGAACACCAACTAAATCAAATAACTATCAATAAATAGCTCAACATTCATCATAGTCCATTGAAACCCATTGAAACCCGAAATGTTGATTTGAAACCCATTGAATTCGAGTTCGAGTTACATTATGAAATCAGCTAATTGACGGATGATGGTGGATTGAAAACAAATTTCACAACCCATTGAAACCCGAAATGATATTTGATATCACACACATATATATATATATATATTAATTTTTTTTTTTTTAAAAAAAACCCAATAAATAACGTTAATTGATTTACATAAACATAATTTCAGAGAGAAATTAAATTTCAGATATAGGAGAGAAGGAACTTACCTGAGAATTTGAGATTTCCCACTTGAGTCTAGAAGAGAGTAGTTGGGTTAAAAGCTTGAAATTGGTAGAGAATAGAGGATGGAGTAAAGAACTGGCTTTCCCAAAAAAAAAAAAAAAAATTTAAAAAAATGGAGTGAAGGATGAAGAACGCAGGTTGAGGAATTGAAGCTGTTAGTGTTTGTTTTACACCCTTTTCCTTAATGTTTTTTGTTTTTAATTTTGTTTTTGATTTTTTAAAATTTTTTTTATTATAGATTAGTTATATTGAGTGTTGTTTTGGAGGGAGTTTTACCGCCTAATGTTGATGAGTTTTACTTTAGGGGTAGAATTTCACACAAAATTTTCAACCAAGATAAACTCTTTACTGATTATGGAGGTAAATTTCCCTCCTACATTTTACTTGTAGCTTTGTAAAATTAATTTTATTTTTAGTTTTTATTGATTTTAACTTTATTTACAAAATTATAATTTTATATTCGAATTGGTCACTGAATAGATATACGTTAGTATGATATGAGACAACGATCCTAACATGGAGAATTTGCTTACGAATGTTTTTATTTGATTCAATTATTAGGTATATAGTAGATCTAAATCTTTTTTTAGATGTCGTATAACTTTTATTTATGAACGATTTTATATACTCCCTCCGTGTTTTTTTTAAGTGACACACTTTCATTAAACAATTGTTTTTTTTTAAGTGACACACTTCCTCTTTTAGAAATTCCTTACATTTTAATAATATATTTTCACCCCACTATCTCTTACTTTATCATTTCTCATTCCTTTCATGGTCCGCATTTCTTCTCACAGTCTTTTACTTTATCATTTTTCACTCCTCCAACTTACCCCACTAACATCTTATTTTATTAAATTCAATAAAATCTCCTAAAACTACGTGTCGGTCAAACTGTGTCACTTAAAAAAAAACACGGAGGGAGTATAAAAAAAAAAAAGATAGTGTACAACAAACATAGCATTCGATACATATGAATATATCTAAATGTTTTATTTTATAAATATAAGTATAATCTGAAATAATTTAGTGCTCCGTAATAGATATGAGCATAGTTTCAAAATTACATTACAATGATTATACAAGTACCTATATATATAAATTAAGCTAGACGGGAGACTATACTATTATATGAAATAATTAGAATGGGGTTGTTAAAACATGGATTAACAATAACCTAATATTTCTCTAACAATATTGTTAATCAATTTTATGAAAATAGTATTGGATCGAGGAACTCTATTAGTAAAGTTAAATTACTCTTTAACTCTTTCTTAGACTAAGGGCTTGTTCACATTTACTGAACTGAAGCGAGCTTAATTGAACTGGACTAAACTGAACTGATTAGAGTTGAATTGAACTGATTGGAGCTAAACTTAACTTAACTAAACTAAACTGAGCTGAAATGAATTTTTTTTCAAGAATGAAGGAAATTTGGAGATGAACTGAACTAAACTGATTAGAGCTGAACTGAATTGAACTAAACTGATTGGAGCTGAAATGAATTGAACTAAACTGGTTGGAGCTGAGATGATATTCACACAATTAGATTATTAAATGTAAGAAAACATAATTAATTGTGTACTTATTGTCGGAAGTTAACACAATTAATATTTTATCAATAATTCAATTTCAGTTATTACTTTTATATTTCGAGGATACTTATTATGGGGTTATTTATTCAAGGGTTATCAGTTAGGGGTTAGTTATTCATGGGTTACTCGGTTGGTTATAAGTTACTTAATTGTAGTAACCCTTAACCGACCAAGTAACCCCTTAAATAAGTAACTCTTGAATAAGTAATTTCGTTTTTTTTTATTATTATTAATAAGCACCTTTATAATATATATGCAGTTTTTACTTTTTTTTTTCTAGAGGAACAATATATACTATATTCTATAATATATATATATATTTATATATATATATATTTATATACACCACCTTTGATTTTTAATTAGTTGTAACTTTGAGGCATTATTAGTGAGATATAAATTATTCCGAAGTTGCAATTAATAAAAATCGAAGGTAGTATAATTAATGTAATATATAGTTATTACATTATGAATAATCATACATGTGTAATAAAAAAAACTAGAATTAACCACTTCAAATTAAATAAAAAAAAAAACAAAGACAAATCAACAAAACACAAAAAAAGATTAAAAAGGATATAAGGTCATTATGTTATATTGATACTTATATAAAGTATCACTTAATCTTAATTAACAAATAATGTTAGTTCACCCTATTCAAAAAAAAAAAAAAAAAAAAAAGAAAAAAGTTAGTTCACCGATTAGGTAGCTAATTACCCCAAACAAAAAAATCTCACAAACACTAATCTCCTCACAAATCCCAAAATTTTTTTTTTGAATAAAGCTCCTAAAGGGGACTAAATCTCATTAATAGGAAAATTAGAAACCAAGAGAGACAATACAACCAAGGAAATCCGAAACAAAAGTACGACTACCTACTATCCCAAAATTGATTAGGCGCTTAATTTTTTTTTCATTAGCCGCCACTTATTAACAAATTTAGCAAAACCACAAAGTTCTCCTCAAAAATCAAAAACCTTCCTATTAAAAAAAATTCAGAAACCTTGTTTGCTGATAAACGAGAACCGTTCGTTCGAAGGACCCTAATTGAAAGATTCGACTAACGCTCAGAAGATCAATACATCTATTTACTGCTCGCTTTTCTCATATGTTGTGTTTTAATGTGTGAATCGATGGAAATTTTAATTTATTTTTTCTAATACATATGTGGTAGCAATTGAATTACGTTGGATTGTAGTTTCTATGCTTGAACAGATTTGTTTTCGAATTTTGATTTTATTTTTCTATTTTTGCTTCAATTTGGTGTGGCTCAAGATTTTTGCTCTTTAATTTTCATAATTTCTGATTTTTGTTCTCGAATTTTGATTTTATTTTTCGGTTTTTTGCTTCAATTTGGTGTGACTCAATCCTCCAGTATACTTCAGGCTTACAGTCCATAACTGAGTTGTAGTGGTATCAATCTCTCAATGTAATGCATATAAATAAATATATGATGTGATTCATGCATGCAAATTATTTAGAAGACTACTACTCCGTACTTCTTAGATGAAGTAGCTTTTAATTAATAAACTAATAGGGTTGTTGTAGACTTTGATTAATGATTTTCCCATAATTAATAACTATATACATGATGGTGGTTAAGATCTAAAAATGAGATTTAGTCCTGGTGGTTCTTGGACTGCCACACAAAAACAAGCTTATCATAATAATTTATTAAATTATTATCATATGCATTTTGATTTGAATTTTAGCACAAAAAAAAAATGAACTTTGAATCTTACAAAACTAATCATACATATTTGATGATTGTTAAAAATCTTCTTCCACCATTGCAATTTCACTGAAAATGTCCATAAAGTTGAATGGTTAAATGCTGAGTTTGTGCAAGTAGTATAAAAAAATATATTCTTAATAACTAACAAGTTTGAAGTTTATAATACTTCGGCCCTATTCTTTTGAGTTTCTGGGTAGAGTAGAATAGAGCAAAACAACTCAAAAGAACGGAACTAAAGGAGATAGAGAGAATTTATTAAGAATAAGGCATATTTCCTCCTTTTTTTTGTTAATAAACTCAATCCTCCAATATATTGAGGTATACAGAAACCTGACAAATTCTGTTGGAAATGTGGCATTCTAGTCATTGTGAATTATGTATGACTACTGATAATTATTATTATTATTTTTAATTAATATTACTTTTTAATTTTTTTAATAATTAGCTCTCTTTGCATTTATAGCTTTTATTTTCACATGGATAATCTGGATGTTCAAAAGAGGTTAGAGTGGATGAGGTGTGCTATAGGACAGACAATCTCTATATAAATGGAGTTAATTCCTTTCTTCAATTTGCTTTTGGTGACTTAGAAACAAATAGTGATTTAGGAGAAGAGGAAAAGAAGGTACCTTGCCCTTGTAATCGATGCAACAATGGTCCACATAAAACAAAGGACGAAATTTACATCGACTTGATAGTGAATGGAATCGAGCAAGGTTATGTTCGTGTGATCTATCATGGAGAATTCAAACCCCCACAAAAGAAAAGTAGAAATGATTTGGGAGATAATGCTCATGATGATATATTTAGAATGATCCGTGACAGGTTTAGTCCAGAGTCTCTAATAATGATGACATAGATGACATGTTAGATGAGGAGCAACAACCTAATGAGTTTGATCAACCTAGATATAAAAAGGATACAAAAGAGGAAAAAATGTTTGAAAATTTGATGAGAGATGCTCAACAAACTTTATACCCCGGGTGTAATGAATTCTCTAAATTGTCATTCATTTTGAAGTTATTCCAAATCAAATGTATGGATGGCATGACTAATAAATCTTTTACTAGTATGCTTCATATGTTCAAAAATGCTTTGCCTAAAGGTGCTGATTTGCCATCAAATTATTATGAAGCACGTAAGATTATTACTAATCTTGGTTTCGATTATGAAAAAATAGAAGCATGTGAAAATGATTGTATGCTATTTTGGAAAGAGAATGCTAACCTTGAAAAGT
This sequence comes from Chenopodium quinoa, assembly GCF_001683475.1. Taxonomy (NCBI): domain Eukaryota; kingdom Viridiplantae; phylum Streptophyta; class Magnoliopsida; order Caryophyllales; family Amaranthaceae; genus Chenopodium; species Chenopodium quinoa. Next base: position 4,159,256 of record NW_018744301.1, on the reverse strand, counting down.
GTTCCATATGCGATACTAAGCGTGATAAAGCTTCTCCTAAAGTGTTACACTATTTTCCACTAACTTCGAGGTTGCAAAGGCTATTCATGTCGTCCAAAACAGCAAATGAGATGAGGTGGCACTCTGATAAACGAGAAGATGAAGGAGTACTTAAACACCTAGCAGATAGTGAAGCTTGAAAGCATTTAGATAAAGAATATCCTAGTTTTTCTGCAGAGACTCGTAACGTTAGGTTGGGTTTAGCAAGTGATGGATTCAATCCATTTGGCGGGCTTAGAAGTGACTATAGTATATGGCCAGTACTGGTTGTTGTATACAATCTCCCTCCATGGATGTGTATGAAACAACCTTACACAATACTATCTTTGTTAATTCCAGGGAAAAGTGGACCGGGAAATAACATTGATGTGTATTTGCAACCATTAATCGAGGAGTTAAAAGAATTGTGGGAAACTAGAGCTCAGACTTATGATGCTTCAAGGAATGAGTACTTTCAAATGCGTGCTTCATTGTTATGGACCATAAATGATTTTCCTGCGTATGCAAACTTATGTGGGTGGTCTACCAAAGGAAATAAAGCATGTCCTCATTATATGAAAGAAACTAGCTCTGCTTGGCTACCAAATCAGGGGAAATGTTGTTACATGGACAATCGTCAATTTCTACCTACCGATCATAAATGGAGAGATAATAAATCCTTTAACGGGAAAGTAGAAAAAAGAGGTCCTCCTAGGAAATTATCTTCCAATGAGATTTTAGAACAACTAAAGGACCTTGAAGGCATGAAATTTGGTAAAACAATGAAATTGCTAAAGAGGGATGATAATTGGAAGAAGAAAAGCATTTTTTTTTGAATTTCCGTATTGGAGTAACCTCTTACTTCGTCACAATCTTGATGTCATGCATATTGAAAAAATGTGCTTGATAATATTCTTGTTACATTGCTAGATATTGATGGGAAGTCAAAAGACAATCTAAAGGCTAGACATGATTTAAAGCATTTGAAGGTTATGAAACATCTTGCTCCTACATTAAGAGATGGAAAGTGGCATATTCCTCCGGCACTATACACCTTGTCTAAGGCACAAAAGGAAAAAGTTTGTAAGTTTTTAGAGAATTTAAAGGTTCCAGATGGATATTCTTCTAACATTTCTAAATGCATAAACCTCGATAAGCGTAAAATTTACGGAAATTTCACCAAATGCCACTGAGCAATTTAAAAATTCACCAAATGCCATCCGACTTTTCAAAATTCACCAAATGCCACCCAATTTTTAAAACATTTACCCAGTGCCATTAATGACCAACGGCGTTAACTCCGTTTGTAATTAGGTGTTAATCATGACACGTGTCATGACATAATTAGACCATTTATCTTAATTCATAAAAATAAAAAAAAACAAAAAAAGTTAAAAAAAATTAAAAAAATATTAAAAAAAACAATTTTTTTTTTTAAAAAACCCCAAAATTTTCCCAGCCACCCCGACCACCGCCAAACCCTAACCCCTCCCCTCATCTCGCCGGAAAACGGCCGGTCACCACTGGAACCACCAACAATCGGCCGGCCGACCATGTAGCTCCCCACCCACCCACCCACCCACCGCCGACCCCAAAAACCACCCATGCTGCTCGTCCCGACCCCAAAAACCTTGCTCCCTCACTGCCACCACAACAAATCCACCTCCAAGCACCACACTACCCCCTTTGCTACACCCACACGCACCACCACATCAGCCACGATTAGCACCACCCAGCCCCCTTCGCTGCGCCCACGCGCACCAATTGGTCCAAATCCTCGACACGGATGCACCACCACTTCACCGCCACCACTACAGAACCCATTTGGGTTTCGGGTTCAACCTAGAAATCCCATTTTCTAGGGTTTCGGGTTTTCTGGGTTAAGTCGATTTTTGGTGGTTTAAGGTGAGGGAATGGGGTTTATAGGAGCCGGAAACAGGGGAGGGGGTGGTTTCGAGGCTGCGGTGGTTGGGAAGGGGTTGAATCAGAAGCGTTGCTCGTGAAGGTGGAGGTTGGTTGTGGTTTTCGCGGGTTAAGGTTAGATTGGATGGGTGGCGCGTCAGGTAGGGGAGGTAAGAGTAACAATGGGTAGGGGTCGGCGACAGCGGGTGATCCCGACTCCGGCAAGTCGGTTTTTTCCAGGGAATCCCCAGCGAAAAATACAGACTATTCCCTTTTTTCTATCGAATCGATCATAACCACTACCCACATTCCACGAAATTGCACACCACAAATATGAGCTAATAAAGAGGCCTGCAGTCCCATAGAAAGACATCACGATCCCTTGTGGAAAAAAAAGAATTTGCTGGGGAGGAAATAAAGATATCAAATTCTTACCAAGATAGCTGGAAATTCCAACCAACAAGAATCCTAATGAACCGAAAAAAAGGATAAAGGCCCAGCAGAAATTACTTATTTTTCGAGATCCCGTTATAAGTTCTACCCATATACGTTCTGATCGCTAATTCATACTAGATCCGGTTGCATTTAATTTGAATTGAAAGAATACCCCAAATGAATTGTACTTTCCTTACTCTGTCTTGTTTCCGATGTAACTCTCATCAACTAGTCCTATTTTGATGTCAGAGGTGTTTCACTTTTATTTATTTCTATTTTTTATTTTAGTTCGATCAAAATAATAACTGGGGAGAGGTGACTTGCGTGAAGGCAGGGGGAGAGGGATAGGGAATGGTGGTGAAGGTGGTTCCGGTGGTGACTGGCCGTTTTCCGGCGAGATGAGGGGAGGGGCTAGGGTTTGGCGGTGGTGGGGGTGGCTGGAAAAATTTTGGGGTTTTTTTTTATTATTTTTTGTTTTTTGTTTTTTTTTTTTTTTTTAATTTTTTTTAACTTTTTTTTGTATTTTTTTTTATTTTTTATGAATTAAGATAAATGGTCCAATTATATCATGACACGTGTCATGATTAACCCCTAATTACTAACGGAGTTAACGACCGTTGGACATTAATGGCACTGGGTGAATTTTTTAAAAACTGGGTGGCATTTGGTGAATTCTGAAAAGTCCGATGGTATTTGGTGAATTTTTAAATTGCTCAGTGGCATTTGGTGAAATAGCCGTAAAATTTATGGTCTAAAGACCCATGATTGTCATGTGCTTATGGAACAACTATTGCCACTTGCAATTCGTGGGGTGTCCATACCCAAAGTGTACGATGTGATAGTGAAGTTGAGTACATTTTTCAAGGACTTGTGTTCAAAGACATTGAAAGTGAAAGATTTGGAAAATCTTGAACGTGAAATTGTAGTCACCTTGTGTGAAATGGAGAAAATATTTCTTCCATCTTTTTTCACCATCATGGTCCACTTGTGTCTTCACCTAGCTACGGAAGCTAAAATTGGTGGACCAGTACAATATCGTTGGATGTATCCGTTAGAAAGGTACTTATACATTTCAAATTTGATTTAATAATTTTTGTAGGCTCTTACGTAGATTTAAATGCTATGTTCGCAATAAAAGTAGGTCAGAGGGTTCCATTGCGGAAGGTTACATCATTGAGGAGTGCATGTACTTTTGTTCAAAATACTTGAATGAAATCGAGACAAAATTTAATCAACCTGAGAGGAATGATGATGCGGAAAATGATGACTACAAGGGTCTATCAATTTTTGCATCGTCTGGTGTTCCTTTAGGGAAGGCTAAATGTAGGTCTCTTAGTGAAGAAGAGTTAACACAAGTTCGAAAATATGTACTTAAGAATTGTGATGAAGCACAAACTTATTTAGAGTATGATATTTTTCTTTTCTATTTATAAAAAACTTCAAGTATACTTTCCCATGATTATTTTATAACAACTATTCTTTTGAATTTCAGTGAATATGAAGAGTCCACATCAAACAAAAATTTAGTTGATTGGTTTCGTGACCGGGTATTTTTTAGAATCAACTGTAGTTATTTTTTAATTACAAGTGTAGTACTAGTCTAAGTTTTATTTAGCTAATATTATATTTATTGTTAGGTCATCGATTTGCCTAATGATTGCAATTACCAAGTGGTGAAAGATTTGAAAACATTGGCTTTAGGTCCTTTGAATTTGTGTTCAATGCTTCAATGGGATTCTTGCAATTGGATTCAGATTCCACACAAAGAATACAGAAATGAAAAGGGTACACCAAAATAGTGGTGTTACAATCAAAGGCATTGCTAGGAATATGGAAAAAGATTACTACGGGATTCTCACTAACATACTTGAGATACAATATTTAGATGGAAAGCGTGTGGTTTTGTTTCATTGTGACTGGTGGGATGTCAATAGGGTAGGAAGAGGTGTCAAAGTTGACAAACATGGCAATGTGAGTGTCAATAGTCTTTGTTCATTGCGTACCAAAGAACCCTTTGTGCTCAGGTCTCAAGCTCAACAAGTCTTCTATGTTAGTGGCGGACTTGATCCCGATTGGCTTGTTGTTGTGAAGACCCATCCAAGGCATCACTATAATGTTGTAGAAAAGGAAGGGACCGAAAGTGAAGAAGATGCATTGCAACAACTACAATCTGAAGGTGCTCATATCTCAAGCTCAAGTAATTTGCAAGAGACTCATGATCCATTTGTTGAAATAAGAGATGATATTGGTGAAATGATCGTAGATGCTACCAAGAAAAATCAACCCAAAGATCTAAATGATATGGACTTACAAACATTAGATGACGACGATTTGCTAGAGGATGATGATGAGGATGACAGTGAGAGTGACCAAGAGAGCGACGATGATGATATTGATATTGCTTAATTTTTTTTTCTTTTTGTTTTTTTTAGCATGAATTGTATGTGTTGATACATATATTCATGGATTCCTGAAAAACCTTTGTAGTTATAATTACTTATTTTTTCACACTTTGCATTCGTGTTTTTATTGGCTTATTTGAATAGATATATTCCAGGATGTTTTTGTTTTATGCACAGTTATTGGTAAATGGCTTGTAGTATTTGACAGTAATTGTACACCATGTGTATAGTAGCTGGCAGCAGCTTTGCATTAGGGATGTAGTGGATGGTAGTAAATTATATTAGGCAGTCAATGTGCATTACAATTCTATTGTAAAATTGTCTAACCTTATTTGTTTTTTACTTTGTAAATGCAGATGAATGAGTATGAAAAAAAGAGGCTTCTTACAATAGCAGCCAACAAAAACAGACTTAAGTCGTTGGGCATAAAAAGAGTCTCATCTTCTTTGACAAGCTTGGTTGAAGGGACAAAAAAAAAAGAAAAAAAAGGAAAAAAAATTGCTGGCATGGAAGATGATGAATATGTTCCCACTAATGATGAGCTTGAGGTTCGGGAACGTGAAATATAACCTCAAATCAGGTTTACAAGAAAGGTATAATATGAACTAATAAGTATGATTTATTTAGTTTTTCAACCAACCTCTATAGTTCTGGTAATTTTTTGTTAATTAATTTTTATCAGGCTAACATAAGACATTTGAGAGATGGAAACAAAAAAGACAATTTCATTCCACCAAACACAGTGGCAAAGTTTCTAAAGACGAACAAGAAAGCACAAAACACAATGGCCATGGATATCTTAGAAAAAGGTACTTCATTATTCTTGATTTTGGTTTCTAGCTTATTACCGTCAGTTTGATCTTATTAGGTACCTTAGTTACCTAATAGCTACTACATTTGTCAAAATTTTCTGTTTTTGACATCTGTAGGATTTTGTTCTTAGGTGAAACCGTGAAATGATGGACTATTGTTTCATTTATATGGTCACTTGTTAATATTGTAATATAATTTAGCTTTCGTGTCGTTGTTTGTTGATAACACATAGCTTGATTACGTTTGTATGGCATATCTTATGCTAGTCTATACGGTTTGCATACTTTGTTGTGGTTGTTTTCTGCCACTAATTTATTTTGTTTCATGTAATTATTCTTAGTTATATCACCATTAGATTAAATACATATCTGCCCACCAATTTTCATTTTTGAGTGATAAAAGTACTGCTCTATATCTCCCCTAACCTTCCCTTGACCATTTTGTTAGTCCATATGTATTATACTAATATCCATGTACATATGAAAACATTAGTTTTGGTATGCAATGTAATTGCTTTTACGTAAAAAAAAAAAGTTATTCAGCTAATGAAATAAGTGTTTAGTATAGGAAAGTTGGGTAACCTCATCATTCTATGAGTATTCATACTCCAACTAATGTTGTACGGTTCAAATTTATTTTGTCAAATTCCTTGTTCTTACCATCTTCTATGAATAAATTATTGGTATTTTTGATATTCCTCAATAGTATATGCTACATGGCATGAAAGAAAGTCAAACTCCCCATATTCATGATTTCATGCTTGATGTTTAATGATAAATTTTCTGACTGTTATATTAGAGGGTTGTTGCGAGTAGGTGTAGCAGTATATCACATACAAAATTTCATTCCAGATTGGATTATGATGATGGCTTACTTATTGTTAAAGTTTCAACTCCATATCTCTATATGCATGCTAAAAGATTGGCTTACTTATTGCTAATAGCTACTACATTTGTCTTCTTTCCCAAATGCCAAAATAGAGCTTCTGAAAAGTGGTTCTGCTCTGATTAGTTGTCCCCTGCTGCTGTTTGTTGTTGGTGTCTGTCTTGTGGGTTGCTTGGTGTGCTTGTGCCCATTTGTTGCTGTTGTTTGCGCCTGTGGTATGTATGCAAGATAGGTGGCCTTGGTCTTGGTTGATTCATTACACATGTCAAAAAGCGGGCTGCCAAACCTTCAGCTAGATCATAACACCAACCATTTAACCATCTAAGTTTTCAATTTTAATTTTTTTTTTATTTTTTAGTATATTTCATGTAATATGAGTGAACTAGATAGGTGCTTTTTGGTTACATTGAACAAAATCAGATTATCAATTTCACGCATATTGAACAAAATTGCAATCCTTATTATTCAACAATGATACCAAATGTGATCAGCAGAGCTGCTGGCAGGAGCACCCGCAGGCTGGCTGCGGTCAGTGCTGTCCACTACAAGCTGGCTGCGGACTGCACTGTTCCCAGCAGACGCAGCAGCCCTTGTGGTGTCCGTGGCAGCATTGGCAGCCTCTGTGACCTCTAAAACAGCCTCTAAATCCTCCAAAAAATCCAAATCAACACCCACATTATCCCCCGGAGCTTGCACTATAGTTTCGTATACCTCATCCCCGTTGACCCATTCCATTACACATAGCTCTATTTTTATTAAAGCAAACAATAAATCAGTTAATAAAGTAAACAATAAATCAGTTAATAAATCAGTTATAGGTTTTGTGATGAATTAGTAAAATTTCAATTAACCAGACTCATGGGAATGTTTGTGGATGCTATAGATTCAATATCATCACTCAGAGTGTTTCAGCAACAATCAAAACCAATCCTTCCTTATTACTTCAGTAAAGACTTGTTTTTATTCTATACATGTAAACAGAAAACGATGAAGAAATTGGAGAAACAAGGGAGAATAATAACACCGTTGAGGGGGGCTATGATGAGGAAGGACGACAGATTGGTCAACCACTTGAACTTGAAGATGCATCTTTGGATACTGAACCATTGAAGGACAAGGAACTCTTGACTGTACCAGAGAATGAGGACCTTAACATTTCATCAGGTTTGACTTTATTATCCCTTAAAACATATATATATGACAATATGCTTCAAGTCATGTCAATTCACTACCCAGTGAGCTTATGCTTGATACAGGTGCCTCTAAAATAAAAGAGGAACGGTATATTGTAGAAAGCTTACCCTGTTACCTCCTGAGGAAAAACTGAATGTGGAGTTTGACAATGGTGTGGCTATTGGTGATAATGCTTCATTATTTTCTTTCTTCTTGGGTCAACAAGTTCGAAATAAAGCTATATGTTCGGTACAAGTTAAATGTTGGGACGATTATAAATCTGAAACATTAGACCATTTGTGGGCTTGCATCACGGTAATATGTTATCATAATAAACATGTTTATGGGGTTTTTGTTTCTCTTATTAACAATGAAACATTGTCAACTTGATGTATGAGCAATAATTAATTTATCTTTGTCTTTTGCAGGAGAAGTGGTCATTTGATGACCCTGAAAATAGGCAGGAGTGTGTTATGAAACATGCACAACGTTTATTCAGAGGTGCTAGGAGAAAATTGAAATCAAAGTACTTTAATGATAAAAACTTGAAAACAAAAGATGAACTTCTCAAAAATAAGCCTAGTCATCTAACTAAAGTGGAATGGAAGTTCTTGGTTGACTATTGGAGTGAAGAGGCGGTTATGGTAAAATACACAGATAATATATCTTTATTCTTATATAATTAACGTATATTATTGATTAAATCCTTTTTATTGTAGGAGAAGAGCAAAAAAGCAAGTGAAAGTAGGGCACATCAGAAGATGCCTCACTATAATGGCACTAAAAGCTTCGGTCGCACTAGACAAGAAATAGTATGTAACAACTACTCTGTCTAATTTTAACTTTTGATTCTTGCCATATATAGGACTACAATACTCTATGATGTCACATCAAGCCTTAATTACTACCTTTACTACATTCTATCATTTTCTAAAGAGCTCAAAAGGCTACACTAAATAAACTAATGAGACAAGCATCTGTTGCAGCTGTAAGTGGTTAGTGTTGCAGGCTGTTGTGGGTGGAGAGTGCTCCCCTGTTGTTGCTGCATTTTCTATGACTTGCACACAAGCCTTGCCTTCACACTAGCCCCCTCCCTTCCTGCATACCAGCCCCCTCCCTGCCTTCACACCTGCCCCGACCCCCTTCTGCCAGACTGCACATACCTGCATCCCCTCCCTACTTGCACACCAGCCTCCCTTCCCTGGATTTCCTACACACCAACCTAGTCCTTTCATACATAACAACCCCCACTCCCTCCTACCACTTACCTGCCTGCTTGCACACTAGCCCCCCTCGCCCTAGCATTCCTGCACACCACGTCACCACCCACGCCCCCCTTCCCCGGCATTTCTGCACACCACGTCACCACCCACGCCCCTTTCCTGCACACACCTAATTATAATTTTCTGTTTTGTTTATTTTTCATTTTTTATTTTTTTTATTAGCTGAATTCTGAACACATGGAAAATTAAATTCTATTGGACATAACTAAATGTCATTAGCTTCCAAACCACTAAAATTTTACGAAGTAATTCTCGCACTTATTCAAAATATGCAAACGTACAATAATTAGGAGTGTAATTTGATTCTAAAAACTCTGTAATGTTTGTAGAGGAAGAAGAATGGCGGGAAGTGTTCTCGAGTTGATGTATTGGTTGCAACTCGCACAAGAAAATCCGAGAAGGCTGTGAATGCAATCAATTTGGCAAATAAAACTCATGCAGTAGTAAGTTTATAAGTTTTATGTTTGTTATTTTCCATTTAACATTTACCGTCTTATCTTCTAACTTAATATTGTTTATTCATAGGATGAGATAAACAAATTAAAGGAACAAAGAGAGCAAGGTCTTAATGAGAAAACAGATGAGCAAATTATTCAGGATGTGCTTGGCAAAGATACACATGGGTATTTGAAAGCATATGGACCTGGTAGAAGTATTACGCAACATTTTAAAGTAAAGCCCTCTCGAATTGATCTTACTCAAGAGGTGAATGAAGTTAAAAAGAAAGCAGATCAAGCAATTGAAGATGCAAGAAAAGAAGCTGAAAATGCTAGAACAGAAGCAAAACAGGCTAAATTAGAAGCTGAACAAGCCAAAAAAGAGGCGGAAGCTGTTAAGAATGACGTGGACAGAAAAATTGCTGATAATAATGCAGTTTGGGAGAAGAAGTTTAGTCAACTTCTGGATTTTCTTTGAGCAGGAAGTTCATCAGATTCATCAGATTCTGATGATTCAGGATGTCAAGGTTCAAAGGAATGAAGTAAGTAATGCTATCTTCACCGGTTATGCATTATACATTTTATCTTATATTCAATACAATTGTTACATTTTTTAAAGCTAAAGAATCTTGACCTCTTACGATTGGCTTATAGCCTTCCTAAAACTCACATTCATTACGATTGGCTTATATTAACTTGATCATTTATCTATTTATTTATTGTAGGTAACAAGGAGCGGAGCACAAACATATTGTCACATGGTATATATAGAGTATATATTGTTCTTTAGCAACATAATTTGAGTGTTCTTTTTTTTTTTTTTTTTTTTTTTTTTGGTAAGAGTGAGCTAGTGATGAGACAATTGATTTATAGTATGTTTGTATGTATGGATATCAAACTCAAGTATGTTTGAATGTACGGGATTCCAAGACATTAATATGATTTTTTTAATGTTATGTATCTATTTCAGCAATGACAAATATGACATATTTGAGGAAAACTCCATCTGTAATATTCAGTTATGCTTATATCATAGATAATGCTGCAACAAATTAAAGCTTATGCCTATTGAAATTAGTAGCCACGATAATCATTAGTGTTAAGAGATATTATTTGTCACGGTAGCAATGTGGTAATGGATTTATTTGCCACGGTATTATTTGTGGCAAACAAATAAATTAGCTACGGTATATTGCGGAGACAAAGTTTATTAGCCACGGTAATATTTGTGGCAAAGAAGATTACTGGTCACGGCAATGTTTGTGACAACCAAGTTTATTAGCCACGGTAGAATTTGTGGCGAAGAACTTGTTAGCCACATTAATATTCGTGGCAAGTGAATTTGTTTGCCACGTACATACCCGTGGCATAAAAATCGAAATTTGTCACGACATCAATTATCCCGTAGCAAATTTCCTAGCCACGGCCTCTTGTGTCACAGGAGTAAATTTCAAAATTCCCGTGGCTACACTACATTGCCACGAGAATTTTAAACTTGTGCCACGATTTTACTCGTGGCACAAAGGTCAATTTGTTGTAGTGTTACCAAGTCGGCAAACCATGGAAGTTCTTTCACATTAACGACATATAAGGATTCATCAAGCATCCTATCTTCAATTGGGGAATCATCATCTTGGACTAGAGAATCGTCAAGGCCAGAAAGATGGTCCGCCATAACATTTTCCGCTCCTTATTTTAAGTCTAATCTCAATGTCAAAAGTTTGAAGCTCGATCACCCAACCAATAAACCTTGGCTTTGATTCCTTCTTGGCAAAGAGATATTTAGAGCTGCATGATCTGTGAAAACAATGGTCTTAGACCCAAATAAGTAACAATGAAACTTCTCAATAGCGTGCACTATTGCTAAGAATTTCTTCTCCGTTGTTGTATAGTTCCTTTGAGCTCCATTAAGGGTCTTTGACATACAGTAGATGACATGATGCTTTTTGTCCACTCTTTGACCTAAAACACCTCCAATGGTCGCGTCACTAGCATTACACATCAATTTAAAATGCAAATACCACCTCGGGGACAATGGGAGTGAAGATCAAAGCTTTTTTTAACCTTGATAAAAGCCTCTAAGCATCTACCATCAAACATAAATATGATATCTTTTTGAAGATGATCTTTGAGAGGTTTTGCAATAAGAGAGAAATCCTTGATGAACCATCTATAAAACTCGACATGTCCCAAGAAAGATTTTATCCCTTCCACATTAACCAAAGGTGGAAGCTCCTCAACCACTTCAATCTTTGCCTTTTCCATCTCTATGCATTTGTGAGAGATCTTTTGATCAAGGACAATACCCTCCTAAACCATGAAATGACATTTGTCTCAATTCAAAACCAAATTCACCTTCTCACATCTAGCCAAACATTTCTCAAGATTCGCAAGGCATGCCTTAAACGAAACTCCACCTATCGAAAAATCATCCATAAACACCTCCATTTGCTCTTCCAACATATCTCCAAATATGCTCATCATACATCGTTGGAAAGTAGCAGGGGAGTTGCAAAGCCCAAATGGCATTCTCATATAAGCAAAAGTTCCATATGGACAAGTAAAAGTTGTTTTCTCTTGATCATCCGAGTGAATAAAAATTTGGAAAAACCAAGAATATCCATCAAGAAAGCAATAGTACTTGTGCCTTGTTAGTCTTTCAAGAATTGATTAATAAAGGGAAGGGGAAAATGATCCTATTTTGTGGATGTGTTTAGACGTCAACAGTCTGTACACATTTGCCATCCCGTAACCGTCCTTGTAGGGATGAGCTCACCTTTCTCTTTATCCACAACGATAATTCCTCATTTCTTTGGGACAACATGAACCGAGGAAACCCATCTAGAGCTAGAAATGGGGAATATAATTCCCGCATCCAATAGCTTAGTGATTTCCTTCTTAACTACCTCCCCCGTTTGAGGGTGTTGCTTTCGTTGTCTTTAAATGCTAAATGAGGCCCCTCCTCAAGAGTAATGTGGTGTGAACATAAAGCCGGGCTTATACCTTTGAGATGATCAATTTTATAGCATAAAGAACCTTGGTGCTTCCTCAATACACCACATAATTTTTGAGCTTGACTCTCACTTACAGAGGAACTAACAATGACGGTATAAGTAGAATTGGAACTTAAAAATTCCTAACTAAGGTGTGATGGTAGAGGTTTGAGCTCTAAAATCAGCACACCTTTACCTTCCCTGGTTGAGGCTACTTGCAATGCATCTTGGCTTGAAATTACCATGCAAATGTGATAATCACTCTTCTCCATACTCTCATCAATGACTTTTTCAAAGAAAACCATTTCCTTGTGTAGGCGTCGCTCGATGTGCGCCTACGTTAAAGCATGTGGTGAATATGCTTGACACTCATAGGAAGTGGGAATTGACATAATACGATTTGGGACAAGGAAAGTAGAGAGCCGCCAACAAGTTTTTAAGGAACTTGTAAACCGTTCACGGATCATAAAAGGCAACCACGATAAAGGGACAACGATAGGCAACAACGATTGACCTGTGAAGCTTACACCCCATTCATAATCCATGAGATTACTAACTCCATATGGTTCGGAACCACGAAAGAAGGATCGGGGATGATGGTACGAATTGAGTCATGGAGTCCCATTCGCCCGTTTAGGCCTCTACTCGATTCTTATAGTGAAAAGTGATTCCTGCGATCTCAAAAGCATACAAACAAAATATTCAATTCGCTCCAAACTATTATTATGCTGAACTAGTTAAATATGAATGCAACATATAATTCTAAACCGGTTATCCAAATTATCTTATTAGACGTGATTTTGAATTACATATTCCCTTTAAACATGCAATATGGAGACCAATAAATAATAATAAAATAAGCATCAATATTGGAAGAAATTTAACAATAATAGCGTTATAACCCTAATCATAATACTAGCTATATTAAAATAAAATAAGAGTAATTGAATTAATTAATTACTCACATTCCGCACGTTCCTTTAAATTGCTACATCATGAATAAACTGTTAGTAACTTCAATTAAATTATAATTAAATTGAAAAAATTAAATTAAATAAAAAGTAGATTTTATTTGGTCCAAACCCTCAGTTAATTATACCTTTTACGCCTTGATTTAAGGACGGAACCTCGGGTTAAGTATGAACTCCTTGGAGTGCTTAAAGGAAGTATTTTGAGGGAATAGGTTGGCTAGTGTTTAGGGAGAAGAGAATTATTTTGTGATCAAGCTTATTGATGATTGAAAAAGGGGAGATATGAACTCTATTTATAGAGAAAAAAGAAGGGTCGAAAAAACAAGATAAGATCCAAATTAAATCAGAATAAAACTCGATAGACTGCAGTTTTTGCGATTTTTGTTTTTATCATATCTTTTGATCCAGAAATTGAAATAAGATGAATAAGATATCGTTGGAAAGATCTTGAAGTCTAATTTCTAACCCAATTAGAATAAGATTAAAAAATTTAATAGAATAAAAGATATGGCCGAAATATTAAGACGGTGTCAGTTTTGGATAGAGTTTGATATTTTGTTTATAACTTTTCCGTTATAGCTCGGTATTGATATTATAATATATTATTGGAAAGATAATTTCAAGGGTTATACAACCATATAAAATATGGATAAAAACTATAAGTCAAGAAAATAATATCTGTCTATCTTTTAACATCTTTCAATTCGGATAGAAATAGGAATTTGAAAAAGAAAAGTTTTATTCAATTTTAAACTCTTTAATGTTATCTTTTTAAAAATGATATCTAAGATCTTTTAAACTCTATGCTTGAAGAAATCCACCAGATAATACTTTCCATGCTTGAAGAAAGTCGACAGATGATGAGTTTGCAAGTCTCTGTGTATCGAGAACCTTGCGTCATGAAATGATGGTGGTTCGATTGTCCCCGAACGTGGGCTGTAGATGGCCCGCTTGTCCCCAGACGTGGCCTGTTGTTGGTCTGCTTGTCCCCGAACGTGGCCTGTAGTTGGTTTGCTTGTCCCCGAACGTGGGCTGTAGATGGTTCGCTTGTCCCCGGACGTGGGCTGTGGATGGTCCGCTTGTCCCCGGACGTGGGCTGTAAATGGTCCGCTTGTCCCCGAACGTGGAATGTAGATGGTCCGCTTGTCCCCGGACGTGGGCTGTAGATGGTCCGCTTGTCCCCGGACGTGGGCTGTAATTGAGACTTGCAAAATAAAATTTGCCAAGGGACTCGTATAGACTATGATTGACTTGACCAAGCTTGACTTGACACGACATGACATGTGTATGACTTGTGATTGTGTGTGTATAAGTGCACAAACAACCAAAAATGCAAAAGCAAAAAATTTCCGTCATTTTTGTCATGAGACGAGTGGAGGGTACCAACTTTCTCTCGAAAAAGAAAGACGTGAAAACAGAGCTTTTATTTTCGAAAATCCCTCGATGAGAAAATTTTGAAAAAGTTTTTTGAATTTCCCCAAAAGAAAAAATATGAAATTGGGAAGAAGTTTTGAATTTCCTCATTGAGCAAGACAAAATGCATCGTATGGATTGAATTGCTTGTCTTTAAAATAATGTATGCATGATGCATGTTCTTAGGCCAGGAGGCTAAGGACAATTACATCATGTGACACAATAAATGAATGAACTTAGGTCATAAAGCTAAGCATCATATATGGTGTAAAGAAACGATCTTGAATGTCACTTAGGTTTGGAAGCTAAGCACATATATAGATAAAGTGATTATTACATGTTTCTTAGGTCAAGGAGCTAAGAACGATATTCTTTGTACGATTACAAATCATTGATATATAAATGTTGCTCAGCACATTATGCAATGCATGAAACAATGAACATTGCTCAGGTCAGGAAGCTAAGCAAGTATATAATGTTTCTTTTAATGAATTTTGTCTTGAAAGATGATGAAGCATGCGCGGCAGGGAAACAAGATCTCATGATAAAGGGTTCTTAAAGGGAAGGATGCCCGATACGGATATGGATGTGTGACTAAAGTGTTTGAATGTGATACTAAGGCTGGCTGCAAGGGTAATGGTAATGGAAATATATGTGAGAAGAGTCAATGATGATGACTCTTTAGGCTGGGTAAGCTAATGTGATGTGGGTTCAAGCCCCCAAGTCTAGGTCTAAACGGGTAGGGGTAAGCATTGGATATTCTTTGACTCGATCATGCATGGATATGAATATGAATGTGGCGGCACCTCGATGTGAGGTTGCCTACGTATTCGGAAGGAATCAGGCCGAACGTAGCTCTAACCGAACATTGCACAAGTATGTGTACACCTGAAAGAGGTCTTTCAAGGGTAGTAATATGGTTAAGTTGATGGTTTAAAGATGAAAAGGGTACAAGGCTCAAGACCCGAGAGAATCCCCAAGATGTGTAATTGTGAATTTGGAAATTTTGTATTTTGCAAGTTTATATTCATTTTTTTTATTATTCTTTTGAATCAATGTAGGCAATCTCAGATCATGTGGTCCATCACTAACTTAGCATTCATGTTTCTCAGGCACGGTATCAAGCACTCGATGAGAGACGTAATTTGAGACGTGTTCATATCAAAGACATTGGAACACTTGCCTTTAGACATTGTTTTATTGTCGCTTTGCTGGGTTTTTTTTTTTTTTTTTTTCTTTTTGAATGTTATACAATTACACATCTTCCAATCCCAGGGTTAAGTGAATGTGAGTTGAGGAAATGAAGGCCAAACGTTAGACGAGGCTCAAAGTGGTTGATGAAGAAATGGAATGTGATTGAACGGTTAATAGGGAATGAATGGGTTGCAAAGGTACCTCAAATCATTGGTATACCTTGTGTTCGCTTCGGCAATTGATTTTTTTAATTTTTAATTTTTATTCTTATTTTTTTATTTTTTTTGCTAATCACATGATCGAATGTAAGAAAGAGATTCTCGTTTATGAAGAAGGTAGGAAATGTGACACATATACACATGGATAAGGAGAACCTATGCTAGGCTTTTTAGGGAGAAGGGTTTGAAACAAAATAAGAATAAAACATGAAATCTTGGTGTGAAGCTTGCATCGTGCTTTGTCTTCATGGCTGTTTATGAGTTACTTCTAGCTGCCTGCTGAGGAAAATAGTTTCTTGTTGTTGATGCTTTGATTGGAAGGAAAGAAGGAAGGAGTGACGTTTTCCCTTATTCTTCCAACTATTGCCTGGTTATTTTAGACTCATGTACTGTGTGAGGAAGAACTCATTTAGTGCATTCACTCAATACTCGGATTGAAAAGGAAGAGCGTATGAAATGATTTTGAAAACTGATGGGAAATACTCCACTCATTTCTATTATGACTGAAAACGATGCATGCATGGTCCTAGTATACGATCATAAACAATATAGTGCATTACTCGAAGACAATGTGCGTGCAATGACTCAACATGTGTGATTAGGTGAGTTTATTAGGACTAGTGGTATGATCGCATGGCTAGACATGAGGACGTTGTGAAAAACAAAGGACCCAATGACCAAATAGCACGGAAGACTAAAAGATAAACTAACATGATTAATTTTGTCCAATTTTAATGTTTATGCTATTTACTAGGTGAAAACGGTCCATTGGCAATCATTAGTCATAAATAAGATCAACCACAATCAAAGACAAAAAATACATGTTAAGGTTAGCACAAAAATTGATCACAAGAAACTAGGAAGAGGACTAGAATTCTAGAAGAGTTATGACTCATGGGTATAAAAAAATAAATAAATAAAAAGAAAAATCTATAATCCTATGTTATACGAGTTGACACGGATTACAGGAATTGGCTAAGACTAGCTTGACACGAAAAGATATTAAGAAAAAGTTGAAACTAAAAAGACACCTAAACTGGACAGGCTATAGTATATCGGTTATAACTTTTGATCTGTTACTTTGATTAGGACGACACCAACTCTAGATATGACCAAAATACATTGACTCTTGTATAGGATACGAGAATAAAAAATCTGGGTGACTCAAAAATTTTTAAAAAAAAATCTATAACTCGACTCTAATAAAAAAAAGAGTTTGAAAAGAGAAAATAATTATTAAAAATAGTAAAAAAAAATGCACATATAAGCATATGGTCACGCATGATTCAATGAAGTTCGCAACCTAAAGTCAAGTTTTATGTTGGACTATGGTAAAGCTTTTGGGTGTCAAAGGGTACCATGGTTAAGAGTTTGGACGTGTTAGCAAGGAAGCCTCCCTTGAGGGTGTATGCCAACGAACGGCTCCGTAAGTTCGAGATGAAATGGAACTCGACTCCATGGTTTGGGTGGATTTCAAAACTCGGATGAACCCTTATTTCCATGAGCGTTTTGTGGTTGATAGAGCATAAATCCTCCGGGCTAGCCATATACGTAGAACACGTACTATTGTGGATAAATAGGTAAGCTAAAATGCATATGCATATGTGACAATGCTAATTAAATCATAGGAATACTTTTCAAGAATCTTTCAAGTCTCATCCACTCATGTCAATTAAATACCGATCACTCAAATCGATAAATAACCAAGAATCCTCCCCAGTGGAATCGCTAAATTGTAGGCGTCGCTCGAAGTGCGCCTACGTTAAAACATGTGGTGAATATGCTTGGCACTCATAGGAAGTTGGAATTAACATAATACGATTAGGGACAAGGAAAGTAGAGAGCCGCCAACAAGTTTTTAAGGAACTTGTAAACCGTTCACGGATCACAAAAAGGCAACCACGATAAAGAAACAACGATAGGCAACAACGATTGACCCGTGAAGGTTACACCCCATTCATAATCCATGAGATTACTAACTCCATATGGTTCGGAACCACGAAAGGAGGATCGGGGATGATGGTACGAAGTGAGTCATGGAGTCTTATTCGCCCGTATTGGCCTCTACTCGATTCTTATAGTTAAAAGTGATTCCTGCGATCTCAAAGGCATACAAACAAAATATTCAATTCGCTCCAAACTATTATTATGCTAAATTGGTTGAATATTAATGCAACATATAATTCTAAAATATCGTGATCACTTAATTAATAACAAGATTAAAAAGGAACCTAAACCGGTTGTCCAAATTATCTTATTAGACGTGATTTTGAAATACATATTCCCTTTAAACATGCAATATGGTGACCAATAAATAATAATAAAATAAGCATCAATATTGGAAGCAATTTAACAATAATAGCGTTAGTCAAATCAAATATAAAATAACCCTAATCATGATACTAGCAATATTAAAATAAAATAATAGTAATTGAATTAATTAATTACTCACATTCCGCACGTTCCTTTAAATTGCTACATCATGAATAAAATGTTAGTAACTTCAATTAAAATATAAAGTAGATTTGATTTGGTCCAAACTCTCAGTTAATTATACCTTTCACGCCTTGGTTTAAGGACGGAACCTCGGTTTAACTATGAATTCCTTGGAGTGCTTAAAGGAAGTATTTGAGAGAATAGGATGGCTAGTTTTTAGGCTAAAGAGGGAGAAAAGAACTATTTTGTGATCAAGCTTATTGATGATTGAAAAAGGGGAGATATGACCTCTATTTATAGAGAAAAAAGAAGGGACAAAAAAACAAGATAAGATCCAAATTAAATCGGAATAAAACTCGATAGACTACAATTTTTACAGTTTTTGTTTTTATCATATCTTTTGATCAAGAAATTAAAATAATATGAGTAAGATTTCGTTGGAAAGATCTTGAAGTCTAATTTCTAACCCAATTTAAATAAGACTAAAATAATTTATAGACCAAAATATATGGCCGAAATAGTGAGACGGTGTCAGTTTTGGATAAAGTTTGATATTTTATTCATATCTTTTCCGTTATTGCTCGGAATTGATATTATAATATATCATTGGAAAGATAATTTCAAGGTTTATCCAACCATTTAAGATTTGGATAAAATCTATGAGGCATGATAATAATATCTTTCTATCTTTTAACGTCTTTCAATTTGAATAGAAATAGGATTTTCAAAAAGAAAAGTTTTATTCAATTTTAAACTCTTTAATCTTATCTTTTTAAAAACGATAATTAAGATCTTTAAAAACTTATATAAGCTTCTAATTAATCCTAATTGGTTTAGGAATGAGATAAAATAATTTGGACCCTCCACATGATCATTGGGTCGTAGGTAAGGTGGGCTTAGGTTCGGTTTGGGCTCAGTTTAATATTTTGGCCATAACTTATTCGTTATAACTCGTATTTGGGCTTATAATATATCGTTGGAAAGCTCTTTTAAAGCCCCATCCAACTATTCAATCATTGAACCCAAATAATGGACCAAAATAAACTGGTTCAAACGTTTTTATAAAAAGGACACGAAATGAATGATTTTAAAGGACACGAAATGAATTATTTTGGGTTTAAAGGCACAAAAAGAGGAAAATAAGTTATGGTTTGGGGAAATGGCTAGTAATTGGGTTTTTTTATGAAATGGAAATATGGATTTAAGCACTCCAAGATTAAATACTCAACCCGACCAATAATGGCGGTGAAAGGTTATTCATCATCGGATTTGGTTTTGGGGAGACT